>NC_054374.1:142397024-143620186 GCF_017654675.1 Xenopus laevis
AACTCACCGATAAAGCCGGGTAATTACATTGCAAAAAAATCCTATCAAGGTCACATTTATTATAACAGCAATAAATATTCTATTACGCCAGATTTTTACTTTCCTTAAATGCAGCGCACCCCTCCCGACCTTTTGTCTGTTCTGCTATAAAGCCCTCCTGAGAAAGAATAAAATGTTCTAGCTTTTGTATTCTAAATATGTTTCATGAAGGGTATGGATTAAACCAGCAGGATACCCACCGGAAGGGAGGATTTTAATGAAGCCTTGGGGTAGCTAAACACCCAGTATTATTTTCCTACAACCAAGAGATGGCGGTACAGGTATAGGAACTATTATCTTGAGTTCTTGCAACATGGGGTATCCAGATATGGGATCTCCACATAAATTAGAATCACCATACCTTTGCTAAAAAATAATCTCAACGTTACATAACCCCTATAGAATTGTTTTGCCACCAATATGGATTCATGTATCTTACCATTAAATACAACGTATTGTCCTATTATTACAAAAAAGTAAATCATTTAAAAAGACAGATTTACTTATAATGGACTCAACGGGACATTGCCTGTAATTGGTATAATTCTGGAGAACAGGTTCCCTTGATAAGAGATCCCACACTATCCCAGTGCCATTTCAGTTATCCTGCCATGAATTTGGGGGTTAATATTCAAAAAGCCGTTACTAAATTTATCCTGACATGCTCTTTGGAAGTAATATACATGGAACTGGCACTACATGTAACTTATGTGTTCTACGAGAATTATATGTGAAACCAACATTGCATGTATCCTGCCATGTTTTCCAGTATGTATGAAATTGGTACTGAATTTATCTTGTCATGACTTCTGCAGTGCTATACATAAAACTAGCTCTATATTTATCCTACAAGGTGTTGTGGGATGTATTTTACATGAAACTGAAAATTAATTTATCCTCCCAAAGAGTATTATACCTGCAACTGTGCACGTGATTCTATAAAGGCATATGTATAGAGAAAGGATAAGTAAACCTTTAAAATCAGTGAATAAAATTGATGAGGGTGTTATTCTAAGCACTTTTGTGATTTACATTCATTATTTCTTTTTCTTTATTCCAGAATATTCAAGGATAAATATACTGTTAAGATTGGATTTTGTTACAACAGCGCCACCTGCTGGTCAGTTTCTGACCACCAAGTAGTCAAGGAAGTTGTCAGGAGAAAGTGGCTGCTCTGATGTTCTTCTGCTTAGGAAAGCTTGAGAAAGTTTTTTAATTCTTTTCCTCAGCAGAACATCAGAACAGCCTCTTTCTTTCTCTTGACAACTTCCTTGACTACTTGGCGGTCAGAAACTGACCAGCAGGTGGTGATGTTGTCACAAAATTAATTCATATTGACAGTACATGTACAGTATCCTTTAATGTCTTGGAATTTAAGTCATATAAATAATGAATATAAATTACAAAAGGGCTTAGAACACACATCAATTTTACATTCACTTATTTTAAAGGTTTAATTATCCTTTAATATGCTCCCCCACGCACGAAAATCACCTTTGCTTAAAATAAATAAAATTACAGAGTCCATTTAAGGAAATTGGGTTTCTATCTCTGGAACAGAAAAACAGCAAAGAGGGAATGACTAGTTGAGAGATGTCCAGTATAGCAAAACTTAATTTAAAGGGTATCTGTCACCCTAAAATAGATAGATAGGTGCTGGCTAACAGAACCGGCAAGCTGGTTGGAGGAAACAATAGTTTTTTCTTTTTTAATGCCCCCCCCCCTTAGCACTAAGCCACCTGCACTGGGAGGGAGCTAAAATGTTTCTTTCTGCAGCTCTTAGGCATATCATTCAAATAGATTAAGTCAACTGTAGCAACCAGGAAGCAGTTTAAAAAGCATGAATAGAAACAGAATAAAACAATCAATAATAAAATAAGAACAACACTAAAAGTGAAACCACACAAGCAAACTGATTTGCAGTTGCTGGGATCAGATAGTATGTTCAGTCATGAAAGGGTCAGAATAGAAAGGTTAATAAATCAAAAACCATGTAAAATAAATAATGAAGAACAATGGAAAAGCTGCTTAGAATAGGTCAATCCATAACATACTAAAAGCTAACAGAAAATTAACTTCCGCTTTCACTAGGGTTATACAAAAGCAGGGCCACTATCGGGGGGGGCGCACAGGGGGTACAAGTGTACTGGGCCCGGGCCTGAAGGGGGGCCCGGCAGTGCTGAAGTTTTGAAAGAACTGGGCAGCAAGCAGCGATTTTTTTTATAAGGAAAGTTAACATGGGGAAGACACATTTATCAAAAGTCCAATTTCGAATTCATGTGAGTTTTTAAAAACTCCCATGAACTTGAAATCCAACCAATCAAAATGTATTTAAAAAATTAATTTGTGCAACTCGGCTGAATAGGATTGACCCGAGTTTTAAAAAACTTGATTCAAGTTTTCTCCCGAAAAATCTCGTTATGTCGGGAAGGATGCAAACAACTCCAAATTGATCCCAGGACGTCTCCCACTGACTTGAACAGCAATTCGGCAGGTTTTAGGTTTTGAGGCAGGTTTTTAGGTTTTAAGGAAAGTTATTAACGGGTAAGAGCATGATAAATCTCGAAAAATGAATTTGGATTCTTTAAAAAAAAACTCGAATTGAATTTGAATAATCCCCTAGTTGAATTTGACAGTTTTGGCCATAAGAAAAACGTTTTGAATTTTCAATTCGACCCTTGATAAATCTGCCCCTTAAAGTCAGTGATTCCCAATTCGAGGCCTCTAAAAGGTTTATAAATTTCTACACCTCCAGAAAACTTTGGCTTCCAGTGGGATTTTGGGATGTAGCATTCAATCAAATCTCAAAGCTCACAAGTTGCTAAATACTGCTTTATGCTTTTAAATGCCTTGTGCATACCACTAGTAATAAATCAGCCATGTACTGTATATCATAAATGAATGCCCCCTGCAGGGTCAGTCTGGGGGGACCGGTGCCCACCGGGACAGTTGTCCAGGGCCCCCTTCCCTCCTGCTGCGACACGCCATGCGCGAACTGTGCTGAAAACACGAGTTTCATCACACCACCATCTACGCATGCGCACCGAGCGGCGCAGTTCGCGCATGTGCAGATGGTGGTGCGCTGAAAATTGTTTTTTTTTTCTCGTACAATCCGAATAGCAGGAGAGGGGGTCTGGCCTGGCGGGGCCCAAGAGGGTCGGGTTTTTTCCCGGTATCCTGCCGGGCCTGTCTGACCCCGACCCCCTTTATATAGGTGATCAGGTCTTGCTATACCTGCTATACCTATATATGAAACGCAGAGCACTCCCATGATCCAACAAGGAGAAGCAGATTATGCAGGAGATGGGCTAGGCTGTTGCATCCCTGTGATTTATGAAAACCAATCCAGACCTGAGGGCCACAATAAAAACTGCATTTATGTACAACTCTTTGTGAAGATCCTGTGAGTTTTCAGAATTTGCTGTCAATTTCAACTAACAATAGGGAGTTCTCTCTTTCCTCACATGACCTTTACAACCAGTGGCCCTCTGACTATGCCAAACAACAACTCCCCGTATTGCTTTACAAGCCATACTGTTCAGCTGGCAAGAGAGTGGTGGCTAACATTCCTGTCATAGAAACAATTATACCTGACCGCACCTTGAATATTTACAAGCTTTAGCAGAGATTCCAGGTGCTCTTTTTCCGACGCGGTTGCTTGATGTAGCCAGGCCAGCATGTCTCCAACATACCTTGAAAAGACAAAAACTATTTTTCAAATAACACATTTCACACAGACACAGCGTCAAGATTACCTCCCCTAAACAATTTGCTAAAAAAAAAAAATAAGTAAAATGATTGTAAAAAATAACAATAACGTTCTGTTTTTATCAGAATTAAAATCAATGTCATAAAAAAACACCAATGGTGAAAGATAAGGCTCACCTCAGAGGATCATGGGAATGCATTTCAATAGGTCGTGGTGTGCCCCCAGGTCCTCCCCGTGTTAGAGCATCAATGAATCCTCGGACCACTGCGCTCCTTCTTGCTGTTCCAAATTCATCCAAGGTGTAACTGAAATACAAACAAATGATAATTAAAAGAATAATAATTCCAGAATAAATGAGTTACCGGTAATTTAAAGTCTGCAACTGGAGGGTAGCATGAAAACCTGGACAGTAGTACAATAGTAGGGATGCACTGAAACAGAGTTAAGATCTGGGATTTGGCCAAATTCAAGCCAATAAAAACACGTGTGGGCAACTGAATGTGACAATGGCAATATTTTTCTCTCTATCTTTAGAATCCAAAAAAGATGGAGCCTTATTAATTAGCCTGGATCTATAAAGACTGGATCACGTTGTAGATCCTCATTACACATAGGGTGAACCAATGTTTTTAAAGGGATTCTGTCATGGGAGAACATGCTTTTTACAAGTCATGGTTTCGTGGTGAAAATCCACATTTCGGCATGTGCAATTTTTCGCCAAAATTCACCAAGAAAAAACTGCATTAATGCAAAAACATCCATTGACTAAGAAAAAACGCCCATTGACTTTAATGCATTATGGCAAAAAAGTCGCCATAAGAAAAAACGCCCATTGACTAATGCATTAGGGCAAAAGTCCGCCATAGAAAAAACGCCCATTGACTTTAATGCATTAGGGCAAAAATGTTACCATAAGTAAAAACGGCCAATGACTTTAATGCATTAGGGCAAAAGAGTTACCATAAGTAAAAACGCCCATTGACTTTAATGCATTAGGACAAAAGTCTGTCATAAGAAAAAACGTCCATTGACTTTAATGCATTAGGGCAAAATTGCAAATGTGTTGCCGTTTAACAAATGTTTCGGCGAAACAGGACAGATTTCGTCATCACTATACAAGACGAATCTGTTAATAAAGTTCCTCCAGCAGAATCCCACATTGAAATCAAATTTTAAAAAGAGCAAACAGATTTTTTTTTTAGATTTAATTTTGAAATTTGATGTGGGGCTAGAAATGTTCTTAGTTTGCCAGGTGCCTGCTGTGTGCTCCGAAAGACACCAGTCATTCTTTACTGCTGCGCTGAAAGTTGGAGTGATATCACCCTGCCCCCTCTAATTCCCCCCGCAGCCTATCAACAGAACAATGGGCAGGTAACAAGATAAAAATTCCCTGGAGATATGAGAATAGCATTCCATTGTAAAACATCAATATCCAGACTGCTACTCCTCCAGTTATATTTAGAAGGAGAAACAACAGCTTATCTGAAAGGAGTTCCATTATGGTGGCGCTTTCTGAAAGCACATGACCAGGCTCAATGACCAGAGATGGCTGCCTACACACCAATATTACAGCTAAAAAAATTAATTTATTGATTCAAAAATGACATTTTAAATGGTGGAATTAATTATTTGCAATGAACACGATATAACTGACTAATAAAAGGATTCTATCTTGATTTTTACGGTATAGTTTTTAAATGCATTAGATTTGTTGGCACTAGTATTATTTCTTCTTCTAAGAACATTAGCACATGGGCAATTTTAGGGGCTTTGGCAAAATGTCCCATTGTTCCCTGCACATCAATGAGAGCATGCCACCATTGCCAAATTCGTTTCTCGCCAAATGGCAGAATGACTGTGACTTCACTGTTGATCCATGACTATCAAGCCCCCATTATGATCCATTAATACAATGCCATTTTCAGTACTGGCAACACACTGGCGGAACAATGTAACAATGAGAAGACACTCTGGATTATGGGCACAAATCATTTGCTTATTGTTTTGAATGCTACCTGTATAGGCAAAATATACAAAGGGGTAAATTCACTAAAAGGCGGAGTGACTATAGCTGGAGAAAATTCGCTAGCGAAGGAGATAGACTCTGGCGCTACTTCGCACTCTAACGACAGGCACATTTTTGTGCTAGCAAATGGACGTAACAACGCAAATTCAATAAGATGCGGATTTAACTGAACGTTACCTCTTGCACCAGACGTGCCTTCGCCACCTCAGACCAGGCGAAGTGCAATAGAGTAGATAGGAGTTCCTCAAAAAAAAGTCCCAAAAAACGCTGGCGACTTTTCTGTTTTTTAGGGTGATAGGCTGCAAAAGAGTGTAAAATTTTTTTTTGGGTACCCGGCTTCCCCCCTACATTTCCTAACATATGGCACATAAACTATACACTGGGCTCATGTGTAGGGCAATATAACAACTATTTTTTTTATTAAGGTTACCTGGGCTTGTGTAGTGTAATGTATTTCCTGCAACATATACGTCCATTTAAATTTAACTTCCCGCCGTATGCTATTTAGCCAATGCTAGCGCAACTTTGCTTTGCTTGTCGAATTAACGCTCGCGAAAATTCGCCATTGTTCATCACGCTGGATGCAACTGCGCATTTTAGTGAATTAGTGTTGTCCTGGCGAATTTTCGCCTGGCGAAGTGTTGCGCTGTAAGCAAAGCTGTTGCTGGCAAAATTTCGGAGGTTAGTGAATTTGCCCCAAAGACTTCATAGATTTAGATAATGCTCCCCTGTTCTTTCCCACAAACTATCATCTGCTATATAGTAACATGTCTTTTTCCAAAGTATTTACTGCATTGCTCTTACTGTATGCTTAAACCCAACCTTCTGAATAAATGTAAATTAACAAATGGCCTTGGAAAGCTTTTTACAAATACCTATGGATTATTTCTCAATAGGGAGGTCACAGAAGTATGTGGTATCGTAGTTTCACCACTCTGAGACCTTGTAAAATGAAAATAAATACCAATTTTTTGTACAAATGCTAGGTTGTGGAGCTGTAAGAGCTGGAAAATATTAAAAAGCGTGACAGCAAATCCATTGGGAGCATTTAGCATATAACAATGACAAGTTAAATAACTGATATGTCACCGACAATATGGCGTCCATTGTGCAACACTCAAAAAAGAGCAGATGACAGAATTTGACAGTCTTCCCCCTGCAGTTTATACCTGTCACTTTGCTTCTAAATTTATGAGTTTGCAGACAGCGATACCTTTTAAGGGAATGGAGTGAAAGTTTTTAAGGAAAACAATGCAGCATGGACATCTGGACAGCACCATTAGCATACTGGAACAAAGGATGTATAATCCATGGACACTTTTTATCTTGAACCAAAACAATGTTAGAAGTTATGGCTCAATATAAAACCTTCTGAGGGCTAGAACAAGAGAGTACACTAAATATACACGTCAAATGGAAATTTGAGCTTCAGAGGAAAAGAAAACTCCTAAAATGTTACACGGCAAGCACTATTAGTCTGGAAAATATGGCTGCTGGGGTGGTTATTAAGTAAATTAATCGATGAATAACCACAAATTACTGAGTCCAACTGATGAAGTTTTATACTTGCACTGAAGGGAGACAGAGAGAAAGGAAATCCACTCTAAATCCCTAACTGTACACAGAGAACTCTGTGATTATAAAACTAACACGTTTCCACAGTGTTTTCTGTTGCACCTTTTGTCTTTCACTACTACAACTATTACTAGAATCAACCAGGGCTGTGTATACTGTATATGGGAAATAAGTCTACTAAGATATGGACAAACTTGAGGGAATAAAACCCAGACTGTATTTGTACAGACACAGATTAGAGATATAAATGTGGTTAAGTTGGATTGCATTACCTGCTGGAGAAATTATAGTTCCTCCTGGTACCGTTGAGATGTGCCATACAACAATATTATCATGTACGTACCATTCAAAGTAACTTTGTTTAATTGCTACACATTGTAAAATGTATCATATGAGCAGCAAAGACTAAAGGTGCCATACATCAGCAGATCTAAAGGGGTGGTTCACCTTTAAGTTAACTTTTACTATGTTATAGAATGGCTAATTCTAAGCAACTTTTCAATTGGCCTTAATCTTTTTCTTTTTATATAGTTTTTGAATTATTTGCATTTTTCTTCTGACTCTTTCCAGCTTTTAAATGGGGGTCATTAAAATGCTTGGTAAAGCTACAAATGTCTTGTTAAAGGGACAACAATAAGCAGTAAAGAGTGATTGAAGTTTATCAGAGAACAAGTCACATGACATGGGGCAGCTGGGAAATTGACAAAATGTCTAGCCCCATGACAGATTTCAAAATTGAATATAAAAAAAATCTGTTTGCTCTTTTGAGAAACGGATTTCAGTGCAGAATTCTGCTGGAGCAGCACTATTAACTGATGCGTTTTGAAAAAAACATGTTTTCCAATGACAGTATCCCTTTAACGGTTACTTTTTATTAGTCATCTTTCTATTCAGGACCTCTCCTATTCATAATCCAATTTCTTATTCATGTCAAGTTCATTGAAGGTGAACAACCCCTTTAAGCTGCAGAGCTGGCCGATCTGCCGATAATTGGCCACATATAGATTAGGCAGGTTTAAAAATCAGGACTAGGACTGCATTGGCCTTGACGGCCTGCATTTATTGATGCTGTGTTGAGATTGGATCAGTTCAATATCACCCACCTCAAGGTGGACAAATTTACACCGGCCCTCAGCCTCCGTCATGAAATTAATAATAATGAGGCCCCCCAGCACAGTGCGATCAGGAATCCTGTTCAGGGATCATTAGTGAAATGATCTGCCACTTGGTCTATACTGTTGCCTGTGTGCTGAAGGTGTTAGTAATAGACACGTACTGGCATGTAGTGACACGCAGCTTCACATACTTCTTTAGAGCGGAAGATGTCAATAGACATACGGACGTGCCAGTACAGTAAACTAAAGAAGTATGGCGTCACTATGTGCCAGTATGTGTCTTTTGCTAACACCTTCAGCACACAGGCAGCAGTATAGACATAGAAGTGGCAGATCATTTCACTAATGTGCCCAAATATTACTGCTACGATTACTCGATTTCTGTAATTTAATGTTAATGGTTCAAAGAATGTCGGGCTGTATGGTCAGCCCTCACACATTTTCACCTCACCAAATCTGGCCCTCGTTGCAAAAAGTTTGGGCACCCCTGGTTTAAGGCTACCTCCACTTACCCCCCTTACCCCCCTAGCACACACAGAACGTTTCACAAGCATACTTGGGTTTTTAAAGTATTAGAAAACTTGTTTTATGTGTGGCATGCCCCTTCAACCAAAAGAATGCCATTTTGTACAATATGTTACTACAAAAAAAAAAAAAAGTCATAGTTCTTACCTGCTTCATTTAACATATGGGGGGGGGGGGGTAATGTTCTTATTTGGGTTTCTATTCTTGGTATTTGAAGCCCATGCTAAGGTTAAAAGTCTCCATAAAAACATGAGGTACAGAGAGTGTTGTTACCTCATTTAACAGTATTATGCTCTCTCGTATCTAAACAGAGCCCAGCTGTATAGCAATCAGCGGGGAAGCAAACCAAACAAGAGTCATCTGGTGCACGCTCACTCCTCACGTTGAGCTCAGCTTTACCGTTAACCTGATGCTACTTCCAAGAAATGAGTGCAATTTGCTCTGCGCTTTATGAACACACATGACCCATACGTGCAGGATTGTAAAGAAATGTCGTCATCGACACTTTTATCGGCACAGTTCCACTCAATTAGATTTTGTTGTTTTCACGTGCTCAGAAACTGCAGCAATTAAAAAAAATTAAGGCTTTTTCAGCAGTGATGATGCAGAAAGGTGTGATTAAAGTTTAATATAAGGGAGCACTTTCCCCATCTACAGGGTCCCACCCAGGGCAGCCATCAGGGGGGGGACAGGGGGGAGAGTTGTAGGGGCCCGAGGGTAAGAGGGGTCCGGCCACGCCACACTTACTTGATTAGCCGGGCCCCCCATCTTTCTGAAAGCTGCTGACTTCGGGAAGGCATGAACGTTTAAGGGGCCCTGGCCACCAATTTTCTCATAATGTGGGGGGGGGCCTGGCCACCAATTATTTTTTCTCATGTGGGGTCCTAGCCACCAATATTTTTTAATGGGGGGGGGCCCCTAGCCACAAATGTTTTATTTATGGGGTGCCCTGACCACCAATATCTTTTTATTTTTTATTAACATGTGGGAACCCTAGCCACAAATATATATATTTTTTTTTTACTGTGTGATGCGGGGCGGACCTGTGGGGTGGGGAGGGCGGACCTGTAGGTGGGGCTTGCGGTGGGTGCAGCCCAGGAGGCCCAGGAAATTAATGTCATATGGGGCCCTGCGATTTCTGATGTCGGTCCTGGTC
Organism: Xenopus laevis; assembly: GCF_017654675.1. Classification (NCBI taxonomy): domain Eukaryota; kingdom Metazoa; phylum Chordata; class Amphibia; order Anura; family Pipidae; genus Xenopus; species Xenopus laevis. Next base: position 142,407,170 of record NC_054374.1, read on the forward strand.
CTGCCTAAGGGCTCTTGAAGTTTTTTTTTCTTCTTATATTTTATTGAGCAATTACGGCTTACTTGGGACAGTCCACTATGATAGAAGCATGCTGCCTCCAGGCTTTGCAGTGGTTTAGAACACCACCCCAGAGAACTGCTGCTAAATGCAGTTTGATCCAGTCAACAGTAAGATAATAATGGCCCACTTACAACTGCAACTAAGACAAACCAACATATAGTCTGGATCATTAACTACAAGCAATCAGTTGCACATAAAACATTCATCCAAATGCAATACTTCACCTCTGCTTACAGTTGCATGCTGTGTTAGCCACTTACATGCACTTGTGTGAGTAGGGGTCCTTTTAAATTAATAAGTTGCGTTCCTTCCAGTGCTCCCCTGTGGCTGAAAACGTTAAAACTGAACGCAGGGGAGTGCAGGCAAAACGGCTTGTCCAGAGCCCTAAAGAATGATGGAGGCTTGATAAACGGTTGGCTTATATTACAGGCCAACCTCATTTTCTGCTTGATAATTAGTGACGACCCCTAAGCTTAGCTTCTCAACAGCTGCTCAGAGACCAGTGAGCATGTGAGTGTCGCAGACACTTTCTAAGATGGTGACCCCCTGTGACAAGGTTGAAGTCCTGCTATCGAGAAGCTGAAACTTTAGGCCGGGGCATCTGCCTGGCCGAATCTAATCATAATTTGCATATGTAAATTAGGGGCGGGAGGGAATGGTTTCCCCTTTCCAGCCCTAATATGCATATGCAAATTAGTGTTTGGTTCAGTATTCGGCCAAATCTTTCGCAAAGGATTGGCCGAATCCAAAAAAGCGGATTCGGTGCATCCCTATTGGTTTCATATTCTTCAAAACACGAGCGACCTATGTAGGGTTTCCTTTATTCCATTAAACCAAATTACTGCAAATGATTTCAAGTAATTTGTTTTTCACCAAATCGTGATTTGCAAAGTAACTTAGGGAGACTCGCACTCTATACAAACTGTCAGCACACTGACAAACTGGCTCTTCTGAGCCAAACTCAGTGACAACAAATTAATTTCCAGGAAACATTTTGCGAGTTGAATGAAGACTGTACGTCATTGGTTACTTTTACACGAGTTAAATACCACAGGCAAATTGAGCTGGAAAGAGAAACGTTTTGGTAAGGGAAATTGTCCACTTATAAATTGCAAGGTATTTGGAACTTTCCACATTCCTGTTCACTTTGTTTAGTTTTTTTAATAGTAAAACAAATGCGTCTGAATAGTTTACTTTAAAACATAATCGGTGCAATGTGCTACTAGGACAGTAAAAAAGCTCTTACATCAGAATGTACATGATGCCATTGTGCTGTTCTCTTACTGCCATCTTGTGATAAATTATGTTATTGTCTGAAAGCCGCAGCATGATATTAAATCCCATAAAGGTGACAATTGCAGGATATACACAGCAAGCTGGAAATACGTAAAATGAGGTAACTATATTTAATCAGTTCATTATCAGACATTGAAAGGAAAACCTGCAAGCAGTAAAGTCTTTTTGTTCTACATATTTCAAAACAAATTACTGAATAGTGGTTACTGGCAATGCCAAAATTGGTGCCAGGATGAAGCAAAACCCACAGTAACAATTAACCTCTTTATTGGGGCAAATCCTAATACCTCTGTTAATACCCAATTCAAAGCATATTGTAGCTCCCGCCCTTTCCAGCTAAAGTCAGGTGATTCCTGTGGTAGCCAATAAAAGGGCAACCATGTTTGGGAGTTTTAACCTTGGTCTCTGTGTAAAATGTATAATGAAGCAATATAATTCTTAATGAATCAGATGAATGTGGAGTGTAGGATTGGCCAGACATGAAATGGAAATTCACTTTATTCCAACAGGTTGTGTTGAGCCCCAAATTTGTTTTTTATCCTAGAAGTCTGTTCCTGCAGCTCTTCCAAGGTACATAGTATAAGCATTATATTAAGAAATAGATGGAATCAGACTAGGAGAAGCGCAATACTTTGCTGCAAGTTATCCTTTAATTGTACCCTACATGTTTCTAGTAGAGTTGCCCTTGATAAAGGGCAACTCTGCTCGAAACATGTAGGGGCAGATTTATCAAGGGTCGAATTTCAAGGGGTTAAAACCCTCGAATTTGACCATCGAATTGAAATCCTTTGAATTCGAATATCGAATTCGAAGGATTTAGCGCTAAAATAAGCATTCGATCGATCGAATAAAAATCTTTCAAACTATTTTCAGCGATTGATTGAAGGATTTTTATTCGATGCCAAAAAAAATGCTTGTAGAAGGTCCCCATAGGCTTATAATAAAATTCGTTAGGTTTAACTTGGCGAAGTATTGAATTCGAAGGATTTTTAAAGAGACAGTACTTCCACTATCGAATGGTCGAATAGTTGAACAATTTTTAGTTTGAATCGTTCGAATCGATGTCGAAGGTTGTAGTAGCCTATTCGATGGTCGAAGTACCCAAAAAATTACTTAGAAATTCAAACTTTTTTAACTTCGAAAATTCACTCGAGCTTAGTAAATCTTCCCCCTAGTGTCCAATGAAAGGATAACAGACATGAAATGACTTTGGCGTAGTTGGCCAGCTTAAATATATTGCAATATATGGACAAACAATCCCTGTTTTGTTTAAATGGTAAGGCATTTTTTAATACAAGTATGGGATCAATTATCCAGAATGCTTGGGACCAGGGGGTTTCCGGATAACGAATCTTTCTGTAATTTAGATCTTCATACCTTAAATCTAATAGAAAATCATGAAAACATTAAATAACATCAATGGGCTGGTTCTGCTTTCAATAAGGATTAATTATATCCTAATTTGGATCAAGTACAAGGTACTGTTTTGTTATTATAGAGAAAAAGGAAATAATTTTTTAAAATTTGGATTAAATAGAGTCTACGGGAGACGGCCATTCCATAATTTCTGAACTTTCTGGATAGCGGATCCCATTCCTGTATGGAATGCACAAAATGTCTCAATGTCCTAAATATATTGATTATGGGTTAAGTGCAGAGGAGTGTCTGTATGAATTTTGTGGTCGCAGCCTCATTGCATCGCCGCTTAAAGGTTTAAAAATGAGTGGTGAGCACAACTTTCCTTTGTTTGCTTTATAGGAAATAAGTACATACACATTTGTATGTAATTATGTACAGCCATTCATAAATAAAATAGTTAAATATACACACATATGTTCTCTTCATCAGTAGATGGAGGAAAGTGCTTGGCACATGACAGGAACATGGTGGATGGGTGAAAGGGACTCACAAGAAAATCTTAAACCACATAACCACTCTCCTCTTCTCTTTTCTTTATTCTTCAAGTGTCTTCTCTTTACATACTACATCATCAATCCTTCCATCCAATTCTCCTCTTTCTTTTCACCCTAAGATATTTTGTGTACTCACTGTGTCCAGTTCCCCAACCCCTTTAGGTTCACAATGTTACACAACCCTTCCCTCACCTTGTTCCGTTTTGTAGCGACAAAGATTCTCTGCAAAGCAGCGGGACTTCAAGTCCGACAATTCCTTACCCATTCTCAATGTGGGTGATCTGCCTGTGAATTTGCCTCTTGGGCCCTAGGACAAGGATGCCATGCAAATATTTGCTACAAAACATGCATGTAAATTTGCCCACCGATACAAAAATGGTAACTAACTTGTAGAGTACAGGTCTGTCCTGCAGAGCATCCATAGCCTGAGCCAGAATAGGAGAGATATCACATGACTCTTGTGTCAACGTTCTGCAGTCATCTGTGAGAAAAGCAAAGGAATGTTAGTGGAGCAGGCCAAGTTTTTCGCAGCTTGTAGACTCCCAAATTAGTTTTTTGAGATTTCTTCACAATTGTATTCAATCAAGGTTTTCTTTATATGCGAATGTTTTAATAAATAAAGATTGAAGTGTTTTTTGATTTGGGAGTTTATTTGAAAAAAAAAAAAAAAACCTCTAAAACTTGACCGTACGAATTCGCTTTTTGATAAATAAGTCTGTAAGTGCTAGATTTATGTGACAAGAGAAGGGAGGTCCCTATCTCCTAAAGCTTACAGTCTAAAAGGATAAGGTACAGACACAAATAGGAGAAGTGCTGCAATTTACAGTGGTTGAGGCATTGCTCATATATGTCATAGATAAAGCACATACCTATAGCTCCAAGAGTATCTATCTATCTATCTATCTATCTATCTATCTATCTATATATATATAGCCATTGGTTGCCGGCACTCACCTCCGCCATTCGATCATTTCGCTGGGTGCTAACCCAATTAAATATAAAGTCCAAAAATAAAAGGAAGCATTCACGGCATAAAGGTTGTTAGAAGTCCTTTACTGAATCATATAAACATCTACGGGTTTCGGTACCTCAAGGGACCGTCATCAGGATGTTGAGGTACCGAAACATGTATTTTTGGATTTTATTTTTGGACTATATTCTGTCTGGAAATCTCTTTTCTAAGACTGACCTCACTCATTCCGGAACTCTTCAGGTACCTAGGAGGCCATCACATGTAATAAACACACATAAAGATATATACATGCAAGTTTAAGTTTCAGTGTGGGTTTGCTCCACTTTTTACCCCATGCTGTTGCATTTTTTTCCCAAAAGGAGCACTGGCTGAGGGAAGAAACTTAGCAACTGTATTCGGGGGACTGGGGGGTTCCTAACAAAATTGCATCCTCAGTTCAATAAGGCTTACTTTGTCTTTGAGAATAATTGTCGCCATGTTTTGAAAAAAGAATGAGGGAGGGGGAAAAATACTTACTTTGTGCCCAACGGTAAAGTTGCTCATAAGAGGTTTCTTGAAGCAAAGCCATTTGCTCCATGATTTCCAGCCTGCGAATGATACAACATTGTTAAAAGTATAAAAAAAAAATAAAAAAAGATGCTTCTCTAACCCCTTATACAATAACATTCATATTAACATCATTAGTAACACCAGGGCTTTTTTACAATGCATGATGCAAGAAATGGCTGCAATTAGCCAACTTGTTTGCACTTTGTAGGATGCGTCCTGCACTGTGCAACTTGCTGAAAGTCTCTGCTCTCCCCTCACCAATACAGCATTGATTGTGTTGTTTAGAGATGTATTGGTGAGGGGAAGGCAGAGGGAGACATGTAGATAGGATTACCTTGCACATCAGTCACATCCTTTAAGGGGAAAAAACATTTTTCTCTACACAATCTGAACTAGGTTTATGGCTCCCTTCCTCTTGGCATGCATTACAGCTGTTGTGTTGCACTGATAAATTGATTTTGCCAGTGGTTCTCCTCGACTTGACAACCAGACAAACAACTACATGAAGAAGCATAATTCTATGTGGTACCTTTCATTACATGAGAAAAAGTGGAAATTATACTAGACGAGAAAAATCAATAGAAAATCAATATCACATGGACCTTTCCCTAAAGCAGGCTTAAAGAGGAGCTAAAGTCTAAAATAGAATAAGGCTAGAAATACTGTATTTTGTATACTAAACATGAACTTACTGCACCACAAGCCTAATTAAACAAATGATTTATGTTTTAAAAGTTGGCCACAGTGGGTCATCATCTCCTTTAACATACATCTTTGCAAGACCAAGACACATGTGCACATGCTCAATGTGGTCTGGACTTCAGTTGGGAGGTTAAGTAAGGGATCGTTATAAATTATCAAAACAGCACAAGTCAAATAATATCTGCCAGAAGCCGATAGAGCAAGACTGATTAATAATCAGAATATACAGACTGCACTGGGTCCCGTGTTGTCATGTAATCTAATGTGGATTTTATAGTTTTTGTATTGTTTAATACAAACTTTCTCCAACTCTGCAGAACCAGTGGCTGCAGCAAAAATAATCCTTCAACGAGAATCCATTAAACATTAAAGGGAATGTAAAGGCAAAAATAAAATCCAATACGAATCTCTACACGGTCGCTGGTTACTTTACAGGGAAACAAACAAAGCTGTTTGAGTTCTGGGAAGTAAGGTGGGGGGCGTCCCCCCTGCTGTGCGAAAGTATGATTAGTTTCCCTGCAGAGTTTCCTATGCCCAGCAGTCAGAGTATGTAAAACGAGGGGGGGATTTCACTGCATACAGTCAGGTTTCTTATAAAAACGGTACATTTTTTAATTAAAGTATATTGGAAATTGGTTTCTTTTTCATTAAAGAAAGTAAAAATGGGATTTTATTTGTTTACCTTTACATCCCATTTAAAGGAGAAACAAACCCTTAATTATAAAAAACACCTGCCCCCCACCCTACATATAGCCCCCTCCCTCCTCCCCCCAGCCTAGCTGCTACCCTGGGAAAATGTCACTAAGTTTACTTACTTACCCCTCTGTACAGATTCTGTCCAACAGAGTTCATGGGTGCCATCTTCAGCCGCTTCAGTAATCTTCTAAATGAGAGCAGTGATTCAGCAATTTTTGTGAATTTCGGTGCATGCGCAATTGTCGCGAGACAGGAAATTGCTCCAACTGGGCATGCGCCGATACGCCGGCATCATTCCGAAGATTACTGAAGAGAAGAAGATGGCGCCCGTGAACTCCACTGGACCTAATCTGCACAGAGGGGTAGGTAAAGACATAGGGGCATTTGCCCAGGGTATCACTTAGGCTGGGGGGGAGGGGGTTTATGTAGGGTAAGAGGTTAGGGATTTTTTTTTATTAGGGGGTTTGTTTTTCCTTTAAGGCATATGGCTTTCTGTGCATGCTGAGGGCTCATATCCACTAGATGCGTGTTAATAAATTGGAGTTGGTTAAATGTGCTGTTTAACCCACAGACCAAGAACACATACACTTCCCTAGAGCAACATAAGAAACACAATACACACACTAGGAGATAACGAATTCAAAATTGCATTATTTGCTGATGATGTCCTGCTGACTTTAACTCAACCTCATATCTCTCTCCCAAACTTACATGCGGTATTAACAAAATATGGGTCATTCTCAGGCCATAAACTTAATTTGGGCAAAACGGAAGCCCTACCCTTGAACATTCCACCTGACAGATTGGGGCTTATGAAGGTTGATTTTAATTACAAATGGAAAACTACCTCAATTACATATCTAGGGACACAGATAACCCCTACTTATTCAGATTTATATAAATGCAATTATATCCCATTGATGCAAAAGACAAAAAAATTACTGTCAAAGTGGGCTGGTCACACTCTATCTTGGTTTGGTAAAGTGGCCTCTATAAAGATGAGCATCTTACCTAAGTTTGTATATTTGTTCGAGACTTTACCAGTAGCAGTCCCTCATAAGGCACTTAAGGAAATTCAATCCATGTGTCATCAATATATATGGAACAACCATAGACATAGGATATCCCGGCAGATAATGACTTCATTGACAGACAAAGGCGGTCTGGGGGTCCCCTCCTTTGCAAAATATTATGAAGCTTCCCAACTGAGACAACTACTGGCATGGTCACACTGGGACTCTTATTCAACATGGGGACAAATAGAAAGTCTTTGGCATGGGAAGGAACATCTTAACTCGCTAATATGGACACCTACACGAACCTTGATACCCACGACAGACTTACTCTCCTCTACTAAAATTACACTGCAGGTGTGGAGCAGGCTCAAGTGGAAATTGAAACTCTCATCAGCTGCGCCTCTGGGCATGATATACCTCAATAATGCCTTATTAGCACCAGGACAGTCTCCAGATTTTTGCTCCAGATGGCACGAAACTAAACTACATACTATTAGTGATTTACTGGATCCAGTGACTAAAAAGATCTTGCCTTTTGCGGATATGATCAAGATTGCACCCCAAGTGCGCCTACAATTATTCGAATATTTTCAACTTCGACATTTGTGGCCCCATATAGCGCAGCTGCTCAATCGACAGGCCCTACAGAATTTGAGAAATTAGCCAGAGCTGGTTTACCACAAAAAGGTTTAATTTCCAGGATATACAAAATATTGCAGGTGACCTCAATAAACCATTCATACATGCTGAAATGGAACAATGTACTGCCACAACCACTAATAGAAGCAGAATGGAGCTCTATTTGGCAAAATGCTAAGGGTATGGTGACGTGTGCAAAACAAAAAGAAAATATTTACAAAATAATGATGTTCTGGTACCATACTCCTCAACAGCTAAATAAATTTTTCCCAGATCATCCAGCCACTTGCTGGAGAGGATGTGGGAATGTAGGTTCACTGGACCATATTTTCTGGACCTGCCCGGTAATACAGCTATATTGGGATGAAGTGACGAAACTTCTCAGCCTGGTTCTGGGCCAACCTATCCTAAAGGAATTATCAACATTCTTACTGGGCAAACCTTTTCCCAAAATGAAAAGGAAGACACAAAAATTGATTAATCATATACTAACTGCGGCCCGGCTGGCAATTGCTGCAAAATGGAAGAAACCTCACTCACCAACCGTGACAGAAGTAATCACTAGAGTTGACTCTAACAAAAATTTGAATCTAGAATATCTTATATCCATAATACTATGCCACAGTTTACAGAAATATGGATGCCATGGGAGTTACGTAATCAGAACTAGATGGACTATAGTTAGGGGATTGACATTTCATAAGGCTTAGATGTTCTGATTCCATAACTACTGAGTTCTAAGATGTATCATTATGTCTTCAACTGTATAATCAGAAATATGCTGGCACGCTCATATAACGTATATTGCATTGTTCATGTTATATAACATACTTAAGATATGTCTGAAACTATTGCAATAAAAATATAAGTTACAAAAAAAAGAAACACAATACAATTTCGGAAAAACACAGGAACTTCAGTGCTTTCATAAATAAGCACCCGTATGTGCATTATAAACGTATACCCAGACCCAGAATAAATGTTATGCTGCACAGTACCCATAAACATCTCAAGGAGTTTTGGGAAGCCACGTATTCTACTTACCCTGCAGTTTGTTGGTTGGTACGCAAGAGTAGCTTGACATCATTGTGGATTTGTTTGACTCTTCCCAAAACCTTGAAAAAGTCCTAAAATATACAATTAAAATTCAGGAACAGATTGGTAACTAGTCCATGGCACAAATATCACTATAAAACTGAATATTAACGAATGGATATACATTAACCCTGCTTGGATGTTCATGCTACTCATGGACTCCAGAAGGATTTTATGGCTTCTGATAGGGCTTTTTGGCTTTTCTCTGGATCATAGAAAAGGTAGACAAGACGGCGTGCCTTTTTTTTAAATCCTCTATCATGTAAATATTCACTCATATGCCTATTTAGTGACTTTCAATCAAAATGTGTCAGGTTATATATTGTATTAATCACTGCACATCAAGGAGAAATACGAGGTTAAGAGGACCCTTGCCCAGCTGCAGCGACTTTCCCCATCTAAATTGGAAAATGGATGCTTGTGGCAGATACAGGAAAACGTACATTAAACATAAATAATAATAATAATAATAGTAAATACTAAATTAATTTGAGATTCAGATACCTCTTTAAAGGAGAACTAAAGCCTAACTAAAGAAGCAGATTAGAAAATGTTGCACATTATGTTTTGAGCTTCTGTACCAGCAAAAGGCAACCACAACCCTTTAGAAGTAAAGATCTGTGTCTCCAAAGATGCCCCACTAGCTCCCCATCTTCTTTTCTGCTGATTCACTGCACATGCTCTGTGCTGCTGTCACTTACTGAGGGACCCACTCACAATATACAGTACACATAGAATAGAAATGGCACAATATAAGGCTGATTAGTAATTAATACAGATAATTACTACATGACAGCACAGAAACCAGTGCAACTAGCATCACAATTTAATAATCAGCCATGTAGCATCATCTTATATTACAGAAGAATCTCATTTTCTGCTTTTAAATTTAGCTTCTCAATAGCTGCTCAGAGCCCACTGAGCATGTGAGTGTCGCAGACACTTTCCAAGATGGTGACCCCCTGTGACAAGTTTGAAGTCTAGATCATTGCTGCTATTGACAAGCTGGTACAATAAGTTCAGTATGTAAAATATGGCATTTTTAACCATATTCAGATTTAGGGTTTAGTTCTCCTTTAAATCCATACTGTAAGCCGTTTCTCTGCCTGCTTGCCGCACAAGCAGCACCGAGGAGTAAACAAATTGAAGGCAAGCAGCCTGAACAGTTTGTCATATCCTGTATCTTAAACTGAGAAATCCACAAAATAGTATAACAAAACTGAACAGAAAAGCCTAAATGATGCCATATTTCAGCTTATAAAAAAAATGTATTACCTCGGTTAAAGGTCCTTCCCTGGTGCCTCTGAGAATGTTCATTTCATCGGACGTCAACTGGAATTTTAGTAAGAAGGCATCTGCAACCTGGGCTCGGATTTCCAGTCTCTGACTGCATGGTGAAACACAGAAATTAACTGATTTTATTGCAAAATTCACATTTATACAAATAATTAAAAATAATAAAGAGACTGATTTTTAATTTCATGTCTGCTAAATATGGATTACTTTGTGGCAAATTCGGCTCAGTCGCAGTTCCCTACAGGGTATGCTATAGGCTTAACCACAGAATGGGGGAATCCTTGCTGGCTAATCTATTTGTGGGGCAGTGAGCAGGAAATGTGCCTTTTTATTCTCAATTTTTATATTTAGAATATGATTATTGTTTTGAGCTAATATACTGCAATAAATCTATAACTGTTCTAATGAAAAGCTGCCTAGGTAGCTTCTATACAAGAACAGGAATAAAGGATATTTAGGAGCATCCACTGAATATGTAGATTTAAATTAGGGGAACTAATGGAGGGCTATGTATGTCAGAGTACATACTTTCATTTGTATTATGCTGGAAAAGCTAAACCAAGGCAGAAACTGCCAAAGAGTCACACTGGCCTTAAAGGGGTTGTTCACCTTTAATTTAACTTTTAGTATGATGTAGAGAGTGATATTCCGAGACAATTTGCAATTGGTTTTCATGTTTTATTATTTGTGGTTTTTAAGTTATTTAGCATTTTATTCAGCAGCCCTGCAGTTTGCAATTTCAGCAATCTGGTTGAAAGTGAACTGTTTTGTAGCCATGGGGGCAGCCATTCAAAGCTGAAAAAGGAGAAAGGGCACAGGATACACATCAGATAACAGATTAGCTCTGTAGTATACAATGGGATTCTTCAGAACTTATCAACTGTGTATCCTGTGCAGCTTGATTATATAAACTATAGTAGTGTTTCTGAAGCAAACTCACCAGTTTAAACAGTGCGGGGCAGGTCCGGACTGAGAATTAAAATAGGCCCTGGCATTTCAGGTACACAGAGGCCCAATCAGCCCCCACCAGCCCACTAAATACTGAATTTCTATGGGACCATATAGCAGCCCCTGCCAGAACCCACAGATTGCCAGTCCGGGCCTAGTGCGGGGCAACAGTACATTATATTGTCATTCCTTTTAAACACTTTCATTTTTTGGTGTAACTGTTCCTTTAATTCACTTGGTGGGAAGCTGTAGAGCATCCAGTAGATGGCAGTAAAACATAACCTGTCCAATGAATCCTCAGCAGAGCACTTCTCACTCAAGTTATTTAGTCACATAAGCAAGATATTATTAAAATTCGCACTAAAACTGCCCACTCTGTGAATCTAATTTCTTCAACGGACCAGGGAACCGTATTTTGGCAACAATACACATCTGGTAACATTTTTAGTATAAATCTTTATTTATTTTCAGTGTACAAATGAAGTATAAATCATGTTTGCAACAGGATGAAAGCCTTACTGTGCCTGAAAATGAAGCCGATTAAACAGAATCTCTCACACATGTTCTAAATAGGGTGCATGCGATTTGATATCATTTTGTTGGAAAATTTGCAGATCCCTAAAAATTGTTAAGCCAATAATTTATTGGCTAGTTAGCTATGCATTTGTTCCCCTTGCATATTTCTATTAGGAGCACTTTTGATCCTTTGATGAGAAGCCCATTTAAACCTACTACCATGACTGTGTATAAAAGGGGGAACAAAAGTTCCATTCAGAAGATGAGATGCCACCAAAAGACAAAGGCGGCAGATCATGGGAATGTTTCCCCGGTCAGGCTCGCTTTCTGATCTCAGGAGGGCCCTAATCAAGGCTTATTCCCAAATTCTACTCGTTCCTATGGCAACCAGACTCCTCTAGAAGTGCACTCACGCTGTTAGGAAAATTATGGAGCATTTTCCAGTGCTCTCTGCTTTCTGGGAATACAATACAGACAGACCCAAGGGGCTTTAATTGTACTTAATGCTGACTAAATACAGTGTTCTTTTATTCCTCTGAATTGCCTCTACCAAGTGCCACAGCCAGAGCTGAAAAGAAAACCGGAGCCGAAGCAGAGAACTTGTCCGACCATAACTTATAGAAATATTATTCGCACTGTTCTCCTTCTCAACTTATTTGCATATTCACAAATATAAACAACTGTAACTGTAGCAGTTTGAATAAAGTGATACTGTATATGCATTTACGGTGACTTATAATATCTTTTTTACAATAGGGGGTAATTTATTCACTATATATCCTAAATTGTTATAAGCATACCGTTTGTAAATTATGGTGATCTCTTCTAAAACTCTTTGTTAAAACTTTTGCACAATGCCTGTCACTTCTCTAAACGCCTAACATAAGTAAATATTATATTGTTGATAAAAAACAAAACACTGGAAAACCATACCCTGTGCCAGCCATTTTTTTGTAGCAAAGAAAGAAAACTCTTGACTAAACTACTGTATATACATTTAACTGTAGACTATAATGAATAGTGTAACTTGGCGTTTCATGACCCTTCATGTTTACATTCTTTTTATTTGGGACTGTTTTAGTGTTTACAGGTTGGAAGGTACCAGGAGCTTTTCCACCATGCTCCAAATTACCTTGTATGTATAGTCAACATGGTGGGCTAATGTTTTTTATTTTAAGAAACTTAAGCCCACCATGTTGCCTAAAAACAGAGTCCAAAAAGAAGAATGTAAAAAAATATAAAAAATATATTTAGATGAAGCAAAGTGTGACTCCCTATCACAGCAACATGTTTTGGAGAGGTGTGTATGGTTTTGCTTGCTTTGCTACAGGGATACGGAGTACAGCTCTTAGTACTAAGTTGATCCAGGGACTAGTCCAATTGCCATCTTGGAGTCAGGAAGGACATTTTCCCCCTTCCGAGTCAAATTGGAGAGGCTTCAGATGGGATGTTTGCCTTTCTCTGGATCAAGTAGCAGTTACGCAGGGTGAACTTGATGGACAAGTTTTTCTTTTCGACCTATGTAACCCAATCCCTTTATCACCAAGTATAGCTGGAGTGGTATAATGTGGAAATAGTGGTAATGTGTTCTCTGCAGTGATAATGGCATTTCATTGGCAGGATGGAAAAGCCTGGATTTGGCAGATGGCAAGAGAACACTTCCTGCTTAAATGCACAGTCATTGGTAAAGTTTGGTGAATGAAGAAATGGTCTAAATAGGCTACAGCACCTGGCTCTATTGAAGTCAAACTTTAGGGCTACAGAGTACAATTACATGATTGACCCTTTTGTGCTTCCTACAGTGTGGGAAAGGCTGTTTCAGCACAGTAATGACCCCCATGCAGGAATATCTGTACAGAATGGGCTTGCTAAAATAAGAGTGGAAGAACTTGACTGGCCTGCACCCTGACCTCAACCTTACTGAACACCAACCAGATGAATAGAAAAACAGACCACTAACCAGGTGTGACCCTTAAGGTGGCCATAGACGCACAGATAATATCGTACGAAACAATTTTTCGTACAATATTCGGTGCGTGTATGGTGGGAAAAGAGCCGACCGATATCGGCAGAAGTCATGCATATCGGTCGGCTTGTCAATCAGGCTGGACGGAAAATTTTGATCAGGTGCCTTTGAGAGCGCCCAAGCATCGGCCATTGTTAGTGCTGAATCCTCAGATACAGATAGAATTCTCTCGTTTCTACCTGTAGATCTACCTGTATATCGGACGATTCTGCTCTACACGTGTGTGTTGAAACGAACGGTTTACGGCCACCTTAAACACAGTATTCAACCTCACTAATGCGTTTGTGGTTGTATGAGAGCTAATCCCACCAACTATGTTTATGTAGTAGAAAGCCTTCCCAGAAGAGTAAAAGCTTATAGCCCCAACTATCTAGAACCTTATGTAAGTTTTTACAAGGGGGCATGTTTGAGGGTTATATTGAATTAAACAGTCTGGGGGCCTTAAAATTCACTTGGGAGTGTCCTAAGTGTCCTATCAGAACTGCAACACCATTTTAATTATATTTCTCAAGGATCTACTGTGGCTTCTCCAGACTCACTCATTTTCCAATTCTACTATACTGCACAAGACTAAAAATCCACAAGGTAGCCTTCTAACCTGTATGAAAGCAAATCTCACAGACAATGTTTTAGTAGAAAGCCTTCCTAGGAGAGTAGAGGCTTATAGCACCAACAATATAGACAAGTGTTGTGTAACGCTTCACAAGAAATGGCATATTTGAGGGTCATATTGAATTAAACAATCTGGGGGCCTTAGAATTCTCCTGGAAGTGTCCCATCAGACCTGTGGGCCTCCAGATGGACAGTTCGACTCTTGAGGTTCAAACAACATCACAAACATCTACATCTAAATATCACCTAAGGTAGTCTTCATGCTGGGTTCCATTAACTTGTATGTGCCCCTACAGGTACTGTCCTGCATTTTATAAGAGATTTTCTATTTGGATCCCTCATATGTTCTGCGGATTCCAACTTCCTTTTCAGCTCTCTTCCTAACCAAAGTCCTGGTGGCTGTAGAGCACCACAGGGCTGAGCCCAAGGAAAGGAGGTTGTTATAAGTGAAACAGACCAAAACAAAAGAGCCACTGCTAAGTTTCTCCCTGTACTTAAAGGAAAACTATACCCCCAAAATGAATACTTAAGCAACAGATAGTTTATATCAAATTGAATGACATATTAAAGAATCTTACCAAACTGGAATATATATTTACATAAATATTGCCCTTTTACATCTCTTGCCTTGAGCCACCATTTCGTGACTCTATCTGTGCTGCCTCAGAGATCACCTGACCAGAAATACTACAACACTAACTGTAACAGGAAGAAGTGAGGAAGCAAAAGGCAGAACTCTGTCTGTTGATTGGCTCATGTGACCTTACATGTGGTTTGTATGTGTGCACAGTGAATCTTACGATCTCAGGGGGCAGCCCTTATTTTTTAAAATGGCAATTTTCTATTTATGATTACCCAATGGCACATACTACTAAAAAAGTATATTATTATGACAATGGTTCATTTACATGAAGCAGGGTTTTACATATGAGCTGTTTTACTCAGTATCTTTTAATAGAGACCTACATTGTTTGGGGGGTATAGTTTTCCTTTAAGATCTTCAGCACTTATGCACTGTATGATTGCTGTTGAAAGTAAAACAGATGACTTTGGCTCACCACTTCATAACAACTGTATTGAATTGTGACTGCCGCAGCTTTATGCTACTTTCTATGAGTACTCATCAATCACTTGTATTAATACAATTCTCCTATGGGAAAACAACAGGAGAGCTTTTTTATTCCTTTAATCCAATTTCATAGCTTTATCGAATACTGTCAGACTATTTTAACGTCTTCATTGTTATGCCTTATGAAGTTGTATGGAGCCTTAATTAGAGGGCAGCCTTGTAATTAGGTTTTAAATAGAAGAAAATAGAAGAAAATCAATATCTTATTTTTCACAGGGGATAATAAAAGACTTTCTTGTCCCCACAAGCCTAGTGTTTGCCTACGTAATAAACAATAGGGCTCACTAATAAACCAACATAGCTGTAAGGAGACGTTAGGGGCAGATCACCCGCATTTGTAATAGCTGTAAAAAGAAGTTAGAAATTTCGAAGCAAACCACCAGCAAATAAGATAGCTATAAGAAAAAAGTTAGAGACAGACCACCGGCATTTATAGAGCAGTAAAAAAATCTTTTGTCATTTGGCATAGCACACAATCGCTTGATGACATTTCTACTGCGAGCACAACAGGGGAGCTGATAGGTGAATAGTATCTCAGCTCGGACTGATTGAATCGACCCGAAAACTTAAAAACACTTTATTCAAATTTAAAAAAAAAACTTTATTCGAATTAAAAGAACTCGATGTCAGGAAGGCTGCAAACATCACCAAATTGATCCCTGGACCTCTAGCCATGAATTGTACAGTAATTCAGCAGGTTTTAGGTTTTTTGAGTTCTTTAAGGGCCAGAGTATGACAAAATCTTGAAATTCAAATTCAAATTAAAACTCAAATCAAGTTTGGATAATTCACAAGAGAGTTTTGACCAAAAACAAAAATTCGAAAATTCTAATTTTCACTTCGACCCTTAGTAAAGCTGCCCCAATGTGTACTGTATACCTATTTTACACAGAATTTGGCAAGCATATATAAAATTTGAGAGTATATAGATTTAACAGCTATATCTACTCAGTTTGTCTGAATAAAGGCAGACACCATGCCTCTCAGTGGAGAGGATGAGAGTGATCAGCTTCTCTCCACCTGTGATTTATCACCAATATCCAGAGAGTGGCAATGAAATACAAAAGATTAAATCATAGTAATGCATCTGCCAAATTACCAACCACATTTCCCATATAATGGTGTAAAGTATTTCAAATATATCTTTACCAACAGTTAATCCCAATTAGGTCACAAAAATACTTCATTGTGTGCAGTTTTTTTTTGCAAATGAAAAATAATAGCTAAAAAAGCATTATATCTAAATTATGTCTAAAATGCTGTATTGCTACATGGAATCTACTGTTCCAACACGATTGCTCAGCAGGCCTAAAAAAGTAATGACCAAGGCCTTCAGAGTTGTCCAATGCAATCTTCTGATCCTGTATGCATATCTACTATTATTCTCTGTTGAATTTTAGTTCTCCTGTAATTGTTGACTTTTTCAGTAAAAAAAAAAAAACAAGAACTTTAAAACGACAACTCAAAATCATAATAAATTTAATTTAAAGGAACAGTTCAGTGTAAAAATAAAAAACTGGGTAAATAGATAGTGTACAAAAATGTAATGTATAAAGGCTGGAGTGACTGGATGTCTAACAGAACAGAACCCAACTATCTGCGTTTCAGCTCTCTGAGTTAGTCAGCGACTTGAAGGGGGGGCCACGTGAGACATAACTGTTCAGTGAGTTTGCAATTGATCCTTAGAATTCAGCTCAGATTCAAAAGCAACAGTTATGACCCATGTGCCCCCCCCCCTCAAGTAATTGCCTGGTAACTGGTAATCAGTGGAAACCAAGAGAGCTGCAAAGCAGGAAGTAGTGTTCTGTTATGTCAAAGACCCCAGACAGAAGTTCAAGGCCACCGAGGGACGCAAAAGCACTTCTATCCATGGTCTGGATGCTCGCTGCACTTGTGTGTTTAAAGGAACAATAACACCATAAATGAAAGTGTTTTAAAGTAATGAAAATATAATGTAGTGTTGCCCTGCACTGGTAAAACTGATCTGTTTACTTCAGAAATATAATATAAACAAGCTGCTGTGTAGCAATGACAGAGATTGAAAAAGGCTATATAGCACAGGTTAAATAGTGGGTAATGGATAACACCAAGCTTATCTGCTGTGTAACTTTTCTCCTTTGAATGACTGCCCCCATGGCGACACAGCAGCTTACTTATATAAACAATAATAGTGTTTCTGAAGCAAACACAGCAGTTTTACTAGTGTAATACTTTAAAACACTTCTATTTTTTTTAATGTTACTGTTCCTTTAAACCAGGGGTGTCCAAACTTTTTACAATGAGGGCCAGATTTGGTGAGGTGAAAATGTGTGGGGGCCGACCATTCAGCCTGACATTCTTTGAACCATTAACATCATTTAACTCATTTAAACAAGGAATCGCATAGCCGTAGCAGTAATATTTGGGCACATTAGTGAAATGACCTGCCATTTGGTCTATACTGCTGCCTGTGTGCTGAAGGTGCTAGCAAGTAGTTTACAGTACGTCTATTGAGAACTTCAGCCCTAAAGAAGTATGTGAGAGTGTCTCGTCACTACATGCCAGAACGTGTCTATTACTAACACCTTCAGCACACAGGCAGCAGTATAGATAAGTGGCAGATCATTTCACTAACGTGCCCAAATAATACGACTAGGCGATTCCTGATTGCACTGTGCTGGCGGGCCTCATTATTATTAATCCTATCATCAGATAGGAGATTATGGTCACTGTTGTTCTCTCCGACAGGACTGTAGGGATTTAATCACACTTGAGCTACAAACCTTAGCACTGAATGATTTTGATACAGCTTTTGAATGTCCGAATTAGTCAGAAAACAATTAGCCATTGTGGGTTGCATGTCACTCACTTTTCTGACTGAAGCGTTGTTGTTTTCGCAACCAAATCATGAGTCTGCTCCTTTGTTGCCTAGAATAAAAAGGAAATATCTGTTACAATTTATCATGGATGACTGTTCAACTTTTCCAAGTATTTGACTACCTTTAAAAAGAGGGGGGGGGGGGAATTAATGTGAATGCAATAAATGTTACTCTTATTTAAACCAGCACCTGAGCCAATTGTACTTTTCCCATGAACATTTCCCAATAAATATAAAGCGTTGCACAATTAGTGATCTGTTTTTGACAAGCAGGAAATATTGAAGCCACCTGCCACATTAAAAATGGATTATATGTTTTGCTTCCTTTTAATGAGAGTACAATGAATTATTCATAGGATATGTTTCTGGCAGGTTAACTAAACATATAACATTACAATAAAGAAGAAATACAATAGTGACAGTAACCAGCTCTTGATCAAACTTACTGACGACATTTATAATCTTTTCCTTCATGCAGTTATTAAAAAAACGGATCTAGCATTAATGGGGTGGGGTCACTTTTGTGGTAATTTTTGTATATTCTAGAATGGCCAATTCTAATCAACTTTTCATTTGGTTTTCATTATTTATTTCTTATAGTTTTATAATTATTAGTCTTTTTCTTCTGACTCTTTGCAACTTTCAAATGGGCATAGCTGACCCCTTATAAAAAGCAAATGCTCTGTAAGGCTACAAATGTATGGTTATTGCTGATTATTATTAATCATCTTTCTATTCAGGCGTCTACTATTCATATTCCAGTCCCTTATTCAAATAAATGCATGGTTGCTAGGGTAATTTGGATCCTAGCTACGAGATTTCTTAAAATGCAAATTAAAGAGCTTCTGAATAAAAAGCAAATTAACTCAAAAACCTTAAATAATAAAAAATAAAAACCAATTGCAAATTGTCTCAGAATATCACTCGCTACATGATACTAAAAGTTCAAGAGTGAAGAACCCCTTTAAGTCCAAGGCTGCCATAGCCACTTCTTTGAAGCCCGAAATAGCTGAATAAGTGTCTAAAACAGGCTTACCCAGTGTCTTTAGCCCAGAGGTTCCAAGGGACAGCTCGGTATTTTTAAATGATTAATACATGTATGGAATCCCTTGCCCAAAAAGCTGAGAATTACCAGAAAGTCCATCTCCCATTGAGTCCATTTTATGTAAATAAAAGTAATTTTTGCATTAAGTCCTGTGAGTGCACATATATACACACATAGTGGATAATGTACCCCCTACTTTAATTTATAAAGATATTATGTCACCGAGGAGTTATGTGACCATATAAAAGCACGAGGCTGAAGGTAAACACTGAATACATCTAATGTTTTTTTTGTCACCAATGTGAATTCATGCAGCTTAGTTACCACCAAGTACAAGATCCTGTTTTACCCAAAAAACCATTTACCTTTGATTAGTCTTCAGCAGGTGGGGGGGGGGGAAGAGAACATTTTAATTGGTAGCTTTGGGACGCTGTGCTAGTACAGATTTGCCCACTGCTACTAAGCTATGGACCAATGACTTTAGACTTATTTAATCACTGGGCTGCAACAGCCTACAGTTTGGCAAGCACCGCTTCTATAGGGTGAATTAATCATTGCGCATGGGAAAGGACTAATTATGTATATATTATTTCCTACTTGGAATTATTCTGAAAGTGGACCTGTCACCCAGACACAAAAATCTGTATAATAAAAGTCCTTTTCAAATTAAACATGAAATCCAATTTCTACTTTTTAGAAAAGCATTCATAACGGTTGTAAGCTCATTTAAAAATCTCAGCTGTCAATCAAATATTGCCCTGGGCACAGAGGCAGGGCAGACAATTACTTTTACTTTCCATTCAGCACTTGCTAGAAATCGCTGCTCTCCCCACATTCCCCCGATCTTTTCACCATTTAATTGTGTAGCCAGGGCATGGGGATGGACATCAGGTCCCCCATTCTGGTGCACAAACAAGATTCTGAGATGATGCAAGGCTTTTCTTAGTGTCCACAAAATGGCTCCTGCCTGCCTGTCATAATTATGAATTCCCAGACTGAAGGAAACAAGATTCAATTAATTTATATAGTGTAATTAAAGTTAATTTTGCTTGACTAATGTGATAAAATAGGACTAATGTGATAGAAATAAGTAACAATAAAACAGGATCTTGTACTTGGTGGTAACTAAGCTGCATGAATTCAGATTGGTGGCAAAAAAAACAGATGTATTCAGTGTTTACCTTCAGCCTCGTGCTTTTATATGGTCACATAACTCCTCGGTGACCTAATATCTTTATAAATTAAAGTAGGGGGTACATTATCCACTATGTGTGTATATATGTGTATATATGTTAACGTTAACTTTTTTTCTCCAATAAACACCATCATTTTTGCATTAAGTCCTGTGAGTGAGATCCTCTGTCTACATTTTATTTATATAATCTGATATTTACACACACACACAAAGAAAACCCAAAACCTTATAAACTGCTTATTGCACATCTAAAAGTTATTAAAAAGGGAAAACTGTTTATGACTTTAGCCAAGCTAAGCAGCATCGTGTATGTAATAAGGCTAGAGGAGAACTCTGTGAAGACGTAATGAGGTACCTGAGAATTATGGAGTAATTGCCTGTGAAATTAAGAGGACTTTCACGACTTCAAAACGAAAAGCTCCAGGCTGGAACCTTCTGTTAATATTGAAGCTGTGTAAGGGGTTATGCGTTCAATTTGCTATACCTTGAAGTACTTTTAATAAATTAAACTGTGCAAAATGGTATCTCAATAAATAAGTTAATTCTCCTAAAGTGATTAATGAGCAAGAAGAAATAACATAACAAAATTTCAAAACTACAAATAACAAAACTATTGTCTTTCTGCACATTCATGGATAGAACTTGCTGAAGCATTAAACAGTGGGCACATTTGAATGAACAAGCAATATGTCAAACAGAAGTTTCTTAAAGGGATTCGGTCATGATTTTTATGATGTCGTTTTTATTTCTAAATGACACTGTTTACACTGCAACTAATTCACTCTACAATATAAAACTTCATTCCTGAACTAGCAAGTGTAATTTTTTTTAGTTGTAATATTGGTGTGTAGACAGCCATCTCAGGTCATTTTGCCTGCTTTCATAAAAAGCCAGCACTTTAGGATGGAACTGCTTTCTGGCAGGCTGTTGCTTCTCCAACTCAATGTAACTGAATGTGTTGCAGTGGGACCTGGATTTTACCATTGAATGCTGTTCTTAGATCTACCAGAGAGCTGTTATCTTGTGTCAGGGAGTTGCCATCTGGTTACCTTCCCATTGTTCTGTTGTTAGGCTGCTGGGGGGGAAAGGGAGGGGATGATTAGGGTTCCCACCTGTCCGGTTTTGACCCGAACAGCCCGGTAATTTGAAGGGCTGCCCGGGTTAAAACTTCCTGCCAGGTTTTCCAAATTAGGAAAACCGAGCAAGATTCCCCATGATTGACACAACGTCCCATGACATCACAGCCCGCCCCTCCATGTCACGGCCCGCCCCCTGCCCGGTCTCCACCAGCAGAAAAGGTGGCAACTCTAGGGGTGATATCACTCCAACTTGCAATACAGCAGTAAAGAGTGACTGAAATTTATCAGAGCACAAGTCACATGACTGGGGGCAGCTGGGAACCTGACAATATGTCTAGGCCCATGTCAGATTCCAAAATTAAATACAAAAAAATCTGTTTGCTCTTTTGAGAAATGGATTTCAGTGCAGAATTCTGCTGGAGCAGCTCTAATAACTGATGCGTTTTGAAAAATATATTTTTTCCCAGGACAGTATCGCTTTAAAGAGAAAATGTGCCAAATTAAAAAGTAGATTTTTGTTTGTAAAGTTTTTTTCCCCCCGTTTGAAATTTTCATGGTTTGCATTTATGCCAGTTTGTCCCATTTTCTTATTATTCAATTAATAATTTGGAATGGAGTATTCTTTTTACCAAAAGAATAAAGTCATCTATTGGCCCAGTGAAAACTTATAATTTATAAATATAAGTAAGAGCTGTCATAGTGATAAGCATGCTAGTATTTTCCTTTGTACTTGTCTAATGGAAATTTTAAGATATAATCATATAATTAAGTTTGTGCTGCATGGCTCTAATGGTGTTACTGTGTTGTGGGAAAAGTACCTGAGAAGTGGTCTTCCATGTATATGTTTCTGCAATTTGTACCCTATACAGCACTTGATAAATGACCCCTCAAGTGTTTTGATTACTGCTACAACATGTGGGCAATTACTCAGAATATGAATAAGGGATCAAAACGTGTCCTTATTAGAATATTAAACAGGCTTGCTAATCCAAATACAGCATCGTAACCTTTATTCCGAAAGCTCCAAATTACGGGATGCCATCTCCACTAGACTCCATTTTATTCAAATAATTAACATTTTTTTTTTTTAAAACGATTTTCTTTTTATTTGTAATAATAAAACAGCACCTTCTACTGATCCCAACCAGATGTAATTAATCCTTATCGGAGGCAAAATAATCCAATTGGGTTTAATTAATGCTTAAAGGAACAGTAACACCAAAAAATTGAAATGTGTCAAAGTAATTAAAATTTAAATGTACTTTTTTTTTTGTTTTGCATTTGCTTCAGAAACACCAATATAGTTTATATAAACAAGTAGGGATGCACTGAATCCACTATTTTGAATCAGAACCCTAATTTGCATATGCAAATTAGGGGTGGGAAGCTGAAAGCATTTTTTACTTCCTTGTTTTCTGATAAAAGGCACACAATTTCCCTCACGCACCTCATTTGCATATGCAAATGCAACCCAAATCCAAATTTGCGTATGCAAATTAGGATTCGGATTTGGTTCGCCCGGGCAGAAGGATTCAGCCGAATCCGAATCCTGCTGAAAAAGGCCGAATCCTGGCCGAATCCCGAACTGAATCCTGGATTCGGTGCATCCCTATAAACAAGCTGCTGTATAGCCATGGGTGCAGCCAAATAAGATGGAAAAAAAAAGGCACAGGATACACAGCAGATAACAGATAAAACACCATTGTATTCTACAGATCTAATTTGTTATCTGCAATGTGACCTGTGCTTTTTCTCCAGCATGAATGGCTGCTTCCATGGTTACACAGCAGCTTGTTTATAAAAACATTAGTAAAGTTTCTGAAGTAAACACAAAACATTTACCAGTGCAGGGCAACAGTACATTATATTCTAATTACATTGATACACTTTTATTTTTTGGTGTTACTGTTCTTTTAAATGACTTTTAAGTAACTTTAAAGCATGGAGAACCAGATTATGGAAAGAGCCCTTATCTGGAAAACCCCTGGTCACATTATCATTCTGGATAACATGTCCCATATCTGAAAAATGTATTTTTATTACAAATTATTGGATAAAATAATTAATCTCATATTCTCAAATTTGCCTAGTTAATTTTATAATACCTTCAACCGGCTAGTCATGTCCTGACAGCAGCTGCTCATTGCTTGCACATCTTCATTTATGCTTTCAAGTTCCTGTAAAATGAATACAGTTCATTAAATTAGATTGTACAGTTCTATTTTATCTTTTTCTCTCTTCTGTTTTCATGCCAAGCAAACAGTAGAAGCTATATTATATACACTTGCCACTTAACGCAGAAGTCCACCGGGGCTCATTTATTAATACTGGTTACAGTTGCACCAGTGCAGTAAACCAAAGAAACCAATTACCTTTGATTAGTCTTCAGCAGGTGGGGGGGGAGAGAACATTTTAATTGGTAGCTTTGGGACGCTGTGCTAGTACAGATTTGCCCACTGCTACTAAGCTATGGACCAATGACTTTAGACTTATCTAATCACTGGGCTGCAACAGCCTACAGTTTGGCAAGCACCGCTTCTATAGGGTGAATTAATCATTGCGCATGGGAAAGGACTAATTATGTATATATTATTTCCTACTTGGAATTATTCTGAAAGTGGACCTGTCACCCAGACACAAAAATCTGTATAATAAAAGTCCTTTTCAAATTAAACATGAAATCCAATTTCTATTTTGTATTAAAGCATTCATAGCTGTGTAAACTCATTTAAAAATCTCAGCTGTCAATCAAATATTGCCCTGGGCACAGAGGCAGGGCAGACAATTACTTTCACTTTCCATTCAGCACTTGCTAGAAATCGCTGCTCTCCTCACATTCCCCCGATCTTTTCACCATTTAATTGTGTAGCCAGGGCATGGGGATGGACATCAGGTCCCCCATTCTGGTGCACAAACAAGACTCTGAGATGATGCAAGACTTGTCTTAATAACAGTGTCCACAAAATGGCTCCTGCCTGCTTCTTATAATTATGAATTCCCAGACTGAAGGAAACAAGATTCAAATAATTTATATAGTGTAATTAAAGTTCATTTTGCTTGACTAATGTGATAAAATAGGATTATGAATAGTTTTTTTTGGGTGACGGGTCCCCTTAATAAGCCTTTAGTGAAGAAATGCAGCATTTATAAACCTATTTCTTGAGTTTCTTATTAACTAAATTAAACAAATTCCCAATTGAATGTCTGAATTAGATAACTGGATTTCTCTACATATTGGCTAGTGCTATTTAATACAGTTTCCCCTTTGTTTAAAGATAGATAGGAAAGTGCAAAAAGCACACTCAAATGGCAATAATGCGGCTTGCTCCAATTTTTCCAAAAACTATCTATTTTTCTATAAGTGTTCTATAAGCGTTTGGACATGGTATAACTAAATGTATTGTAAAATTCTCATGGATCATCCTATCATCCAAGAGAAGACCAATAACTACTTTTGGATCAAGAAATATCAGGCCTTTGTGTGCAATGGCTCTATATGAATTGGGCCCCATCTGCAGTGTTAGTTCATGTTAACTCATATTATTCATTTGGACACGGAATGCACAAAACTTTTCAAAAACTGTTTGTTTCATCTGGAAACTGAATTTCTCTTCTCAAAATGTGTTCTCCAACAGTACCATGGGTTAACATTCCATAGGGTATAAAAATGTGTAACAAATGCTGAACCTAGGGGTTTTCAAAGTTTCCCTGTTTACTTCAATTGCCATTCCCATCTGGAAAATCAGAGTAGTAATGGACAACTACTCAGCAGTGCACTATGGCAAAGGATCAATCTGCTTTAATTAGCCATCTGTTCACCTCCAAATAATACCGTTTTGAAGTGGAAGGAATAGGAAAACTCTGCAGAGATTGCAGCTCTCTGCTAAAATGAGAGGCAAATGGTCACTGCTTTGAGAGTGTAATGATAATATAATTAATGCAGTATGAAGGCAAACCTCTGCTAACACCTTAAGGGCAGAGACACACAGTTAGATTCGGGGAGATAAGTCGCCCGGCAACAAATCCCCTCTTCTTTGGGGGCGACTAATCTCCCGAACTGCATTCACCTGCCTTCCTGCCAGCTAGAATATAAATCGCCGGCGGGATGGGACTCAGATCGATTCGTTTTCACAAGTCGCCCAAAGTTGCCTCACGAGGAAACTTCGGGCGACTTCTGAAAACAAAGCGCTCAGAGTGCCATCCCACCAGCGGGAAAGCAGAGGAAGGCATTTCGGGGAGATTAGTCACCCTGAAGAAGAGGAGATTTGTCACTGGCGACTAATCTCCCAGAATCTGACCGTGTGTCTCTGCCCTTAGGGTGTTAGCAGAGGTTTGCCCTCATACTGCATTAACTATATTATCATTAGTGGTTAGTGGACAAGTGCATCTGTCTGGTGCAGCAGGTGAATTTTTAGGGTAAGGACACACGAGGAGATTCAGGGAGATTTTGTCGCCTGGCTACTAATCGCCTCGTCTTTTGAGCAACTATCTCCCTGAACTGCCTCAGCGTTTTTTTCCCCATAGGCTACAACGAAAAGTTGCCTGCGTTAATGCACACACGGCGATGCGTTTTCAATAGTTGCCCAAAGTTGCCTCAGTGAGGGCTGGGACACACTGGGCGATTTAGTCACCTGGCGACTAATCGCCGCGACTTTCCACGACCAATCTTCCCCGAATGCCTCCCCTCGCTCTGCGCCTGGATAAAATGAAAAATCGCCTGCGCTAATCACACGCGGCGATTCGTTTTCCGAAGTCGCCCGAAGTTTCCTCGTGAGGCAACTTCGGGCAACTTCGGAAAACAAATCGCCGTGTGTGAGTAGCGCCGGCGACTTTTCATTTTATCCAGGCGCAGAGTGAGGGGAGGCATTCGGGGAGAAAAGTCGCTGCGATTAGTCGCCAGGCGACTAAATCTCCCCAAATCGCCCAGTGTGTCACAGCCCTAATGCCCCTAGGCCGTTCCCACAATCTGTCTAAGACTACTAGGGTGCGGACACACAAAGCTACTAGTAGCAGCTACTTATCATGGCTACAAAATATATAATAGTGATAATCGGCTTTGCTAAGACACTATGGGGTAAATTTATCAAAGAGTGAAGTTAAAGAACGCCAAAGTCAGCTAGAGTGAAATTCCGCCACTCTCCATTCATTTCTATGGGATTTTGAAAGGTGTATTTATCAAAGGATGAACTTTCACTTTCACCCATTGATAAATACTCTTTTAAAAAATCCCATAGAAATGAAAGGAGAGTGGCCGAATTTCATACTAGTAGATTGTGGTGGTCTCTAACTTAACTTTTTCATAAATGTTCCCCTATTTGTGTTTTATCAGAGGCAATTCTCAGTATTGTGTATTGCAGGGTAATTTTTTTGGCATTTTGCAGCATACAACAAGTAGTTGCTACTAGAAGCTATATGTGTCTTCACCCTTAAGAGTAAATGTCCATTGCTGCTCTCAGAAGCCCAAATTTATTTTCTAATACCTGTGGAACAGTTTGAGTTTGATCATATGCTTTTTGAGGTCACCAATGCCCCTAGCACACTGCATTGCCTAATGGAGCGGTGTCTTGTGGACTTACATTAGGAGGCAGTTCTCTACTTTACTTTTATGATGCAGTGATATTCTCCCATAAGAATCAAGTAACAGTATTGAATATAGCCAGCTAAATGCCTATATTCCAGAGACAAATGGCAAATCTGAAGCAAGCAGTACAGCAATGAACTGTGCCCTGGACTGCATCTCAGTTGTGGCCATTCTGAGCAGAGCTGGGATATTACTACAGATATATACATAGAACTTTGTTCTGTTTTAGCTAATCAGTGGACAGTCATTACAAGGGAGATATAGAGAGGCAAGAGGGAAAGGGAGCTGCTACTTTTAAAGCCCAACTGATTTCTTCAATTTACCTTAGACAAAAACCATTCCTTGTTTATGCCAAAAGTACAAATGGACTATTCATTATCTATGTATTGCAGTAATGTTTTATTGTTTAAATTTTCTTATAACATTTCCAGTTTGTAGTTGAATCAAAGAAGAAGAAACTGTAAGAGTAACCTAATGTCTGTTTAAATAAACCAAAACAATTATTATTTCCACTGCAGTAAACTGCAAAGCTATTGGTACTGGTCACAATACTGCCAAACAGCAGGTCATTGAGGCAACAGTACACTTGAAATATAAAAGGCTATTACTCTTTCTTTTTCAAAATAACCCAAACAAATATGATAAAACCTCTTGCATCTTTGCCAAATCGAATAGCACAGAAGGCTTCAGAGATTGAACAAGGTGTCGATTTGGAAACACTAGTGTTAAATAGGTAACGGCATAAGACATGTTTAAAAAATTCATGAGAAACCAAAAGATTACCTCCCGAACTTTTTTAACTATTCCCACAAATTCTTCATTAATAGTCAAACTGCGACGTTCTATATCCCCCCGTAAGTTCCTCCGGCTTCGCAGACTGTTTTCATTGAAAAAAGCAGAGAGTGCTTTCAGAGCTTCCAGCATGTCCTGCACATGAAAAGGAAAAAGAAACACAGTAAAAAAAATCCTGTCACAGGAAAGCAGAAGTTCTAATACATAAATAAGAATGAGTTGTTTTGACAAATTTTTTTTTTCTTTAAATTGAGAACTAAGCACATCAAATCATTTCCTATAAGTGCAAGGTATCTGACAATAACTGAGAGTCCCCTCCCTTTGGTGGCCATTAGCGAGAAGCACTTACATAGCACTCTATCAGTACAGATACTCCGTTACAGAGATCCAGGTCCCATCCTATGAGTACAGCTAGCCTAAGGATACTTTTTGTCTGTACAGGCACATCCTTTACGGTCAGTACATACACTTACTAGAACTCATACCAAGACATTATTAAGAGTCACATCCTTCCCTACAATACAGGCACATGGGTAGATAGATAAACATTCTCTATTACCAGTACAGGCAGTGCAGAGAGTGATTAGAGTCACATGATTTCCTACCAGTACAGGTAAATGGCCATTACTGACATATACATCCTTTTCTAATAGTAACAACACCTGGGCATTACGGAGAGCTACATCCTTTTCTACCATTACAGATACCTGGGCATTAATTTGAATTACATTTATTATTTTCAGTAAAGATAACTGTCCATTACAGACAACTAAATCCTTTCAACGAGTAGACACCTTGGAAATACAGAGAATTACATCCATTCATTTCAGTACAGATACCTGGGCATTACGGTGAATTACCTACATTATTTTCAGTATAGATAACTGGGTATCACAGAGAGTTACATCCCATCTTATGAGTAGAGCTAGCATGAGGATATCTTAAGCTGGCCACAGACGCAAAGATCCGATTGTAAGAATCAACGTACGATCGGACTTCCCCATCTCCCGACCTGCCACTAACCATTCCGATCAAATAAAGTACAAAGAACAGATCAGCTGATGTTCTGCCCCTGACAGCAATCGTACAAAAGTTATGTCCGACCAAAGCTAGTGACAGTCTCCCACTGAAAATCGTACGATCGGCAATACATGCAGAGATATTACCTGCAGCCGACAGAAATCTTTTAACCTGTCCGATCGACCAAACGACCGATCTCCGCCGGACGATCAGATCTTTGCGTCTATGGCCAGCTTTGGACTTAAGTCACATCCCTTTCTGGAAGTACAGGTACCTGTGTATTACTGGAGGTCATAACTTTTTCATACCAGAACAGGCACAGAGGCATTCCTTTCCTACCAGTAGAGGAACTTGCCCATTACCGAGTGTCACATTCTTTTTGGACAGTACAGGAATCTGGACATTACCAGGACCGGACGGGCAATCTGTGGGTTCTGGCAAATGCCAGAGAGGTTGCTGTAAGATGCCATAGCAGGCCTCAGTGTAACCAAAATGCCAGGGCCTATTTTCAATGCCAGTCCAGGCCTGGGCATTACTGATTCACTTGCCCTCCAGGCATTAGAGGTATCTAGTCATTACAGAGAGTCACATCAACTCCTACCAGTACAGATGAATGGGCATTGCAGAAAAACACATGTTTTCAGCTCACCATAACAGATACTTGTGGGTCACATGCATTCCTGTATTTAGTGAGAATATGTACAGACTGTACTACAGCCTGTCGTTTCCATGCGATACACACAGAGCCCTATTTATTCACCTTGTCATTATCCAGGCGGGTTTCCAAAATCTTGTTGAGCTTTCTGGAGAGAGGGTTTATACTCTGCGCAGCGGCTGGTGTAGAAGAGATTGTAGTCATCCCTCCGTTCAACTCTACATCTGCCATCCAACTTTCTTTCTAATGTTTATATTCCTGTGAAACGCAGACTGAGCCTTCGGTGACACGCAGAGGGGAGAATCTAGGATGTGCTTCCGGGTAAACAGCCAATCAGCTGCCAGTATACGTCACCAGCTGGATTGTAGACGTGTGGCAGGTTTTAGGGCGTGTGAAGTCATAGTCATGTGACCAAAATGTGGGCGGAAGAGCGTGATGTCACCTATTAGTATTAAAGCGTTGTACGGTGGCTGTATCCTAGGGCTTCATTCCATCAGAGTAGGGAAGGGGATTGTAGTTGAGACAGCTCTGACTGATGGCAGAAAGTTGCTAAGTGCTGGTACTATAGATCACTTCTGTCCGACTTCTGTGCTTCTGAGGACCAGGATTTTTCAGACCTACATGGTGCAGGGCCAATAATGGAATCCAGTGTTGACTACTCCCTGCTTTTACCCACATCCATCCATAAGAAGAATTTTAAGAAAGAGAAATCCAGATGTGGTACTTGAAGGCAGGCCCGGACTGGCAATCTGTGGGTTCTGGCAAATGCCAGAGGGGCTGCTATGAAGTGCCATAGAAAGTCAATATTTAGTGGGCTGATGGGGGCTGTTTGGGCCTCTATGTGGGCTGATTGGGCCTCTGTGTCCCTGAAATGCCACAGCCCATTTTAATTCTCAGTCCGGACGTGCTTGAAGGCTAACAGTGCTGGATATTAATTAAAAGAAGCAAGCCAATTCTAAAAAGGGATTGGTAAAGAACAAATTAGTCAAAATCAATTAATAGGCAGAGTCTCCTAACTTTAAAATTGATTTCAACTAATTTGTTCTTTACCAATCCCTTTTTAGAATTGGCTTGGTTCTTTTAATTAATATCCAGCGCTGTTAGCCTTCAAGTGCCGCATCTGGATTTCTCTTTCTTAAAATTCTTCTTACTTTCAATGACGCTGAAGGATCTGTGGTTTTATAGTACAGCTTAGCCTCTCCACAGTGAGATAGATACGGTTAAATTGAGACCACAGTCCCCAGTGTTTGTCTTCTCCGTCGTGTGGTGTCCCAGGGCATGGAAAAACCTGATAGAAGTTTTTGGGACCTCTCCACCTCTATTATTTTCCTTTTCCTACTTTTTCCAGATGTCGGTCCTGGACTGATTGAATCAATTCACCTTCTAATTAATTATATTTGCACCAGCACTATAAATGAATGAATTAAATTTTAGATTATTAATTCAATATAATTGCTACCTTCTGTAACGACACTTGGTAATTCCACTTATTAGATGAATTTAGTTAACTAGCTTACAAGCAGGGTATAGCTTTTTAAATTTAATTAATTAATTTTTTAAAAATTATTAATTTTACAATCATGGACATTGATTGTACTATTGAAGCACTTTAATTAATCAATGAATTTGTGTACACCGATTCACAAATATGAATTAACATCAAATTAATTGCATTCACAATTTGTTTAATAAACTCACTGAACAGTTATGTCCCATGTGCTCCCCTTCAAGTCACTGACTAACTCAGAGATAGAGAGCTGAAAAGCAGGAAGTAGTGTTCTGGCTATTATGTTAGACATCCAGTCACTCCAGCCTTTATACATTACATTTTTGGCTAACTAACTATATTAGAAACATTTTTTATTTTGCACACAGGACCGCCATCTGGGAGGGGGACAGAGGGGAGAGTTGTAGGGGCCCCGAGGGTAAGGGGGCCCGGCCACGCCACACTTACTTGATTAGCCGGGCCCCCCATCTTTGTGAGAGCTGCTGACTTCGGGAAGGCATGGACGTTTAAGGGGCCCTGGCCACCAATTTTCTTATAATGAAAGGGGGGGGGGCCCTGGCAACCAATTTTGGCCACCAATTTTTTTTTCTCATTTGGGGTCCTAGCCACCAATAATTTTTAATGGGGGGGGGCCTGGCCGCAAATGATTTTTTATAGGGGGCCCTGACCACCAATATCTTTTTATTAACATGTGGGAACCTTAGCCACCAATATTTTTTTTGTTTTTTTACTGTGTGGTGGGGGGCGGACCTGTGGGGTGGGGAGGGCAGACTTGTAGGTGGGGTTTGCGGTGGGCGCAGCCCAGGGGGCCCAGGAAATGTTGTCATATGGGGCCCTGCGATTTCTGATGGCGGTCCTGTTTGCACATACTAACTATTTACCCAGTTTTTACACTGAACTGTTCCTTTAAGAACATGTAAAAGAACAAAGCATTAAAGAATCGATCACAAATACTCTATTTAAGATACCTAATCTTAAATATTAATATTAAGATCTTAATATTAAATGGCTTGTTTGTTAGACTAATGCGCCTTTTGGATAATGATTATAAATCAAGTCAGCAAACTGGTACTGCCAGAGATGTAAAATGTTTTTCTACTTATAATATTTCCCCTGTTTTTTCCTCCTCACTGAATAATAGATAAATCTATTACTGAATAAGTATATGTTTGGCTCCAGCCTAAATACCACTATGTAAAAGTGGGTGAGAATACCCTACATCTAATTTGACTTTTTGGCATCAGTTTTAATTCAAAAGAATCTTGCTATGCCATTAGCTATGCTTTTACAATAAGCATTTTTATTAAAACCTTTACAATAAAATATTAAAAGAAACAAGAGAATAGTTGTTCGCTTCTTCTAAAGGGGTTAAATTAACTTTTCATATGATGTAGAGAGTGATATTCTGAGACAATTTGCAATTGGTTTTCATTTTTTATTATTTGTGGTTTTTGAGTATTTACAGTCATATGAAAAATTTGGGAACCTCTCTTAATTCTTTGGAGTTGTGTTTATTATTGGCTGAGCTTTCAAAGTAGCAATTTCCTTTCAATATATAACATGCCTTATGGAAACAGTAGCATTTCAGCAGTGACATAAAGTTTATTGGATCAACAGAAAATATGCAATATGCATCATAACAAAATTAGACAGGTGAATAAATGTGGGCACCCCAACAGAGATATTACATCAATATTTAGTTGAGCTCCTTTTGCAAATTTAACAGCCTCTAAATGCCTCTTATAGCGTTCAATGAGTGTCTGGATGGCGGGATTTTTGACCATTCATCCATACAAAATTTCTCCAGTTCAGTTAAATTTGATGGCTGCCGAGCATGGACAGTCTGCTTCAAATCATCCCATAGATTTTAAATGATATTCAAGTAGGGGGACTGTGACGGCCATTCCAGAATATTTTACTTCTCCCTCTGCATAAATGCCTTTGTAGATTTCCAAGTGTGTTTAGGGTCATTGTAATGTTAAATGAATTATTCATGAGTTAGAATTTACCTAATATACACAATAATTAAAAGGAAAATCAATTGTGTTTTAGTTTTACTCTATTTAATGTTAATTTATTGAGCACTAGCACTTTGTGGGATCAATTAATTAAATATAAAGAGGGAATTCATAGATACAAGGGAAAGTTGTGCTCACCACTATTTTTTAAAAATTGAATTCTTAATGAATCAGATGAAAATTAAGCGTAGGACTGGCCAGATATGGGATGACTTTGACGTAGTTGGCCAGCTTAAATATATTGCAATATATGGACAAACAATCCCTGTGTTGTTTAAAGGGTAAGGAATCTTTTAGTAGCAGTATGCACAAAATGTCTCTGTCTTAAATATATTGATAATGGGTTGAGTGCAGAGGACCTCTTGTAGTTGACTATATGTATTTTGTGGTCACACCCTCATTGCACCCCCGCCTAATGGTTTTAAAAAATAGTGGTGAGCACAACTTTCCCTTGTTTGTTATAGTTATACAGGAGCAGTGACCAGCTCCATGTTGTAGCTCCCACCCCTCCCAGCTATAGTCAGGTGATCCCACTGGTGTCTAATAAAAGGGCAGCCAAGTTTGGGAGTTTTACTTTGAAAGCAGCTAGTAAGTTGCAGGTAAAACTTAGTCCCTTTGTAAAATGTATAAGCAATTGAATTCTTAATGAATCAGATGAAAATTAAGTGTAGGACTGGCCAGATATGGGATGACTTTGACGTAGTTGGCCAGCTTAAATATATTGCAATATATGGACAAACAATCCCTGTGTTGTTTAAAGGGTAAGGCATTTTTAGTAGCAGTATGCACAAAATGTCTCTGTCTTAAATATATTGATAATGGGTTGAGTGCAGAGGACCTCTTGTAGTTGACTATATGTATTTTGTGGTCACACCCTCATTGCACCCCCGCCTAATGGATTTAAAAAATAGTGGTGAGCACAACTTTCCCTTGTTTGTTATACATATATATATATATATATATATATATATATATATATATATATATATATATATATATATATATATATATATATATATATATATATATATACATACATACATACATACATACATATATATATATATATATATATATATATATATATATATATATATACATACATATATATATATATATATATATATATATATATATATATATATATATATATATATATATATATACATATATATATATATATACATATATATATATATATATATATATATATATATATATATATATATATATATATATATAATATATAGACAAATACAAGAGTCCTCTGCACTTTGTATTTTGTGGTCACAGCCTCATTGCACACCCGCCTAATGGTTTTAAAAAATAGTGGTGAGCACAACTTTCCTTGTTTGTTATAGTTTATATATATATATATATATATATATATATATATATATATATATATATATATATATATATATATATATATATATATATATATATATATATATATATATATATATATATATATATAATAAAACTTTAGTTAAGCGTCCGCACTCTGTTCAGGTGATCTTCGGGGTGCATGGTCAATTTCTTAAATACATAATTCAATTTAGGAATGAATCATCCCAGGACCAGCACTTCCCTTTGTGAAATACTTCAACTTTTATTTAAATACACATATTCGTGTCCAACGTTGGACCGTATTTCACAAAAGGAAGTGCTGGTCCTGGGATGATTATATATATATATATATAAACAAGGGAAAGTTGTGCTCACCACTATTTTTTAAAACCATTAGGCGGGGGTGCAATGAGGCTGTGACCACAAAATACATATAGACAAATACAAGAGTCCTCTGCACTCAACCCATGGGGTTGTATTTGTTATTTTTACCACTTTAGGACTCTAAAAACTAGGAATATGTAAGGAATGATAGCTGACAGGCTTCCTGCTTCATCTCAGTACTGACTGTTGTTTGTTGTTGTTTGTGTCCTTACTTATCATGTACAAATACAGCTGTGCTCAACAAATGACAAAAATATGATTTTCTGCTTTTAGTATTGTTCCCCTTAAAACAAAGGTTTTTAGTTGTGGATATTAAACTCTGATCTTTTGATCTGAAACCACAGAAACTCACAAGCACAAAAAACATGTTAACATATGGGAAAGACCCGGGTTTTACTGCATCATTTAACTAATGCTGATGTCAGGACTTTGCATGTGATTTATCAACTAGAGAATCACAGCCAAGCAATTGCTGCAGGCAAAGGCAATAGCTCCCTACAGTTACATGTCTGTGTCTTACAGGGAATGCTGGCATAGGAAAAAAGAAAACATGATTTGTCCTGGGGCTTTCTACTTTGTTATCTAAAATATAATATAAAACCTTCAGCTTGAATCTGTAAGTATTTACACATTTCTCTTGAATAAAGGAACGGTTCTGCTTCAGTGGAAATTCTCAAGGTGCTCTGAATAAAGAAATTTCCAGCTGTTTAATTAGTAAACAAACCTTTAATTTTTTGTGGTCCTGGCTCTTACTTTGAAGGAACAGTAACACCAAAAAATGTAAAGGATTAACAATATAATGTACTGTTGCCCTGCACTAGTAAAACTGGTTTGTTTGCTTCAGAAACTCTATTATAGTTTATATAAACAAGCTGCTGTGTAGCCATGGGGGCAGCCATTCAAGCACAGAATACATAGTAGATAGCAATAAGTTCTGAAGAATCCCATTGTATACTAAAGAGCTTATTGGTTATCTGCTGTTTAACCTATGCCTTTTCTCCCTTTTCAGCTTTGAATGGCTGCCCCCATGGCTACATAGCAGTAGTACCAGTGCAGCGCATTATATCTCCATCACTTTAAAACACTTTCATTTTTTGGTATTACTGTTCCTTTAAAGGGATTCTGTCACAGGAAAACATGTTTTTTTCAATACGTCAGTTAAATGAGACATATAGGATATGCATAAAAAACCTAATTTTGCAGGCAGTAATGAATATTTCACAGTTCTGGTTATACTTGGGGATAAAAGTTAATACTCTCTTCAAAAATGCTCCCTTTATTGGAGTTCCCTATAGATCTATAATGGTCCATGTCTGTGTTCCAAAAGAGGGGTGGGCGTGTCCTAATGGTCCCTGCCAGAAGCACAGTAGGAGTGGGATAGCAAATAACTGCCCTGCAGTCACACAAGCAAAGACAGGCATCAGATCCCTATCAGATCAGTCTAGCTGCTGATTGGTTCCTATCCTACAGTGCAATGTGCTGAGTGCCACCTGCTCCCCTGTCAGAGAATTCAGCAGACAGGAAGTGAACTAGATGGGCAGGGCTAGTTGAGTTTTGGGGGAATTTTTCGGTAAATCAGTCCCAAAGATATTTTAAGCACAATCATTCTATAGTTAGATGAGTGTAATGCACTGGCAGTTTTTTGTTTTTTAAACTAATAAAACTGTAATATTGTTGCCCCAGCCGACTTCTGCGTTGAAATCTGTTATTGAAAGAGCAAACAGAACAGATGGGTCTAGACATGTCAGTTTCCTAGATGCCCTCAGCCATGTGACTCGTGCTCTGATAAACTTCAGTCACTCTTTACTGCTGCACTGCAAGTTGAAGTGATGTCATTCCACTCAGCCCATCAGCAGAATAATGGCAAGATAACCAAATATCAGCCCCCTTAACACAAGATAACAGCTCCCTGTTAGCTATGAGAATAGCCATCAATAGTAAAAAGCCATGTCCCACAGTGACCCCTTCATTTACATTGACTAGGAGAAACAATAACTTACCTGAAAACAGAGTGCTGGCTCTTTCTGAAAGCACATGACCAGGCACATTGACCTGAGATGACTGCCTACATACCAATATTACAACTAAAAAATACATTTATTGGTTCAAGAATAAAATTTTATATGGTATGGGGAGTGAATTATTTGTAAAGTATAAAGTGTAATTTAGAAATTAAAACTAGACCATAAAAATCAATCATCATCTTTTAAAAGTATGGAAACAGCCATGAAGGATGTTTGGTCTTTATCTGTGATAAATTTGTGACAAATACACTGTAAATTTTTATTAAGGCTTAAAAAATCCACCAAAAGGCCAGGCCCGGATTTGTGGAAAGGCCACCAAGGCCCGGGCCTAGGGCGGCAGGATTTTAGGGCGCGGCATGCTGCCTAACAACACCCACATTGGTTCAAAAACATTGGAGATGCATGGGAAATACAATATTTTTTGATTTCCCATATGCCAATCCCCATTGCTCTGGTCCCGGTGATGAAAAAGGGGAGGGGACAGAGGCGACGAACGGCAGTGGGACTGGGGGCGCCCGCTATTTAAATCCGTCTCTGCAAAAGGCAACAAAAGCAAATTCTCAAGCAAGCACAACCTGTATTTTAGTGTTGACTGTCAGAAACACTGCAAAGTGTAACTGATGTTTCTTAATCGCAGAAGTGTTGTGGTGAATGATACTTTGCCCCACAAGTCAGTGATTCCCTTCACTGTTAGGTAGTTATTCATTTGTGAATAATTATCAGAACAACACTTAGGGGGTTATTTATTAAAGCCCTATTTTTTTCTGGTCAGCGTTTTAGAGGGGAAAACAACATTTTTTTCAGAGGGAAAAAAATTTACATTTTTCATGATTTATTAAACCCTGATGCTGCTAACAGTCTGAATAAAAAAGTACTCTATTTCAAACCTGCCAAGGTCATGTAGAAGTCAATGGCAGATGTCCAGTTTACAATTGGACAATATCATGATCTGCACTGGGTTTTGTACAATAAACAGAATAATTAGTGGCTTTCGGGCAATAATCACAAAAATCCGAAAAACAATTTGGATTTTACGACTTTATAGAGTCTTTTCTCGCATCAGATTTTTATTGATATACGGTAAATGTGCACAGGAGCTTGGTCGAAGTGGTTTTAAGAAAATAGTGAGAAATTTTCAGATTTTAGTAAATTAAATCAATCACCATCAATCTAAACAAGGTTTCTGCAACTATTTATGACAGTTAAGAAATAGTTAGAAATGGGAATTCAAACATCAGTGGGTTTTAATTCACTAAAGAACCAAGAGATAAAGAACATTCATGGGTTTTATCATTTATAATATTTTTGTGCTCCAATGTTCAAGTTTGCCTTAAAAATACCAAGACAACGTCATTATTTCAATGCTGAGTGGGATTTAACTGACATCTTGGAACTTAGGGGCAGATTTACTAAAGGGTGAAGGTGCTAACGCTAGTGACATTTCACCGGAAATCCATCTCCAATTTGGTGTAGGTGACAATTCGCTAGCAAACCGTACCATCGCTAGCGTTCTTTCAAACTCTTTCGCCAAGCGACTTTTCACTCTGGCAGGTGGTTGTTACTCTGCAAATTCAGTAAAGTTCGAATTTTACTGAACGTTACCTCTTTCGTCAGAGTTTCCTTCACCACCTCAGACCAGGCAAACTGATAAACTGAAGCTAGATCTTCCTCAATCTTATGTCAGTGACATCATATCCTGTCTGCCTGAAATGCTTTAGAGTTGTAAAAACACTGGCGACTTGTCCTTTTTATTAAGCGGGATTGCCTGCAAAAGTCCTAACTGTTTAACTTTTTTGGGTTTACACTTTTTCCACAGGCATGAGGGGCATGAAACATTCATTTTCGGGTGGGCTCATGTGTAGGGCATTATATGATCTCTTTTGTCTTAATTAAGGTTCCTTGGACATTTGTAATAAAAAGTGGCCACTTCAAGCATTTGCACCAATATCTCTAATACAGACGTCCATACGACTTTAATGTACCCACACTATTCAAATTGACTTAAGCATAAGAGACCTAACAAAGTTTTGCTAGGCAGAAGCAATCGCTATCGCAAGTTCGTTAAGCACCCAGGACGCGACTTCGCATTTTAGTGAATTAGCGTAGTGATAACAAATTTTCGTCTGGTGAAGTGGTGCAAAGTGTTCGAAGCGTTCGCTGGCGACAATTCGTCCAGGCTGAGGTCAGAACCAGGAGTCAACACAAGTAGTTAAAGGAGAAGTAAAGGCATGTTATACTTGGGGGTGATAAAAGTTTGTATTTACTTACCTGACAACCCCTGGGCCAGTGCTCCTATCAGAAAAAAACTGCACCGGCTCGGGGTTATTCCAGCGAGCGCCCAGAGATATCATCTTCCTGCTTCTTCTTTCAGTTCACAGTTGCACATGCGCAGTGGAGCAAAAAGCCAAACTTTAACGAAAAAGTCGACTATTGCATTCTACTGCGCACGTTTCTGCCCCCGGAAATTTGAAGAAAGAAGAAGCCAGAAGACAATCACTTTGTAGTGCTTGGAATTTCCCCAAGCAGTGCAGTTTTCTTCTGATAGGAGCACCAGCTTGTGGTATCAGGTGAGTAGATACAATCACTTAGGGTGCCTACCTTTTGGCACCCCCAAGTAAAAATGCCTTTCCTTCTCCTTTAAAAGAAATACTGTGCAGAGGAAAGCTATATAATAGTGTATGGGAAGGCTATAAGATACTCTCTGACTGATAACACTGAGCCCGTGTAGCCATAACTATGCAAGTAAATCCATGCACTGGGTATATACATATTAACTGTTGAGCCAGTGCATCAGATGCAATATGCAGTAACCTTAGTTTGTCTTACAAACTTGCATCGACTCTTGCACTTGCACTTACAAAATATAACTAGTGAGAAATAGCCAATCTGATTTAATCCACTCACTTTTACCTCTTCATCGACAGGCACAGTCATAGCTGGATAAATACAGTGCCAGTTATAATGATTATACCTGAGATTACAGGTGAGAATAAATAGGGTGCAGGTGCTGCCGGCAGTGTACATGGGCTCTACTCAATCAGGGACTCAGGCAGGCACATGAACACACTCAGACAGGGTCAGGCACGCTTATACAGAAAGACAAATTGTGACAATACTCAGCACACTAATGCAGAATTCCTTAGGCAGCACACAAAAATATCTGGGTCAGGTCCAGACACACAAATCCAGACATTGATCTACTAAGTAAAATACACACATGCACTATGGCAGGCACAAGACATTAGAATTACAGGAGCTTTCACTGATAATAAACTTTAGGGCTATTAACTTATTCCAAGCCTGATTGGAAAGACTGCTTAGTGAATCCCTCTAACCCAGTGATCCACAACCAATAGCTCATGGCTGTTGCTCTTAAATCAGGTGCTTATTTTTGAATAACTAGCTTGGAGGCAAGTTTTAGTTGCATAAAAACTAGATGCACTGCCAAACTGAGATTCCTATAGGTTTACAGTTCACATAGGGGCAAATTCGCTAACCTCCCGAAATTCGCCAGAGTCGGTTTCGCTCACATCGCCACACTTTGCTAGGTGAAAATTCGCCAGGGCAACGCTAATTCACTAAAATGTGAAGTTGCATCCAGGGTGCTGAATGATGGTGAAGTTTTGCTAGCATTAATTCGGCAAGCAAAGTGAAGTTGCGCTAATTTGGATGAAATTTGCAGGAAATGAATTTCAATGGACGTATATGTTGCAGCAAATACATTACACTACACAAGCCCAGGGAACCTTAATAAAATAAAATAAAGTTATTATAATGCCCTGTATAGTTTATGTGCCATATGTAAGGAAATTTAGGGGGGAAGCCGGTTACCCTAAAAAAAATGTATGATCGTTTGCAGCCTATCACCCTGAAAAACTGAAAAGTCTCCAGCATTTTTTGAGGAAGTCCTATGTACTCTACTGCATTTCGCCTGGTCTGAGGTAGTGAAGGCAAGTCTGGCGCAAGTAACGTTTATTAAAATCTGCATCTTAGTGAATTTGCGTAGTTCCGTCCATTCGCCCAAAGCGAAAATTCGCCTGGCGTTAGAGTGCGAAGTATCGCTAGAGTCTATCTCCTTCGCTAGCGAGTTACGCCAGCGCCCATTAGTAAATTGGCGGAGTCCCGAAATGACATCACGCTGGTGAATTTTCAACCAGCGTTAGTCACTTTGCCCTTTAGTAAATTTGCCCCATAAAGTCTACCAAATGGCCAATCAAAGAATAACTCCCAACTGTGCCGTTTTCTGCCGGACAGTCCAGATTTTGACAGGTCATCCCACAATCCCGGATTTCATACTGAAATGTCCCCAGTTTTGATCTCCTACACTGATGCAAGAAAAAGAAAAAACGTTTCTGAAACTTAATTGACTTAAGAGGCTTTTTGGCAAAGAGGCCAGAACACTGAGCATCTGCACTGAAATACATTTGTAACAAATCAAGATAAGCAAAAATACCACTGTAAGTAATAAGATTAGCAGGTCTCTTGGGAGAACTGAGACAGGCAGCTCAAAGGGCAATTTCATTAGCCAAAAACTCCCAGAAGTGTGTTCAAACTTAAATAACTTTCCACATTTTGTAAAATGGACATTGTAATTAGATCATTTCGTCCCTCTTTTGCCAATGCTTACAGAAATGAATTGTTGAGATTGGAATGACTTTCCTGATTGTCCTGTACAGAGATCTGGAGATAGAGAGAAGGGATTGTTGTAAAACCTTTTGTGCCGGAGCCTATGGGACACCAGTATGGCCACCAGTAAGCTCTGGTCTACGTGCCGAGACAACCCCTTGTGGTGAAAATAGATTTAACCTTGTAGTTTAAATCATAGGGAAAGACTTTTGCTGGGGGAACCAAAATGGCCACCACATAATATATAGACAAACAATTCACACACTAACAGAAGCTTTACTGACTAGTTGAGCTAAAACAAACAGAGAATAAATCCTGGTTCTAAACTGGTTAAATTTCCCCTGACGGTTGATTTGCAGGGACATGCCGGAAGGATAAAAACGTGCTCGGAATATTGATCCATAAAGCAATTTACCAAATAATGGAGCCTGAGAATTATATATTTTTTCGCTTGCTGAAATATAATTGCATTTTGGTTCCGTGTTCCTTCCTTTGAATCAATAAAAATGTAAATATAGTATCAATTTAAACAGAATAAAAGATTGCAGTCTCTAAAGGAATCTTTCTTCCTAATAAGCGTGCTTATCATTTTACAATGTCCGGCTGAAATATTTGCCGGCTGATACTTGTTCAAGCAACGCAGTCATTGTTGTGTCATTGGTTTTCTCCGTGGCACAATGCTGCCGCCGCAGTACTTTGTAAGGTGTCATTCTTCTTGGCCTGTCACAGGAATTGTTCCTCTTCATTGGACATGACCGCTTCTGCAATATCCAGGAAATATCCAATACATTTATACAGAGGTTCAATTTAATGCACCAGCGCAGGGGACAAACCCATGATAGATTAGGATACTTGTGCCCAGGGCTGTTTTTAAGGAGAATGTTCAAAAACAGAGAGTTTTCCTTTAACAGGCAATGGCCCTCTTTCTTGAAGTTGTAATGTTTTGAGTTATTTCCTATTATTTTGTTTGTAGCAATTGTTCATGTTTAAAAATATAGACAGGGCTGGAATGAGACAACACAGGGCCCCTGGTAATTCCATAATACTGGGGCCCTAATACTGCTGGGAAATAATTGTGTATATCGGGTGGTATCAAACTGTGGTTGTTGAACTACATCTCCCAGACTCCCCTGACAGATGTTGTGAGTTGTGGTTTAAAAATTAGCTGGAGGGCAGCAGGTTGGATATCTTGGTTGTATATACTGAAACTATGAAACACTAACATCCTTGACAAAATATATAGAGGTGGTTACCTTTAGGTTAATTTTTAATATGTTATAGAATGACCAATCCTGGGTAACATTTTAATATGTCTTTATTATTTATTGATTTATTATAGTTCACCTTCTGACCCTTTCCAGCTTTCAAAGGGGGTTTCACT
Source organism: Xenopus laevis (assembly GCF_017654675.1). NCBI lineage: Eukaryota > Metazoa > Chordata > Amphibia > Anura > Pipidae > Xenopus > Xenopus laevis. Next base: position 142,450,150 of record NC_054374.1, read on the forward strand.
GACCACATCTAAAAAAAACACTTGCTCTGTAAGGCTACACATTTAAGGGCACATTTACTATTGGTCGAATATCGAGGGTTAATTAACCCTCGATATTCGACCATCAAAGTTAAATCCTTCGGATTCGAATATCGAAGTCGAAGGAATTACCGCAATTCGTTCGTTCGAACGATCGAAGGAAAAAACGTTTGATCGAACGATTCAGTCCTTCGAATTGAACGATTTGAAGGATTTTAATCCATCGATCAAACGATTTTCCTTCGTTCACAAATTGCCTAGAAAGCCTAACATTGGTGCTCGGTAGGTTTTAGGTGGCGAAGTAGGTGGTCGAAGTTTTTTAAAGAGACAGTACTTCGACTATCGAATGGTCGAATAGTCGAACGATTTTTAGTTTGAATCATTCCATTCGAAGTCGTAGTCAAAGGTTGAAGTCAATTCGATGGTCGAAGAAGCCAAAAAAATACTTCGAAATTCTAAGTATTTTTCATTTTAATCCTTCACTCGAGCTAAGTAAATGTGCCCCTTATTGTTATTGATACTTTTTATTGTTCATCTTTTTACTTAGGCCCTCTCCTATCCATGTTCTAGTCACTTATTCAAATCAATTAATGGTTGTAAAGGTGGCCATAGACGCACAGATAATATCATACAAAACAAATTTTCGTACGATATTCAGTGCGTTTATGGTGGGAAAAGTGACGACCGATATCGGCAGAAGACTTGAATATCGGTTGGCTCGTCGATCAGGCTGGACGGAAAATTTTGATCGGGTGTCTTTGAAGGGACCCAAACATCGGCCATTGTTAGTGCTGAATCGTCAGATACAGGTAGAATTCTATTGTTTCTACTTGTATATCTGACAATTCAGCTCTACACGTATGTATTGAAACTAACTATCTTTCTTGGAAAGATCTTTTCCAAGAAAGATAATAATTGTTACGTCTATGGCCACCTTTAGGGTAATAAAGCTAAAGAGATAAAAAGCTAACTAACTCAAAAACCACTAATGATACAAATGATACAAAATGAAAACCAATTGCAAATTGTCTCAGAATATCACTCTCTACATCATAATAAAAATTAACACAAAGCTAAACAACTGCTTTAAGTGCAGGGCAGTATGCAAAGTGTAAAAACACAGCTGTGTGTGCCCATGAATACAACTTTTTGGGCTCTTACACACGGGCGGTTTCTCCTGCCCCATCGTTGCACTTTCTTCCGTTCAGCTGCAGGGGAGCGCAGGAGTTGCATTTCACCTGCGTCCGGCTCATACATGCATCTGTGTGAGTACAGCCCACTGTGTGAGTACGTCTACTCCTGCGCTCCCCTACGACTGAACAGAATAAAGTACAACGCAGGGGAGCGCAGGAAAAACTGCCCTTTCTGCAGTTACCAGCATTTAGTTGTAAGGAACAGGTGAGGGGAGATGCTTTGCCCCCTTAGTGCTCTATCACTTTCCTCCAAGGTCATTATAGATGACCCCTAATCTATTTTAAACGTTTTGGGCTGTTGCCACATATTTCATTTTGCTGTCCATTCACAATGTGCCCTTCCACAAGCAAAGCACTAGCTGTGGCTCTCCGGTTGCCATAACATAGGACAGATATCCATTATCTGCAGCCGTTTCAGTGCATTAACCTTGTTGTGCAAACACTCCATCCAGTTGTGTAGACAGCGAAGGGGCATAAATACTTTGCTGCCAGACTTTAGGCAGTGTCCGAAGGAAGCAGACTGAGGGCCCCTGCTCTCTGGGCTCATTGTTTCATCTGAATCAGTGCAGGTTGGAAACCACTGAAATTGGAAAGAAGGAAGATAATGGGGATCAGTGTACAGATATAGCGTTTAACAAGGGCATAAAGGGCAATAGGTTCCCAACCTCAGAGGGACGCTTTAACAAGAACATTTACATTTGTATAATACACAAAAGTTATGCAGGAATTTACAATGTTACTTGCCAGAACCCTCCTGTTTTGTATTTTCCATAATAACAGAATTATAATAAGGCAGAAGGGGTGCAATCCAGCAGTTAGAGTGGTCGCTGATATAGCTGCTGTAGCAGGGCAAACAGGATCATTAATGGAACTTTTCATTCCTGAACCAGCCAGTGTATTTTTTTAATTTATAATATTGTTGTGTAGGCAGCCATCTCAGGTCATTTTGCCTGGTCATGTGCTTTCAGAAAACCCTTGCATTAGGGTTGGACAAGAGTGCCAGAGTATCAGAGGATATCCCAGATTTCGTTTTTTACTTGTACTAAGTTAAAGACACGGACATGTCAAACAGTACCATACAGCACATACAAGCACTCTGAACTTGCTAGTCTAACACAGAATGTATTCCCGACCTTAGGAAAAGTTACTATAAAGGCAGAATTACGTGTATGGTGTTGTAAAAGCCTTTAAAAGCATCTGCCCACCATTGATGAACTTTTATTTCCTTTCAAAGCCAGATAATGACACTGCAGGAGAAGCCAGTGGCTGAATTTGCAAGCTATTAAATCAGCTATGCTGTCATGGTGCTTGATTCAAGTAATCATTAGATGAGTTGACTCCCCGATATAGAATACAGAATATAATAAATCAACAGCTGGAAAATTAGCACGAGTGGATAACAATCAGCTATAAAATTAATTAATTTGATGCGATCATAAATTGTGGTACCTCTAATGAGATGACTGGTTCTGCGATCCATTCCCAATAGTTCTCTCAGTTCACTTTCCCTGCGGCTTTTGTATTGGATGTACAACCTCTTTTGTCATAGTCATTCACATGTAACGAAGGGAGGTAAAAATACGAAGCACCAGAACATGGATTCTGATAAGAAAAAAATAGAAAACTGAGTTTCCTATATGTATAATACTGACAGCGAAATCAAAGAATTTGTACCCATTTGTAAATGGGGCGTGCCAAAGTCCTGATTTTTAAATAGGATGGCAAGGAAATTGTGTTGGCTACTTTATGTCAAATTCTGTCAACATTATTCCGCATTGTTTTACAGTTGATGGGTATAGAGGTTAAACATACAGGAAAACAAACAAAAACCACCAATAACCCATACAAGAGGTAAAGCGGTACCTGCCTAAAAGAGCTCACAATCTAAAATGAGAAAGGTTTGAGACAGTGTGAGAAAGATTCAAGGCGTTAATACATAAAGTAAATGCTGCTTTAAAATGAAATATTAGTCATTAGGTGTTAAGGTATTTCATCTAGGTCGCCCATTGAGGTCCAGCATGTGAGCCCCAACTAAAGGTGGTCATACATGGGCAGATTTAAACTGCTGATATGGGTCCTTTGGACTAATTTGGCAGCTAGTCTACCTGCGTATAGCATCCTCCAATGGGCCCACCTGACCGATATCTAGCCCAAAAATTGAATTAGCCCAATATCACCCATGTTAGGTAGGCATATGGGGGAAAAATCTGCTTGTTTGGTGAGATTGCCAAAGTAAATTTTTGGATCTGAAGGCTAAAGCTGGCCATACATTATAAGATCATTTTGTTTGAAGACTGTACTAGCTATGGTTCCAAGATTATCCAATAACTAATTGCCCCAAACAAACCTTTAATATGATCTTACTTTAGTACCTAAGAGTATAAATAGGCATTCATTACTAATTTTATCCTAATCAGTCTTCAGGCTGACCCCTCCAACCACTACTCAGGGCCCTACAGGTGGGGGAAAGGCAGCCTGACATTAGAGAAGCACTGACCTATGGTGATGTTACATTTTGCAGTCAAAGATGTCCAGATGAAATTATTAAAAGCTGGCTGGTGTTGTGGCTTCTTGCAGGGCTACCAGTTAAGGTGGCTTTACAGATGGACCTTGTTGCACAGTATACTGTAAATAAGTGATCCCCAACCAGTAGCTCGTAAACAACATGTTGCTCCCCAACCCCCTGGATGTTGCTCTCAGTGGCTTCAAAGCAGGTGCTTATTTTTGAATTCCAGGCTTGGTTGTATAAAAACAGTTGTATTGCCAAATAGAGCCTCCTGTAGGCTGCCAGTTCACATAGGGGCTTCCAAATAGCCAATCACAGCTCTTCGTTGGCATCCTCTGGAACTATTTTCATGCTTATGTTGCTCCCCAACCCTTCTTACATTTGAATGTGGCTCATGGGTGAAAAAGGTTGGGGATCCCTGCTGTAAATCATACACATTTTCATACTCATATCTGTATGTTTTTTATTGCCTTGGGGCCTAAACAATACAAAACATTTCAATACACAATTTCTCACTGAATTGAAAGCTTTTTGTAAAAAAAAATATTTTAGCAATGTAACATTTTTGGATTTCAAGCTTGCAAATTTGCACTTGGATCTGCATCACTTGGTTAGTTTTCCCCATTGTAGTCATGCTGACCACTGTTCCTCCAGCTTTTTTTGTTCCTTTACATAAATTTACATTATAGTTCTTTCCCTTTGAAACTGTTATCGGTTTGTGTTAGGTTCCCAGTCTCAGCTAACCATCTAATGCACAATAAAGAGAGCATTTGCAAAGTAGTTTCATATTCAGATACAGGATCCATTGTCCAGAAAGCTCCGGATTACGGTAAAGCCATTTTACATAGACTCCATTATAATCAAATAATCCAAATTTTTTAAAAGGATTTTCTTTTTCTTTGCAATGTTAAAACAGTCGCTTGTACTTGATCCAAACTAAGATATAACTAATCCATATTGGAAGCAGTACCCGATTATTGGGTTTATGTAATGTTTACATGATTTTCTAGTAGACTTAAGTTATAAATATCCAAATTACAGAAAGATCCTTTATCCAGAAAACTTCAGGGCCCAAGCATTCCGGATAAAAGGTCCCATAACTGTACTGATATCTACAAAATCCTACATTTTTGTCAGAAGGTGGACTTGTTCAAAGAACTGTAAAAAAGTCAGACATGCAAAATTGCAGATACCTGTGTGAGCAGAAACCAATAGCACAAGGAGTGCAGGTACTACTTATTCATAGTAAACACTCTTGTCACTGCTATTGCTTTTCAAGGACAGTCTTATGGGCAATGGTACAAGCAGCAATTCCAAACCTTTTTGTCCCTCAGCTGTTTAGTATCTTAAATGCCAACAAAGAGATTTAAAGGGATGGTACACGTTAAGGTTAAATTTCAGTATATTAAAGAATGGCTAATTGTAATCACCTTTTTAGATGATCTTTAATTTTCTTTTTTTATTGTTTTTGAATAATTTCCCTTCTTCTTCTGACCCCTTCCAGTTCCTTCTTCTGTCCCCACCTAGAAAACAAATGTTCTGTAAGGATACAAATGTAATGTAATTGCTACTTTTTATTACTCCTCTTTCTTTAAAGGTCCTCTCCTATTCATATTCCAGTCTCTTATTCAAATTAATGCATGGTTGTTAGGGTAATTTGAACTCTAGCAACCTGATTGATGAAAATGCAAACTGGAGAGCTGCAGAATTAAAAGCTAAATAATGCAAAAACCACAAATAAAAATTGAAAACCAATTGCAAATTGTCCGAGATTATCACTCTTTACATCATACTAAAAGTTTATTTAAAGTTGAACAACCCCCTTAAAGCAGCCATATATGAAAATAAATTATTGCACAACTGATAAACAGTTGTAAGATCCATTGGACTGTGTATAGAATGATTGACTTTGCAGCATGTTTACAGCATGTTGCATTTTTCCTGCGTTCGGCGCTTACATGCGTCTGTGTGAGTACAGCCGCATTGAAAAGAATTCATGGCGTCTACTCCTGCGCTCCCCTGCGGCTGAACGCATAAAACCGGAATGCTGGGGAGCGCAGCTTCAAATGCCCGTAAGGGCCCTAAACACTGGGCAAATTTGCACCTGGGCAATAACCTATAGCAGCCAATCAGTAATTAGCTTAATTCAGCCAGCTGCAGGCTGAACAATGAAAACAATCATCTGATTGGTTGCCATGGGTTACTGCTAGGTGCAAATTTGCCCAGTGATTATAAATGACCCCCACTGTGAGCAGAATACCACCCACCAACTCTTGTAGTTTTTCTTAAGGTTGGGGTTTTAACATAGTAAACTGTCCCTGCGCCCCCGAACCCCCGCAGTCTTTCTACTCAGTCAGGCCTAGATTAATGGAGAGGCCAACAAGGCCCGGGCCTAGGACAGCAGAATTTTAGGTGGTGACATGCTGCCCAACCACACCCACATTGGGGATGCACAGGATATACAATAGTTTTTTTACATTTTCTGTGCACCAATCCCCATTTCTCTGATCCTGATGATGAAAATTTGAGTGAATAAAAGGGAGGGGACGGGGGTGATGGACAACAACAGGCCTAGGGGTGCCCGCTATATAAATCCGGCCCTGTACTCAGTTGCATTTTGCCTGTTTGATCCCATTAACTCTGTGGCTGCCTTGGGGCTGAGCTGAATGGGGTCACCAAAATCTGACCTTGGAAAAGGCTTTTCTTTCTTGCTCCATTATCTGCTCCTGCTGATGTTTGTGATATAATGACTGCAACCTGAATCACATATATGGCCTTTGCACACAGTCACACAAATGATACATATTTACACACACACATATATATATATATATATAAATTACTTGATTTGTTTTCTGTGTCTACAGTTCATTTCTCAGTGTCCAGGATTGGTGAATTCTGATTTACCTGAGCCTTTAACAATTACCTCCAGGTAGTGTTGCCACCTGGCCGTAATTTTACCGGTCTGGCCGGTAAAAATGTTGCTTGATGCCAATGTAGGTAAAAACCATAAAAATATAGGAAGGCCGGTATTTTTTTTGAGAAAAGGTGGCAACCCTACCTCCAGGCCAATTCTCTTCTCATATAAAGCACATGTGTCATTTGTTACTGCGCTAGTGCTGCACGTGACATGCTGCCATATTGATTCCTGTAGTGGTTATTCTACAGAGCAGGAGGCAGATTTACCTTTGACTTATCCAGAGCCATTTGACAAGAACATGCCATAGCTTTTTTTTTATTCATTTGTAGTTATGTCATATTTTTCCAGCGTTGCATCTAAAGAGTTTTTATTAACTCGAGTCATTTAAATGGGTTGTTCACATTTAAATTAACCTTTAGTATCAGATAGACATATTCTGAGACAATTTGCAACTGGGTTCATTTTTAAGGGTTTCTTTAGGGGAAACTTTGCTTTTTGGTCAGCAGCTTTGCAGCTATCAGGCTGCTAGGGTCTTGTTTACCTTAGCAACCAGGCAGTGATAGACTGGAATGTTAATAGGAGAGGGACTGAATAAAGATAAGGAATAAAAAGTAACAATGATAATAAAATTGTAGCCTCACACATCAATAGTTTTTTGGCTGCCAGGGTCAGTGACCCCTATTTTAAAATCTGGAAAGATGTAGAAGAGGAAGGCAAATAATTCAAAATATTTTATAAAAAGTAAATAATGAAGACCAATTGTAAGGTTGCTAGAAAAAGGACATTCTATAACATGCTACAAGTTAACTTATCAAGTTTTAGGAATGTAGCTTTATTTTACTTCCATATTGACATTCTCTGAGGAATTATAGAAAAGCAGGATCCCTGGACAGGATAAACTGACCTTGCCAAGCTTAGAATGAAAAATTGTAGGCGTGTTAATTTGATTTGCCAGTAACTGTATGGTTTGGCTCCTTGGTGCCCCAAAACAGCTGTTGTATGGGGTCAGAAACTGACCCTTGCAGCTGTCAGCACCAACAAACTCTATCAAGGGAGCCCATGATGGACGACCAAGGCCTTTAGACTTTTCATTTTCTTGGCAAACTTTTGTAATCCAAAAATGTAACAGAATCATCGGTAGCACTTTTAATCCTGGGTCACATGGGCTGAAAAGCAATGATCTGTATTGTAAGGATTAAGAAAACCTATACGAACACACTATTAAGATTAATTTAATATTAAAGGGGCTGTTCACCTTTAAATTAACTTTTAGAACAATATTGAGAAAGATATTCTGAGACAATCAGGAATTTGTTTTAGTTTTTTATTATTTCTGGTTTTTATGTTATGAAGCTTTTTATTCAGCAGTTTGCAATTCCAGCAATCTGGTTGCCAGGGTTCAAATTACCCTAGCAACCATGCATAATATAGGATAAACGACTGGATTATGACTGGAATATGAATAGGAGAGGGCCTGAATAGAAAGATGAGTACAGGTATGTGGACCTGTTATCCAGAATGCTTGGGACCTGGGGTTTTCTGGATAACTGGTCTATCTGTAATTTGAAACTTCATATGTTAAGTCTACTTAAAAAATTATATAAACATTAAGGGGCAGGTTTATCAAGGGTCGAATTTCGAAGTGCAAAAAACGTCGAAATTCGACCATCGAATAGGTCAGTTCGACATTCGAAGTCGAAGGATTTTTAACACCGTATGATCGTACTCCGATCGTACGATCGTACTTCGAATTGAATGATTCGAACGATTTAATCGTACAATCGTACGATTTTACTTCAACTTCTAAAAACTTAGCCAAATGTTGGCTATATGTTTTAGGAGGACCCCATAGGCTAACATAGCAATTCGGCAGGTTTAAGGTGGCGAAGTGTCGAAGTCTACGTTTTTTAAAGAGACAGTACTTTGATTTTCGAATGGTCGAATTTGTGAAGTATTTTCACTTCGATTCAAAGTCAAATTTGGCCTATTCGATGGTCGAAGTACCCAAAAATTACTTCGAAATTCGAAGTTTTTTAATTCGAAATTTCACCTCGACCTTTTATAAATCTGCCCCTAAATAAATCCAACTGGATTATTTTGCATCCAATGAGGATTAATTATATTTTTGTTTGGATGAAGTACAAGGTTCTGTTTTATTATTACAGAGAAAAATGAAATATAGTTAAATAAATTTGAAGTATTTGGATAAAATGGAGTCCATGGGAGACAGCCTTCCTATAATTTGGAGCTTTCTGGATAAGGGGATAATGGATCACATACCTGTATTAGAAAGTAGCAATAACAATACATTTGTAGCCTTAAAGAGCATTTGTTTTTCAGATGGGTCATTGACCCCCATTTATAAGCTATAAAAAAAAGAAGAAAATGAAGACCAATTGAAAAGTTGCTTAGAATTAACACCTCCTGAAGGCCAGTTAGGCTGAGAATTAGTATTTTCTCTCTTAGATACTCCTAGAAGCCAGCTAAATTAAGAGGATTTCAGTTATCCTCAGTCTCTGAAATAATAGCAAGACAAAAGCTGTACAAGAGAAACTCTTTGTGGATATCAGGTTTGCCAACTCATTTTTACAAGGGATAAAGGTGCACATATTTTTTCTCCAATGACATGTTAATGATCGCTACCTGGAGTGGCTGAGAGCATAGAATTAGATTAGACACCATAGTGTCCAAGATCAAGGAGAGGGACGATTTAGACAAAGCAACTAAAGGCGTCTGGAAGAACATCAGCATTGCACAGGATTGAATTTTTTGATGCCTCAGGAGGTGATAAGGGTGGACAGAGGAGTAGCAGATGTTGGTCACATCATGCACGGATCTCACAGTCAGTGTAGCACTCACTGTTGTTAATTTAGCCAGGAGTGTGTAGTAGACTATCACATTGGGGTCAGAGACAATTTAGGAAATGTGCAAGTCAGGAGAGTAAGATAGTGGAGATAGGGAATATAAATGATAACAAATAGAAATAGATGCTACAGTATAGCTGCTACAGTGGCTCCTGTATAGCACAATAAGGGGCATATTTATCAAGGATCAAATTTCGAAGTAAAAAAAATGTCGAAATTCAATCATCGAATTTGAGTACTTCGATAGTCTAAGTATTTTTTCCAGCAAAAACGCCTGTATTCGATCAAAGTAAAATCGTACGATCGAACGATTTAATCCTTCCAATCGAACAAAGGATTTTAAGGTGGCGCAGTGTTGAAGTCGAAGTTTTTTAAAGAGACAGTACTTCGATTTTCGAGTGGTCGAATATTCTAAGTTTTTCCAAATCGAATCGAAGTCGATGGTCGAAGTACCCAAAAATTACTTCGAAATTCAACGTTTTTTACTTTGAAAATTCACTTTGACCCTTGATAAATCTGCCCCCAAGTGTATATATACCAGCTCTGTAGATCAGGGGTGCTCAAGACATTGATATCGAACAGTCAATCACGTTAAAGTCCCTGGTAGACCGTGGAAAAAATTGTTGCACGTAAAAAAAATTCTTTTGTCATCCACAGACTTTAATGCATTTTGGCGAATTTGTGTACTGGGGGTATTTATCCATGGAATTGCTTCTGTGCCATCCTGCTATGAGTTCTTAAAGGAATTGTTCAGTGTAAAAATAAAAGCTGGGTAAATAGATTTTTATTTTGCACAGCCTATCTATTTACACAGTTTTTATTTTCACACTGAACTATTCCTTTAAGGTAGATCTCATGATGGACCTCAGGTGGCAAGAGTAGATCATGAGGTGACAAAGTCTGGGCACCCCTGCTCTAGATTCTCTTCAAATACTTGCTGTGAGCTCTGTCTCATGTGTGCCATTATTTATGGATGAAACTGTTATTTTATTTGTCCCTGGTTTCTGGTTTTAATGGGCAAGACCTTGTAAACTAATGACCTTTGAATACTACAATTATTATGTTTTTATCTGATATATATATATATATATATATATATATATATATATATATATATTGTACACAGATTATACCTTATTCACATCAGCCCCTGCCCCAGCAAACAATCTAAGATCCCCATCACATTCACACACATAGGACGAAGTGACTAACACTCGCAAAACTTTGCCAGCGTTACGTCTTCCAGGCACTTTGCCGATTTACTAATGGGCGCAGGCGTAACTTCGCTAGCGAAAGAGACAGACGCTAGTGATCAGTCGCACTCTCGCCAGATGAATTTTTGCTTACTAAGATGGGGATTTTGTTGAACGTTACCTCTTTCGCCAGACTTGCCTTCGCCAGCTCAGGCGAAGTGCATTGGAGTGCATAGATGTTCCTCAATTTTTAGTGGGAAATTTTTCTAAGTCCAAATTAACGTCTTTTCCCGTTTTCAGAGTGATAGCCTGCAACGGTCAGCAAAGATTTTATGGGGTAACCAGGTTCCCCCCTCCATTTTCTAAATTATGGAACATAAACTATACAGTGGGCTCATGTGTAGGGCATTATAACAACTCTATTTTGTTTATTAAGGTTCCCTGGACTTGTGTAATGTATTTGCTGCAACATATACGTCCATTCAACTGTATGAATGCGCTAATCACACGCGGCGATTCGTTTTCCCAAGTTGTCTCTCGAGGAAACTTGGGGCGACTTCAGAAAATGAATCGCCTTGTGTGATTAGCGACGGCGATTTTTCATTTTAGCCAGCGCAGAGTGAGGGAAGGTGTTCGGGGATATTGGTCGCCGCAAAGACAAGTTGATTAGGCAACTAAATCTCCCCGAAACGCTCTCAGTGTGACCTTACCCAATGAAGAAGGCAGTGAATGGGATGAAGCAACCCAAGCATTTTCTGAAAGAGCAAATTTCAGCTTAGCTTGTCCATAGATAACAAGGCTTTCCAGTGTAGCGATGTTGAGTGAAGTATTACATTTTGCACATCTAACCCTTATGGCTGCAGCCACACAGGGTTTGCAGCTTATACCAGAATGATTATTTTACCCGGATAAGATTTATCATTGCCAAAGGAACAAAGGAATTTGATAATGAGATATATAGTATTATATGAGATATATAGTATTATGTTAGCATTAATTCTATCATCTTGGTTACAACAATAACAATGAACAGTGTTGGGAATATTAAAATGTTTAGTTTAGAAGGGTTGCAAGGTTAAATTTTAGGAATTTTAATCTTGTATCATAGCCTGTTGAAAAGAGATTTCGCAAAGGCTTATTTTCCTTATTTTCCTGCCAAAGGGGAAGGATTCCTGTTGTTCTTAGAGGCTATTTATCATACCATATTGAAATTTGGAAGGTTTTGACCTGTTCCTAGGGGAGCAGTTTAATTTAATATGCATTGTGCAGACTGACCCGGGGGAGTGATTTCAGTGAAAAGATGGCCTCTCTAGATTGACCTTCTAGAGTCATGTTTCCAGTAAACTCAAGAATTTCAGTCTTGGGCTGCATTGGAACATGTTGTTGGTGTCCTTCTTACAAGACTTCTCAAGACAGGAGGTGCCTTAAAGGAGAAAGAAAGGTCTTCTAACTTAGGGGCGCCAAAAGTTAGGCACCCCCAAGTGATCGCATGTACTTACCTGAAACCCCCAGGCCGGTGTTCCTTCCAGAAGAAGACTGCACCGGCCCGGGATTACTTTAAAGGTGTTGTTCACCTAGTTCACCTACTAAAAGTTAACTGTTAGTATGATGTAGAGAATGATATTCTCAGACAATTTGCAACTGGCTTTCATTTTTATTATTTGAGCTTTTTATTCAGCAGTTCTACAGTTTGCAATTTCATCAATCTGGTTGCTAGGGTCCAAATTACCCTAACAACCATTCATTGATTTGAATAAGAGAATGGAATATGAATAGGAGAGGCCTGAATGGAAAGACAAGTAATCAAAAGTAGCCATAACAATACATCTGTTGCCTTAGAGAGCATTTGTTTTTTTAGATGGAGTCAGTGACCCTAATTTGAAGTAATAACAGTAAAAAAGGAAAAAGTAAATATATATCTAAATGGCTGACAACAATATAATGCTGCATGTCTCTTCTTAAAGTCAATCCTTGTATTTTCACAAAAATATTGAGAGTTTAAACAGATTATATAATAAAATATACAGACCCCATTTACTTGTAACCCTTAAATGCGAAATGTCTCAATATAGTTAATCTATGGTGGCAAATAATTTAAAAAAAACATAAAAAATAAATAATGAAGACAAATTAAAAAGTTGCATTCAATTAACCATTCTATAACATATTAAATGTTAACTTATAGGTGAACCATCCCTTTAACCCACTGTCACCCACAAAGACAGTTTTACTAAGGGTCGAAGTGAATTTGAAAGTGAATTTTCGAATTTCGAAGTAATTTTTGGGTACTTCGACCATTGAATAGGCCAAATTCGACTTCGATTCGAATTGAAAAAACTTTGAAATTTTCAACCATTCGAAAATTGAAGTACTGTCTTTTTAAAAAACGTTTTAAAAAGGTTTTTAGAAGTTTTTAGAAGTTGAAGGGTTTTTTTTTTTTGAAAATCGTTCGAATCGAATCAAAAAAATTCAATCGAAAACTGCTAAATTTAAAAAAAAAAATTCGACCCTTATATGTGCCCCTTACTGCCAAATGTAATAAAAGGCACTAAGTTTGCCCAGGAGCAGTAACCCACAGCAACCAATAAGATGTTTGTTTTTAAACAGATGACCAGTAAGTGCTACCTGCTTATTGGTTACTAAGGGTTTCTGCCCCTGGGCAAACTTAGTGCCTTTTATTACATAACCCCCTTAGTGTGTTATTCTAAAGTAATATCTACTGATAACACTTCCCTACCCTCCACCATAGGCCCTAAGGCACCAAATGACATCAAGTACTGTGCTGACATAGAGACATTAATTTACGTGTTTGTCGGCACGACATATGTTTGGAACACCCATCAAATGGGATTGAGGCTGAATAACCTGTTGGCCCTATATACATAATGACAACAACAACTTCATGCCTGGTCCAGTAACTCATGACAACAAAAAAGCAGCTAGCTGTTAGTACAGTAAAAACAAATACATGTCTGGTTGCTATGGCTTTCACCTTACTTCACAAGTCTACCTTAAAATCAAGTTTTCGTTTTTTTAAAGATTGTTTTTATTTGGTATTTTTCAGTAAGCATACAATAACAAAATAGAAAATGAGAAAGAAAGAAGGAGTGTGAGGTCTCAAGAGCAGCAATGCACATGCATATCCTACTGTGTACACTGAGACAGTGATGACTAGTTTATCTCTGTACAGCCAGGTAGGTACCCCAAACCACGTTTATTTTTAAAGGACACCCTCTGGCTGCGTAAGTTCATTTCTGACTCCTTGTTCATTTATTTTCCTATTATAGGTAGCATCTACAAACGGATGTGCTGTACAGTTAAAGCAATGGTACATGGAGATATATCTCAACTAGGGTTGAACAGGATCCAGGTTTTGGTTTGGAATTCCAGCAAATCTCACTCTTCATCTGCAGGATTAATCTGAAATCTTAACCATGTTCATCTGTTTTTAATAAAATTGTAATGCGCCGCAGTTGCAATGCTAATTTTAAAAGACAGAAGCAATATTTTGGGCAACAATGACCTCACTTGTCTCAAATAAAATGTATGTAAATATATTAGTTCAGTACAATTAGTTTGTATTTTTGTATGAACACATGAAGCTATGGGCCTTTATACAGATTCACAGAGCTGCAAACATGGGCATATGCAAGCAATGACTTATATGACATGAAATTCATTATGATCCCTACATATGTATATATTATATAACATACAGTATGGGTGCTTTACCCTATATCCTGCATACAGGGCCGACATCAGGGGGGAACAGGGGGTACTCCTGTACCGGGCCTGGGCTATGCTGTACTTTTCGAAACAGCCGGGCCCCCTTGGCAATGCTGAAGCCATGCCACCTCTTTTGAAGTCCTGAACCACAGAAGTCCCGAAGAGCCAAAAAGCCAAAGTTCCGAACTGCCGAAATCCCGAAGCCACGAAAAGACCCAAAGTCATGCGGTATTGATGTATACAAATCCTTAACATCTATGGTAGAGTCCTGCATCGGGTCGGGTACCTGCGAAATACCAATAAAGTGGTCAGGTTTCGGGCAAAAAGTCCCTGATTCCTTGACTGTATGGGCAGTCAGTGGGTAACCCGACTGGGTACCCAACAAAGGTGTAGTATGACTATGAAGATTTTCATTCATCCAGGTCATAGTATATCTAGTATAGGTCAATCTAAAAACAACTGGACTTGCTGAGTAATCAATGAAGACGTTTCACTACTCATCCGAGCAGCTTCTTCAATTCAACTGACTGGTGTGGGAGTTTTCTGAGTTTCTGAGTTTTTCTGCAAAAACTAAAAATTTTCGTGGTTCTCATGCATCAAACGGGAAAAATTTGGATTTTTTTTGTATGACAAACTCAAAAAGTTGCGGTTTTTCTTGATCTGATTTTTTTCAATATTTTTTATTGATAAATAAAGGCAAATCATGGATTCTAGTTTGGTATTTATCAAAATTCAGATTTTGATAAATAACCCCCTTAATATATCTCAAATGTTTGAAGCTTTTTAGAAAGATAGAAAAACCACACATTTTTGGACATGGAAAAAACTAAATTCCATTGTTAGTAAATGAGGCTGTTAGGGTTCGTCTTAGTGCCATTCTGCAGTAACAATCCACACAAAAACAATTTTTGTGAACAGGCATTTAAAGAATTGGATTGACTGCTAAAAGTCAGATTGTGACAAACTGGTACTTTTAGTTAACCCCCTAAATAATATACAACATAAACACATATTTCTAGTAGTAGTATAGAGGTAACAGGAAAAAAAGATAAAAAAAGGCAAAATGAATCAAAGCATCAAATGTGTCCTGCCAGCAGAGCATGGAAAATGCACATTAGTGAATAGTCAGGGAATATCTTGGGAATAACCAGCAGGTACTGGCAGATGTAGCCAACATACTGTATATGTGCTGCTGTAACTCATATGAGTGCAACTTTAGAAGTAAGTAGAAGGGAAAATATTTGTGCTTTTTTAAACTATTTGATTTTTTTTTATTCAAAAGACTTAATAGTTTAAAGGAAAGCAATGGTAGCACAGTTAAAGGTATTTCACTGAATAGCTTTCTGTTAATGACATCATAATGGCAACCACTGAATAACTTTCTGTTGATGACATCATAATGGAAAGCAAGCCTTTCAGCAACGTAACGCTCCAGATTCACCACTGTTACTGTGTCTTTCGTGAGAGCAGCAACAGCAGCAGAAGGAGAGAGAAAATCTTTACTTTTTTGATATTTTTTATCATTTTATTATTAATATTTTATTATCATTTGATTTTTTATTTTCAATATAAGAAGCGAGTATAGCAACAGATAGAATATATAGAGATACATTTTGTGTAAGCAAGTCAGCTTCCCAAAGCCTTATGGCACTAGAGGAGGTAGGATGCAGATTTTATATATACTACTGTGTATAATTCATGGGTTAGATAGATAGAATGGATAAGTTATTTAATATGATCATGGCAATGATAAAACAAACAATAGTGTGGCCTTAATGCCAATACTATACTTAAGATAAGGATTTGATTGTTTCTAATTGTTTTTGCGAGTGTTTCCCAATTCCTAATTGTAACAACTAGTGATGGGCGAAATTATTCTGCGCTTCACTGCCGGCGAATAAATTCTCAAAATTCCCACAAAAAGTTTTTT
Organism: Xenopus laevis; assembly: GCF_017654675.1. Lineage (NCBI taxonomy): Eukaryota > Metazoa > Chordata > Amphibia > Anura > Pipidae > Xenopus > Xenopus laevis. The sequence continues at coordinate 142,466,500 of NC_054374.1, forward strand.
GACGCTGGCGACAATTCTGATGTTGGCGACAATTTATCGAAAATTTTTCGCTGTTTCGTGAGTTTTAGCAACATTGGTAACTTTTCCAGAAATCTCTACAGATATTTATCTCCAATGTTAGTAAACATGCCCCTATGACTCTAAAACTAGCAAAATAGTTTAGAATACTTCCTCCCTGGCAGAAAAGGGATACATTTCTATTATGTATAATATGTCATCTCAATAAAACTTCCAAAATGTAAGTAAAATAAAAATCATTTTCATCCTGTTTTATTTTCGGAAAGGAAACAAGTGGTCAAGCAGACATGACCAGTGTCCCAATGAGGAGATCTGCAAGGATTAGATGCAGACAAAATGGGCTACAATTTCAGAATTGTGACAATGAGAATGGTAGGTGCAGTTTTTTTGCTGGTACCGTTTTTTTATGGGATCCGTATACCGGAAACCCGAATTAAGGAAAGGCTGTCTCCCATATACTCCATTACAAAAAAAAATTATTTTCTTTTTCTCTGTAATAATAAAACAGTAGCTTGTACTTGATCCAAACTAATATATAACGAATCCTTATTGGTGGCAAAACCAGCCTATTGGGTTTATTAAGGGGCACATTTACTTAGCTCGAGTGAAGGATTAGAAGGAAAAAAACTTTGAATTTCAAAGTTTTTTTTGGCTACTTCGACCACGACTTTGACTTCGAATCGAACGATTCGAACTAAAAATCGTTTGACCATTCGACCATGCGGTAAATCCTTCAACTTCGATATTCGAAGTCGAAGGATTTAACTTCGATGCTCGAATATTGAGGGTTAATTAACCCTCGATATTTGACCCATAGTAAATGTGCCCCTTAATGTTTAAATTATTTTCTAATTGACTTAAGAGATGAGGATCCAAATTATAGAAAGATCCGATATCCGGAAAACCCCAGGTCCCAAGCATTCTGGATAACAGGTCCCATACCTGTACAAAGAGTTCTCAGCTATGATTTGGACTGGTGCTTACCAAGAACTTGCACAAGGCATTAATGCACATGTGGCACTAAACAGTTAAATGTAAATTTATATACATTTATATGCAGCATTAGTTGGCCCAAAATGTATCACTGTATTGTCCAATAGCTTCTAGTTCTACAGGTTAAGCATGGGTTCTATCATTCAGAATGCTTGGGACAAGGGGGTTTCTGGATAAGGGATCTTCCTGTAAAGTTGATCACCATATCTTGTCTGCTAAAAAATAATTTAAACGTTAATTAAACCTAACAGGATTATTTTTCCTTGTAATTTACCTTTTAATTGTTTGGAACTAATCTAGCATAAATCCACATTGGTAGCGGAACAAACAATGATCCAAGTTATGGAGAAACACCTTTTCCAGAATGATTTATTAAATCATTAAATTATAGTAGTGAATTAGCCACATACACACACAGGATGAATATTCTCTTACTGTTTATTTCTTTTCTATTTTGTAGCTCCAACAACATCCAGGAAAAGAAATTGCCCAATTCCTGATGATGAAGCAGAGCAGCCGCCTTCAAAAATGTAAGTAATAATAAACGTAATTCCCGTATTTACATCTGATAGGGAAAAATATATTGGAACTCCACAACCTTATATATTTGCCCCATACCTTTCTGTTAATTAGGCAGGGAAAGGTGCAAAACATTATGTTATAGGTTTACGTTTTCCCTTTTTTTCAGATGCATTGGCCTAGAGTACCAGGCAGAATTACCAGTCCTAAGACCAATATCCTTTGCTGCCTTAGACCATGATGAGGCAGAACTGGTGTCAGAGCCACTGGAGCAGGAAGGAGTTGGTAAAGGTAAAGATGAGATACAAATGTAGAAAACGTGTTTATTAATGGATTTAATACATGAGCACTTATGTGCCTTTGTTATCATTTAATCGCCCTTCATTGTGACACTGAGTCATCTATATGATGTATTTCTTCTGTAGGATCTGATGAGTGGTCTATGGAGGAAAAGATGATTTTCTCAAAAGGAATGTCAAGACATGGAAAAGATTTCTGGAAAATACACACAATGGTAGGCAATAGTTGTTAAACTCAATGTATTAAACGCAATAGCAGACTTATTTTATAGTCATAAATGATGGGCAGAAAAGTGCAGTTTTTCTTCACCGAAAAAAAAGCAAAATTCGCGAAACGGTCAAAAATTTGTGAAACGTATTGAAGTCAATGGGCGTCAAAATAATTTTGACGCGTGTTCGTTTTTATATGCGTGACTATTTGGTCCAACCGTATTAATCCAAATCCAAATAATTATTTTTTTGACACAGCTGATTTCTCACTGGTGAATTGTCACCACAGTTTCATGAATAAATTAGCTTGCGGCGAACCACAGAAATTCACCGCAAATTTGTGTCTGGCAAACTTATTCTCCCATCAATAATAGCCATAATTCTAATGATGTAATAAGAATAATTTCAACTAAGCTTCTATAGAGTAAGTTAAAGACCCCTTACAGCACATAGCTAAATCCATTGCCTTTTTGAGCTTAAGTAATTGAAAATGTGAGGCTTTAGATCCTTGTGCCACAGATAGAGCCCATTCAAAGTGGGTACATTGTTTTATATGCCATTAAATTCTATTAGCATGCATTATGTATCAGTATATATATATATATATATATATATATATATATATATATATATAGCTTTTCAAGATGGACCAGCACTCCAGTTTATTCAATCAAACGTGAATATTTATTTGAATAGTCACTCTCGTGTCCAACGTTTCGGCCCACATCTGGGCCCAGATGTGGGCCGAAACGTTGGACACGAGAGTGACTATTCAAATAAATATTCACGTTTGATTGAATAAACTGGAGTGCTGGTCCATCTTGAAAAGCTGCATAATATCATTTGACCAGGCACCCACTACGAACTGAGAGGGTTAAAGTGCAGGTACTTTTTGAACTTATATATATATATATATATATATATAATAATTTCTTGGAGTGCCCGCACCTCTGACAGTAATTGATTGGAGGTGCTTGATCAATAATTGTAGTATAAATGATGAAGGATCCGCACTCTCATTTTCAAAGTATAACAACTTTTATTTATCACATTACAATCCGACGTTTCGGTCCCTCCTGGGGACCTTTCTCAAGGACCTTGAGAAAGGTCCCCAGGAGGGACCGAAACGTCGGATTGTAATGTGATAAATAAAAGTTGTTATACTTTGAAAATGAGAGTGCGGATCCTTCATCATTTATATATATATATATATATATATATATATACGTATATATATACTGTATATATATATATATATATATATATATAATATATATATTAGATAGGGGGTTATTTATCCGAAAAATTTGTGATTTTTTTTATAAAATCGAACTTTTCGGAATTTAAACCCCGAGGGCTAAAAAGCCAGAATATAAAAACATGGCATCTCAAACCTGTAGAGGTTGCATAAAAGTCAATAGCAACAACAGTCCCATTGATTTTTGGTTGTGTCGGGGGTTTCGGGCAATTTCACAATGTTTTTGGAGCTTTCAGGTGAAAACTCCAAAAAATTTGGAGATTTTGGGGAAAATTCCCGAATAAATCGTGAAAATCTGAGCTTTTCCCGCAAAGCAAATTTTTGGGAAAATCTAATAATAAATAAGCGTTAAAAACCCAAGCGGGTTAGATCGGAGTTTATAGCAGCTGATATTGAGATAAATTCGGACCTTGATAAATAACCCCCTTAGTGTTGTGTGTTTTTTAAGTTGTGTCCTTAGCAGTAACAGTCTTCCCTTGCCTGTTACAGATCCAGTCAAAAACGACAGCGCAGTGTGTGACATTCTATTATAATAATAAAAAGCATGTGAAGATTAGCCGCAAGAAGAACCTGATCTTCAGAGATAATGAAAGTAAATCTACCGGTCAAACTCCAATAGAGACAAGAGGTATGAGGACATATCTGTATATTTGTGTGTGAGGTTGAATATGCGCATGTATGTGACAAAATATGAGTTATAGTAACATTATTAGAATTTGTGAGAAATATACTATATGACTATAAGACTATATATATCGTTTTGCCATAATTATTAAATCGGTATAATTGTGATACTTATATGGTGGTGTAGAAACAGGAAAGATTTAAGTAAAGTACATTTTACATGATCATGTTGAACCTCAGACAGCAATGCAAAAATCTGGGTAGATACATAATGTGCCGCGTGTATATACACAGGACATATGTTACTCATTAATTATGTCACTAATGTATTTTATAGCATCAACATCAAGAAAAAGGCAAAGGAGAGAAGGCCAGGAGGAAATGGCCAAAAAAAGGTAAGGACGTCTTAAAAAACTAAGAAAAATCTGTACTTTGAAATGACACGATTGGAAGAGACTAAACAGTTTTTAGGAGGGGAAATTCTTAACACAGACAGCTAGAATATAAAACTATATTTAATACATAATCAGTATGAGTATAAATACACAATGCTGTGGATTGGAGCCAAATGATAGAAGTGATTTGTTCTCATTTGCTTTTCTTTTATTTTTAGGAGAAAATGAACTCTAAGTACATAAATTCTAAAAAAAAAATAAAAAAAAAGAATTTAGAGATTTTATATTTGGAAAAGTCGCAAGGACAACCCATTTTTGAACATCTGAAAGGTAAGCTTGAGAAACCGGATATTTCGATTTAATTCTCTGGGCCCAGGCACATGGTTTGTATAACCTCCTAACTCTTTTCATTGTGATTTTTTCAGTGACATCAATGTGAACTTTGTTGAGAAAACATGAAGTGAGCAAAAGGAAAACTTCAGAAGAATGAAATATTCAAAGAAGAGGGTGGCTGGTGGATTTACTATAGCAACCAATCACATGTTTAAAAGATGCAGAGCAGAATTTGCATATGTTTTTATATTAAACTGTTTGTTCACCTTGAGCAAATAAACATCAAATTGTCATATCACTGTATCATGATTTTGGACATATTTTTCAGAACATAATATTTTCAGTAGGAAGACTTCAACTTTCAACATCTGAAAACTAGTATTTATTAACTGCTTAAAGGAGAATTCAACCCTGTTTAAAAAAAACCAGCGGCCCTGCCTGTATATTTACAGACACTGCTTCACTACAGCATACTTAGTTAATTCCCAAGGTATTTCAAAAGGCACATATTTGGTTATCTTCACTGATTTACTTCATAGACCCTACATATTTTATCATTATCATCATTTATGTATAAGTTAAGGCATCCCCAACCTTTAGAACCCGTGAGCAACATTTAGAAGTAAAAGGAGTTGGGGAGCAACACAAGCATGAAAAATTTTCTTGGGGCGCCAAATAAGTGCTGTGATTGGCCATTTGGTAGCCCCTATGTGGATTGTCATCCTACATTGAGGCTCTATTTGGCAGTGCACCTGGTTTTTATACAACCAAAACTTGCCTCCAAGCCTGGAATTCAAAAATAAGCACCTGCTTTGAGGCCACTGAGAGCAACATCCAAGGGGTTGGAGAGCAACATATTGCTCACAAGCTACTGGTTGGGGATCGCTGAGTTAACACAACACTGCCCAACTGCTTTATATCACAAGTGCAACCACCTTAAAGAAAGTCTCTATACAAGCCATGCTAATGTATGTGATGGGCATTGGGTATATTTCACAAGCACTCTCAATCTATAGAAAACCACAGAGGCACACGGGTTTTGAAGGAATTGATTTGAATGTGGCATTTTGCTATTTTAAGAAAAAGCAGATGGTGTGAAATAAGAATAATTCCTAGGAGCTGTTTATGAGGCTCTCACCTCTGTTTTTCACCCAGCCAGAAAATTAGCAGCTCTGCACGAGGCAATGTTAGCATTATTGATTCAGCAAAAATGTGATTCGTGATCTGCTTCTTCCTGTATACCAACAACTACGAAGCTGGGGAGGGGTGGCCCCCTAAGACTCCTAGTTCAGCTATCACCTAGCAGTTAAAGGGACACTATTCACCCCTTTTCAACACAAGATCAAAGAATAGGACTTGAAAAAGAAAGCATTTTCGCTATAGTACTTCCTGGTTCTGCCGAGCAGAGGAAAAGCTGTCCACTGAGAAGCACTCTCATAATGAGTTGCTCAAATCCTGCAGCTTAGGGAATGGAGCGATATGTTTGTAGAAAGAGAGATAGGGAACAATGGAAGATTAAGATCAGAGAAAAGAAACAGTTTTCAATGTGTGCCTTATAATGCCAAAAATGGGAAAAATATGGATTTTTTTAAAAAAACGCTTAAATATAATAAAATACATGTATAGTATCCTCAAACCCACTATACAGAAAGCTCTGAATTACAGGATGGGCATCTCTCATAGACTCTATTTTATACATATAACCCACATTTGTAAAAAAAAAAAAAAAAATTATTTTCTCTGTAATAATAAAGCAATACTGTCTACTTGATCCAAACGAAGATTTAATTATATCTTATTGGAGACAAAACTAGCCTATTGGATTTATTTCAGTGGCGTAACTACTGGGGGAGCAGGGGATGCGATTGGGCCAGGGCCCCCCGGCAGCTCACGCGCCACTTTTTCCAGCCAGTTCCGGGCGTATGGAGGGGGTGGGGGGGCCTGGCTGCGTGTCCCGTGCCAGCGCCCGCCCCCCTCTAGTTACATTGCTGATTTATTTAATGTTTAAATGATTTTCTAGTAGATTAAAGATATGAAGATCCAAATTACGGAAAGATTCATTATCCGGAAAACCCCAGGTCCCAAGCATTCTGGATAACAGGCCCCATTTGTGTAATAAAATTCATTTGGAACACAATCAATTTTATTGTGCTTATTTTTAAGGTGTTTTTAGTTGTATACTGTTCCATTAAGTACAGGTATTGGATCTATTATCTGGGAAACTGGTGGGAAACAAATAATGCAATAGTATAAAAACCCATGAAAACAAAATAATTAAAAAATTAAAGGTATTAAAAATGTAATATTTTAAAAGTTCTTTGTTCTGGACTGCTCCAAAATATTAGCTCTAGTTTCTGCCCACGGGTAGCAGCACCAGACTTCTTAAAAGGATACTGTCATGGTGAAAAAATGTTTTTTTCAAAACCGGGCTGACCTCACACTGTTCTTTGTCGGTGGCGGGCGGATGTGGGTTGAGCTCTTCTCCTGCTCTCCCTGCCCGCCACCGTCAAATGCCAGCTGCTGACTTTTGGGTTCATCTTTTATAGACGCTGCACCTGCTCGCCCCGCCCCTTTTGTGGCATCATTAGCGGGCGGCGAGGTCTATAAAAGCAACCCGGAACTCGGATGCTTGCGGGCGTGGGCTCAGGTAGGGTGGGTTAGGGTCGGGTGCGAGGAAATCCCGACCCGCACATCGCTACTAGACATATTGTCAGTTTCCCACCTGCCCCAAGTCATGTGACTTGTGCTCTGATAAACTTCAGTAACTCTTTACTGCTGTACTGCAAGTTGTAGTGATATATCACCCCCCCTCCCTTCCCCCCCGAGCAGCCTAACAACAGAACAATGGGAAGGTAACCAGATAGCAGCTCCCTAACACAAGGTAACAGCTCCCTGTTAGATCTAACAACAGCACTAAATAGTAAAACCCAGGTCTCACTGCGACACATTCAGTTTCATTGAGTAGGAGAAACAACAGCCTGCAAGAAAGCAGTTCATCCTAAAGTGCTGGTTGATTCTGAAAGCACATGACCAGGCAAAATGACCTGAGATGCACCTACACCCCAATATTACAACTTAAAAAAAATACACTTGCTGGTTCAGGAATTAAATTTTATATTGTAGAGTGAATTATTTGCAGTTTAAACAGTGTACTTTAGAAATAAAAAATACATCATAAAAATCATGACAGAATCCCTTTAAATAACCTTGTCCCTCTCTTCTCTTAGTCTGGCCCTCCACATTAGCTACAGGGGGTTGAATGGTCCAACATGATCTGCCACACATGCAATCAGTGCATCCTGTAGTATTAGTATTTAAACAGCTAGTTAACTTTCATATGGGCATATAGATCTTAACCACATTTTGTAACCCAGTTCACCCCAGATTTTGCATGGCTAACTAGCAATGAATGTAGATGCATGCTGCTTACTACACTGGTTCTGGCCTGCCAATCAGTATGCATTAAAATTAATTCTTGTTCGCTGTACATAATGTGGATTACATATATGTACACGTGAGGTTTCCCAACTATAGGACAAGCCTGAAGGTCAGTTGGGTTAAACTTCGGGGTGAGTATTTATTGGCTACCCTGAATATACCTGAAACTGTAGCATTGGGGTGGGCAACTGAACACATTTTGATGTTTTCACTCCTCCTCACAGGCAGTTTTGGACTGGGCTGCTGGAGGGCTGGTTGCTATAGGATGTGTCACGTGGGTTTTTTTCGCAGACCTTGGGAGGGGGGCTGCGAGATATTAGGATGGGGCCCTTAAAGGAACAGTTCAGTGTAAAAATAAAAACTAGGTAAATAGATAGGATGTACAAAATAAAAAATGTTTCGAATATAGTTAGTTAGCCAAAAATGTAATGTATAAAGGCTGGAGTGACTGGATGTCTAATATAATAGCCAGAACACTACTTCCTGCTTTGCAGCTCTCTAAGGGTAGGACTCCACGAGCAATTTTGTCGCGATCCGACACGCTGCGACAAAACAAAAATAAGGTAAGAGATAGAATTGTCGCATGGTGTCGCAGTGTTGATCCAATGCGATCCGTCGCGACACGACTGTCGGATGCAGACGATGTGCGCTGCATACAGTCGCGTCGGATCAACGCAGCGACACCTTGCGACAATTCCATCTCTTACCTTATTTTTGTTGCATGTGACAAGTCGCATGCGTTTTGTTGCAGCGTGTCGGATCGCGACAAAATCGGTCATGGAGTCCTACGCTAACTCTGAGTTAGTCAACAACTTTAACGGGGACCACATGGGACATAACAGTTCAGTGAGTTTGCAATTGATCCTCAGCATTCAGCTCAGATTCAAAAGCAACAGTTATAACCCATGTGCCCCCCCCCTCAAGTCACTGATTGGTTACTGCCTGGTAGTGGAAGTAGTGTTCTGTTATGTTACACATCCAGTCACTCCAGCCTTTATACATCACATTTTTGGCTAACTATATTAGAAACATTTTTTATTTTGCACAGCCTATCTATTTACCCAATTTTTAATTTTATACTGAACAATTCCTTTAAGGTTGCAGATTGGCGAGCCCTGGACACCCAAATCTGATGCTGCACACAGGTGAAATAGTGCCTGAAAATACCTTTTGTGGCAGTGAATGAGAATTGCCGTGGGTAAAAAAGATTAAAGCGTGTTATCCACTGCAATTCCCATTCCCTCCAAGGAAAACTGGAATTTCTAGCTCAGCATTAGCTGCAGTTTGGACGTCCCTAAATTGTATATACTTAATATGTCTGATTATTAAATTGTTGTCTTTGTAGGTCATAGAAAACTTCAAAAGAGGCTGGCACAAGCCTGGACCCATGAAGTAGTAAAGCCTGAGTCAGATTGTAAAAGGGTTAAAAAGGCTTACATTTAATTTTCCATAATTAAGAACCAAGGCCTGGCGTGTTTCGTGTCTACCAAAGACACTTAGTCATAGGCTAGTTCTTGGTAAACGCGTCAGGCCTTGGTTCTGAATTATGGAAAATAAAATGTAAGCCTTTTCAACCCTTTTACAATCTGACTCCGGCTTTGCCAGCCTCTTTTGAAGTTTTCTGGTGTTTTGCTGAAGGTCTGGGGCATGTGCACCCAGGTCCACCGTATACAGCGGTAAGCTCAACAAACTAGAGATGCACGAATCCACTATTTTGGATTCAACCAAACCCCCGAATCCTTTGTGAAAGATTCGGCCGAATACCGAACCGAACCCTAATTTGCACATGCAAATTAGGGGTGAAAAGGGGAAAACATTTTTTACTCCCTTATTTTGTGACAAAAAGTCACACAATTTCCCTCCCTGCCCCTAATTTGCATGTGCAAATTAGGATTCGGTTCGGCCGCGCAGAAGGATTTGGCCGAATCCGAATCCTGCAGAAAAAGGCCGAATCCCGAACCGAATCCACTATTTTGGATTCGGCCGAATCCCTGAATCCATCTTGGAAGATTCGGCCGAATACCGAACTGAATCCTAATTTGCATATGCAAATTAGGGGCAGGAAAGGAAAAAGTTAAAAGATTTGGTTTACTTCCTTGTTTTGTAACAAAAAGTCACGTGAAATCCCGCCCTCCCCACAATTTGCATATGCAAATTAGGATTCGTTCAGCCAGGCACAAGGATTCGGCCGAATCTGAACCCTGCTGAAAAAGGCAGAATCTTGGACGAATCCCGAACTGAATCCTGGATTCGGTGCATCCCTAAAACAAACGCATCTAAACTTCGTATATACTGGTTAAACAATTGTATAGTTTGTAGGTCATAGACTTTGGCCACAGTTGAGCTCTGTGCAGTACAAGTTGCCTGTGAGAGAGATGATACACACAACAACTCAGCACACCAGCTCTACTAGTCTATTATCCCTGCTCTCTGGCTGCTCTCTGCTTTATTTCCCTCACAGGATTGTGGGCGGGGCCGAGGGCGGGGCCGAGGGCGGAGCCTCGCCTGAATTGATGGTTCCCCTGTGAGTTTGACTCGGAGTGTTCCTCGCCCCTCCCCTTAGCCTGTGTCAGTGGGAATGTTGAGGAATGTACTAATAACATTTCCACTAGAGGCTCCTGAGTGAGACGGGAGGGCTGTGTGTGCTGCTGCTGCTGCTGCTGATCTTTGGGGAAGACATTCTCTGTATTTGCAGAAGGGAAGGATCTGGAAGAGAAGGGACGGAGTCGGGCAGATTCCGCCAACCGAGATCTCAAGCGAGCTGCACGTGCGCCCAAGGGATCCTGACATCGGAGCGGAGTAGAATGTAAGTGGCTCTGAGCGATGCCTCCCACACACTGAGCATCTAGAGATCAGCTCCGATCTGTTGCACTGCAGCTGCGCCTGAACTGCAACTCTCAGTGTAAAGCAGCAGCAGCCTGGGCGTCTGTGGGATGTAGGTGCTAGGGTGAGGCTGTGGCTCATTAGTATGGGTGCAGTCGCTTTGCCGAGGCAGCACTTTTGTTATGGACTTGCTGTCACCAAAATTAAAAGGAGAAGGAAAGCTGCATAAAGTAGGACAGTTCTGCTGTATTTCTTCTGATTGTTTGCCTAGTGTATTGTATCAGCCTGTACTTCCCAAAGTCTAGTTGTATTCATGTCTCTATCCCAACAGCAAGTCTTGCAAGACTCATGGGAACACCCCTCTATCCATTGTATATACAAGTGTATATAGTGACTAAAGTACCCCCTTCTGCAAAATATAAGGATAGTATAAATTACCGAGAAATTTCATGACCATACATTTTATACAGGTTGTGGAACTCCGAGGTGACTTATAATATCCGCATATTTTACAACTGGGGGTACTTTATTATAATACACACATTTCAGTGAGTCATGTGACAGAAATGACATCAGAACTCACCGTTTATAAGGATATAAAAAAGATATTCATAGCTTTTGTGTATTATAAGGATTTAATTTACAGAATATTCATGGCTCTTGTGTGTTATACATATATATACTCTAAAATAGAGATAGGAAACTTCCCCTGGACTGGAAATTATGAACCTGGTCCAGCAGACGTTGTTGCACTACAACCACTAGTATCCCCCTGACATCTTAAAGGGTGGTTCACCTTTAAATTAACTTTTAGTATGTTATAGAATGGCCAATTCTAAGCAACCTTTCAATTGGTCTTCATTATCTATTTTTTCCATATTTTTTTTCTTTGAATTCTTCTCAGCTATCAAATAGGAGGCACTGACCCCATCTAAAAACAAATTCTCTGTAAAGCTAAACATTTATTGTTATTGCTACTTTTTATTACTCATCTTTCCATTCAAGTCCTCTCCTATTCATATTCCAGTCTCTTATTCAAATCAATGCATGGTTGCTAGGGTAATTTGGACCCTTGCAACCCAATTGCTGAAATTGCAAACTCTGTAAACAAATGCTCTGTAAGGCTACAGATGTATTTTATTACTACTTTTTATTATTCATCATTCTATTCAGGCCTCTCCTATTCATGTTCCATTATTTTTTCAAATCAGTGCATGGTTACTAGGTTATTTGGACCCTAACAACCAAATAGCTGAATTGCAAACTGGAGAGCTGCAGAATAAAAAGCTAAATAACTCAAAAACCACAAATAATAAATAAGGGAAATCCATTGCAAATTGACTCAGAATATCACTTTCTATATCATACGAAAAGTTGAATCAAGGGTGAACAACTCCTTTAAAATGAATCCCATATGTGACAAGTTCTAAGCTGTATCCCAGGCAGCAGAATTATAGGGTTGCTCTTTTTTCATAGATTTATTTATTTATATTTTTATATATATATTTCTCTAATTCCACTGCACGGGAAGCAACTCAGAACAGAGACCTGTATGATTTATATCTTGTTCATTAGGTACAATATTCGGGAAAGTAGAAGGTTTCTGAACAGTCAGGCGAGTAAAGAGTTAATGTGTTAGGGAATTATCAGGTGCGCTGGATTGGGTACTGTCAGTCCTATAATGTAAAGTCAGGGGAATGTTCCTTGTCCCCAGTGACTGACTCAGTAACAAAACAGTAACAGCTGTCTCTTTTCCTCGATACCCATAGAGAACATACAGGTTCCTAATGCCATAGAATAGGACTGAACAGCCTGTAGACTTCCAAATATTGCTGAACTACAGCTCTCCCACGTGTTAGTTGTCTGCTGTAATGAAGATGCTAGGTACTGTAGTCTCGTATAATACACAAAAGCCATGAATATCCTGTAAATTATATCCTTATAAACGGTGAGTTCTGATGTCATCAGTTATAAACAGTGAGTTCTGATGTCATTTCTGTCACATGACTCATTGAAACTTGTGTATTATAATAAATAAAGTACCCCCAGTTGCAAAATATGAGGATATTAGAAGTTACCTCAGAGTTACAAGAGGGGGTACTTTATTCACTATATTATCTGCTGGGCTACAGATTCCCTGTCCCTGCTGTAGGGTGTCCACAAGGTAGAGTCCTGCAGCAGGTCGGGTACCCGCAGGTTACCTGCAAAAAAAGCAGTCACCCTGCGGAATGAGGGGAGGATTTTCAGGTGTGGGTATACCCCCGGGTCTGCGGAGTTGCTGGTTGGGTTGCGGGTCTCATCTAAATTTCTTATCTTATGTAATATTGTCTATATTTTACTCCTTTTAAAGTTTTACAAAACTTGTGTCCGTCCCGCCCACTTTTGATGATGTCACTTCCGGGTTTGCAGCACCATCACTTCCTGTTTGATGGAGTTTGAAGGGTTTCGGGTCGGGTTGCTGATAAGGCAGTTGCTGGTCCGGGTAAGGTAGTGGATCAAAGTGGGTAAATATGCGAGTTGCTGTTCTGGACGCGGGCTGCGGGGTCGGGTCCGGGTCTTAGAAATTGGTTCCGCGCAGGACTCTACCACAAGGGTTTCCAGCACGGGAGGCTATCAGTACATCTCACTGGAGCAAGTGTTTTTTAGAAGGTGACAGCTCAAGGTAAGAGGTTGCATTAGTTCTGCACTGTATGCTAAGCATTATTGGATATCTATAAGGTTCAATATAAAGTGACCCCCAAGTAGCTGCAGCAGGAGATCAATATGTGCAAATCCCAGCCCTATAATTTGACATGACCTAATTGCAATGAGCAGATACTGGTGGCCCCTGACAGTAAGCTGTCTCCATCAGTGTATTCTCAGCACTTCAGAATAATCCGTACAAAATACTCACCCTACGCTTCAGTATCATATGATGCTTTATGGGCAAGGCCAGACATGGCGTTTTTACGTTGCGTTTTTAAAAGATCTTGGTTGTGCGTAAATACGCCACTGAAACCACACGCGACCATCAACGTGCGTTTTTCAGCACATAGGTTTTTTTCCCAACAAGAACTTGTCATTGTCCCCGATCCCCATCATGCCGTTGGCTAGAAATATAAAAGCTATTTAAAAATAAAAAAGCTATTTACATGCAAAACGGAGCAGGAATGATCATCAAATGCAATGTAATTAAGTCACTGGACTAATACGCTGTAAAAACGTATATGCGTAATTTATCTCACGAGAATTTGGACGCCATATTTAAAATATGCTGCGTATATTACGTAAAATAAAAGTAGAGTCTAATGATTTGGTAGTTTCTTGACGTATTGGCGTTTCTGCTCAAAAAAAAGTTAATACTGGGGTCCCATGGCGGATTTCGGCTTGCAAGGGCCCTGTGAGAATTGCCATAGTGTGTTTTCCATTAGTTTTAGTGGTAGTGCAGTTTATGCGTATTTATGCCCGACGGAGCTTTTTTAAAAACACAACGTAAAAACTCCATTTCTGTCCTTGATCTTATAGTAGAGTCCTGCGCGGAACCAATTTCTAAGACCCAGACGCGACCCAAACCGCAACCCGCATATTTACCCACTTTGATCCGCTACTCAGACCAGCAACTGCCTTATCCTCAACCCGGCCCACAACCCGCCGACCACCATCAAACAGGAAGTGATGTGCTGCAAACCGGAAGTGCCATCCATCATCAGAAGTGGCCAGGACAGAAACAATTTTTGTAAAACTTTAAAAGGAGTAAAATATAGACAATTTAGATGAGACCCGCAACCCGACCTGCAACCTGCAGACCCACGGGTATACCCGCACCTGAAAATCCTCCCCTCATTCCGCAGGGTGCCCGTTTTTTTTGCGGGTAACCCGCGGCAGGACTCTACCTTATAGCCACAGTTTGGCATCTTGTGAACTCAATACTACTGTATGTGATACCTGCAGAGTTCATTGTAAAGTGACCCCCGTAGCACTGTCTAACAGAGGCTTCAAATGTTTTTTTTTTTTGCCTTCCCGTGGACCAACTAGGCAGGTAAAAATATAGTTTAAAGGTTGAACTTCATGGACGTTTGTCTTTTTTCTACCTAACTTACTATGTTAATGGATTGCATAGTGACGCCAAGGGTAGACTGCATGCTTTTAATTGTTGGTGCCTTTTGGTTTTGATTCCCATCAGTAGGGCTCTCTTCTGGGGAGTGTTTGTATGTGGGTTTCCTCCTATAACCCAAAACCCATTGGTAGAAGTCCTGACTCTAGTGTGTGCTTGTGTACTTATGATAGGGAAATTAGATTGTAAGCTCACACTGTACTCCACAAAATGGATAGTACACACTTAAATACAGTGTTTCTTTTTCTCCGGTAGGAGTGCAATAGGACCCCAGGGGCTGCTGCCATATCACTATACCTTATCTTACTGTATAAAGCACAGGGTGTGTTAAGTGCATGGTAACGGAGCTGACTCCTACATCTTTACAGGTTGCCAAGAGAACGGTGTTCCCTTAAGATAACATTGATTTATAAAGGATAGATGTATTGTTCTTTAGCAAATGGCCATTGTACCCAATTACTGATGGCAAGGAATCTCGGGGAAATTGCTATTTCCTCCTTGTAGTCTGAGCAAAAGTATAAATAACTTTCTCCCTTTTCAGCCTTCTCCTTTAAACTAATTTGTGGCGTGGGTTATTTGGCAGGCAGATAAAGCTTCGCTAACAAAACAGCCCTTTCAGGCAGGCGATTTATGGAGAATTCTTTATGGGCTGGTTGTACAGCTATTGTGTCACAGCTGAATATCCCAAAATCACTGTTCATTTGTGCCACTAAATTACATTTGCTGATTGAACGGGCAAGTCCAGAAAGCCTTCTCAGATGCACAGCCGCCCGCTTTCATTGCAGTTCTGCTGACTCGGACAGGGACAGGAGTCTGTGAGGGTTATTTTCTGTAGGGATAGAGAAAATCCCAAAATGTCTGGTGCTGCATTAACCGTGGTGTAAAGCTGGCTGTAGGGTTGTAACCCCCAAAATAAAACGTAATTCTTCACAACTTCCAATATGCAGTCTTTAAAAACACTCTGTGATTACTTGGAAATGTAAATTCTACCAGAAGCATGTTTGTTTCTTACTATTCTCTGCACTACTGGTTCTGACTTTTAAGGGTAAGGTCACACTGGGCGTTTTGGGGAGATTTGGTCGCCTGGCGACTAATCACCTCGTCTTTGCAGCGACTAATCTCCCCAAACGCCTTCCACTCTGCACTGGCTTAAAATGAAAAATCGACGGCGCTAATCACATGCGGCGATTTGTTTTTCGAAGTCGTTTGAAGTTTCCTCGTGGCGTATGGGGAGATTGGTCGCCACAAAGACGAGCCGATTAGTTGCCAGGCGACCAAATCTCCCCAAAACGCCCAGTGTGACCTTACCCTAAAACAATGTAGCAGAAGCCAGCTGGTTAACTGACCTAACAAACTTCTACATAGTTACAAAAGTCAGTTGCAGCTGTGCAGAAATGGGCTGACTACCCAGAGAACATACAAAGGCCGAGGGTACAATGGGCTGAAGTGGACCTGTCATCCAGACACAAAAATCTGTATAATAAAAGTCCTTTTCAAATTAAACATGAAATCCAATTTATATTTTTTATTAAAGAATTTATAGCTGTAGTACGCTCATTTGAAAATCTCAGCTGTCAATCAAATGTTGTCTGCCCATCCTCTATGCCTTAGGCATAGAGGCGGGGCAGGCAATTACTTTCACTTTCCATTCAGCACTTCCTAGATGTCACTGCTCTCCCCACATTCCCCCGTTCTCTTCACCATTTAATTGTGTAGCCAGTACATGGGGATGGACATCGGGTCCCCCATTCTGGTGCACAAACAAGATTCTGAGATGATGCAAGACTTGTATTAATAACAGTGTCCACAAAATGGCTCCTACCTGCTTGCTATAATATTGAATTCCCAAACTGAAGGAAACAAAATTCAAATAATTTATATAGTCTAATTGAAGTTTGCTTGACTAATGTGATAAAATAGGATTTTGAATATTTTTTTTGGGTGACGGGTCCCCTTTAACCCTTATGCTCCAATCAGCACTTCTGTTTGCCTGCACCCAAACCACACTGTGTTGGCCTGGGTGCAGACACCGGTGTTGATGTAGTTGCCAAAATGTATAGTTGCAGGTTTTAGCACAGAAATCTGCTCCCAAATCCCCTGCATTGGCCTGGGTGCAGGCACAAAAGAGTGCTAATTCGAGTGCAGGGGTGATGGTCGGCCTGCGTGTCTCCGCAAGATAAGAATCAGCCTACTGTGGTCATATCTTAAGGCCTGTGCTTAATCCATTCAATTTGTACTGATTTGTCTTCACTTTCTTTGAAAAGATTACATTTGCAGCACCTGTTGAGCATAAAGAGACTGATCTTTCCAGTTTCTTCTGTTCAGTATCTGAAACTTTTTACATGACAGCAATTAATTTCCTTACATATGAGATGGACTCAGATAATGTCTGACTGTGCCTACTAAGGTTCACCAGAGAACCGGACATCTAGGGCCCACTCTATAGGCAGCATGCTGCATGCAAAAAAGTTACTGCTTTTTGGAGCATACCAGATGAATCGACTGCATTAGTTATCGCACAGCCTAAGGGTCTGGCCACATGGGCAGATTCGGGGAGATTAGTCACCAGGCGACAAATCTCCTCTTCTTCACGGGGACTAATCTCCCCAATCTGCCTTCCCCTGCCTTCGGCTGGCTAAAATGTAAATCGCCTGGGGGCAGGCACACGGAGCACTTCGTTTTCAGAAGTCGTCCAAGTCAATTGTGGGTGACTTCGGAAAACGAAGTGCTCCGTGTGCCTGCCCTTAGGTGATTTTCATTTCAGCCGGCGGAAGGCAGGGGAAGGCAGATCGGGGAGATTAGTCGCAGTGAAGAAGAGGAGATCTGTCGCCTTGCGACTAATCTCCCCGAATCTGCCTGTGAGGCCAGACTCTAAAGGTGGTTTGCCAAACAAGCGGATCTCCTCCCGATATGCCCACCTTGAGGTGGGCGATATCGGGCTGATCCGATCATGGACCCTAGGGGCCCATTGATCAAATTATATAATGAAAGAAATATGGGGCGGCGGGTCACGGTTAGGGTTGCCACCCGGCCGGTATTTTACCGGCCTAGACGGTAAAACACCTGCCAAGACCGGTATTACAAATTTACCAGCCAGTAAATTTGTAATACACCTAACAAATGCCCGTGGCCTGCCCCCCAGTCTGGTGAAAACTCACCTTTTTGCCGGCTTCTTGCGACTCGCGTGCTGTGGCTCCGCCCCCTTTGACATCACAATCCACTTCATCCAATCGTGCACCGTGGCTCAGTCCCTTCGCCGTCACAACCCATCCCTTTTGACGTTACGGCCCGCCTTTTAAAAGGTGGCAGCCCAAGTCATGTGACCGCATCAATGAACAGATGCGGTCTGCAATCCTACAGGATTTTTAGCCCTGTCAGATATCGATGGAGGAAGCGCGTCGGAGGGTCCCATACATAGGCCAATAAGCCCCCGACTCGGTCTGTCTGCAGCTTATATCGGCCCGTGTGTGGCAACCTTAAGAGGGGCATGTAGGCATCCCCCCAACCCACCCCTAAACTGCACATTGTTTAAATGCACAAGTTAGGTAACATCAGAAGGCTCAGCATGCATCAGGGCTCTGTGCTTATTGCCTGCTCTGACACTGCTCTCTTCATCGAGTACCAGAATTTTTATTTGACGCTCAGTGCAGAGACCAGCAACCTTGGGGGTGCAAGTGCTCTATTAGTGAGCACTAACTGTGCCATTTAGCACTCTTGCCCTTGTACCTGGGGCTCGTAAATGACCCCTTATGTATAATTAGATATACAATGTACTAAATGGTTTCTGTAGCTCTTTGGCAGAAGACAGAGCTGATTGGATTTCTCATACATTGGGCCCCCTGTAAGATTCCCTGTTATCCTGGTAAACCAGTGTAACCCTGTATCTAATCAGCTTTGCAGAAGGAACTCAAAGCTTGTTATGATTCTCATCTTAGTTAGCCAATAAAGGTATCACCTTTACACCACTTTTGTTATGCCTCATATCAGAAGTTTTATCCTATAACTTGTTCAACTGGTAACACAGTACACAACACTTTACCTGCATCCTAATCTTAGAATTAGTATGTAATAACTGAGAAAATCTCAGTCTAATTGGTGTATTGTTATACCGGGTCTATAGCAGGACACATCAGCCAATATTTGGGGTGTAATGGGCTTTGTTAGGGTTGTGCATTCATTGGATATGGGGCGAATCTTTTACAACTGCATGGAAATTGAAGCGCAACACCAGCTAAAGGGAGATAGCATGACATTCCTAACCGTTTTACAAATACAAAGGGTTACATGAAGCAGAACTGCTGACTTCATCTTCCAGGTAATTTTATTCCCTTTCAGACTGTAATTGGTCTTTCTCTTATTTTTACTTTACAAGGAGATTGTGGAGAAAAATGGACAAGTGATTGCAACAGGGATCCCGACTACTGAGGCTTTCCACGGATTACAAAAGTTCGACAAATTCCATTCTTTTGGATTTCTATAATTTTAACTTTATTTGACCTTTAATGACGTTGGGAGGAGAAACATGGCCTCCAGTCTGACCTGCGCTGGAGTAATATGGGCAATACTATCATTCCTGTGTGCTGCAGCCTCTTGTGTTGGATTCTTCATGCCATATTGGCTGCTGGGTAGCCAGCTGGATAAGCCAGTGTCGTTTGGAACCTTCCGTCGGTGCTCATACCCCGTTAGGGATGAATCCCGCCAGACCACTTATATGGTGGAACAGTGTGGCCGCTATGCGTCTTTCCAGGCAATCCCAAGTCCTGAGTGGAGAATCTGTACAGTAGTTACAGGACTTGGTTGTGGCCTTCTCCTTTTGGTTGCCCTGACAGCGATGATGGGATGTTGTGTGTCTGAGCTCATCTCTAGGACCGTGGGAAGAGTGGCCGGTGGGATACAGTTTTTGGGAGGTAAGGTTTTTTAATTGCATCCGTACTGTTTTTCCCCCTTATTTGTGTTTAAAACTAAATTATAAGCAGTGGGAGATATTTACTGCTGTAGCACAACTTCCACAGATCAACTGTTCCTTTCCAATGAAGCCAAGTAGGGTGACAGGATCCAGATTCACTGCAGGCAAAATAGATTACAAGGCACATTGAAGAGCAAGTGCCTGAAAGACATCTATTTCTACCATCTAATCACTCATGTTTCTCTTGGTTTCTATGAACAGGCCTTCTGTGATCAGCTGCACTAGGGGGTGTCTTAGAATGACCCTTATCACATTTCCCCATTGTAAATAATATAATGCACCTTTGGGCTAAACTTGACCGTTGCCTTTAAATATTACAACCTTGTAGGAGCCCACAGTAGATCCTTTTCAATGTCTGCATGGCGACTGGTTCCCAAGGTTTGTTCCCCAGAAGCACAGTTGAATGTTGCCATTTTGACCTTTAGCCAATCAGAGTTTTTACCTCTCTAAGGGTTGTAATACAGTTCCTTATCTGAACTAATTGCTGAGGAACAATGTAGATGGTCTGCCATCCGCAAGATGGCTGGTATCCTATGCTTCAAATTGCGTCCTTAGTTGATCTCTGTCTGGTGTTGAATTGGACAGTATAGTTATGCTCTTTCTTTCTGGTTCAATTTGTCTTGTCTAGCCCAACAATGGCTGGCTGATGCAAATAGGGTTTCTATTTGACATTTGAATTACAGCGACACAAAAAGTAACTTTTAAAAGTATTTTTAATACTACATACTACAACGTATTAAAAAAAAAAAGTATAGGGCCATGGCATCTACACTCGAAGTTGTTGGCCAGTATCCTTACAGTTTTGCTTCCATGAAAATAAAAGAAACACTAACAGATATTCAGTTCGTATGGCAAGGTCCTCTGCAGGACCCAAATTGGAAAGAGCATGAGTTACAACTACAACCTCATATTCAAGTTGTATAAATTTAAAACGAAGGACAATAAGCAGGATAACTGCCAATGTGCAATTTTATTACTATGCACACGACATGTTTCGGGCGTCACAGGCCCTTTCTCAAGTTTCTCATATCCAAGTTGGTTGCACTGCCGCAGATTTATTTTTTAAAAACAATTAATGTCCTCGGGAGGAAACAAGAATAGTTATTGAAAACATCTGTCTGTCTGGAACTGCAGGAGAATGCTCTCCCCACACTTCTGCTGAGTAATGCACCTCTTAGCCGATCCAAGGGAATCAGTGCCCAAATTGGACAAATATGCGGCTTAATGTAACATAAATTGCCAGATTTTTGCTAAAGGTCAGCTTTAATCACTCAAAAAAATATAGTTTATTCACTATAATATCTGATTTTTTTGTAGAAAAAAGGACCTGCCAAGGTTGTATAGAAGTCAATGGGAGAGGTCCCTATCCTATTTGGAAGTTTCTGTGTTCTGCGCTGAAAATAGCCTGAAAATCTTACTATATCTGACTTTTTGGGCAAGAATCTGAAAAATGTGGGGTTTTCAGGGAAAAAGCACAAAAAAACCTAGCTATTCGGGGCAAAAACTCAGAAAAAAACATAGGATTTTTGCTCGATTTTATCGAGTTTGTCCCTGATCCGATTAAATTGTGCTTTTTTATTAATAAATAAGGTCACATAGAAGATTCTAATTTGGTTTAACTTTTTAATTAAATACAATTCGGATTTTGATAAATAAGGCCCTGTATGTTTAAATTCAGATTTTTTTTTTTTAAGCAGACGTATGGTAGGAAGATTTAAATTGCGGAAATATGCCTTATCTGAAAATAGGGATGCACCGAATCCACTATTTTGGATTCGGCCTAACCCCTGAATCCTTTGTGAATGATTCGGCCGAATACTGAACCGAATCATATGCAAATTAGGGGTGGAAAGGGGAAAAACATCTTAGATGTCCTTGTTTTGCGACAAAAAGTCACGCGATTTCCCTCCCTGCCCCTAATTTGCATATGCAAATTAGGATTCGGTTTGGCAGGGAAGAAGGATTCCTCCGAATCCTGCTGGAAAAGGCCAAATCCCGAACTGAATCCTGGATTCGGTGCATCCCTATCTGAAAAACCCCTGTGTCCCAAGCATTCTGGATAATAGATCCCATACCTGTATTGGTAACAAGCACAAACCATGCCAGTGAACAAAATCATAGCATATTCAGCATATGATTCCAGGTTAGTCTTGTATCTGTGTCCGTCTACAATCCTATTAGTTTGCAACATTAAGGGCTATTCCACACGGGGAGATAGCGACGCGTTTGCGGTCGCGGCGACAAAGCGCCGCGACAGTCGCCGCGACCGGCGCAGGCGACAGTTTTGTATGGGCGCCTATGTAAAAACGCCTGTGCTAACCACACGAGGCGATGCGCTTTTCAACAGTCGCCTGAAAAAGCCTGGCGAGGCATTTTCAGGCGACTGTTGAAAAGCGCATCGCCTCGTGTGGTTAGCACAGGCGTTTTTACATAGGCGCCCATACAAAACTGTCGCCTGCGCCGGTCGCGGCGACTGTCGCGTCGCTTTGTCGCCGCGACCGCAAACGCGTCGCTATCTCCCCGTGTGGACTAGCTCTTAAGCCTCCAGGGTTACACACATACTGGGCCATGACTACGGTAATCTTAATTTTTATCTCTTTTTTTATCTCTAGTTTTGAAAACACAGTCTCTCCTAATTATTCACAGGGGGACAGTAACCCCTAGCAACCAATCAGATGTTTGCTTTTATTAGTCTAACTGCACTTCCCCAGTAACAACTGTTTTGTTGCTATAGGTTACTGCACCTGTGTTAAAAAATGAGCCCCTGTGAAACTGGAGCAGAGGATGGTATGCGCCCCCAGAATGACACCGATTCCTGATCATACAAAAGCGCACACTGTGACAGAGAACAAATGGGCAGGATGTTCACAGCAGTTTAGACTTTATAAATGGCAGATCATAATAATGGATGATCTTAAAATGGCACAAAACCCACTGACACCACAGATTCTTAACAAGACAATGATGAATGAGCGTAGTTTATAGAAAATGGCCAAAAATTGCCTGGAAAACATGAATTATTCAGCAGCATTGTCTGTAAAAAAAAAAACAGGGACAACATCCAACTGTAAAGTGTTTGCGTAGAAATGATTATTTTCGTATTTATTTTTTTCAGGTTTGAAAAAAGAATATTTACTTATATAATTTTAGTTAAAAGATGTTATAAAGAGAACTGGACTTTTTCTCTAAGAGAACTGGTCTTTATTTGGAATCATTTAAAACTTTATTTCGGAGCTTACCAGTTATTTATTTAAACTGTTATCTAGTTACCAGGGTCCCACATACCTAACAACCAGGTGGTAGTTGGAGCAACTGCCTGAAAATGAATAGGGAAAAAATATCTAGTGCAAATATAAATTGGTCTATGTGTGCTATGTGTGGTCTGATTTTAGGGAATCTCCTCCATGGAAGACCATGGAAGTGAGTGCCCTAGCTTGCTCAAAAAACAAAATTTGTGAATCGCATTGAAGTCAATGGGCTTTTTTATGCCACATGACAATTTTTCTCTCCGAATGCATCCGAAGTCAATAGCCGTTTTTTGTTATGGCGACTTTTTTGTTCTAATGCATTAGTCAATGAGTGTTTTTTCTTATGGCGACTTTTTTCTCCAAAAGCATTCAAAGTCAATAGGCGTTTTTTTCTTAAGGTGACTTTTTTTCTCCCAGTACATAAGGACAGAGACACAGTGTCAGATTCAGGGAGATTGGTCACCTGGTTTCCATCAGGAGGCGACTTTGGAAAACGAAGTACTCCGAGTGCCATCCCGTCTGCGATTTTCATTCTAGCCGATGGGAAGGCAGTTCGGGGAGATTAGTCGCCCTGAAGAAGAGGAGATTTGTCGCTGGGCGAAGTCAGTGGGCGTTTATCATATGGCGACTTTTTTTCTCCTAATGCTTTAAAGTCAATAGGCATTTTTTATTGACCATGCCCATTTTATGGCCACACCCCCAATTGCAACGTCCATATTACAAAATTTGGCAAGTTATGGAAATTTGAACGAATTTCTGAGGGTTATAGTGTTGGGTTTTATGTATTACAGTTTTGCTAATAAAGGTGAATTACCCTTTAAACTGCAAGTCACAGTTTCCGCCAGAGACCTGCTTATTTTAGTTACAATTGTTTCTTTGCTTTATCTTAAATTGTAACAAATGTTTCGAAGTGCACCTGCCAGGTATTCTGAGCTCTCCAAAAACCAATTAAGTTTTAGAAACTTTGTATCTTTTTCTGGCTGTTCAGTGCAGGAGATCAAAGAGAAAGTCAGGACACTTCAGTAACAATGTGGGTTGAGCTGTCAAAATCGGGACTGTTTCTCCAAAAACGGGACAATTAGAAGGTATGTAATACAGAGTAGCAAAACAGATATAAGCTCTTATATTTCTAGCACCAGTAAAATCTAGCTGCTGATTGGCCAAAGGGTTACTAAACTGAGACCAATTTATTACTGTGTTACTACTACATACTGTACCTCCCTGTAGCTAAGGAAAGTCAGGCACAAGTGCATTGTACTGATATATAACGCAAGGAACACTCCAATCCAAATATAATGCTCAACAAACCATAAGTCACTTTGAACTTGATGCCGGTATTGTTTTTCTGCTCAATTAATGAAGAGTAAATGTTCATGACCTGCCACATGCTTGACACTAAATGCTTAACTCTGCCAGAACTGAGAGAAACCTACAGGGGGGATCATTATAAACTATTATAACTAAGGCAATAAATAGATTATAGGAGAACTAAACCTTGAAAAAGAAGTCTGTCATATGTTTTGGGTTTATATACCAGCCCAAGACCACCACAGCCCTTTAACAGGGCAGTCCATATAAGGCAATATGAAAGTTACACGAATTACATTTTTTAAACAGAGAAATAACTTTTGCAGTGTAAATTCATTTTTAGTTTTAGTGCTTTTAGAGTTCTTCCCTACGCTCTTTCTATGCATTTTCTATATAAAGCCAAAATTCTGGTATTAGCAGTTTAAAACTGCCAATATCTCACAACAAAATAGAAAATTAATGTCAATTATGAAAAAGCTCGACCAAATCTACTTGTGTTTGACCCACGTACTGTTCTATTCAAGATAATTATACATATGTTTGCTGCAGCCTCAACCCACCTAATACTTCAAGGTCTATAAAAGAAAATTCAATACTGTGCTAATTTCGAGAGTGTTCAAGTGTTTAAAATAAATGAGAATATTATAATGTAGTGTTGCCCTGCACTGGTAAAATTGTCGTGTTTGCTTCAGAAACACAACTATAGTTTATATAAACAAGCTGCTGTGTAGCCATGGGGGCAGCCATTCAAGCACATGATACACAGTTGTAAGTTCTGAAGAATCTCATTGTATGAGTTTATCTGTTATCTGCTGTGTATCCTGTGCGTTTTCTCCTTTTTCAGCTTTGAATGCAGGCACGGACTGGCAATCTGTGGGTTCTGGCAAATACCAGAGGGGCTGCTATAAGGTCCCATAGAAAGTCAGTATTTAGTGGGCTGGTGGGGGCTGTTTGGGGCTCTATGTGGGCTGATTGGGCCTCTGTGTTCAGGAAATGCCAGGGCCTATTTTAATTCTCAGTCCGGACCTGTTTTAATGGCTGCCCCTATGGATACACAGCCGCTTGTATAAATAAACTATTGTAGAATAGTTTATATAAAGCAAATACACCGGTTTTACTAATATAGAGAAACACTTAATTAAATTGTCATTCTTTTAAAACACTTTAGTATTTTGGTGTTACGGTTCCTTTAAGTCTCTTCTTTTTGCTCGAAACAGAATTAAAGCTTTGCATTCCTTCAGCCTAAACTAAGTGTAAAAATTTCCTTTAAAAAAATTGGATTAGTAAACACAAAATTTCTCTGTTTTATTTGCTGGACCTGTAGGGCTCTGAGGGGGTTTTGGTGAATATTTTGTGATGTGTAATGTGAGAGAAACTACTTGACTTCAGAATTAATTGATTTGCATGCATTCCTGGGTATATTTTGCCTTTGATAACCCAAAGACCCAGAATCCCTTGCAGTATATACTCAGGAGAAGTGTTGACAACCAGCAATTGATATTTGGATTAAGCAACTGAAGAATGGAAGGCTTATTGCATTCTTTCACGCAGACTCCAACTGCCTATCATTACTTACAGCAGTTTCATTTTTTATTAAGTAAGGGAATCGTTGTCCCTAGAAATGACCCATACTTTTTTTAAAAGACCACCCACACAGTATGTAAAATACCACTAACCAGAAAATACGTATACTGAACCGTAATTTTTTATTTTTGTATTATTTAAAATTTTTCCTCTGCAGCTCTCAGGCTTTTATATTAAAGTGAGAAGAGTCCTGTACATTGGGTATGTTGTGAATGGAACTTGTGGGACATTCTGCTCTATCAGAGGAAGCCTAATACCAGGTTTATAGAGAGACAACCATGTTCTCCGGGTAGGGTTGCCACTATTATGGAAACATTATTCTGGCCTGGTGTTAAAGTGGACCTGTCACCCAGACATAAAAATCTGTATAATCAAACTCCTTTTCAAATTAAACATGAAATCCAAATACTTTTTTTTTATTAATGTATTCATAGCTGTTGTAAACTCATTTAAAATCTCAGCTGTCAATCAAATATTGCCTGCCCCTCCTCTAGGCATAGAGGCGGGGCAGACAATTACTTTCACTTTCCATTCAGCACTTCCTAGATGTCACTGCTCTCCCCCACATTCCCCCAGTTCTCGTTACCATTTAATTGTGTAGCCAGGGCATGGGGATGGACATCAGGTCCCTCATTCTGGTGCACAAACAAGATTCTGAGATGATGCAAGGCTTGTCTTAATCACAGTGTCCACAATATGGCTCCTGCCTGCTTGCTATAATTATGAATTCCCAGACTGAAGGAAACAAGATTCAAATAATTTATATGGTGTAATTAAAGTTTATTTTGCTTGACTAATGTGATAAAATGAGATTTGGAATATTTTTTTGGGTGACAGGTCCCCTTTAAAGGGGTTGGTGCAAGGGATGGGGTGGTTTTGATTTAAAGGTGCAGATCATGCTGGGATTTAGTACGTAGGGTAGGATGATAGGGGGATATAGAATGTGAGCTGGGAGAGGGATTGGGGCAGGCCAGGGTCGAAAGGTGTACTTCTAATTTACATTGCTGATAAATTTGTAATGACTGCAACCTGGCTTGTATTTTATTTTACCAGCTAGACTAGGTGACAATAATGTCTCTAGGCATGAAAGACTCTTGTGACCGTATGATGTATCCATTGCCCAATTTACCACAAAACCTCATTAGTATCTACCACTTGTACTTACCCCCCTCATCCTCCAGCAGTTCCCTACTTGCAGAATGTTACACAAACCATGCCATTTCCATGTTAAAAAAATACATGCATAGGGATACTGTACTACCACATACTGGAGTCATTCCAGGCCTCCGTCTATTCAGACCATCTAATCTGCCCCCTTGCAGTTTGGGTCTGCAAGTATGGGCTTTTGTTTGCCAAAATAAGGGATATTTTTGCTCGACAACTTACACACTATCATCAGGAGGACGGAAAATGCCTATATGAACAGCCTCCTAGAAGAAGTGATTCCTGCGGAGGACAGAGTTATAAATCAAGCAGCCTGATGACGGGGGGGGGGGGGGGGCTGATGGTGATGGGGGCTACACTTTTTTAATTAGCAAAACCAACCAGATCACATTAGCTGTTGTATAGTCTGTGTGAGACAAAAGATATGCAAAATTAATAATAATCTTACCTAAGGCTATTGCTGAAACAAAGATGGCTTTCTTAAATCAAACATCTGGTTTAACCGCCCTTCCTCTGTGCTAAAGGTGCCTGGAGATCCCATTGGCATTTAAGGGAAGACCATCCAAGTCATTATATATATGAACTTCCTCCTGTGGCTAAATACAAAACCTGCAAACCTAATGCTTTCTCTCTTTCAGAAATGTCCAACATGCAAGTCTAATAATAATAATAAGTACCAACATATTCTGCATCCGTGTACAATAAATGAGTGTATGCATTGAACATAGAAAAATCAAACGGCAACTGTGTTTTTATTGCTACTTCCATCAATGGAGTGCACAGATCTAAACTCTACTACAATTCATTTAGAAACAGCCAGTCAACTTGGAAAGTTCTGTTAAACTAAAGAATTTCCTTCTACAGTATTAAATGTCACTGGCAAGTGTTCAGCTTCCTCCTAATGGTATTTATGTGATGTGGGTTAAATAAGTGCAGTATGGGCACACCATAAAAAGTCATTTATAGGCATTACTGTCAGCCATTTGCTCCTTGCCTGTGCACAGCATGTGCCATACCTTCTCAAATTATCACGTACAGATGAAACATTCATCCACATCTTCTTGCCTCACTCTAGTGGTTTTTCTTCCATTTATTCACTTTTTTAAAGGATAGTGACCTGTTTAATGTGTGGGTAACTATGCCCACATAAACCTTAGTGCTGCTATTCTTTTCAAATGGAAATGCCCCCATATCTCCCCCAGCTCACCTTACTAACCAGTGTCGGCCTCCAACACCGCTTGAATTTGAACACTGACAGCGCGTTTGGGGGTGGGACAATGTTCTGAACAAATTTAAACCGCGTTCCAGCTTATGAGAACATTGCCCCATCCCCTCAGCGCGATGTAAAACAAGAAGCTACTCATCTTCAAGTTGTATTGGAGAGGCTTGATAAATGGCTCAGTGGAGCCCAAAACGTTGCCCTTAATTTGTATGCACATAGGCTAAATAAATTATGGATCCACTCTTCAACTTTATCAGAGTTCTACTGGTTTTACTTTATATTGAATGCAAGACCTGAAGGGCAGGCAAAGGTCATCCAGTTTAAGCATCTGACACCCTCTTGGTGTATAACTAAAGATGACCATACACGGGCCGGCTGCCGATTCGGCCCGTGCGTGGGGACCAGTGCCGGGCCAAGTCGACCAGTCGCACAAGGCAACCTGGCCGACTACGGCGCTCCCAATCGTCCGCACATGCGCAGAAGAGAACGAGTGACTGCGCATGCGTGGAAGTGCCGAGCCTGCGTGAGTGCCCATACGTGAAAGCGTCGGTGCCACGCAAATGCGCAAGCGCGGAAGAGCACACAATCGTCATTGAGCAGGAACTGCAGCCACAAATGGGTCCGAACTAAGGGAAAGCATCAAAAGAGGCCTTTGCGCCCTAGGCACGTGCCTCTTCTGCCTACCCCTAGTTCCGGCCCTGGTGGGGACCTGCGACGGGATTCCCCGATCGATGTCGGGCAGGGTTAAAAATCCCGTTGGATTGTGGCCGCATCTGTTCGTAGATGAGATCCCGCAATCCGACTGCCCGTATTGGCAGCATTATTATCTGAACGTTGGGCACTAGGTGTCACGATCGAATCAGCCCGATATCACCCACATCAATTTGGGCATATCGAGGAGAGATCCGCTCCTTTGGCGATATTGTCATCGCCAAATGAGCGGATCTCCCTGTGTATGGCCACCTTAAGGGTTTGAGCACTCCACAACACAACATGTTAGTGAGTGGTGAGCTGGAGGTGGGGTACATCCATTAGAAATCTATTGACTAGAATCTATTTGACTTCTATCTAGCTTGTCTTATTCATTCCTTTGTGGTCACCATTTAAAGAGGAGCTCCCCTGTAATGCACGTGTGCAAATATTCTTCTCAGACAGCCAAGGTCTCCATTGTGTTCTGATTCACAGATATTGGAAAATTGCAGCCAAACTATTGAGCACAGAGCAGCGACATGGTTACTCATTATATTGGGGCTAATTGATATGAATCCTGTTGTAAATAGACTTTAAGAGGTGCTCCACCAACAAAACAGTTTTTTGTATAATGGAACAGTAATTCCAACTTTCCAAAATACATTTATTTAAAAAAATTCTATGGTTTTCCAGCTCAGTTAAAGAATATCACAGTGGTAACATACAGTATGTGTTGGCCAGACTGGGCAGGCGGGGCACCAGGGAAAAATGCAGTGGGCCCTGGCCATCGTTGGCACCACCTACTCAGGATATAAGCACTCCCCCCGATTTTGGCTGCAAGTGAAAAGTGGGGCAGGGGACCCCTGGGGTGGTAGCCCCAGTATGCACCAGTCCAATACTGGGCTAGTATTATTGCTGAAAGTAAAAGACTGTAAGATGGTCACTCCGGATTAAATGCAAATACTCTATGTGGAAAGGTGTATTTATCAAAGGATGAACTTTCACTTTACCCATTGATAAATATTCTTTTAAAAATTCCATAGAAATTAATGGAGAGTGGCAGAATTTCACTCTAGACGACTGTGGCGATCTCTGACTTCACCCTGTATCTTTTCTTAGTGATGTTCCTTGCAATAAGTATGGATCCCCCAGACAGAAACAATTTACCGGTAGTTGCTTCAGAATAAAAAAAAAAATATTTTCTTAAGCAGTTCTTTAGAGAAATAACCTGTCATTTTGGGGATGTGGTCAGTTATTTTTATTCCTCGTTTTCCAACATAATACAAGCTGTTGGCATAGTGGGTAGTTAAGTGGCACAAAATAGTGCTTTTAAGAAATGTTTTTCTCCACCAATGCTTGGGCCCCCAGTGTGCCTGAACTAAAAGCACTGTACTAAAATACTTCAAAAATTGTTCAAGAATTAGGGATGCACCGAATCAACTATTTTGGATTCGGCCGAATCCATCATGGAAGATTCGGCCGAATACCGACCCGGATCCTAATTTGCATAAGCAAATTAGGGGCGGGAAAGGAAAAAGTGGAAAAAAATTGGTTTACTTCCTTGTTTTGCAACAAGAAGTCACATGAAATCCGACCTCCCCACAATTTGCATATGCAAATTCGGTTCGGCCAGGCACCATGATTCGGCCGAATCCGGCTGAAAAAGGCAGAATCTTGGCCGCATCCCGAACCGAATCCTAGATTCGGTGCATCCCTAATTAGAATCATGTCGGTACCATATACATAAGGGTTCCTTTATTTAAAGGAACAGTAACGCCAAGAATTTTTAAAAATGTAAAAGGATGACAATATTAAAGTTAAATTTTAAAAATGTAATAGGAATGACAATATAATGTACTGTTGCCTTAAACTAGTATAACTGGTGTGTTTGCTCCAGAAACACAACTATAGTTTATATAAACAAGCTGCTGTGTAGCCATGGGTGCAGCCATTTAAGCACAGGATACACCGTAGATAACAGATAAGCTCTGAAGAATCCCATTGTATAATGCAGAGCTTATCTGTTATCTGCTGTGTATCCTGTGCCTTTTCTTCTTTTTCAGCTTTGAATGGCTGCCCCCATGGCTATACGACAGCTTGTTTATATAAACTATTGTAGAGTTTCTGAAGCAACCAGTTGTACTAGTACTGGGAAGCAATACATTATATTGTCATTCTTTTAAATTAAATTATTTTGGCAATAAGCAGAGCCATTTAGCAAAGACATACTTCCCCTTTAATCGGCACAGCCTGTTTGTGTATGTATGCCATTTAGGTGTGCTGAGTAGATATCCTTTGTGCAACTAGCTTTGAATGGTTAAGAGCCAAGAATTACTTACGGTATGTCACTGAATGAATATACATTGAATTATAAAAGTGTAACAATTCTGTAGAAGTGAGTGATTGATTAAAATTGCTCCTCGATCGCACGGTATAAATCAGGTCATTGCTCTCCCAGTGTTTGTACATTCCCTGAAGACTTTTTGGCACAGTAAAGAAACTTTCCAAGCAATTGGACAATTACGTTCCCATGATTGAATATCATTCTCTGAGCTCATTTATATTAATATTCCATAATGATGTTCTAGTTCTACCCTTTTGGCTCTCGTTACTGCGTCGCATATTGCTAATCACTATAGTTAAAGGGCAGGCGATTGGCTGGGAAATGTGTTTATGGTTTGGAGGGGCCAGTGATTCTTAAATGGGCCCGATCATTGCAATACAATTTTTTTGTTTTTGTGTATCAAAACAGTGTATAGTTGAATAGAACAGTTGGGGGAAAAAAAAGTTTATTTTGTGAAGGTATATCTTGTCTTTTTATGCACATGTCTGATATTTGCCAGTACTGGGATTCCAACTAAGGTTGGTCTTACACCTGGAGACCTGCTTGTTTGTTCGAGGCCATATTGGACTGATCTGATTGCATTAGTTCCTTTCATTATGCACACAAGACAGATATGGACAGGATTCACTGGGTGCAACATAGGCAGTGCTTTGCCACCCTAGACTTACAAGTGCCCCCACCTCTAGCAAACTGCACCCGTGTTATGTATTTATGCCGTGATGTGCCCCTGATTACCCAGGTACCCCCTAAGCGCCACTGCTAAATTTATATAGCAAAGTCTCTGGTGGTGGCTGGGCCATATTTTTTTTTGCACTTTTAAGTAGGGTTAGAAGGGGACTTGGAACAATCCTAGCAGTGGCTACCTCTCACCCCCTTGTGGCTGCAATGACACTGGAATCATGGGAAAATAGATTGAATTCTGGGTTTAAAACATGGTGGTCTCATTTACATTTGTAAATGACCCCTTTACACATATGAGAAGTGGTAGAAAGTGTATCACAGTAACCATTTTTAAGGAGAAGGAAGCAACTAAAGCATTTTATTGCCAATAGATTAGCCACAATAGTGCAAGCTATAACACTACATTTATTCTGCAAAATGCTTTATCATACCTGAGTAAACAGCTCTAGAAGTTCTCTGTTTGTTAAGGCTAGCAGCTGCCATATTAGCTTGGTGTGACTTTACTTCCTGCCTGAGTCTCTCCCTGCTCACTAATAGCTCTAGGCTCAGATTACAGCAGGGAAAAGGGAGGGGAAGTGGGAGAGAGGAGCAAACTGAGCATGCTCAAGCCCTAGCCCTGGAGGTTTAAGCTGAAAACAGGAAGTTTGATACAGAAGCACATGTCTGTTAATTGCCAGTACTGGGATTCCAACTAAGGTTGGTCTTACACCTGGAGACCTGCTTGTTTGGTCGAGGCCACATTGGACTGATCTGATTGCATTAGTTCCTTTCATTATGCACACAAGACAGATGTGGACAGGATTCATTGGGTTCAACATAGGCAGTGCTGTGCCACCCTAGGCACTGGACTGACAAGCTCACTCATAGCTCTAGGCTCAGATTACAGCAGGGAAAAGGGAGGGGAAGTGGGAGAGAGGAGCAAACTGAGCATGCTCAAGCCCTAGCCCTGGAGGTTTATGCTGAAAACAGGAAGTCTGATACAGAAGCTCATGTGTACACAATAGAAGGAAAGAAATGCAGTGTTTCTTATGACAGAGGACTCAGCATTACTTTGAGGGTTTACTGGTGTATATATAGACCTTTCTGATAAAGCTTACTTTATTTTAGCCTTTCTTTCCTTTTCTTTACCCTCTGCATATTTCCATATCCCACTGCATAGAACATTTTTAACATTTATGGTCACATAATTCCCTTTACAGATTATTTTTTAGTTTGCAAACACCCAAAGACTACACATAGTACAAAAAAAATGATGTGTATACTTATACATAATTATGTTATTCATTTACTTTTCAATGAGGAAATTCTACTTGGGTTCTGTGAGCAGTTTCTCTTTACAGTGCAAATAAGTTCCTCGCGTTTCTTAAATATACTCTTCTGGCTGAATAGGTTTAATTCCAAGCAATTTGGCAATGTTTTTCTTGTGAAACAAAAAGTACTGGGAGAGTTAATTTATGAATATTCTGGCTTTAGAAGTCCCCATGACTGTGTAGCCGAGTCTGCCACACTGTGCAGTACAAATACCACTCAGGGTGACCCTTTTGATCAGGCCCTGTATTTGGAATGAGCAAGCTGAGCATTTTATTGTCTCTGTCTCGAGTCACTCTCTAATTATTCGCTCAAATCAGCACTATCCAATTTACTTTATATGTTACAGGTACTGATATATCTGCAGCTTGTGTCTCATGATAATAAGGTACTGATTAAATAATGCTTAGTTCTAACAATGTGGGATTCAGGGTTGCCCATATCGGTAGTGGGGCCTGGGGCAAAACCCTGCATGATTCCTCAATTAGTTAATGATTAGGGATGGGTGAATCTGACCTGTTTCGCTTTGCCAAAAATATGCGAAACTGCAAAAAGTTTGCCATAATTAGTTGAAGTCTATGGCCGACAATTTTTTCCACCCATTAGTCTATGGACGTCATTTTTGCTGCGAAAACTTGGCGAAAAATTTGGCTCATAACTAATTATGATCTAAAACATGTCAGATTAGATTTGATTTCAGGGATCGCAGTTCACGGCAGCCATCTTCCGGGTCTTCATGTCTTCTTCCGGCGCTTCAGCAATTTCCGTCCATTTCGCCGCGTGCGCAGTTGTCACGAACCGGGAAATTGCTCCAACTGTGCATGCGCCACTTCTCAGTCTCAGATTACCGAAGACCCAGAAGATGACTGCCGTGAACTGCGATCCCTGAATCTGCACAGAGGGGTAAGTAAAGAGTTAGGGGCATTTCCCTGGGTTAGTAGCTAGGCTAGGGGGAGGGGGAGGAGGGAGGGGGGTCTACGTAGGGTAAGGGGAAGGTTTTTTTTGTAGTTAAGGGTTGAATTCTTGCTAGTAACTGATACTCATATGTGCACCATTAAATATAAAATATAGTAAATAACTCCTTTACTGCACAGCTTTGAGGTAGAAATAAAAAAAAGGGAACTGATGAGATTTATCATAACGTTGACCCACCAAGAGAGTTCCTGGTATCCTGGCATGCCTCTCTAACCCTGCTCGATTTGGGGATTATGGGGTTAAAATAGCATTGCGCCTTGCCAAAAATAAGGACAGATTTGTCAAGATTGTCATTGTACTATATAGTGGTTCCTGTGGAGGCAATGATGGGATTTCAATAGTTTGAAGGGGTGTCCATGTGATATATTTTTCAAAAGTATCTATCGTTTACTATAATTTCTAATTTACTTCAGGGTGGGTTTGCAGGTGTTCATGCCATATCTCACCATCAGGCCTGGACTGGCAATCTGTGGGTTCTGGCAAATGCCAGAGGGGCTGCTATAAGGTGCCATAGAAAGTCAGTATTTAGTGGGCTGGTGGGGGCTGTTTGGGCCTCTGAGTGGGCTGATTGGGCCTCTGTGTACCTGAAATGCCAGGGCCTATTTTAATTCTCAATCCGGACCTGCTCACCATCCTTCAGACTTGGCTACTTTTAGCATCAGACTCCCCTTGGGGGTGGATAAACCAATAGCACAAAATAGGGCATCCAGGCACTCAAAAACTCCACAAGGTAATGTCATGGTACTGGAGAAATTATCCTATATGATCAGAGATAAACAAACACTGTTCCTGAATATTTGGTCGCCCTGGCTGAGCTATAGAGATATCAGGATCAGCCCATGATGTCCCCCGAAACATTGAGTGCCGTGATGGTGTGGCAAGACCCAGTACGGCAATTTTCTATATATCTAAGCATGTGTGTAAGTGCAATTCTGAGACATGTAAAATTAATAACAATTGACATATGATGGGTCATTATGTCTTTTTTATTTTCTATTTTTCAATGAATCTCTCTCTTCACCGGAATTTGTATGTTATAGTAATTTTATTCTTTTTGTTTTATTTTTTCTGTAATGTGGACTTATATTTGATGACTTGCATATTCTGAAGAACTGTATGTGTATAAACATATGTTTGCAAGTCAACTTGTAATTGTTGAAATTTTAAAAAAAAAACTCCACAAGGGCCGTTGGGAGCCCAGCTCTGCAGTTTCATAACCTCTGCTTTAAATTGTCAAAGAACAACTGATTGACTTCAGACATCCTTACAAGTTTCAGTAGGGGGCACATTATTTACTGTCTGTGAAATTCTCTGTCACAGCCTAGGATGGAGGTGAGAGCATCTTCACACATTTGATGGAGGACATTTAAGCTCAGCTGTTTACCACTGTCTCTGGCTGATGAAGTCAATTTCTTTTATGAATCCTCCATGGACTAACTAAGACAAAGTAATCACAGTATAGTGCTTTCATTTAAAAAGGGGTTTCTCCCATGGCAGTTCATTTAATTGTATATTTATTTTTTACTTTACAAGGGATGAGGAGTTATTAAACCAGTTCAGCTGGGTGCAGTGCTCTTGTTTGTGCTGAAAATAAAATCCTTGTAATTATGCAAAGGCACGAGGAGAATGGATACCAGTGTAGATATAGATTGTATTGCACCCATAAGATTGAAAAGATTTACGTGTCTCCCAAGTGACACATCTCAGAAGTTCAATAGTTGTCATATACCACAGGAGCTTGAAAAATACTTAATGGGGTATATTTATCAAAGAGTGAAGTTAATAGTGAAATTCCGCCACTCTCGATTCATTTCTATGGGATTTTATAGGCGTATTTATCAATTTCACCCTTTGATAATTACGCCTTTCAAAATCCCATAGAAATGAATTGAGAGCTGCGGAATTTCACTCTAGTGGCGGAACTTCACTCTTTGATAAATTTACCCCCATGTATTTGTGTGCATTGCGTGTAGGGTTGCCACCTGTCCGGATTTAACCCAGACAGCCCTGTTTTGCACCCCATGTCACCAGTCCCGCCCTCAATGTCACTGGCCCGCCCCCCAACATCACCAGCCCACCCCCCTGCCCATTTTAAAAAAAAAAAAAAAAAGCTGGCTACCCTAATTGGGGGTCAGTTTAATTTGAAGTAATTTAAACTGCTCATTTAAGTTTTTATCTTTCTTTGCCATTTTTTTGAGTAAATGACATTAATGGTATAAAATTGTTTGCTTTATTATTGCAAGTTTCTAAAACATCAAATTCAGAAACATGGAGATTGGCAGAAATGTGGAAATTAAAAAAACAAAACAAACAGATTAAAGTGGTTTTAGAAAATAAAATCATTTTGCATAATAAAAACAAATTTAATTTTAAGCAGCTTTACACTGTAAATTATTTACAACTTGAGTTCAAGAATTTAATTTTTTTTTTAAATTGATATTGAAAGTAGTTTCTCTCCCGAGAACTAAAGTCCTGGATTTCTGATGTTATACACTCATGAGCTCATTGAGTTGGATTGATGTCAAAAAGGTCCATAAACACTATCTGAACTTCCAAAAAAAAAAATGTATTTTATTTTTTACACACACATACCTGATTCCATAGACTGTAAGAAACCATGATAGTCTGTTTGAGCTGCAGGGATCCCTCTCTCTTTAGGGTTTATGCACACGGGCAGATTCGGGGAAATTTAGTCGACTGGCGACTAATCGCCTCTTCTTCGGGGCGACAATCTCCCTGAACTTCCTTCCACTTCCCTTCCTCCTGCTAAAATGATAAAATGCCTGTGGCAATGCACTTGCGGTGCTTCAATTTCCGAAGTTGCCTCACAAGGAAACCTCGGGCGACTTCGGAAATCGAAGCGCTGCAAGTGCATTGCCGCAGTCGTTTTTTCATTTTACCAGGGGGAAGGCAGTTCGGGGAGATTGTCACCGCGAAGAAGAGGCGATTAGTCACCAGTCGACTAAATCTTCCCGAATCTGCCCATGTGCTTAAACCCTTAGACTCACAGAGTGATATATAAATAAATGATGATTGATCTAGCCCCTCCCTCACCTTGTTTCATTGTGAAGTGATAGATTTTCGGATTTGAAGTCCCTCTGTTTTCCAGAGATTCTGTGCACCAGCCACTATGGAAAACAGAGGGACTTCAAGTCCCAGAATCCATCGTTTCACAATGAAAAAGGTTGTGGAGGGGGTTCATTACACTATGAGCCTAACGTGGTTTAGGAATGGTCCTTACAAGTAAAATGGCTTCCTTTCAATTTGTGAAATCAGGTAAGTCTGTGCAAAAATCTTTTGCGCAGACAAAATATAATTAAAAAAAAAAGTTCAAGAGCTTATCCGATTTTGTTTTTACATAAACTCATGCCAAAAGGCCGATATATTTACCCTTTAATAAATTTGTGAATTTATGGGTTTTAAAGTTTTTATTTAGGCAAGTAAGGCTGTTCCATTCAGTTATACAAGACATTTCCATCTCTGCTATAGAGTTTCTATTTGAATATTTAGCTTGAAAAAAAGGTTCTGCTCACCCACTTTGTTTTTAATATATATATCATTAAATAACTGGAGGATCTCTCCCACTCCGATCGTTCGAATCAACGTACAATCGGACTTCCCCATCTCCCGACATGCCACTAACCATTTCGATCAAATAAAGAACATATGTGCCAATGTTCTGCCCCTGACGGCAATCGTACGAAAGTTTTGTCCGACCAAAGCTGGTGACTGTCTTCCACTGAAAATCGTACGATCGGCAATACATGCAGAGATGTTACCCACAGCCGACAGAAATCTTTTAACCTGACCGATCGACCAAACGAACGATCTCCGCCAGATGGAAAATGACGGGACTCTCCACACACGGTCCGAAAATCGTACGAATCCTTGATGCGTACGATCAGATCTTTGCGTCTAGGGCCAGCTTCAGGCACAGCTTTAACTCCAGGTTAACTCAGCAACACGTTGACTGACTCACTGGATGAATAATGCAGATGGAAAATACATGTATATTTAGCTTTTAATATTTATTTTATGCAAACCTTAGGGGGACATAAAGACCAAGAAGTACTGCTCCTTTATTGTGTAGCTCTGAACTAAATCCAATTGACCGCATAAGGCAAATGAATTGCAAGACAACTAACTCTCCATCAACTGTTCCCATGGAACTTGACAGACCATGGCTGTTTTGTAGAGAAATGGTTTAAAATTGACAAATGTAGGTGTGGAAAGCTAGCAAAGACCCAGAACTGAACATTCACAGCTGTAGTTGCTTGAAAGTTGTAGATGGTGAGGCAACTGGCAGTCTTTATATTTGTTTAGTATCTTACAGGTATGTCCACTCTGGGCGTTTTGGGGAGATTTGGTTGCCTGGCAACTAATCACCTCGTCTTTGCGGCGACCAATCTCCCCAAACGCCTTCCCTGACTCTGCGCCGGCTTTAAATGAAAAACCGCCGGTGCTAATCACACGCATCGGTTCGTTTTCCGAAGTCTCCCAAAGTTGCCTCATGAGGAAACTTCGGAAAACGAATTGCCGCGTGTGATTAGCGCCGGCGTTTTTTCATTTCAGCCGGCAGAGTCAGGGAAAATGTTTGGGGAGATTGGTCGCTGCAAAGACGAGGCGATTAGTCGCCAGGCGAACAAATCTCCCCAAAACGCCCAGTGTGGCCTGACCCTAAAGGATCATTATACGGTCTGTTTTTTTTAGCAGATCTGTAGATAAAAATAATTAAGCTGGCAGAGTTTTATGGGATCTGTTCTAAGCTCTGCCTGCTGTCCTGCTATTGAGAAACTCTCCTGTTTGACTCAAGGAAAAAGCACAATGTCTAAATGTTCTGGGAGGTGTGTTTATTCCACAGGCTGTGTATACAATATTTATATAACTGGGAAACACTAAAATACGCAAATATTCAGCAAACAAATGTCATAGGTTTCTCACTTGTCACTCCCTGATTCTTTGTGTTGTAACAAGACCCAGCAGGGACAGTTAACATCACATAACATTGATTATCTCAGTCTGTTCAGGAGCTGCACATTCAATCTGTCACTAGCATCACTCTCATTTTAATCTTGTGCCATAGAATGTTATTTTGACTAATCCTCCCAGTGTTTTCATTTAAAAAGCAAAGTTTGCTGGCCACATGTGTTAACATCCACTCCTTAGTCAAGGTCGCCCAGTATCTGGGAGTTATTATTAATATGTATTTACTTCAATCACCAACATATTCCACAGCGCTGTACAATAAATGGGTTATACAGTGAACAGTTAGCACCTAGGTCTCTAAAGTCAAAATTGGATTAGTCTATAGGTAATATTGGCCTGTAAATGCCTTGTTTAATTATCCTCTACTGTGCACCATATTAGATTAGGCCAATGAGTCTTATCCTATGGACAGGGATCCAAAAATGTGTCCCTATGCTGTTATTATGAGTCATTTTGATACCTAGCAGCCGGTATTCCACTGACCTAACTGATAAAATACAAGGCTGGGGCTGAAATTCCAAGTTTATTAGCAATGTACTTGCCAGCAGGTCTGGACTAGGGTTGCCACCTTTTCTATAAAATGTTACCGGCCGGTGGGGGCGGGAACAAAAGGGAACTTTCCATGATGCAAAAGGGGGTGGAGTCACACACAGTGACGCAAAATGGGGTGGAGCAACACGTGAGATGGCAGAAGCCTGAAAAAAACAGGAAGTTCTGAGCAAATTGGGGGCAGGCCAAGGGCTTTTTTTTAAAGTGCATTACAAATTACCTGCAATTTACCGGCACTACATTATGTAAATGTGTAATACCGGCCCCAGCCTTTGCAGGTGTTTTACCGGTTTACCCAATAAAATAGTGGCTGGGTGGCAACTCTGGACTGAGAATTAAAATAGGCCCTGGCATTTCAGGTACACAGAGGCCCAATCAGCCCACACAGAGGCCCAAACAGCCCCCACCAGCCCACTAAATACTGACTTTCTATGGCACCTTATAACAGCCCCTCTGGCATTTGCCAGAACCCACAGATTGCCAGTCCGGTCCTGCTTGCCAGTAAATTTGTAATCCTTGTTGTACTGCCTTGATCCTCTCATTGCTCCACTCCATGCTCCCAAACCCTGCCCGATCACCAAATCAAACATTCTCTGTCCATTTATGGGCCATCGGGGTCCCACAACATCACAATTTTGCCCCTGTAATGTCGTAACTCCTCTGGGCCCTGCACGAGCCCCTTATAGCAACTAGAAAATAGTGACCACCCTACTGCCATTAAAAAGAAATGTTCTTCTGCAAAGTCATTAGTAATTAAATATGGAGCATAATTAATTTTAATTAAATTCCTCTAGGCCCCTCTAGGTTACAAAGCTGAACTTAATTTGGGTGTCCCCTCAAAAAAGCATTTTCCAATTTTATTATACTACACATACTATAAGGTAATCAAATGGTGGTTGGTCACTAGGTAAAAAATATCCAAGAACCAGAGCAATTTTTTTTATTTGATTCACTGGGAGGGTGCCTAACATATTGGCACCCCTTAATGTATTAACTTGTTCTTTAATAGAGAATATCTCTGAAATAAGCAGTGTGACCGCTTCTTTCTATGTGTACAACAGAAATATGCAGAAAAGGAATGTCCTGCACACAAAATATGGCATGTCCTCTTTAACTGTCTATATAAGGCAAATAATTAGAAGAAAAATTCCACTTTTAAACAGGTCACGATTCCCTTTTACAAACACAGCACTTGTCTTTTATTCGGCTTTGTAATATTTGCCTTCCTGAGCTGCTGGCTGGAGAAAGCTGCAGACGTTTGCTTTGTACATTCAGCCTTTGCTTGGATTGCGAGTGAAAGACGTTTCATGTGGTTTTAGCACCTTTCTGCTTTGTACACATAAAGAAAAGCAGGGATTACCAAAGTTTAGGGGTAAATTGCCCATCTGTAAATATAATTATCCAAGCCTATGTGGCAGCAGGACTTTACTGGCAATAATATATTTCATTTCTGAAGAATTTGTAAAGTGGTAATAAATCATAGTGATTTGACTTTTTATTAGTCACACGATGCAGCTGGAACATTTCACACTTTAACAAAGCGATAACATGAAAACACCTCAGTAACCTGAAGTGGAATTCTAAGGAGCAATTCCACATAATGTTAGAATATGTAACTTTAAGAAACTTTCTCATATACATGAATGTTAAAGGAGAGATAAACCCTAAAAATGAATGTGGCTAAAAATGCCATATTTTATATACTGAACTTATTGCACGAGGCTAAAGTTTTAGCTTGTCAATAGCAGCAATGATCCAGGACTTCAAACTTGTCACAGGGGGTCACCATCTTGGAAAGTGTCTGTGACACTCACATGCTCAGTGGGCTCTGTGCAGCTGTTGAGAAGCTAAGCTTAGGGGTTGTCGCAAATTATCAAGCAGAAAATGAGGTAGTCCTGTAATATAAGCTGATGCTACAGGGCTGATTATTAAATTCTGATGCTAGTTGCACTGGTTTCTGTGCTGCTGTGTAGTAATTATGAGTATTAATTATTAATTAGCCTTATATTATGACATTTATATTCTATGTGTACTGTATATTATGAGTGGGTCCCTAAGCTCAGTAAGTGACAGCACAGAGCATGTGCAGTGAATCGGCAGAAAACAAGATGGGGAGCTACTGGGGCATCTTTGGAGACACAGATCTTTACTGCTAAAGGGCCGTGATGCCTTGGGCTGGTGCAGAAACCCAAAACATAATGTACAACATTTATAGCCTACTTCTTTAGTTAGGCTTTATATTAAGAGTGTATAGTCAAATGTTAATGTTATTGAAGTTGGAAGCAGTGCTGAGCAAAGGCGACTACTGCACCCTCTCCTTATGCACGTGCTTGAACAAGCGAATGTGAGGAAGGTGACATGCACGTACCAAGAATACAAGAAAAGATGAAGGAGATGGAGGACAAATGGGTCCGAACTAGGGGAAGGCGTAGGGTTACCACCTGTTAAGTTTTTCCAAGTTTCTGTTCGGTTTTTAGTCTGGTGAAAACCGACTAATCTGGCCAATAAATGATCACGTTCAGTTAATTTTCTTATTCTTACAGAAATTAAAAAAAGGAAATCAATAAAAAAATAAGAAATTGTTTTTCTAAATTAGCTGTATTTCAGAGTTTTCCGGATAACTAATTTCTGTATAATAGATCCCATACATATAATTAAAGGATTGGGCTTACTCATCAGGCAGACTTTAGGTAAAAGATAGGGTTGAGACCCGTGTGGACTTTGTCTGGTTTAATATATTGAGAAAACTGGATGGAAATCCAGCAAATTGCTTCTAAGTGATGCGATATCTCTGCTATGGTCAAAAAATTGAAATCCCTCTTTGGCTTTGGGGAGTTAATATAAGCATTTTTCCAATAGCGATTATTTATTTTTTATGAGCAGTTTTTCAGGCAATTGCAGTATAATCCTATCCCCCAAATACCTGCACCAGCTTTAGTATTGTGCAAAACCTTCATGGCCCGTGGCCGTCTCCTCTTCTTGGTCCGCCTGACTCTGCTAGTGCTAGTATTAAACCAGACAATGGACCTTGGGTTTTCTGGATAAGGGGTCTTTCTGTAATTTGCCTTTCCACACCTCAAGTCTTCTAAAAATGTATTTAAACATTAATTAAACCAAATAGAGCCCTTTTTTGCTTCAGTATGGATCAGTTGGCATCAAGGTACTTTTTTACTGTTACATAGAAAATCGTTATTAAAAATGTGAATTATTTGATTAAAATTAAGTTCATGAGAGATGACCTTCCTGTAATTCTGAGCATTCTAGATAATGGGTTTCCGGATAACTGTAGTGTCAATATCAAAAACATTCACAAATTCAAGTTTATTGGAAGTTTTCTATCCTTATGCAAAACTGAATTATTTAGGTATTGTTCCATATTGTTGGGTTGTAGCACAAAAAAGCTGTATAACACAAACTTTCCAGTGCTTCTCTTAAAGGAGAACTAAAGGGTTAATCACTGGGGGTACCAGTCTTTTTGGCATCCCTCCTCCAGTGATTATTATGGCTTATTATGGCATTTCTGAAAAAAAGTGATGATATTCAGTTTTGTACTGTTTTAGTGAGTGTGGCACCGCCATCTTGTCCCAGGGATCCATTGTAGGTGTTATGTGCACATTAGCAAAAAATCTAAACTGATTTGTAAAAAAGCATAGGGCAACGGTGAAGGTCCCCAAGGAAAAAGATGGTGGACAAAGAACAGCCAACTATTAGGGATGCACCTAATCCACTATTTTGGATTCGGCCGAACCCCTGATTCCTTTATGAAAGATCGGTCGAATGCCGATCCGAATCCTAATTTGCATATGCAAATTAGGGGTAGGAAGGGGAAAACATTTTTTACTTCCTTGTTTTGTGACAAAAAGTCACGCGATTTCCTTCCCTGCCCCTAATTTGCATTTGCAAATTAGGATTCGGTTCGGCCGGGCAGAAGGATTCGGCCGAATCTGAATCCTGCTGAAAAAGTCTGAATCCTGGATTCGATGCATCCCTACCAACTATCCTTTTTAAGTACAGCATAGCAACAGCTGTGGCAAAGTCTGTGACAATGATCCAAAACATCAGCTCATAGATTCCATTTTATCCAAATAATCCAAATTTTTAAAACTGTTTTCCCCTTTCTTTGTAATAATAAAACAGTTCCTTGTACTTGATCCCAACTAAGATATAACTAATCCTTATTGGAAGCACAACCATATTTAATATTTAGATGCTTTTTCTAGTAGACAAAGTAATTCATTACAAATTACCTGTATCCAGAAAGCTCCAAGCTACTGGAAGGCCATCTCCTACAGACTCCATTTTAATCAAATATATTCTGATTTTTACAAATGATTTCCTTTGTCTCTGTAATAATAAAATAGTAGCTTCTACTTGATCCCAACTAAGTAACAATGAGTGCATATTGGAGGTAAAACACTCCTATTTGGTTTATTAATGTATGGAAATGTCTAAGGATAAGGCTTTAAGGGCACCTTTCCTAAAGTCATTGGCCTACAGGGTGGTAGTCATGCCAATACAAGTCCATAGTGGTGCTAATAGAAACTTTATTCAATATTTCTCTGCTATGAAGAAGATACAGGCAGCCTGGGGGTACAAGGGAGCTCTGATAGATCCATGAAGTTTCAGTAAGACATTGCTGTTTTGTTCCATGCGGTGCACTGACTGTAGGAGTGTGTTGTGCAGAACAATGTGCTCACTGGGAAAGCATGTTAATGATTTAACTGCAGCACAAAGAAAATAACCATGCCCGCTATTAGTAAGTGCGTGTAATCTGTTATAAGACGCCTCAGTTCTAATGCCGTTCCACATTTACAAACACATTTACACACCAAGGGGCAGATGTATTAAGGGTCGAATATCGAGGGTTAATTAACCCTCGATATTCGACTGGCAAATTAAAATCCTTTGAATATCGAAGTCGAAGGATTTTGCGCAATTCGTTCAAATCGA
Source organism: Xenopus laevis (assembly GCF_017654675.1). NCBI lineage: Eukaryota > Metazoa > Chordata > Amphibia > Anura > Pipidae > Xenopus > Xenopus laevis. The sequence continues at coordinate 142,511,478 of NC_054374.1, forward strand.
GGGATTTTAATCCATCGATCGAAGGATTATCCTTCGATCAAAAAACTTGGAAAGCCTATGGGGACCTTCCCCATAGGCTAACATTGACTTCAGTAGCTTTTAGGTGGCGAACTAGGGGGTCGAAGTTTTTTCTTAAAGAGACAGTACTTCGACTATCGAATGGTCGAATAGTCGAAAGATTTGTAGTTCGAATCGTTCGATTTGAAGGTCGTAGTCGAAGTAGCCCATTCGATGGTCAAAGTAGCCATAAAAAACATTCGAAAATTCAAAATATTTTTCCTCTATTCCTTCACTCGAACTTAGTGAATGGGCCCCTAATTGTGCCAGGAGTGCAGTTGTGTATATAGCTGTGCTAATTGATTATGCTTTTCTGTAGAAATGAGCAGATTTGTTCTATATGTGCCAGAAAATTCTTCTAGAATGTACTTAGTTTCTGTATCTGTTTATCCTTATTAAATTCTATTTTTTAAACTTGCTCATGTAAAACAGGTATGGGATTCATTATCCGGAAACCCATTATCCAGAAAGCTCAGAATTACGGAAGGGCCATCTCCCATAGACTCCATTTCATCCAAGTGATTTTTTTTTTAATAATAAAGCAGTACCTTTTACATGCTAAGATATGATTAATCCTTACTGGAAGCAGAACTGGCCTACAGGGTTTATTTAATGTTTACATGGTTTTCTAGTAGACAAAGTATGAAGGCCCAAATTACAGAAAGATCCATCCCAGGTCCCGGGCATTCTGGATAATAGGTCCCATACCTGTAGTGCACTTAAAAGTAACAAAATTATCCAGGTTGATTATTTTTATTTTAATTTCAACCATGGGACATGGCTTTTCTACTTGGCAACATTGGGTTCTTGCAATTCTGAGTGTTTTGATAAAAGTTGAATAAAATATTAAATCACTGTGAGGTTCGAGTCTGTTTGACACCAAATAGTAATCAAAATTGATTACCTTCAAGCCCGGTGTTTTTCTTCTATTAGAAGACATGCCAGCCCGGAGAACTTGGCTGGGCAGCACCATGATGCTATTTTTCTTGTTTACCCAGGTAGTCTGTGCACGGACTTGGGCTCAACACATGCCAAGTTATACCCTAGTCCTAGTTTGCTTTCCCTGTGTCTACCCAAAGCCCACTCAAGAAATACATTTTAAGACCAGAAAGGTTACTGCATTTCTTGTTTTTCCTTAGTGTTCCTAATCAGATTATCTGAGGCTGTTGGGCAAGTGACTGATAAATTGTCAGTTCTGTTGCCAAGGTGATCTTGAGGCATTTATGCAAAGGAAGACAGTTTGATGGCAATGTCCATGTTCTCCAGAACTTAAGTGCTCTTTATAGGTGATAATATAGGAACTAGAGAATGAGTGTTCCTGTTATCCATCTCTACGAAGGATGTGACCACAGCAAATTGTACCGTATAGAAGAGCTGTTAGGGCTACATAGTCAATTATCATTTATCACTGAAGCTATATAACATTTGACCAGGTTCTTATCTTCACACAAAATAAATTGTGGAGGGCACAGAAAATATAGCATCTGCACCTACCTACTGAGCCGCAAACATGTCCACAGGTGGGTTTCAAAAAAGTGAATGTGGGCAAATTCAATTATGTCAACATTGCTACAGTTATCTCAGAACAAAGCATCGTTACCCATCATTGGGGCATTCATTTGCATAAAAAGTAAGGTGTTGTTCATCCTTATTTGCTGACTGAACATTGCGGGTTGCCTCTGGTTCCATAATAGATATAGTGTCATTTACAGGTACAAGCTAAGCTTCACCGAGTGGAATAAATTAGTTATGTCTAGAATAGCATGTTTGTTTATTAGATAATAATTAAGGACTGCAACAACCCCATGCAAAATGTAGCCAGTAGCGTGTAGTAATTGTGCCTCAGTGTTTTTCTACCAGCCCTAAGCTGTGAACCACATTCACAGGTGGATGCAGCCCAAAGCTGATTGTATTTTATATTAAATAATAATGTGTGATCTTAGTCAAGGAAGGCCGAGCCAATATGTCTTATCCTGTATGGGCATCTTAACTTCCTCCCACTGGCTAGAATGTAAATCGCCGGCGGGATGGCACTCGGAGCGCTTCATTTTCCGAAGTTGCCTGAAGTTTCCTCATGAGGCAACTTCGGGCGACCTCGGAAAACGAAGGGCACCGATTTCCATCACGCCGGCGACTTACATAGTAGTCGGCGGGAGGCAGTTCAGGGAGATTAGTTGCCCCGAAGAAGAGGAGATTTGTTGCTGGGCGACTAATCTCCCCGAATCTGAGCGTGTGTCTCTGCCCTTACTATGTACCATTTAAGATAAGGGTAGATGCAAAGATTCAGTGAGATTTAGTCGCCGGCCATAAATTGCCTCTTCTTTGGGGCGACTAATCTCCATGAACTGCCTCCCGCCGTCTAGAATCTAAATCGCCGGTGAGATGGCACTCGGTGCCCTTTTTCCAAAGTCGCCTGAAGTTTCCTCCTGAGGCAACTTCGGCGGCTTCGGAAAACGAAGCGCACCGTTTGCTATCCTGCCGGCGATTTACATTCTAGCCAGCAGGAGGCAGTTTGGGGAAATTTGTCGCCCCGAAGAAGAGGCAATTTCTCGCGGGGCTAATCTCCCCGAATCTGAGCGTGTGTCTCTGCCCTTACTGTGTAAATACAGGTAGCTCTTAAAGCCTTTTGGGTTATTTGAATGGAAGTGAATAAGAATAAAACTGAACCTAATAAAAATAATAACTCAAACAGAGTGATGGATAATCCCCAGCGTATTTCTGATCATTTGTGATTGGGATTTAACTGCAAGCGCAGGATAAATATTTTCACCTTTTATGCACTGAGCTCCAACTTTGCCTTGGATTAAGGAAGGTTTCTATGTTCACTTCATTCACATCAGTGACTACCCTGAATGCTCACTCTTCTGCAAGACACATTTTTAAATTCAATTTGGCTTTTCTGTGCCCTTGGCACTCAGCAGGTTTCATTAAATTTCACAGCAGTTAGTTTTAATTGCCTGCGCGGGTACCTTTTTATCTACGTTTAACTCCAGCATAATTCCAGCCCATTTTACTTGGTGAGGAATCATTATGCAACAATAATTGTGTTGTCCACTTAGAGCAGCCTGCGAGGTTGTCAGTCCCAGACAAATGTGTATGTGATTGAAAAGATAAACAGCTCCGTGTTGCATCAAACCTATAAGTGCTCCTGCTTTTCTTCTTCCTGGAGAAATACATCCTAGAAGGATTTTTTATTGTCTTTTGGACTTTATAAGGGCGGCATAAAACATTTGTTAAATTAAAAACTAAAAAAGTAGGTTTATCAAGGTGATATAAATAATTGTCCATTAAACTGCAAATTTTAACTGTGTATAGCCCAACACATGTATATTGAGACAGAGTAGAGCAGAAACCAATAGTATCAGCTAGAGTCCTGCAGCGGGTCGGATACCCGCAAAAACCTGCGGTACCCTGCAGGTTGCCGGTAGAAGTTCTGGTTGCAGGTATAGACGCGGGTCGGGGCGTGGGTCTTCTCAATAGCGATTTTTACTCCTTTTTTCTGATCACGCTTACTTCCGGTTTACAATGAAAGCACTTTCTGTTTTACTCCTTTTTTTCTGATTACGTCTACTTCTGATGATGTCACTTCCGGTTTACAGTGACCGCACTTCCTGATTCTTGATGGTCAGTGGGTCCTGGATGCGGATAAGGTACTTGCGGGTCAGGTAAGAATTCGGGTCTGGGTTGCGGATTGTAGGTACGGGTTGGGTACGGGTTCCAAAAAATGGACCCGTGCAGGAATCTAGCATAAGCAATATCATTAATATGGCGGCCACTGCAAAAACCTCTGGTTCCTTATTAATGTAAGGAAAGTAAAATGCTGGCAGAAGATGACCCAAGGGTAAACATGACAGATGAAATAACAGATTTCTACAAGTTTCGCCATCTGTTGCTCATGAAACACTTCATGGAAAAGTGATTATCAACAAAGATAAGAGATGCTTTGCACACAATATATTGAGGACATTAAGAGGCAGATTTATTAAGGTGGATCTTTTTTTGTCAAAACTCACATATTCGAGTTGAAAAGTACCAACTAGAATGTGAGATTTACAACACCTCGACCATGGAAACAGTCCTAATTTGAATACTCGCCACTTAAAAATTAATTAATTAATTTACAAGTCAATGGCAGAGCTCTGTTGACCCATTTGAAGATGTTCATAGCCTTCAGAGAAAAACTCGAATTGCGTTGAATTCAATTCGAGTTTTGGGGTCAGTAACATTCGTTTGAATTTTAGACGTTTGAGTTTTTTCTTGAATAAGATAAAATTTGAGTTTTGAGTCCAATCTAATTTATTAGAGTAAAAAAAAATTCATAAAAAATTCAAAATTCGATTATTTTTATAAATCTGCCCGAAGACATTTTCTGCATACATCTACTGAAAACACTCTACCCTTTTAAACAAAACAGCGATTGTTTGTCCATATATTGCAAATATTCAAACTGGCCGACTTCCTTGCAGCAACTATGTCAAAGTCATCATTGGTCTGGCCAGTCCTACACTCGCTCTGATTCATTAAGAATTCTAGTATCTAGTGGTAAGTCATCTTAGTATCTAAGTCTTAAAACAGAACCAAAATAATAATTAGATTTAATGCATAGAAGAATTTCAGTTATAGCTATGATGTGCAGTTTGATGATATGCTAATTAATTTGTATATAGGTACATCTGTCACAGTTTGCCTCAACACATTTGCTATTCTTATATTTACAGCATCTAAAAAAAAAAGTTGTGATAAGCATTATTACATGTTTACAGCATACCAGACACTTGCTGAGTATAATTAGAAGTGAAAGGTAAAATCCTGCTTTATTAGTAGGGATTCACCAGAGTGTTCAGGATATGGTTGAAATGGAACGCTTGGATTTAACCCAATTCTGAATATTCATCTAAATGGAAGCTGATCAAATCTTTTTGCCACCCCTGGTAACCCGTGGGGTGCTGCTGCCTGTTTCACCCTATGACTGTTGTGCCCCTGCTAAGATAAGTTCTAGGATTTGTTGTTAATAAAACAAATACCTCTACTGTTTATCTTTCCATGTGTTCTGGGGTATTATACATGAAACTGGCAGGTCATTTATACTGATAAATGTTACGGGAGATATTATACATGGAATTGGCATTGCATTTATCCTGCCGTGTGTTCTGGGGTATTATATATGAAACTGTGCATTATACACTACCATGTGTTTTGGGAGATGTTATACATTAAATAGGCCTTGATTTTTCCTGCTGTGTGTTCTGACGAACAGGTATAGAATCCAGAATCCGGTTATCCATAAAGCCCAAATTATGGGAAGGCCTTTTCCCATAGACTTAATTTTAATCAAATAATTACGATTTTTAAAAATGATTCCCTTTTTCTCTGTAATAATAAAACAGTACCTTGTACTTTATCCCAGCTCATATATAATTAATCCCTATTGGAGGCAAAACCAGCCTATTGGGTTTAATCAATGTTTATATGATATTTTTGTTCGTAAGGCAGTGATCCCCAACCAGTGAGCAACATGTTGCCCTCCCCTTGGATGTTGCTCCCAGTGGCCTCAAAGCAGGAGCTTATTTTTGAATTCCAGGCTTGGAGGCAAGTTTTGGTTGTATAAAAACCAGGTGCACTGCCAATCAGAGCCTCAATATAGGTTGACAATCCACATAGGGGCTACCAAATGGCCAATCACAGCACTTATTTGGCACCCCAAGAACATTTTTCATGCATGTGTTGCTCCCCAACCCATTTTGCTTCTGAATGTTGCTCAGGGGTTCTAAAGGTTGGGGATCCCTGGTTTAAGGTATGAAGATCCAACTTATGGAAAGACCCCTTATTCAGAAAAACCCAGGTCTCGAGCATTCTGGATAATAGGCCCCATATCTGAATTATACATGGAATTAGTCCTGGTATACTGTGAAGGCATTATTATCTAAACATATTTAATTTGCTTCACAAAACAAATATACCCCATGAAATCATGAAAACCACATGACCCATAAAAACCCCAAAAATCACCTATGGTATTATATGTGGCCTGTGAGTTAAGCTGGCCATAGAAGCAAAGATCAGATCGTACGAATCGAGGATTCGTACGATTTTCGGACCGTGTGTGGAGAGTCCCAACATTTTTGTCCCAACATTTTTCGTCCCATGGAGATCGTTTGGCCGATCGGACAGGTTAAAAGATTTCTGTCGACACCGATAATATCTCTGCATGTATTGCCGATCGTAAGATTTTCAGTGGGAGACCAACTTTGTTGGACATAACTTTCTTACGATTGCTGTCAGGGGCAGAACATTGGCTGATCTGTTCTTTTACTACTTTATTTGATCTGAATGGTTAGTGGCAGATGGGGAGATGGGGAAATTCGAACGATCGGGTCTTTGCATCTATGGCCAGCTTTAGAGTTTTCCAACTCAATGGGCCATCCAGCTGCCATTGCACTACAGATTGCAGGTGTGGACAGCTTTGCTTTAGTGACTTATATCTTGCAAACAGTTAGAACTTGGTAGGGAACAGTGACAGGGAGTGACATACACGTTTGCCAGCTGTCTTATATTTTTATTTCTAGAATCTATGGGGCACATTTACTTAGCTCAAGTGAAGGATTAGAATAAAAAATACTTCGAATTTCGAAGTATTTTTTTTGCTACTTCGACCTTCGACTACAACTTTGAATCGAACGATTCGAACTAAACATCATTCGACTATTCGACCATTCGATAGTCGAAGTACTGTCACTTTAAAAAAAAACTTCGACCACCTACTTCGCCAACTAAAACCTTACCGAACACCAATGTTAGCCTATGGGGAAGGTCCCCATAGGCTTTCTAGCCAATTTGTGATAGAAGGAAAATCGTTCGAACGATTTTTCCTTCGATCGTTCGATCATACTAAATGCGGTAAATCCATCGACTTTGATATTCGAAGGATTTTACTTCGACGGTTGAATATCGAGGGTTAATTAACCCTCGATATTCGACCCTAAGTAAATGTGCCCCTATATCTAGAAATATTAGTCTTTGGAAATGTCCTTTTTTGTGCAATGGACCGATTGCATGGGACCATATCAACATTCATTAACCAGAAAACAATGTTCACTGTGTACTTTCATTCTTCAGGCTACAGTTTTTGAAATAAAATGTAGGTTTAAAACAAAGTACAGTTGCTATAATTATGCCTGCTAGACATATATAATTTAGAGTCGTTTTGGCAGACTGATGCCCCTTTTAGCGCATTCCTTTTGTAATGATCAGGGACAAAGTGTAGCCTGGAAATGGCATTCCAATGCTGGCAGTATACAGTTTATTTCAGTGCATGGTTGCACCCATATCAGTGAAACGTATCAAACTGCACGGGCGCCTTTGGTTGTGCGCAGCACGAGAACTAAAGGAACATGCTGCTTAAAGGAATTTAATATACATTTTATAAGCATATTGGCATAGACCTTAGACCTTAGACGCAAAAGGATTTTGATGTGTCCCCTGAATGGAAGACTTGAGAAGTCTATAGTTATGCAGAGATTATATATGCTGGACGGCCAAGATAATGTTATTGAGTGTTCTAACACAGCTACTGCTGCTTCTCCTCCAGCCTAGTGAGAGCGCTTATCATTCGGATGTTTCCACTACTGTAACCATAATTCTTTTTCTTGCAGTTGCTTTTTGCAACTGCCGTTTCACACTTTAGTATTCATGACTTTAAAATCCGAGTGAGCTAGGCATGAAATCTCACTGCTTTTTATTCATGCGATTGTAAGGTGTTTGGAATGGAATTCGTGTACAATTTCATTATACATTTATTTTCTCCTTTCATATGTGGTTCCCATTAATCTCCCGAGGTTGCTTAGCAATAGGTTTCAATCATTTGTGAGCAGAAAAATATCTCTGACTGAGCAAATCTCAAAAATGTCAAAAAATGATAATTCTCAATGTATTCTGGGTGCTTAAAAGGTGAATGAGCAGATCATATTTTTATGTAAGAATATTCAATGTCCAGACAACAACACTGACAAATATACAGGCATGGGATCTTATCTGGAAACCCATTATTCAGAGATCTCCGAATTACGGAAAGGCTGTCTCCAGTGTCGGACTGGGACACCAGGGGTCCACCCAAAAGCCTTTGACCAGGACTCTCAGTACTATTATTCTTCCTCTCCTCACGCAACCACTATTCTCCTAGTCTCTTTTCTTTACATACTATAATCTATTATTCCATCTATTTAGCCACTTTGTTCTCATTGAAATAGGGAATGACCATGAAATAGGCCAAATGTCTAGCAGCATGAGGGCCCACTGACACCTGGGCCCACCGGGACTTTTCCTGGTATCCCAGTGGGCCAGTCCGACACTGGCTGTCTCTCATAGACTCCATTTTATCCAAATAATCTAAATTTTAAAAAAAGATTTTTCTCTATAATAATAAAACAGTACCTTGTCCAAACTGACATATAATTATTCCTTATTGGAAGCAAAACCAGCCTCTTGGGTTTATTTAACATTTACATGATTTCCTAGCAGACTTATGGTATGAAGATCCAAATTACGTAAAGATCCATTATGCAGAAAACCCCAAGTCCTGAGCATTCTAGATATGATTTTGGTATTAAATAAAAAGCGGATAGCAAGCTGTAATCATGAAATCATTATGACGTTTATGATGCAATAAGTAGGGATGCACCGAATCCAGGATTCGGTTCAGGCTTCGGCCTTTTTCAGCAGGATTCGGCCAAATCCTTCTGCCCGGCCGAACCGAATCCGAATCCTAATTTGCATATGCAAATTAAGGGCAGGGAGGGAAATCACATGAATTTTTGTCAAAAAACAAGTAAAAAATATTTTCCCCTTTCCACCCCTAATTTGCATATGCAAATTAGGATTCGGTTCGGTATTCGTCCAAATCTTTTGCAAAGGATTCGGGGGTTCGGCCGAATCAAAAATAGAGTATTCGGTGGATTCAATTAAATCATATAAAGAAATGACAGCTACGGGTGAGATCATACATGTTTCTTAGGGAAACCTTCACAACAAAGCATGGAAAATAATTTAGGCTTCTTCCCTTTATTATTGTTGATACCTAAATCTCCTGTGGGTTATTTTTGGGAGATTTTTGGCTTCAACCACACAGAACCTGATATATAAATCTAGGAGACTACTAGGAATTTTATGCAAGAACATTGACCTCTACAGGTTTTTGATATCAAATAAATAGCCGAAAAAAAGGTATAAGTATGACATCATTATGATTGTCATGATGTAATGACAGATACAGTATAATGAAATCATTTAAGGAAGTGAGAACTCAAGGTTATGCCGTGCATACTTCTGGCTTCTATCTGTGTTTTCGCTAAGGACAAGTCATCACAACAAAACATAGAAGGATTTCATAGGCTTCTCCCATTATTATTGTTGTGAACTCAACGTCCCACGTGTTATTTTCAGGAGATTTTTGGCCATAGCAAGTTAGACCCCAGACCACACTTAATTGTGTGCTAACCATTCTGAGGCCAATATATACATCAGTAGAGAGTATGGTGCACTGTCACAAATATTTGCTGAAAGCTCACCTGCTCTTATTTTCAGTTGTTAATCAATGTTATAATAGAAAGTCCATGTTTTTTTGCAGAGAATTATTGTGTGAATACACAGAAATCGTGCACACTGGTGGTCACGTGTGTCCCTAGGCATGTGTATTAAATCAAGTCCAGCTATTTTCCTGCTGAATAATAAGAAATGTCCCATCCTACAATGGTGTTTTGATGCTACCAGGCACTTCAGGAGCTGGAGGATGTATAACATAAATACTACGACAGAACATGATAAAAAGAGCCGGCACATTTTGGAAGCAATAAAACTAACTTGGATAGAAGTACTGCATTGCGTGCGCTTACGTACAACTGAAGCTTTGCTTCTCCTTTAAATCAATAAGGCCACGGGGCGCCAGGCATAGCACAGAAGACTTCGTTTAGACATTAAAAATTAATTTCTGCTTCTATCCAAAAGCCCAGGTCATCTCCAAAAGTGAAATTGCTCTCTCAATGGAAATGCCTACTCCCTGCAACCACCGCTAAGCCCAATGATAAGCATCACTGTAAAATGAATATTTGATTTATAGCAGCGTCTCTGCAAAATCCTGCGGTGTTTCTTGCAATGGAGGCAGGTTGGCAGGAGCTTGTGGATTATAAGGATCAAATTATATTTCTCAGTGGTTCCAGCATCCGGCGTATCTGTGCTATCTACTGTACTGCAGCCTCCCTTGATAGAAAGCTTTTGCTGAATGAGTCTGATTTAGCCTGTAATCTCTGGAATAGACCGTCCCTTAGCATTTAGATAAAGTCATTTCATTGGCATGGGTGTTCGCCATTCTAATACGTGTCATTTGTCCTGGCCACCGAGAGATCAGCAGTGCGATTCGCTTTGCAAGAAGCTAATAAGAGGCATGAAAGGGCTGCAGCTCCTATTGGATACTTGGTAATAATGGTAACCTGGACAAAGTCCTTGGGAAATGTACTATCCACACGGGAGAAGGGATTCAGAAATAGTATTTATATTGTATTTAAGCACACATGGAATGGCCTAGTTTAATCTCTCTCATATGTGCCGCCCAGCTATAAATCCTAATAGTTTACGGTGGTGGTGTCTGTTCTTCTTTAGTACAGGTAGGGAACCTTTTATCCAGAATAAGGGATCTTTCTGTATTTTGGATCTCAGTGCCACAAGTCTACTACAAATAATAATTAAAATATTAAATAACCCCAATAGAATTGTTTTGCCCTCAGTTAGGATTAATTATATGTTAGTTAGGGTCCGGTACAAGGTACTGTTTTATCATTCTAGAGAAAATCAATTTTAAAAACGAGTATTATTTGCTTATAATGGGAGATCGACTTCCCATAATTCTGAAATTTCTGGATAACAGGTTTCCGGATAATGGACCCCATACCTTTCTGTTGGCTACCGCACCTTTGTGCATTTTATTACTTATGGGAATATGATCCCTCTGATCCCATATTTATCCTGTAACCATTGTTTGTTAAATTATTGTAGACTAGGTTTGCTTAACATCACCATCCTGTTAGTCACCAGACATCACTCACCCACTGCCTGGACTTACCAGTGCAGAGGTGGCAACCCTATTAAAGACCCTGCTGGTTATAAATTAATGTAAAGTGCGGCATAACATGCTAATGCTATATAATTAAATCATGATGATGAAAATGGGAGGTGGCAGAGGGATAGAGTTGCTACCTTTTCTGGAAAAAAATACCGGCCTTCCTATATATTTAACTTTTTTCCTATTAATAACATCGGGATCAACCATCGTTTTTACCGGCCAGGCCGTAAAATACCGGCCAGGCGGCAACCCTACAGAGGGATAATGTTAGAGGGGATGCAAATTAGCCTAAAATCTGCTGTGTGTGCCATAGACCTAAAGAGAATTTTGCATCGCCGCTAGCATTTATTGCCCTTCAGAGGACACACGTGATGCTCCGGAGTCCCTGCATGTTGCCCATTGCTGGTGCACAACATTCAGCCAAAATATACTGCACTTTCCCTCTTCATTAAAAATGCCTTCAGCATGTCTAGAATATTAATCATGCCAATCTGATTGCAGGGGAAACGCTTCTTGTGCAATTAACGGCAGATTATGCCCCTCAGAAATAAGATCAAACAAGATCTCCTGGGTGTTTAAGTGCTGTGCGCAGGAACATGTCAACAGGCTGGCACCCATTGGGACAGAACAGAATGCAGGAGAATTGCTTTAAATATCATACGAAAGTCAGTTTCTTGTTAAAATGAGGGTATAGTGATTGCTTTAACATATAAAATATATATACACGAATGTGGGGGACCATGTGAAGTTTTAATAAATCCACTATGTTTTCTGTGCTCGTGAGTGCTTCCAGTTTCTGTCGCTGTTTGAATTGGTTTGGAAAAACCACCGGGGAAGTGGTCGTGATATGTTGAGTGCCGGTTTCTATAGTGACTATATATATATATATATATAGATATATAGATATATAATGCCTTTGGAAGAAGTGGGCCACAGAGGAATGACGGAAGATTTCACGTACAAATAGGAGCTATTAAAATAATCTCATTTTGCTCATATCTGAAGGTCTCTCGTGCCCACTGACTGCCGCCAGATGGAATGCTAAATATGTCCTGCGTGGTTTCCCTGCAGCGAGGCTGCTGTTCCTTTCTTTGGCATTCTGGTTTCATGTAGATGGAGCCTGATAAGTATTAGGGAAGGTTTCTGTATTCAAGAACTTACATTAACTGACTGTTTTATGTGCCGCTGCTCCTCTCTCTGTCCTTACATAGAAAATAAATCTGTCATCTGCCATCCAGCAATAACTCCTTCTACTGCAAATATTTTTGTCTTACACAAATGGGGAGTATCCAGGTGGCTTTTAAAGTTAAAATAAATCTCTTTTTACATGAGCGCCTTCAGTTGGGCCATGTAGAAAAAGTGCATAAACATCTGAACTATCAAAATTAATTATACATGTTTTTTACATTTTACTCTGAGGAACCATTTCCCAACATTGCTTGGGCTGATAATTCACCCCCCGTCACTCATCTAAAGGTGGCTATACACTATAAGATCTAAGGCTAATACGATCTCGAGGAAGATCAAACCTGCCTGATCGATATAGAGCTGTTTTTTGGCACCAGGAAGGCCCGCCAGAAGGCAAATAACCTGTTGAATTGGTCTAAAGGACCCAAATCTCTAACTTAAATCTGCCCGTTGTGACATGCCACTGGCCTGCACATGCACTTTTTGGGGAAATTAGCGTTTGGTAGGCAGATAAGCGCAGGATTTGGAGCTTAGAGACAGGGACACCAAGGCTTCGGACAAAACTCAGGTTTATTAAGCACTGGGCATTCCCAACAAAAGGCAACAGAAAATGCAGTTCAGCAACTTCAATGCAAAATATTCAGGGTTTCTCTCATCATCCAGTGAAGCTCTCACCCTCTGGAACTTCAGAGCATTCAAGCTTCTCACTCAGTCCTGTTGGCTTCACCCCCCTGGGACTCAAGCTCACTAGCCTCTGCCAGTCCTTCTCCCCTCCAGGGATTCAGGCTCACCAGCCTCTGCAACACTTTTGATGGCAGCAAGACCCCTTGTACCAGGCATTGTCTGCCAGGCATTGTCTTACCCAGCAGCACATACTTCCCTTCCCTTCGAAGTTGCGCCAGCATTGTCTTTGCCGCACTTCACCAGGCTTAGTTTGGCTAGGGCGCAAATTCACAAAGATCCGAAGTTGCATACAAGTTACCGATCGTTTGCGAAGTTGCGCTAGCAATATTACGATCAGCGGTTGGAAGTTCCGCTAGCGAAGGCAAATTTGCTTACGGCGTGCAGTTAAAGTACAATGGCCGTATATGCAGCACCAAACACATTACACTACACAAGGCCAGGGAACCTTAATAAATGTGTTCTAATGCCCTACACATGTGCCCACAGTATAGTTTAGGCACCATATGTTATCAAATGTAGGAGGGGGAAATTTTCCGATCTTTTTCAGCCTATCGCCCTATAAAAAGTAAAAGACGCCAGCGTTTTTTTGGGACTTAGAAAAAAACTTTTTTTGGACCATCCCTATCTACTCTATTGCACTTCGCCTGGTCTGAGGTGGTGAAGTAAAGTCTGGCGCAAGAGGTAACGTTCACGAAAATCCACAACTTAGTGAATTAGCGTCGTTACGTCCCTTCGCCAGAGCACAACTTCGCCTGTAGCAAGGATGCAAAGTAGTGCTAGAGTAGGTCCACGCAAAATTACGTCACGCTGGCGAATTTTCACTAGCGTTAGCCACTTCGCCCTTTAGTAAATTTGCCCCTTGGAGGTGTCCGGAGAGCCCCAAGGTGTGGAAATACAGGCCTTTTTCCTTCTTAGCTAGCTCCTCTCTCAGCTGCCACTTAATTACCGACTGAGCGGGAATATTAACCCCTACCTGAGCTGGGGATCCCTCTACAACACATATCATGCAGTTTAAATGCACTCTTTTCAATGCACAGATTCTCTGGAAAGCAGAGGGACTTAGCGGCTTATTTATAAATGTTCGGGATTTCTTTACTTGTGATTCAAACTTTTAAAAACCATGATTTCGAATAATGGTTTCGTTTTAAAAAAAAACATGATTTTAAATATTTCTTAAGCAAAAAGGGTAGCGAAAAACTCTTATGTTAAACGGGGATCTGAAAGCTTGCAAGGTCATGCCAAAGGGAGTTATCCTAAGCAAAATATAAACTATTTATTCAATTCAAGTGCTTTATCTCAAGGCAATGCAAGCACATCAGTATTTGGCTGCAGGCAAAACTAACTGACAAGTAACCAGTAACAAAATATTGTAATCCTGTGTATGTGTGTGCGAGAGCGCCCCTGCCTGTACTTTCCCTTCATTAACAGTTATAACTTCTGTCAAACTATGAAGAAGATGGATGGAGCAGGACAGTAGTACTATGCTGCAAATTTCATTTATTGATAGTGCAACCCCTGCATGTGTCAGGCAAGTGGACACCATATTCATCACAACTTTTAATTCACAAAACCACACCCCCAGTTAGGGAGGAACTACACGGATGACTTTGTGCAAAAACGCAGGCGTTGCGTCAGATGCGATGGATCACGCCAAAATCGTCTGTGTAGTAAATTCTAAAAATTATTATTATGGCTAAAAATGCCATATTTTATTTACTGAACTTACAGGGGGTCACCATATTTAAATTGACATAAAGTAACGCTAGAGAAAAGTCATTAAGAAACATTTGTGCTGACGAATTTTCACTGGTAAAAGTACGCCAGCGTTTATTTGCTGAGTCAAAGCTTTGCATTTTGATAAATATGTGTATTCGCCGATAAAATAACGTCTGCCGTAGTTGCACAAAGTATGGTGAAGATTTCCAAAAGTGACTATTCGGTTGTAAGTAAATCTGCCCCATAGTGACCTGGCACACTTAGGGGCAGATTTATCAAGGGTCGAATTTCGAACTAAAAAATACTTAGAAATTCGACCATCGAATTTAAATACTTCGAATATAGAATTTGAACTTTTTTCATCGAATTAGGGTATTCTGCGGTCGAAGTAAAATCGTTCGATCGAACGTAAATCCTTCGAATCAAACGATTTTACTTCAACTTCAAAAAACTTAGAAAAATGCATAACATAGCACTTCGGCAGGTTTAATTTGGCGAAGTATTGAAGTCGAAGTTTTTTGAAGAGACAGTACTTCGGTTATCGAATGGTCGAATATTCAAACTATTTTACTACGAGTCGAAGTATCCAGAAAATTACTTTGAATTTCGAATTTTTTTACTTCGAAAATTCCCTCTAATTCACTTCGACCCTTGATAAATCTGCCCCTTGTTGTCTTTCCGCTTCTTTTATATAGGCACCCCCTTTATTAGCTTTCTTTATACAGAAGAACCCTCATTTCACGTTTTTCAGGGGACCAGGAAAAAATTGTGCAAAATCCGGGAAAATGTAAAATCAGGAAATTATGTTAAAGTAACTTTTTCTTCAAGTACTGAAAGGATATAAGCACAGGAATCAGTTTTACTTTGAAATACAATATTTACTGTGTTAATAACAAGAGTGTTAATGTTACACTATGGGGGGCATGTGCAAGACTCTCTGTCAGTCACATACACAACCTAAAGAATAAGTGATTGGTGCAGGACTGTATAAGGGGCAGACTAATTGGAATTGATCATTAACAGGCAGAACCATGGCAAAATATACATCTGGTTAGTATTTTAACCTCTTTATTTCACAAACAATTACATTTATAGAGGAAAAAAGGCAGGACAAAATTTTGATGTAAAATCCAGGAAAACATTACTTAAAATCAGGGAAATGCGCCCATTGAAATGCATTATTAATTAGTTGAACCACAAATAAAAAATGTAAAATGCGGGAAAACTTAAAGTCGGGGGACTTCAAATCGAGGTTTCACTAGTTATATTGTAATTATCTCAATGATTTTAGTGCATCTTATTTCTTAAGGGTTGTGATATGTTTTACCAGCTTCTGTCACAACACAATAAGGAACAGTGCAGCGTCATTTTATAGTGAGACATTCTGCTCTCACTACACTGTTGTGTTCCTCCTGTCCCTCAAAATATTTCAGAGAGGAAAGGTTATGGCCCCCTGAGCTAGATGTTAATGGGCATTCAATTACAGCATTCTATTGGGACCTATCCCTGACCCGTACTCCTCAGAGGTCATGGCTGGGAATATCTCAAGCGCAAGAGGATGATGACAGTAGGAGCTGCATTGTGAATACTCATTTGCATTGTCTGCTATTTGGGGAAATACAGTCATATGAAAATGTTTAGGCTTTTGTTTATCATTGACTGAGCTTTCAAAGTAGCAACTTCCTTTTAATGCCTTATGGAAACGGTAGTATTTCAGCAGTGACATAAAGTTTATTGGATTAACAGAAAATATGCAATATGCATCATAACAAAATTAGACAGGTGCATAAATGTGGGCACCCCAACAGAGATATTACATCAATATTTAGTTGATTCTCCTTTTGCAAATGTAACAGCCTCTAGACTCCTCCTATAGCCTTTGATGAGTGTCTGGATTCTGGTTGGCGGTATTTTTGGACATTCATCCATACAAAATCTCTTCAGTTCAGTTAAATTTGATGGCTGCCGAGCATGGACAGCCTGCTTCAAATCATCCCATAGATTTCCATGATATTCAAGTTGGGGGGCTGTGACGGCCATTCCAGAATATTGTACTTATCCAACCCCTGCGTAACTTCAACTTTGTGACTGATGCTTGAACATTATCCTGAAGAATTTGTTGATATTGGGTTAAATTCATCCGACTCTCGACTTTAACAAGGGCCCCAGTCCCTGAACTTACCACACAGCCCCACAGCATGATGGAACCTCCACCAAATGTGACAGTAGGTAGCAGGTGTTTTTCTTCCACCATGCAAAGCGCTTTTAATTATGACCAAATAACTCAATTTTTGTCTCATCAGTCCAAAGCACTTTGTTCCAATGTACAGATGCACCATCCACAGCAAGATGTTCTTGCAGGTCTTTGGAGGTGATCTTTGGGTTGTCTGTAACCATTCTCACTATCTTCCGCATATGGCACTCCTGAAATTTTCTTGGCCTGCCAGACCTGGGTTTTACAGCAATTGTGCCTGTGGCCTTCCATTTAACAATTCCATTCCTTACAGTTGAAACTGACTGCTTTTGTAGCCTTCCCCTAAACCATGATATTGAATAATGAGATATTTTGAGATTTGCTTTGAGGATCACATGCTGTCACTCTTCAGAGAAGAGTCAAACAGAAGCACAACTTGCAATTGGCCACCTTAAATACCTTTTCTCATGACTGGACACACCTGCCTATGAAGTTCAAGTGTTGCCAGTAATCTGTATTGAGCAGTTACATGCATTCAAATTAGCAAAATTACAAGGGTACCCACATTTTTGCACAGCCAATTTTAATTCCATACAACTGAATACTGCTTCACTAAAAATCTTTGATCAGAAAACACCCCAGTACTCAGATGTTCCTGGAAAATGAAAGACATAGCACTTTTATCTTTTTTGTTGAAAGTGGAGTAAATTATTATGCAGGCTGAGAAGGGTTCCTAAACTTTTTCATGTGACTGTACCACTCATATTGCTCATATTAGTCGTATACATAGATAGACAAGGCAATACCAGATTATCCAAAACCACCTGCATTTAGCTACATGGGCATTGCCTGCTAGTCTTCAGAATAAGAACTGGCTCAAGCGCACATTCATATTCAAGTCAATGGGAGCAGTTTAGGAGATCAATGTTTGTAACCCTAAGTCCCCCTGTTCCATAGACCTTCCTCCACTCTCCCAAACCACACTACAAGGGACTCAAAAACGACACCAATTGCTACAAGTTGCAGCATCTTGCCCCGCACCAAATTCTCTTCTCTGTGAACTCTCCACAAAACCATAAAATAAACCTGCCTTCAACTGTGCATGCTCCATGTCCGCAATATCAGAGAAGAATGCTTTGACTTAAATGTAAATTGCTCCCTAAGGCTAGAACCACTGCTTGTTCTCATGATAGTTGCCTGGAAACAGTTGCTCAATAAGCCCCAAATTCCCCCGTTGTGCTGAGGCATAACACAAAAAAAAAACTTGACCAACTGAAAGGCATGTAACGGGTAATATCATAAAAACCACTTTGCTCCAAGTCTAGTAACCCATAGCCACCAATCACATTTGCTTTCCAAAAGCAGACCAGTTATGTCTGCTGATTTGTTGTTATGGCCCTGAAGCAACCTTTGTATTACACTTCATCTGGACTGTAACTTGGATTTTCCAGATTATCCAGTAAGAGAGTATACAGTTGTATTACTTGCTTGTTATTGAGCTCCATTATCTGGAAACCAGTTATCCAGAAACTGCATTTCCTTTTTCACTGTAATAATAAACAGTAGTAATAATTAGTAGCAGAAATAATTAAAGGAGAAGGAAAGGTTAAAACTAAGTAAGCCTTATCAGAGAGGTCCATCTAAATATACCAGTAAACCCCCAAAGTAGTACTGCTCTGAGTCCCCTGTCAAAAGAAACATTGCATTTCTTTCCTTCTATTGTGTACTCATGGGCTTCTGTATCAGACTTCCTGCCTTCAGCTTAAACCTCATTGCCCTGGGCAAGAGCATGCTCAGTTTGCTCCTCTTCCCCCCCCCTTCTCTACTGTAATCTGAGCCCAGAGCAGGGAGAGACTCAGGCAGGAAGTGATGTCACACCACATTAATACTGCAGCTCCTATTCTAAACAAACAGAGAGTTTCTAGAGCTTTTTACTCAGGTATGGTAAAACATTCTACAGAATAAATATAGCATTCTAGCTTGCACTATTGCAGCTAATATATTGGCAATAAAATGCCTCCGTAGCTTTCCTTCTCCTTTAAGCCATATTGGTGTCAAAACAATCCTATTAATGTTTAAATGGTATTTTAACAGACTTAAGGTATGGAGATCCAAATGATGAAAACACCCCTTATTCGGGAAAGCCCCAGGTCCCAAGCATTCTGCATAACAGGTCCTATACCTGCATAGATAATATGAAAATCAGTAAAAATGATTAAATATTTTTTGGATTGGAAATAACATTGCCAAATTTAGAAGGTTTCTAGCAAAGGTTTTCCAGATAGATCCCACACCTGTACTACATTGCACTGTAGTACACTGTCACTGTGGGAATGTGACCAGATAGTGTTTGCCCTCCCATTACGGCATTTCTTGTATCTCCAAGCTGTCCTTATCTGGTCCAAACAGGGCCCAAACAAGATTTTACTATCCATTTTCCAAATGTGTTGCGCTTTGCATTGAACTTATTTTAATTAGCAAGCTGTTTACTTGAGCAAACACAAATGGCAGTGCTGTTTAAACATGGCTAATAGTGTGTATTGTTCTCCAAAGCTCAGGCAGGAGCTGAAAGCTTACTGGCATAAACACGGCTCTGGCAATGACAAGCAGATGGAAGGTTTCAGAGTCTGATTGTGTCAGATCCCAAGTTCTCATTGACTGAAATTTAGTACATTTCAACTTTTTTGTGCATTATAAATAAACAGTTGCCCCAAGAATTGTTTGGTAATGTTGTGCATGCACTAGGGCAAGGAACCAACCTGAGCATCTTGTTTCCCAAATCGTTTGTAGTTCCATGCACACAAAGCCGCCCAATGGGGTGATGAGCAGGAGCAGCACTTCTACTCATAACCCCTCAAAAGGGACCTGAGGCAGGGGCTTGCCCTGGGCACTCTTTACTTTTACCTGGCACTTTTGTTGAGGTCCTGAAATAAGCAGAATTTGCCTAAACTGGCCATCCACTTGACATGCCAAATTGTTCTGATTATATTATTGGGCTTATAGGAGAATTCAACCCTGTATAAAAAAAAACCTGTACCCCCACCCCAGGTAGACCCCCCCTCCCTCCTCCCCCAGGCTAACTGCCCCCCCCCCCCGGGGAAATGCCCCATACTTTGTACTTACCCTTTGGCGCAGATTCTGCCAGCGGAGTTCCACGCTTCCATCTTCCGGCTCCTCGGTAAACTGGCAGATTGGTATGTCGGCGCATGCACAGCTGGAGCAGTTTGCCGGTTTGCGAGAACTGCGTATGCGCCAAATTGGACAGAAATTGACGATCTCCCAGTCAGCTTTCCGAGGACCCGGAAGATGCATGCCTGGAAATCCACTGGCAGAATCTGCGCCGAGGGGTAAGTAAAAAGTATGGGGCATTTCCCCGGGGGGGCAGTTAGCCTGGGGGAGGAGGGAGGGGGTCTACCTGGGGTGGGGGGTATGTTTTTTTTTTATACAGGGTTGAATTCTCCTTTATGAGCCAAGTGGATCAAAATCCGGAGATCTTGAGTTCTTTCAGAAGAAGACCACATCAACGTGACAATGCATTCCTTGTCCAGCAGCATTTTCTAGTCTGCTGAATAGATTTTTTTGTCCACATATTGGTCAGGCAGGTAGTGAGAAAGTCTCTCTACAAAGGCCAATAAACGGCCGACATTGAAGGGGCCTTAAGTGTCATGGTTTCTTTGAAAAGACATGTGGATTCTTCATCATCGTTATTTTCATAATACTTCAGATCAGGGTTGAGAAATCCATGGCAATAGAGATAGCATAGATTTGGAGCAACTAGAACCCCACCAATGTTCCATAAATGATGCCTGAGCTCAGCCTGTTGGTTTGTGTCCAATTATAATGCGGCACCCCACTCCCTGCTACAAATTGCTCACATTGGGGGACTGAACCCCTCACTGTACCACGTTCCTGACTCCTTTGTGCAAAGGAAGCTGCAAACATCACTTTCCAGAAATGCTGACAAGAGAACCAGCCAGGTATAAAATCTCTTCTAATAAAAGCAGCTTTATAAATTCATCTTTCTAACGGGTTTTAATTAACTTAATGTTTTCTATCTGGAATCAAGCAGCATGCATCTGTTTCACAAGGAGTTATGTCTTTTGTCCTGTCTCCAGTAAAACAGCAGCAACATTTCACTTATAAAGGGTCTTCCATTACTGGCTTTGTTCGTATGGCAAATTCCTGATGGCACATCAGCTTCTCGCTATTCATTAGGCCTGTAGTTAGGTAACATTTCTAATGTATTTATACATGGCATTAAATACATGGCACTTGAAAATGATTTATTTTCAAGGTCCCTGGCTTTTTTTTTTTTGCTTTGCTTCGGACCCCACTGCTGCTCTAAACAAAACAGAACAAAGCCACAAAGCATTAAAGCAATAACTTACCAAATACATAAAATGTTATTTTAAAATATTTTTCCTTTAGGATAATACCACATAAGGTAAAATTACTATACACAAAGAAGAGTGTTTTTAAAGATGACATGAAGACAACTAAACCGGCCAACCAAATCTCAGCACTGGTGGTCACATTGGGGCTCATTTATAAACACTGGGCAAATTTGATCACGGGCAGTAACCCATAGCAACCTTCGAGACAGACTTTTTTCAGCCAGCTGCAGGTGGAACAATGAAAGCAAATATCTGATTGGTTGTCATGGGTTACTGCCCAGGTGCAAATTTGCCCAGTGTTTATAAATGATCCCAATTGTCTTACTATGGGGTATGTTTTTTTTTCGTGCAATAAAGACAAATAGTACATTACAAAATCATGAAAAGTTTGCAAAATATAAGCAATTATTTGAAATGTACATGGAATGTACTACACAAAGACACATTTCCTAGAATAGAAAATGCAATGTACAAGATATAACAGCAATACAAGCGGTCCATTTTCTATGGGGCGTCTCATCTTAATAAGTGGTTGTATCCTCTATGGCAGGGGACCTGATTCACCTGTGAGCCACATTTAAAGTTTAAAAAGAGTGACACAAGAGTAACACAAGCATGAAAATTCCTGGTGTGCGAGTAAGTGCTGTGATTGGCTATTTGGTAGCCCCCTATGTGGACTGGCAAGATACAGGAGATTATGTTTGCCAGTAAACCTGGTTTTTATCCAACTAAAAGTTGCCTCCAAGCCAGGAATTCAAAAATAAGCAGCTGCTTTGATGCCACTGGGAGCATCAACCAAGGGGTTGGTGAGCAACATGTTTCTTGCGAGTCACTGGTTGGGGATCACTGGTCTAAGGAAAGAATAGTCTGATGAGTTAACCTTTTCAGTATTCTAAAGTGAAGGTGCCACTTGACTGGTTTCTTGGAAAAGTGTTAATATCACTTGAGAAGCCTGTCTCGTTTTTTTAAATTAAAGGGAGACTGTTATGGAAAAACATGTTTTTTTTCAAAATGCATCAGTTAATAGTGCTGCTCCGGCAGAAAAAAAATGTCTGGACTCTCCACACACGGTCCGAAAATCATACAAATCGAGGATTCGCATGATCGGATCTTTGCGTCTATGGCCAGCTTTAGGCTGGGGGGGGAGGGAGGGGGTGATATCACTCCAACTTGCAGTACAGCAGTAAAGAGTGACTAAAGTTGATCAGAGCACAAGTCACATGACTGATGCAGCTGGGAAACTGACAATATGTCTAGCCCCATGTCAGATTTCAAAATTGAATATAAAAAAATCTTTTGCTCTTTTGAAAGATGGATTTCAGTGCAGAATTCTGCTGGAGTAGCACTATTAACTGATGCGTTTTGAAAAAAAACATGTTTTCCCATGACAGTATCCCTTTAACTATGACTCCTTGCTGTAGGTACCTGCAGATGCCAGACCCTTGAGAGCAATGTGAGGAACCAAACCAAAGTTAACCTCCAGCCTGTCAAACCCTCATTCTCCCACACCCGATAAATAAACTGTTCACTTAGTACAGACTGGAAAGAGGCTCACATTCTGATACCCTCAAATACCTGAAGGCTTAAAGAAAGACCAAGACCTCCAAATTAGGTTACTTGTTTCCATTCCCCTTTGACTCTTGGTGGGATGATTAGAGTTGTAGGTCAACAATAGATGGGAGAACTGTAGATTGGATGTAGATATAAACATTTCCAACCCAAGATTTGGGACTTGGTCTGTCTAAAGCTGGTCATAGATGTTGAGATTTTTAAAAGATCAGATCCTGATCATGAGACCACGATCTTCTCAGAACGTTCGTATGATCGTACGAATTTACCATCAACTAAAAAGACCAATTTGCCAGGAAAACAAAGGGGAGCTGCCTGCTTGGCCCTGCAAACATAGATAGATTGCACTGGGACCTACAAAGATTTTTTGACCTGGCCGATCAATTTCCTGACAGATGTCGGCCGAAAAATTGTAAGATGTACGACCGTTCGAATCCCACTAACTGCACAATAATTTCGAAGGATTGTTTGGGCTTCCCTAAAATAGTTCATTCGGCAACAAGAATCGTCGCGTCTATGGAGAGCTTTAGCTAACTGTGAAACCAAAGCTGACCTTGATAAAAAAAAAAGAACAAGAAAATGGGGATTAGTTACCTTTAATACCATCTAATTAGAGCCCAAGGAATTGCCGGAGAATCTCAGCAGCACGACAAGAGCACCGTAGCTTGGGACTGGACCTCTGAGTTCCGGTAATGTTCAGTAAGGAGGAAAATACCCAGGGGGACTGCAAATTGTCACACTGCAATGCAAAGCTTTCAGATTTGTATGGTAGATGTTGCATTAACTGTGTTATAATAATTTATTCATCTCCTGCTATCTTTGCCTGCTGTACAGAAGGTAGGTGCCTTCGTTAACTGTCACTGTTCATATGGCAGTGAAGGAATAATGAAGGGTGACAGTGTATTTGAACAATGGTTGTGGCTTCAGTCCTATTAGACAAGATGTCAGTCTGAGAAACATGGATAGCATCTTCCTTGTCCTAATTTCCACATCACCGAATAGTATTAGTAAAGAATGAAGGCCAGATCTCAAGTGAATACTGTGTGTCCTCTGCATCCAACTCTGCACACATGGCAGCCTCCCTCTAGCAGAGAATGTTTGATTCAATGAAAGAGAATCGTGAGGCCCAATTATTATTAGTGACCTGAGGTTTATTCTTCTTGCTTCCTCCAAGTGACCTAGTTTTTTTTCTCAGAGTCCAAAAATAAAATGGTATGTACATTTCCCATACGTACTGGGCAAGTTCTATTGGACCAGGGAGTGATTTGAATGGTCTGTTCAAAATGCTTAGTATTATATCTCAGCTCCATTACTGATAATGTGTAAAGCAATAAAATATGTTATGGTGCTGATAACTGATTTTGTATTGCTTGGAGGCTTTGTCCTAGCAGTTATTCTGATAATGCTATAAACAGACATGGGCTTCTGACATGCCCGATATCAGTGCCATCTGAACCCGCTCACCCTCCTCATGCTTATTTTAGATTTACCCTAAGCCTCTCAGAAATGGAAGACTGTTCAAACTAAATCCCCCCTCCTACATCCCACAGAACCTCATCAGTGGTTGCCACCTGTCTGGCTTAGCCAATAAATCACTGGCTAGGGCCGGAGCCAAATTACAAATTTGCCAGCAATGTTATTGCTGGTAAATTTGTAATACCAGTGGCGTAACTACCGGGGGAGCAGGGGGTGCGAGAGGGCCAGGGCCCGCACCCCCTCAGGGCCCCCCCAGCAGCCCGTGCGCCACAGAAAATGCGGCCGTACGGCGGGGCCCGGCTGCGCCTCACGCACCAGGGCCGGACCCCCTCTGGTTACGCTACTGTGTAATACCCTATATATCCTTCCATTCCCTGAACCTCTCTGGTGAAAGATAACCCCTTAAGGAGAGGCCAGCTTATGCCCTGCCCATTTCCACACCCATTTCCATGCCCAGTTGACACCCAGTGACATCATCATGCTGCCCCTGTGTGACATCATTGCTCACACCCCAACCCAAAGGCAGGTATTATTGAACAAAAAAAAGGTGACAACCCTAACTCCATCATTTCCACTGAGAAAACAGTTACATAATGACAAGAGTTGCGTGGGCCAGAGGCCTAGACTATTCTTGTTACGTGAGGTTTTCCTATTGTGAGCCAGATTCCCAGACAACCCACTGTTAGTTTAAAGCCTTTGCAGACTTCAGTAATAGGCGTCCTGTTGGCTGATGTTGGAGTGTAGCCAGGCTCACACATACTGCATTAAATATGGAGGGAAACATTATTAAAATGAATATTAGAAATGCCTGCAAAAAATCCTACCATCAATAAGAAATGTTATAATAGTGATCTTTTACAGTAGGAATTAATTGGTATGTTAGTTAGTTATGCACCACTGAACATTCCCTCTCTTTACAACGTGTTTATGTTGCCTCCTTGTCTAGTAGACTGTGCTAGTTTGTCCCCACGGACCCCCATTTATGCCTCAGCCGCTTCCTGCAATAACGGCGCACCGCAGTGGGTCTCTGGCTTATTTCTGGATGCTATCCATTTTTCCACCCTTCCCAGCAGGTCGCCTCCATCAAATAACACAGCAAGAGGCATCTCCTCTTTATTGGGAAAGGGAAAGAAAACAATAAAATTCTTTGTCATACTCCGGATTCTTTTAGCGCTGAACTTGAGGCCTTCTTTACAATTTCTCATTATACTGACGTTATTGTGTAATGAATGTGCAATAGATTAGCGCTTTATTGTCTGTCAGGGTGTTCCCTGCATTGACATGGTATCATTGCTATAACAAGCAAGTCTAGTGACCCACATTCTGTTAGTGGCACTGATAATGATTAGTTCAATGTGAGTTATATATACAAAGTATATATTTTAGATTGTAGGGCATGGTCTTCTTATTTGGTTTGTTGATGGGGCCTATTTATAAAGGTGTGTAAAATGATTTTACTCTAGCTATGTATTTCTCCTTATTTGGGTTTTTACATGCATCTTCATTCCTGAAAACATCCATTAAAAGGAATAGTCCTGATGTTCTGGGACTTCTATTACCCCACCAAGGATGCAATTGTTTTAACCCAGTA
This sequence comes from Xenopus laevis, assembly GCF_017654675.1. NCBI lineage: Eukaryota > Metazoa > Chordata > Amphibia > Anura > Pipidae > Xenopus > Xenopus laevis. The sequence continues at coordinate 142,537,457 of NC_054374.1, forward strand.
CAGACTTGGCAAAACCTATTCAAGACAATGTGAATATTTTAGTTCCCAGGAAAATCACAGCATACAAATCTAAATAAAAAATCATTGGTAAAAAAATGTCCCTATATAAGGGATCAATGTTTTTATGGCAGCAATTTATACTGGGCTTAACAGAGGCCTAAAATCAGAACACAGCATTGTAGATATTGTATGTTGGATTTTACACCGTGGAGTATGATCTATTTTTAGGCCATTTTTGTATAGGGTTAGAAATATGCTCCTATATGTCAGTTTGTTCCTGCAAATTTGGATTTTAAATGTTTGTATCTAGTGGCGTAACTAGAGGGGGTCCATTCCCAGCCCCATGCCGACTTGTGCCCCCCTTTCCCTGCCCAACGTAAAGGGTATTTTAAACAGAAGCATTCAACCAGAAAACTTGACCTTGAAAACTTAGGCTACAGCTAAGATTCAAAATCAGGCGCAAATAGTTTACAATTAAAAATAAATTTCTATATAATTGAGCACGGAGAAAACACACAATGAAAATACTAAGAGTGGAAGAAACTTTCAAGGAAGCTGCTGTGCACTTAGTGAGATTAATTCAACACCGGCATTGCTAAGCATTGAGACAAGGATTGAAGCAACTCTGTGTAGAGTCATGGCGAGACTTTCTCTTATCTTTCAGGTGAATCGTACAAGGCCGATTGCTTAAAATAACCAAAAGGAATATAACAAAGAGTTGAAATACTGGTTTGGGAGACGGCATTAAAACATCTTGTAATTGTCTACCTAGGTCATTGCATGATTTACTCATTCAGCTGGCAAGAGCAATGCCTGCAGGCCAGGAGATCAGAGGGATTCATAATATGCATGGAAAGTGGGTCAGCAGTAGAGAAGACTCCAGGCAGTAGAATTTCTTCAGAAACATAATATGCCCCATGTTAGCTGATGTCTGTACATTTGTACATCACTTATTCACTGCAGGAATGTTACTGTGCTTTGCTCTGACCTGTTGTGAGTCTCTTTGTGTAACAGAACTGAATTACAGATCATGGACTGCTGAAACTTAAACATCATCTGGAACATTAGTCAATGGCTATTATTTTTACTGTATTCATTGTAGGGTGGGAGGAACTATGCTGTGAGAACCTACGAATGTATATTTTTATTTATATCCAGAAAAAAGGGGGGTTCACCTCGCACACCCTGGCCTTCAGGAACTCTGCCGGGTGCTCAAATACCTGGGGGGATCGGCACCCCCCTAGAGCAATGATCAAAGGAAAAAAGGCAATGGCACACCAGGCACGATCAAGCAGGGAAAACCCTTGCAAGGGTTTCCCTGCTTGATCGTGCCTGGTGTGCCATTGCCTTTTTTCCTTTGATATTTTTATTTATATAGCACTACTTATGTACGCAGCACTGTCAATATAATTTAGTAAGTTAGATTTACAGTATTATATAGCAAGCATTTTGTACTGTGGTGGCTTCCAGTTCACAACTGTGTATGTACATATATTGTTATATCTGCTGCAAACATGAATGGAAGTAGAAGGGAGCTTTGTACCCTATCACAGATTTCACACTGTTTCAGTAATGTGCAAAATAATCTGTAGATCAAATTTTCTGTCTAGAAACTGCTCCCCAAAGTGACCACTTCAAAATTAGTCTAATTGCCTTTCCATATTAATTCTTGTATTAAGAATACTTTGTATATTACCCTTTGTATATTATACTTGGAGCTTCCATAGTACAGAGTGCCTTCAACAGCAATGGGATCCTGAAAAAGGCTAATTTCAAAGAATGAATAATGAAGAAATTAGAGGGATAGAGACAAGGGAACTTTTATTATAAGATTTAATCTGTTCATATCAATGTTCTCAAAGGTTTCTCAGAACTTTAATAGTCCCCGTTTATTGAGACTATTGATTTATAGGGGCAGATTTACTGAAGAGAGAAGTGGCTATTGCTAGCGGCTTTTCGCCAGCGTTGCCACCCGCAGGGACATTGCCAATTCACTAACAGGCACAGGCACCAATTCGCTAGTGAACGGGACCATTGCTAGCGATCATTTGCACTCTATCGCCAGGCGACTTTTCGGTCTGTCGAACGATCGTTACTCCGCAAATTCTCTAAAGTGCGGATTTTACTGAACGTCACTTTGCCACCTCAGACCAGACAAAGTGCTTAAAAAAAGCTACATCTTCCTCAATCTTCATTTGTCAATGTCATTTACATCATATCCTGTGAGCTGAAAATGCATTAAAGTTTCAAAAACGCTGGCGACTTTTCCTTTAATGAAGCTGAATTGCCTGCAAAAGTCCTGACTTAAACTTTTTTTGGGTAACCGGGTTTTCCAGATATTTCATAACATATGGAACATTCATTTTACAGTGGGCTCATGTGTAGGGCATTATATTAACTCTCTTGTCTTTATTAAGGTTCCCATGACATGTATTTGAAAAAGTGGTAACTTAAAGCATTTGCACCAACATTTATAGTAAAGACGTCCATACAACTTTAAATTACCCACCGTTTGCAAATTGACCTAATCGCAAGATCACTAGCGAATTTTCGATAGGCAAAAACTAAAGCTAGCGCATCTTCGCTATGAAATGCTCACACAGCCGATGTGACGCTAGCGAAAAGTCACTAGCGTTCGACGTCCGGGATGAAACTTCGCATTTTAGTGAATTAGTGTATTCGTAGCGCATTTGCGCCTGGAGAAGTAGTGTGATGGGTGCGAAGCTGGCGCTGGTTAAAATTCGCCCGTTAGTGAATCTGCCCCATAGTGTCATTGATAATGCAAAGCAAGGAATACCAAGATTTTAACCAGTTTATAAACTCTCTTTATTTCTTGGTTTTTTAATTAACTGGCGAAACATTCCTTTTTCAGGTAGTTATTTACTGAATCAAACGAGTGCATTTACCGGCCACCTGCCTAAGCCATCTTTTTCTGTAGCCATGGCTTCTATAATGGAGGAAGTTATTTCTCAGTATAACGCCATTGGGGTATCTAACCGCTTGTATGAGCAGTGGCACCGCTAGCAAGACTAGACTTTTATTTGCAACTTTGTCGTCTATATAGTAGAACTAGACTACTATATAGTCTATAAACACTGTTTTATAAATGACACAATTCTCCATACAATATAATTGAATCCTTTTTTACGACACATACAAAATGTGAACATCTAAAGCTTCTCATCCTAGACATGCTGGAGTCCATTCTATCTGAATACAACAGATAGAGTTGTTTTATTCATATCAGAGATGGCAACACCCACAAGGAGTGCGAGGGAAAATGCACAACCTTACAGTACTTCTGTTGACACAGGGAGCAGAGTGAGCTCTGCAAATAAAATCTCCTGGTTTGCCACAAACCAAGTGTTTTAGTTACTTTCTCAGGGGAAACCCCAGCTAATTATGTTGTACAAAAAGATGCATCTTAGGGGGTCTGCAAAGTTATCAAAACATTATATTGTATGTAAAAGGTCTTTGCAATAAAATGCAGTGAACAGAATTGGAACACAATTCCTGGCCTGCATATTGTAACCTTGTGACATAGAAGGGGGCATCTTGTAATGGCTTGCACCCAACTTTTAAGCCTATACATTCATTTAGAATTTACAAATTTCCAGCACTAATCCTTCTTAACTTACTGAAGGCAAGAGAACCATACATTTGTCTTAGGTAAACATAAGGGTCTTGAAGGAACATCTTACATGACTGATTTAACATGGCATTGTCTGGTCTCAACCATAGGACAACATTTACTGGTAACAAAACTACCAACTGGCCTTGCAAAGAGATGATTGGTACATTTTGACTAGACTGCTTGGGATTCATCAGCAGATAATCTTAGCATACCGTTGGATCTTGATATATGGTAAAATTCTGTTTTTTCCCATTGACATTAGTCAACTAAAGGATAATGGTGTAGTACAATATGGTATTTCAAACATAATACTTGGTCCTGTGTGAGGCCTAAGACGCAACTGGATACAACTCCTTAGTGTGGTTGCTAGATTTTGAAAAGCCCTAGGACAAAGGCCTCTGCATTAGAAAATGGGATTTGTCTTTACTTCTTCAAGGTGCCTTACCCTTAGTCGGTAAATCACTTTCTATTTAAGTAATTGCAGCTTTTAGCTATAGCTCAGTTGAATATTTTGGCTCATGACACAAGCCCGTCAAAGCAAATCCATCCAGACTGTTGCTTCAAGCGCTGTACAAAAGATTTATCAGCACGGCTGTTGCTTTAAACCTGTTCCTTTATCCTATGCCAAGTACAAGGTACATGAGCAAATTCCTCTTATCATGAATTATTAAAGGAATCTTTTATTTTAGTTCTCGCTCCCTTTCTGCCACATCTCAAGTTTGAGAAATACTTAACTTCTAATTAGAAGTCTAGCACAGCTTCCCCTTCACCTCTCAGATGTCTCACATATTCTTGACACATTTTACTCCCATAACTTGGCATTTGTCACTGTTTTCTCACTAAATGTGAAGCTGTTTGAAGTAAGTACAACTTTGCTAATGATATGTTTCTGAAACACACACATCCAAGACTGATTCTTCAAACCTGGATCATATCAGGTATGGAATCTTTGTTTGAGACCCATGTTCCAATTAAAATAAAATACCATTACTGATATGTGCCCAATCTTTCAATGACGAGAGTACATTTTATGTTCCAGAAGACTTAACATTTTCTTTTTATTATTTAATTTATATTTATTAAAGGACAAGTCAGCGATAGTTTATTGGCCCTTGTACTGAGCCAAAACAGTGTCCTATCTGGCAAGGGATTGGCCATTAATAGCAGTTCTCTCCCGGCAGGTCTGCATAGGACTCTGTTTTGATCCAGTCATTGGTCTAAAGGCCAAACAGTTGGATTAATCCAATCTGGCTCACCATCTTGGCTGCTAAATCTGGAAAGTGTCTGCTTATTTGGTGAGCTAGACAAGTGGATCTTTTTGCGTATGCCCAGCTTATAGTTTTCTAATGAGTTTAAGTCAAGTGAGATCTTTAGTAAGTGCTTGAAGTTGTCTATATCCAAATTATGGACATAGTGAACCCTTACATGTAGAGATGGTAATAATTTGCCTGTATTTGCTTGAGCAGTTTGTACATTTCCCTGTGCTTCACCATATGTCCGATTGGTTGGGAAGAATGGTTGAAATTTGCCAGACATTTTGCCAATTTGGACAAGCAGACTCAACGTATCCTGTCATATAATATTTGACTGTACTGCTGAACCGATAAGTCCCACAATATTTGACTGTGTGGCTTGTGGTCCAATTGGCTGGCTAACCCTTAAGTTGGCTATAGACGTTACAGTTACCATTGGTCGCAGGTAAGATTGTTTGTTTTCAATAGCGATGTATAGAGCTGAATCTTCAGATATAAACAAAAGAATTCTACCTAACTATCTATTCTATAGACAGAAACCATAGAATTCTACCTGTATCTGATGGTTCAGCAGGCCGATGTTAGGGTGTCTGTCAAATTTCTGACCTGCCTAGCTGTAGAGGAGACAAGGGAAATGGAGGAAATTACAGCGATAAAATATAATGATAGTGCTACTTACTGGAAGACCTGGCAGCCTTGGATTAGATATAGACAAATGATGGAAGCAGAAGGTGGTAGATAGATCTCAGATCAGAGGTTGGTAGATACCTAACTATCTAAAAAAGATTACATATAAAAAATAACAGAACATAAACGGGAAGGAAAAAAAAAAAAGAGATTGCCCAAGGGATATAGAAATTGTGCAATGGCTTGCCAATATCTGAAAATGTGTGGTGTAAAACTGCCCCCCTTAATACCCTTTTTTTCCTTTTTGTACCCTGATGTATGGAAAATGCTAAATAAAGAATAATAAAAAAAATTTCTGACCTGCCTGATGGACGAGCTGAGCGATATCCTGTCTTCTGCTTATATTGGTTAGCTTGTCTCCTGTCATACCACACCTATATCGTTTCATGCTATTTTATCTGTGCGTCTATGGCCGTGGTCGGACAGGGGGGCCCGAGGCCCACTGGGGCTACTGTCTCCGGGCCTCTTGCCCCGCCGTGATTGTGCTTGCGCACACATACTGGTTTTATACCGCGACCTGAAGAACATTTTTGCAGGGAGCGGGTCTGGGCCGATGGGGAACACGAGAGCCGTGGCCCAGCGTTTTTTTTCCTGGTGTCCTGCTGGCCAAGTCCGACCCTGTCTATGGCCACCTTAATATACTCATATCAGGTTTTGACATTTGGAAATGAACTTTCAAAGACACACTATGGGGCTTATTAATCAAAGTCAAAGTCCGAATTTATCTCAATATTTTCTGCTACAAACTGATCCAATCTGCTCGGGTTTTATATGCTTAATTATTATTAAATTTTCTCGAAAATTTGCTTTGCGGGAAAAAAAATAAAATTTTCACAAAATGTGTGGACTTTTTCATTCGATTTTCACGATTTTTTCGTAATTTTTACCCGAAAACTTTGGGCCATTGCCCGAAACCCAGCACACATCAAAAAATCATTGGGACTTCTCCCATTGATTTATATGCAACCTCGACAGGTCTGAGATGCCGGGTTTTCAGATTCTGACTTTTCCATCCTCGGGGTTTAATAAATTCCGAAAAATTTGTGATTTTTTTAAAAGCCAGACTTTATAAAAAAAAGAATCATGAATTTTTCGGGATTTTTTTGCATTCGGAGTTTAGTAAATAACCCTCTATATTTTATTAACGGATTTGTAGAAGAGGTGATAAATGTAGACTTTTCAGACCATGTTTCCTGAAATACTAAAAAAATATTAAACTGCATAAAATCAATATCTAAATCCGCATAAATATTTATTACCTTGAAATGTAAGACTTCAGTGATGTTGATTTTCAATTAAAGCAATGCAAAATCCTTGGACATTAATTAGCTGCTCTGTAACTGATAAACTCAGTACCCGGACTTGGTCCCAACACAGACCTCTTTGATGTGCTCATTACAGGGGAAGCTGGGAGAAGTCTGGCTTTTATCTTTTTTATTAACAACAATATCTGTCTTATTCAATATTTGCTTTGTATGTACATGTATAGATATGTCTTTGATTATATTCTTGAAAATAATGCAAGTCCCTATTATAATTTATTCGCATAAAGAAGGCTGATTTGAAAAGAAAGAATCTATTTTCCCTCTTCGATTAAATTCCACTGTACAAATAGTTTGGTGCCCAGATAGAGATGAAATGGCATGGGGTATTTCTGTGTTCTCTAAATATTAACTTATTATAGTCCGTGTTAATAATTGACTAGAGGGAAGTGGAGTATTGGAATATTTCAGGAGCTAAGTCATATCTCTGATAACACTCCTATACATTCTTTATCTTTTTGTATCATTAAATACATTTACCATTGTAATTTAGTCATGTGGGTAATTAACCTGCTGACATACTTACATTTTCCAATAGTGCTATGCTGTTCAAATATACACTACATACAGTATGACATGACCCTTTCAAGAACAACATCAATTCTGGATGTTTATTTTGTGCAGCACTAAGTAACGGGCAACTGTTTGCTCAATGCTGGAAGTTTTGTTTTGAGCCATTGTAGCACTTTGTACAAGTGGTCGTAAGAGGTGTATACTGGCATATTGGCAGTGGTGCGCCTTTTATTTACTTTTTTTGTAAATCCAAAATAATTATCTAATATATGAGCATCACTTGAAAATGGATGCCTCTGCCAGTGTCCTAACATGTTTAATTCTTGGGCCATCTTAATACATGCCCATTGTCTTGTAGCAGTTTTAAGTTTGGGCACTGACCCTCAACCCAGGGTATTTTTCTTGGTGCATTCTTGGTGCAAACTCCGAGGCTTTTCTCACTTAGCAGGATATGAGCAGTGGCAAGGAGCCCAAGAATCTTCCATCTAATTAGATTGAGGCCAAGTGGACAGAAAACATCTCTCATGGAAGGGGAATGTAATGAAGGTTGCAATTTGCACCATGTCTTGTAGCCCATAGCAACCAGTCAAAAGATTTGGAGCTCTGCCCACATGTTGGGACCTCAGATGGGGGATTACAATAAAAAAACACATTATGAAAGCCTTGCCTTTTGATGTACACAATAGAAACACTATCCTTTATACCAGGGGTCCCCAACCTTTTTTAGCCACATTCAGATTCAGGAGTTGGGAGCAACACAAGCATGGAAAATGTTCCTTGGGATGCCGAATAAGAGCTGTGATTGGCTATTTGGTAGCCCCTATATGGACTGGCAACCTACAGAAGGCTCTGTTTGGCAGTACACCTGTTTTTTATGCAATTAACACTAGCCCCCAAGCCTGGAATTCAAAAATAATCACCTGCTTTGAGGCCACTGGGAGCAACATCCAAGGGGTTGGTGAGCAACATGTTTCTCATGAGCCACTGGTTGGGGATCACTGACTAATACTGTCCTTATATTTAGTATTACCATATCTAGAAACCAAGTTAAAATGAACAGCAATTTGGACTTTTCCTTTATAACTGAACTCTAAATTGTTTAGATTCAAGTAAGCAAGCTTACATTAACAAGATAACAACTGAACATGCGTCTCCTGGATGAACCACTGCATGTAAATTAATTTTTCCTTTTATTTGCATGGAATCTGAAGTGAGATATTGTCATACACACTCTATACCTGCCAAGACTACTTTTATTCTTTTACAGCATCTTGTTCTTAAGAACTGCATTCCTATAAATAAATTCAATATCAGGCACTGTTTCTTTTCATTTACACATCCATTAACTACCTAAAAACCAGATGACACTTCTCTGTATTATAATTTATGTTGAAAATTGACTTTGTTAAATATATAACATTTTGCCTAATCAAAGAAAGAGAATGTAATTCTAAGAAATTTTCCAATATACATTTAATACAAATGTTCAGTCATTTTTAAATCTGAGTGTAATTTATATTGAAAGCAGTGTATGTCTGTCCCTTGCAATTTCCTTCCATCTGACTCTGCACCAGACTGGGGGACCCGGGGCCCACCTCTTCTGGGGCCACGATATACGTCTGGGCCCCCTTGCCTCAGCCATGGAGTCCTCCGCACGCTGGTGTCACAACCCCTCCTTCCCTACATGTGCCTTCTTCTTTTCCCTTGTGGCCGCAATCCAGGTGAGGTATGGGAGAGTGGCTATCTGCCAGTTGGTCTAGGACACCAGGGCCTAGGAGGCCAAATTCCTCCTATCAAGATTCCAATTCCCTTAATGCCTTGCATGTTCTATGATTAACAGTCCTATGGTCTACTGTTGTTTCATGGAAAATGAAGTAAGAACTATCAATTCAGATAATCGAGAATTGCAGACAGATATGGCTTTCAATCAGTTTGGGACTGGTGTAATTGAGGTCCACCAGAGAAGCTGATCCCAAAGCCTGACCACCCCTGGCCAGTGCTAGCCAACTACCTCCACCACCTCTGCTGCAAATACCACCCACATAAAATAACGGTTATTTTGCATGAAGAGCTCCGCTCTGAAAGCAGAGTAATCACCATGGCCTGAAATACACTTTTTATACTGTGCAGCCTTTCTACTAACGAAGAATAAACATCAGTGACCATATTTTTAAGAGATACAACAATACCTGAGAGTGTAGTATATTTCTGTGCTTCTTTTTGAAACCGTTGGCTAGGAGGAATGCTGTATCAGTGGAGGCTTCTGACAGTGGATATGTGTTAATGTATTGCCCTAGGAAGGAATCTGTGTGGTCTTTGCTGTCGACAGTAGATCTAATCCTCTCACCTGGCTAGGAGGGTGCTGTGTGAAGCTCTTTCTTTAAAAGGTCTAAACCTGGTAGTTTGTCTTTGAAGAAAGAAAAGACGGTAGCGAGTCAGGCCCCCGAGGTTTAGCAAAGAATCTGCCAATAATTTTTCTCCAGTCTTGCTTCTATTTTAACTTTCCATTATCTAGAGAGCTTACATTTTTCTCGTTTATGTCCCTCATTCCACTCACATCCATTACTGGATCATTATTTTAGTCATGGCTTTTTTTCAGGACAGATTTGAGCATTCTTAAAGAGGAACTGTTCCATCTATGTCACTCAGCAAGTTGTGCTGCTTGTTACTCCTTTTAAAAAGATTTAAGAGTTCATATAAAGGAGAACCAGCACTTAATTTATAGTGACCTACAAAAAAAAAGGAAAATTAGTATATGCAGATAAGTGAATGATTTTATTTTTTTTTTTTAATACATGAAATTGTTAATTAGTGTTGTTGCACTGTGCTCACTGATTAACGGTGGCACGTAGTATGAGTCAGTTGGTTGCATTAGTCTGAGCTAGCCAGTGATTTTTCTGATGAAACCAATGGACCCCTGCCATAACAGTCCCCTTGCATGGTCCAGCTTTATTCAGGTTGGGGTTGTGGCGGGGCTGGCTCTTTTGTACAAAATGTTCTAGCCAATACATTTGAGTAAAGTGGATTTTTTAAAAGAAAACCAGCTGAATTGAAAAAGATTGCACAGTGCTTCTAAGGCAGGGGTAGGCAACCCGCAGTTCCGGAGCCTCATGCGGCTCTTCATCCTGCTTGCTGCGGCTCAGTCTTGCGGCTTTGCCTGTCACGTTCTTGAGTGTGTAAACTAACGGTTAGCTTACTGCTGTTGCACACTCAGGAAGCCACCAGCAGGTGTGAGGGCTAAATAAACGTCCCAGAAGTGAAAGCAAGACCGAGCCGCTGCAAATGATTCATCATGGTCCTTACCGCAGTCACACACTCAAGACAAGAGAAGGAAGATCAGCATGGACCTTCAGAAACAGAAGTCACACTAAACAGATAAGAACACTAGCATTTAATAGGGCTGTTCAGTGTTTAATTTATTTCAAAGTAGGCCTACACATACACACTGCACTTCTGTTTGTTGTATTCTGTTGTTGTAACAGTTAAAATTAAAAAAAGGTTACAACTTTTAAAATTTTATAACATTGTGTTATGTATTGCCGCTCCAGACTATTTTTCTTTAGTGGAAGATTGGGCAAAATGTCTCTTTTGATAGTAAAGGTTGCTGACCCCTGTTCTAAGGGTATTGGCATGAGGGGCTGTTTTAAGTGGCACAAAGACGAGGCCTTAAAGGTGATGAAACTGCCTCGGATAGACTTACATTGCAGTCGCTGATGAAAACTAGTACCACCACTTTTGGGCAAGTAAACTATAAGGCTATTGAGGGTTATTTTGCAAATTTTTTGGGGGTAATTGTGGTTAATGCTCCCGAAACAGCTCTGTGTGCCATTAACTTAAAAGAATGACTCTGCTTTAATGATTGATATCACTGAATGCTAGTGAGAGGCAATTTGTTTTGTCTCAATTGCTTGCAGCTGGTCTGTAGTTTTAGAATTGTTTCCAAACCTTCCTGATAAGCATCAGCAATTATAACCATTAACAAATTATTATTTTGACAAACTGAACATATTAAATCAGCATACACTTATTCTGTAGAATGTTGCAAGAAAGTTGAAAGTAGCAAGTTCCAGCTTTCACCTTGAAGTATGTCAGACTGATAACAGGGACGATTCTCCTGACTTGAAGACTTGAAGACTAAGGGTAGGGGCACACCTGGCGATTCTGGGAGATTTAGTCGCCTGGCGACTAATCGCCTCTTTTTTGGGGCGACTAATCTCCCCAAACGGCTTCCCCCTGTTTTACGACAGCTATAATGAAAAGTCGCCTGTTTCATGGCACACGTGGCGCTTTGTATTCACGGAAAACTAATTGCCGCGTGTGCCATGCTGCAGGTGACTTTTCATTATAGCCGGTGCAAGACAGGGGGAAGCCGTTTGGGGAGATTATTTGCCCCAAAGAAGAGGCGATTAGTCGCTAGGCGACTAAATCTCCCCGAATCACCAGGTGTGCCCTTACCCTAAGTGGCCATACACAGGGCAATTTTATGCTTATCTAAAGGAATTGCCCATGAGCTTTCCAGATGGATATTGTGTTCATTTGGGCCAATGACTTAAAAAGATGATCTGAACAGTGAGGAGGACCTGTGGCCTTTTTTAGTTTCTCATTGAATTGTGCATTTGTTACATTGCTTATACTCAGAAACCCTAGAGTTTTCTTCAGTTGGTAACCAAGGACGAATGGCCATATTACACCACTCTCTAGGTTTGGCCCATGTAAATAGCTATAAGAAAAGTTTATTGGTTTGCTGTCAAAGGTGGCCAATACCCAAGTCAGTAGCACTATATACTTTAATACATTTTTACTTAGCCTTAGGAGTGCTCCCACAACCCCCCTTTTGTATTTGAAATGTGGCCAATACCCATCCAAGAATTCTTATGGAAGTCTAAACAAATCATCTCTGTTTTGCTTACTGTAGGAACCCCATACATGAAGTGAAATGACTACTTAATGATATGTGGTTGGCTCTTCTGTCATTTACCCAATGCTCAGGAAATATTTATTCTGACAGAACCACCTGTGCTTCTGATCTTTCAAACACCCACATGCCAAAAAGTTATGGGTGGGCATAGATTCCCATAACACTACTAGGGTTTAATCAAGTTGACCACTCCATGGAGTTGCTTCCATGCATTGTCTTCTCCTGTGTCTTTATGGTGCGGTGTCAGCAAATTGCATGTGTCGGCATACATATAATATGCATTATTATTTTATATGCAGGCTCATGCTTACAATAGAGCCATACTGCCTGCAGCATAAGCATTGCTATCAAATGAACTGACTAGTAACAGTGATTTGTCTGCCAAAGGTAAACATATGGTGAGAAGAGAGAGCAGTGGAGGCAACGTATGTGCTCAAGGGAACATTCCAACTCATAAGTCGAGCCACGTCTGTTGTGTACAAAAATATGTCAGATCAAACTGTAAATAATATATACTGTATACACACTATGGGGGTTATTTATTAAAGTCTGAATGCCAAAAACTCCACTTTTTTTTTTTTAATATAAAATCCAAATTGTTTGTGAAAAAAAGCTGGATTTTTTTTTGTGATTTATTATACCCGGAGGCTGCTAAAAGTCAGAATCTGAAAATAAGCTCTTGGGTCTTGTAAAAGTCAATGGCAAAGGTCCCATTTCAAATTTGAAGATATCATGGTCTGAGCTGAGTTTCAGCCAAGTTCACGAAAAATTCAAGCGTTTAGGGCATAAACCCGAAAAACCCAAAATAAATTTCTGAACCAATTTTATCAAGTTTTTTCAATGATAAATAAGGTCAAATCGTGGATTCTAGTTTGGTCGGACTTTTTTTTAACTTAAAAAATCTGAAAAAAAAACTGCTTTTGATAAATAACCCTATATATTTTCATCTTGTTCATGAATCGTGTTGTGAATATGGTATATCAGCATACAGTTGCACTAAAAGTTTCACCTTGGATATTTTCAGATCTGGTGGGTTGATGTAAGCGACTCATTTCCATTATTTGCTCACTCTTCGTTCTGCGCCTGCATGGCTCCGCTTAGAATGATTTCACTAGGAGCACAGGTTTATTATTCTCATGTTCTTTTGCAATGACACAGACCTTGAAATAGGAAGATGGACCTACTTACAGTAACATGACTGATACTGAGATAAATAGATCTGCATTGTTACGATGAAGAGTAAAATAATCTTATTAGTCAATACGATAATCACATGGTATGAACAAGTTTTTTAGGTGTTAAGGAATGTAGATAGGGGAATGGTTGTAGTGTCCATCTATACAAATAATCTCTTCAGCCTAAAAATCAGTAATATATTACAGGTATAGGAGCCTTTATCAAGAAATCTATTAAAATAATAATTCTAACTTTAAGGGGCAGATTTATCAAGGGTCAAAGTGAATTCGAGGGAATTTTCGAAGTAAAAATCCGATAACGGATCTTTCTCTAATTTGGACCTTCATGCCTTAAGTCTGCAATAAAATCATGTAAACATTAAATGAATCCAATAAGATGATTTTCCTTCCAATAAGCATTAATTATACATGTATGGGACCTGTTATCCAGAATGCTCCGGACCTGGGGTATTCCGGAGAAGGGATCTTTCCATAATTTGGATCTTCATGCCCTAAGTGTACTAGAAAATCATGTAAATATTAAATAAACCCGATAGGCTGGTTTTGCTTCCAATAAGGATTAATTATATCTTAGTTGGGATCAAGTACAAGCTACTGTTTTATTATACATAGAAAAAGGAAATAATTTTTAAAAGTTTGGATTATTTGGATAAAATGGAGTCTATGGGGAAACAACCTTTCCATAATTTGGAGCTTTCCGGATAACGGGTTTCCGGATAACAGATCCTATACCTGTATCTTAGTTTGTATCAAGTACAAGGCACTGTTTTATTACAGAGAAAATGGAAATTTTGGCTATTTGATTATAATGCAGTCTATGGACGATGAGATTTCCATAATTCTGAGCTTTCTGGATAAAGGGGTTTCCGGATAATTGATCTTATACCTATGTTTTATCTCTGTAGCCCTTTATGGATTAGTAGCCAGGGATGTTGGAACTTTTTTTGAATTGGGCACCAAAATGAGGGGAGTTGACAAGACCAGAGTAAGTCGTAGAAGAAGAAAGACAATTGTTTGTATGGCCTAGGGCTCATGGCACATGTGGCACAGCTAATACAGGTGGATTTAACAAACAAAAATGTGCATTTGGGCTGTTATGGCATCTCTTCATGAGGCAGTGTAAGTCAATGGTGTTCCTTAGGGAATAAAAAGCAGGAACCTGACTTTCAGTGCTCCATGAAGAGTCAGTGCTGCCATTTTAGACTTCTGTAGCTGGAAAAAATTCAGCAGAAAAAAAGTGCCACCACAAGGACTACATGTCTAGACACTGAATGGGTGGGTGACTGTATCACATTACTGGCATTCTTTCCTGGAGAAGCATAGTTTCCCCTGCAGCACACGAATAGATGTTTTTATTAAATGAAAAAAACTCAAATGTATGTAGTCAGACATTTTTAACAGATTGGACCCACCATGAGAAAGACTGTGCCCTTTTAAACTCAAATTTCCATTACGTTCTTTCAATGACATATTTAGATAATGGAAGTCAAAGGGCAAGCGGCTGTTGGCAGAAGCCCCAGCTTTCAGTTCCATAAATACTTACATTTTTCCATAACTGAGTTTTCCCTTTCTCACTTATTTCTCTAAACAGAGAGTGGGCCAAGTTGAGCTTCTCTTGGATGAACGGTGACTGTACCATTGAATATCCATAAGCAAAGTGATTGATCATATCATCAGTCTATTTTGCAAGGATATATCACAAGAATGAATATATACAGAACAGGTGTAGGACCTTTTATCCAGAATGCTTGGCACCAGGGGTTTTCCAGAAAAGGGATGTTTTCTTAATTTGGATCTCTACATCTTAAGGCTACTAAAAAATTATTTAAACATTGATTAAACCCAATAGAATGATTCTGCCTTCAATAAGGATTAATTATGTCTTAGTTGGGATTAAACACAAGGTACTGTTTTATTATTACAGTGAAAAGAAGAGGAAATCATTTTTACTTAACTTAGAATTATTAGATTGAAGTGATAGTCTGTGGGACCATAATTTCTGAAAAAATGGTTTCCTGATACCATAATAGATACTGTACCTGTATATGCAGTAAAACAGGGATTTAGAAAGACAATGGGGCAAATCTACTTACCTTCGAAGTTGTGCCAGCGTTGGCTTCGCCGCACTTCGCCAGGCGTAGATTCGCCAGGGCTATAGAAATTCACGAAGATCCGAAGTTGCGCACAAGTTACCGATCGTTTGCAAAGTTGCGCTAGCTATGTTACAATCTGCGGTTCGAAGTTACGCTAGCGATGGCAAATTTGCATACGGCGTGCAGTTAAAGTGCAATGGTGGTATATGCAACAGCAAACACATTACACTACACAAGGCCAGGGAACCTTAATAAATGTGTTTTAATGCCCTACACATGTGCCCACAGTATAGTTTAGGCACCATACGTTATCAAATGTAGGGGGGAAGGAGGGTACCCTAAAAAAAAAATTCAATCTTTTTCAGCCTATCACCCTATAAAAAGTAAAAGACACCAGCGTTTATCTACTCTATTGCACTTTGCCTGGTCTGAGGTGGCAAAGTAAAGTCTGGCGCAAGAGGTAACGTTCACCAAAATCCGCAACTAAGTGAATTAGCATAGTTACGTCCCTTCGCCAGAGCGCAACTTCGTCTGGCGTAAGGGTGCGAAGTAGCGCTAGAGTAGGTCCACTTCGCTAGCGAATCATTAGTAAATCGGCGAAGTGGCAAAATGATGTCACGCTTGCGAATTTTCACCTTTTAGTAAACTTGCCCCAATGAACTATAATGATATATCATACGCACTGCTCTAACATCATACTCTGTTAATGAAAGTGTTGCTATATTGTTGTTTTGGGTTAAGAGCCAAAGGTTAAGAATCCCTTTTATATTCTTGGTTTTGTAAAGATGGCAGCAGTCTTCTGTGCTACGATCCCTTAATCTTGTCATTGATAGTCTTAGAAGCCAATTTATGATTTATGAAAACTGTGGCAAAACAATCTTGAGTTTTCTAACTCACATTTGCAATATTTATCAATTGAGAATTAAAAATCTTGAAAAATGTAATCAAACATTGTGTTATATTTTAGTTTAATACAGTGAAACCTCAATTTTCTATACATTCATTTGAAGTTTTCCCTCATTTTACAGTTTGTTTTTTTTTGTGGTCCCACCAATATAAAATCCATAGAGCATTTCCCTGATTTGACATTTTCCCAGACTTTAAACCATTTTAACCATTTTAAACCATGTAAAATGCGGGTTCTATCGTAGTTCTCAATTGTGTTTAGAAAATGTATAAATCTGCCTCCCCATGTGTAACATTATATAACAAGAGATGGACTTGGGGACAGGGCTGGACCGGGAGTAAAAAGCAACCCTGGCAAACAAATTAAAGCAGCCCACATATAAACGTGCAACTTTGGCTGTGAGCCCCCAAGTTTAAAAGAAACATTGTAGTCAGAGCCAAATTTCAATGGAACTTACATTTAAAATTTGTTACACAGTCTTCTTCATCCTAGGTGACAGCAACTTCTTCATTCTCCACTGCACCTTCTTCTTCAGCTCTTTTTGATGGCTTTGGCTCTTTTTGACCACTTTGGCTCTTTTTGTTGGCTTTGGCTCTTTTTGTTGGCTTTGGCTCTTCTTGGACACTTCGGCTCTTTTTGTTGGCTTTGGCTCTTCTTGGACACTTCGGCTCTTTTTGTTGTCTTTGGCTCTTTTTGGCCACTTTGGCTTTTTTCGGCGGCCACTTTGGCTTTTTTCGGCGGCTTTGGCAGCTTAAACATAAATGGAACAGCCCATCAGCCACCAATTCAGGCCTGTTTGGGGACATGCCTAGAGGCCTGGGACACGTTCTAATCCTATTGGAAGTGGTGGTGGGGTTTGGGTAGGTTTTAATAAAGTCAAGAGCAAAGCAAAAGCATACCAATTATCCATCAGTCTGAGAATTGGAGCATATTCCAAAGCATTGTACAGCAGAAGGATGTTTACAGATTACACTGAAACTCTGATACTGGAAGCAAAGAGGGCCCTTACAATCATGGCTAAGAACGTGTACGCCCTATAATATGCAGTAAATAAATACAAATAATCACTTCCTAGAAAAATAGGTTTATGATTATTTTTTTCTGACATACATTTGCTATTCCATAACCTAGTTAACACTCTACCTTCCCGCACTCAGAATTGGTTCGATTTAAACACCTTCATGGTATATTCCCCCTCTATCCCATGCGCAGGTCTGCACGGGCCTTTGAAGTCTTTGCTTTCTAAGAAGGCTCTGGGGATTTCCAGTTGGTGGATTCTGTCACTTAGGGGCACATTTACTATTGGTCGACTATCGAGGGTTAATTAACCAAAGGATTTACCGCATTTCCATCGATCGAACGATCGAAGTAAAAATTAAACGATTAAATCCTTCGAATCGATAGAACGATTTTTCTTTGATCAAAAAAAGCTGGGAAAGCCTATGGGGACCTTCCCCATAGGCTAACATTGGTGCTCGGTAGGTTTTAGGTGGCAAAGTAGGTGGTCGAAGTTTTTTTTAAAGATACAGTACTTCGACTATCGAATGGTCGAACGATTTTTAGTTCGAATCGTTCGATTTGAAGTCGAAGGTTGAAGTAGCCAATTCAATGGTCGAAGAAGCCAAAAAAATACTTCGAAATTCAAAGAATTTTTTATTCTAATCCTTCACTCGAGCTAAGTAAATGTGCCCCTATGTATCACTTGTTAAGCAGTGTGACCTGATATCCCTCTTTGTAAATGAATTGCAATACGCTATTGACTATATTGTGCTATTTGTGTCAAACAAGAATTGTCCAGAAAAATGATCTTGTTGGTGAAATACTTTGTTCCGAGCGAAAGAGACCGTAGGCAATAATCATGCTTTGCTGTGCTTGCGCCTTCCCCTTTCTTATCACAGGAGGCATTTTAAATATGCACAAAATGAAGCCCTAGTGAAAATAATGGAATATGCACTATAGCAATTGCCACTGGGCATTTGTAAGCAAACATCCGCCAGGAGACGCCAGTATTTGCTTTTTTCACCAGAAACGGCAGTACGCCAAGAAAACGCCATGTTATTGAACTCTATGGGATCCGCAGGTTTGGAAATACACTTTGCTAAAATTCACCTTTTCAATACGGTGGCCAAACTCTCACAAGATGGATTGCTCATATACGTATTTGTGGAATTGTCTGCTGCTGACATAATTACGTTGCATAGTAATGATTAGTTCGGCTACATTTTGAAAGTAAATTTCTGCTTGGCTTTTTTCCACAAAAGTTTAATAAAATTCTTTTGAGCGGAATTGTGGCGAACAATAAAAAACAGAAATGCCTGTTGGGAGAAGAAAAGAACAGGCTGAAAATCGCACATTATCAAGCCTCAAATTTTTCTGGTCGAGTTTTAAAGGGCAAAAAAAACTAATTTTTAGAGGGGAAAAAAATGTAATTTTTAGAGATTTATTATGATCCAAAGATGCTAAAAATTTGAATCCAAAAACACTCCAGCTAAAACCTGTCAAATCATGAAGAACTCAATGGGCAATGGTCCTTTTAACAGTTGGAACATGTTTTTTTACCTTCAGGATTCTATAGTTTTGGGCTGTTTGCGCTGGTTCCGTTCAATAATCCCATAAATTAGTGTGTTCGGAAAGTTGCATGATTCAAATTGACGTTTTGTCGTAACTTTTTCTTGCACCAATTTTATTTTGAATATTTATTGGTAAATGAAGGGGATTCGGGTTTACAGTCCATGGGAGATGACTTTCCAATAATTCTGAGCTTTCTGAATAACAGGTTTCTGGATAACCAATCCCAAACTGATTCTGAAAATTAAGTTTCATATTAAACTTGCTAAAAATCCCAAACAACTGTGTTTGCAGTGGAACCAGGCAGTGACTATGATGTATCTGGTGAGGATTTAAGTATTTTGGATTTCCTATTAGCAGAGTTCCTGGGCTCTGAAACCCGCACAGGTAACTCAAAACCAAACATGTGGCAAGCCCTAGTTAGATTATTTGGTTGTAGGTGGAATCCAGATAAATGAAGTTATAGATTGGTTGAGTGTGTGTTTTTATATGGTTTTCATACACATCAGCAGGCTTTATGTTGCTATAGCAGCCGCCTTATAAATTATGCGTCACAGCAGTTTCAGGGAAAGTAAAAGCATCAAATACATTCACATTGCTAATTTTATTTCCTTTTGCCGCAGTGGAATGCAAAATGTATTCAGTGGTCAGCAGATTAAACCCACATATTAGTTCTTTTCATGTAAATATGTCACTGTTCTGTATGTATACAGCTTTCTAAGATGAATCAGAATTGTACATGCTGAACGCTAGAGAGGATTGGGTTTTCATCTATAATAACTGAATTAGCTGACAAAGTTGCTTCCTTGTTGGTGTGTTTGTGGCATGGGGAAAACATGTTTTTTTTCAAAATGCATCAATTAATAGTGCTGCTTCTTCACTGAACTCTGTTTTTCAAAAGAGAAAAAGGATATTTGTATGTTTAATTTTGAAATCTGACATGGGGCTAGACATATTGTCAGTTTCCCAGGTGGCCCCAGTGATGTGACGTGCTCTGATAAACTTCAGTCACTCTTTACTGCTACACTGCAAGTTGGAGTGATATCACCCCCCTCCCTTTCCCCCCCAGCAGCTTAACAACAGAACAACGGGAAGGTAACCAGATAACAGCTCCCTAACACAAGATAACAGGTGCCTGGTAGATCTAAGAACAGCACTCAATAGTAAAATCCAGGTCCCACTGAGACACATTCAGTTACATTGAGTAGGAGAATCGACAGCCTGCCAAAAAGCAGTTCCATCCTAAAGTGCTGGCTCTTTCTGAAAGCACATGACCAGGCAAATTGACCTGAGATGGCGCCTACACACCAATATTACAACTAAAAAAAAAAATACACTTGCTGTGTAATTTAATAAAAATAAAAACTGCATCATAAAAATCATGACAGAATCCCTTTAATTAAATCCAATAGGATTGTTCTGTCACTAGCAGGGATTAATTATATTTTAGCTGGGTACTGTTTTTAAAATTTGAATTATTTGCTTATAAATGGAGTGTATGGGAGATGGCCTTCCAGTAATTCGTTAACTTTCTGGATAACAGGTTTCTGGTTAATGTAGCCCTTACCTGCATAGTATTCCATCAAATAAAAGGGTAAGTATGAGTCAGGTACAGAATGAAAACAATATTGACATATATCAGTACCCACCAACTCTCGCAAATCCTAGGCAGAGAAGCTGCTTCTATCTGTCTCTCTGAGCTTGGGGTGGTGGCGCAGACTGGATTTCGCCACCTGTCTGGTTTTGACCCGAACCTTCCCTGTTTTCAGAAGGGCTGCCCGGGTCAAGACAGTCTGCCTGGTAACTCTGTTGATTGCCACACCATAGCCCCACCTATGTGGTGTAGCACATCCCGCCACAACATTGCTGACCTGCCCTGGTGACGGCATGACCCGTCCCCTGCCCAGCCGCACAAAGGAGGCAACCCTAGCCACCACCACCTCAGAATGAGTGACAGAAACGGCTCTCCATCTCAGGCTGGTTAAGCCTGGTCGAAGTGTTGGGAGAAGAAATTACCATTGGGCTGGGGGTGACTTAGGTAAGGTTGCCACCTGTCCAGTCTTGACCCGGACAGCCCAGTTTTCTGAAGGGCTGTCCGGGTGAAAACTGCATACGATTGACGTGCCGATCAGTCAATCGTCAGGCCATAGCCCGTCCCTGATGTCATGACCCCGCCCCCATTACATTGCGGCTTTGCCCCCTGCCCAGAGTTAGGCAGGCCAAAAGGGGCATCCATAGGTTCAGGGCAAGCCTGTAAAGAAATAATATTGCAGCTCTAGTAGTATTAGTGATATGTTCCTGCCAGTTATAGCAGTTCCTGCCAGTCATTATCACTTTAAAAGGCCTTGCTGTCAGCGCACTCTTTCATTAGGGGACAGACAAGGTTACCCTGCAGCAGGACACTCTCTCTACATCTCCTTTTGATTTCATTTTTTCTCTTGATATAAAATGCTGATCTGTTCTTACGTGGAGACGGCTCCTTTGGAAAGGAATTTGCTGGGTGTAGCATAAATACGTCCAAATAAAAAAGGAAATTATATCGGATTTCACCCAAAGCATGATATAAATCAAAGGAAACTGCCAAATTTTCTCATAGCCTTAACAGTTCTGGGGATTCATCTTAGAAATATATTCACCTGTCAGCATATTTATATGAATATCAAGAACATTTATCTGCTTCTGGATTCAAATGTTTTTTTTTTCTCTTATGAAAAAATAAGATTTTGATTTGACTGTATAGTCGGGGCCATAGCCCGAAATTTCCTTCTCCTTACACCGTCTGTCACCCACAATGGAAACACTGAATTCTGTCAGTTTCCACATAGGGGAAAAGCACATTCCACTACCAACTGACAATCTTAGTTTCCTAAATATACTGTATACATTAAAGAAGGGAAATGAACCCTTCTGTCTATTATTATCTATATACCTGTGAAATTTTATGGTTGTGCCTAAATAGGGTCAGTTGGAAATAAGTTTGCCACCTGTCTGGATT
Organism: Xenopus laevis; assembly: GCF_017654675.1. Classification (NCBI taxonomy): domain Eukaryota; kingdom Metazoa; phylum Chordata; class Amphibia; order Anura; family Pipidae; genus Xenopus; species Xenopus laevis. Next base: position 142,559,543 of record NC_054374.1, read on the forward strand.
TCACCTGGAGAGCCCGGTATTTGGAAGGACTGTCTGGGTGAAACCTTCCTGTCTGGATATCCAAATAGGAAATCTGGACAGGATATTAAAAATAATGACATTCCAATCAGCCAATCACTGATTGCCATGTGATCAGCCCCACCCCTGACATAACCTGTCCCGCCTATGATAACCTGTCCCGCCTATGATGCCACAACCCCACCTCCAACATCACCAGTCCCGCCCATTCCCATCTCTGATGTCATCCGCCCCACCCTACTGCCCTGGTGGCAACCCTAGTTGGAAAGTATGCAGGTACACTGGACTGGCATCTTTTCAGAGTGATGGGGTACCCCCTCAGGGCCCCCCGGCAGTCCGTGCGGCGCATATTCCCGGACAGTTTCCGGGTGTACGTGGTTGGGCGGGGGCCCGGCTGCGTGTCCTGCGCCAGGGCGCGTCCGGCGATGACGTCACCATCTTGAAGTGACGCTGGCGTCACTTCGCCAGCGTCTACGCTGATCGCAAATTCCGCACCAAATGACAACATCATGACGCTCTGCGTCGCGACTTGTCATTTGGTGCGGAATTTGAATTTTGGTCCCAAATTCCCTTTAAAAGGCCAATTCTCCATTTTGACATTGCCCAAGCTGACTTCTGTTTACAGACCCTGCTGAAGCTTGTTTTTTCTACTTGGTTTTTGACTACTGCCTGGTTTTTGACTTTGATCCCTGCCATCTGCCTTGACCTGTTTGCCTGATTGACTACATTTTTTGCCTAATCCTAACAGTACCTCATTGGTTCTGCAGCAGAAAGCCCGGGCGTCAGTGAACACCGGAATCCACAGGGGTATCCCTCGTGCGTCTGAGTGCACCAGCCATCTCCTAAAGGTTCCTGATTGAAGAGTATGTTACAATAGTCCTTTCATACCCCAGGGACGATAGCCCACATTTTTCTTCTCCTTTAACTGTCACCCACAATGGAATACTGGATTCTATCAGTTTCCATACAGGGGAACAGCACGTTCCACCAACTGTATTGTCTGAGCTTCATTCCCTAAATAGACACATAAAAGGGGAAACGATGAACCATCTGTCTATCATCATCTATATATTTCTAAAATCAGATTGTCGTACATAGAGACAGTTGGAAAGTCTGAGCGGTGCATTCGACTGAATTTGGGGGCATGCAGTTTAGCAACAGCTAAAGAGGAGCAGTTTACACAGCTCTGATGAATATACTCTATCAAAAAAAAAATTTTTCATTTGTCTTTATAGTCATTTCATTCCCCAGGGGCCAAAGTCCAAAATGTCCTCCTCCTTCCACTGTCTGTTATCCACAATGTAAACATTGAATTCTATCAGTTTCCGCAGAGAGGAACAGCACATTCCACCACCATCTGTATTGTCTGAACTTAGTTTCATAAATGGACACTTTAAAGACTGGATGCCTTTTCACTCCATGAAGCATCTAAAAGTGTTCTTAGGAGACATGTTGGCGCTTAGCAACATTACTATTGTGTTTGCTGGACTCGCTGTGTTTCTTTCATTGCTAAATGAGCCTTTAGTTCCTTTAGTTCCTTAGAACAAGGAAAACATTCCCGTTTCCGTTAAAAGTCATTTACTGGTTGTACAGGGATGGGATCCGTTATCCTGAAACCCATTTATCCAGAAAGCTCCAAATTATGGAAAGTCCGTCTCCCATATACTCCATTATAAGCAAATAATTCCGATTTTTAAAACCGATTTCCTTTTTCTCTGTAATAATAAAACAGTACATTGTACTTGATCCAAACTAAGATATAATAAATCCTTATTGGAAGCAAAACCAGCCTATTGGGTTTATTTAATGTTTACATGATTTTCTAGTAGACTTAAGGTATGGAGATCCAAATTACCAAAAGATCCATTATCCGGACAACCCCAGGTCCCAAGCATTCTGGATAATAGGTCCCATACCTGTACTAGAGTTATGCCAAAGCTCGTAAGGGCAGCATGATGTGACATTGCACTGATGAATTGTTTTGGTATTATATTTAAATGCTTGTGTTATAATGCACTCCATTGAGGTATGAGGTATGGCGGCTCAGCAGAGAGTGGTTTTTCGGTTTCTTGGACCTTGGTATATGATATATGGGGGAGATACCCTGTCAAAATACAGACTGTTTTTACCCATTTACATTATTTTTCTTCTTGTAGTGTTCATAATATTAGCTGTTTTATGCTGCTAATATCATTGTTTTTTTAACAGGAAAAGTAAAATGACAGAAGTATTCGGCTGCGCACTATAAGCATTTTTTAAATGAAGTTGTTTGAGTGGGTAGATGTACCTTCCAAATATGTTGACACCCAGCCATAGTAGTCATGTCTAGGAATTAAACGTAATCTTCTCAGTATGTCTAACCATAATGACCTGGGATGTTGTTACAAATGTCTGGCTCTGGCATGTGAGCCTTTGTGATAACTCATACTAATTAGGAGCTGCTTGCATGTGCCCAATTAGAAAAGCTGTGATTGTCAGGGCTCGCTGCCAAGAGGACCAAAATGAAAGCCCTCGTCAAGAAGAACACTGGCGGGAAAATATTGCTATTAATTATTCACAAACATTAGCAATTAGACTCATTTAGATTTGTCTTCTAAAGTAATGTACACTCCTTGCAACAGCCACTGACGTCTGCCTAACCTTGGCCTAATGCCGCCTGTCATCTATAGGCATTGATGGTAGGACGATACAAATGAAAGTGGAATGATCAATGTACATTCCCTAGTCGCCCTGAAGGCGACATTAGCCCAGGCGTTAGGCAGATGACAGTAGTCTCAATGTTGCGATGAGTAATTTAGTATGTGCACCAATGCATTTATTTTCAAAAATGGGTTGTTATTTACAAGGTTATGATCATAAAATTGCCACCATTATATGGCAACATAAACCCCACATGGTGGGCCTAACTACTGTATATACCTCCAGTCAGACTTTTCACATGTAGGTACCCAGGGCCAGAACTAGGGGTAGGTGCCTAAGACGCAAAGTTTGTAGGGGGCCAGGCACGTACCTTCATGTCACCTACAACTTTTCCAGCAAATGTTACCTCACTAAAGTCTCAATCGAGTTACGCAGTCGAAAGTAAGAGCGCGGCAACTGGCGCCTGTTCGAGCATGCGCATTCTCGTTCTTATCCCGACAAGCACCAATGCACACTGAGGGGGGCCACGCAGCTGGACCCAGCACAGTCTTAGAGGGTATAAACCCCTCTGCCACTACCCTTTATAGTCTCATAAATGACTGCCACTTCCACGGGTGGGGTGGGGTGGTGGTGCGAAGTGGATTGGATGGGAGATCGAGCCCGCCCAGCCAAAAAAAAAAAATGAAAAAAAAAAGTTAATAGTCAAGGCCATCTCTTTGACTATTTAAGGCAGGGTGGGGAGATATGGATTCTGAATGCACATTTCAAATTGGAGTTGTTTTTTTTTTTTAAACATGCAAAATATAAAAGAAGGAATATTTTTTTCCTGTATGTGATAATATTAGTTGGCAATTTATTCTTTTAAGACCTGTTGTCTTTTTCCTCTATCACTATTACTATTATTATTTATGTATATACAGTATAACTGATGTGTTATACATATTGGACATATCAGTCCCTGCCCCATTGCAGCTTTCAGTCTAAAGTTATTATCACAATTATACACACTAGGTAGGTTTGCCACCCGGCGGGGACCAGAAGTGTAGTTGCTGGTAAATTTGCATCCTTAGGTTGAGCACTTGGCCTGCCACTTAAACACCTGATCCCACCCAGTCTTACCTTTTTTCTTGACCAATTGCCCCATAATCCGTCGTCAATGAATCCATCGCTTTGTCCCTATTCATCACTCCACCCCTTTTTGTCACCGCCTCACCCCCTTACATTGCAGCCAGCTCCTTTTGGTCATTGCTCACCCCACCCGCCAGTATGACAATTTGAAAAAAGGTGGCAACCCGAACACCAGGGTGAATTATATCAGGAGCCAGTTTCCTACCTGTATGTTTTTTTGGAGTGAGGAAGGAAACCGGAGTACCCAGAGAAATCCCAGAGTGAAGGAAGCCCTGTATGGATCCTAATCCCTTCTTGGTAGGGATGCACTAGATCCAGGATTCGGTTTGGGATTCTGCCAGGCCCGGATTTGTGGCGAGGCCACAATGGCCCGGGCCTAGGGCGGCAGAATATTAGGGGCAGTATGCATCCCAGGCGCTTTGAGGGGAGCACAGCTCCCCAGAGCTCTGGTGCAGGCGCGCATGCGTGCTCGCACCGGAGGGGGGGGTGGGACTGCGCGGCCGAAGGCAGGACCGTGTGGCCTCGGGGTGCCCACCATCTAAATCTGGCGCTGGATTCGGACAGAATTCTGCCTTTTTTCAGCAGGATTGTGATGAATCCTTCTGTCCGGCTGAACCGAATCCTAATTTGCAAATGCAAATGACTTTTTGTCAAAACAAGGAAGTAAAAAGTGTTTCGTCCTTGCCATCCCTAATTTGCATATGCAAATTATGATTCAGATTCGGTTTGGTATTCAGCCGAATCTTTCATGAAGGATTCAGGGGTTCAGCCGAATCCAAAATAGTGGATTCGGTGTATCCCTTCTTCTTGGGCCCACACTTCCACCTCCAACTGGAACCCATTCAGCTTTTGCTGAACAGTAACTCCCTGACCCCCTTCCCACTGGAGATTTATGTAATACACAGATTTTCATGTTTTTCATTAAGGCCTTAATCTCTGGCTACCAACATGCAATTGAGACCAAGATCTTTATCGATTCCTTAAACAGACCGTATCTAGACAGCCCACGCTTATCTTTTAACAACATCTTTTCATGGTTCCTCACAGGGAGTTTGACTCATCATTTTCTACCATTCCGCTGCTTTCAGGCATTTTTTTTATCTACTTTGATAAGAGCAAAATTGTGGGGATTTCAGACATAAAAAACATAGTAATGTCCCTCAAGTGACTGCAATGAAATATTGATGCAATTTGCCTCAGAGACAAAGTTGCAAATAAGAATCTGGAAATATTTTGAGCTGCATAAAAAGGCTCAGGAGCTGCACAAAGAGTTAGAGACTCATGAGAGTCATGGGTCACTGGGAGTTTGTGCCTAATCGCACAATGACCATATTCACTCCTTTGCTTAGGGAAAATCAATGCTGCCAAGGCTCCCTACATATAAATATGAAATATGGTGGCCTTGTCTGGCAGGGATCAATTAGTACTTTTTATCTGTGAGCCACATTAAAATGTAAAAAGATTTGGGCTGGGGTGCCAAAATTGTGCTGTAATTGGCTTTATGATAACCCCATGTTGACTGGCAGCCTACAGGAGACTGTCTCTGGCAGAACACCTGGGTTTTATGCAACTAAAACTTGCCTCCAAGCCTGGAATTCAAAAATAAGCACCTGGGGACACATCCAAGGGGCTGGTGAGCAACATATTGCTCATGAGCTAGTAGTTGGGGATAGGGTTGCCACCCGGCCAGTATTTTACCGGCCTAGCCGGTAAAACACCTGCCGGGGCCGGTATTACAAATTTACCGGCAATGTAGCTGCCGGTAAATTTGTAATACACCTAACAAAAGCCCGTGGCCTGCCCCCAAACTCACCTTTTTTGCCGGCTTCTTGTTAATCACAATGCCGAGGCTCCGCCCCCTTTGATGTCACGAACTGTCCCAGCCAATCACTCGACGTGGCTCCGCCCCTTTGACGTCACAACCCACCTTTTTGTTCCCACCCCCTCCAACGGCCGGTGGAACTTTTATTAAAAGGTGGCAGCCCTAGTTGGGGATCAGTAACTTAGTAGTTCCTGATAGTCAGAACATCTAGTCTGTTAGATACATAGAGGCACATTTATCAAAGGTCGAATTTCGAATTCATTTGAGTTTTTTTAAACTCCCATAAATTCGAAATTCGACTAGTTGAAATGTATTAATACAACTGAATTAATAAAACTCGGATCAATTTAACGACCAGAAAACTCTGGTCGTTAAATTGAATTCGATCAAACTCAATTAATTTTTTCTCTTAAAAAAACTTGAATGTCAGGAAGGCTGCAAACCTCTCCAAATTGATCCCTGGACCTCTCCCATTGACATAAACAGTAATTCATCAGGTATTAAATGGCGAATAGTCAAATTTGAATTCTTAAAGAGCCAGAGTATGCTAAAACTCAAAAAACAAATTGGAATTTTTAAAAAAAAAAAAAAAAACTTGAATCGAGTTTGGATAACTCCCTAATCAAATTTGACAGTTTTGACCATAAAACAAAATTGAAAATTCGACCTTAATAAATCTGCCCCTAATATCTAATACCTAAATTGTGCACAGAAATTAATTCATACAGAGGAATGTAATAAAAGTCGCAAAGAGCAAAACAATTCGCACCAATAAGACTAAAAATCCACATCTCGCAATGTAATATTGTTCCTTAAACTGTTATTGCATTGCGAATTTTAATTGCGCATTGCGAATTTTAATTGCGCACTCATAAGAAGTGCTTGAAGGTGTCGTTATCTTTTGGAGCAAACATAACGACTTTTTTAGTAAGAAGTTTTATTACATTGACTGCGCATTGGCGAAAACTATAAAATTCGCAAACGGTCTTTCACTGTCGGAAGTGGTCGCTAAACAGTTTCTGGTCTCGCAAAAGCTATATTAAATTCGCACAAAGCAAAATTTGTTCGCGCAAAGGCATAACTTTTCGCATTGCGAATAGTTTTTCCGTTAGCGATTTTTATTACATTCCCCCGATAGTGCCTTTACCTGGGCACTGGCTGAGACCTTGGCCACTCATAAATGTATGGGCTTCAAAACATGTCTTTACTCATCATACATATCTGATCAGGTCTTGGTCAGGTATTGATTGGACTCAATAAAAAATGAGTTTTAACTGATAAACTTGTGGATGCAGTCAGCAACCAGTGGGTCTGCATGGGCCCCAACTGTGACACAATTTGATGAGCTTTTTAGGCTCACAACTTGGGTGCCCAGGTTTGATAAACATCTGGTAGGTATAGCCAGCTTTACACTCTCTTGTTCTTTATTTAATCAATGCTCTCTGATGTTTTTAATGTAAATGCCTTGTATGAGTGTTGTAATACAATCACACCCTGGTGAAACATATGTGCAAGTTAGAAGGATAACGTTTGACCATCCAGTTGGTGGCATTAAATTCAAGGAGAATTATTGACTTGAGAAGCAGGCCACAAAAGAAGTAAGGTGTAGTTTGGGGCATAGCTGTATGCAATGGGGCATTGTCATGGCAGATTGTTGACCTAAACCATTTTATAACATGTTGGGTTAGCCAACCGGAGTATTATCTTCAGCAGGGGTCCCCAACCTTTTTATACTGTGAGCCACATTCAAATGTAAAAGAGTTGGGGAGCAACACAAGCATGAAAAAGTCCCTTGTGGTGCCAAATAAGGGCTGTGATTGGCTATTTGGTAGCCCCTATATGGACTGGCAGCCTACAGGAGGCTCTACTTGGCACTATACTTAGTTTTTTTTATGCAATTTAAACTTGCCTCCAAGCTTGGAATTAAAAAATAAGCACCTGTTTTGAGGCCACTGGGAGCAACATCCAAGGGGTTGGAGAGCAACATGTTGCTCACGAGCTACTAGTTGGGGAGCACTGATCTTCAGCATGCCTTCAATTTATCTTATTTTATGACATATATAATTTATATAATTTATGAGTGATTTTTTTTCCCAATGGGACTTTTAATATTCTCATATAATACACAAAAGCCATAAATATCCTGTAAAATATATCCTTATAAACGGTGAGTTCTGATGTCATCAGTTATAAACGGTGAGTTCTGATGTCATTTCTGTCACATGACTCACTGAAATTTGTGTATTATAATAAATAAAGTACCCCCAGTTGCAAAATATGAGGATATTAGAAGTTACCTCGGAGTTCCATGACCTGTATAAAAACACTCGGCGTTCGGCCTCGTGTTCTTATATGGTCATGAAACTCCTCGGTAACTTATAATATCCTTATATTTTACAAGAGGGGGTACTTTATTCACTATATATTACAACAGAGGGTACATTACTATTTTTATAGTATTCAAGTTTCAGTAAATTTTGATACAAGCAACATCACTAAGCATATATATAATATTTTTAGTATACTGTTGTGTATTTTATATTTATATGTTGTTTGTGTGGACATAGAAATCTCTTCTGAAATTTACTTAGTCCCTGTTATTCCTCCCTAGAGACAGTAACAAATGGATCTCATAGCTCTCCTCTAACAATTTCTTTAAATACCAAAAGATAAATTCAGAGTTCTTGGCTTCCCCTATTACAGCGCCACGGCTGAAGAGGACATTGGCTATAAAGCTTGTTGGAGCTTGAAATTTACTGTCAAAACTAAAGGAGATGGTGTTAAAATGAACACATTCCTTCTAATTAGCATGACTTTGCCCTTTGTATTGGAACACTAGCATTCTATAGAATGTGCCAGGGCTGTGATTTGGGTTATACAGCTATAACTCTTCATAAAGGCACAATACTCTGTGTATCAGCTCTTTCCTAGTTTAGCCAAATTAACTCATTTTTTTTTTTCATTGAAAATATAATAATATAACGGTACGTTTATAATTTCTGTTATATCTACCATTTACAAAAGGAGAACCCACCTGCATTGCAAAAAAAATGTGGCATAGGTTATTCTGCACAGTTTGCTGTATTTATCTATTATGTTTATTAATGTTATAGGGAGCAGCCTTCATCGCTCTCACGGTGTAACCTCATACATGGACTGCAATGAAAAGATCCAGATTATTAAGATAATATTACATTGGCTTTATCCATTGTTAACCTTGGAACACAAATCTTACCTTGTGTTGTTTAGCAGTGCACAAGTGGAAAAACATATGTAAGGGCTTCTTGCCAGTAAACACTGAATATCCATTTCTTCAGCTAGAGCAGGGATCCTTCCCCAACATTTTCTACCTGTAAGCTACATTAAAATGTAAAAAAAAGAGAGCAACATAAACATGCAAAAAGCATACCTCTCAAAATTTTGGAAGTAAAAAGAGGGACAATTTTTTTTCCCGCACGTAGCGCAGCAATTTTTTGACCACACCCTTTCTGTGGCCACACCCCCTAATTACCATGTTTGTTTTACAAAATTTGGCAGGTTATGAAAGTTTGAAAATATTTCTCCTTATCTAAACTGTGTTTTTGTGTCTCAAAATTGTTACAAAGTATCTTATTTGCACCTGTTAGCTGTTCTGGGCTCTCTGCTAAAAGCCAATTAAGTGAGAAACTTTGTTTCTTTTTCTGGCTGTTCAGTGCAGAGAAAAGAGGGACTTTCCAGTACAAATGAGGGACTGCGGGTTGAGCTGTCAAAAGAGGGACTGTCCTTCCGAAAAAGGGACAGTTGGGAGGTATGAAAAAGTTCCTGGGGTGCAAAATATGGGCTGTGATTTGCTATTGGTAGCCCCCTTGTGATGAAGATGTTTTTCTACTTTTTAAACCATTTTTTTAATCTGATCTATATGTGGTTTTCAAGAGTGCCCTAAACCTTCTTTACATTGTATAGGTATTATCTGCTCCCCTGAGCTGAGGGCCTGGGGCAGGAGAATCTGGGCCACTTTTCTACTTCTGTGAGTTATTTTACTACAAGTGGATGTGTCTATGCGTAAATACACGTCTTAAGTGTCTTAAATGACACAAATTTGAACATTTTGTAGGCCGCACCTGCTTTTAACCAGTCCCCTTTTACCCTTATATGTTAACATGTACAGACACAATTTTTCCCGGGGAATGAGAACCAGGAAACTTTGTCTACACCCCTAGAATGTGGACTGATGGGAACCATAGAAGTGTATTATATTGTGGTAATAAGGACCTTGTTGTTGTATTTATTTATTTGCAGACACCTCTCAACTTTGCATTTAATGCATGTCTCCTGTGTACCATAATCATGCCCAGCCACATGCCCAATCTACACCCAATCCAGCCCACTTACCTGTATTCCTCTCCCCTTCCAACAAGACTGCTCAGTCTAAACAAGCATTTATAGATATGAGACCTCAGTACTTCCCGGAAAAAGTAGTTGCCAGAGAACACATTATCAAAATACAGGTATAAGTTCCGTTATCCGAAAACCTATTATCCAGAAAGCTCAGAATTACACAAAGGTTGTCTCCCATAGACTCCATTTTTCCAAATAATCCATAATTTTAAAAGATGAAGATCCAAATGACCAGGCCCGGATTTGCGGCAAGGCCGCTTAGGCCGGCAAAAAATAGGGGCGACATGCCGCCCAGCCGCATTATGGGGACGTTCGCGTCCCCATTCAACTACACCAGCTGCGCCGGCGTTTTTTCGCCAGCGCGCTGGGAAGGCGGGCGCTAGGACCGCGCGGAAACTTGGTCGTACCGCACGGCCCAGGGGCGTCCAGAAAAGAAATCCGGCGCTGCAAATGCATCTGGAAAGCCCCAGGTCCCAAGCATTCTGGATAACAGGTCCTAAGCATTCTGGAGAACAGCTCCCATCCCTGTATATGGTGTGATAGATTCATTGCACTGATGACAACATATAGACATATTAGAGGAACAATAGGAACTGTATGAAACATGTCTTTCTGCGCAGTAAAATAGTGGAAAGGATCCAAACGAACAGATTGAAGTGACTATTGCTGCCAAGAACAACAAACATTTGGCTGTATAAATATAATTTAATCCAGTGCAAAGCTGTGATGGAAATTCCATTGCAGGAGCTACAATTCAGTGTTCACAGCTAAATTCACACTCATAGAAAATCTCCATGTATGTTATATCTGGCATGATAAAGGTTATATGGGCTAGCATAGGGTCCAGTTTAATGACTGGAAATTCATCTCGGGCAGGCCCATTTATCAAAGTTCGAATTCTTCTCAATATGCAAAACAACTCCAACCAAATCCTTATTTATCCATATTCAATATTTTTCCGAAAATTCTGTTTGCAGATAAAAGTTGTGAATAAAAACAAAACGTATACATTTTTTGGCTTCTCCACCCGAAAAATCAGTTTTTTTCAGATTTTTGCCCGAAAACCATATAATCTTCAGATTATTTTACGAAACCCAGCGCAGATCAAAATATCTTTGGGACTTCTCCCATCGGTTTATTTGCAACCTCGGCAGGTCTGAGATGCCAGATTTTCAGATTCAGAGTGTTTCCATCCTCGAGGTATAATAAATCCCGAAATATTTGTGTTTTTTTTCCCACTAAAAATTCAGATTTTATACATATACATACATACATACATTTTCAGGTATGTGGCATTAGGAGTTTAGTAAATATGACCCTTAAAGTCACCAGGAGCTGCTTTTTGCTACCCCTAGTGACTTGAAGTCTCCTGCCGTCCCTCACCCCTGTTTTTATTTTATTGGCAGTGTGGCCAGTAAAATGGCCAGAAATAGGCATGGCTTCAGCAGGAACAACCTTGCAACTCTGTCAACTGAGACACCATATCCATTCCATTGTGTTTGTGCACACTTGAACTTTAAGTTGCATTAGCCAATAGAAACTTGTCATGTTGGATCTTTCAGAAAATTAGGCTTCACAACATCAACGCGCTTAGAAAACATTAGCAGCTTGGTGTGGAAAGCTTTCCAAGGGGCAATGGGGACAGATTCTGTATCTGAGGCAGGTTAAGAACACATTCTTAAAGGGATACTGGGAAAATGGGAAAAAAAACTCATCCAGCAGAATTCTGCACTGAAATCCGTTTCTCAAAAGAGCAAACATATTTTTTTAAATTCAATTTTGAAATCTGACACGGGGCTAGACATATTGTCAGTTTCCCAGCTGCTCCCAGTCATGTGACTTGTACTCTGATAAACTTCCTGCCTAACAACAGAACAATGGGAATAGCAGCTCCCTAACACGAGGTAACAGTTTCCTGGTAGAATTAAGAACAACACTCAATAGTAAAATCCAGGCCCACTGCAACACATTCAGCTACATTGAGCAGGAGAAACAACAGCCTGCCAGAAAGCAGTTCCATCCTAAAGTGCTGGCTCACTCTGAAAGCACACGACCAGGCAAAATGACCTGAGCTGGCTCCTACACACCAATATTACAACAACAAAAAAAAATTTTTATATTGTAGAGTGAATTATTTGCAGTGTAAACCGTGTAATTTAGAAATCTTGACAGAATCCCTTTAACAAAAGAAACAAAGAATGTAAATCCCATACCTGTACAATGCATTATTATTATTTATATCAGTAATACTGAAGCCCACAAACTCTGTGTGTAATTGGCATGTGCAGTGGCCTTGACAATTGAAATTGTTCCCTATTCACTTGCATGGGGGTGGCATGCAAGCATGGCCAGAACTAGGGGCAGGCAGAGTAGGCACCCGCCTAGGGCGCAATCATGGGCAGGGCTCACTTTTAAGGGTTTTTTTTTTTTTTTTTAAACCTTGGTTTGCTTGTCCTTTTATAGTTTTATAAATCAACTTTTACCCGTGATTCGTACTCGGGCATAAGCACTCCTCACCTCCCTCTTGGCAGCTGCTGGCACAGGTAAATATTTATGGGCAATATCTTGGCTGCTGCTGGCACAGTTAAATAGATGAATAGGGGCAATATGATGAATCTTTGGCTGCTGCTGGTACAGGTACATATTTGAGGGCAATATGATGGATTTTTGGCTCCTGTGGGCACAAGTACATGCAATATTGTGGATTTTTTGGCTGCTGCTGGCACGGGTAAAGATTATGGGCAATGAGGGATTGGCTGCTACTGGCTCAGGTATATGAGGCACAGGTACACAGATGTTTGGGGCAATATGATGGATTTTTGGCTCCTGCTGGCACAGGTACAAATTAGAGGCAATATGATGGATTTGTTTTGGCTGCCTTTGGCATAGGTACTGATTCAGGGTAATAATATGATGGATTTTTTGCCTTATTGTGGCACAGGTATGTATTGGGGATTTAGGGCAATCTGAGGGATTGACTGCCAGTGGCACAGGTACAAATGGGGGCATATGATAGGTGCTGGCACAGTACAAATGGGGGCATATGATAGGTGCTGGCACAGGTACATGGGGCAACATGATGGCTGCAGGTAAAGGGGGAAATATGAATGATAAGGTGGGAAATAGAAATGAAGAACCGGGTGGGGGGGGCACTGAATGAAGCCCTTGCCTGGGGTGCCAAAATACCTTGGCCCGGCCCTGCATGCAAGCAAGAGTGATTGACAGTTAGAGATATGGCAATCAACATATACTGATGGCAGCAAAAAATGCTCCGGGCAGCCAAATGGAAGAGTTCTTCCCTCCCAAATCAACAAGCCCTCATTACCAAAGTTAAATGGGTCAGAACAATGGAGACTATTAGGGCATATCTGCAAGGCATGGTGCTAGGATGTGCACAGTGATTTATTTTGTCTGCCTGTATGTGTAGTATAAATGCTTTTCCCCTCTCTCTATTGCTGGTAGGCAAACCTCTTTGTCTTCCCATGTTTTCTTCCTATGCAGACAAAGTAATAAAATATGCTCTCTACATTTTATCCAGTATTAGTGATGGGCGAATTTGCGCCGTTTCGCTTCGCCATTTCGTGCGAAATTCGTTTTTGACGCCGGTGTCCGGTTTTTTGACAGATTTTTTTTTTTACGCAAATTTTTGCGGCCGTTTCGCAAATTTATTCGCCGACGGCAAATCATGCAAATTCGCCACGAATTTGCGCCAGGCGAATAAATTCGCCCATTGTCTCTTTAAAAAATTCTTCGACCCCCTAGTTCGCCACCTTAAACCTACCGAGCATTAATGGTCCCCATAGGCTTCCTAACAATTTTCTGATCGAAGGAATATCCTTCGATCGATGGATTAAAATCCTTCGAATCGTTCGATTCAAAGGATTTAATCGCTCGATGGAACGATTATTCCTTCGATCGTTCGATCGTAGGAATAGCGGTAAATCCTTCGACTATGATATTCGAAGTTGAAGGATTTTACTCCGACGGTCGAATATCGAGGGTTGATTAACCCTCGATATTCGACCCTAGGTAAATGTGCCCCTGAGTATAGGGTGGCTGCCTGGAAAGAGGTTGGAACAGTGCTTTCTGTGAAACGTTGGCAAAAATACTTTTCTTTTTTCTTTTTTTGTTTCATTTTTCTCTGGAAATAAAAAACCTTCGAACAACTGCCTGCTCCTGATCCTTGATGAATGCAGGAAAAACTCACATCCCAACACATGGGCTATGCCACCGAATTGCTGTGGCTACCCTTGGTAAACGGCCCAATCAGAGGCAACTTGACTCATGGGACAGATCCCTCTGTAACTACCCCCAACCCACTTTCCCGGTTTTTACCCCCATAACTCACATAGCGCACAGTTAACAGATTTGGCAGTTCCTATCTCAGAAAGAGGGATTACATGGTACGTAACAGTAATAAAGACAGTGACAATATATGTGATTGAATGTGTAAGAGGAACTGAACTGCCATTATGTCTTGGGATTATGGAATAAAATACACTGTTTGCCCAGGAGCAGTAACCCATAGCAACCAATCAGCAGGCAGCATTTACTGGTCACCTGTTTGAAAGCAAACATCTTATTGGTTGCTATGAGTTACTGCTCCCAGGCAAACTTAATGCCTTTTATTACATATGGGGTATGACTTTTATATGGTTTAAAATACATTTGATTGTAACCTGCATGTAAAAACCAATAAGTACTTAAATATAAAAAAAAAAAAAGAAATCCAGCAATCAGCGCTTCCTAGTGAATATCATCTGATAAATGAGTGTACCCCCTCTTGTAGGCCATTGCCTTGCTGCTGAATAGGGAATATTTGGATTGTTTTTTCTGCAGTCCATAGGGCAGCCAAGTGCTCAAAATCACCCAAATGTGTTAAGAAAGAAAATGATTCATAAAAGGTCTGTAACAATAGCTGTAAATTCACATTCCGCTGATTCCAGGCGGAACACTATGGGGGATTCACTTACAGGCACATTTTCGTTAATTCATCAAAATGCTAAGTTGCGTCTCGACAGCCGAACACTGGCAAAGTTTCGTTATCATAAATTCGTCCGTGCGAGCATTTCAAAGCAAACTTTCCATAACGTTCATTTGTGCCTAGTGAAACTTCATTAACTCAATTATGCTTAGGTCAATTTGAATAGGGCTGGTACATATAGGTCATATATATGTCTTTATTAGTGATCTTGGTGAAATTGCTTGAAGTGGCCACTTATTAATAAAAATGTCCAAAGAAGCAAAATAAAGACAAAAGAGATCCTCTAATGCCCTAGACATGAGTCCACCCTAAAACAAATGTGGCATGCCCCTCAAATGGTTAAAAACTTATAACTTTCCCGCATACAGGATATGATGTCACTGACATAAGATTGAGGGGGATGTAGCTCCATTTTATCAGCTCGCCAGGTATAACCGGGCGAAGGAAACTCTGGTGAATGCGGTAACATAATGGAAAATTCGCTTTAGTGAATTTGCGGAATTTACGATCGTTCGTCTGGCGAAAGGCAGGAAACTATGTTAGTGATGTACTCTTTTGGTAATGAACTGTCCTTTATGCCTGTTAGTAAATTGGCGATGTCCCTGCGGATTGAATTTCTGGCAAATTTTCGCTAGAGACGGCCACTTCACCCTTTAGTGAATTTGCCCCAATGAATGGTGCCAGCGGTCCTTGAACCATGATTTATTAACAGCTAGCAGCATATACTTCTGAGGATATTCAATATATAAGATACAGTGGCACACACACCAACCAGCTCTTGGGGTTTACGTTAACAAAGAATTGTTTCCCCGGGTTTTCAGCTGCCGTAAAGAAACAGTAACACCAAAGAATGAAAGTCTTTCAAAGGAGAAGGAAAGGCTAAAATTAAGTAAGCTTTATCAGAAAGCTCTATATGAATATATAAATACACCAGTAGTCCCTCAAAGTAATGCTGCTCTGAGTCCTCTGTCAAAAGAAAGAGAGCATTTCTTTCCTTCTATTGTGTACTCATGGGCTTCTGTATCAGACTTCCTGCCTTCAGCTTAAACCTCCAGGGCTAGGGCTTGAGCATGCTCAGTTTGCTCCTCTCCCCCTTCCTCTTCCCTTCCCTGGTGTAATCTGAGCTCAGAGCTATGAGTGAGCAGGAAGTGATATCACACCAAGCTAATATGGCAGCTGCTATCCTAAACAAACAGAGAGCTTCTAGAGCTGTTTTCTCAGGTATGGTAAAGCATTCTGCAGAATAAATATAGTGTTATAGCGTGCACTATTGTGGCTTATCTATTGGCAATAAACTGCTTCAGTACCTTTCCTTCTCCTTTAAAGTAATGAAAATATAATGTGCTGTTGCCCTGCACTGGTACAACTGGTGTGTTTGATTCAGAAACTACTATAGTTTATATAAACAAGCTGCTCTGTAGCCTTGGGGGCAGCCATTTAAAGCTGAAAAGGGAGAAAAGGCACAGGATACACAGCAGATCACAAAAGCACTGTAGTATACAATGAGATTCTCAAGAACTTATCTGTTATCTACTGTTTATCCTGTGCTTGAATGGCTGCCCCCATGGACACACAGCAACTTGTTTATATAAACTATAGTAGTGATTCTGATGCATCAGGTTTACCAATATAGGCCACCACTACATTATATTGTCATTTTTTTTTGTGGTTATACTGCTTTGTTAAGTGTGTTTCAAGGGAGTCCCTACCCTACTATACTTGGTGAGTAACATCTTGGGAAGGCCACACTTGATCTCCTCAGTGGAGTAAAGATTTCTCTGTAAAGCTACCCTGTATATCTAATACTCCTCTCTATACCTTGTTCATGGGTTGGGGTCCCTTTCCCTGACTTATCTTAGGGGACCTTATTCTCCAAGCTCCCCAGCACATCCACCCAGCATCATTTGAAGTCCATAGAGGAAGAGCTATGTGCTCCCCCTCCATTAAATAAAGTATGGGCAGAACAAACTGTGTACTGTGACAGAAGTCCTCCCAAAATATATATAGTCATAAAGACAGTAAGGGAATAAATTAAGATAACAAAGGTTGGACATTTCCAAAACTGGTCCAGACAGGGCAAAGTAAATGATTTCAGGGACCCCTGCACAAAGTCACCCATGCTTCTCGGGGGCACCTTGCTTTTCCAGGTCCCTCTGTATTACACCACTGGGTCCATGAATATCCAATATTTAAATTTATCGATAAGAAGGCAAACTAAATTGGACAACTGGTTACCATCAAATTCCAAATCTCTCTGTTACAATGACAGTTGTACTGTTTGTCTTGCTAATTTGTTGGAACTTTTGCAGCGTTTGTCTATGAGAATGTCACTGATAAACTGCTTTGCTTCTGTTTATGATATCCTTTTTGAGACAATTTATTATACTGGCTGGAAATCTGTATATGCTGGGCAAAAAAACATCAGTAAATGACAAAAGAGTTTAAAGGTCTTATTTTGCATCTTTTTTTTTTCACTTGGTAAATCTAAGGACTTATTTAGCGCCCGTTGAAATGGCACAATGTAGATGTGGATCAGCTGCTTTGAGACAAGAGATTGGTACTGTCTGCGAGCAAGAGTTGAAACCGCTTCTCCCTTGTTAAAGAAATGTAAGATTTTTAAAGATTTTATTTCTAGCGGCAGATCAGGGCACACAGTTTCCGCATCATTATGCTTTTGAACAGACAGAATCTGGATAGCTTTTTTATTGTATAGACAGGGAATTCACTGTGTATAATATATACATATATACTGTATGGGGCAGATTTATCAAGGGTCGAATTTCGAAGTAAAATATACTTCGAAATCCAACCATCGAATTGAAATACTTCGACATCGAAGTCGAAGTATTTTTTACCGAATTTGGCCATCGAACGATCGAAGTTAAATTGTTAGATCGAACGATTAAATCATTCGAATCGAACGATTTTAGCGTACGATCAAACTATTTTACTTCGATCGTTCGATGGCCAAATTCCTTTTTTTTTGTAATATATACTGTATTTGATAAATACACTATAAAAAAAAAAAAAAAAACTAGTATATTGGTGGAGCTGCTGGCTAACCTTTTGTTTAAATATTCAGTAACTCCATTACCATTAGTCCTTGCAGCTGAGGGGATAAGTAGTGTAAATCACAGGCTTTTCAAATCAGCAGCCTCAGCAGCGCAAGTGTGGGGTAAATGTGCCCCTGACTGTTGAGCTTTTGTGCTGTTAGGTGCCCCGATGTTGAAGATTTTGAATATTCGAGCTGTGCTTGAAAAGTGGCTGCAGAAAGGTGAATCTAGTAAAGAATGTGGTGTTTCCAATAAGATATCACAACTGTGCAGTTAGACTCTGTTTGTGTATAGTTTGCCAAATTTCATATATTTTCACAAAGCCTTATCTCTTTTTGGGTCTACTAAGCGGGGCTGTCCATAAAACTGGCTAACCAGCACAATGTAGTGCAATGCCGACATCTCTCATCCCTAAGTTTATTGAGTCATATACAATGTTTCAGTGGTGCAAAGGGACAAGAAAGCCCCAATGTCCTTAGATATAGCAGGATATGGATTAGCAGGCTGCTTGGTCACCAATTTTGACTAAATCTAAAGTAATGACTGGGGGCAGCTGGGAAACTGACAATATGTCTAGCCTCATGTCAGATTTCAAAATTAAATATAAACAAATCTTTTGAAAAATGGATTTCAGTGCAGAATTCTGCTGGAGCATCTCATGACAGTATCCCTTTAAAGAAACAGTAACACCCAAAAATAGACATGTTATTCAGAAATTAAAATATAATGTACCGTTAAATAGCAGCTATATCATTAGCTCTATAGAACACCATAGCTTACCTGCTATCTGTAACCTGTGCCTTTTCTCCTCTAATGTCCCCATGGCTACACAGCATCTTATTTATATACGACTATATAACTATATTAGTATATCTGAAGCAAACACCCCAATTGTAGCAGTGCAGCGCAACAGTACATTATATTTTAATTACTCTAAAACACATTATTTTTGAGGTTTTGGTTCCGATAAATTCCTTTAAAGACTGTGGTTCCATAGAGGCTGCCCCCCCCCCCCCCCGCAGTTCTGCATATATACTCATTTACCAAAATATTAAGTGCAGTGACTTTGCTAGGATGTCATTTAAAAGCCCTTTTATCTTGGCTTCTTCCTTCTAATAATACCCCGCATGGATCTGTAGTTTGTGACATAATTTCACCCAATTATCTTGATGTCGCCCGCAGTGAGAGCAGAGGTAGCAGTTCATTAGGTTATGTCGTTCTCTGTATAGCCAGTCACAGTGCGCTGATCCTCGTGTTTCTGTATTAGCCTGGCCAATATTTGGGCGGTGCAATCAGACAGAAAAGCTGCGAGGATGACATGGAACAGATGCTGTTGTTTGGGTGCTGCAGTTTTTCTCGCTACTCTGGGAGTACAAACGTTCCATCTGAGAATTGCTGACTTTATGATTATAGGATTATTGGCCTGTCTCTCTTGCTTAGTCTGGGACTTCTTAGACTCTCATGCAGTATTCATATTTCCATCTGTACACAAAGTGGGGTTTTCATAATGCTGGAGACTTCCACAATCAGTGGGCCTGATTCCTCACATTCCCTCATGTTCATTGCTGGCCAGCAGCTCACTCACGTTACCAAAAGACTTAATGCTCCCGTCACTCGGCTCTTTTTACATAATGTTTATGGAGTGGATAAAATGGCGTTGAGCGAATTTTGGAGAATTCTCTTAGCAAGCCAGCCCTGGCGACAGGGAGAGATCAGCGGTGGAGCTAATGGGTCAGTGATCAAACAGCAGGGGTCAGACTGGAAGTGGAATGGTAGCAGCGGGGTATTATTATTTTGTAATGCTTAAATGGGCTGCTTTTGTTATTTCTGTCCCCTCAGGAAGTGTGCACTTGAATTGTCCACAGATGTGCTTGGTAAGAATAACAGGTGGACATTTTGCCTGTCAGGAAGTCAGAATCCAGACAAAACAAAGCCCCACTGGAATTCCAGACCAAATAAGCGTGAGGGAGAGAGTAGTAGCAGCAGATGAAGGGTAGTATAAGTAAGTAGGAGGAGGGGAAAGAAGCCAGTTGGGAGGAAGTTGCATCTCCTGATTGGATGTGGATGTAAGCTCCTGATTGGTGCATGTCTGTGTCAGTACAAAGATAAAGGGAGCAGTAGCTGGGACAGTGCCCTACTAGAGTCATAGTCTGACTGAATTAGGAGCTGTGCTGAAGATAAACTACTTGTGCCCACAACAGGGCAGAAATACACAGTATATGAAGGACAAGCTTACAAATAAGTTTGTGTACAGTGTTCTCTATATATTAGGGACTAGGCAGAAAAATAAATTACCTCATTCACTTTACTCTGCAAAACGAACATACAGATACTCAACTCGAAGCCAGTTGAAGCCAAGTCCTAATAAATCCAAAATTACCCAACAACAGATATTAAAGTTATTAAACAGGTTATTAAAGTTGCACCCGTGTCATTCAGCTTAGCTAAGCACTAAGGAGTTATCCAAATAGAAATAACACAGATTTAACAAAATGTGACATTAAAGCCCTCAACATCAAAATTAAATTTTTTAGATGTTTATTTAGCAGTTTGAGTTTTTCTGCTATGGACTCACCTGAGGCTGGTGACACACCTGAAGATTCGGGGAGATTAGTCGCCCAGCGACAAATCTCTTCTTCTTCAGGCGACTAATCTCCCTGAAATGCTTTCCCGCTGGCAAGAATGTAAATCGCCGGCGGGATGGCACTCGGAACGCTTAAAGTGCACCCGCCACCCAGACATAAAAATCTGTATAATAAAAGTCCTTTTTAAATTAAATATGAAATCCAATTTCTTTTTTTTTTATTAAAGCATTCATAGCTGTTGTAAACTCATTTTAAAATATCAGCTGTCAATAAAATATTGTCTGCCCCTCCTCTATGCCTTGGCATAGAGGCGGGGCATGCAATTACTTTCACTTTCCATTCAGCACTTCCTAGATGTCACTGCTCTCCCTACATTCCCCCAGCTCTCTTAACGATTTAATTGTGTAACCAGTGCATGGGGATGGACACTGGCTCCCTGTCCCCTGGTGCACAAACAAGATTCTGAGATGATACAAGGCTTAATAACAATGTCCACAAAATGGCTCCTGCCTGCTTGCTATAATTATGAGTTCCCAGACTGATGGAAACAATATTCAAACAATTTATACAGTGTAATTAAAGTTAATTTTGCTTGACTAACATGATAAAATAGGAATTGGAATAATTTTGTTTGGACGACGGGTCTCCTTTAATTTTCCGAAGTCGACCAAAGTTGCCTCACGAGGAAACTTCAGGCGACTTCTGAAAACCGAAACAATCCAAGTGCCATCCCGCCGGTGATTTACTTTATAGCCAGCGGGAAGGCATTTCGGGGAGATTGGTTGCCTGAAGAAGAGGAGATTTGTCACTGGGCGACTTATCTCCCCAGAATTGCAATGTGTGCCACCACCCTAATATAACATTTTAATAAAACTGCCCCTTAAAGTTGTTAGATTTGAACAAATCCAAACTAAATTCCTTGTCTATTGATCATAAATGTGGTCTTTTTTTATTATTACTTTTAGGTCTCTACTAATAAGGAATGTGTTTCCATGATGGATTAGATTACCTTTTAGACATCTATACAGCATTATCTATAGAGTATCTGTTTAGGCAGCTCAGCTAAAACTTACTGAAACCTCTGCACTAAGGGCAGCTGACAAATACCCATTGGTTTTGCAGTTTAAGGAAAGGGGGGAAAATGTCTTTGAATCCTTGGGTCGTGTATATGAGATAATAACATACAGTAGCACCACAAATCACTACAGCTGAGGCTCAGGGTGCATATTTAAGCAGAAGTGTCCAAGCCAGCACTGCAAGTCCAGTACGGATAAAGATATATAATTTAGTCCATTGTGTAGTAATTAATCATCTCTTGCTATCTCCTATATTTGTGCTCCCAAAGAAATTTCTGCTTTCCCTTGACACACAAGGACATACACACGTTGTTCCTTCTAATTATTATAAGAACAATTTTATTTCCAAGTCATTTTGGAGTCTGTAATGGAGCTTTTATTTAAGTCTAAAACCGCCACTAATTATAAAGCATTAAGCAAAGTTAAACAAAGCAGCTCTCGCTATTGCAAAGTGCATTATAATTCTTCTGTCAAAAATAGCTGTTCTAATTACATTTTCCAAGTTTTTAGTCAAGCTTGATAAATGTAGAAAATTGTGCCATGGCTGTTGATGCATACAGTTACAATTGATGCCCTCTTGTGCCCCAAGGCTTTATTTGTGCAGGGTTTCTCGGATGGCTTTGCTATCTATGTCCTAATTAACCTTTAACCACGGGAAACTGTCAACCGTGTAAAATTCTCAACCTATCCTTACTCCTGTTCTCTGACCTCTTGTTTAATTACTAGGTAATGCAAGTATTTTCTGAATCATAAAATCATTTGCACATTGGTTTCTCTTATTTACCTTGCTCTCTCTCTCTCTTATTATCTTTTATGATGCTTTCTGGACACCTATAAACGGTAGCTAAAGTCAAGAATAAATAGGGCTTTTTCAGAGCCTTCCAGTACAGCAGCAGATCTGTCAAGTGTCGTACAATTTTAAAGGAAAACTATACCCCCAAAATGAATACTTAAGCAACAGTTTATATCAATTTAAGTGGCATATTAGAGAATCTTACCAAACAGGTATATATATTTAAGTAAATATTGCCCTTTTATATCTCTTGCCTTGAACCACCATTTTGTGATGGTCTGTGCGCTGCCTCAGAGATCACCTGACCAGAAATACTACAACTCTAACTGTAACAGGAAGAAGTGTAGAAGCAAAAGACAGAACTCTGTCTGTTAATTGGCTTGTGTGACCTAACATGTATGGTTGTTTGTGTGCACCGTGAATCATACGATCCCAGGGGTCAGACCTTATTTTTTAAAATGGCTATTTATGATTACCCAATGGCACATACTACTAAAAAAAGTATATTATTATGAAAATATTTACATGAAGCAGGGTTTTACATATGAGCTTTTTTATGCAATATCTTTTTATAGAGACTTACATTGTTCGGGGGTATCGTCTGGCAGTAGTCTGTTGGTCAATTACAATGACTCTTCCTCCCCTCAACTGGTGTTTTGGGCATTTATATACCAGGCCTGGGGCAAAGAGCAGTGAGAACCAGGTGGTTGTGGTGGTCTAATTTTTGCATGAAAAACCAAAATGGAATTCTAAGTAACTTCCCAATGAAAATGTTAGTGGTTTTAAAATTTATTGTAAAGGTAATTACATATGGAATCATTATTAGTGGCTTTATCTATTAACCGCGATACGAATATTGTATATCAAATTTGTAAATAGTAGATGTGAGCTCATTGGTCCTAAAGCACTATATTTTTTTTTACAGGGTTGCTGATTGGAGCTGGCTGTGCTTTGTATCCTCTGGGGTGGGACAGTGAGGAAGTTCGGCAGGCGTGTGGGAACCTGTCAGAGCAGTTTGAACTGGGTAAGTACACTGCAATTCTATTCTCATAACATGCAGAGTGGAAATTAAGTCTTCTGTACATACCAGCCCACCACTGCTGAGATGGTATATGGCAGGGATACCCAACTTTTACCCGTGAGCGACATTCAATTGCAAAACCGAGTTGAGGGGCAGCACAGGCATGTAAAAAGTTCATTGGGGTTCCAAATAAGTGCTGTGATTGACTATGTGGACTGTAAGTCTAAAGAAAGCCCTTTTTAGCAGTACATCTGGTTTAGTGATGTGCAGGTTGGGATTTCCCCGACCCGCCCCCGACCCTAACCCGCCTTCCCTTAGCCTGAGCCTGCCCGCATCTGAACTTCCGGATTGCTTTTATAGACCCACGCCGACCTGATAATGACGTCACAAAAGGGGCGGGGCGAGCAGGCGCAGTGTCTATAAAAGACGAAGTTGGAAGCCAGCATTTGACCGCCACCCACAAAGAAGCGTGAGACGTCCGCCCGAACCTGCTCGACCCGCTGGTCCCGCAGGTATTGGGCCGGACAGCAAATCACTAATCTGATTTTATGCAACCATAGCTTGCCATCAAGTCAGGATTCAAAGCAAAGTGTCTGCTTTAATGGCCTTGGCAGCGACATTCAAGTGGTCGATGAGCAACATGTTGCTTGGAGCCACTGGTTGGGGATCACTGATATATGACGAACAAGGAGTTTTGAATTCCTTACCTCTTATACAATTTAATTGCAAACTGTGCCTTATGTTATTCATATTATCCAGATATTCCATTCCACACCTGGTAATCCTTTGAAATGTAAAATACAATTTTATGTGTTATATTTTAATTTGTTGATTACAGATGAAGATATTAAGCCCCAATAAAGCAACGTGGGTTTTTTTAGGAGATATGTTTCATTTGTGCCATTATGTCAGCAGTGGGAATGTGCTGTGCTAACATTAGTGCAAACTAGATCAATGGCTGGCTGGATAAAAGAGAGGAGAGAGATAAGAGTTTATTGAAACAGGCACAGCCGTTATCCCCAAGCAATTATCCCTGTCACTTGCCTGCCACTCATTACAAGTGTAAATATGCATAAACTGGATTAATGAAGAGCGGCTTTATCTCTAGAACATCTGAACATGCAGATGATAATAAAGTCATTAAAAGAAGCACATTTAAAGGGAAACAGGTATTAAAATGACATTATACATGTATTATAGTGATTTTATTTCCCATTTAACTGTGCTATCATTAATTGTTTATCAACACTGTGAAATATCTCATTGTCAGTATGGATTCCATTTTTATATTTTCCTTTATACATATGAATGGGAGTTGACATATTCTCCTGTATTGTCTGCACTTTCTACTGTGGAGGCATCATCACGTATATTCAGTAAATACAGATATTTTTATTGATGGTTCCATGAACACAAAAATATACATGCCATTAAAATGTACCAATGATTTAAATGTGCCTAATTTAGAAAATGAGCCAGACTACCAAGGAATAGACATTTGTGTTATTCCTTTACAGAAATATAGCAGTGTCTGCATCCTTCTTTACAAACTCAAACATTCACTGTATAAACTGAAAAATGTTTCAAGATTTTGCTTTCCTTTGAATAACTGAACTAATATTTAGTTGTATAATCAGTGTTTCTGAGATCTGCTGCACATCTGTGTTACATGGAGTCCTCCAACTTCTGGCACCTGTTACATTCCACAATTCTTCTGCATCTCTTACTTTTGTCTCAGAAACAGCATTTTAGATGTCACCCACAAGTTTTCTATTTGATTAAGGTCCGGGGATTGGACTGGCCACTCCATAACGTCAATCTTGTTGGTCTGGAACCAAGATGTTGCTCATTTACTGGTGTGTTTGGGGTCGTTGTTTTGTTGAAACTCCCATTTCAAGGGTATTTCCTCTTCAGCATAAGGCAACATGACCTCTTCAATTATTTTGATGTCATGAAACCGATCCATGATCCCTGGTATGAGATAAATAGGCCCAAAACCATAGTATGAGAAACATCCCCATATCATGATGCTTGTGCCACCATGTTTCACTGTCTTCACTCTGTACTGTGACTTCAATTCAGTGTTTGGGGGTCACCTGACAAAGCCCTAGACCCAAAAAGAACAATCTTGCTTTCATCAGTCCACAAAATGTTGAGCTATTTCTCTTTAGTCCAGTCAATGTGTTCTTTGGCTTTCAGCACGTCTTTTTCTTTCAACACTGGGACTTGCCGATAGCTTGGTTTCACATAAGTGTCTTCTAATTGTAATAGTATCACAGGTAACTTTACATCTTCTTTGATCTTCCTGGCGCTATTCATTGTCTTAGTCTTTGCCATTTTGGCTATTCTTCTATACATTTGAATGGTAGTTTTTCATTTTCTTCCATGTCTTTCAGATTTTTGAAGCATTTGAGATCATTTTAGCAGAGTAGCCTATCATTTTCTGCACTTCTTAATATGTGATCCCCTCTCAAATCAACTTTTTAATCAAAGTATGCTATTATTTATGTACTCGCATCTGCATTGACCTCAGAGTGGGGTGGGTTGTGCAGAGTATATAAATTATGGATTTGGCTGGAAAAGTACAGGTTGCAGCTGGACCGTGAGTGAACTTTTTGTCTACCCATGCATCATTAGTGTCGTTTGCGCAGAATTCTAGGCAAGTGGTGAATTATATTAAAAATATTTTAAATCCAGGATTGAGTCAATTCCCAGTGGGTTTTGCAAGTTTCAAATTGGGCTGAATCCTTGGTTTTCAACTGAAATGAAGCCATGTGGGTTAAAAGCTCTGTTCAACTGAACTCAACAATCCCAATCTGAATAAGCAAATTAGGGTTTGAATTCTGACTCAGATTTTAGTTGAAACAACGTTCATTTTATTTATTTTTTATAAAACGTCATCCTCCTCTCTGATATTTGTGTTTTGCTTTAAATCCTGCTAGTAGGACTGCACAATAAGAGGTAATTTGTAAGACATTGCAGGAAACCCCTTTCCTAGGAAGCAGTGATGGATCAAGTACAACAGGCTGACACTGCTTATCATTTTCTTCTTGTCACTCAAGCTAACACAATTCTGTGAATTTTCTTCTTAATGTCTAAGCTGCTGTCAGAAGAGAACTGATATCTTTATATCTAACACCGCAACTGGTGGGTTATTAGGTTAACAATTTTACATTTAGATGCAGAGCTTTAAAGGCAGATCTGTGGGAGGGTTACTACATCCTTTCAACCCTGTAATGAGCACTTTCTTTAACTTCAATTCTCACTTGAACATATTCACAGGTACAGGATATATTATCCAGACTCGGAACATGGGGGTTTCCTGATGAGTAATCTTTCTGTTATTTGGATCTCCAAACCTTAAGTCGTTAAAGCATTATCCAGTAGGATTGTTTTGCCAATATGGATGCATGCAGCTTAGTTACCATCAAGTATAAGCTACTGTTTTATTATTACAGAGAAAAAGGATATCATTTTCAAAAAATAAAATTATTTGCTTAAAATGGAGTCTGTGGGAGATAGATTTCCTGTAATTTTAAGCTTTCTAGATATCAGGTTGCCCCTGCAGCCTGGTGTATTATGTGCAAGGGCATACATTGACACAAAGGAAACACGGAATTACCAAACACAGGGTTCCCTTAGCACAGTGATCTCCAACCAGTAGCTCGTGAGCAACATGTTGCTCTCAACTCCTTGGATGTTTCTCTCGGGTCCTCAAAGCAGGTGCTTATTTTTGAATTACAAGCTTGAAAGCAAGTTTTAATTGATTAAAAACTAGTGCCAAGTAGAGCCTCTTGTAGGCTGCCAGTCCACATAGGGGCTACCAATAGCCAATCACAGCCCTTATTTGACACCCCAAGGGACTTGTTCATGCTTGTGTTGCTCCCCAACTCTTTTTGTATTTGAATGTGGCTCACAGGTAATAAAGGTTGGGGACCCTGCCTTAGCAGGTTGCGTCAGTAGCTGCAACTGACTTGGGTTGCTATTTCACCTGAAATGCACAGGGTTCAAACTAAAACAGTCCCAACCCAAGGCTCACTATTTTAATGGGAATGTTGCAAAGAATACAAATGGTGCTACAAAGATTTCAGCACGCCATGCCCTCTGTACAGTTCTGGATTACTCTACCTGGGTAATTGAGTGTAGAAAAGGGGTGGAGCCTGAGTGGGTTTGGGACAGAGCTGGGAGCAGGTTCAGAGAGGCAAAGGGGAGAGGGAACCACCTATGGTCAAAGTAGAAGTTAATCCTTCCTTGCCTGTGTACCATTTGAAAGGGAAATATTGAGGGGTATGTTATCTAAAATAAGCCCACATGCATAAGAATTTGATAGAAGCGCCACCTTCTGACCAATACCTCCCAACTGCCCCATTTTCGGAGGGACAGTCCGATTTTGACAGCTCAGCCGGCAGTTCCGGGTTTCTTACTGAAATGTCCAGAGTTTCTATTTGATCTCCTGCACTGATGCCAGAAAAAAATACAAAGTCTCTAAATCTTCATTAAAATAAGAGATTTTTTGGCAGAGAGCCCAGAACACTAAACACCTGCTCTTAGATACACTTATAACAATTTAAGATAAGCAAAGATACAATTGCAACGATTTAAGATAAGCAGATCTCTTGGGGATACTTTCATAACCTACCACATTTAGTAAAATGGACATGATAATTATGGGTGTGGCCATAACATGGGCGTGGTCGAAAAAAAATCACAGCGCCTATCACCACACAAGTTTTTGTCCCTCTTTCTATTTTTCAAATGTTGGGAGGTGTGTTCTGACCCAGAGCAACTTCTCATACTGGAGCTCTCTGTGTTCTGTTCACTGGTAACTGCCCTTTAAAGCCATTAGCAAATAAACATGTAATACGAATGCAACTCCCTAGTTCCCCATAATGTACAGTAGAGTTCTTGTAAGATAAACCTTGAAAAATAAACTTCACTAAACCAAATCTTTCCCTTATATGAACTAACATTCTGCATTAATCTTACAGTGTTGGCCAAGATATAGACATAGAAGTCTGCTGTTTTAGCTGGGTGAGGGGCATCTCAGGTGACCTTTATCCGTAGTAGATGGCAGGGAAGCATTTATTACAACACGTGCTAAAAGCTCAGCTAATTTTCTGGTTAATAATCTTTCTAAATGATTTATGTGAATGTTACACAGTATTGTTGCATCCCAGTAAGCTCCACAGCCTGTGAAATTGCTGCCCTTATTATCTTTTCTTTGTTAGTAAACAGAATAATTGGGAAGAAAGCAGTGTTACAGGTAGCTATGTGCTAAGCTAAGTTTTTAATTATATTGTTTTATAGGGTTTGATATATGGAATAGTTTGGTTCTTTTCCCCACCATCCTATCCAGCAGACTCATATGACCCTGATTATATCTAACTAGGAGTGTTCACAGGTTGTGACATTTGAAATTATTTTTGATGCTGTTTATTGAGGAAACCATTAGACTCAAAGGGGCTACTCCTTGGATGTAACCTGCTTTACCCAACCAGCACATCTTTAGATATATGATGGGTAATCCAGTGGTGTAAACTATAGAATCTGGTGGTGTGTTTCACAATCGTCCTAGCCATCCTAGTTGACTCACAGGGGGTGTTCTTGGGGTGTAAACTATTAATGCTCTGCCATTAAACAGTTAAGGTTGGCTAAAAAACTCAGGAGGTTTGTCCATGTTAATATCCAAGAATGTGACATTTTCAGCTTAATCTCCTTTCATTCACAACTTTGAGGTTTTAGCTGAAGAATCCAGCAGTATATGTGAGCTCTACTAAAAGTACAAAGACTCTTTGACAATGCCCAACAATAGCTGCCTTCTGGTCGCAAGTAATGGCCTCTTTAGTGACTACCCTATACTTCCCGCAAGTACTCTCCCCCATGGTGTTTCTTTTGGGAGTGGTGGACCATCTGGTACCCACAGCCCACACAAAGGTTGAGGTTCTGCACTTTGATGTTCTATGATAAGAAATTTATAAGAACGCATTGGATTGGGCCCACCCCTCCCACACAGGACTCCTGGATTAACCTAGTAAACTCAACAATCAAGATTAAATTCACATATGAAGATAGAGGCAATGCTACTAAATGTGAGAAAGTATGGAGTCTCTGGTGGGAGTCAGGACCAGGAGCAACCCCTAGAAAATATAACAATGATATGGTAGGATGTGTCTTTCATACACCTGTATCACCTACCATACCCTGTTAAGCAAGGAATCCTATTGTTACCAGTGTAATAAGTGTGAACATAACCAGAGACAAATGTTAATTTAAGGAGAACTGTTTATTGTTTGTATTGGTTACAAAATAAAAGGAAAACATTTACCTATAAAAAAAAAGTACAATGACTCTTGGTGGTGTTAATATGCAGGAATCCAGAATAGGCGAGTTAACTGATCCAATGGTTTTGCAGCACATGGGTCTTAGGTTCAGTCTGATCATGAGAATTTTTTCATGGAGTATCTGGGGTCATTTAGTTTGACCCTGGACATGAGTGCAATAGCACTAGAGTAGGGGTGTTCAAAAGGTAGATCTACCAATAGACCTTTAGCTGCTAGATCTTAAGACACTGTCAACAAACAGATTTCTATAAATCACCCTCCTGTTTCATGCTCTTCATTCAGATATTTATTACATTAAGGTTACATAAAAGATGATTGTTAATATAGCAATATACATTTTCTCATAATGTAGATCATAATGTCGCATCACCACTAAAAGTAGACCTCGCATTAGTAAAGTATGGGCACTCCTACACTTTCAGAATACACTGCTGCTGAATTCAGTCATTGCTGTATTCATGGGGCAAACACAGGTCCTGCACGAGTTCTTCCACCTGTAGGGCAAGGTTCAAAGTGCAAACAATGTGGATTGTGCCTGTTTTGGCACTTTCTAAATAACTCCTTCTAGGCTCTTTTCCGTGTTTGCATGGGTAGCTTCAGGTTAATTGGCTCCAGATTGTTTGCTGTCTCCTTTGCTTCAAATGAACCTGGAATACCTAAAACACACACTGATCCCTTAAAGGAGAAGGAAAGGTTAAAACTAAGTATGCTTTATCAGAAATAAATGCTGCTCTGAGTTCTCTGTCAAAAGAAACACATCATTTCTTTCCTTCCATTGTGTACACATGGGCTTCTGTATCAGACTTCCTGTTTTCAGCTTAAACTTCCAGGGCTAGGGCTTGAGCATGCTCAGTTTGCTCCTTCCTCTCCCTCCTCCAATTCCTGCTGTAATCTGAGCCTTGAGCTATGAGCCAGCAGGGAGAGACTTAGGCAGGAAGTGATGTCACACCAAGCTAATATGGCAGCTGCATCCTAAACAACCAGAGTTTTTAGAGCTGTTTACTCATGTATGGTAACAGCATAAAAATATCATTCTATCTTGCACTATTGTGGCTTATCTATTGGCTATAATCAGCCTCCGTAGCTTTCCTTCTTCTTTAAATAGAATTTGGCAATAAAATAAAATGTTACCTGTGATTTAATAAAATGTGTTGATATTTTAGATGTTGTATTAGGTGTGGTTAAATTGTGGCCCCCTGAGTAATTCTTCTTGTTCTTTTCTAGGCACCTGTAGGTTTGGCTGGGCATACTATTGCACCGGAGGGGGAGCCGCAGTTGTCATGCTGATCTGCACCTGGTTGTCTTGTTTCTCAGGCAAGAAGCAAAAACAATACCCTTACTAATATCTACCAGAAAAAATAAGCGTGCTGGGCTATCAAAGAAGGACTTGCAAGGATCAGAAGGCTAGTTTGAGTATGGTGCTTTGGCACTTACCATCATGAAGGTTGGAGTGAGCTTTTCACATTTGCACAGTCCTCGCCAACGGACATTCATTCACATGCACCATATTCAGAGGGCACATTCTCTAGACTGTGGTTGGTTTCCTCCTGAGGATCTCAAGCTGTTGAGATGCCAGAATTTATAGCATTTTGGTGGAAGGAACAGCGATCTCACTTTTTTTTATACTTCAATGAAAGCACAAACCTACTGCAAGAAAGTAGCACAAAGCTGGGCTTTTACTGCTGCCTCCTTCAGCCTAGGAATGTCCAACACGTAAAGCTCTAGCCGCTCTCCAATATGCAAACCTTCAGCTGTCCGAGCAGCAGCCGCGGCATCACAGGTTGGACATTTAGTCCCTTTAACACTAATGGGGCCACCATTCCTCCAGCACTCCGGGGCAAATATAGGCTCAGGTTGCCAAACCTAGTAATGAAGATTAGTGCATGCTCCCAATTGTTACTGCCCCTTTAGTAGGAAAGGGTATATTTCAGTATTATTCTATTTTCTATTGCTATAATAGCTTCTGTGAAATATTGTTTGGACCATTCTGCAAAGTTTTATTTTATAATTTCATGTATATGTATCTTGAGGTTAATATATATATAACACCTCAGGAGCACAAAGGGCTCCAGTGTATTATGTTAAAGGGGAAGTATGACCATGTTCTTTTATTAAAACGAGTTATCTTCCATCCCTTTCTTTATGTGTGCACACAACATCATTTTCAATTTGTACACATATTTGAAAGGAACTAAACATCAATGACCACTGCAGTTTAAAGCACATTAAGACCGATTTAGGTAATAATAGCAGCTATAGATATGTGTATATATATATATATACAGGCTTACCATTCTGATCAGTTTAAATGGGGGCAATGTAATGTGTGCCATATACATCATTAAAGGATTAGTAAACCTTTAAAATAAGGGAATTTAACATTGATGAGTGTGCTATTCTAAGCACTTTTGTCATTTACATTGATGATTTATTTTTCTTTAATTTTAAGCTATTGAGGGATACATGTACTGTTAATATGAATTAATTTTGTGACAGCAGCACCACCTGCTGGTCAGTTTCTGACCATACTGACCACCAAGTAGTCAAGGAAGTTGTCAAGAGAAAGACAGAGGCTGCTCTGATGTTCTTCTGCTTAGGAAAATAATTAAAAACCTTTCTCAAACCTTTCCTAAGCAGAAAAACTTCAGAGCAGCCTCTTTCTGTCTCTTCACCACTTCCTTGGTGGTCAGAAACTGACCAGCAGGCGGTGCTGTTGTAACAAAATGCATTCATATTAACAGCACATGTATCCTGTAATATCTTGAAATTAAAGAAAAATAAATAATGAATGTTAATGACTAAATTGCTTAGAAAAACACCCTCATCAATTTTACATTCACTAATTTTAAAGGTTTACTTATCCTTTAAGCATATACTGCGCCATCAGTTTAAAGCAACCCCTTCCCTCTTTGTATTTGTTTAATGGAAATATTATATGTATTTTTCTCTGGCAGGACTTTATTTTCTTGATGCAAAGGCATCAGACAACTGTTATTCTGTCAGTGTCCCATAATTCCAAGTATTTGTTCTTTTCACATGTATTTATATTTGCTCATTATTTCATAGCAAAGGAGTGGCCTAGCAAAAAAAAAAAAAAACACCTGTTAGTTTAAGCCTAACATTAAGGGCAAATGGTAGTAGTAGGCAAATCTAACCAACTTTGTGTGTTGGAAAGTCCAGATAGTGGGGCAGGGTGTTTAGGGTTGGCATTGTGATCAAGGGGTCTGGCTATGGTCTATGATTGACCAACTGCAGCATCAACCAGTTCTGTCTGAAATTCATGTAGTAGTAGTTTTGAATGCAAAAACTAGAAAGGTGGCAACACTAGGCATATTTAAATGGGCAGTAACACATGCAGGTAATGAAAATGCCTCATTGACTCTGTACATCATACAAGAAATTCTGAATCATAGCTACAGAGTCTTTGCTTTCACTTAGTAGGGTG
The DNA here is from genome assembly GCF_017654675.1 of Xenopus laevis. Lineage (NCBI taxonomy): Eukaryota > Metazoa > Chordata > Amphibia > Anura > Pipidae > Xenopus > Xenopus laevis. The sequence continues at coordinate 142,592,826 of NC_054374.1, forward strand.
AATAGGAATTGGTCCAACTGACTGAATTAAAAATATTGATCAAAATCGGTACAGGTATGGGACCTGTTATCCAGAATGCTCGAGACCTGGGGTCTTCCAGATAATGTATCTTTCCGTAATTTGGATTTTCAAACCTTAAAGGTGAAACAAACCCTTTACCAAAAAAAACCCTACCCCCCACCCCACGTAGACCCTCCTCCCCCACAGCCTAGCTGCCCCCCCCCCCCGGGGAAATGCCCCTAACTTTTTACTTACCCCTCAGTGCAGAGTCACAGCATTGAAGTTCCATCTTCTGGGTCTTCGTGTCTTCTTCCGGCTCTTCTGCAAATTCTGTCCATTTTGGTGCATGCGCAGTTGTTGCAAACCGTTAAATTGCTCCAACTGTGCATGCGCTGCTTTGCCGGGCTCTGTCTCAGCTTGCCGAAGGCCCGGAAGATGGCTGCCGTGAACTCCGATGCCTGAATCTGCACTGAAGGATAAGTAAAAAGTTAGGGGCATTTCCTAGGGGAGGAGGGGGTCTACGTGGGGGGTAGGTTGTTTTTTTTTTTTTTGGTAAAGGGTTTGTTTCTCCTTTAAAGGGGAAGTAAATTCTAAAATAGAATAAGGCTAGACATGCTGTATTTTGTATACTAAACATAAACATGAACTAACTGCAGCCCAAGCCAAACAAATTATTTATATTTTCAGAGTTGGCCACAGGGGGTCATCATCTTGTAACTTTGTTAAACATCTTTGCCAGATCAAGACTATGCACATGCTCAGTGTGGTCTGGGCTGCTTAGGGATCGTCATAAATTATCAAAACGGCACAAGTCAAATAATATCTGCCAGAAGCCGATACAGCAAGACTGATTAATAATCAGAATATACAGACTGCACTGGTCCTGTGTTGTCACGTAATATAATGTGGATTTTTTTACTTTTTGAATTGTTTAATACAAACTTTCTCCAACTCTGCAGAACCAGTGGCTGCAGCAAAATAATCCTCCCAATAGAATCCCAGTGTCTCTGTTTAAATCTGGCTCCATGATCTTTGTCCCTCCAGCTGGAGTTGGAAACCGTAAAGGGAAAAAATAAAATCTAATACAAATCTCTACAGTTGCCGACTACTGTACAGGGAAACAAACAAAGCTGCTTAAGTTCTGCATGGCTGGGAAGTAAGGCGGGGCTCCCCCTGCTGTTCATATGTATGATTGTTTCCCTGCAGAGCAGTTAGGGACAGTCTGACAATTCCTGTCCACAGCAGTAAATGAAGTGAGAATTTCCCTGCAAACGGTCAGGTTTCTGATAAAAATAGTACACATTACTTAATTAAAGTATATTGTATAGGTTTATTTTTCATTAAAGAAAGTAAAAATGGGATTTAATTTTTTTGCCTTTACATGCCCTTTAAGTCTACTAGAAAATCTTTGAAACATTAAAGGAACAGTAACATCAAAAAATGTAAGTGTTTTAAAGTAATGAAAATATCATGTAGTGTTGCCCTGCACTGGTAAAACTGATGTGTTTGCTTCAGAAACTCTACTATAGTTCATATAAACAAGCTGCTGTGGAGCAATGGCGGAAATTGAAAAACGGCTCTATGGCACAGGTTAACGAATGGATAACAGATAACACCATTAGACAGACAGAGCTTATCTGCTATCTGATGTGTAACCTGAGCCTTTTCTCCTTTGAATGGCTGCCCCCATTGCTACACAGCAGCTTATTTATATAAACAATAGTAGTGTATCTTAAGCAAACACAGCAGTTTTACCAGTGCAGGGCAACTGCATTATATTTTCATTACTTTAAAACACTTTTATTTTTTGACATTACTGTTCCTTTAAATAAACCCATTAGGCTGGTTTTGCTTCCAATAAGGATTAATTATATCTTAGTTTGGCTCAAGTACAAGCTACTGTTTTATTATTACAGAGAAAAAGGAAATTTGGATAAAATGGTGTCAATGGGAGACCATTCTGTAATTCAGAGCTTTCTGGATAACGGGTTTCCGGATAACCGATCCCATACCTGTATTTAGCATTTTCCAATTGCCTTAGGAATTGTTATCCTACAGCGGTCACTTTGGATTAGACTATGTTTTCCAGAGTCATCTGTAAAAAAGAATCCACAACAAATCTAAATCTAATTTGCTATGGAATCAATATCAGCGATTGTTCTAGAGGCACAGGATTTGCTTGTCCTTTAATGATCATTAGTAAATCAGTTCAGGAGTGGTTGTAAGTGTCAAATCAAATCATTTGATTTTTGCACAGTCAACAGAGCACTAAAAAGAGGGAGAGAGTGGTTTATCAATGAGAAGAAAATCATTTTTGCCATAAATGTATGAGAAAGTTAATGGAAGATAACTTCTTATAAATAGGTTATATATCTGACTTCTAAAAGGGTTCATTTTTTTAATACTTTGCAAACAATTTTGGCAGTTACCTGAGCTCTAATTATCCCCATGGGTGCGACCCCTTTATACTTATTGCAGTAATAGGTAATATTTGTTGTGTTTCTACAATGCAATACTCTACAATCTGTATCGGAGTAAATAATTACGATATATAACTATTTCTGGTACTTGCTTTTTTAATGCTTATGTTCCACATAAGCACCTAGAAACCATGTTTTGTCATTATCCTACACTTATGTCTATTACCACTTTTGTAAACCACAAGCTGTACTTGTATTATACCATGTTTGTATATTAAAACAATAAAATGTTATTATTATTTTTTGGTCTTTTTGAAATATACTTTTGTTTGGTTATTTTATAAGTATTTTTTTATACATATTTTGGGGGTTATTTATTAAGACACGCTTTTTTGACAGCGTTCATTTTGACACCAAAAACCTGAAAAAGTTGCATTAAAAAAAGACGCGATTTTTTTATGCCGCAAATCTGTTCCAAGTCCGAATCCAAAAATACTCCTTCTAAAACCTGCTGAATTCATGTAAAAGTCTCAAGGAATGTTCAGAGTTTTCGACGTTTGACGCTGGTTTTTTAGGGAAAACACTTTTTTTTTGGTGGTTTTCGGGTGTCAAATGTGAAAAGTTTGGGTTTTTAGAGGGACAATCTTAAAAATTCGTGGGTTTTCACGATTTTTTTCGACTTTTTTTTTATTGATAAATAGTGGAAAATCAAGGATTCTATTTTGATCAGACTTTTTTCATTTGGAAATCAGAAAAATTTGGAGTTTGATAAATAAGGGTCTGTTTCCTCTGTAGTTATGCCTCTTGGGGTGACAAGTTGTTAGGCACCCCCATAATTCGAATCACTCATTTCTACCTTTAGCCAGTGACCTCTTCACCAGAACAATATGGTGGCTTAACACTCTGAAAAAATGGTCCCCTAGTGGTTTTTTTAAAAGAGGAGAAGTGTAGCCCAAGGTAGGAATTAAGTAACTAGCATCACCCTGGAGTGCCTAAAAACTTGGCTCCAACCTTTCATTTCCTTTTAAGCTGAGAAAATGCTGCCGATTCGTAAAGGAGAACTATCGTGAAAATGAATTTGAATAACATGGGGCACAACATTTTAAATGAATATATTTAGGAAGATTCTTATTTCCATGAGATGAAGCTTATATTAAATTTTTATTTTTGGAACAGTTTCCCTTTAAGTGGTGGGGATTTCTTTGAACATATGGGGAGCCACATGGTACATTCTAGCTGAAAGTGCAAAGCAGGACACCCAGGGGCAAATTCACTAAAAGCCGAACGGCCTAACGCTAGCGTGAATACGCCAGCATATCGCATTTTTGTTAATTCGCCAATTCACTAACGGACGCTGGCGTAAATTCGCTAGTGTTACTTCGCACCCTTACGCCTGGCGAATTTGCGCAACGGACTTAACTACGCAAATTCACTGACGCGCGCATTTTTCTGAACACTACCTTTTACGCCAGACTTCCTTCGCCACCTCAGACCAGGCGAAGTGCAATAGAGTAGATAGGGATTTCTTCAAAAAAAGTTAAAAAAATTTCTAAGTCCCAAAAAACGCTGGCGTTTTTTCATTTTTTATGGGTGATAGGCTGAAAAAGATCGAAGATTTTTTTGGGGCTACCCTCCTTCCCCCCCTACATTTCCTTACTCATGGCACCTTAACTATACAGTGGGCACATGTGTAGGGCAAAATAAAAATTTTAATTGCTGTTTTGAAGGTTTCCCAGGCTTGTGTAGTGATGCTACATATTCCTCCATTGTAACTTCAATTTGGCGCCGTATGCAAATTAACCATCGATATTGTAACTTTGCTTTGCTTGGCGAATTAACGCTAGCGCAACTTCGCAACCTTACGCTTCCCCTGAGCGCAACTTCGGATTTTAGTGAATTTGCGAAAATACACCTGGCGAAGCGCGGCGAAACGGACGCTGGCGCAACAACGATTCTTAGTGAATGTCCCACCAAGAGAGGCAGAATATTCTAAGGGGGTTATTTTTCAAAATCCAAATTTATCTCAATATTTTCTGCTACAAACTCCAAGCAAATCCGCTCAGGGTTGTTGAGCCTATTTATTATTACATTTTCTCGAAAATTTGCTTTGCGGAAAAAAAAAACAGATTTTCACAAATATTTCGGGTTTTCATCCAATTTTTTAAGGATTTTTCACTTGAGTACATGGATTTTTGCCCAAAAACTGGGGGGTATTGCACGAAACCCAGTGCACATCAAATCTTTGGGACTTTTCCCATTGACTTGCCGGATTTTCAGATTCAGACTTTTCCATCCTCGGGATTTAATAAATTCAGAAAAATTCATGATATTTCAAAAGTCTGATTTAAAAAAAAAACAATCACAAATTTGTGATTTTTGCATTCGGAGTTTAGTAAATAACCCCCTAAGTGTTCCACTGATAAACAAATCCAATATATAACATGTTTGGACAGAACCTGCTTTTAGATTTCATAGTTGCTGGTTACTGCTGCTGTATCATTTAGAAGACAATGATGTTCTCAGAATATATAACCAGGTATGAGACTATTAGGGGCATATTTATCAAGGGTCAAATTTCGAATTGAAAAAACATTGAAATTCGAATTCAAAAAGACCGACCAAAATTGGGCTGAAGTTTTTTTTTCGAATAGGTCCATTTTCGATCAGATAGGTCCGTATTTGGCCGAATATGAATCTAAGGAATAGCATAATCGATTTAATTCGATTCAAAGTTTTTCCCCAAAAAAACTTACATTTTTCAAAGTCCACCAATTGACTCTAAATTGGTTCTAGGAGGTCCCCCATAAGCTAAAACAGCAATTCGGCAGGTTTTAGATGGCGAATGTTCGAAGTCAAATTTTTGAAAGAGACAGTACATGATAAATTCCGATAGGGATGCACCGAATCCACTAATTTGGATTCGACCGAATCCACTATTTGGGATTTGGCCGAATCCCCGAATCCTTGGTGAAAGATTCGGCCAAATACCGAACATAATCCGAATCCTAATTTGCATATGCAAATTAGGGTCAGGAAAGGAAAAAGTGGAAAAAAATCTTCTTTTGTGATGGAAAGTCATGTGGTTTCCATAACCACCCCTAATTTACATATGCAAATTCGGATTCGGTTCGGCCAGGCAGAAGGATTGAGCTGAATCCGAATCCTGTTGAAAAAAGACGAATCCTGGAATTCGTTGCATCCCTAAATTCCGATATTCAAATTTTTTCATTCTTTTCAAATTTGAATCGAATTTGGACTATTCCCTAGTCGAAGTACTCAAATCATAGCTCGAAATTCGAATTTTTTTCATTTGAAAATTCACCTCCACCTTTGATAAATCTGCCCCTTTAAAAAATGTCAGAATAGTAATCTTATAAAGGTGCAGTTTATGCCACAGCGGAATAGTGTGTGTGTGTGTGGGGGGGGTATATTTGGGCCTCCTTGCACAGAATACCAACAATTAAAAACCCTATTTTGCATTTTTTCTGAGCTACTAAATATTATTGTTATGCCCAGAAGACAGATCTCAGGAGGAGAATAAAGACCTTCATTCTAGTAGAAGTGTAATTGGCCAATACTAGATTCTAGTCAGCCAGGTAATAGTGTTATTACTGAGGTTATTGCTTCTCAGTCCTATATGATTTATATAAAGAAACCTTTCCATCACTTGCTAGTGATCCCAGTGTCCCTGTTAAGATTAGACCACACACACACTGAAAGCATTGCACCTAAATGCAGTTTCCATTTTGGAATAACAAATATAACTGAACCCGATCAGCGGTAGGTAAAACGGCTGTAGCCTCTCGCCGTCTCTTTCCGACACTGAAATCTCAGTGGAGAAATAAAATTGGAAAGAAAGCAATTATTCTGTTTTTCTGTATCGGATGATGTTCTACAAGTAACCTTAATTACACGTCCTGGGATCCGGCGTCCGTCATATTTGGCTCGCCTTTATGACATTTATGGAGAGCCAATCTGGTGACTTGTTTAAGTGCCTTTGGTGTGACAAGAACAGGACTGGATTATAAGGTTTTACCGTCAGTTGCTATATGTTCTTCATTGTTCCCAACACATTAAATTAGTAACAAATAAGAAAGGGAAAATGAAGCCAGCGCTTCCCCTAATTATGATTATGGGTTTACTATGGCAGGCACCGGGAGAAACGTACAGGAGAGGATGACACAGATATCAGGAGAGTTTACTTATTATCTGCAAATACGGACTGGGGAAAAGAGAAACATCCCTATCAAGCTTCTTACTTCTGACATAATAATTCAGGCTGAATAGACACATCTGTTTCAGACATTATACCCTATAAACTGATCCAACAGAAAGCAGAGAATATTCCACATAAGTCAACTCACAGTTCAGTCTCACAGTTTGTGCCAGCCTTTGTTCTGCAGGTTGGCGCGACAACTAGTGATGGTCGAATAAATTTGCCAGGCATGGATTTTCAGCGAATTTCCGCATTTCGCTGGAATGTTTTTGCGAAACTGCAGTGACAATTCTACAGTGAAAAATTTGCTATGTCCAAAAGAATCTGTTGCATGTCAAAATTGTCGTGTGCATACAATTGGTCGCGCATCAAAATTATTCAGACACCCATTGACTTTTAATGCATTTGGACTTCAATGCGTTTCGCTAATTTTTCGCCGTTTCGGGACAGATTCGCCCATCACTAGTGACAACTCACAGTTCAGCCTCAAAGGAAAAATGGGGAAAACAGACGTCCTTATTTAGCATTTAATGAATTAGTATTGCTTTAGAAATCATAATTGTATATGTTTCTGCTTGCTAGGAAGCCATTCAACCCGTGATTAAATGCCCTCAATTAATTACACGTTACTAAGGGGTTCATTTGTAAAAGATTTTAAAAGATTTTTCGCTGCAATTTGGGAAATTACCAACAAAATAATCTCGGGATTCTTTTTTCGGGTTAACCCATTTTAATTTTTTAGGATACAAAACAAATACAGTACCCGGAGCCAACTGACAGACCCAGCAATACTCTGTCACCACACTACTCCCTATTGGGGTGGCCAACAATGATTACTGTCCTATGACAATCTAGAACCAAAGTATGCCACACCACTCACTTTCTCGGAGCGATAGGGACCAATAAATCCACAATCCACCAGGTTTTCTCCTAGTAGGCCTCTCTGAACCTGTATCCCTAGGATAATAATTTGACCTCTTGGGATTGTAAGCCGTTCTGGAGGCAAGGATGTATGTATGTAACTCCATATGTTCTATGTATATAATTCATGTGATTTAGTTGTATAATCACATTTACTTTACAGCGCTACGCAATATGTTGGCGCTATATAAATACATGTTAATAATAATAATAATCAATGCCTGGATGGTCCGTAACAAAGCAGAAGCAGTTGGATTTTATTATATTAATATTTTATGAAATTATTTTGAATAAATAAAGTACTTGTGCAAACAGTGGCTAGTGCCAGATGTAGCAGATCTCATCTTGTAGAGAAACACATGCCTAGATTCTGTTCCTCCACTCCTTAATGTGCCTGCACCTGGATACTTTAATCGGCTCGGGTGCAGGTAAACGCGGCAAATTTCAGAGCCAAAATGCAAATTCTCATTTTTCAGTAACAAAGTCTGCAGCGTATACCTGCACCTGAGCGGAGCCATTTCTCTGCAGGCCAAGATCCACTACATCTAGCACTAGCCTAAACTGTATATGATTGGGCCGTGAGAGGATAGAAGGAGTTGTAATTGAAGAACGACAAGAAGCCTCAGGTCTGAGACCCCTGCTTTTTATTGTGATCTCTGCAGTCAGTATAAGAATGACTCCTTATCAAGGCCCCCTCCCTCAATCAGAAGCTGGGTTTATGCAGTAACTCTGTGCGGAACTTGTTTTTTCAACGGCTATTATAAACACATTTATAAATCGAAATCTGATAATGGGGAGGTAATGATCTCCTACAGACAATACAAATCCATTCAATTAAGCATCTGTGATGAAGCATTTCAAAAATGAGATGTTCCTTAATTTTTGTACAAAGATTTATGCAATATATTTTTAGAGACCTACATTGTTTGGGGGGTATAGATGTCCTTTAATAGTGCTGCTCCTGCAGACTTCTGCACTGGAATACATTTTTCAAAAGAGCAAACAGATTTGTTTTATATTTAATTTAGAAATCTGACATGGGGCTAGACATATTGTCTGTTTCCCAGGTGCCCACAGTCATGCGACTTGTTCTCTGATAAACTTAAATTACTCTTTACTGCTGCACTGAAAGTTGGAGGGATATCACCCCCCCCCCCAAGAAGGCCATCAGCAGAACAATGGGAAGGTAACCAAATAATAGCTCCTGGTAGATATTAGTGTGATATGAGTGAGTGCTGTGAAGATGTGGAATTCTCTCCCTGAATCAGTGGTACAGGCTGATACATTAGATAGCTTTAAGAAGGGGTTGGATGGTGTTTAGCAAGTGAGGGAATACAGAGTTATGGAAGATAGCTCATAGTACAAGTTCATCCAGGGACTAGTCCGATTGGCATTTTGGAGTCAGGAAGGATTTTTTTCCCCTCTGAGGCAAATTGGAGAGGCTTCAGATAGTTTTTTTTTTGCCTTCCTCTGGCTCAACTGGCAGGCAGGTTAAACTAGAGTTAAAAGGTTGAACCTAATGGACGTGTGTCTTTTTTCAACCTAACTTACTATGTATTTAAGAACAGCACTCAATAGTAAAATCCAGGTCACACTGCGACATATTTAATTACATTGAGTTAGAGAAACAATAACCTGCCTGAAAGCAGTCCCATTCTGTAGTGCTGTCTTTTTCTAAAAGCACGTGACCAGGCAAAATGACCTGAGATGGTTGCCTACACACCAATATTACAACTAAAAAAAATAAACTTAGGTTAGGAATGAAATTTTACATAGGAGAGTGAATTATTTGCAATGTAAACAGTGCAATTTAGAAATAAAAACTACACTATAAAAATCATGACAGAATCCCTTTAACAATAATTCACATGTCAAAAACACAATTTTGCACCATTACATTGTGATGTAATTGCTGTGTGTCAATGTCTGTGCACTGGTGTCAACACACATGCAACATGTGCCTGCATCAAAATGAACCATTATCTCCTACGTGGCAACAAGAAATTTCTTACATATTTCGGTTAACTACATTTTATATGCCTGGGGGTGGAGAGAAACCCTTAATAGGAAACCCTAGAAATAGGAACTTACAGTAAATACATTATACAAACCTGGGTGGGAAAAGGAGAGGCTCCAGGGGAGAAAAGTGTAACTTCCTAAATGTTTAGGGTGTCTGGTGATTAATCTGTGATTCTGATAGTTGGGGTACGTTGATGAATATACAGTATATATATAACCCTATTCATGCTTGTATGGCATGTTTCATTCTATTTTTGTATGTATCATTTTTGGTGCTAAGCAAGACATTTATCTAAAAAAAATAAAAAAAATGATGGGCCATTTACCAACTTGAAGAGCATAATGTTGATACACTTTCCTGTAGAGAAATTCTACTTGTGTTATTGAGATTTGTAACGAGCAAAACCAACATTTACAAGAAAAGTGTGTATCGACAAATACAATAAAATATACTTGAACTTGTATTATTTTCTATAAAGAGCATATATTTTAATTCATGGCCCACACAGAACAAAAATCCAGCGCCAAGCTTGCAGAACTATTTAAGGAACAAGAACCTCAAATGAATTCAAGTTGGAAACCCTACTTTTCTGTGAGAAGGCTTTGGATTAGAGGAACAGCAAGGGTGCAGTGTCATGCTGTCTGTTTCTAATGAAAAAGTCAAACGTATTCTCCCCTTTTATTTGATCTTAGCTTAGAAGTCAGAACTAAGCCCCACAGCTTCGAACATCACTCGATGGCAGATTTGCTTCATGGTGGATCAGTTATCTTCAGAGAGACGGCGATACAAACGGAAAGAACAAAGTGCAATACAAGCCGTCTGGGGATTTCTCGACGCGGACAACACTGTGGATATCAGAAGAGACAGATTCTTGCATATATCAGATTTTTGTGCTTTTTGTCACGGAATCCCACAGAGATTCTGGGCTGAATAATAAGGACTAGGTTTAAATGTTAAAGATGAACCAATAAACTGTGATACAAAGACCAATGTTGCTCCATTTCTTTCTGCTAGGCATGTATTTGTGATGTATATCCAGTATAGGCAAATCATAAAAAAAAAATGCAGAGAACTTCCCACACCAGTCAAGTTGAACTGAAGAAGCTGCTCGGATGAGTAGTGAAACGTCTTCAATGATTACTCAGCGAGTCCAGTGGTTTTAGAATTACTTGTACTAGATATACCATGACCTGGATGAATGAAAATCTTCATAGTCATATTTGTGATGTACAGTATGTGTGTGTTAGGTAAAGCAGTTTGATTATACCAGTCTAGTTGTAAGAGCACTGTCAGCTGAAGTCAAAAGAAAAAAATTATATATATTAAAATAAGAAAAGGAACATCAATTTTTGAGCTATGAAATTCATCTGTGGACACTGGGGGGCCCATTCACTTACTTCGAGTGAAGGATTAGAATAAAAAAAACTTTGAATTTCGAATTCATCTGTGGACACTGGGGGGCCCATTCACTTACTTCGAGTGAAGGATTAGAATAAAAAAAACTTCGAATTTCTAATGATATTTTTGGCTACTTCGACCTTCGACTTCGAATCTAACGATTTGAACTAAAAATCGTTTGACTATTTCGACCGTTGAAGTACTGTCTCTTTAAAAAAAACTTCGACCCCCTACTTCGCCATCTAAAACCTACCGAACCTCAATGTTAGCCTATGGGGAAGGTCCCCATAGGCTTTGCAAGCTTTTTTTGGTAGAAGAAAAATCGTTTGATCGATGGATTAAAATCCTTAGAATCGAACGATATTCGAAGTCGAAGGATTTACCATCGCCAGTCGATTATCAAGGGTTAATTAACACTCGATATTCGAACATATGTAAATCTGCCCCTGGGGGTCTGAAATTGCAAATGGCTGAAAATCATCACTATTATTGTCGGGACCCCCTTTTTTAAGGGGATGAAAATTAAAATCAGCCATGGGGAAGGGGTGATACTGTAAAATTGTTTTGTTCCTAGATGCTCCTGCAGATGAGGAAGGATAGTAATTGTAATTTAGGAGCCGAAATTCAGATTTTTAAACAGAATTTCGCCTCTGCTAGTGCAGAGGGTGCATTTGTGTTCTCCACACTAGTGATCGAACATCTGCTCCGGCTGCAGGGCAGCAAGGAGACCCAGAACACTCCTGTTAATCCATAATAGGTGGCATAACAATAATGTGCCAGGCCACCTGGAAAGAAATCTTCGGCCCTGTTGCTTAAAGAAACTTATACTGGGCCCTCCCTCCACCTGCCCAATCTTGTACCCCAATCCCAGTCCGCTTGCGTTAGTGTAGGTGAGAGTGTCTGGGGAGGCAGACCGAGGGGACGGGCCTCTCTTTCCTGGCCAAAGGCCTCGTTATTTTTTATAGTAATGGAACTCCTAGGTTTAACTGAGAAACAAATGGTCTCACTAAGCACCGGTCATAACTGATGACATTACTAAGCACCATTTATAAGGTTATATTTTACTGAGTATTCAGCTCTTGTGTATTATATATTAATTACAGGCTAGTCAGTGAGGCATAATACTTGTTGAAGGTATACAGATATGTAACCTGTTGCTTGGGACCTGGGGTATTCTGGATAAGGGATCTTTCTGTGATTTGAATCTCTATACCTTAAGTCTGCTAAAAAAAACAATTTAAACATTAAAGGAGTGGTTCACCTGCAAACAACTAGATGTTTTCAGATAGATCACCTGAAATAATGACTTTTTCCAATGACTTTCTATTTTCTATATGTGACCGTTTTTCTAATATTGAAGTGTAAAGGGTCATTTTTCACCTTCTGAAGCAGCCCTGGGGGGGGGTCGCCGACCCTGTAAACTGTTCTAAATTGATACATTTCTTATCTTTGTCCCTGCTGAGCAGAATCTCTGAGTTTCATTACAGGCAGCTGTTAGAATTGATACAATAGTTGCTAATACTCCAGAGATGCTGCTGAGAAATGTATCAACTAAATGTTGCAAAATTGTAACAGTTTAGAGTCTGCACCTGAATTACTGAGCTGCCAGACTCAAACACCAGAGACAAGAACATTCAACTTTAAACTTAGATTTTGGAAAAACAGTATAAAATAAATAATGGAAAGTAATTGGAAAAAGTCTTTAAACCCAATAAGTTGGCTTTGCTTCCAATAAGGATTAATTATATCTTAGCTTGAATGAAGTACAAGGTACTGTTTTATTAAAAAGGAAATCATTTTAAAAAAATGTTAATTATTTGATTAAAATGGAGTCTATGGGGCACATTTATTAAAGAGTTGAGTTTTCTCTTCATCTAACTTCTACCAAAGTTAGCCTCTCTTCTCCAGGTGTATTTTCACAGCACATCTCCACATTTACTAAAATTCATAAATTCACTTTTTCAAGAGAAATGTGGTCAATTTTCTCCTGGAGTAAATTCTCTGCGAAAATTTGCCAGTATATTTCCTCCGTACAATAATAATCGGGAAATGACAATAATAATTGGAAAGTAAATGTGCCCTTATGGTAGATGGACCTCCCTTAATTCATAGCTTTCTGGATAATGGATCCCATTCCTGTACATATAAATAAAGCATTTTTATTTACAAAAAACACTGTTACTGTGGGAAAAAGCCATAGGCTTTAAAATATCATTCATCGATCATTACACTTGTCTGGCTTCTGTACACATTGGCACACATGCACAGCACATACAGCTCATTCGCATGAGCAATGAGCTCAATTAGTGATATTTGTTCAATGTTTAACACATACATAATGTCAGCAAATGATCTGGTAAACAGCAAATCCCAGTTTCCTGCTTTTGGTTGCCGCACACACTGGAAAGGTTTCCATTAATCTTCCCAACAAATGAATTCAGTATGTTAACACTGGCCGATCTCTTTAAACTTAATATAGGAAGATATAGAATTGAGTTCATTGTTTCTAGTATAGGGGTAGTGTGTGTACTGCTCCATGAGTAATAAGGGGCACAGGAAGAGAACAGCAAGCAATAAAGTTACCATATTATCCATAAATGACTGTGATCATTTTCACTGGTAAATAAAAGAGGGATATCCAGGAGAAGCTGTATTGTCAATCTAAAAAGACTCTGGTTCTTCATCTTAGCCCCCAAAGGGAACATAATATAATATATTTCAATATTTATTTTAATATTTGACTTTCAACATCGGAAGAGAGCTTTCCCTTTAAAGGAGAACTAAAGCCTTACTAACGAAGTTGGCTAGAAATGTACAGATTATTTTGGGCTTCTGTACTAACTCAAGGCAAGCACAGCCCTGTAGCAGGGAAGATCTGAGTCTCCAAAGATGCCCCAGTAGCTCCCCATCTTCTTTTCTGCTGATTTACTGCACATGCTCTGTGCTGCTGTCACTTACTGAGCTTAGGGACCCACTCACAATATACAGTACACATAGAATAGAAATGTCACAATATAAGGCTGATTAGTAATTAATACAGATAATTACTACATGGCAGCACAGAAACCAGTGCAATTAGCATCAGAATTTAATAATCAGCCCTGTAGCATCAGCTTATATTACAGACGAACCTCATTTTCTGCTGGATAATTAGTGACGACCCCTAAGCTTAGCTTCTCAACAGCTGCTCAGAGCCCACTGAGCATGTGAGTGTCACAGACACTTTCCTAGATGGTGACCCCCTGTGACAAGTTTGAAGTCCTGGATCATTGCTGCTATTGACAAGCTGAAACTTTAGCCTCGTGCAATAAGTTCACTATATAAAACATGGCATTTGTTGCCACATTCATTTTAAGGGTTTAGTTATCCTTTAATTTATAGTAACCTAACCCTTAGCAGCTTAACCAGGGTAAAGATAATAGGACCACCTGCAACCCAACCTTGCTTAATAAACCACAACTCTGATCTAAGTCCTCTAGGTATTAAAGAAAACTCAACAGGTTGTGACACAAAAGTCCTTCGAGGTAACTCATTATACTGTTTATTTTTGTAATCCGCTAACCCTCAAAGTCCAGGTTGTGGTGGAAAGTGGCCATAGGTATAAAAAGAACACAGTGCAGAATCTGATCTACATTTGCTGCAGCTGATATTGTTTGGGATATTGGAGTTCATATACTAAACTGATAATAGGTTTATAGGGTCTGCTAGAAGCTGGATACATTCTAGTTACATTTGTGTTTAATGTGCCTTGAGTACTCTCTCTTTATACCCTTCTTGAACCATTTACAGCTCTGGAACATCTGTACCAATCTCACTGGGCATTGTGAGTTCATGTTCACAACCAAATGTGTTTTCTCCTTTCCTTTTCCTTTCTGTATATCCAATGTAAAATGCTTTTGTTATGATTAATTTTGATTGACTTTTATATATAGGTCCTACCTCCTCATCTGGGTGGGGCAATACTACCCATATACACTGACATGGAGGCACGCAGAAGAAAACTGTTCTTTCCCCAAACCCTTGTGTGGTACACTGTTCTGGGAATGTTAGCTGTAGGCTAACACAATCTTTTTGTTCCATGTTGTGCCAAACAGTGGCAATGTGGGTTATTATTTTCAAATCCTAAAATGGTTCTGTGAACAATCTTCTTAATTGACCAAACTGAATGCTGGCCATGCACAGGTCAATTTGATGCCAATTTGCTGACTAAGGCTATGGGCACACAGACTATGGGCACACACACCGTCCATACTCAAAACCTTCTACAGAGGGACTATCGAGAGCATCCTGAGCAGCTGTATCACTGTCTGGGCTGGGAACTGCACTGTCATGGAGAGCAAGACCCTACAGAGGATAGTGAAGACAGCAGAGAAGATGATAGGTGTCTCTCTTCCATCACGGACATTTACACCACTCGCTGCATCCGTAAAGCCACCAGCATTGTGGCTGATCCAACACACCCCTCACACTCACTGTTCACACTCCTGCCATCTGGAAAAAGGTACCGAAGCATTAGGGCCCTCACTACCAGACTGTGTAACATTTTCTTCCCCCAAGCCATAAGGCTCCTGAATACTCAGGGACCGGACAGATCTCACTCACACTCTCCATCTGACCTTACTATATACCACGTTACACAGCCACTGTACACCATTGTATAAATAAATAGCCATTGGATACAATTGTTCTCTATGAGCACATCTGCACTTTGTCATGTTATTTATCATGTTCTTGCTACTGTCATATCCCAATGATACACCCATCATGTCTGACGTTTAGCATTATTTACTTAACATATTACATCTGCTGAGTGTGCACTGTCTTGTCCTGTCTTGTAGGAGTTGCATATTTTTGCACTTACACTTTTTGTCTCTTGTCTGGTACATCTACTGTATGTTGTGTGTAGCACCATGGTCCTAGAGGAACGTTGTTTAGTTTCACTGTGTACTGTACAAACGTATATGGATGGAATGGCAATAAACTCACTCTTGACTCTTGACTTGACTGAAGCCTGTGATTTTTGCAGACTGCGAGAAGCAGATCTGCTGAGTGCCCCTGCCGCTTATTGTCCTGTGTATGGGGGCCTTCCAATAGACTGCCTGGCTGATATCTGATAAATTGCTGAGATATATCGGGCAGGTTTTAAAATGCCATTGACCAAGGGCTGTATCAGTATGCTGGTGCAATCCCCTCAAACAAGGCCACGTTTGAATCAACTAAATAAACAGATGAGTAAATGTAAGTATATGGCCAGCTTGACATTTTTCATTTCATGAAGGTAGTGATTACTTATATAACTGTGCCTAGCTTTCTTGCATTTCAGAAAGGTATGTCTTGCAGTCGTATATGATGAATACTCGCAATACCCATGAATATTTCCCCCAATGCTTATTTTTTATGAATACTAATTTTTTCCAGATGTTTCCTGCTTTTCCACTTTCTATGATATCATGCAAGGGTTTAAGCTGAAATTGCAAGGGAATATATGCACACCATCTGTTAGGAGCAGATTATTAGTATTACTCAATGCATTCATATCTACAGAGCAAATTCTCTTCACCCAAAATAAACAGATGATAACAGATCCCAAATTTTGAGCATAATCTTTAACTTGTTCATTAATGACTTAGGGGAGGCAATTGTAAGTAATGTATCCGTGTTTGCAGATGACACAAAACTATCCAACCCAATTAATTCCATCCAGGATGTGGCATCCTTGCAACATGATCTTGACAAACTGGCAATCTGGGCAGCTAAGTGGCAAATGAGATTCAATGTTGATAAATGTAAAGTCATGCACCTGGGATGTAAAAATATCCAAGCCACTTATACCCTTAATGGGACTGCACTAGGCAAATCCATTATGAAAAAGGACCTTGGAGTCCTTGTAGATGTCAAACTTGGCTGTAGCAAGTAATGCCAGTCAGCAGCATCAAGGGCAAATAAGGTCTTGAGCTGTATTAAAAGGGGCATAAAGTCACGGGAGGAGGGGGTCATTCTTCCACTGTATAGAGCACTGGTAAGGCCCCATCTAGAATATGCCGTACAGTTTTGGTCTCCATCACTCAAACAGGACATTATTGTATTAGAGAGGGTACAGAGAAGGGCAACTAAGCTGGTAAAAGGTATTGAAAATCTTGGCTATGAGGAAAGACTGGCCAAATTGGGGATGTTCACGCTGGAGAAGAGGCGCTTAAGGGGTGATATGATAACTACTGTATGTATAAATATATAAGGGGATCATATAATAATCTCTCTAATGCTTTATTTACCAGTAGGTCTTTCCAGCTGACACAAGGTCACCCATTCCGATTAGAAGAAAAGAGGTTCCGCCTAAATATTCAGAAGGGGTTTTTTACAGTGAGAGCTGTGAAGATGTGGAATTGTCTCCCTGAATCAGTTGTACAGGCTGATACACTAGATAGCTTTAAGAAGGGGTTGGATGGTGTTTAGCAAGTGAGGGAATACAGGGTTATGGGAGATAGCTCATAGTACAAGTTGATCCAGGGACTAACCTTAAAAGAAGCCTACTGAGAAAATTACATTGTGGATTGGTTTCTAATTCCATATAGACATTTCATGAGAGGCAATGTCCCATGGGATAAAGTACCTAAGCATGAGCTGGCGGTGTTGAACACTTAACATTCCACCCCCCCCCCTTTATTCTGAACTTACTTTTTTGAGCCATAATCGGTTCCATCTGGTTAGAAATGCCTCTGAAACGTCTTAACATGAGACAGAAACAATCGATGTCTATATATTTTCCCGAGCATGAACTGTCTCAATCCATAACTCAGTAGCAGTTATGAAATCTTTTTCAAGGCTTGATGAAAGGAAGATTTCTACATTTGTTTTTATAAACAACAACTGCTCTGATACCTCATTCGCCTGCAGGTCGTTCCAGAGGACACAAGAGCATCCTTTCATATTAGAAGAAATGAAGCTCCATATTTAGATGCTAAAAGGGTAATGTGGTGGAATTCTGTCTATGAAGTAGTGGCTTATAGAAAAGATTGCCCTTTGGGGTAAAGGTGGCCATAGACGAAAAGATCCGCTCGTTTGGCAACATCGCCAAAAGAGCCGATCTTTCGCCGATATGCCACTAACGGGCATGGTTATATGGGGGTAATCTGAACGTTCGGCCCTATGGCGGAACGATCAGATTCCGATTGACCAAACGACCGATCTCTGCCGGACGAAAAATGTCGGGACTCTCCACACACGGTCTGAAAATCGGACGAATCCTCGATTCGTACGATAGGATCTTTGCGTCTATGGCCAGCTTAAGACTGACAGAACTGCAGATGGTTATTATGGTTCCTTTTTGTTTTTTTAACCTTCTAATGGGTCACCCAGACTCCAGTAGCAATCACTCACACTGGGTCAAAACACCCTAAAGCACCCCTTAACTTTGAAAAGAGTAGACGCCATAGAATTGTACATAATTGTGGCTAAAAGTCCTGTCTTTCTTAAAGGCAAGATTATTTAGAGAGCATCCCCGATCTACATAGAATGATCTCATAGACTGTTTGTGGAACAATAAATCCTAAACCTGGCAGACAAAGCATTTCTTGGGGAATAGCACAATGTACAGGAGAAACATTAAAGCAATAGGGTAGCTGTATCCTCTGCAACTTTTATTCCTAAACGCCCTCCAGATTTACTCTAGTAATTAGGTTCTCATTAGAAAAACAGAAAGAATAAAGCATCAGACATAATCATAGCTTTTTCAGCTAATTGAAAAGCATAATCAAGGTTATTTTAGGATTGGTTGTTCATAACTTGAAATGCTAACTACAATAATAATTTTGAGATGATTTAAGAATTGCTTGGAGATTACTGTATGTACATTTCATAGGCACTGGACACAAAATGTAACCCCTTATTGTTTATTCACTAAGCACTTGTGCCTGGGGCCTTGCACCTTGTGACAGATTAAAAACCGATAGGGCTCCTTAGCACCCTTCACTCACCAGTGCTCCTTAACTTGCTTATATGAACGCTGTGCACCAGTCCTCCCCTTATAAATACAGAGTTGCAGCACTGTATGGGTGTAGTACTTGTCTTTGCTAATTCCATTCTGGAGTTCAAATTTCTGCACCCTTGGCGCAAGGGTGCACCTATTTTTCCAAATGATCCCTGATCAGTTATTGATCACTGCTTTGCAACATAAAATATCAGCAAAGCAGAGATCCAAGTTTTTTTCTTGACTGATATGATAAAAAATGATAACCCATATTGAAAAAGACCCTTGCGGCTCTGCAGCCTTATTCGTTTAGTGTTATGCTGAGGATGCTGGGAAATGTCCTGAGGCTGAAGGAACACACGTTGAATATTCTCTGTTTTATGGGCACTGGAAGGCACCGCACTATGAGCTGGCAACACTGAGGGACATGCTTGCTTAAAGGAGAACTAAAGCCTAACTAATGAAGTAGCTAGAAATGTTGTACATTATGTTTTGTGCTTCTGTACCAGCCCAAGGCAACCACAGCCCTTTAGCAGGGAAGATCTGTGTCTCCAATGATGCCCTAGTAGCTCCCCATCTTCTTTTCTGATGATTCACTGCACACGCTCTGTGCTGCTGTCACTTACTGAGCTTAGGGACCCACTCACAATATACAGTACACATAGAATAGAAATGTCACAATATAAGGCTGATTAGTAATTAATACAGATAATTACTACATGGCAGCACAGAAACCAGTGCAACTAATAATTTAATAATCAGCCCTGTAGCATCAGCTTATATTACAGACAAACCTTATTTTCTGCTTAATCATTTACAACGATCCCTAAGCTTAGCTTCTCAACAACTGCTCAGAGCCCACTGAGCATGTGAGTGTCACAGACACTTTCCAAGATGGTGACCCCCTGTGACAAGTTTGAAGTCCTGGATCATTGCTGCTGTTGACAAGCTGAAACTTTAGCCTCGTGCAATAAGACCAGTATATAAAATATGGAATTTTTATATACTTTTATATATTTTATTTTTTATATAAATTTTATTTTCATTTTTAGGGTTTAGTTCTCCTTTAAGGTGCCTGAATTTCCAGTTAGGCCAATCATATCAATTTCATTTAACAGACAAGTCCCTTAGGATAAACAGTTATCCCAAAGGCAATACCATTGCTGCAACTACTTTGTGCATCTTATTACAGAGCAGGTGTTTTGCTTCATTCCCATGCCGACTATACATCTTAACACACATATTTATCTCTGAGAGCATTATAATGTAACCCCTCGGGGTAATCATGTCTGTATATAATATGATGCAATCTAACACAAATATATATTTTAGCTTGATACAAAATGCTTATTGTGCGTTTACCTTTGATTGAGCGTTTAAGAGATTGATGATTCTGAAAAACTGAACAGCAAGGAGATACTTATATGACAGCAGTGTTATAAGAATCATTACAGTGTTATTTACTGACAATACTGTAATTCCCTGAATGTCTCATTCATTCTTTGCATGTCCCTCAGTGAGAGGCAAATGGGCAAATTCACTAAACGCCGAAGCGCCTAATGCTAGCGTGAATTCGCCAGCATTGGGCATTTTCGTTAATTTGCCGATTCACTAACGAACGCTGGCGTAAATTCGCTAGTGTTACTTCGCACCCTTACGCCTGGTGAATTTGTGCAATGGACGTAACTACGCAAATTCACTGACGCGCGAATGGTTCTGAACGCTATCTTTTACGCCAGACTTCCTTCGCCACCTCAGACCAGGCAAAGTGCAATAAAGTAGATAGGAATTGCTTCAAAAAAAGTTAAAACGCTGGCGTTTTTTCATTTTTTATGGGTGATAGGCTGAAAAAGATCAAAAAAATTTTTGGGGCTACCCTCCTTCCCCCCTACATTTCCTAACTCATGGCAACTTAACTATACAGTGGGCACATGTGTAGGGCAAAATAAAAATTTGCTGTTTTGAAGGTTTCCCAGGCTTGTGTAGTGATGCTACATATACCTCCATTGTAACTTCAATTTGGCGCCGTATGAAAATTAACCATCGCTAGCGTAACTTCGCTTTGCTTGGCGAATTAACGCTAGTGCAACTTCGCAACCTTCGCTTCCCCTGAGCGCAACTTCAGATTTTAGTGAATTTGTGTAGCGCTGGCGAAAATACACCTGGCAAAGTGCGGCGAAGCGGATGCTGGCACAATTACACATCTTAGTGAATGTCCCACAAGGTCTGTTCAGCCTCAGTCAGTGAGTCACTGAAATAGGCAAGATTGGAGATGCTTTAGTAGAAAGAAATATTGAGAACTCTTAAGCCATGGAGTCCAAATCTCCAAAGAGGGGTGTCGAAGGGATCAGAACCCTACTGTTTCCACCAGAATCTGGACACAAGTATTAAGTATAGAGGTTCCAGGAGTGACCACAGATTCTAGGGATTCTGCGTACTGTTAACTGATACGCTATTAATAAATGCTGTTGGATGTTGACTTGTATGGCCACTGGTACCCTATAGTGTGAGCTTAAAGAGTTAACGTTGATATATACACCTCCTCCATATCAATAGCAGGGGCCTGGGTGAAGAGTTAGATTTAACAAAGATCCTGTAGGTTCCCTGTGGGATTTAGCCACTGACTGGCCTTTCTGATCTGAGTTAGATTAATTCAAAACAATTCATTTGACGCTGATCTGAATTGATTGTGTTTGTTATTTCCATTAAGATATCTCCAAATTGCTAGGGATTGAATGTAGTGGATTGATCCATAAGGTTACTTGATAGACCTGCACCTTTGTGTGCCGAGTATAACAATAACATATGTTACATTTCAGCTGCCTGCACCTCACTAGTGATACAAGAGTGTATGAGGTCGGCAACTGGAGGCAAGAGCTGGAGACTTCGCTTGTGTCCGTGTACAGTACAAAATAGAAGAATGTTCTACCAAGCTCCAAGTAAGGTTTTTACAAGCAATGCCAAAATACTGGGCTTGTTGGAAGCAGAGCGAGAAGAACCAGTGATGGAGAAAACAAATATTGTATTTCTTTGATTGTTAGTGTATGTATTTTTATAATAGGATAATGGCAAGTGACTTGAGGAGTTCAGTTTAACATCAGGTAATCATAAAAGATTAACATGTTTCCCTTTCAGACTGATGGAAGCTGTTGAAGTGTTTAGAGATAAAGCAAAGCAACGTGGTTCCGGTAACATACCGGGGTGATTTGTTGCTTAAAAGCTTTCTAACAAGGTAACTCTATATTGGAGGAATAACAATATCTACTTTAGCACTGCTACGCAGAAAGCTTTTATGATAATGGGTCTGGCAGAACTAAATGTAGCAGCAAGCCTTCCCACAACACAGAGTTATATTGACTTTTGTTCCTGCAGTTCCTGAACTTGTGCAACCAAATACTGGATGAGTAAAAGTCTACAAATAAGCAGAATTTAATTGTCTCTTTGTGGCCTGGAATAACATGCTGAGTCTATTGCCTCTATACCAGTGCTGTCCAACTACTGCGCTACAGAGGGACCACATTTTTCTGGCCTACTTGGTGGAGGGCCGATAATAGAAGCCAGGGTTGACCACTGCCTGCTTTTTAACCACACTTTGAATCCCACCCACTTTAAGCCCCATCCATGTTACCACAAGAACATTTAAGACCATGTCCATATTAATGGTGGTAGCACACTAAAAAATTAAATGGTTGCTCACTGCAGGGATATCACCCTTCACTCAAAATTTAAGTAATATAAAAACATACCCTTAAATCCACATGTCTTCTCCTCTCTTGTGGATAATATAGCATCCCTCACCCAGCACATGATTAAACACCTAAGGGGCCCCTAAGAACAATTTACAAATGCGAACAAACACCCAGAACAAACCCTACCAGGCTCACGTCCCACAGGCAGAGTATGGCAGACAGGGAGCATAGGGCAGGCAGAGTATGACACACACACAGAGCATAGGGCAGGCAGAGTATGGCACACACAGAGAGGATAGGGCAGACAGAGTATGGCACACACAGGGAGCATAGGGCAGGCAGAGTATGACACACACAGGGAGCATAGGGCAGGCAGAGTATGGCACACAAGGAGCATAGGGCAGGCAGAGTATGACACATACAGAGAGCATAGGGCAGACAGAGTATGGCATACACATGGAGCACAGGGCAGGCAGAGTATGACACACAAACAGGGAACATTGGGCAGACAGAGTATGGCACACACAGGGAGCATTAGGCAGGCAGAGTATGACACACACAGGGAGCAATAGGCAGGCAGAGTATGACACACACAGGGAGCATTAGGCAGGCAGAGTATGACACACATAGGGAGCATTAGGCAGACAGAGTATGGCACAAACAGGGAGCATTAGGCAGGCAGAGTATGACACACACAGAGAGCTTAGGGCAGGCAGAGTATGGTACACACAGGGAACATAGGGCAGGCAGAGTATGGCACACACAGGGAGCATAGGGCAAGCAGAGTATGGCACACACAGAGCAAAGGGCAAGCAGAGTATGGCACACACAGGGAGCATAGGGCAGGCAGAGTATGGCACACACAGGGAGCATAGGGCAGGCAGAATACAACAGGAAACAGGGAAACCTTTCAGGAAGAAGAACAGTTCATACTGTGCTACATACAGTGACACAATTCTGGTGCCCCTGTAGCAGTTTGCAGGTGAACAATTTTAGTTTGGGTCTGACGTGTGAATAGTACAGGGCTTTACAGAGTGAACAATAGAGGTGTGAACAGTGCAGGGAGGATTACAGTTGTGAATAATGCAGGATCTTAATGTCTGAATTTGAGGTTTACACAATGCAGGGGCCAGTTAATCTCAGTACTCATACCTTTTAAAGCTTACACTAGGGCAGCAGTCACAGCAGGCAGACTTATATGTGGGGGTGCATTTGGCCCTTCGGCCGCCAGTTGGACAGCACTGCTCTATACTGTTGCAACCTCTGACATAGGCAGAGAATGATGAAAATTTAGGGAGGTTTAGCCACCCCAAATAGAGACAAACTGCTTTTTATTTATACAGTAGAGCCCCTATTTTTTGTTTTTCAGAGTACCAGAAAATAATGGGTTAAAATCCAGAAAAATCCAATAATATATTGGTAAGACCACAAAAAAACATTGGAAAATGAGGGGAAACTTATGAGGTTATTTCATAAAATCTGATTTTTCTTGGTTGGACTTTTAAAGGGGAAAAATGCAACTTTTTTGTAGAATTTCGAGAGTTAAAAAACCCTTGAATTCGACCCTCGAAGTAAAATCCTTCAAATTCGAATATTGAATTTGAAGGATTTTAGCGCAAATACTTTGAATCGAATGTTTCGAATGAAATCGATCGATCGAAGGATTTTTATTCGATCAAAAAAAGCTTCGAAAAGTGCTGCGGAAGGTCCCCATAGGCTAACATTGCAGCTCGGTAGGTTTAAAGTGGCGAAGTATGAAGTCGAAGTAGTTTTTAAAGAGACAGTACTTCGATTATCGAATAGTCGAACTATTTTTACTTGGAATTGTTCAAATCATTCTATTCAATCGAATTTGACCAATTCGATGGTCGAAGTACCAAAAAAAAATATTTTGAAATTCAAATTTTTTTTTTATTCGAATTCTTCACTCGAGCTTAGTAAATCTGCCCCTTAATGTTACTATTTCAAAATGCGAAAGGCAAGAAATCACTGGCACAACTTGGGTTACTTCTAGCAGGGAAAACCCTTGCTCATTTATTGCGGATGCAACGTTTCGGGGCGTAACCCCTTTGTCATGCTTGACAAAGGGGTTACGCCCTGAAACGTTGCATCCGCAATAAATGAGCAAGGGTTTTCCCAGCTAGAAGTAACCCAAGTTTTCCCAGCCAGTGATTTCTTGCCTTTCAAGTTGAATTTGAGGTTGCCAATGCCTCCTTCACTGAGCATCTGGGACTCGTACAAATCGGGAAGGCCAGGGTGTGCGACGGTAATTTCTTCACTATTTCAAAATGCAACATATGTAATTGTTTAGTATAGTTTTATCAAGTTATTATAGATAGATGTGGGCAAACAAGCAATGCAGACAAGGCCTGACCCACAGCAGAACTCTACGCTGTAGCACTGTGTTCAGTTCAAGAGACCACATCTTGAGACTACAGTCTGTTCAAGGCTTGTGCTTGCCCAGCA
Source organism: Xenopus laevis (assembly GCF_017654675.1). Taxonomy (NCBI): domain Eukaryota; kingdom Metazoa; phylum Chordata; class Amphibia; order Anura; family Pipidae; genus Xenopus; species Xenopus laevis. Next base: position 142,617,922 of record NC_054374.1, read on the forward strand.
ACGTTTATTCAAGCCCCTTCTTTCCACCAAACAGTAATCCTGGCATGCTTTATGGCTGAGAGTCTAGCTATCTTTATAACAGCACATCCTGTCACAGAGGTCACCTATTTAAAAACCTACATTCATGCAGGATTAGTCACCTGCTGCTTTCAGAATCTATTGTCAGACTTAACTGAAGGCCACTCAGGCAGATCACAGTCCATGTAGGAAAACATACTACCCCATTACAATGATACAGAGCCTGCCTATTTTATATCAATATTTTTTACATAAGATCATTGCAAAAACCAAAATATTGACTGAATTATGATGTACTGTACAACATGAGTAGAATAATGACACAACCTTTCTGTGTTTAACCATTATCATCAATTCACAAAGCGGGTTTTCTTACACTGGGAAGTCAAAGCATCATTTCTGTCTGTATATTAAAAGCATTGAGCACTTAAATCTTTTCCAATGATTCATTCGTCATATAAAATAAGAAGCTGGGGAGTATATTAAGACATCATTTCCAAGCCAAGGTTATTTTGCTGTCATTAAATACATTGTTATTTATAATGTCATGTTTATTCTACCAACAAGCTTATCCAGCAGTGATAGACAACTCAAGTATCAGTCTCCTTGGGGCAAATTCACTAAGATTCGTAGTTGCGCCAGCGTCCGCTTCGCCGCACTTCACCAGGCGTATTTTCGCCAGTGCTACGCAAATTCACTAAAATCCAAAGTTGCGCTCAGGGGAAGCGTAAGGTTGCGAAGTTGCGTTAGCGTTAATTCGCCAAGCAAAGCAAAGTTACGCTAGCGATGGTTAATTTGCATACGGCGCCAAATTGAAGTTACAATGGAGGAATATGTAGCAGCACTACACAAGCCTGGGAAACCTTCAAAACAGCAAATAACATTTTTATTTTGCCCTACACATGTGCCCACTGTATAGTTAAGGTGCCATGAGTTAGGAAATGTAGGGGGGAAGGAGGTGAGCCCCAAAAAATTTTTTGATCTTTTTCAGCCTATCGCCCATAAAAAAAAGAAAAAACGCCAGTGTTTTTAGGGACAGCATTTTTTTGAAGCAATCCCTATCTACTCTATTGTACTTCGCCTGGTCTGAGGTGGCGAAGGAAGTCTGGCGTGAAAGCTAGCGTTCAGAAAAATTTGCGGGTCAGTGAATTTGCGTAGTTACGTCCGTTGCGCAAATTCGCCAGGCTTAAGGGTGCGAAGTAACACTAGCGAATTTATGCCAGCATCCGTTAGTGAATCGGCGAATTAAGAAAATGCGCTACGCTAGCGAATTAACGCTAGCGTTAGGCGCTTCGTCCTTTAGTGAATTTGCCCCCTTGTATCTACTGTGACCTTTCCAAGACAAAGGAGGCGTGGATCAATATATAGTAGAAAAACCAACATTTCCATTTATACAGTACGACCTTGCTCTGGGCTCACAGAAATAGCTGTATTAACATATGATGCATTAAGTTATATAAGCCCTGTGTCAATTGTGTGCAGGTGCAAAGGTATAAAAATAGGCCTCTCATGGATCATTGGATGACAGGTCAGAGGAATAAAGGAGGGCAAAGAAGAGTTTTATTGAGGCTCAGTCTCTTTTACAAAACTGTTGAGTAGAATGAAGCAGTTGCACAATTTATTTTACATCTGTGACCAGTGTTTGACCACTGCCTACTACACTGCTCCATGCTGGGGGGATTTACTCTCTCTCTCTCTCTCGGGCAAATTCACTAAAGCGTGAAGTGGCTAACGCTAGTGCCAATTCGCCAGCGTGACGTCATTTCGTTACTTCGCCGATTTACTAACGGGCGATGGCGTAAATTCGCTAGCGAAGTGGACCTACTCTAGCGCTACTTTGCACCCTTATGCCAGGCGAAGTTGCGCTATGGCGAAGGGACGTAACTACGCTAATTCACTAACTTCGGATTTTACTGAACGTTACCCCAGACTTGCCTTCCCCACCTCAGACCAGGCAAAGTGCAATAGAGTAGATAGGGATTGCTTCAAAAAAAGTTGACATTTTTTCTAAGTCCCAAAAACGCTGGTGTCTTTTCCTTTTTTAAGGGTGATAGGCTGACAAAGATCTTAAATTTTTTGGGGGGTACCCACCTTCCACCCTACATTTCCTAACATATGGCACCTAAACTATACAGTGGGCTCATATATATAGGGCAAAATAACAACTCTATTTTATTTTATGAAGCTTTCCCAGGCTTGTGTAGTGTAATTTATTTGCTGCTACATATACGTCCATTCAACTTTACCTTGGCGCCGTATGCAAATTAGGCATCGCTAGTGTAACTTCGCTTTACTTGACGAATTAACTCTAGAGCAAATTCGCTACCGTTCGCCTCCCTGAGCACAACTTCGGATTTTAGTGAATTAGCGGCGCCCTGGCGAAACTTCGCCTGGTGAAGTGCGGCAGAGGCGTCGCTATTGCATTTTCGCTGCTTAGTGAATTTGCCCCTCTCTCTCTCTCTCTTTCTCTCTCTCTTTCTCTCTCTCTCTCTCTCTCTCTCTCTCTCTCTCTCTCTCTATATATACCATAGTAATGGCAGCCACACATAAAAAAAATTGACTTAAATGCAACATCGGCAATTTTGAGATGTCGGATTTTCGGATTCAGACTATTTCCATCCTCCGGGTATAATAAATTTCCGAAAAGTTAGTGATTTTTTTTTTTTCACTAAAAAAAAAAATAAAATTCTGGTTTTTGGAATTCGGACTTTAGTAAATAACCCCCTTAAAGTGAACAAACTACGGTTAATCACATTCTGTTATTGCCACGTCCTGCTCATTTTTTGCATCTATCACTCAGATAATGGGGGTCATTTATAAAGTTCATGCAATGCATATTTTTCGCATTGCCCATGTTTTTTCTTTCTAATATATTGCACTGCTCTGCCCATCTTTCCGTTTTTGTGAATTCACATTGTGAATACATTTTTGCATCTTCTTTGGTCTAAATATTTAAACATATTTGATATGAGCCAAAGAAGAGGTTACTGCTCAATTTGGGACTACTTAACATTTAAACATGTACGGTTAACCTACTTAATTTATAATAATTCCAGGATTATTTCTATATATTCTATATCTTTCTGCATTGTGAAAACATTTTTACAATTCTGTTTGCACACTCTTATACAGCTTTATAAATGTAACCATGCGCAGGACAAATATATTCACTGGGGCTCATTTATAAACTTTGCGCAGGGCAGATTGGTTTGCACAGTGAATATATTTGCCCTGCACATGGTTATATTGATAAAGCTGAATAAGAGATTTTTCGGCACCGCGCAGCACCATCTGCGCATGCGCCTTCATGTATGTGCATCACAGTAGGGGGGTGGGAGGGCCGGAGGGGGGTCCTGGACAGCAGTCCCAGTGGGCCCTGGGCCACCCAATTCAACCCTGTCTGGAGTTTGCTTGGTTAGGAGGTTATGGCAGCTCCAAGGTTCCCCTGTATCAATAAGGGCAACTGCAAGAAATTCAGAAAAGGAGGAAAGCAGCAGCAGTACAGTATGGGATATATTATCTGTAAACCGTTATCCAGAAAGCTCCGAATTACGGAAAGGCTGTCTCCTATAGATTCCATTAAAATCAAATAATCCAGATTTTTAAAAATAATAAAACAGTCCCTTGTACTGGATCCAAACTAAGATATAATTAGTCCTTATTGGAAGCAAAATCAGCCTATTTTGGTTTATTTAATGTTTACATGACTTTCTATTAGACTTAAGGTATGAAGATCCAAATAATGGAAAGATCCTATATCCAGAAAACCCTAGGTCCCAAACATTGTGGATAACAGGTCCCAATACCTGTATAATAATGACTATATATCTTTATAATATAGTGATCAAAGTACCCCCTCTTGTAAAATATCAGGATATTCTAAGTTAACGAGGAGTTTCATGACCATATAAAAGCACGAGGCCGAAGGCCATCAGAACTCACCGTTTATAAGGATATAATTTACAAGATATTCATGGCTTTTGTGACTATATGTACAGAACCCTCCATAATGTTTGGGACAAAGACACATTTTCTCTGAATTACCCCTCTGCCCCCCCAGTGTAACAATTTAAATCAAACAATTAATTTTAAATGTTACACTGAGGAGCAGAGGGGTAAACTGAAGAAAATGTGTCTTTGTCCCAAACATTATGGAGGGAAATGTATATATATATATATATATATATATATATATATATATATTTTTTTTTTTTTTTTATTTATTCCAAAATTATTCTATATGCACAAAATAAGTTTGAGGGTGTTTCATTACCAATATACCTCATGTAGTGTTAAGAAAAGGATGTACAGTATATTGAAACATAACCGTTTTTATCTCCACTTTCACTTCATGGAAATAGACTTTTTTGCTCTTATTGCAAAAGAAAAATCACCAGACTGAAGAAATAATTCAGCCTTTTGAAGAGAAATCGTAGTCTTCCCAAGATGGCAGGGAATAATCACAGGCTCTACAACAATAGAATCAATAGTATCCAGTGTGGAGCTTAATGACAGTGTCACTGAGCAGGCAGACAATGGCGTCTCAGCGCTTACAAAGATATTTGATTTTCAAGGCAATAAAATATTCAGATTATAAAAATCACAGTTTGCATTTTCTAGAAAATGACTGGAGTAGGAGGAACATTATATTTAGTGAGAAGCAGAACTGTACTTTTATGAAGCTCTAAAAAAATAAGCCCCATCATCCTTAAATCAGGTTTCTAAATGTCTGAAAACCCATTTACTTTTATCTCTTATTATACTGATAATGAGCAAGACTATGGCCCAAGTATATGCCATGGCCAATACAATTGTGAAAAAAACTTGAATACCTCAAATTTTGTTGAGTTTATAGGTTTAAAAACCTCAAATTTGTGAGTTGACAAACTTGAAAATCTCGATTAAAAATAAAGGCCTAGTACAATTCACATTGATTTCTACATGACCTCGCCAGCTTTTTGATACTGATTTAACATATTTAAGTTTTCAAGTTTTTTTTCTTGATAAATACAAGACATTCAAGTTTTTTTATTGATAAATACAAGTCATTCAAGTTTTTGAAAATATAATTCAAAAATGATTTCCTTTTTCTCTGTAATAATAAAACAGTAGGTTGTACTTGATCCCAACTAAGATATAATTAATCCTTATTGGAAGCAAAACCAGTTGTAAGGAATATACGTTATCCTGGTGGTTTAGTGGGCGGCGGGGTCCCCTGCCATGTCTCCGGCGGAGACGACTGCCGCATGCGTCCTGCTGTCCCTGCATCCAGTCCCTCTATGGCGAGCGCGCCGGCGCTCTTCCTGGGTTATGCGTAAGCGTGATGACGTCACGCACAATGGTGCGAGATTCAAAAGTATTTAAAGGGGCTTTGTTAATTTTCACATTGCCCGTTGTTAGGTTCAACTTAGCTTGTTCCGGGTGCTATTGCCTTGTGCTTCCTGCTATTCTTATTGAATCCTGATTGATCCTTTGTTGTTTGACCCTTGCTTTGCCTGACTATTCTGATCCTCTCCAATCCTGATCCTTTGCCTGTTCACTGACTATTCTACATTCTCCTATCCTGATTCCAGCCTGTCTGACTATTCTCTGCTTGTGCTGGCCTGGCCTGGCTGTTTCCAAGTGATGTTCTTCCTTCCAGTATCCTGGTGAGACGATCATGCCCCTTTGCTCCTCCAGAACCGTTAGCTTTGCTCCTCTCTGGCGGCATCCAATTAGCCGAGGGCTCTTCCCGAGGAAAGTGAAAGGCTACGGTTATAGGCAGAAGTGAGAGCCGAGACCAAGGAGCTTAGCTTGGGTTCTGGATATAGGGTGCCGAACGTGACAACAGTCTATTGGGTTTATTTAATGTTTACATGATTTTCTAGTAGACTTAAGGAATATCCAAGTAACAGAAAGATCCGTTATCTGGAAAACGTCAGGTCCCGAGCATTCTGGATAACAGGTCCCATATCTGTATTAGAAAAGTTACAATCCCATTTTATCAGTTTGTTAAATGAACTATGGCTCAAAGAATGAGGAAAAACAAAGGCTCATAGACTCATAGGCTACGATTCTAAGGGCTTTAGAAAACAGCCGCAATCATATTCCTTTATCCCACTAAACTAAAGAGCTGAAAGTTAGACCCTTCTCCTACTCCATAACCCTTCTCCAAACATAAAATAGGGGGAGGAGTGAAGAACATAAGGGGACCTTTGTGTTAAGTAAAAGTATTTTCTTAAGGATAAAATCAGCTGAACCACACCTTAAAAGATCATTTACTGAAATGTGGTCAATATTCTGGGATCAAATTGACACTTGCTCCAAATCACATACTTTGGACTTGCTACAATATTAAGGCCACACTGCGCGTTTTGGGGAGATTTCGCCTGGCAACTAATCACCTCGTTTTTGCAGCGACCAATCTCCCCAAACGCCTTCCCTCACTCTGTGCCAGCTAAAATGAAAAAACGCCGGCGCTAATCACACGCGGCAATTCGTTTTCCGCTTCAGGCGACTTCGGAAAATTAATCACAGTGTGTGATTAGCGCCGGCGTTTTTCATTTTAGCTGGCGCCAGGCGACCAGGCGACCAAATCTCCCCAAAATGCCCAGTGTGGCCTGACCCCAAAGGTTCAATGAAAATTTTATTACATGTGTACTATTTTAGAATTTTGTAATATTCGCTAAGTGTTGCTTTAAGGTTAGGTAGTTTAGTAGTTTGGCTGTATCATTGGTGTAACTCATGTGTATTAATCTCTTGAACAATCAAGATGGCTCCACCTACTGTTTTATAACTGAATGAGCTTCACTGTTCAGCCTTCATCTTTTGTCAAAGTTTCTGCTTGTTTAACTTGGAAAAACAATAAAAATCATTTAGAATAAAAGTATTTTCCCCAAACACCCCCAAGAGTTGGTCACTAAGAGGGAGTATTACACACTGATCAGGTCCTGGTTTCCAGCGCACCTAGAACTGGTCATGAACAGTGTTGGACTGGCCCACCGGGATACCAGGAAAACTCACGGTGGGACCAGGTGTCAGTGGGCCTCTTGCTTTTAACCATTTAGCTTATTTCATTATCCATATTCCTTTATGGGGAGAAATGCTTAATAATGGAAAAATATAGTAAGTAGATATAAAAGAGTAGAAGAATAAAGAGGTTGAGAAAGGAAAGGAGGAATAATAGTTTGGAAAGTGGACCCAGTGTCTAAGGTTTTCTGGTGGGCCCCTGGCATCCCAGTCCGACACTGGTCATGAAACAACACAGGGAAACACACCGAAGTGACAGCCAGACAGGGCTCCTGCCAACCCCACTGCACTACTCTGTGTTCTCATCCCAGAAATGTGGCAGCCTATGGAGAAGCACTGGATGTGCAGGCAGGGCATTTTTTAAAAAAATCATAAAGATGGGTTTAGTTCTCCTTTAAGGCTTAAGGCTCAGGTATCGTTTCGGTTTTGCTATTTTTTCAGCTGGTGGCAACAGGGTCCAAACCCATCTGTGCAACAAGTCAGCATTGGAGGCAAAAACTGTAATCTACCTGCCATTACAAGAACAAAGTTCATTTTGGTTAGAAAACCCTCATGTGCTTTTGCAACGTATGCCATTGGATTTACAGAAAGGCAGAATCAGCAAGGAGTTAGAAATAGCACATTTCACTGTGTATGTATCAAGGAAATTATAAAAAGGTTAGGGGCACATTTACTAAGCTCGAGTGAAGGATTCGAACTATTCGATAGTCGAAGTACTGTCTCTTTAAAAAAAAAACTTCAAACACCTACTTCGGCACTTTAAACCTACCGAGCTACAATGTTAGCCGATGGGGACCATCCCCATAAGCTTTCCAAGCTTTTTTTGATCGAAGGAAAATCCTTCGATCGATGGATTAAAATCCTTTGAATCGTTCGATTAGAAGGATTTAATCATTCGATTGAACGATTTTTCCTTCGATCGAAGTATTTGCGGTAAATCCTTCGACTTCGATATTCGAAGGATTTTACTTTGATGGTCGAATATCGAGGGTTAATTAACCCTCGATATTCGATCCTTAGTAAATGTGCCCCTTAGTGTTGCTTTAAGGGGTAGATTTATTAAAATGTGAGATTAGAGCTCGCCATAGAAATCTTACCCACTTTATGGAATTTTGATAACAAAGATTGATTTTAATTTCTTGAAATGTTTAATTTAATTGAACTCCCTTGATCTTTAAGTTCTGGTAACTTTGGAAGTTCCAGAAACGTTGAATAAATACAGTGCAATTATCACTGTAAAGAAGTCTGTACTGTAAGCTTTTCAGATGATTTTCCCGGCACAGTTATCATCCTGTTTAATGATTAGAGGTTCTGCTGCCTTTATGTTGTTTAAGAATTGCTGGCTGCAGATCAAGCTACAGTCTTGGATCCCTTTCAAAAGGAACAAAAGTGCAGCTAATCAGCTCTAAGTCTATGGCCCTAAAATAAATACTGTGCTGCAGCAACAAAGGAATACAGGCCCTTCCAGTGATTGTAGGAGTAAAATCTTAATGTGATTTACCAGTGATAAGAAGAAGTACAAAATGCTGTTCCAGGGCATATGGAGAATTCTCCAATCAGTGCCTTAATGCTGCTTTATTTTCTCTATTTATAGTTATGGGTCACCTCTTTCTTCACTCGATGTTATGGAATTGTCTTAATATATGCCGTAATATATACTATGGTAGAGTCCTGCAGTGGGTCAGTTACCCGCGGGTAACCCACAAAAACCTGCGGTACCCTGCGGGTTGCGGGTAGAAGTTCCGGGTGCGGGTATAGACGCGGGTTGGCGGTTCTGCAGGTTTGGTGCTAGGGCCCCCCATAAAAATGATTAAAAAACATTGGCGCCAGGGCCCCCCCATAAAAGTTTTTAAAAATTATTGGTGTCCAGGGCCCCCCATAAGTAAATAAAAAATGTTGGCGCCAGGGCCCCCCATAAAAGTTATTTAAAAAAAACATTGGCGCCAGGGCCCCCCTTAAAAAACATTGGTGGCAGGGGCCTATAGAGTTTTAAAATAATACATTGGTGGGTAGGGGTTTAAAAAAAATGTAAAAAACTGAACTAGTGGCTTCAGGACTTCAATTTCGGCTCCTTTCTTGACTTTGGATCTTTTCGCCACTTCAGGACTTCAACTTCGGCTCGTTATGTGGCTTCCGAGACTTCGGCTGTTTCGGGACTTCGGCTCTTAAAATAAAACTAAAATCTAGTCATGTGCCTCTGAGTTCAATGCTGCAAATAACCACACAAACTCTTCAAATGTGATTTGCCTGATTAATTTCTCCTTATAATAACACATATAAGTCAGTAAGATGAAATGAAAATCCTGCAGATCTACTCCAGGTGCCACTGACCTTGATTCCCAAATAAGCATCTAGGCCTCCTTTAGCAACATGAGAAATAAATGACTGCGTTTCCTTTGTATGGATAACAGTACGTATCCTTGCGTCACCATACAGGTGTCCTGTAGCTTGCTAGGCCAATAAGCTGTCGGTTCTATTCCTGCCATCTGTGCGCTCACAGTATGATATTCCTACCTGATGCTTAATGGCAGCTGCTAAAGGAGGTGAATTAATCTTGGACCAAGGGAAGATATGAAATCAGTAATATCCAATTCACTGGAAAGGTTTGTCTGTGAACCACTCAAGTGATGACTGTCATAGCTCAGCCAATGATCCCTCTCTTAGATATACTGAAAACGAGTTCATGCTTATAAACACTGACACAGGAGAGAACGAAGGGTAACATCAAATTCAGATAAGCTAGTCTGTCACACACAATCAATACATTTTATTGGCATTAAGTTTAATGCAATACAAACCATCCAGAGAAAGCACAGCAGGGTCTACATTGTATTTATTGTTTTCTTAGTATGTCGTGTTCAGAACATTCTTTTCTGTAAAAAAGAAGAATGTGCTACCTCTAGTTGCCACAGCACGAACATTCAGCACCATGCCATTACTGTATTTAAAGGGATCCTGTCATCGGAAAACATGTTTTTTTCAAAACGCATCAGTTAATAGTGCTACTCCAGCAGAATTCTGCACTGAAATCCATTTCTCAAAATAGCAAACAGATTTTTTTATATTCAATTTTGAAATCTGACATGGGGCTAGACATTTTGACAATTTCCCAGCTGCCCCTGGTCATGTGACTTGTGCCTGCACTTTAGGAGAGAAATGCTTTCTGGCAGGCTGCTGTTTTTCCTTCTCAATGTAACTGAATGTGTCTCAGTGGGACATGGTTTTTTACTATTGAGTGCTGTTCTTAGATCTTCCAGGGAGCTGTTATCTTGTGTTAGGGAGCTGTTATCTGGTTACCTTCCCATTGTTCTTTTGTTTGGCTGCTGGGGGGGGAAGGGAGGGGGTGATATCACTCCAACTTGCAGTTCAGCAGTAAAGAGTGATTGAAGTTTATCAGAGCAAAAGTCACATGACTTGGGGCAGCTGGGAAATTGACAATATGTCTAGCCCCATGTCAGATTTCAAAACTGAATATAAAAAAATCTGTTTCCTCTTTTGAGAAATGGATTTCAGTGCAGAATTCTGCTGGAGCAGCACTATTAACCGATTCATTTTGAAAAAAATGTTTTTTCCCATGACATTATCACTTTAAGGCTACTATGGATGCTAATGTTTGTTAATTTGGGGAACTCAAAAAAAAATATTTTTGGCTCAGGATGAACTTTGTCCAAAGAAGATTTTCCATCCTTCATTCAAATCTAAAAATACAAACGTTTTCATTAGAAGCCAATAAAATAAAATAAACAGCTGAATCCTATGGCATGCCTACAATACTTGGTCTAGTGCTAAGAACAGTTAGGGGCAGATTTATTAAGGTTCAAATGGTAAATTCAAATTCAGATTTACTACATTTTTTTTTTTGGTCAAAACTCATAAATTCTAATTTTAAATCACCAACTCAAATTTGAATTTGAATATGAGACTTATCACACCTTGACCCTGGAAACAGTTCTAATTTAAATATTCGCCAAATAAAACCTGCCGAGTTCTTGCATAAGTCAATGGCCCAGGTCCGTTGAACCAGTTGAAGATGTTAATTTTTTTTTGTTAGTTTTTTTTCAGAGGAAAACTCAATTTGAATACAGTTTGAATTTTCGGGTAGTTCGTATTCGATCGAACATTAGACGTTCGAGTTTTTTCATAAATAGCCTCCCATTCGAGCTGTGAGTACGTTCAAATTTATTAGAGCTAAAAAAAATTCACATAACTTTGAAATTTGACCTTTGATAAATCTGTCCATGGGGTGACTGCCCTGTGCTGTGCACATAATGGGACCTCACAGAGTTCAGGGAAAATGGAGAACACTTGTACCATATAAACATGAGTCTGATTTATGGTCTTGGGAATGAATTTTATCAAAGTCAACTTTAGGGGATGACAACTTCCGACAGTCACAGGTCTGTTACAGTACACTCACTTGTATATAATGGAAATCAAATTCATAATATCTGTCTCCAACTAAACACAATGTGAAACTAATAACTTTGCACCACTTTGACCATTAGGTCAGAAGTCAGGGTAGATATGGCAGACAATAAGGGGGTTATTTATCAAAGTCCGAATTTATCTCAATATTTTCTGCTACAAACTCCGATCAAATCCACTCAGGTTTTTTGCGCTGGTTTATTATTACATTTTCCCGAAAATTTGCTTTGCGGGAAAAAAATCATATGTTAGCTATTTTTTCAGATTTTTTTATCCGATTTTCAGGATTTTTTTGGGATTTTTCACCCAAGAAATCAGATTTTTGCCATAAAACTCCAAAAACTTCGGGGTATTGCACGAAACCCAGCGTAGAGTCCTGCGCAAGTCCATTTTTTGCAGCCTGTACCCAACCCATACGCGCAACCTGCAATCCCCGGACCCATAACCTGCATTCTTACCCGCTTTTACCCGCTACCCGACCCGCAAGTACCTTATCTGCAACCCGGACCCGCAACCCACTGACCATCAACAATCAGGAAGTGCTGTTATTGTAAACCAGAAGTGACATTATCGGAAGTAGGTTTGATCAGAAAAAAAAGGAGTAAAGCAGGAAGTGCTGTCATTGTAAACCAGAAGTGACATCATCGGACGTGATCAGAAAAATGGAGTAAAAATCACTATTGAGAAGATCCGCAGCCCGACCGGTGACCCATAAAACCGCAGAACCGTCGACCCGCGTCTATCCCCGATACCCGCGGTTCTACTTTGCGGTTAACCCGCGGGTACCCGACCCTCTGCAGGACTCTCACCCAGCGCACATCAAAAAATCATTGGGACTTTTCCCATTGACTTATATACAACCTCGACAGCTCTGAGATGCTGGCTTTTCTGATTCATACTTTTCCATGCAAGGGGTTAAATAAATTCCAAAAAATTAGTGATTTTTAAAAGTCCGTTTTTATAAAAAAATAAAATCACAAATTTTTAGTGATTTTTACATTCGGGGTTTACTAAATAACGTAAAAGCAAAACTTTAAAAATCTTGGTATTGCAAATATACTAACATGGCCTCTTATTCTGAGGATTCTTTATGCTCATGGTGCTTTCTCCAAAAGCAGAAAAAATGGTTGAACCCAGCCATTTATTAAGGTGGTTGTTTTTCCAGAATAGCACAAAACAATCGATTGGACGGCACTTTGGTTAAAGGTTTTATTGCAGGAGGATTCAGATGTGTCATGCCTAACACGTTTTGGGAATCACTCCCCTAGTCATAGGCTAGTCAAACCTATGACTAAGGGAGTGATTCCTGAAACGCATTAGGCATGATACATCTGCATCCTCCTGCAATAAATCTTTTAACCAAAGTGCCGTCCAATCGATTGTTTTGTGCCATATTGTTACAGTGGGGACACTGTAGACTGAGCACCTGGCCTCTAAGAGCTGCTTGGGAGCTTGGAGTGGTCTCTTTAGGTTGTTTGCAGCTGTTTTTCCAGAATACCAACCTGTAAGCTCATTGCTGTTTCTGACAGCAGACTGCAGAGTCTGATAAGATAAAAAGAACATAACATTAAGTTATATAATAAAATGCAAGAACATGGGGGGGGGTGAGGTCTGCAACATCATTATGGCTTATTAAAGTACATGCACAGAACAGCTTCAAGAATAACTGGTGTCAATTGTACCATAATTGAAGTGTTTTTGTATAGGAAGTGATAAGGGGCCAAAAAAATGTGTTTGTCTTACTACAAGTATGGGATTTGTTATTCAGAAACCTGCTCTCCAGAAACTCCAAATTACAGAAAGAATGTCTCCCATAGAAATGTCTCCCATGATTTCCTTTTTCTCTGTAATAATAAAACAGTAGCTTGTACTTGATCCCAACTAAGATATAATTAATCCTTATTGGAGGCAAAACCAGCCTATTGGGTTTATTTTTATTGGGTCATGTGATTTTCTAGTAGACTAAAGGTATGAAGATCCAAATTATGAAATGATCAATTATCAGGAAAACCCCAGGATTCTGGATAACAGGTCCCATACTTGTACTTTGCTAGAAACATTTAGGAGTGTTAAAATATACCTCTCTTTGCAAACAAAAAATGCTTTCAGTCAATGTTTATATGTTATTTTATAGATATTTACTAAAAAGATAAACATATAATAATTCTATAATGGACAAGGAAGAGTCTTAGAATAAAAAAAAAAAATCAACCTTTATCATTGTTAATGGAGTGAAATACTGGTTGTGAAACATTTATTGAAGTACCAAAGAAGCTGTATACATTATGTTGTCATACCTCCCAACATTTTGTAAATAGAAAGAGGGAAAAAAAGTTTTGCCGCGCAGAGATATGGGTGTTAGATATTCATTGACAGTTAGATCCAATATATCTTATAGGGGGGCTCCTTTCCTAGCAGATGTATTAGAGCTCACTTAAATAACTGATTCCAGTACAAACAAAATCTAATAAAATAACTGCCTTTTGCACAAATTCTGCATGTAGAGAGACATGATGTCTGGTGATTTTAATAGAGTGAGCTCTAATAGATCTTCTAGGCAAAAGGAGCCCCCCTATAAGATATATCGGATCTAACTGTCAATGATTATCTGACACCCAACTGCTGCATGAAGACAGAATGAAGAGACACAGATGCTGAGAGAGGGGTGCCTCCTGAGGATTATTATGGTCCTAGCTTTGCCAAGCCCATAGAGGCTTATGACATGGCGATCGGCCTAATTTTAAAAGCCGGGCACGGACAGCCTTTCAAAAAAAAACAGGTGGCAACCCTAGGGAGCTTCCATGGTTTCTGTGAAGTGTAAACCAGTTTCTCACCATTCTGACCACCAGGTAGTCAAGGAAGTTGTCAGGCAAAAGAAAATAGCCTGGTTTGGTGTTTTTCTGGTTAGGAAAGGATTGAGAGAGGTTTTTCATTTTTTTCCTAAGCAGAAGAACATCAGAGCAGCCTCTTTCTTTCTCCTGACAACTTCCTTGACTACTTGATCGTCAGAAACTGACCAGCAGGTGGCGATGTTGTCACAAAAATAATTCATACTAACAGCACATGTATCCTTTAATATCTTGGAATTAAAGAAAAATAAATAATGAATGTAAAAGTGCTTAGAATAGTACCCTCATCAATTTTACATAAACTTATTTAAGGGTTTACTTATCCTTTAAATAAAAGTTTCACACTGTGTAAAAAAAATCCCTTTTATCAAACTACCATCCAAGTTTAAATTTTAGAATTTGTGCCATTTCAAGATCTCTTCCAAATACATATTCAAAACATTTGTAATCACAATTTTGCTGTAAGTATTATAATCCTTAAGTGCAACTATATCCCCCATGCTTTCCTCTGCTTACATTATGTCTAAAACAGATCTTATCTTTTCAAATAAAAGCACATCAGATAAATGCGGTCGGTATTATTTGAGATTTATTTTCTCGCTCTGAAGCCCCAAAGTCTCTGGACGAATTCTCACTTAATGGCAAATTCATTTCTGTTAATTGAATTCCAATCATTTTTGGCCAGGTAACAAGATAAGAAATTCTTTCGTTATGAGCTGAAACAAAAAGTCTATTAACCTGATGAAATCAGTCGTATCTAATACTGCCTGGCATGAAGGCATGTCTGGAAATGTGAACTTTCATCCAGACAGTTTCAGAAGAATTGTAACGTTTAAGGAGATGTATGGAGCAGCTGAGGTGGGGTTACGGCTAGCTTATTCCCCCTTAAGGTAAGGCCACACTGGGCGTTTTGGGGAGATTTGGTCGCCTGGCGATTAATCGCCTCATCATTGCGGCGACTAATCTCCCCAAACGCCTTCCCCGACTCAGCGCCGGCAAAAATGAAAAAACTCCAGCGCCAATCGAATGCAAACTTCGGGCGACTTCGGAAAACGAATCAGCGCGTGTGATTAGCGCCGGCATTTTTTCATTTTAGCCGGCGCAGAGTGAGGGAAGGCGTTTGGGGAGATTGGTCGCCGAAAAGACGAGGCTAATAGTCGTCAGGCAATCCTCATCTCCCCAAAACGCCCAGTGTGGCCTGACCCTTACAGCACAATATTATCTATGTATGTCCATACAAATCTGTAAATTATACAGAATATCCAGTTATATAGGCGAAAAGGTTATATAGAGTTGTAGCTTTGTAGTAGTCACATGTGGAGGAAGTCTCCAGGTTTCTGTTAAAGTGTTTTTCACCTTTCAATTAACTTTTTCTGGAATAATTTGCAGTTGTTTTTCATATTTTATTTGTGTTTTTTAGCTTTTTATTCAGCAGCTCTCCAGGTTGCAACTTCGGCAATGTGGTTGCTAGGGTAATTTGGACCCTAGCAACTATGAATTAGACGATGCATTGAGTCGAATAAGAGACTGGAATTAAAGGGGTTGTTCACCTTTGAGTTAACTTTTAGTAAGATGTAGAGAGTGATATTCTGAGACAATTTGAAATTGGTTTTCATTTTTTATTATTTGTGTTTTTTGCGTTATTCAGCAGCTCCCCTAATTTTATTGCATTCTAATTATAATAAATATTTATAGTAATAACGTTAATGCCTCTTTTCTCAGCGAGGAACAATAATGTTACAGTACAACACACATACACATAGGGGGCAGATTCATCAAGGCTCGAATTTCGAAGTTAAAAATACTTCGAAATTCGACCATCGAATTGAAATACTTCGACTTCGAATATCGAAGTCGAATTTTTTCTCATCTAATTTGGGTATCCTGTGGTCGAAGTAAAATCGTTCGATGGAACGATTAAATCCTTCAAATCGAACGATTTCAGCAATCGATCGAACGGTTTTACTTCGACGTCCAAAAACGTAGAAAAATGCTCTAGAAGGTCCCCATAGGCTAACATAGCACTTCGGCAGGTTTAATTTGGCGAAGTATTGAAGTCGAAGTTTTTTTAAAGAGTCAGTACTTCAATTATCGAATGGCCGAATATTCTAAAGATTTTACTTTGAGTCGAAGTCGTAGTATCCTAATTGATGGTCCAAGTATCCAAAAAAAAAACTTCTTTTAACTTCGAAAATTCCCTCGAATTCACTTTGACCCTTAATAAATCTGCCCCATAAAGTTACTGTATGATATTCTTTTAAATGTGTGGGAGAAAGTCTTCCTTAAAGGGGAACTATCGCACAAACAAAAATTTTATATTAGCTTCATCATATTGAAATAAGAAACCATTTCTTCTGAAATAATCAAGTTTATCTTCACTATTCCTCTCTCAGCATCTATTTCTCCAGTTTTTGTCTATATTGTTGGTCTTTTCTTTAATTTACCAAATGCTCTAATACATCTGCTAGGAAAGGAATCCCCCCTATAAGATATATTGGATGTAACTGTCAATGAAAATCTGACACCCAACTGCTGCATGAAGAGAGAATGAAGAGAAACAGATGCTGAGAGAGGGATGCCTCCTGAGGATTATTATGGTCCCAAGCCCATAGAGGCTTATATAAGACATGACCATTTTTATATACAATTATTAGAGGAAAGGCAAATAACAACCTACAAAAAAATACTACACAAAATAAAAAAAAATGAAGGACAATTGAAAAGTTGCTCAGAATTAGCCATTCTATAATAAACTAAAAGGTAACGTAAAGGTGAGCCACCCCTTTAAGAAATATTAACTAGACTGCCAAGGGGCCTAAACTTCAGTGGACAATTTAGTCTACAAAAAACACTGACCCATAAATAATTCCTGGCAGCACCATGAATACAAAAGTGAGTCATGAAGAAAATGACAAAAAGAAGGAGGAAGAAGTAGTCTATGTTACTTATACCCTGCTCTTTGTATCATGTTACTTTTGTTTTACTGAGATTAGCCACATTCAGCTTTGCTATTGTACGGAGCTCATACATAGGATGGCAATTTAGCCATACCTCCCAACTGTCCCTTTTTTCACGGGACAGTCCCGATTTTGACAGCTCAACCCAGAAGACTCAGCAGGTGCACTTAGATACGTTTGTAACAATTTAAAATAAGCAAAGAAACAATTGTAACAATTTAAGATAAGCAGGTCTCTTGGGGAAACTATGACTTGCAGCTAAAAGGACAATTCACCTTCATAAGCAAAACTGTAATAACACATTGAAAACACAGAAATGTGCTCAAACTTTCATAACCTGCCAAAGGCATCGGGAAGGGCGGAAAAAAAGTTGGGCGATCTTGCTTATCGCTGGGACGCTCATTGCTCTGTGAAGAGGTTTTTTTCCTTAGGTTCTTCTTTATCAGAGTTAGAACTAGTCCTGTTCAAGCAGACAGAATGAAAAAAGGTGGCCACAGCGTGTCCCCTGATTTGCCCACTTGCGTGGTGATATCTTTCCAATCGTGGCTCCTAGGGCCCAACGACTGTATCAGAACGGAGGCCAAACGGGCGGTCAGATTGCGGGACCACATAAACGAAAAGATTCAGCTGAGATCCGATGGGATTTTCTAACCTGCCCGATCGGCATCTGGCCGATTTTCGGGCAGATATTAATCAGGAAAGCCCGTCGGGGGGCTCTACACAGGGGCCGATAAACTGCCGACTTAAGTCTGTCAGCAGCTTTTATCGCTTAACTAAGACCCTGGAGCTACTGTAGGAGTACCACTCCACCATCTTTCTTTCTTGAGTCTGTAACACAGTCATGATAGCAGCAGTGTACAACTGTTAATATCACGAACACTAAACATTATAAGCTTGCAGGCAGAGGAGGGAAAACTATAAAAAATGAAGATAAGGCGAACGTTTCCAAGAATAGGACATTCTGTAACAAACTATAGTCAATTAAAGGTGAACTAAACTTTGGCAAAGAATGACAACTAACTGGTGATTTTCATTGTAGAAGTATTCTGCCCAGAACAAGTAGGCTGCCAGTGTAAGCAGTCACTGGCTTGTCACACTATAATGCTTCTGTTTTTAGGCAGTTGTATAAAGAGTCATATCTGTCTTTTAACTGGCCACATATTGGCTCTTTATGTGCAGTTTGCCACAGATCCACTCATCTGCTGTTGGGCCGATTAAGCAAATCTACCATGTGGGAAACATTTGATGCAGAATCAAAGCTATTTAGTTTCAAATTATATTACATTGCTTTAGGTGTCTTAAGGATTTAAATACACCTAAAGCATAATGATCTGAATATGAATACCTAGTGTATCACAAGAATTACAGGTATGGGACCTATTATCCAGAATGCTTGGGACCTGGGGTTTTCCAGATAAGGGATCTTCCTGTAATTTGTATCTCCATACCTTGTATATTAAAAAAATATTTAAACATTAAATAGAGCTAAAATGATAATTTTGCCTGAAAGGAACAGTTCAGTGTAAAAATAAAAACTGGGTAAATAGATAGGCTGTTTAAAATAAAAAATGTTTCTAATATAGTTAGTTAGCCAAAAATGTAATGTATAAAGGCTGGAGTGACTGGATGTCTATCATAATAGCAAGAACACTACTTCCTGCTTTCCAGCTCTCTAATGGCCATACACATAGAGATCCTCTCGTTTGGCGATTTTGCCAAATGAGTGGATCTCTCTGCGATATGCCCAACATGAGGGGGGGGGGCGATAGGCTGATCCGATCATGGGCCCCACGATTGGTTCATTATGTACGGCAAATGGGCGGCCGGTTCGCGGGGCTGCATAAGCGAACAGATGTGGTCCGCGATCCGACTGGATTTTTAACCCTGCCCGATCAACATCTGCCCGACTTTCAGCAAGATATAGATTGGGGAAGCCCATCAGAGGGCCCCACACACGGGATAATAAGATGCCGAATCGGTCTGTTGGCATCTTTTATCGGCCCGTGTAAGGCCAGCTTTAGTCAGAGACTTTAAGGGGGGCCACATGGGACATATCTGTTCAAAGAGTTTGCAATTGATCCTTAGCATTCAGCTCAGAACCATATGCCCTCCTTAAGTCACTGATTGGTTACTGCCTGGTAACCAATCAGTGAAAACCAAGAGAGCTGCAAAGCAGGAAGTAGTGTTCTGGCTATTATGTTAGACTTCCAGTCACTCCAGCCTTTATACATTACATTTTTGCCTAACTAACTATATTTGAAACATTTTTTATTTGGCACAGCCTCGCCTTAAAGGAATTGTTCAGTATAATAATATACTATAAATATATAATTATTTTTATATATATAATTTATATTTATTTACCCAGTTATTATTTATATATATATAAATAATAACTATATAAATTATATATATATATATATATATATATAAATAATAACTGGGTAAATAGATATAAATTATATATATAAAAATAATAATATATTTATAGTATATATATTATACTGAACAATTCCTTTAAGGCAATATGGATGAATGTTACTGTATCTAAGTACAATGTACTGCTTTAATATTATAGAGAAAAGGGAAATCATTTGAAAAAACTGTGAACTATTTGATTAAAACGTAGTCTATGGGAAATTAACTTTTCGGAATTCGGAGCTTTCTGGATAATGGATTTCTGGATAACGAATCTCATACCTGCTAAGAAAATGGTAAAATAGAAGCCCAATATTATAATAATAATCTGTTGAACATTGCAGGTAACTGTGTGACAACTGTTAATAAAATGTAAGTAAACCTCATCATATGGTGGGAATGTGTCCCCCAGCTTTGACACAATAGTAACGGAGTTCTCGTGAGTGCTACTTCTCCAGAGGTGATAACTAGTGAGAGAATAGGAGAGCCGGGGTTTGATTTAAAGCAGGAATGTGGTAGCCTGCTCTTGGGAATGCCTCTCATCATACGCTGCTTTGGAAATACTTCACGCATGTCACACGTTGAATAATCCAGTGGAAGGGCTCCAACTGGAGCTGCGAAAATTCTATTTGTGCCATCAAAATGGAAATGTGAATTAGCCTTTTGTCACTTCCATCCTTTGTTTGTGGCTATGTTCTTCACTGAGAAGAGCTCAATCTAATTTTACAGTTCATATGTATCGATGGAAACGTGGGAATATGTTCTGTAATGAGATTTCATGAATTCTCTTTCTGGAGCGACTATGAAAATGGTAGATTTGTTTTTTTTGTAATGTTTTCCAGTAGGAAAATAACGACTCTGCAGCCTGTCTCTGAAGGCAGACTGATTGCCAAAATGATGTGTGGTAACATGTGGGTCCAGGAATATTCTTTGTTAAAGGAGAAGGAAAGGTCTTTTAACTTGAGTATGCCAAAAGTTATTGACCCCCAAGTGATCGCTGGAAGAATCCCAGGTCAGTGCAGTTTTCTTCTGATAAGAGCACCGGCCCTGGGTTACAGGTAAATACATGTGATCACTTGGGGGTGCCTAACTTTTGGCACCCCCAAGTTAAAAGGCCTTTCCTTCTCCTTTAAAGAAATATGGGCATCTCTTCTTCAGCTGTAACGACCACTTTATCTGGAACCTTGTTCATTGAAAGTACCTGCGGACGCACAGGTAAACCACGTGGGTTTTAGTGTTCACCTTCGCCCTTTTGGGGCCCCGGGCTTTCTGCTGCGGAAGCTGACAAGGAGGTGCGTAACAAGTCCGTAGCGAGGCAAGGATTTAGAGAAGACGTAGTCGAAGTCAGGCGAAAAGTTCAAGACAGGCGGCAGGAATCGTAGCCAAGGGTCGGGCAGAAGTCAAAAACCAGGAATTCAATGTCACAATAAACGCTTCGGCAGGAACAGTAGAACTGGAACCAGCTTGGGCATTGTAAAAATGGTGGACTGGCCTTTTAAAGGGGATTTGGCACCCAAGGATGACGTCATGATGCCCAGCGTCCATAGCAGGAGAAGGGAGGCCAGCGTCAATGGGATCCTATTGTGCACAACCAGGAAGTGCACGCCTGCGCACTAGGAGTCGAGAAGAGACACGCGGGGAGGTAAGGGAACGGAGAAATCTCCCGGCGCATCTTACATCAGCTCTCTGTATTTTAGGGCTGTGTGCAGGGCGGCCTTCAGAAATCACGGGGCCCTATACGTCAAAATTTGCTGGAGCCCCTGGTCCCACCCACCCCCAAGGCCCACCACATATCTCGCTCACCCCATACAGACATCAGAGCTAAAACATTAAACTCCCACTAAGTTATAAAAAGTCATTGGTGATCAGGGCCCCCCCTGCAAGTAGAAAAATTCTGATGCCCCCCCCCCCAAGTTATAAAAAGCCATTGGTGGCCTTCCAAATACTTAAATGGATACACAGGCTTTTGCCTAGTAACTTCCTTGACTACTTGGTGGTCAGACTGGTGGGAAACTGACCAGCAGGTGGAACAAAATTCATTCATATTAACAGCACATGTATCCCTTAATATCTTTGAATAAAAAATAAATAAATAAATAATAAATGTAAATGACAAAAGTGCTTAGAATAGCATTCTATCAATTTTACAGTCACTTATTTTAAAGGTGTACTTTCTACCTTTAAAGAAATGAAGAATAAATGCTTGGAAAAAGTAGGAAGAGACTAAAAGCTGCAAACTTCCAAATAGCGAGTGTTTAATGTTTCTCTTATGACTTAGTTAAAAACCACTGTGCCTTTGGTGCCCTCTTGTGTTGAAACTAGATGTAATCAATAATACTGAGAAGACCTGGTAAAACACTGTACTTACATAATATGGCTTTAAGGTGAAGTTTGCCTTTACAAATTAATATATCAAATTAATACATGTTTAAGTGCTTTCTATTATTTACAGTTTTTTTTTAAAAATGTAGGTTTTAAAGTAGAATTTGTTTGATTTTTCTCAAACTCAGATAAAGAGTCAGATTGCCAAATTAAAACTGTAACAACTTGTTATATTAGTAGCTGTTAGCAAACAAGCACCCTATGGCCTAATCATTCGGGATATTAGATCATTAGATTAGATCTGGAAAAAAGGTGCTTGTGAGGGGACATGATTACACTTTACAAGTACATTAGAGGACATTATAGACAAATAGCAGGGGACCTTTTTACCCATAAAGTGGATCACCGTACCAGAGGCCTCCCCTTTAGACTAGAAGAAAAGAACTTTCATTTGAAGCAACGTAGGGGGTTCTTCACAGTCAGGACAGTGAGGTTGTGGAATGCACTGCCGGGTGATGTCCACAGTGGTGCACTCTTGATCCTAGTGGATAATTGCCTGGGTGCTGGTTATAGCATAGCATAACAATCACAAAGAAAGAACCGCACTCACAGGTCTTGTCAATGGTGAAAAAAATGCAACAAACTTTTATTTCAACGTTTCGGCGCAATGACTTGGGCCGTCTTCAGGAAGTGAAACAATACAACACAAGTGTTGGGTCTATTGCGCCGAAACGTTGAAATAAAAGTTTGTTGCATTTTTTTCACCATTGACAAGACCTGTGAGTGCGGTTCTTTCTTTGTGATTGTTATATATGTATATATTTATTTCCTTTACCGTGCACCCAGGTATTGTTTACGGAAGAGCACTGGGGCCAGCAAAAAAAAAAAATTATAGTGAATTATGACTTTTAAAAGTCATAATTATGACTTTAAATCTCATAATTATGACTTTTAAACTCATAATTATGACTTTAAATCTCATAATTATGACTTTTAATCTCATAATTATGACTTTTATTCTCATAATTATGACTTTAAAAAGTCGAAATTATGACTTTTATTCTCATAATTATGACTTTTAAACTCATAATTATGACTTTAAAAAGTCGAAATTATGACTTTTAATCTCATAATTATGACTTTTAATCTCATAATTATGACTTTTAATCTCATAATTATGACTTTAACGTCATAATTATGACTTTAAAACGAATTATGACTTTTTAATTAACTCATAATTATGACTTTAAAAAGTCAAAATTATGATTTTTAATCTCATAATTATGACTTTTAAACTCATAATTATGACTTTAAAAAGTCGAAATTATGACTTTTAATCTCATAATTATGACTTTTAAACTCATAATTATGACTTTTAAATCTCATAATTATGACTTTAAATCTCATAATTTTGACTTTTAAATCTCATAATTATGACTTTAAATCTCATAATTATGACTTTTAAATCTCATAATTATGACTTTAAATCTCATAATTATGACTTTTAAAAGTCGAAATTATGAGTTTTAATCTCATAATTATGACTTTAAATCTCATAATTATGACTTTTATTCTCATAATTATGACTTTAAAAAGTCGAAATTATGACTTTTAATCTCATAATTATGACTTTTAAATCTCATAATTATGACTTTAAATCTCATAATTATGACTTTTAAATCTCAATTATGACTTTTAAATCTCATAATTATGACTTTAAATCTCATAATTATGACTTTTATTCTCGTAATTATGACTTTTAAAAGTCGAAATTATGACTTTTAATCTCATAATTATGACTTTTAATCTCATAATTATGACTTTTAAATCTCATAATTATGACTTTTATTCTCGTAATTATGACTTTTAAAAGTCGAAATTATGACTTTTAATCTCATAATTATGACTTTTAAATCTCATAATTATGACTTTTGCAGTCCTGCTTGCAGCTGAGCTTTCATCTACACAGGACATCACAGGCAGTAAGTTAAAGCAGGGCATTTGGGCTTCATTTACTGTATACATACTATACCTCACATTTGCAGAAAAACGTGTCTTTAACCTTATAATGCCTGATAGAGAAAACCTTGTGCAGTTTTATTTTAGACTTGGTTTAAACAACAATGAGATTCTTGCCATTTTAGCACATGGGCATGGTGTTATAATAAGTTACAGAACACTGAAGAGACTGTGTAGGAAACTTGGCCTTTACAGGAGAAAGTATTACACAGCCATTGCTGATGTAATTGATTTTGTTCAAGGTGAAATTGAAGGATCAGGGCAGATGCAGGGGTATCGGTGGTTACATCTACGTGCGATTCAAAGGGGTTTTGTTGTGACCCAAAAAACAATAAGGCAGATTGTAGCTACCATTGATCCAGAGGGAGTGCGATTAAGAACCATTCACCGCCTACGAAGGCGTCAGTACCATAATCAAGGTCCCAATGCTATTTGGCATGTAGATTCTTATGATAAACTGAAACCATATGGGATTGCAATTAATGGCTGTATTGATGGCTTTAGTCGTTATGTAATCTGGATGGAAGCTTTTACTACCAACAGTAACCCCAAAGTAATTGCTAATTACTTCATTGATGCTGTCACCATGAGAGGTGGATGTCCAGAGAGAATTCGTGCTGATCATGGCACAGAAAATGGCCATATGGAACAAATGCAGAAATTTCTAAGAAGACAACAAACTGATAACTATGCCGGTGAAAGAAGTTTTATGTATGGCCGCAGTACAGCCAATCAGCGCATCGAAGGATGGTGGAGTATACTGAGGAAACAAAATGTTCAGTTCTGGATCAATCTGTTCAAAACCATTCAAAATGATGGTCATTTCTCTGGAAATTTTCTGGACAAAAGTCTCATCCAGTTCTGCTTCTTGAACCTTGTACAGGTAAGGCTTACTTTTTTATTGTTGGTTAGGCCACTGTTAAAATTATTTATAACTAATATTTTTACAGGATTTGCAGAAGGCTACGGGTCTCATAGGCTAAGGCTATGGGTCACATCTTAGCTCTCATTTAACAAGCACTTGTACCTTGGGAATGCAGCACACTGCTGTTTTAATATGATGTGAGGAGCAGACCTCAGACAGGACTGACCAGACAGTGTTAAGGTGGCCATACACTGGCCAATAAAAGCTGCCGACAGTCGGCAGCTTATCGGTCCGTATATGGGGCCCTCCGATGGGCTTCCCCAATAGGGTCAGATGCCAATCAGGCAGGATTAAAAATCCTGTCGGATCGTGGCCGCATCTGTTCATTGATGAGGTCCCGCGATCCGACCACCCGTATCTGCCCCGTTCTGATCCGATTGTTGGGCCCTAGGATCCACGATCGGATTAGCCCGATATCGCCCACCTCATGATGGGCATATTAGGGAGGGATCCACTCATTTGGGAACATCGCCAAACGAGCGGATCTCACCATGTATGGCCACCTTTTGTCCTGTCCTCCCCAGCTGCCAATAGTGTATGCAGTAAGGACCTGTTGAGGCATGCTTCCTGCCATTTTTCCTGCCCTATCAATCATCTTGCTGTCTGTCATTTATCTATCTGTTGTTTTCTATCATTCTATATATCTCATCTATCTATCTATCTATCTATCTATCTATCTATCTATCTATCTATCTGTCTTTATATCTATCTATCTATCTATCTATCTATCTATCTATCTATCTATCTATCTATCTATCTATCTATCTATCTATCTATCTATCTATCTATCTATCTATCTATCTGTTAATCTATCTGTCATCTAGCTAACTTTTAGTGTTCTATCAATCTGTATGTCTATCTATCATGTCTGTCTATCATCTATCTATCTTTTTGTCTATCCATCATCTATTATCTATCATTTAAGCTATCTAGCTGTCTTTCTATCTATCTGTTTTCAATCTATTA
Organism: Xenopus laevis; assembly: GCF_017654675.1. Lineage (NCBI taxonomy): Eukaryota > Metazoa > Chordata > Amphibia > Anura > Pipidae > Xenopus > Xenopus laevis. Next base: position 142,643,829 of record NC_054374.1, read on the forward strand.
TCTGAATCTGCCATCTGTATGTCTATCTACAGTGTATTTATTGTCTGTCTATCTATATATTATCTGTCTATTTATTAGCGGGGCAGGATTTACCTTTGCAGCGCACCAAGGCCTCATGGTCCTATCACCTGCCTCACATGCACAACCTACCCCTGCATAAGTGCGTTCACGTGCGCCATATCGCTTGGGAACTCCATTCCCAATGCACTTTGAGATGCAACCAAACAACCCTCTAGCTGTGCTTTAAGCTGCAAATAACATGTGAACTAAATATCATAATCACCATTAAAGGAAAACTATACCCCCAAAATGAATACTTGAGAAACAGATTATATCAAATTAAGTGGCATATTAAATAATCTTGCCAAACTGGTATATATATTTAAGTAAATATTGCCCTTTTACATCTCTTGCCTTGAACCACCATTTCGTGATGGAAACAGAAATATTTCATCACGAAATGGTAAAAGGAAGAAGACACAACTCTGTCTGTTGATTGGCTCATGTGACCTAACTTTATAGTTTTTTTGGTATGTTTGTGTGCACCATTGAATCATATGATCCCGGGAGGCAATCCTTATTTTTTAAAATGTCTTCTATTTATGATTACCCAATGGCACATGCTACTAAAAAAGTATATTATTATGAAAATGGTTTATTTACATGAAGCAGGGTTTTACATATGAGTTGTTTTATGCAATATCTTTTTATAGAGACCTACATTGTTCGGGTTGTATAGTTTTCCTTTAAACTCCATTGCACATGTGGAAAATCATAATATAAGCCACATTATCAGGAGCCACACATTTCCACGTCCTAGCAATTTTTGTTGTCTAGCTAATCACTCAGGTTTTTATGGTCAGATACAATCAGACTTGTTAAATGTCTTCTTTGCCTGCTTTGATCACAAGACTTTGGACAACTTGATTTATCTTGTTTTGTATATATCTTGCAGGATGAACTCGATGAAGTTGTACAGACGTGGAACTCCCACAATATCAGACAAGTTGTCGACAAACAACCTATGCAGGGAGACCTGCACTTCTGTATCTGTTACCTGGCGTGTATGGAGTAGAAGATCGAGTTAAACCTGTTGATATCGATGAAGTTAATTTATGTAGAGAAGAGTGTCTTCCAAAGGGGCAGTACCCTTGTGACAAAACAATTTTTGAATTGTGCTGCCTACTAATGGAAGAAAATGCTTGGGAAGCCCCGAAAGACCCTTTTGATGCAGCTGACCTTTACGTCAAATTGAGAAATGAAATTTTACCAAACATATAAGAGGATATTACAAATATGCACGTTTGAAGCAATGTAAAGTTCTTAAAAGTCTCTAACTAACAATTGTACCTGTATAAAGGTGGCCATACACGGGCAGATAAAGCTGCCGATATCGGTCGTTTGGACCGATTTGACAGCTTATCTGCCCGTGTATGGGGGCTTCCGACGGGTCTTTCCGATCGATATCTGGCCACGATATCGATCGGGAAGGTTGGATTTTTACCCGACCGACCCGTCGGAGCCGCTTGGCGCATCGTAATTCGATCGTTCGGCCTTACGGCCGAACGTTCGAATTACCCCCGATATAGCCACGCAGTTTAGTGGCATATCGGTTAAAGATCCGCTCGTTTGGCGATGTCGCCAAACGAGCGGATCTTGGAGTCTATGGCCACCTTTAGTGTCCAGGTTTGGGCCTACTGCTAATAGAGGATTAATTTGGAGCATATGACTAATGCTATAGTTAAAAAATAACAATGGCTATTAAAGGGGTGGTTTGCCTTTATGGTAACTTTTATTATGTTATAGAATGGACAATTCAACACAACTTTCCAATTGGTTTTCATTATTTTATTTTTTAACAGTTATTTGCCTTTTTCTTTTGACTCTTTGTAGGTGTCACTGACTCTTTTCTATAAAGCAAATGCTCTGCAAGGCTACAGATGTATTGTTACTTTTTATTACTTATCTTTCTATTCAGTCCTCTCCTATTCATATTCCAGTCTCTTATTCAAATCAGTGCATGGTTGCTAGGGTAATTTGGACTCTAGTTACCAGATTGTTTAAGATGCAAATTGAAGAGCTGCTGAATAAAAAGCTAAATAGCTCAAAAACAAAAAATAATAAAAAATGGAAACAAATTGCAAATTGTCTCAGAATTTCACTCTCTACACCATACTAAAAATTATCTCAAAGGTGAACAACCCCTTTAATTGCATCTTAATCGCTCCCTAAACTTCCTAGAATCCATTTAGCAGCTAAGCTCAGGTTTGGATACTAGAATTTCTTATTCTGCGGTAGATCAAGTACTGGACTACTGTCCCTGGTGTCAGGCGATGTTAACTGTTCTACATAATATAATGTTTACATTTCTAAAATGCCTACAGAATTAACATAATAACACAACACTATAGTGTTTTGCTGTAACTGTAAATAAATTATTGCTGAAACTGGATTTAACCAAAGTATACTGAGTCTTTTAAAGTAAATGAAATTCCCTCTTTATTTTACCATAGCCACATTCTTACATAGTTGTATAACTATAGCGACAAATGTATTCAGAATTAGTCCCAGTGAAGAACTTAAAGGAATTGTTCAGTATAAAAACTGGGTAAATAGATAGGCTGTGCAAAATAAATAATGTATCTAATATAGTTAGTTAGCCAAAAATGTAATGTATAAAGGCTGGAGTGACTGGATGTGTAACATAATAGCCAGAACACTACTTCCTGCTTTTCAGCTCTCTTGGTTTCCACTGATTAGTTACCAGGCAGTGACATCAGGGGGTGGGGGCATGTGGGTCATAACTGTTGCTTTTGAATCTGAGCAGAATGCTGAGAATCAATTGCAAACTCACTGAACAGTTATGTCCCATGTGGCCCCCCTTAGTCACTGACTAACTCAGAGTTAGAGAGCTGAAAAGCAGGAAGTAGTGTTCTGTTATGTTACACATCCACTCACTCCATTTATATTTTGCACAACCTATCTAATTATCCAGTTTTAATTTTTACACTGAACTGTTCCTTTAAGGGGATGCTGCAGCCTTACTGTTAACCTATCAACAACCGAGTGGCTGGTATCTAAAGATTTCAAAGAGGGTGTTCACTGATTAAATTTTTTTGTGGGGAGGGTTTACATGTCCTTTCCATTATATTCTTTCAGTTGAAAGATGAGAAAAGCTCCTCCTCATCTCTCTTGTAATATTCTGTCAAGGTGGTTTCAGGCATCCTTTGAATCACGATTTTAATCATGTTCAAACCTCCTGCAATACCATTGTTTAAATCATACGAATCATAAAATTATATATTGTTCCCATTTTACACTTGAATTTACATTTTAAAAAAGAACAGTTCATGATATTTAGTCAATAAGTTTAATAGCAAACTTTACAAAACATTTAGTAACCATAGTAAACATTGTTGATTTTTTGATTCCCTTTATACATTGAACATACATGCTATACATGTTTTATTTTTCAAAACAAAAACAATTTATGCTTTAGAATAAATTTTATAATTTCCATATAACGTGCACTTGTGTAAAAACGACTTCATAAAATATTTATCCTGTCATTTTGCTCTGTGACAAATACTTTTCCAAGGAAAAAAATCTGGTGAGTTTTAATGCCAAATAGCAAAACTATACATCCCTCACAAAAGAACAGTGGTGTAATTACCAGGGGTGCAATCGGACCCAGGCCCACACCCACTTGGGGCCTATGATAAAGGTTATCGTGAGCGGCTGGGCAGGGGGAGATTTTATAGTGCACATGCTAGCAGCACTCAGGCACACCATTCATAGGGGGGAGGACCTGACAGGGGGGGCCTGGGGGCCCATCTTGTACCACGGCCTGCTGGCAAGTAGTTGTACCACTGCAAAAGAAAAATACGGTACAGCCAAAAATGTCACCCTTTATCAAATCGAGGCCAACATTTTTATGGGTAAGCTTTATTTTAATATTAAACATTAAATATGTGTGTGGTAAAAATTTTCTCTATAAAACAGAAGACCTCGTTGGCTAGGACCTATATATCTTTAAAGGGGAATTCAATCCCTCGTGCACTAACCCCTCCCTCCTGGCCTACCTCTCCCAGCGGGCAAATGCCCCTAAGTGACTACTTACCCCTCCGTGCAGGTTCCTGGGTGCCATCTTCTTCAGCAACGTCTTCTTCCATCGGTGCTCTGCTGCGCATGCACAGTAGGACGCATTTGGCGGTTTGTACTACTGCACATGCGCCGAAAGTTCACAAGGTTCAATCAGCGAACTTCGTGAACTTTTGGTGCATGCGCAGTAGTACAAACCGGCAAATGCGTCCTACTGTGCATGCGCAGCAGAGCGCCAATGGAAGAAGACGTTGCTGAAGAATATGGCGCCCAGGAACCTGCACGGAGGGGTAAGTAGCCACTTAGGGGCATTTGCCCGCGGGGAGAGGTAGGCCAGGGGGGAGGAGGGAGGGGGGCCTACAGGGGGTGGGGGTTAGCGTCCGAGGGATTGAATTCCTCTTTAAAGGAGAAGGAAAGGCTGGAGGCATTTGGGGGTGTCAAGTGTTAGGTGATTGTATCTACCTACCTGAAACCCCAGGCGGGTGCTCCTATCAGCAGATAACTGCGCCGGCCCAGGGTTATACAAGTGAGCACCATGGAGCGATCTACTTCCATTTTATTCTGCCTTCTATTTCCCCAAACCAACGCATGCGCAGTTTAACTAAAAAGCCTTTTTATTAGTTAAAGTTTGGCTTCTCGTTCTACTGCGCATGCGCAGCCATGCAAAGACAGAAGAAGACGGAAGTACATCTCTCCGCAGTGCTCACTTGTATAACCCCGGGCTGGTGCAGATTTCTGCTGATAGGAGCACCGGCACTGGGTTTCAGGTAAGTAGATCCAATCACTTGGGGGTGCCTAACGTTTGGCACCCCCAAGTGCCTCCAGCCTTTCCTTCTCCTTTAAGTGTGAATGTTTAGAAGCCGGATATGAAAATAAAGTAAAAACTCTTCCCATACCAAGAAGTGAATTATTAAACTCCATTTATCATTATTATAAACTTTCTCAATTCTAGCCAGTTGCAGGATTAATTTTCTGAAATGAATTGAAGCGGGCACACACCCTCACCAAACACTTACAATAGCAGCCTGGTGCTCAGTAATGGAGGATTCGGCAACCTCCTATTGGTCCTATAAAATAAAGATTGTGCGCAATTCTGCACAATAAACCTTAGCAAGGGTTTTCCCTGCAAGCAAAATCGAGTGCTGGTATCTTTATTTTATAGGATTCATTTTCTAACAGTAATTATTAGTTGCAACAATATAAAATAAACTGCAAATGGAACAATATTTTTTTTGAATGAGAATAGACTATCCAAAACAACCTCTTTACTTACTCTATCCTTGTGTTGCACATAAACTAAACTAGAAGAACCTAATGATTCCTTTAACCATAACATTCAGATGGGCACATGAAACATCTGTGTGTATAACCTTATACTTTAGCCATGCCAGCTATTGATGGAAAATTTCCAAGGTTAGCAATATGATTTTCACCTACTGGTAAATATGTCGCTCAAGTAGAAACAAAAGCTATCTTCCAAAGGGGTTAAGCTAATCTCTCTCCTCACACCAACCATTACTGATGTGGCTACTTCAAAGTAGCACATTGTGTTACTCGAGCAACAAATCTGTCCAAATTGAGTGCAAGAAACATACATATTACATGCTTGTCTATAAACTGCTTCTCTCGGTGCAGAATGGGTTCCAAGTAGCTGATGTGACTAATATAGTGGAGCATGGAAAATAAACTAATGCAAAAAAAAAAAAATTTAAAAAACTTGCTCTCTGTATTTTGCTGGCCTCACACGCAAATTGTTAATATCCCGACTCTTCTCGAAGAGTGCCTATTACTTTGTTTCCCATCTATTGTAGAGTGTGCAGCCTTTAAGGCTTACTTTGCGTGACATTTTCAATACTGGTCATTTTTGCCCAAGAGTATGACACTTAAATCATTAGTCTACAACAGTGTACATAAGTTTGCCCATTAATATTTCTGTTGCTTAGTATAATGAGATTTTGTACATCCTAACCATTTTTTGTTAGATCATTTTGACAGAATACCCTTTTAATAGCTTCCCAAATGTGTAGGGTTGGCATCCTCTTTACATCCAGTGTTTTCCACTCTGGCAGCAATCATCAGCATGAGCAAATGAACTGGAACATTCCTATTCACAATAACTGCCTGGATGAAAGACAGTGGATTTGATGCAGCCATAGCTGATGATCACAAACCAAGCTGCTCAACTCTGCAGCAAGAACATCATATGGGGAGATGTTAAAATGTATGTGTAGGAAATATTGCATTTGAGTGGATGTGGGGGTTATCACTTTAGAAATAAGGATGGGTTTTAAAGGAGAACTAAACCCCCCTGGCGCAAAACCCCTACCCCTACTCCCCTCGTGCTGTCTTCTTCCTGGATCTATCAGCTTTTGGCGGCACATGGGCAGTAGGAGCATGCGCCGAAAGTTCACAAAGTTCCCTGATTGAACTTCGTGAACTTTCAGCGCATGTGTAGTAGAGCTGAACCAGCAAATTATAGATCCAGAAAGAGGACAGCATGGAAGAAGATGGCGCCTTCAAACTCCATGGACAGGACCTGCACCAAGGGGTAAGTAGCATCTTAGGGGCATTTGCCATGGGGGGGGAGGAGGGCCTACGGAGGGAGAGGTTTTGTGCCAGGGGGTTTAGTTGTCCTTTAAATTCTTCCTCACAGGAAAAATGATACTGATACATTTGCTTAACGATAAGTAAAGCTTTAAAATAGGTGAATGCAAAACTGATGAAAGGACTATTCTAAGCACTTCACTTTCAATGTCTTTTAAAGGAGAAGGAAAACCTGTATACACTTGGGGGTGCCAAATGTAAGGCACCCCAAGTGATTATAGCGATGTACCTCAAACCCAGGGCCGGTGCTCCTATCAGGCGAAATCTGCACGAGCCTCTGGTTATAGAAGCGAGCACCACGCAGAGATCAATACTTCCGTCTTCACGCTGATGCACATCTTCACGGACTGACGCATGCACATTAGAATGAAAAAGCTGATTTTAAAGTTAAAATTAAAGTTAACTTTAAAATCTGCTTTTTCGTTCTAATGTGCATGCGTCAGTCCGTGAAGATGTGCATCAGCGTGAAGACGGAAGTATTGATCTCTGCGTGGTGCTCGCTTCTATAACCAGAGGCTCGTGCAGATTTCGCCTGATAGGAGCACCGGCCCTGGGTTTGAGGTACATCGCTATAATCACTTGGGGTGCCTTACGTTTGGCACCCCCAAGTGTATCCAGGCTTTCCTTCTTCTTTAATTCCAAGATATTAAGGGAAATGGGTATGGTTATGATTGGATTTTGTTATAACATCACCACTTCTGGTCAGTTTCCAACCATGACATAGTTTTGAGTAAGTTGTCAGGAGAAAGAAAGAGGGCTGATCTGATGTTCTTCTGCTTAGGAAAAATGTTAGAAATGTTATCAGAGGTTTCTAATGTTTATCATAAGCAGAAGACCATCAGAAAAGCCTTTCTTTCTCCTGACAATTTCCTCAACTACGTCAGGGTCAGAAACTGATCAGAAGGTGGTGATGTTATAACAAAATCCAATCATATCCGTACCCATTCCCCTTAATATCTTCGAATAAAAAAAAAATCCCAAAAGTTCTTAGAAAAGCACATGAAATTTACATTCACTTATTTTAAAGGTCTAATTATCATTAACTGATAAGTAATTTCTGTATTGCAATACTGGAATATCACTGGAATATTATATTATGCATTGATAGAAAATCCCCAAATATTTATAAAATATGTTCAAAATAATTGAAGGGTGACGATCATGAAAATTAAAATGTAATATAGGCTTTATCGTGATGAAATCATTTTTTTTCTTAATTTGATCAATCATATATTCAGAACAGTTTTCTGAAATAATTCAGTTACTCTTAACTATCCCCCTTTTGTATATCTGTCTCTCTTCATTCTCTAATTCATGTAGGAGTCATGTTTTTGTTGTTTAAAATTAGATAATTCAAATACAATTGGTAGGCGAAGGGATCACCCTAAGTAAATGATGTATTCAACCTACCCGTCAATCAAAATCAGACACTGCAACTACTGCATGAATGGAGAATAAAAATAGCAGATGCCAATAGTTAACAAAAATAACCTGATTATTTGAGAAATGTTACTGAGTTTATTATTGTTTGTGTTTAGAAAGTTTCTTATTTGAAGCTTATATTACATTTTTATTTTTGCTTTAAAGATGACCATGGGTATAGTTCTCATGTAGCAATTTTTGACCTAGTGCAGTTTAATGCTGCATTTTTTTATAATAGGAAGTTCAAACAAATTCCATTACCCATATATTGCTCTCAAGCACAGCGTTAAATTCAGCTCTGAAATCTGGAAAGTTTGTGTAGTCATCAGCTAGCTGAAGAATTGATGCACATGTACGACCTACTGGTCTTCTGGTGAATGTTGTCATTGTTTCGAAATTAATGTTTATCTTACCAGTGACTATTAAGTCAGAGCCTGTGCAGTATCTCAAAAATTTAGGTAATGTGCACTGGTCAAGTTCTCGTACATATTGTTTCAGGTACTTTGAAACTTCCTTTTGTTTTAGAGTCATATCTTCAGGGAATTCTAACAATTTCAACACTTTACGTTGAGTTGGCTTCAATTCTAAATACAGTTTTTTCAATTCTTCTGGGCTCAGATTCAGTAATGGCTTTATAATTTCTCTCCAGCAATCTATGACAAACATTGGTCTTTGAACAACCTCTTTGTGTGCTATCTCCAGTAGAGTCTGTTTAAAAGACTCAGCAGAGATTTTTCTACGACACCCGTAGTTATCTAGAACATCAAGAATGTCTTCCATTTCAACAGCTGAAAAATTGGTCAAAGCTGCACTAAGAATTTCTTGCTCTGAAGAGCTTACATAGTAAAAAAAATCATCAAGAACATTACTGTATACATGGTTAAATAAAACTTCCTCAGTGAATGAAAGTGCAAGTCTACAAGGCAGGTAACCACAGTCTTGGTAACCTTTCACAAATATTCTCCCGATGGCCTTCCATGTTACTGCTGTGAAGTCATGTCTAATAAAGGGTACTTTTAATAGAGCACCTAGAGTGCAACGCTCATAAAATTCTTGCCAAAAATGGGAGATTGTATCTCTTAGTACACCTGATCCAGAACCAGCTTCCTCTGTGTTATCATTAAGTATTCGCCTTACATCTAATGTTTTAGTTAAGATATCTGGGTCACAAAATGCATCAATCATATCCTTCATGCAATTAGCATAGTGTATTGTTATGACATGAAAATTTTCTGTGGCAGGGGAATTAATGGGGCTAGGTTCTAGCCACAAAAGTGTATCATTCAGGTCTTCAACCCCTATTATTGGGGCAAATGTAATCTCGTCATCACTATTTACTATGATATCTGATGCAAATGAGGCCTGTATTATGATATTTGAGCTATAACTATCCTGTTCTTGCACCTCTTCAACAGTATTTTGGGTAAAAGCACCTTCTACATATGTTTCAGGTTCTGTTACCAAAATACCCGGCTGATTCATGAATTCACTGTTGCACGCATTTGTGTTACAATTTTGGTTTATTTTTTCTGTAGTCAGGTAAAACCTAAGCACAGGAAGTTTGATAGTGTCATACATGCACCCAATTGTTACATCTGGGCTGAGTGAATTCTGCTGGAAGTCACATACATCAAATTTAAATAAAGATTCGTGACCCTTGCTGGATTTTCCATTTGGGAAAAAAAGGCATTTTCCTTCATCCATAATCTCTTGTTTTCCTGCATCTTTGCCCATAACTACTTTTCTGGTTCCACCCCCTTGTTTGGCCCTTACTTGCTTAACAATGCAATCTTCTATGTGAATCCACCCAATTTCAAGACTGCGTGTTTTTTTTGTTATTCTTTTTGCCTATGTTAACATTTTCACGCTCATTGTTGCTAGAGCTACTCTGATGACTATGATCTTCTGCTTGACCTTTTTTTAGTTTAAGCTGCTTTCTCAGCTTATCGAAGAGTCCCATTTTGCGCTTTAAGGGTGCCTCTGAGCGTTTGCAGTAACTGAATAAAGCAATACGGTCTCCATAAGAGGGAATGTATTTTGCCAGTGAAGCATCATCCAACACCAAGACAACATCTCTGTCAATCTGCAAAAAAACAAAGTTGGAAATAGCTCAGAATGAAATAAAATGGTCTCTTGTTTAACATCCTTTTTTTAATTATAGAAACAAATGTAGTAAAAAAGAAGCAGAATCAATTAAGAAAAACATCAATTGTGCTTAACAGTAAGATCAATGCAAAAATACATGCTTAGATTTTAAATCCAGAGACCTCCTTCTCTCATACAAAGCACTTACATGCTTATTTGAGATTGCTTAAAGGACCAGTTTTTTTTTAAAATTGTTTGCATATGTTTGCATAGCACAAAAAAACCTTAAAATTCTTAAAGTCTTTTTTAAGAAAAAACTTACCAAACCTCTGCTTGCGTTCCTGTTCAGAAAAGGCGACAGGGCAATGATCCATCGTGGGGTGCTCGATTTCTCCTCCCTGGCTATCTCGTATAAGGAAGGCAGGGAGGAGAAATCGAGCAATGCACAATGGATCACCCAATTGCCTTTTCTGAAGAGCAGCGTAAACTGAGTTATTTTGAAAAAAAAATTGATGTTACTGGTCCTTTAAGCGTTTTACCGCAAACACACTTTAAAGAAACCCAATGCGAGTTTCTAGCTTGTGGAACAAAGAAACATTTTGTATAATGAACAAATACAAGTATGGTCAGATTTTGCATACCAGGTCCAAAACTATGAAATACTGATGATAAAATGTAATACTACTTAAAATTCACCTTATCTGTTTTAATAAGTGATAAGAATTCTTCTTGCAGTCCCCGATCACGCAGAAACTGAATAATATCCTCTGTTCTGTCTTCTGACATTTTGACAGTGCTTTGGAATATAAGTATGTTAATGCTGTATTATATCAAAAAAAACAAACTGCTTTTATATTGAATAAAAAATACAATTTAAAGGTAGCCAATGAAAGGGAGAAAATTATGCAATCATTTAGAAACGCAAAGCAAATTAAAACAAATAATTGCAGTGAGAATATATATATATATATATATATATATATGTGTATGATATTTTCATTATTTTAATACACTTTAATTTTTTGGTGTTATTGTTACTTTAATAAAAAAGTAAAAAAAATAAAAAAATAAAAAGCTAGTAGAAGTTCCAAGAGGATGGCAAATAATTCCAAAACTATTAATGATGAAGATCAAATTTAATGTCTTTACGAATTGCTTATTCTGTTACATATTAAAAGGTTTAGTTAGAAGGTGAACTAGCCCTTTATAGGATTAAGCAACTGAAAAAAAAATCTGTCTGTTTGAGTCCACTCTAGTCACTCTAGGACAGAACAAGACAAAATGTTAGACCCAACTAGGGTATACCTGATTCATCTGTTGTGTTCAGAAGGCAGAAGGAATGCTTCATCAGACAAAGTAGATGAGAGATGATAACTTGCAAGCCAGTAGCTGGAGCAGGAATAGGGTCAAATTACCATAGATGGGCAGATGTGTAATTCTGTTGCATATGATATGACAGACGAGATCAATGTAAAGCAGTTTTGTAATTGACAGGATTGGCAACAAAATTTAGGTCCACTGTGATATAAAAGAAAAAACAATATTATGGTAAAGGCTTTATAGCAAATGATAAAACCTATTACAAACACTGAGCAGGTGCAGACATGCTTTACAAATTATTTTATATATACTGTTTTATCAGAGCTCCTTTATTGTTGAAATATAATTTCTCTTAAAGGAAAACTATACCCCCCCCAAACAATGTAGGTCTCTATTAAAAGATACTGAATAAAACAGCTCATGTGTAAAACCCTGCTTCATGTAAATGAACCATTATCATAATAATATACTTTTTTAGTAGTATGTGCCATTGGGTAATCAGAAATAGAAAATTGCCATTTTAAAAAATAAGGTCCGCCCCCTGAGATCGTAAGATTCACTGTGCACACATACAAACCACATGTAAGGTCACATGAGCCAATTAACAGACAGAGTTGTGTCTTTTGCTTCCTCACTTCTTCCTGTTACAGTTAGAGTTGTAGTATTTCTGGTCAGGTGATCTCTGAGGCAGCACAGATAGAGTCACGAAATGGTGGTTCAAGGCAAGAGATGTAAAAGGGCAATATTTATGTAAATATATATTCCAGTTTGGTAAGATTCTTTAATATGTCATTCAATTTGATATAAACTATCTGTTGCTTAAGCATTCATTTTGGGGGTATAGTTTTCCTTTAAACTGGGCTATCTCCATGAATCTTTTCTTATTCTTTCTATACCCTTACTATATGTGGTATGGTGCTATTCAAGGAAACAGAAAGCTAAAATCACTGGGGGTGGCATGTTTTTAGGCAACGCAGAAATTGGCGAACTTCGTGAACTTTCAGCGCATGCACAGTAGAGCTGAACCAGCAAATGCTCCTACTGCGCATGCGCAGATGGATCCAGGAAGAAGACAGCATGGGAAAAGATGGCACCTTCAAACTCCATGGACAGGACATGCGCCAAGGGGCACTCCCGGTGCAAGTTTGCTAGCATTGGCAGGGGCTTTTTTTTTTTTTTTTAAAAAGTGCTGTTAACCCCAACCGGAATGCGGGCTCTATCAGCCCACACCTTTGGTTGGGGGTAACTTTTTTGTGCAATAGGTACCCTTTAACTGCTGACCTAGGTTGGTACTCTTCTTACTGTTTTGTATCTTCCAGACAATCCACCAGGAGGAAAAATTTAACTTAAATTGCACGAATAAACAATGTACAGTTAGAATGCTGCTCCTTCTCTATATAATGAACAATTACTTAGGCACATAAATACACCTACCTATAAATTACCACACATATTTCTACTGTACATAGTTATAAACATAGTAACATAGTACGTAGGAATAAAAAAAAATCACAAATCTATCAAGTTCAACCTTTTAAGTCTATATATTTAACTTGCCTAAATGATAGTTGATCCAGCGGAAGACAGAGGAAGACAAAAACCCTCTCCAATATGTCTTCCTACATGTGGTATCAGGTAAATTATTAGGGTATCAGGTAAATTTGGCATCCCCAAGTGACTTACACTTTACTTCTCCTTTAATCGTATTTCTTATGAAATCAAATATATTTGTGTGTCCTCCAATGACGGGCACAAATCGATCGCTATTACAAATAGTATTTAGATTTAGCTGTACTTTAAGGTGGATCAAGGCATTTAAAAAGGAAGAGGGTAAGGCAGTATCAAAATCCAAGGAAAGAGTAAAGGCAGACAGAGTTGGCAGCTTATTGGCCCGTGTGTGGGGCCATCCGACGGGCCTCCCCAATTGATATCTGGCCGAAAGTCGGCCAGATCTCAATCGGGCAGGTTAAAAAACCCAGTCGGATCGCATCTTTGCCTGTATATTGGCCCGCGATCCGACCGCCCATACCTCCATTATGATCCAATCGTTGGACCCCGGGGCCCACAAACGGATCTAGCCCGATATCGCCCACCTCAATGTGGGCATATCGGGGAGAGATCCGCTCGTTTGGCGATATCGCCAAATGAGTGGATCTCCTTCTCTATGGCCACCTTAAAGGGGAAGGAAACCTAGTCGGCGCAAACCCACCCTCCTTCCTCCCCCCTGGCCTACCCGTCCCGCTGGGCAAATGCCCCTAACTTGTTACTTACCCTTCTGCGCAGGTCCAGTCCAGGGAGTTCACTGACGACATCTTCTTCCACGCGATCTTCTTCCTGCTGTGAACGGCGTTTTGGCACATGCGCAGTAGGATCATTTTGCCGGTCACGCGCATGCGCAATAGATCGTACCGGCGAAATGATCCTACTGCGCATGCGCTGTTCAAAGCAGGAAAAAGATTGCGTGGAAGAAGATGTCGTCGGTGAACTCCCTGGACTGGACTTGCGCAGAAGGGTAAGTAACAAGTAAGGGGCATTTGCTTAGCGGGACGCGTAGGCAAGGGGGGAGGAGGGAGGGTGGGCAACAAACGTAAACACAGTAAAGATCTGTGTCTCCAAAGATGCCCCAGTAGCTCCCCATCTTATTTTCTGCTGATTCACTGATTCACATGCTCTGTGCTGTTGTCACTTACTGAGCTTAGGGAGCCACTCACAATATACAGTACACATAGAATAGAAATGTCACAATATAAGGCTGATTAGTAATTAATTTGGATACTTACTGCATGGCAGCACAGAAACCAGTGCAACTAGCATCAAAATCAGTTTAAGAAATTTAGTACCTGGCGGTTTTAATAGGGAACTTGATTTAGCTGCTTTTAATTACATTTTGTTTATTTTTGTTGTTAATTAGGTAAGCCTGCAAATACACATTTTTTTGGTTGCTGGGTTAACTCCCTCAACCGAGTGCACTTAATAGTAAAGTATATTTAATCATATTTTGCAAGCATTAATTTCTTAATGTTAGATAGGAAGAAAATACGTGTCTTCCTTATCAATAATTTAATTGAGTCACTACTGCATCAGAAATACACTAACATTGGTTGCTAGGATAGCTCCCTAGCAACCAAGTACAGTTTAATAGACTTTTTTATATTTGATGATGTTCTAATGATGGAGAGCTTTTACTCCAAGTAATTCAATTTGATTTGATTTTTCATATCTTTGCGTCACCATTGTATTTGTAGCACATTTACAGAGGTTGCTGAGTAAACTCCTAGCAACCACTTGCATCTCTATGAACGTATGCACTTTCATTATTGTTGTTATATATATCTAGTGGTTGCTAGGGTCAATTTATGGCAACGGTGTGTGCTTTAAAGATGCTGCATATGCTGACACTCCTATTCCCTGATGAAGAGGGACAGAGTCTCTTGAAATGTGTTGTATGTCATAAGCAGTCAGCATCTTCTCTTTTGATATCTCTACTGCATGTACTTTTATCCATGTGTAAGGACCCTAAGGGTAAGGGCACACCTGGCGTTTCTGGGACAATCGCCTCTTCTTTGGGAGGCTAATCTTCCTGAATTGATTCCCCCTGTCTTGCGCCGGCTATAAGGAAAAGCCCTCTGTGGTAAGACATGCGTCACTTCGTTTTCCAAAGTTGCCCGAAGTTGCCTCATGAGGAAACTTCTGGCGACTTTGGAAAATGAAGAGACGCATGTGTCATGCCACAGATGGCTTTTCCTTATAGCCGGCGCAAGACAGGGGGAATCAATTCAGGAAGATTAGTCTCCCAAAGAAGAGGCGATTGTCCCAGAATCGCTAGGTGTGCCCTTACCTTTAAACTTTAACAGCTGTTTGAGATACTAGGGAGACACTAGGGTTAATTTATGAACCTGGGGGCACAGGTGTCATGCTAGCAGATGGGGAATGTGTGAATGAGTTGCACCTAAGAATATATGATAAGCATGATTTACCCACAGCAAAACATTTTATCAAGTATTAATAAGTATTACTTAGAATAAAATTTGTTATAGTGGACTGTGGTTATAATAAAACTGCCACACTGGGCTCATTGTTGGCCAGTATATAAGTCAAGGCTGACTGACTAGTGATGTGCGGGTCGGGTTTTTCCAGACCCGCACCCGCCCTCCCTCCACCCGAGCCGACCTACTGGCTTCCTTTTATTTACCCACCCCACCGATGACATCACAAGGGGCGGGGTGAGCAGGCATTCATCTACAAAAGAAGAAGCCAGAAGTCAGAAGCCGGCAGTGTAAGGTGGCGGGCACGGAGAACTGGAAGAAGAGCTCAACCTGGACCCACCCACCACCAGCGAATAGTAGTGCGAGGTTGGTGGAAACCCGCCCAAACTGCAGATATCAGGCCGGTCCGCACATCACTACAACAAGCAACCCTTTTCTCTCACACTTCTGCTCTCCTATGTCTGCACCCAGAGGAACTACCTCAACCTGGATGCAGACACACACAAAGCGGGTTTAGGCACAAAAATGCATACTCGCATTACAGTGACATTCCATCTGTCAGCATCCTGGCCAACAGGTGCAGACACTGGATAGAGCAGATGCAAACCAAATGACTCTTATACACAAGATGAGAAACAGCCTAGTGCAGCGCTATCTTAATAAGGGCATGATAGGTAAGTGATATAGACCTAGATCGGTGGGACTTAAACATTTAATTGTTATGAAGTTGATGGACTGTGAGAGCTTTGGGACAGTGGTCACAACTTTTCAGGGGCTTTATGGGAAGAGGAGATGGAAGGGGTTAAAGAGAAATTACACCCCCTTTTTGGACATCGGTCAGTGTGGGGGGGGGGGTATGTAGAAAAAAAGAGCAGTAACACTATCTGACCTGCCAGATATAAAATAAATATACAAGTATTATTGTTACACACACAGTTGATTCCACAGATTGATAGGAACCATGATACTGTGTCTGTGTGATATTAAAGGGCAAATATCCCTCCTCCCCTGTGTGACATGAGCTTAGTCAGTTGCGGGGGGTACATGGAAAAGGGCCAGAAACACTGTCTGGCCTGCCAGATAAAAATATATATATTTGTTTACACAAACAATTTGAAGCATGATAATTTCAACAAGCGATTTCCCAATATCCCTTGTGTTGAAAGTGTAATGCAACCCCTCCTTCAAGTTGTTCAATTTTAAAGTGATGAATTCTGAGACCTCACATCTATCTGCTTTCCATAGTTTTTGTTGCATATATTCTCTGTAAAGCAGAGGGACTTCAAAGTCCCAGAATCCATCATTCACAATGGAGCAAGCTAAGGGTTTGGTTACATTACAGTGAAACTCTGAGGGGGGTTAAGGAACACATAGACAACAAATTTGCCCACAGGTTTTTATGGTTTCCTGTCAATATCAGGTAGGGTTATGAAAACATAAAATGCATTTAGATTTATTTCTAAAAGTTAGACTAGTCTTTATGCATTTTTTCCCAGCAGAATGAGGTCATGTCAAAATAAGGGGAATATTTACCCTTTAAAAAAGAATGTAAATTCACTGGGGGTGCCAAATTGTAAGGCATCCCTAATTTTTCTAGTCATTTACCAGATACCCCAAGCTAGCACTCATTTTCTTACAAAAAAACAGGCTAGGGTACTGCACCAGCATCTTTTTATAATCTCCAAGTGTCCATAAGAGCTAGTTCTTGGAAGGGAACATTTGAGTGTGGCAATCACAATCATTCCTGTTGTGATTGTAGTGACTAGAATCTCTATGATTTTAACTTTTATTTTCCATTAATGCTTGTTAGTGCAGGGGGGAGGGAGTTTCCTTCTGTGAAAAGGTAGATAGAAATATAACACTGCCCATTAGTCAAGTACATTACAAAGGCTGCAAATGCTGATTGGGTGCCTGAATCAGATGACTAGAAAGCTTTGGGCGAGGCTTTTAAAGATACAGCAAAATAAACTCATACAAATCTTTAATAAAGCTGTATTTGAAACTTTGAAAGTTTACTTGCCTTGACTTTGAACTAGCTCTGACTGTGTTTGCAGTAATACACCTATTATAAGCTTTTCTGTACACAAAAAGTGTGCACACAGCTATGACAAACATTAAAGTGCCATATAGAATGCAATGCCATTTATATGCACACTATATGTCCATTATTATATGCCCATTGTGACAATAGAAATAGAAAGTAATCACAAATTATTTACTAGAAAGTTCTAGGACAAGTTTATACTGACTGAACAATAAATAATCCAGCATTTAATAATGACATGTACGCCCAGCATACAGTTTCTATAATATGATGCCACAGTTACATAACTTGGGTATTCCAGTAGGATGGCAACAGAAAATAGCTAATAAGCACCTAGAAATGATGGGACCTCCTTTGGATATACTGTTAAGGCAAACAGCTTACCAAATGTACCTTTACAATATGTGGCAGTGATTTTTGTATGTTTGTATGTTTTAAAGACTGTAAAGTGATTAAAATGCTGAGAGAAAGTCAGAGACACTGGAAAGCACACATTACAAGTCACATCAAGCAGCAGCACAGAAAACCATCAATACATATATTCAAACCTACTTAGGTTACACTAGGACTAGGTATATATTGTATGTTACCCCATTGCTTTACATACCTTTTTGCTAGTGAACTTTAGCTTCAAGATTACAAGTACAAGAGATCTATGTGATCTCAGCTGCAGACTAGTCTTGCAGACTACAGGGACTGCATGAAGAATGACAATGACACCTTGTGGTGGGAAGGGTCAGATTTTTTTTTAGTACAAAACCTGTTGTTATACTGTTAAAAGTCATAATTATGAGTTTAAAAGTCATAATTATGAGAATAAAAGTCATAATTATGAGATTTAAAGTCATAATTATGAGATTTAAAAGTCATAATTATGAGATTTAAAAGTCATAATTATGAGATTAAAAGTCATAATTTCGACTTTTTAAAATCATAATTATGAGAATAAAAGTCATAATTATGAGATTTAAAGTCATAATTATGAGATTAAAACTCATAATTTCGACTTTTAAAAGTCATAATTATGAGAATAAAAGTCATAATTATGAGATTTAAAGTCATAATTATGAGATTTAAAAGTCATAATTATGAGATTTAAAAGTCATAATTTCGACTTTTTAAAGTCATAATTATGAGATTTAAAGTCATAATTATGAGATTTAAAAGTCATAATTATGAGTTTAAAAGTCATAATTATGAGATTAAAAATCATAATTTCGACTTTTTAAAGTCATAATTATGAGTTTAAAAGTCATAATTATGAGATTAAAAGTCATAATTTTGACTTTTTAAAGTCATAATTATGAGAATAAAAATCATAATTATGAGATTAAAAGTCATAATTTCGACTTTTTAAAGTCATAATTATGAGTTTAAAAATCATAATTATGAGAATAAAAGTCATAATTTCGACTTTTTAAAGTCATAATTATGAGAATAAAAGTCATAATTATGAGATTAAAAGTCATAATTATGAGATTAAAAGTCATAATTATGAGATTTAAAGTCATAATTATGAGTTTAAAAGTCATAATTATGAGATTTAAAGTCATAATTATGACTTTTAAAAGTCATAATTCACCATAATTTTTTTTTTTTGCTGGCCCCAGTGCTCTTCCGTAATTGTTTACAAACGGAGTGCTGTCCACAACCCAAATATATATATATATATATATATATATATATATATATATATATATATATACTGGGTTGAACTTTGTTTTTTTTTTTCAACCCAATCTAACTATGTAAATCTGCTGCCAGTCCCATCCTGAGGTTCCATGTTCTTTTTACCTGCATTTCCAACCCTCATTTCATTACCCTCTCCTTTCAACCAGCCACATTCTGATCATCAGGCCACTCCCAGAACAAACAACTTTTAAGCAAAATCATTTATTAAAATCTTATTTTCATTAAAAATCTTTTAAAACATAATTTTTGAAATACAAAAATATAAATTCTTAAATGCAGTTGAATTTTTGTAAAGCAATATGTTTCTGGGAGCCGGGTTATTCAAATCTGCATAATTTAAAACTAGTAAAGGACAGTTATGGGAGCACCACATGCCCCGTAAAATGCAATGGCCCTGGTTCTGGTCCATGAAAGTAATCTTAAAAAAATCAATTGGGGACACATGGGCCTTAATAAATGTTGTCAAACATACTGTTCTGGTGTCTTTGACTTCACTAATGTTCCTGTTCACAATTTATTAAGTGTCAGGAGTCTCCAATTAATTGTATATGTATACAGTATATTTGTTATTTGTGACGTTCTTGTTGTGTGCAGGAACTTGCAGCTGGCAGCCAGGTACCAGAATTCCTTGCATTTTACATAGATAGGTATGGGATAAGTTATCCAGAAATCCATTATCCAGAAAGCTCCAAATTACGGAAAGGTTGTCTCCCATAGACTCAGTAACGGAACTAGGTGGGGGCGGGCCCTGGTGCGGGCCGTGCAGCCGGGGCCCGCCCCCACCCTCGTCCCTGTGATTTTTGTCTCGCGCTGCAGCTGACTCCAGTGTGCGAGATCTGCCGGGGGGCCCTGCGGGGGTGCGGGCCCTGGCCCAGTTGCACCCCCTGCTCCCCCGGTAGTTATGCCCCTACATAGACTCCATTATAATCAAATGATTTACATTTTTTTCTCTGTAATAATAAAATACATTGTACTTGATCCACACTAAGATTTAATTAATCCTTATTGGAAGCAAAACCAGGCTATTGGGTTTATTTAATGTTTACATGATTTTCTAAAAGACTTAGGGGGTTATTTATCAAGCTCCGAATATCCAACCTCAAATAATTTATAGTTTTCAAAGCAAAGAAAAAAACAACAAATTATTCGAGATTTATAAAAGTCTGATTGTCTAAAAACTCAGAATCGAAAACCCCGGCATCTAAAAGCTCTAGAGGTCCTGTATAAGTCAATGGGGATGGTCCCACTGCGCTGATGTCCGTACCAATATTCGATGATTTCGGGGATTCGGAGCAAAAAACTCCGTAGTTTTTGTGGAAAATTCCGAACAATTCTGAGTTTTTGTGGAAAGCACCGAAGTTTTGCCCGATCCAATTTTTTCGGGCTCTTTTCCTCATAAATAAGGTCCATTCGGGAATTCGGAGTTGGATATTAGAAATACTGAGATAAATTCGGACCTTGATAAATAACCCCCTCAAAGTTATGAAGATCCAAATTACGGAAAGATCCGTTATCCAGAAAACCCCAGGTCCCAAGCATTCTTGATAACAGGTCCCATACCTGTACTTTCATCATTCAGAGCAAGTGACAAATTGCAAGTGCTGTGGTTGTGCAACTTTAGGTTGGATCCTTGGGAGGTTATCTATAAAGTTTGCGCAGTGCTTATTTATTCGCACATGGTTGTATTGCTCATTCTTTTTCTTGAACACTAAAACATTGCACTGCTGTGCCCATCTGTCCATTTTTTGGTGAATTCCCATTGCACATACATTTTCACAAATGGCTCACGAAGATGTGTTTGCGTCTGTACGAGGTTGTTGTGCGCAAAATATCGTTGGGAATTGCGTAATTCAAATGTAGAGCATGCGCATAAATATTTTTGTCATTTTTAAAAAGCCCTTAAGCTGGCCTTAGATCTGATTGTACGAATCAAGGATTTGTATGATTTTCGGACTGTGTGTGGAGAGTCCCGACATTTTTCGTCCGGCGGAGATCGGTCGTTTGGTCGATCGGACAGGTTAGAAAATTTCTGTCGGCTGCCGATAATATCTCTGCGTGTATTGCCGATCGTACGATTTTCAGTGAGAGACTGTCACCAGCTTTGGTCGGACATAACTTTCGCACGATTGCTGTCAGGGGCAGAACATCGGCTGATCTGTTCTTTTACTACTTTATTTGATCGGAATGGTTAGTGGCAGGTCGGGAGATGGGAAAGTCCGATCGTACGTTGATTCCTACGATCGGATCTTTACCATCTATGCCCAGCTGAACATTCGCAGTGCAAAAAAAAGTTCACTTATGTTTGAATATTAAATCCACCACTCGTATCCAGCTTTATCAATATAACCATGCGCAGGGCAAATATATTCACTGTGCGAACCAATCTGCCCTGTGCAAAGTTTATAAATGAGCCCCCTTGTGTGGAAAACATGCCATTCATAATATTACGTGTCCAAAGCGGCTCCTTGCACTTCCTCATAGTTGTGCTGGGAACCCTGACTCCATCCAGCCTCCTCTTGCAAATCACATGGAGGAGACTTGTATCTAGAGACTCTGGACAAGGGCCTCAATTATAACAACTGCCCGAGTGACTCCACTTGAATAAAGAAGATATTTTAATGCAATTACCTCTGATTCATGTTGATACACACTGTTTGCGTTTTCAACCGTAACTGCGTCAGGCACGTCGCTTTCTTGCAGCTCTAAATACACTGGAATTGTGGGTAATAAAAGCATGGTGACATAATCCCACTTCACTTGTGGCTGCAAATACCCCATCAGAGCTCTTATCACTCCCATTCTCATGGCCAAAAAATAAAAAAATCATTAAATTATGAAATACACAAATACATGAATCCTCATCGCAACGTGACAGAAAATGACAGAATTATTAAAGGGGTTGTTCACCTTTAAATTAACTTTTAGCATGATGTAGAGTGAAATTCTGAGACAATTGGTTGAGTTTTGTGTTTTTTGCGTTATTTAGCTTTTTCTTCAGCAGCTCTTCTGTTTGCAATTTAAACATCGTTGCTAGGATCCAATTACCCTAGCAACTATGAACTGATTTGAAAAAGACACTGGAATAGAAATAAGAGAGGTCTGAACAGAAAGAGGAATAATAAAAAGCAGCAATAACAATACATTTGTTTAGCTCGAGTCAGTGAACCCCATTTGAAAAGATGGACAGAGTCAGAACTTAAAGGTGAACGGCCCCGTTAAGGCTTATGCACACAAATGAAATGGAATTGTGGGACAGCAGTTCCATCATCACGTCAAATAGGACTACAGTTTAATCACTGAGAAAATAAAATTGAGGTAATATGCTATAAAATGAATTGGGCCAATATAGATTAAATGCCTTTTGGTTGTAATTATTAAAATACAATCAGCCAAACCAGACTATAATTGCTCCCATATTGTTATTTAGTTGGTTTCAGCTACAGAACTGGAATTTAAATAGAAACAAAATGTGATTAACAGAAACATCCAACAATCCGCAGAATAAGAACATACAGTAAAGTGCACAAAATTTAGAGGGGTATCCCCCAGTGGATGAATTAGCAAGTGCCTGGCAGTGAGCTGGGGGTGGGTTTTTTTTTTTAAATTTTTTTTAAACATTCCCCCTCCCCCCTTTAATGGGCCATTATACTGACCAAAGTGGTTTGACTTGGATAAGGTTTCTTCATCAAGGTCTCATTATATCAGTTATGATTCCTCCCACTTATAGAGACACAGACGAATAGGCAGATAAATAACATCCTTGCAATTGGTTAAGTAGTAACAATAGGCACAGATGCCTCAGTACTGGAAATGAAATGCATCAGATCAGTTGAAATGTACAGGAACTCCAGCCATGTCAAGCATAACATCTTCTTATCCCAATCATCTCTTCTTCATGTGCAATTAATATGGATATAAAGCAAAACTGAAAATACAGGGTTACTGATATGAGTGCTAAGTGCAAAGTTGATCCAAGGACTGGACCGATTTCTGAGAGTAGGGAAGGAATTTCCCTCTGCCTCTGAGGCAAATTTGAGATTCAGATGGCGTTTTGCCTTCCTCTGATGTTAGGGAAGAGCTATTTGGACAAAGACTGAACTTGACGGATGTCCTGTATGGAAGTATTGATGTGCTGCATCTCCCGTTACAGTCCTACAGCGGGTTGGGTACCTGCCAGTCAGGCCCGGACTGGCAATCTGTGGGTTCTGGCAAATGCCAGAGGGGCTGCTATAAGGTCCCATAGAAAGTCAGTATTTAGTGGGCTGGTGGGGGCTGTTTGGGCCTCTATGTGGGCTGATTGGGCCTCTGTGTACCTGAGATGCCAGGGCCTATTTTAATTCTCAGTCCGGACCTGCTGCCGGTTACTCGCAAAAAAAAGCTGGTACCCTGCGAGTAGGATTTTCAGGTGTGGGTATAGAAGCAGGTCGCTGGTCAGTTGCGGGTCTCGTCTATATTTCTTATCTTCTGTTCCATTGTCTATATTTTACTGCTATTAAAATTTTACAAAACTTTTTTGTCTCCGCCCACTTTTGATGATGTCACTTACAGTTTGCAGCAACAGCACTTTACTGTTTAATGGTGGATCAGGTTGTGGATAAGGCAGTTGCGGTCATGGGTCTCAAAATTTGCATCCGCGCAGGACTCTACAGCCCGTGTCTGATAATTTTACACACAGTCACTAAGCAGGTCCTGCCATTCAAAATGCTTCAATTCTTCACCATAACGTATTTCTGGACCTGCTGAGCACCTATTTCTGCAACATACACAGAACCAGTGTTTATATTGACGTCGACGAGATGTGGTTTGACTCCTTCTGCCATCTGAATGGCACCTGCAACATAGCAGTCTCCAATGCTTCCTATTGGAGGAACACTAAGGAATAGAACTCGGTTTATGTTTAGCTGTGCCACCACAAAGTGCTGCTTGTCTGCTGTAAGCCTAGGGAAATGACAGAGAAAGAATCGAATCATATAAAGAAGGTCTAATGAGCTTAACAGAAAATAGAAGCAAGTATTGAAACAATATCTTGTTTTTAGTCATTTATGTTGCTGCCGTTCATAAAATTTTTTTATATTTAAATGATCTTTTTATTTTTATGTTACCTGGTCTTAGGACTGTGGCACACGACTCCTGCAGCTTTACTTATGATCATAAATGGAAAATGCATGAAAGTCAACTGAAAATATTCTTCCTGCACATTTTTCTGCCTGTTGCTGGTGCTGCTTAAAGGGATATGGTCATGGGAAAACCAGCAGACTTCTGCACTGAAATCCATTTTTCAAAAAGAGCAAACAGATTTTTTTATATAAAATTTTGAATATATAAGACATGTTGACAGTTTCCCAGCTGCCCCCAGTCATGTGACTCGTGCTCTGATAAACTTCAGTCACTCTTTACTGCTGTACTGCAAGTTGGAGTGATATCACCCCCTCACTTCCCCTCCCCCAGCAGCCTAACAACAGAACAATGGGTAGATCTAAGAACAATACTCAATAGTAAAAGCCAAGTCCCATTGAGACTGATTCAATTACATTAAGTAGGAGAAAAAACAGCCTGCCAGAAAGTAGTTCCATCCTAAAGTGCAGTCACATGACTGGGGCAGCAGGGAAACTGACAATATGTCTAGCCCCATGTAAGATTTCAAAATTGAGTATAAAAAAATCTGTTTGCTCTTTTGAAAATTGAATTCCAGTGCAGAATTCTGCTGGAGCAGCACTATTAACTGATGTGTTTTGAAAAAAACATGTTTTCCCATGACAGTATCCCTTTAAAGATTAAAATATAGAATCACATAAACTAAGGCATAAGCGGGAGTTGATATCACAATATTCCTTAAATACAAGCTTCCTACACAACCCTAATTTCCCTCGGGGGATGAATACATCTTTTTGTGGGAGCTGGGGACGCACAGGTATATTCACGATAAGAGACTTGCTGGATGGACGTACCTGTGCGCCCTTAACTTTTCAGGAATTAAAAAATTTAATGCCAAACTCCACCTTATACCAATTTGAATATCTTCAACTACGGCACTTTATAAATCCGTATTATACTAATGCAAAAGACGCTGGGAGTACAGCATTTGAATTATTAGCTAACAAGGGCTTACCACAAAAGGGACTTATCTCTAAGATATATAGGCTTCTTAATAGTCCATCCATGGTAGGTATGGGACACCATAAGTATATGGTTAAATGGAACATAAAAACATCGAATCGAATGTCGCAAAAAGATTAGGTGGGTATCTGGCGTAATGCAAATCAAATGAGTACATGTGTAAGACAAAAAGAAAATATTTATAAGATACTGATGTTCTGGTATTACACCCCTGATAGACTACATAAGCTATTTCCGGAGCATACTTCTCAATGCTGGAGAAATTGTGGAGAAATAGGTACATTACCTTATATCTTTTGGGAATGCCCAACTGTTAAACTACTATGGATGGAAATTAAGACGATATTAGACCGAGTACTGCCAATACCAGTCCCACTCGATATAATTACCTTCTTATTGGGCAGAACTTTTGTGGGCTTATCAAAATCTAGCCAAAAATTGGCAAACCAAATTTTGATGGCTGCTTGGATAGCGATAGCATCTAAGTGGAAATCCCGAGTGCCCGAGTATCAAGGAAATTATTGATAGAGTGAATGCCAACAAGTGGTTTGAAGCAAATATAGCCCACCTACAAAATGCAATTCCTCAATATCTTAAAATATGGTCTGTATGGGAACTTGAAGGGTATGCTAATATGCCACAGACTGAATAGCCTTTCTTTTTAGAAAATGTGACAGACATAATAATAATAGGAGAGTTGGATGATAAAATCACTACCCTAGGGGATATAATTATTGGGTGTTTTGCCCCTATAACATATGTAATTAGCGGCAAAGGAGATGGTAGCAGGTAAGACCTCTGCCGTGGATACTGACTTATAGATATGCGTATAAATTTTTTTTTTCTCCCTATAAATATTACAGATGGCAAGGGGCACATAAGTGAACTATCACATAGAGTTGCACACTACTACGAAGACACACATACACAGAGAACATAATTTAAAGAACCCCCTGCAATTAGGGGAGTATTCACTAGGTAAAGTAGCCAGATGCATTGCACATTATGCACTTTAGTATCACGTATATATATATATATATATATATAGTTTCCCTTCTTTTTTTTTCTCACTCTTTTGTAATTTATTCACTTCTTATTAATTATACACTTAGACACATATCTAAGGACAATTGATTTTTTTTTTTCCCTTTTTGCTTTTATTTACTACATAAGAGTCACAAATTGGGGATAAGATAGCTGAAATGGGCTACCAATATCTCTGGAAGAACATGTGGGCTCCAAATGAGGGGTAAAAAGCCCAGATATACTTAAAAGCTTTAAAAGAGAGAGGCTTCTTATAAAGAAATATGGCTAATAATGGGGATAGATTATGGCCAATGATCAGAATATATAGACGAGGGAGAGGAGGGGTCAAGGACAATGAAGGAGAGAATAAGGCCGCATATAAATATATATGTGTAGCCCACTAATGGACATCATTGTTGTTGTTTATGTGAAGTTTTTATTTGTATTTTGCTGCATTTGTCTGTCTTTAATGTGTTTTTTTTTGTCTGAATTCTTTTTTGTATTTTGAAAAAAGGAAAATTTTCTTAATAAAATATAAGTAAAAAAAAAAAAAATATATAGAATCACTGCTGGGTGTCAAGTTGTCAAAGGGGTTGTTCACCTTTGAATCAACTTTTTGTTTGAGGTAGACAGTGTTGGGGTGAGTGTCTCCATCAACAGAGATCTTCTGAGACAATTTGCAATTGGTCTTCTTTTTTATGGTTTTGTATTATTTATCTTTCTGTTCAGCAGCTTCGCAGTTTGGATTTTCAGCTGCTGATTGTTAGGGCCTAATTTACCCCAGCCACCAAGCAGTGATGTGAATGGGAGACTGGAATATGGAGAGAACTCTGAATAGCAATAAAGCAAGTAGCAATAACAATAAAACTGCAGTCAGACAGAGAATTAGTATTTTGGCTTCCCATTTGAAAGCTGGAAAATGGCAGAAGAAGGCAAATAATTCAGAAACGAAAAATAAAAAATGGAGATCAATGGAAAAAATGCTAAGAACTGCACATTCTAAAACAGGGGCCCCCAACCTTTTTTTTAACTCTTTATTTAACCCTTTAAGTGCCAGCAGAATTTCACATTTTGGTTACGCGAAATGCCAGCCGTTTTTGAAACATTTTGTGCTCTCTCACTTTAGGGGCATTTTCTGAGGGGAAACCTATAGTTTACCTAGGAAAACTATACATTGTTTTTTTCGGTAGAAACTGAGCTTTCTAAATCTGCCTGAGTTTTCATGTATTTCCACCTGTGCAAAAAAATTTATAGTGCTAAATACCAAAAAAAAATGAAAAATTACCATTTTTCATCGTATATCAATTTATACCAGAAAAATATTTCATTTTACGGATGAAAATCCAACTGATTTGGAAAGCCTTATGTCTCTCGAACGTGCCAATACCAGATATGTATAGTTTTAGGGAGATTTAGGATTTCTGTACAGCAAAAACTCCCGGCAGTATATTACCGAATTTTGAAAGCACTAAGGCAGAAAACGGCATGCTTTAGATTCCAAGGCAAAAAATCCTGAAACCGTAGGTTTACCCCAGAAAACCATACATTTTTGAAAAGTACACATTCTGCCGATTACAAAATGGGTAACTATGTCTCTCTACTCCCAACTACCAAACATAAAAGCTTGTCTGAACATAGCGGTTTTTCAACAAAAAATTCAAAATTCTGAAAAATCATTTCAAAGGTTTTATTTTGCTGCTCCGCATATCCCAAACTATATTAGGTACCAAGAAAAGCACCTGAAATATGATTGCCAGGGGTCCACTGAACAATTTGATACCCATTATGCATAGGTTTACCAAAGTATCTGGCATTTAGAGACACCAATATGAAGTTAGCACATCCAAATTGTTCAGGACTTTACTTCAGCTACTGAGAAAATCAACACATTGACTGCATTTTTTGTGGGGTAAAAACACAGAAATATATGTTTACCCCCCAAACCCATATATTTTTGGAAAGTACACATTCTACTGAATCTAAAATGGGTACCCATGCCTTTCTGCTCCAAACTACTGAGTCGCAAGGCTTTCCCACAATTGTCGGTTTTGGTGAAATATCTGAAAATTTCCTCAAAGCTTCAACTTCCCAGCACCATATCGCCCATGTATCATTACGTACTAAGAAAAAGCACCCTAAATATGATTGCCAGGGTTCCTCTGAACATTTTGGTGGTCATTGTTCATAAGTTTACCAAAGTATCTGGCATTTAGAGGCCCCAAATGAAGTTAGCGCATACAAGCAGTCCCGTGGGTAACTTCAGCTAATGAAAATCAACACATTGACTGCATTTTTGTGGGGTAAAAACACAGAAATATATGTTTACCCCTCAAACCCATATATTTTTGGAAAGTACACATTCTACTGAATCTAAAATGGGTACCCATGCCTTTCTGCTCCAAACTACTGAGTCGCAAGGCTTTCCCAAAGTTGTCGGTTTTGGTGAAATATCTGAAAATTGCCTCAAAGCTTCAACTTCCCAGCACCATATCACCCATGTGTCATTACGTACTAAGAAAAAGCACCCTAAATATGATTGCCAGGGTTCCTCTGAACATTTTGGTGGCCATTGTTCATAAGTTTACCAAAGTATCTGGCATTTAGAGGCCCCAAAATGATGTTAGCGCATACAAACAGTCCCGTGGGTAACTTCAGCTAATGAAAAATCAACACATTGACTGCATTTTTGTGGGGTAAAAACACAGAAATATATGTTTACCCCCCAAAAACCCATATATTTTGGAAAGTACACATTCTACAGAATCTAAAATGGGTACCCATGCCTTTCTGCTCCAAACTACTGAGTCGCAAGGCTTTCCCACAATTGTCGGTTTTGGTGAAATATCTGAAAATTGCCTCAAAGCTTCAACTTCTCAGCACCATATCACCCATGTATCGTTATGCACCAAGAAAAAGCACCCTAAATATGATTGCCAGGGTTCCTCCGAACAGTTTTGGTGGCCATTGTTCATAGGTTTACCAAAGTATCTGGCATTTAGAGGCCCCAAAATGAAGTTAGCGCATACAAACAGTCCCGTGGGTAACTTCAGCTAATGAAAAATCAACACATTGACTGCATTTTTGTGGGGTAAAAACACAGAAATATATGTTTACCCCCCAAACCCATACATTTTTGGAAAGTACACATTCTACAGAATCTAAAATGGGTACCCATGCCTTATTGCTCCAAACTACTGAGTCGCAAGGCTTTCCCAAAGTTGTCGGTTTTGGTGAAATATCTGAAAATTGCTTCAAAGCTTCAACTTCCCAGCACCATATCACCCATGTGTCATTACGTACTAAGAAAAAGCACCCTAAATATGATTGCCAGGGTTCCTCTGAACATTTTGGTGGCCATTGTTCATAAGTTTACCAAAGTATCTGGCATTTAGAGGCCCCAAAATGAAGTTAGCGCATACAAACAGTCCCGTGGGTAACTTCAGCTAATGAAAAATCAACACATTGACTGCATTTTTGTGGGGTAAAACACAGAAATATATGTTTACCCCCCAAAACCCATATATTTTTGGAAAGTACACATTCTACAGAATCTAAAATGGGTACCCATGCCTTTCTGCTCCAAACTACTGAGTCGCAAGGCTTTCCCACAATTGTCGGTTTTGGTGAGATATCTGAAAATTGCCTCAAAGCTTCAACTTCCCAGCACCATATCACCCATGTGTCATTACGTACTAAGAAAAAGCACCCTAAATATGATTGCCAGGGTTCCTCTGAACATTTGGTGGCCATTGTTCATAAGTTTACCAAAGTATCTGGCATTTAGAGGCCCCAAATGAAGTTAGCGCATACAAACAGTCCCGTGGGTAACTTCAGCTAATGAAAGATCAACAAATTGACTGCATTTTGTGGGGTAAAAAACAGAAATATATGTTTACCCCCCAAAACCCATATATTTTGGAAAGTACACATTCTACAGAATCTAAAATGGGTACCCATGCCTTTCTGCTCCAAACTACTGAGTCGCAAGGCTTTCCCACAATTGTCGGTTTTGGTGAGATATCTGAAAATTGCCTCAAAGCTTCAACTTCCCAGCACCATATCACCCATGTGTCATTACGTACTAAGAAAAAGCACCCTAAATATGATTGCCAGGGTTCCTCTGAACATTTTGGTGGCCATTGTTCATAAGTTTACCAAAGTATCTGGCATTTAGAGGCCCCAAAATGAAGTTAGCGCATACAAACAGTCCCGTGGGTAACTTCAGCTAATGAAAGATCAACAAATTGACTGCATTTTTGTGGGGTAAAAAACAGAAATATATGTTTACCCCCCAAAACCCATATATTTTTGGAAAGTACACATTTTACCGAATCTAAAATGGGTACCCATGCCTTTCTGCTCCAAACTACTGAGTCGCAAGGCTTTCCCACAATTGTCGGTTTTGGTGAAATATCTGAACATTTCCTCAAAGCTTCAACTTCTCAGCACCATATCACCCATGTATCGTTATGCACCAAGAAAAAGCACCCTAAATATGATTGCCAGGGTTCCTCCGAACAGTTTGGTGGCCATTGTTCATAGGTTTACCAAAGTATCTGGCATTTAGAGGCCCCAAAATGAAGTTAGCGCATACAAACAGTCCCGTGGGTAACTTCAGCTAATGAAAAATCAACACATTGACTGCATTTTTGTGGGGTAAAAACACAGAAATATATGTTTACCCCCCAAACCCATACATTTTTGGAAAGTACACATTCTACAGAATCTAAAATGGGTACCCATGCCTTATTGCTCCAAACTACTGAGTCGCAAGGCTTTCCCAAAGTTGTCGGTTTTGGTGAAATATGTGGAAATTGCCTCAAAGCTTCAACTTTCCAGCATCGTATTGTCCATGTATCGTTACCAGCATAAAGCATCCTAAATATAAACATATGGGTCTACTAAACAGTTTGATACCCAATGTGCATAGATATACCAAACTATGTGGCGCACAGAGACCCCCAAATGACAATATGTATAGACATTTTCACGGCTGACGCGCTGGCTGCTGCAATATAACCACCCGGTGTGTGTATTATGCGACATTAGCCCACCTAACAGTACAGAGACCCCAGAAAACCATATATTTTCAGAAAGTACACATTCTGACGAATCCAATATGGGTAAATAAGTGTTTCTACTGCAAACTGCCAAACTGCAAAGCAATGCTGAACATAACGGTTTTTATCAAATTTCGGAAAATCGTCACAAAGCTTGAATTTTACCCCATTATATGCCACACATTTCGTAACGTATCAGCATAAAACATCCTAAATATGAACGCCAGGGGTCTACTGAACACTTTGATGCCCAATATGCATAGATATACCAAACTATGTGGCGCACAGAGACCCCCAAATGACAATAGTGTATATACATTTTCACGGCTGACGCTCTGGCTGCTGCAATATGAGCACCTGGAGTGTGTATTATGCGACATTAGACCCCCCTAACAGTACAGAGACCCCAGAAAACCATATATTTTCAGAAAGTACACATTCTGACGAATCCAATATGGGTAAATAAGTGTTTCTACTGCAAACTGCCAAACTGCAAAGCAATGCTGAACATAACGGTTTTTATGAAATTTCTGAAAATCGTCACAAAGCTTGAATTCTACCCCATTACATGCCACACATTTCGTAACGTATCAGCATAAAACTTCCTAAATATGAACGCCAGGGGTCTACTGAACACTTTGATGCCCAGTATGCATAGATATACCAAACTATGTGGCGTACAGAGACCCCCAAATGACAATAGTGTATATACATTTTCACGGCTGACGCGCTGGCTGCTGCAATATAAGCACCTGGTGTGTGTATTATGCAACATTAGACCCCCCTAACAGTACAGAGACCCCAGAAAACCATATATTTTCAGAAAGTACACATTCTGACGAATCCGATATGGGTAAATAAGTGTTTCTACTGCAAACTGCCAAACTGCAAAGCAATGCTGAACATAACGGTTTTTATCAAATTTCTGAAAATCGTCACAAAGCTTGAATTCTACCCCATTATATGCCACACATTTCGTAACGTATCAGCATAAAACATCCTAAATATGAACGCCAGGGGTCTACTGAACACTTTGATGCCCAGTATGCATAGATATACCAAACTATGTGGCGTACAGAGACCCCCAAATGACAATAGTGTATATACATTTTCACGGCTGACGCGCTGGCTGCTGCAATATAAGCACCTGGTGTGTGTATTATGCAACATTAGACCCCCCTAACAGTACAGAGACCCCCAGAAAACCATATATTTTCAGAAAGTACACATTCTGACGAATCCAATATGGGTAAATAAGTGTTTCTACTGCAAACTGCCAAACTGCAAAGCAATGCTGAACATAACGGTTTTTATCAAATTTCTGAAAATCGTCACAAAGCTTGAATTTTACCCCATTATATGCCCCACATTTCGTAACTTATCAGCATAAAACATCCTAAATATGAACGCCAGGGGTCTACTGAACACTTTGATGCCCAATATGCATAGATATACCAAACTATGTGGCGCACAGAGACCCCCAAATGACAATAGTGTATATACATTTTCACGGCTGACGCTCTGGCTGCTGCAATATGAGCACCTGGAGTGTGTATTATGCGACATTAGACCCCCCTAACAGTACAGAGACCCCAGAAAACCATATATTTTCAGAAAGTACACATTCTGACGAATCCAATATGGGTAAATAAGTGTTTCTACTGCAAACTGCCAAACTGCAAAGCAATGCTGAACGTAACGGTTTTTATCAAATTTCTGAAAATCGTCACAAAGCTTGAATTTTACCCCATTATATGCCCCACATTTCGTAACTTATCAGCATAAAACATCCTAAATATGAACGCCAGGGGTCTACTGAACACTTTGATGCCCAATATGCATAGATATACCAAACTATGTGGCGCACAGAGACCCCCAAATGACAATAGTGTATATACATTTTCACGGCTGACGCTCTGGCTGCTGCAATATGAGCACCTAGAGTGTGTATTATGCAACATTAGACCCCCCTAACAGTACAGAGACCCCAGAAAACCATATATTTTCAGAAAGTACACATTCTGACGAATCCAATATGGGTAAATAAGTGTTTCTACTGCAAACTGCCAAACTGCAAAGCAATGCTGAACATAACGGTTTTTATCAAATTTCTGAAAATCGTCACAAAGCTTGAATTCTACCCCATTATATGCCACACATTTCGTAACGTATCAGCATAAAACATCCTAAATATGAACGCCAAGGGTCTACTGAACACTTTGATGCCCAGTATGCATAGATATAGCAAACTATGTGGCGTACAGAGACCCCCAAATGACAATAGTGTATATACATTTTCACAGCTGACGCGCTGGCTGCTGCAATATAAGCACCTGGTGTGTGTATTATGCAACATTAGACCCCCCTAACAGTACAGAGACCCCAGAAAACCATATATTTTCAGAAAGTACACATTCTGACGAATCCAATATGGGTAAATAAGTGTTTCTACTGCAAACTGCCAAACTGCAAAGCAATGCTGAACATAACGGTTTTTATCAAATTTCTGAAAATCGTCACAAAGCTTGAATTCTACCCCATTATATGCCACACATTTCGTAACTTATCAGCATAAAACATCCTAAATATGAACGCCAGGGGTCTACTGAACACTTTGATGCCCAATATGCATAGATATACCAAACTATGTGGCGCACAGAGACCCCCAAATGACAATAGTGTATATACATTTTCACGGCTGACGCGCTGGCTGCTTCAATTTGAGCACCTGGTGTGTGTATTATGCGACATTAGACCCCCCTAACAGTACAGAGACCCCAGAAAACCATATATTTTCAGAAAGTACACATTCTGACGAATACAATATGGGTAAATAAATGTTTCTACTGTAAACTGCCAAACTGCAAAGCAATGCTGAACATAACGGTTTTTATCAAATTTCTGAAAATCGTCACAAAGCTTGAATTTTACCCCATTATATGCCCCACATTTCGTAACGTATCAGCATAAAACATCCTAAATATGAACGCCAGGGGTCTACTGAACACTTTGATGCCCAATATGCATAGATATACCAAACTATGTGGCACACAGAGACCCCCAAATGGATATATAGTAAATAAAATTTACAAGGCAAAACAAAATAAGGCAGTAAAGAGTGAAATGCAAAAAAATCCAATAAAACCACAAAAATCAATGTTTTTTTTCCAGACTCGTGTTATCGGCCGTCAGAATCACAGTTTGAATATTTTAGCTGGGCCAAACAGGTTATACGGCTAGAAACAAGTGAACACAACATACGCAGAGCTGAAAATGCAATAAAATGGCTAAAAATGCAATAAAATGGCTAAAAATGCACCAAAATACCCAAAATTGCAATATAATCACCGAAATAACATAAAAAAGATATTGCACAGTACGGTTAGCGAATACGCTATTCGTAATGGCAATAAAACATTTTTTTCAGCCAAAAAAAGAAACGATGCGATAAGAAAAAAAAAAAAAAGCCACAATGCCATGTATGTGCGTGTGCGTGTGTACAAATGGTAAATTACATGTTATGTGCGCGTGTGTGCGTGTGCACATGTGTGTAAGTGCAGTGAGTGTAAGTGACCCCCCCAATCCCCAAAAATGTATGTGTAAGTGTGTGTAAGTGTGAATCTAAGTGTGTATTACTGTAATAAGTGTGTGTTGGTGTGTTTGTGTGTGTAATTGTTGCACTAACCTGAAAAAATCGCTGGAGACTGTTGCAGGCGATCTGGAAGGGCCTCAGGAAGAGATCTGCGACGTCCTCTGTGTGCCTGTGCTGTGGGGGCGGAGATATCCAGCGCGGTGTAGGCTGCAGCAGCAGGACACGTAAGTTACACGTGCCTGCTGCTGTTTTTGGGCCCCTGGGCGATCGCGCCCCAGGGGCCACTCGATCCCCTGCTCTGCTCGTTGCCTAGGGGCAGGGGATCGATGCGGAACGGAGCGAGCGGCTCTAACAGCCGCTCCTCCGCTCCAGAACCCGGAAGTGCTGCAGAACGTAGAATCTACGTTCTGTGGCATTTCAAGTTACTTTTCCACAGAACGTAGATTCTACGTTCTGTGGCACTTAAAGGGTTAAGTAAAAATTTTAATTTTCATATCATAACATCCATACACAATTTCACATTAGTACACATTATTAGTACACATTATGCGGACAAGCCTTACACATTATGGAACATCTCTTCCCTGTTGAAGAGTGATAAATTATATGAGCCGTATGGTTAAAACAAGTTGAGGATTTAAAAAAAATAAAATAAAGGGTAACAAAAAGGAAAGGGGGGAAAAACAAAAAAGTAGAGGAGAGAATGAGAGAGAAAGGAACATATGAAGTGAAAGAACAATTTAAGCCGTCTGAGCCCGGGGGTTTTTGGGGAGGCATCGTCATTTAATGATATTTACTAATGCTATCAAAGAGTGCAAAGAGTTCCATGGAGACCACACTTTTTCAAAACTTGGTAGTTGAGAGCGGTGTAATGCTGCTAAATATTCCAACCGTCAAATGACTTGAATTGCTGATGTCACCAACCCTTTGAGCTGTAATTGTCTATGTGGACTTGCAGCTGTATTTGACAGTACAAATGTTTTTATGCATCTAAAACGTGCCTCCAAGACAAGAATTCAAAAATAAGCCCTTGCTTTATGACCACTGGGAGCAACATCCAAAGGGTCAGAGAGCAGCATGTTGCTCACCAGCCACTGGTTGGGGATCACTGTCCTAAAACTTACTAAAAAGCTAACTTAAAGGTTAACTGCCCCTTTAAGCACAACCCTCTAATTTAAGCTTACATCTGACCCTGGGTTGGTGATCCTCCTCTTCAAAAAATACACCGACCCTGGGTACTTTTTCTCTCAGTGCCATATTTTATCTGTGTCCCAGAAGATTTACTCTAGTAAAGATTAACTCTACTGCGCATTCGCCTACCCATGCGGGTACACAAGGCAGGTGCAAGCAGGGACAAGCCCTTGCAAAGTTTACTGCGGTGAACGGAACATTTTCCAATTGGACCAGTGTTGTTAGTGGAGTACCGCAGGGCTCTGTACTAGGTCCCTTGCTTTTCAACTTGTTTATTAATGACCTGGAGGTGGGCATTGAAAGTACTGTTTTTATTGTTGCAGATAATACTAAATTGTGCAGAACTATAGGTTCCATGCAGGATGCTGCCACTTTGCAGAGTGATTTGTCTAAGTTGGAAAACTGGGCAGCAAACTAGAAAATGAGGTTCAATGTTGATAAATGCAAAAATAATATAAATGCAAGTTATACACTAAATGGCAGTGTGTTGGGAATTTTCTTAAATGAGAAGGATCTAGGGTTTTTTTGTGGATAACAAGTTGTCTAATTCTGGGAAGTGTCATTTTGTGGCTACTAAAGCAAATAAAGTTCTGTCTTGCATAAAAAAGGGCATTAACTCAAGGGATGAAAACATAATTCTGCCTCTTTATAGGTCCCTGGTGAGGCCTCATCTGGAGTATGCAGTGCAGTTTTGGACTCCAGCCCTTAAGAGGGATATAAATGAGCTGGAGAGAGTGCAGAGACTAAGTGCAACTTAACTGGTTATAGAGATAGAAGACTTAAATTATGAGGGGAGACTGTCAAGGTTGGGCTTGTTTTCTCTGGGAAAAAAGGCGCTTGCGAGGGGACATGACTACACTTTACAAGTACATCAGAGGACATTATAGACAAATAGCAGGGGACCTTTTTACCCATAAAGTGGATCACCAGAGGCCACCCCTTTAGACTAGAAGAAAAGAACTTTTATTTGAAGCAACGTAGGGGGTTCTTCACAGTGAGGACAGTGAGGTTGTGGAATGCACTGCCGGGTGATGTTGTGATGCTGATTCAGTTAATGCCTTTAAGAATGGCTTGGATGACTTATTGGACAGAAACTCTATAGTTAGTATAGATATGGGTATATAGAATTTATGTGAAAGTAGGGAGGGGTCAGTGTGTATGGATACTGGGTTTTCATTTGGAGGGGTTGAACTTGACGGACTTTGTCTTTTTTCAACCCGATTTAACTATGTAACATTTTGAGGTAAAGAAATTCACTGGCACACAAGGCAGGTGCAAGCAGGGACAAGCCCGTGCAAAGTTTATTGTGGAAATGCAAAGTTTCGGTGGAAGACCCCTTTCAAGCAAAGGGTCTTTGTTTAACAAAGTGCTCTTACCCCGAAACGGTGCACTTCCGCAATAGACTTTGCACGGGCTTGCACCTGCCTTGTGTGCCAGTGAATGTCTTTCTCCATGTGGCGCAGAGAAGAAAAGCTCCTTGGGCTAGAGCATTTTTCAAAGAGGAACGCAATTACTGTGATTAAAAATTTAGCACACCCCAATATACATTAAACAACACCCTATAAGCCAGATAGGGAATCAACTGAGAGAACACAAAATCAGAATGATAGAAGAGAAGAGAATATCAGAAGAGAGGAAGGAATATAATTATGGATGGAGAGGAAGGAGGAAATGTGGGATAAGGAAGGATAAAGAACAACATTTGTCTGTTTTATTGGCATTACCATATAAATAACCTCCTATTGCCATTAATATTCAGTACAATTGTTACCATTAGTATTCTGAACAAAACAAAAACATTTTGTTGTATGCAGCATTTGTCTGTACCTGACGGAATAAGGTCCATCTTCTGAGAAGCAGCTGCTCCATGTTCCGATCCACTCTCCAGAGATTTTGTCGAACACCTGGATCCTTTTATTTCCCCTGTCTGCAACCCAGACCTATAAAACCCAAAACCCAGATTCAGATTTCTTTAAAAAAAAAATAGTTACAGCAAACACTGAAAATACACAGCAGGGTTGAACTTGAAGGAATGTAGATCTTTTTTTTTTACCTTACTGTAAATCACTGCTCTAAGGAGTGGGCAATAGTGACAATAATACTGAACACTGTAGTCTCTATCGGTCAAGGATATCTAACCCTTTGATTTATGGGTAAGGGATGAGAGTTTTAGTTCAACAACCAGCAGAGGGTAAAGGCCAGGCATGAATATTATAATTGGGAGAAAAACCTGCGTCTTATGACCAACCCATGTCCTCCCACTGCTGATACTGCCATCACTTGCATTTGTACACACTGTTGTAACGGGCACAGCTTCAGATTAATTCCCTTGCTATCTAAAAAGGCACCAAAGACCTGAATCAGAATGAACAAGGCCAGGTAAATATGGCTCATTCATAGTGCCAATAC
Organism: Xenopus laevis; assembly: GCF_017654675.1. Taxonomy (NCBI): domain Eukaryota; kingdom Metazoa; phylum Chordata; class Amphibia; order Anura; family Pipidae; genus Xenopus; species Xenopus laevis. Next base: position 142,682,478 of record NC_054374.1, read on the forward strand.
CATCTAACAATAGCAGCCATCACTCCAGTTTCAAGCTTGAAATAGGATCTCGAGTTCTGTGAAATGTTGCTATAAGTATGTGTCAATGTCCAAGTTTGCAAGAAAAGCCAAAGATAGAGTGGAATGCTATTAAATATTAAGAACATGCAGCAGCCATACAGGTAGCTTATTATGTTACCTACTATATTTGTCAGTGCATGGGTGGGGGAGATTAAAGGAGAAGAAAAGATACCAAGGGCAGTTTATTGCCAACAGATTAGCCACAACAGTGCAATCTAGAACGCCACTTTTATTCTTTAGAATGCTTTTCCATAACTGAGTAAACAGGATAGCAGCTGCCATATTAGCTTGCTGTGACATCACCTGCTAACACATAGCTCTGAGCTCAGATTACAGCAGGGAGGAGAGGAGGAATGGGAAGAGGAGCAAACTGAGCATGCTCAAAGCCTGCCCTGGAGGTTTAAGATGAAAACGGGAAGTCTGACACAGAAGCCCATGTGTACACAATAGAAGGAAATAAATGCAGTGTTTCTTTTGACAGAGGACTCAGCATTACTTTGAGGGTTTACTGGTGTATTCATATAGACCTTTCTGATAAAGTTAGTTTTAGCCTTTCCTTCTCCTTTAAGCCCTTCCTTTGCCAGTAGCTTCTTTGGAACTGCTTGAGGTCTAGCAGCATGCAATTAATATTCATTTGAAAGGAATGCAGAAATGTAGACTCTTCTTCGCTGGCACAGGGTCAAGATTGTCGCCTGCGAAAGGGTTAAAGCTAGCAAATAAAAAGTATTCTTACCCTTCCCATTTCATCCACGGCAACACTGTGTGGGATATAGAACTGACCAGGTTGGGTGCCACGGCCTCCCATGGTCCAAAGCAGCCAGAAATCTAGAAAATAAATCCACATGTTAGCAAGAAACGTTCATCCTGTACAATGTAGCACTGCAATAAAAAGTAGGTTTTCACCCTGATTCATTAAGTATTTTTCTTTATTAACACACGAGAATGCTAAATTGTCGGGGGGCACTCAGGCTGACTGGTAGATGGTTGGATAGAAGGCAGAGGAACTTTGTAAGGCAAAAGGATTGTTTTGATGCCTTTGCCCTTCAGCACATGGCAACATTAAGATTCCTGAGAAAATCCACTGTGATTTTATGTGGCAACTGCCCCATAAAATCCCTATGTATTTTATCAGGAATCTTACAGAAGTAGTAAACAGAAGGGTGAATTCGTCAACATACCCCTACAATTAACATAACATGCATCAAAAGCATACTGTATATCTTTCAAACGCAATGCTAATTGCATGCCAAGCACAGAACATTATAAAGACATAGGAATAAAGAGTGTGTATTAGACCCGAGAACAATGTGTAATATTATTATTATGAGTATTATTTTAGAGCAAGAGCTCTACTAGGGTTTGTAGATATACATTCAGCATAATTACTGTAAATTTCCAGTACAGTATACAGTTACAGTACTAGATAGGAGGAGGATTATATGATGACAATATTCCTTTAATATTCCGTTAAAGGAGAAGGAAAGGATAAAATTAAAGGAGACCCGTCACCCCCCCCAAAAAAAATCAAAATCCTATTTTATCACATTAGTGAAGCAAAATGAACTTTAATTACACTGTATAAATTATTTGAATCTTGTTTCCTTCAGTCTGGGAATTCAGAATTATAGCATTTTGTTATTAAGACAAGCCTTGCATCATCTCAGAATCTTGTTTGTGCACCAGAATGGGGGACCTGATGTCCATCCCCATGCCCTGGCTACACAATTAAACGGTAAAGAGAACGGGATAATGTGGGGAGAGCAGTGACATCTAGGAAGTGCTGAATGGAAAGTGAAAGTAATTGTCTGCCCCGCCTCTGGCATAGAGGAGGGTCAGACAATATTTGATTGAAAGCTGAGATTTTTAAATTAACTTACAACATCTATGAATGCTTTAATAAAAAAAAAATTAGATTTTGTGTTTGATTTGAAAAGGACTTTTATCATACAGCGTTTTGTGTCTGGGTGACAAGTCCACTTTAAGTAAGCTTTACTAATAAAATAATGCTGCTCTGAGTCCTCAGTCAAAAGAAACACAGCATTTCTTTCCTTTTATTGTGTACACATGGGCTCCTGTATCAGACTTCCTGTTTTCAGCTTGGGCTTGAGCATGCTCCCTGCTGTAATCTGAGCTCAGAGCTATGAGTGAGCAGGGAGAAACTAATGCAGTAAGTGATGTCATGGCAAGCTAATATGGCAGCTGCTATCCTAAACAAACAGAGAGAGCTTCTAGAGCTGATTACTCAGGTATGGAAAAGCATTCTACAGAATAAATATAGTGTTATAGCTTGCACTATTGTTTTCTGTAGCTTTCCTTCTCCTTTAAAATCACATTATACTGAGCTATGAGGGCACTTGTGACCAAATGTTGCTGATAGGGATAAGAGACCACTTGGAATGAACTGTACCTTTACTGTACTTCAGAATCCTGTTATTAAGCCCACCGTCTCCATCCACAATATACAGTTCTCCCGAGTTCTCCACAAATATTTCTGCAGGCTGATCAAACTGATCCAAAGCTGAGCCGGCTTTCCCTGCGGTGCCAAGGACATGAAGGAGTTTTCCAGATGGAGAATACTTTTTTACCGTGTGCCCAAACTTCCCTGTAGGAGAATAATTTTTTAGTTCTCATTATACAGAAAGAACCACTGATATGTGGAAGTGCTTCTATGGAAAAAACATAAGGGTTCATTTCCAAAGGCCCCCAAACAGAAGTGACCCCTTCTATCCTGGGTGTGTCTTCACTCAGCACCTTGTGCAATGCATTCCTACAAGCCTGCCCCCACTCATGAATACAGTGCTGCTGAATACATGCATTCTTGGGTGCAACCACAGGTCTCTGTACTCCGTAGTGTTTGTCAGTTCATCTAGAGCAGCTGAAAGGCAGGGTGCAAAGAGCAAAAATATGGTGAACTGTGCCCGTATTTTTACACTTTACACCTTGCTTTTTAAGGCAGGAATGACCCCTATTGACTTTTTTTAACCAAATTAAAATGTGGCATAATGCAAATGAAGGAATCAAGTCACTATCATGACTGCTCTGCAGTAACATTAATATAGTGGAAGCAAAGAGAGGGAAAATAATTCAGTCCATTGGCATTTGTCATATAATTGCTTTGATAAATGTGTCAGTTTGTTAATACTTTACCGACAGGAATAGTTATGTTACATAGAAAAGAAAGACTGGACTGCTGGGTTCCCCAGTTTGATACACAATACATCTGTCTCGTTAAGAGTTTGGAAAAATCATTTGCTGAAAGTCTGCAAAGCTGTCACATTTTCCAGTTTGTACTGGCAGCCAGTACACTAAAATTTCTGTCTCTGCAAAACGGAGACCATTTTTTCAGCCACTAAAAACTAGGGATGCACCGAATCTATTTTGTATTCGGCCGAAACCCCGAACCCTTCACTAAAGATTCGGCTGAGTACCGAACTGAATCTGATTCGGCCGGGCAGAAGGATTCGGCCGAATCCTGCTGAAAAAGGCCGAATCCTGGTCGAATCCCAAACCGAATCCTGGATTCGGTGCATCCCTACTAAAGACAGGTTTTTCCACAAACCATTGCTGTAACTACCCAGGTGCAAATTTGCCTAGTGTTTATAAAAGGGCCCCACTGTGCTCTCTTTATACAAATGTTTCCTCTGCAAAGGAAATCAGCCTCTTGCACCCCAAAAACATTTCTTGTACGTTCAGCAATGAATGCACTTGCCTTGTCCAACATCTGTTATCCAAACGGAATGCTCTTGAGCAGTGCTGACTGCAAATATCCCATGAGGCATGTCGATCGAATCTGTATTCCACCGCTCTTTAAAATATCCTTCTTCTGTAAATACCAGCACTTTGGATACATTTTCCCCTCTCTGAATAGAAGGAAAACAAAGAAAAGAAAATAATTTGTTGCCATTGGCCATCACATGACAAATTCTCACCGGCAGCTATTTGTACCTTCCAATGACTTAACCACACAGGGTTATGTAGAATTACTGGTTTCTCAGTTTGTACTTCAGTACTACTGAATGTGTATATTAGAGACAAACAGTACTAATTAGTCATGAGGGTCACATTAAAGATCAGCAAATAGGAGAGGCCAGGGTGTGCTGGTGGATCTTTAGGTTTTTGGTCATATTAAAGAGCCAGTTCACCTTTATGTTCACTTAGTATTTTATAGAATGCCCTATTTATTTATTTTTAGCTTATATTTGTGGATTTTTTTTAGCAGACGACTAAAAGAGAACAAATAGATATTAAAGAAATAAGTAAATAGAAACAGAAATAGGACAGATAAGTGAGAAGGGGGGGGGGTTAACACCCACATTAAGTTTCAGTCATATCAGATAATTTACTCAGCAGTTGATCAGTTCTGTCCTTATATAATAAGGGTCATTAGTAGCTAGGTTAATGACAGGAGTCAAACATCAATGAATTTATCCTGGTCCCCTCTTGAGATATATTTGGCCTTGTAATATTGAATATTTAACCATTCCCATTCCTCAAGAGTGGGTGGGTTAGGTCTGCTCTATTTAAAGGGATACGGTCATGGGAAAATGTGTTTTTTTCAAAAAGTATCAGTTAATAGTGCTGCTCCAGCAGAATTGCACTGCAATCCATTTTTCAAAAGAGCAAACGATTGAAGGATTATTTTGCTGCAGCAAAATAATCCATCAATGAGTTCCCAGTTTATCTGTTTAAATCTGGCTCCATGATCTTTGTCCCTGCCATTAGAGTTGGAAACATTAAAGGGGATGTAAAGGAAAAAATAACATCTAATACGAATCTATACACAGTCGCTGACTGCTTTGCAGGCAAACAAACAAAGCTGCTTGAGTTCTGCATGGCTGGGAAATAAGGTGGGGGAGAGTTCCCCCCCTGCTGTTTGAAAGTATGATAGTTTCCCTGCAGAGCAGTTAGGGACTGTCTGAAGTTTCCTATCTGCAGCAGTCAGAGTAAGTAAATGAAGGGGGAATCTCACTGCATACAGTCAGGTTTCTTATAAAAACAGTACACATTATTTAATTAAAGTATATTGGAGACCGGTTTATTTTTCATTAAAGAAAGTAAAAATGGGGTTTTATTTTTTTGCCTTTACATTCCCTTTAAAAAGGACAGGATATGGCCTTCCTGTAATTCCAAGCTTTCGGCATTTTCTGGATAATGGATCCTGTGGCACTGTATAATAGCTGTTATAGTAGGTTTCCACTGTCTTTAAAGGTTATCCCTTTAATTTAATATTAGTCCCAGCATTGCATAGCTTGATCAGGTGCCAAAGTGAGTATTTTATAAATGCAAATATTTGGGAGGTGTAGTCTTATATTTCTGAGTCCATGTAATTAACAGGTAAACAACAGATAAACACAACCCCCTAGGGCATATGTCTTTTTCTGGGCATATACATTTAAGGTAGTTAAGGGTATGTAAAAACTGTGCAGGAATTTAGTAGATAGAAATAAATATAACTCATAATTTGGTGTTGCAGTTTAGTTTCAAACTTGATCTGTGCATCAGAGAATTTAGGGTGAGCAGCATGGCAATGTTTTCAGTATCTGAACTGCATATTAGTGCCCAGTTTGTTACCCAGAATGGCCTTTTCTTTGTAACTTTTTATCTGGTCAAGAAACTATTGCTTTGTGAGGCTACAATTGCATTTTTACTTCTTTTTATTGCTCATTATTCAATTCCTCTTCCAATTTGTCAATAAAACCACTGCCTGGTTACTAGTGAGCGGTATGGCTAGTGCCAAACAAGGTTGATGCTCTGCTTTTATACATCTGTGGTTTCTACACAGGCAAAGAAAAATTGATGCACTTTCACACCAAAATCCACTCCATGTACTGTATGTCTTCACACAGGCTGGGACCGTGCCCATCAGTGCAGAAGGAGATAATGGGAGTGCATCGGCTTTTCTCAACCTCAGTAGAAATTGCAGGCAAAGAAAAGTCTATTAGGGTTATGGTACAGGCAGCTTCCACCTGCTTACAAGATTAGTCCAGATACATGGAGATGTGTAAGAGAACAATCTGCTTCTCATAGTCTGTAGAAAAAACACAGCTGAGAGCAGTAGAACCAACACTCTGTGTGCCCTTACCCATAGGCTACTGCTACACGAGGCTGATTCTAGGCCTGCAGATAAAAGCAGCCTCTCCCTGTTTTCATCAGCCCACTCATCTGTCTGCACCTGGAGCCACTGTTTTGGCCCGGACACAGGAATACAGAGCAGATTTCAGTGCCAAAACAAGTAAGCGTTTCAATGCCGAAATCCGCTCAGTGTGCCTGCTCAGCGGCTACTGTTTTTATCTGATCATTCAGGTTTTTGCACTGACATGGCTTTGGCCTTTGTAAAGACACATGGAGCAGATATCGGCATGAAAATGCATACTTTTGCTTTTGCACACTAAAATCCGCTCCATGTATCTGCACACAGGCCAATGCCGTGCAGTAAGTGCAAAGGCACCTAGGAGTGGATGGGAGTACAATGAAAACACAGGCAGAGACAACACAGGCAGAGAAAATCCAAGGCACAGCATTGTATAACCTAAGCCTTAAAGGAATTGTTCAGTATAAAAATAAAAACTTGGTAAATAGATAGGCTGTGCAAAATAAATAATGCTTTCGATATAGTTAGCCAAAATTGTAATCTATAAAGGCTGGAGTGAGTGGATGTCTAAAATAATAGCAAGAACACTACTTCCTGCTTTGCAGCTCTCTTGATTTCCACTGATTGGTTACCAGGCAGTACCGAATCAGTGACTTGACAGGGGGCCACGTGGGTCATAACTGTTTGCTTTTGAATCTGAACTGCATGCAAACTCACTGAACAGTTATGTCCCATGTGGCCCCCCTTAAAGTCGCTGACTAACTCAGAGTTAGAGAGCTGAAAAGCAGGAAGTAGTGTTCTGGCTATTATGTTGGACATCCGCTCACTCCAGCGTTTATACATTACATTTTTGGCTAACTAAATATATTAGAATAAAATATTTTTATTTTGCATAGCCTATCTATTTACCCAGTTTTTATTTTTTACAATAAACTGTTCCTTTAAGTCTCTCTAGTAAATTATGAGTAATGGATATTCCCACAAGTGAGCATGCATTTCTGTCAAAATGTTAATTTGCTTTCTGATCTTCCGTGTGTCTGCAAAAAAAAAAGCATTAGGACTCAAACGGCACACAGTGCTACCATATATTTTGACTTGTTTTTTTATGGGAGAATTGTCAGAAAGAGAAGAATACAGTAATTTATGGTCACGTTTTAATGAATTTGTGAGGCACTACACTTCAAAATCAGGGTGTGCCCAGGTAAATGACACTACACTTCAACCATGACAGCACCAAGTGCTAATTTTTTAGCACAATTGTGCTCCAATTGGGTACATGCAAATTACATTTTACGTCTGCTTCAGTATTCATCTAAGACCTGCTCCAGTACCCGCCCTTGTGCTGGGAGAGGCAGTACCGCCCGTGTGCCAAGGTTTTGGCTTTAAGCGATATCCCCAATGGGTACATATCTTAAATCTGATTTTATGAAGTACCCTTGTTTTCCTCTGCAAGAAAGGCCATATAAAATGTCTTCTTTTTGTCAAACTTAAATTGGTAGCTATAACGTCAACTTTACAGAGAAAACATATAGATCTTACCTGAGCTACATAAACTAATGAATTTGTAGGATCCACAGCAACACCAAATGTGACACCCGTGAAGAAGTCTGCATTTTTTGGCCATCCTACATCTAACTTGTACAGTGGATTTGCCATCTCCTGTTTATTGTAAATCAGCAGGGCAAGTCTGATCTGTAATGGAAAATACATATGTATCAAGCCACGGATTCATAATGAATAATGCACCAAAAAACAGGAAGTAGAATGCGACTTTACTTCCATTTTCCCATTGTGGGCTGTTTAGGGAAAGAAGTAACAAAAACCATAAATATTTCTTGCCTATTGCTTGAATTATGTTCATTAAACCAATGTAAAAAAAAAAATATAGTGACCCTTAATTGTTGATTACACAGTGTTTGGGTAGTGGCAGAACAATGAGTAATTATCACAGAATCATGTTAGAAGGCATTAATGAAAGAGAGACACTAATTTTCCTACTGTACTTCTCGCCGACACTGCTCTATTTCCCACTTCTTCCCTGTTAGTACTCTGCCTTCTATAACTTCTCCCCTGCACTAGGCAGAGAACAGCGAAGAATTGTGTGATATTACTGTGTATAATCTACAAAGAGTCTTTGAGCAAGTGGAGACAGGAGTAAATTGGTGGACTGCAGTAGGCAGTGAATACACGAGGACACCCTGGATTATTATTATTACAAGGGGTGAGCAACTTACAGCCGCTTCGATTTACAGGCAGGATATTTGAACTAATGAAAGTAAATCAGGGAGGCGCGTTTTATTTAAAAAAATTAACGATTAGCTTCAGCTGCATCTGATTTATGAGTGGAATAAACTAGTTTAGAAAGGCTTTCCTTGTCCTTTAGTATTGGCTTAGCTGGGCAACAAGAATAAAAAATACACCAGAACCGTGAACGTTCTAATGATATCCGTATAAAATTTATAAGGATATCATTAGAATGTTTATGGTTCTGGTGTATTTTATATTCTTGTTGTAGTAATTACAGTACTGTAATTACATCACTAAGCACCATTTATAATATAAATGGTGCTTAGTGATGTAATTACTGTCACACAACTAACCGAAACGTGTACAATTTAAAGCAGGGGTACCCAACCTGCGGTCCGAGGGCCGCATGTGGCCACATGTATGTGGCCCAGCTTGAAGGAGAGAGAAAAGGAAGAGAAGGGAAAAAAATGTATGGAAATACAGAGAAAACAAAAGAGTGAAATAACACTTTGTGCTCTCTAAATCCAGACACATTAACCTCCCGAGTCTGTCGTCTTGTTAGGAACAGGCTTACTATGCCAGCTTGTAGCAATGTGGTGAACTATGGAGGAGGGGGGACTCTGCCCATTGGCCAGTTAGTAATAATAATATAATAAGTCTGTTTAATATCCAGGTGTCCCATATTCCAGTGTACAGCTCCATCTGGTTATCCAACTGGTATTGTAGATCTTTTCTGTGTACTTTCTTTAATTTTTCAAATCAAAGGTGTTTGTGTATTTCATGTGTGGCCCCAGACAATTTTTTTCTTCAAAATGCATCAGTTAATAGCGCTGCTTCGGTGGACTTCTACACTAGGGTTGCCACCTGTCTGTTTTTGAGCCATTTATTTTGAAGGGCTGCCCGGGTCAATACTTCTTTCCCCGGTTTTGCAAATAAGGAAAACCAGGCAGGATTCCCTTGATTGACACGGCGATCGGCCGACCGCAGACTCATAGCCCCACCCCCTGATATTTACGTGTTCGGTGGAACAGACCAGAAAAACGCAGGTCTGCTGCAAATAATCTTTTATTCGACACACCACCCCCTGATATCACAGCCACGCCCGCTGTCTGGTCTCCACCGTTGCAAAAGGTGGGAACCCTATTCTACACTGAAATTTCATTTCTAAATCAGTCATGGGGCTGCTGGACATACTGTCAGTTTCCCAGGTGCCCCCAGTCATGTGACTTGTGCTGTGATAAACTTCAGTCACTCTTCACTGCTGTACTGCAACGCTGGAGTGTTATCAGACCCCACACAGTAACTAACTGCATTTTTTTTCTTTTTTGCACTTTGAATACTGCACTGTAAATGTCCAATATACTACATTGCCCCTGTTTCACTTTATATCAGTAATAAATCAGCTGAGCGCGACTGACATGACATACAACAGCCTGTGTGACTGGGCCCATAAGCTTTCATGTGATGTTTGTTGGAGTGAGCCGCAGACTATACACACGCTCACCTTGTGTGCATGGAAACCATCCCAGTGGAAGAGCAACAGAGCACACACGGTTGCCAGGGAGACTGCACACACCCAGAAATTCAGCGGCCGCTTCATCTTGCTTCCGCATCAGCGCTTGTACGCTTCTATTCTATTGAATCTCTCCTGCCTGTCAGAACACGGCTCGCGCGTTCCCGAGATTCACTGCGTGTCGCCTGACCGGAAGTGATGTCACTGCTAAGCGCCGGCGCGTAATCGGTCAATCGGCAGCTTTCAAAGAAGGAGGATTATTCTCTTGTTTGTTGAACTTTCGCTTCGTGGGACGCTGCTACGATGAAACCGGGTATAATGGGGGAAATAAGCTATTTCTGTGTGCGGAGGGTGAATTTATAGTCGCTGTTCTGGGGTCTGATGTACAAGTAGCGATGTGGGGTGTTTGTGAGTGATATCGCCTTGCACAGGGGCGCGCTAAATGACAAAGTGGCGGCCGATGCGAGCTGTGATCTACTTATAACACCTGGAGTCTTCCAGCCATATTAATCTGCTGTACATATCCAGCTGCTCCTAGTAGAGGCTTCAGATCTGAGATCCAGTGTCCTGCTTGGCTACTAGCAAAACTTCAATGTACACAGCCCTTCTCATTTGGCCTTTTGTTTTGGTAACCATATCTTGACTAAAACCAGTCTTTCCAGCTAGTTCTGTTACAACCAGGCTCAGACTGGAGACTCTTACCCCAGATGGGCCTTCCCTGTTTCCTTGACTCTAGGGCAGAACTCTTTACTGGGCAGGTTTGCCAGGTTTACATTTAAAAACCAGCCAAAGACTTAAACAAAAAAAAAAAAAAACAGGCAAAAACTATTTTAAAAGTAGCCCAAAAATAACCAAATATGTACACAAACAAATTGGGCTGTAGACTGGGCAAAGTGAGCTGCTCCTGGCATGACATGGAGCTGCTGGTGTTGTTGGTTCATGAATCTAGACCGACCCTTAGATCTGGATGTAGTCCTTGGGGGGCTCCAGGAAGGTGGGGTGTAGGAAAGAAGGAGCAGTAGGAGGTGAGGTAAACGAGACAAAAGAGAATGCCTGGTAGAAAGAGGAAGGAGAGCTAAAAGCTGGAGTGACCTACAGCAGACAGTGCTGGGGAGAAAAGGAGAAGGGGGCAGCAGCCTGCTGCTCAGCTCTTCTACTCTCAGCCTGGCTACCAGCAAAGGCAAGAGCCCCACCTACTCCTCTATCCCCCTCTCACCGGCTGCTGCTTAGAATCCCGTAGCCTGTTTGCTTGAAGCCGAGTAGAAGCTGGAGTCCGTGAGGGGAGGGCTACAGTGACACATAAGAGGAGGCAAGCTGGGCTGGGAATTTGGGTGGGTTTTGAAAGTCCAAACCCCCGGCAACTTCCAAAACAAGCCAAATTCTGTACATCGGTGTGTTTGGACTAATTTTAAAAAAGTAGCCCAATTGGGCTATAAGACCGCCAACCTGACATCCCTGTTACTGGGCCTTGATCCCAGGCTCCACAGACACATCCACTGCAGAGGAAGAACCACCACTTTAATGTCACTGTTACAGTATGACAAGAAGTTGTTTCTATGTCTGACAGCCAATTACACAAATATGCTAATTATAGGCATAAAATACTTGGGCTAGATTCCTGCAGCGGATCACATTCTCACAGGTAACTTACTGGTTGCAGGTAGGACTATCGGATGCAGGTCAGGTTGCAGGTCTATATCCAACTATCTATAGCAAGTTTTACGCCGTTACACATTTTTAAAATGTTTATTTTGGCCCACTTCTGATTATGTCACATCCAGCCAGCAGCAACAGCACTTCCTGTATAACGGCTGTCAGCAGGGCACGGATTGGGTTCAGATAAGTCAGTTGCCAGTCAGGTAGGGTTGCAGATCCGAATGGGTAAAAATGCATGTTGAGGGTTCAATGGTCCAGGTTTCAAAAACTAAGAATGAATTACAAAGAAGGATATAGGGTTGTAGTAGAGAAGAGTAGGAAAATAAACTGAGTGAGGAGAAGAGGAAATAATAATGAAAGTGGGCTTGTGGTCTAAAGTTTTCTGGTGGGTCCCTGGCATCCCAGTCTGACGTTGATGGGGTGTAATAGTCACTCCCCACTGCACAAAGCAATGACAACTGATCTGAGGTGTGACAGCACTATCAACTTGTGCCCAGGGCAGGGCTGTTGATCTGACAGCAATATTTTATCATATATGGTAGGGAATGCAGATCTGAGTCCGGTTGCAGTATTGCATGACAGGGGCCACTAATCTTGTATTAATATGTTGTTGTACATGGGGAAAATGGTGATCACCATTTCACATTTGACCACAGATGACATGTAACAATGCTCTGGCTATCTGTTAGGCTAATATTAGCCAGTGAATCTGCCAGTAGACTTGTATCCATTATTGTGAATTAAAACTATGGTTCAAAGCCTTGTATGGTAAAACCTGCATGTCTCTAGCAGACCCTGACTAGCCAGGTTGTGTTTTAGAGATACTGCAAGTTGTAGTTCAGTAGTAGCTGGAGGACCACAGAAAGCCAAGTCATGCATAATGACTACCCACCTACCTGTGATGCCTTGGGTTGTCATATTTGGTTCTGTATGCCTGCTGCTCTAATGTGAGGGTCAGCTACAACAACTGATGTATTCCCTACTTGGTGCAGCTAGACATGGTTAGCCAAACATATTCTACACCCTCATATCACTAGCTGTTATCACTAGCCTGAGTCTGATAGCAATGTCCCTGTGCAGTAGCATGGGTGGGTAAGAAATCTTATTCTCCCATCACACATGCACTCACGACATTGTTCTGGGGTATGATAGCCATTTCAAATTGCACATGATGTGGGGACACTGATTTGGGCCCTCTGAATGTGAAACTTGTTATTTAGTGCCTTTTTTTGCCATTTTGGTTCCAAAAGGATTATGCGTCCTTGTAAATCTAAGAAACTATGAATTGCACAACTTTATTTTAGTGCATATTTTGAAAATGCATAGTGGATCACTGCTGCCTTACAGAAAGTTTGCTTTATGCATCCTTTATTAAAGGGAATTCTGGTCACCCATTCTAACCAGAGAGCAGGATGTAGTGCTGCTGATGGTCAGATGTAATTTAAGATATTACAGTCTAAGGTCCTGTGCCAGCCTGATGAAAAAACATTGCAATTGAATTCACCGGGGGTACCTAAAATATTGCCATCCTCAGTGAAGTTTTTCCTGTCAATGTAAAGGGGATTTGCTAACGGTTAATAAATATATACAACATAATAAACTCTCTAATGGTTTATTTATCAGAAGGTCCATCCAGCAGATGCAAGTGTGTCCATTGAGATTAGAAGAAAGGAGGTTCTGTCTAAATATTCGGAAAGGATTTTTTTACAGTGAGAGTTGTGAAGTTGTGGAATTCTCTTCCTGACGTGGTTGTACTGACTGATACATTGGATCTTTCAAGAGAGGGTTGGATGCCATTTAGCAAGTAAGTAAATACAAGTGTACTGAAATTAGTTCTTAGTACCAAGTTGATCCATGGGCTGGTCCAATTACCCTCTTGGGGACCAGGAGGAAAATTTTCTGCCCTCTTAGGCAAATTTGGGAGATTTTAGATGGGTTTTCAACATCCTCTGCTTCAAATAGCAGTTAGTCAAGTTTTACTTGGGCAAAATGTTAAGGCGCTTGTGTCCTCTCCCTTCCTCCCCTAAACTACTATATTACTAATGTATGTTAGATATAACATAGGTATAATATGGTGATTATGGTATGGCACTTGGGAACAACACAAATATAGTATGTTCAATAATGTGGGACTGGTACGAGTTCTCTCCTTAGGACTACAATTGGGTATCTTTTTCCCTTGCTCCCATCCACAGTAAAATATGTTGTGCTGAATAAAGGCACATTTGCAGCAGATCCGTTATGCCTAATGGTATATTTCCCATTTCTTTGGATTTAAAACAAATATAGTATCTACCATGCATGTTCACTAAGAAATACAAGTAGAAAAATATACAGTACTTCATTGCTTTCAGTTACAGTTTTCTATGCATAATTTATTATACCTATGTCTGTGGCTAGAGTACATTTGAGCCCTCTAAACAGCCTTCCAAGGTCACTGATGTGTATATAAGCACTTTCTTTACACGACAAGGGAGCTTTCTCTGTAATTCTACATTTTACAAAAATAATACAGGAATGGGGATCTGTTCTACAGAAAACTTGGGGCTGAGGATTTTCTAGTTAAGGGACGACCATTTCAAAAACCTATTAATATTATTCTTTGCAGTTCTTTTTAACATAAAATTAACAACTCGTTTACAAAAAAAAAAAAAGTGAAAACTTAAGACAGTTTCTGAATATTGAATCCCGTACCTGTGCAATAACAGCATAACAACTGGTCAGTCTTGCCTGCGTTGTATGTTTCAGCCAAAGTGAAAGTTTACAGGGAAAGTTATATAAATGGAAATAAACAAAATAAAAACTGTGTATAAGAAATGGATCATTTGCCTTTACTGTATAGGGTCAGTGTTATAAGAGGCATTAGGTTTTCTCCAGTCAAGTAACCTATAAGAACCTTTCAGATGTTTACTTTTTCATACAAAACTGGCCAATGCTTGTAGGTTGCACTTAACTACATGCAGTAAAATGTAAATTTGCCCCTATATAATGTATTTATTATGCCAAATTGCCTTATTTATACTGTTCTAACCTTGTAGCTTATTTCCTTTTTAGAATGATGCTGCCTTATGAAACACTGCTTTCCAGCCCTTGTTTAGCGTGACAAAGCCATCTGAATGTGTACAGCTTCTTTACTGGTCATGTAAGAGGATATTGTCGCTTTGGGTTCTACTTCCTGCTATTCTATTTCCTGCCATCATGGGAAACTGCACTTCTCGATGTGACTTCTGGACAAGCATGACTCAAGGAATGTTCATTTAATTGTGCAGCAGTTTAAGAAACAGACTTTCCTGTGGTTTGCTTTGAATTAGAATATTTGCACTGTTCATTGAATGAAAAAAAAAGCAGTCATGGATAAGAAGTCCTTTGAGATGGTACTCGATGAAATACGAAAGGTAATTATGGTTCTTTCATTTGTACAAAATACTATTGTTATTTGGAAGAATGAAAGAAAGGATAACTGACAGGGATAGCACTTGAGGGGGAAAATACATTTGCTTTGAATGTCTGCCTGATATTTTAATTAAGATATAATTGATTTATTTGGTTTGCAATTTGTGTTTTATGATTTCTTTCTTATATAACTGTTCACCAAGCAAGGCATGTACAGTATCCAATGCAGTTACTTTATTCACTACAATACTCCTTTCTTATACTCCTTGCTTATTCAGTAGCTAATGTATGTACAGCAATACAGTATTCAGTGCGTTGCACGTGTGCTGTGTTTACCCTTTGAGCAGTTCCTAAAACAGACCATGTCTACATTCCTTCAACTAGAATGGACTACAATAGCTGGAAACATTGTTTGGGTCTTTGTGGTGGATACACATGTTACTTGTTTAAAACTACAAGTATGGGAACCGTTATCCAGAAAGTCCCGAATTACGGAAAGGCCGTCTCCCATAGACGCCATTATGATAAATGTAGCCAAATTTTTAAAAATGATTTCCCTTTTCTCTGTAATAATAACAGTACCTTGTACTTGATCCCAACTAATATATAATTAATCCTTATTGGAAGTAAAAGCATACTATTGGGTTTATTTAATGTTTACATGATTTTCTAGTAGACTTAAAGGAAAACTATACCACCCCCCCCCAAACAATTTAGGTCTCTATAAAAAGATATTTTGTAAAACCCTGCTTCATGTAAATAAACCATTTTCACAGTAATATACGTTTCTAGTAGTGTGTGCCATTGGGTAATTATAAATAGAAAATTGTCATTTTAAAAAACAAGGGCCGTCCCCTGGGATCATATGATTCAATTGTCACACCTCTTCCTGTAACAGTTAGAGTTGTAGTATTTGTGGTCAGGTGATCTCTGAGGCAGCACACAGACCATAAAAAAATGGTGGTTTAAGGCAAAATATGTAAAAGGGCAATATTTAATTAAAGAAATTGTTTAGTGTAAAAAGGCTGTGCAAAATGAAAAATATTTCTAATATAGTTAGTTAGGCAAAAATGTAATGTATAAAGGCTGGAGTGACTGGATGTCGAACATAATAGCCAGAACACTACTTCCTGATTTCAGCTCTCTTGGTTTACACTGACTGATTGGTTACTGCCTGGTAACCAGGGTAATCAGAGACTTGAGGGGGCCACATGGGTTAAAATTGTTTCTTTTGAATCTGAGCTGAATGCTGAGGATCAATTGCAAACTCACTGAACAGTTATGTCCCATGTGGCCCCCCTTCAAGTCGCTGGCTAACTCAGAGTTAGAGAGCTGAAAAGCAGGAAGTAGTGTTCTGGCTATTATGTTAGACATCGTCACTCCAGCCTTTATACATTACATTTTTCACTAACTATATTAGAAACATTTTTTATTTTGCACAGTTTTTATTTTCACACTGAACTGTTCCTTTAAGTATATATACCAGTTTGGTAAGATTCTTTAATATGCCACTTAATATGATATAAAGTATCTGTTGCTTAAGTATTAATTTTAGGGTTATAGCTTTCCTTTAAGGTATGAAGATCCAAATCACAGAAAGATCTGTTATCCAGAAACCCCCAGGTCCCGAGCATTCTGGATAACAGGTCCCATACCTGTAGTTGCCACTAGAGTGGACAAGCCCAGGAACAAGGTAGTGATGAAACCTCTCCTACCAAATACATAATAAGTAGGATAACAGACTCCTCTCATGTTAATACAAATCCTGTATAGTTCTCTTTTTTTTATAGGAGAACAAAAATGTAGGCAGGTAACAGGAAAACATAACCATCTGGCATCAATTTCTGTTTCTCTTGCTAGATAGGGAGACACGACATGTATGCAGTGTGTATCCTTTTGTACAGTGACCTGGCTGCAAGCTACAGAATACACACAATTTATCACACATGATCAAGGCCTTACTAGAGAGATGACGGCATGGTTTTCTCTAGTGAGCGTTGAGTGGAAATGATACCAACAACTGTTTTTCTGTTCACAGGCTGTTATGACTGACTACAAAGTGAAAGCTTTGGAATATGTACATGGATATTTTTCTTGTGACCAGGTAACCTGTTCCGCTTACAAAGTGGTATAATGATGCTGCTTACATTAAAAGAGATACTAACACCAGAAATTAAACTTTTTTTTCATCTATCATAATATTGCCTTTGAAAGCTTAACTTTGCCATAAAGTATTTGCACAATGCTTTTACATAACCTGTCTGATGCCACATGTTCCTGTATGAGGGGGCAGCCATATTTGTGCAGCAGGAGTCTGTTAGCATTAAAAACTTTAAAGAAACAAAACCGTAACACAAATACCCTACCCCCTTACCCTTTGTATATCCTCTCTCTTCTCCCCCTTCCCCAGCTTAGGTGGTACCCGGGGCAAATGCCCCAAACTTTTTACTTACCCTCTCGGTGCAGATTCTTTCCCCCGCAGTTCATGGCAGCCATCTTCTTTTCTTCGTTAAGCTTCGGAAGCAGACCATCGTTTTCGGTGCATGCGCAGTTGGAGTAATTTTCCAGTCTCGAACAACTGCACATGAGCTGAAAAATGTTATGAAATTTTCGTGACTTTCAAGTTAAAAAATGTTCAGAAATTTCTGTGACTTTCGGAGCATGTGCTGGAAAATTGCTCCAACTGCGCATGCGCCGCAACCGAAGATTTGCCCCGGGTACCACCTAAGCTTGGGGGAGAAGGGAGGGGGGTCTACAATGGGTATGGGGGTAGGGTTTTATTTTATGTTACGGATTTGTTTCTCCTTTAACTGACAGGCTGAGATGGGACAGTCAGGTTGGAAAAACATTCAGGTTTAGAAACTTCAACTAATTACTTACAAAAACAAACTTCTCAGCAAAAACTGATCAACATAGCTTATAGGTAACTTTTTTTTTTTTAAAAGGGTCTTCTAGGTAACTTTTAATGTACTTTTAATATTTTAAAAAAGTCATTTTTAGTTTCAGTATCCCTTTATTTCAGTCTCCTTGCCTTCTCAATCTTATTAATGTCAGCGTTTTTTTCCTTTTAGGTTGTTGAGTTGTTGAGGTACTTTTCCTGGGCAGAGCCACAACTCAAAGCTGTGAAAGCCATGCAACATGTAAGTTTGCTTCAGTCATAAACCCTGATCTCTGCGCAATTTTCTTTCCTTTTAAAGAGAATAAAATATCCTCTTTTTGACCTGATCAGTAAGCTGCAAAAAAATACTATTGCTGAGTTTAAAAGGAAACCAACAATAGTTTCCAACCTACTGTACCTAGCTTTTGTGGCCAACTGCTGCATTTCTTTTATGTATTATCCTCCTCTCTGTGAGATGTTTTGTGCTGCTAAAGAATATCTGAAAACACCTTCAAAGTTTCTATTTATTAAACCTCAAATTTTTCTGGTCGAGTTTTTAAAGAGTCTTGTTCTCTGAAGCTGCTAAAAATACTCCAGCTAAAACCTGAAGAAACTTGATGGCAGATGGTCTCTTAACATTCGTAACATGTTTTTTTTTTTTCTTCAGGATTCTCAATAGTTCCGGGCTGTTTGCAGTGATTTCTGTTTGATACTCCCATAAATTAAAAGGTTTTTGGTAGTCAATTCTAAAAAGTTGCACGATTGATGCTTGGGGGCAGTTTTATTAAGGTTCGAATTGATCACATTTTTTTCATGACGAAAACTGTAAAATTTGACTAGGGAGTTATTCAGATTCGGTTTGAGTATTTAAAAAGAATTCTAATTCGATTTTTGAGATTATCATACTCTGGCTCTTTAAGAACTCAAATTCGACTATTTGCCACCTAAAACCTGCCAAATTGCTCTTTAAGTCAATGGGAGACGTCCAGGGATCAATTTGGAGTTGTTTGCAGCCTTCCTGACATTCAAGTTTTTTTCAGAGAAAAAAATGGAATCCAGTTTTTTATATTCAAATTGAATTCAATTTGAGTTTTCGTGTCGATTTAACTCATCAGAGATTGAAAAATTAAGGGGATTCGGGTTTAGCAGTTTGGTCAAATTGTTTTTTTTTTTTGTTTTTTTTAATAAAATGAGAAAAAGTTGAGTTTCATAACTCAATAACACCCCAAACGTTAAAGGGGTTGTTCACCTTTACATTAACTTTAAGTATGATGTAGAGATGGATATTCTGAGACAATATGCAATTAGTTTTCATTTTTTTGTTATTTGTGATTTTTCACTTATTTAGCTTTTTATTCAGCAGCTCTCCAGTTTGCAGTTTGAGGATTCTGGTTGCTGGGGTCCAAATTACCATAGCAACCTTCCATTGATTTGAATAAGTGACTGGAATATGAATAGGAGAGGCCTGAATAGAAAGAGGAGTAATAAAAAGTAGCAATAACAATACATTTGTAGCCTTACAGAGCATTTGTTTTTTAGATGGCATCAGTGACCCCCATTTGAAAGCTGGAAAGAGTTTTAAGAAGAAGGCAAATCATTTAAAAATTATAAAAAAATAAAATAAAATAATGAAGACCAATTTAAAAGTTGCTTAGAATTGGCCATTTTATAGCATACTAAAAGTTAGCCTAAAGGTGAGCAACCCCTTTTAGGTTAATTCACCACATCTATGCATCTTCACTGTTTTAGTTTAGCTCTTTCTTGAAGGGCATTTCAACGCTAATGCAGAAAACATATGCAGACTTTTGCACAGTACTGTTTATGTATTTATATTTGGTAGTTCACAGTGTTTATGCACTGAAAGGGCCCATGACAAAAAAAGGGGGTATTTTTACACCTGTTTACAAAAATCTAGGTTGTCTGTGAAATAATTGGTGTTCATACAATGAAAATACTTTGTTGGGGACCCCACTTGTTTTTCTGATTTTAACTGTCCAAGACATTTCTTGGATAAATGCTATTTAAATATAAGAATAGAGTGAAAAGGCTGTATTTGTACCTGCAGTAATATAACTTGTTTAAAGCAAAGATCCTTCTCTTTCAATGGTACTGGATCCAGTGACGTAACTACCGGGGGAGCAGGGGGTGCAACTGGGCCAGGGCCCCCCCCCCCAGCAGATCGCACGCGCTGGATTCGACTGCAGCTGCAAAGAAAATGCGCACGGACGTGGGTTGGGGGGGGGAGGTGATCCCGGCTGCACGGCCCGCACCAGGGCCTGCCCCCACCTAGTTCCGTTACTGACTGTATCCCTTTATTTTGTAAAGTCTTGCAAGTAGGCCTGTAGGTTGTTCTAAATTAATGTACTTCAACTTAATCTACTTGTTGGTGCTATATAATTATATGATGATGAAAGCCGAGGATTACTGTTAAAACTATTTCACTTTTACAGGGTGAAGTATTTTTTTCAAGTTCTCTTTCATAGCAGTAATGAGATACTGATGGCAAAAAGACCTACTAACCAATACAATTTGCTGTTTTGTCTCATTGCAGAAAATGGTTGCCATACCTGCAGCAAAGATGGTGAATATACTAAACTGTTTCACATTTAGTAAAGACCGACTGAGCGCACTGGAGCTGTTAGCTATGTGAGTATTTGAATTTATTATGTTTACTGGAGATAATAATTGTACAGGTATGGGATCTCTTATGATGGCCATAGACACAAAGATCGATCAGACTTTCCCATCTCCCGACCTGCCACTAACCATTCAGATCAAATAAAGTACAAAAGAACAGATCAGCAATGTTCTGCCCCTGACAGCAATCGTACGAAAGTTATGTCCGACCAAAGCTGGTGAATCTGAAAATCGTACAATCGGCAATACATGCAGAGATATTACCCGCAGCCGACAGAACTCTTCTAACCTCTCTGATCGACGAAGCAACCAATCTCCGCCGGTCGAAAAATGTCGGGACTCTCTACACACGGTCCGAAAATCATATGAATCCTTGATTCCTACGATCAGATCTTTGCGTCTATGGCCAGCTTAATACGGTACGAAAACTTGAAACATGATTTAGAAAGCTCTAAATTACAGGGAAGGCATTTTCCCATAGAGAACATTTTAAACAATTTTTTTTTTTTATAGTGATTTTCATCTTGTTTCTTTTAATAAAACTTGCACTTTATGGTAACTAATCTAAATAAACCCATATTGGTGGCAAAACAATCCTATTGGGTTTATTTAATGTTTAACTGATTTTTAGTAAGCTTAAGGCATGATGATCCAAATTATGCATAAACTGCTTATCTGGAAAACACCAGGTCCCAAGAATTCTGGATAAATCCAATGTTATGTGTATATATAATTCTTCTCCTGTGTAATATTTTCCTTTTGTAATGAAATGTTTTATCGGGCAGTAAATAGTGTGGCAAGTAATTGGGTTGATGTTTATTCAAAACCTTTATTTATGTAATTGCCTTACCAACCCCAGAGGATTATTCCATTGCTCCCCAAGGACTTTAAACATATTATTATACAGTGATGCATGTAGATAAGGGAGATATTGTTTGTCTACAAAGCTTCCTCATTCATTGGACTTTCCAAGTGGTTTCTGATTACTGTAATGTCTACATTAAAGGAACAGTAACCAGTGCCGGGCCAACGCGGGAAGGCGCCCTAGGCAGCCTGGCCCGGCAAAGCACCCAATATGCAATACGCGCACATCGGCCAGAACAGGGACAGGACTAGGGGATAGCAGAGGCAGAGAAGGTGCGTGCCTGGCGCCCCTCCAGCTTTGCGCCCTAGGCACGTGCCTACTCTGCCTACCCCTAGTTCCGGCCCTGACAGTAACACCAAAAAATTAAAATGTTTTAAAGTAATAAAAATATAATTTTGTGTTGCCTTGCACTGGTAAAACTGATCTATTTGCTTCAGAAACACTACCATAGTTCATATAAATAAACTGCTGTGTAGCAATGGTGGAAATTTAAAAAAGTCTATATGGCACAGGTTAAATAGTGGATAACAGATAACACCATTATGTTCTACAGAGCTTATCTGCTGTGTAACCGGAGCCTTTTCTCCTTTGAATAGCTGCCCCCATTGCTACACAGCAGCTTATTTATATAAACAATAGTAGTATTTCTGAAGCAAACCGATATTTGTTTTACTTTAAAACACTTATTTTTTGAGTTTCTAAAGCAAACACAGCAGTTTTACCAGTGCAGGGCAACACTGCATTATATATATATTTTTTAAACTGAAATATTTTGAGTTTACATGGAAAACAAGCTTCATAAAAAAAATAAAGAAATATGGTTTTCTATAAAGCATATTACATCACAGAGATGTTGCAAAATAAAAACGTGGAAGAGAAAGAAAGAAGAGAAAACAGAAGAAAGAAACTAAAGGAAAACGTTCAAATATAAAACATTGGAAAGTGGTGGCTGGGTTTTTTTCTCGTTCTGTTTAGCTAAGAACATAAATAATAAGGTGTACTTTGATGTCGGGTTCACAATGTCCTGGTGAGAGACCTGTACATGTATGGAAGCGAAGAGCAGTGGGTCATTTTCATTGGCTAGCCAGGAAAGCCAGATTTTGTTATATGCTTCCATATCGTTGTACAGCATATAGGTCCGTTTTTCGTTTTGTACTATACTCAGGGTCGGACTGGGGGCCCGGGACTGCTGTTCAGGGCCCCCCTCCACCCCCCATTCTAACGCGCCTCTTTGGGCGCACGCATGGAGGTGCTCAAGCGTGAACGACACCACGCACACGCTGCACAGCGCCAAAAAAACCTTTTTTTTTTGTAGAGAGGGGTCTTCCGGAGAAGGGTCTGGCCCGGCGGTGGCCCATGAGTGTCGAGGCCCACCGGGTTTTTTCTAGTCCAACACTGGCTATATTGATTATTTTGGCTTTTAACGTTGCCAAGGGAAGGGTGTCTTTTTTTCCAGTGGCTTGCGATGTTAAATCTAGCCGCCATTAAAATATGTTGGCATATGTTGTGCTGAATTTGTAAATTTATAAGGTTTCTGTCCTAGGAATATGACCAGGGGATCTTTCTTGACTGGAGTAGGTGGCAATCCTAGTAGGTAGATTAACGCTGCATTATATTTTTATTACTTTAAAACACTTTCATTTTTTCGATGTTACTGTTCCTTTAAGTAACTTGCCCAGCTGCTTTTGTTGGTGATTATATGTCCTCTGTTTCCTTTCTCGCCTGAGGCATTTCATCTCGCTCACCGCTGTTAGCCGTAATAATGGGAATGTCAAGTTTCAGGTTTTCATCTGCCGCCCATAGCAAATACTGTACCTAAGGGTTGTTCCACCTGATTTCCAAACTGCATTTCAACACAGCCTGAGAATTAGCCAATCCGCGGGGCCTCAACGCATTCATGTGTGTGCACTCACAGCTACTGTGTAGCCTAGCTGCAGATTTTGGCTAGGAAATGTATGTGTGCCTTTTTGTGCCAGCATCAGCCTCGTGTGGCACTATCCTTAGTCCTACATTCTTTGCCCCTAGAGGTTGTTAATGAAATAAAGGACAGTATAGATAAAACCGTAGAAATCAATAGATGCAGATGGTATAGCGAGAAAACTGTAGTATTGATACTCTTAGTAGTGCCCATCTACTTCAGGGAGTATTACTGTACCTCTATTAGACATTTTAATATGAATATTTAGGGACAGATTTATTAAGGATTGAATTGAAAATTCGAATTCTAATTTTTTATTTTTTTTAAACTGCCAAATTAGACTAGGGATTTATCCAAACTTGATTTGAGTTTTTTAAAAAAAATTAGATTTTCAAGATTTATCATACTCTGGCTCTTTAAGAATTCATATTAGACTATTTGCCACCTAAAACCTGCCAAATTACTGTATAAGTCTATGGCAGAGGTCCAGGGATCAATTTGTAGATGTTTGTAGCCTTCCTGACATTCAAGTTTTTTTGGGGGTTTTTTTCTGTGAAAAAACTCGAATCGAGTTTGATCAATCGAATTCGATTTGAGTTTTCGGGTTGTTCAGATTTGTCAAAGTATTTTTTTTTTTTTTTTTCAAAATAAATTTCCCCAAGTCAAATTTTTATTTCTGACACTTCAGGTGCCAGAAACCCCTACTTAAAGGGGTTGTTCACCTTCCAAACACTTTTTTTCAGATTGTTCCCCAGAAATAAAGACTTTGTTCAATTACTTTCCAATTTTTATTTTTTACAGTGTTTCCAAAATCTAAGTTTAAAGTTGAATGCTCTTGTCGCTGGTGTTTGAGTCTGGCAGCTCAGTAATTCAGGTGCAGACTCTGAACTGTTACAATTTTGCAACATTGAGTTGATCCATTTCTCAGCAGCATCTCTGGAGTATTAGCAACTATTGTATCAATTCTAAAAGCTGCCTGTAATGAAACCCAGAGATGGACAAAGATAACAAATGACTAGCTGGATCTGTCCCATATTTCTTTTGTTTGATAAGCAGCCAGGAGCTTTAGGGTTAGTCCACACGAGATTCGGGGAGATTTAGTCGGCCGGCGACTAATCGCCTCTTCTTCTGGGTGTCAATCTTCTCGAACTGCCTTTGCGTGTCTTCCCATCCGATATAAAGAAAAGTCGCCTGTGCTAAAGCACATGCGGCACTTCATTTAGGAAACTTCGGTCCACTTCAGAAAACGTGCGGCGTGTACTTTAGCGCAGGCGACTTTTCATTATATCGGACGGGAAGACACGCAAAGGAGATTGTCGCCCAGAAGAAAAGACGATTAGTCGCCAGTCGACTAAATCTCCCTGAATCTCCTTGTGTGGACTAACCCTTAATGAAATATATTATCGTCCAGATGTTGCTTAGGATAAAGCAGTTTGTGTATTGTTTCTTGCAGAAATATCCTGGATGCTTCAAATTGTCGACCAATTGAAGACATTTTTAAAATTAGCCACGCTGAGAAGAAACGTTGTCGAAAGATTCTGGATCAGGTAAATATTCCATAGCAAATCTTAACATCTATAGGTGGATCTTTGTGATATGGTTTTAATTGGAAACTGCCTTCATTTCATTAATATGACTATTTTGTTTCTTTTCATGCCTTATTCTTTTTTGTTTTAAAGACCAAGTAGGTCCTTATCTCGCGAAAGATGTACAGGTATGGGATCTGTTATCCAGAAACCCGTTGTCCAGAAACCAACTATCCAGACAGTTCTGAATTACGGATAGGCCATCTGTCATAGACTCCATTTCATCCAAATAATTCAGATTTTTAAAATGATTCCCCCTTTAACTGTAATAATTAAACAGTACATTTTACCTGAACTAGACTAATGTATAATTAATCCTTACTGGAAGCAAAACCAGCCTATTGGGTTTATTTACTGTTTAAATGATTTAGGCTTAAGCTATGAAGATCCAAATTACAGAAAGATCTGTTGTCCAGAGCATTCTGGATAACAGGTGTCATACCTGTACTTCCTAATACTTCCAGCATAAGCTGATCCACCAACTTTGACCAACTCCATGGCACGTGAAGTTTCAGCAGTGAGCACAGTACATAGAGGAATATTTGTTCAAAAACAAGTTTTCCCAGATTGCAGCAAAATCCGGATCTTTGCCTCACAGTCTTAGTAGGTTATTTATCAAAGTCGGATTTTTTTTTTTCTGGTCGGACTTTTAAAAGGGGGAAAACACAGTTTTTCGAGGAAAAAAACCCCCTATTCTTTCAAGATTGATTAATAACTGATGGCGTTAAAAGTCTGAATAAAAAAAGTACTCCAACTCAGACCCGCCGAGTTCATGTAGAAGTCAATGGCAGATGTCCCATTGATATCCTGATCTGAGCTGGGTTTCATTCAATAATCCAAGATGATGTGGTTTTCGGGCATCAAATCCGAAAACATTGCAGTTTTCGGCGACATACCCAAAAGATGTACGATTTGGATTTTTTCACGATTTTAGTTTTTCCCCGCACAAGAAATTTTCAGAAAAATGTATTAATAAATAGAGAGAAAAAAGTCCATGCTAATTTTGTCGGAGTAGTGGGTTTTGATAAATAACTCCCTGAATGTTGCAAACTGACCAAGGCGAAGAACATATGACAAAATTAACCCAATAAAATCATAACCAGAAGTAAATCACAATGAAATATTTACATTTTTGATGCTAACATCCATCTTTAGGAATTTTGGTAGCAGGTATAATTAGTTGTCTTGTTTTCCAGGCTACGAAAAGTGGATGCAAGGCCCCAAATGCTATGATATCTTCATGTGGAATGATACCTGGCAATCCTTATCCAAAAGGAAAACCAAGTCACATCAATGGAATATTTCCTGTAAGATTCTTGAGGGTTTTTTTTTTCTTTTCTACAGTATTTCTGTTGTTTTCTCTGGGTAACGTTATAGCTGTTAAACATCAAAGGGAAGACCACAGTCCATATATCCTTTTAAAAGAACAGTAACCCCAAAACATGTGAAGAAAATTGTGAGTAAACTGTATAGAATACAATGGGTTTAGTTCTTACACAGAAAGCAGTTTGTTACTGCATCTAGCTTCTGTGGCCAACTGCTGCATTTCATGTATATCTTGTTTTCAACTTTGTGGGTTGCTTTGGGGATTGGGGAGCCCTGACTGATGCAAGATGACCGACCACCTTTTATCTGGTTGCTGTGCTCATTGCCATGGTATAATGGGTTATTGTCCTGCACTGGTAAAAATGGTGTGTTTGCTTAAGAAACACTATAGTTTATATAAGTATACTGCTGTGTAGAAATGTGGACAGCCATTCAAACACAGCGGGTGAGCTATATAGTATTTAATTGGTTTAGTTCTTACACAGGAACAGAAATCTGAGTCAAATGGAATTCAATGCTTTGTACCAAGCTATATAACAAATACCTCTCTCCTATAAAACAGAACAATTGTTGCAAATAAAGGGTTTATTTGTAGGATATAGATAAACAGAAATAAACTTTAAAGGGATCCTTTAATCTGAAAACATGTTTTTTTTTTCAAAACGCATCAGTTAATAGTGCTACTCCAGCTGAATTCTGCACTGAAATCCATTTCTCAAAAGAGCAAACAGATTTTTTTTATATTCAATTTTGAAGTCTGACATGGGGCTAGACATTTTGTCAATTTCCCAGCTGCCCCAAGTCATGTGACTTGTGCCTGCACTTTAGGAGAGAAATGCTTTCTGGCAGGCTGCTGTTTTTCCTTCTCAATGTAACTGAATGTGTCTCAGTGGGACATTGGTTTTTACTATTGAGTGTTGTTCTTAGATCTACCAGGCAGCTGGTATCTTGTGTTAGGGAGCTGCTATCTGGTTACCTTCCCATTGTTCTTTTGTTTGGCTGCTGGGGGGGGAGGGAGGGGGGGTGATATCACTCCAACTTGCAGTAAAGAGTGATTGAAGTTTATCAGAGCACAAGTCACATGACTTGGGGCAGCTGGGAAATTGACAATATGTCTAGCCCCATGTCAGATTTCAAAATTGAATATAAAAAAAATCTGTTTGCTCTTTTTAGAAAAGGATTTCAGTGCAGAATTCTGCTGGAGCAGCACTATTAACTGATTCATTTTGAAAAAAATTTTTTTCCCATGACAGTATCCCTTTAAATCTGATTTAAAAAAAAAAATACTTTACTTGTTCTTTAATACTGTCCTTGGACACTATTTTGTGGTGACCCAGCGAATCCAAGAACTACCTCCTATATCCAAATTTCATATAAAAAAAAAAATGTTAAAATGCTTCCATGTAGACTGTGCTGTATATTCTGTTTTGGAATCATTGATCACAGTTTGATATATGACATCATTTGCCCCACATTAGGAACTAGCTATACGATACTGTTATGGAGGAAAAAATGCAGCTAGGTTCACATGGGCAGGTGGGATTTAGGAACCATGTCTCATGGCTTCCAGCAACTGCTGTTTTTCCAGGTGAAACTCATTTATCAGTGTCCATATTTCCTTTAATAATCTAAATCTGATTATTAATTTTTATTATTATAAGGGGGCCCCAAAGAAGAAAGATGGAGAAGAGCCTACAAATGAGGGAAAAGGCATTGCAGCCCGAATCCTTGGACCATGTAAGCCAGTAAGTATAACCGTAAAACCGCTCCTTTTCATTTAGCCGAATCTAAAAAGCCGAAACTAAAAAGTTTCTTGAGCTCAAATGCCTTAAATGTAAAATCTGCACTACAGTTATGGCTATTGGTTCTGATCCTGCATCACGAGGGTCAATATTATAAGGCTGCTGAGTTTGATATAAAAGCATAAAGTATTCATATTAGTTTTCTTTCCACATAGCCACCGTCATCGTATAATCCACACAAGCCTGTGCCCTATCCTATTCCACCATGTCGTCCACATGCAACGATTGCCCCAAGTAAGAGCTTTGTTTTGTTTTGTGTGGGAGGTAGATGAATGTACAGGCTGCAGCCATCTCTCTCAAACATACAGTTTATATTCTACAGATAGTATTAATTACAGTGAGTAACGATGGTTTATAGGCGAGCTAATTACATATAATATGCAGTTTACCTCTTTTCTAAAGTTGTATATTTACCGCACATATACACACACACCACTCTCTTGTTGCAAATGACATGCTTTGGAAGTGAAAGTGAGGTGTACAAAGTATTTTTAAGCTGCTTATACGCCATGGGGGTATTTAATAAAGTCTGAATGCCAAAAACTCAAAAATGTGTTTTTTGGTTTTTTTTACTATAAAATCCAAATTTATAGTGGAAAAAAAACCCCTCATTTTTCAAAATTTATTATACCCAGAGGATAGAAAGAGTCTGAATCCGAAAATCCAGCATCTCAGAACTGCCGAAATTATAGAATAGTCAATGGAAGAGGTCCCTATGCTATTTGAAAGTTTCTGTGGTCTGCGCTGAAATTTTTTTGGCCAAAAATCTGAAAAATTGAGTGATTCCGATTTTACTGCGTTTGTCCCTGATCTGATTAAATTGTGATTTTTTCTTAATAATACATTTTAATAATAAACGTGGATTCTAGTTTGGTCGGACTCTTTTTTTATTGAAATACTCCAAAAAATTAGCATTTTGATAAATAAGGCCCTGAGTGTAATGGTTGAGATTGAGCAGTTTCAGATAAATTTATTTGGCAGTGAATCCTATCTGTACTGACCACTTTGGCTCATTGTGAATTTCGTAGCAGCTTCTGCTCATCTGCTTAACTAATAATGATAGATATATATGTAGATATAGATAGATATTGATATCTGTATAGATATAGCTAGATAAATAATAAATTGATAGTTGCCTTTTCCTAGGGGAAGCTAAAAGTTTACATGGGAACAGATATCCTTTGTACACTTCACTTGCTATGGAGCCTGTTAAAGCAGCACATGCGTTAGTTACAGTGATCTTCTGTTGGAATTCCTAATCTTTCTGCTTGATACTGTTTCACAAAGAGTCCTTTATATACTTTAGATAATTTGCATTTTAAACATAGATTTTTGAATATCAAGAAATGTTTTGTCATGTAAATGTGAAATTTTGCAGCAGCAAATCACTTCTGTGCCTGGGCATTTCACTGGCTGGCCTGTAACAATCCATAAAAACACTTTCTAAGCTCATTTGCTTAGGAATTCTATTCAATGCCTTCCTCTCTTCCTCTTGTCAGATACTTATCCTTACTAA
Source organism: Xenopus laevis (assembly GCF_017654675.1). Lineage (NCBI taxonomy): Eukaryota > Metazoa > Chordata > Amphibia > Anura > Pipidae > Xenopus > Xenopus laevis. The sequence goes on from NC_054374.1 coordinate 142,711,966, forward strand.
ATACCAACTTTTTCTTTAAGCGCTTTATAACCAAGATCTTCCTTGTGTGTCTTAAATGCATGTCTTATTTCTCTTGTCTTGCGGCCTGCTTGTTTCCCTTTTCTATAACAATGTGATACTCTGATCAGCTCACTGTTTGTCACCGAATTCTGTACTAACCTAATGTCAAGTCTAAATGCCTTGCAACTGTCAAGTGATTCTTGTTCTGAGTGTAGTATTTTTTTTCCTTTGTTGATCTTCATTTTTTTCCCATTGTAAATCAAATTTTTTTTTTTAAAAAAAAAAAAGATTTTTCTCTACGGCACACCACTTACTTGTTATCATAGGGTGCATTCAATCCCAGGCTGCTTCCAAGCCCAACAAGACAAGTTATTTAGAAAAGGGAAATAAAGCACACCGTACTTCGGCTCCTGCCTTTTAATGTGCCACATTTCTGTTGCAATAAATACGTTTTAAAAGGCAGGAGTCAAAGTACGGTGCGCTTTATTTCACTTTTTTTAAAGAAATCTATTTTTATCCATTTTATGATCTACTTTAATAAATACATTCTCTCAGAATCATTTTATCCCTAAAGCTGAAGCAAAAGTGCAGCCACCTTAAAATAAAGGTTTGAGTGTGAATAGAAAGAGGTTACATCTTTATATTGGCAGTTGCTGGCAGGCAACTGTCCATCCTCAAGCTGATGTACTACGTTCATTCTTTAGCTATTTGGGCAGGGTAGTCCTGGGACGTGTAGTTGTGCATGGGTTGGCTCACTGATTGCTTGCTCTAGAGTCACGTCAAAGGGATATTTTACTAAAGTAAACGTTTGATTATTGCATGTGCAAAGGGCTCATATGAGAATGATGAGCCCAGGGAATACTGTCTGCTTCCTACTGGCAAACTGAGTGAGCACTTTCCTCTCAAGTAATTAGCTCTTTGTTCATAAGTGAACCCCATGACCCCAGATTCCCGTGAAGAGTTCTACAAACACCCATACTGCAGTAAAATTACACCATTATTTATTTATGCACATAACTGTATGAAACAGCTGGTGCACATGTGTGAAGTATGCCTCGTGTGATATTTCCAAATAAATTTTGACTTTCTCCAGGTATGAAAACCTATCTTTTTGGGAACTGCTATACATTTGTTAGTCCCATGTTATACCAGAAGTAGGTAACCTCAAGCAAGTGCAGTGGCACTTCTGTGTTTGTATCAATGGGGAATTTGCGAGAGATGTTCTTCTAGGATTGTGTTGTGTGTGTATGTATAATATGTGTAAGTGTAATTGCAAAACATTGCTCTATAGCAGGGATCCCCAACCTTTAGAACCCATGAGCAACATTCAGACGTAAAAGGAGTTAGGGAGCAACACTAGCATGAAAAATGTTCTTGGGGTGCCAAATAAGGGCTGTGATTGGCCATTTAGTAGCCCCTTTGTGGCTTGTCAACCTACTGTTTGGCAGTGCACCTGTTAATGCAACTTACCTCCAAGCCTGGAATTCAAAAATAAGCTCCTGCTTTGAGGCCACTGGGAGCAACATCCAAGGGGTTGGAGAGCAACCCGTTTCTCACGAGCTACTGGTTGGGGAGCATTACTCTATAGTCGGGATCCAAAATTTGGATTATTTGGATAAAATGGAGTCTATGGGAGGCAGCCTTTCTGTAATTCAGAGCTTTCTGGATAACAGGTCCCATACCTGTATCTATCCAATGATTTCACACTACCTGTTTGATCCCCTATGCCATATTTGTGCAGCAGTTGTCCGTATAAGAAACTCATGACAGATTGGGAGTTGGCAAAGAATCAGGGTTAGCAACTTAAGTAATAATTGCACACAAAAGCAGACCTTTCCGTAGAAACTATCAACATGACCTATAGGCAACTTTTTATATTTTGTAGAGTAGGTTTTTTTTTCGGGGGGGGGGGGGGTCTGTATCACTTTAATGATACTCTTCAGTGATGTCTCCTACCTGTACAAATGATGGTAGGGTGAAGATAATCTCATGGAATATACCTAGTGCAGAATAGTTAGTAGAAATGATACAGGTTAGACTTGCTTAAGGGATCTCCTGTACTTGTGTTTCCAGAAGCTGTGTGTGTGTGTGTGTGTGTGTGTGTGTGTGTGTGTGTGTATATAAATATACATATTATACCTTTCCTGCCCTTGTTGTACTGAAGAGATGGGCCTACATATAACCCTGTGACCAGTGGAAAAGCCTTTCCATAGCAAATGAGTCAGAATGACAGAAGAAGCCAAACGTGTTTGAAAGTGTTTACTAAACTAGCCACGCGACAATGAATCCATGCCGTTCTCGAAGCCCTCTTGTGTCATGTGAAGGAAACTTTGTTTTGCTCCTTTGACAACTACGCCTGGTTTTGGTATGACGTTCTCAGACATATGAGTAAATTATCTTACTGTAGAAAGCCCAAGACCTATGGTGTTCGGGACATCAAAATGAAATGGTGGCGTTTTGATTGGTAGAAGTAAGGGACCAGACCCATCTTGACCTTGCAGTTAAACATCAATTCAGTTAGCAGCAGTGGTCACGTTAAGGCTCCTTTTTATTTATTTATTCTTAAATAAGTAAAATATTCGCTTAGAGAAATGGCTTTGCACACAGATTATTAAAAATGTAGACCAACGTCTTGTTTTAAATACAATATATTGAGTACATTTGATTTCCTTAAATCCATTTTTGTTTTTAATGTTTTCATTCTCCCCTACGTTGTGTAATTTTTTTTATTTGTCTGCCTGTGTGTGTGTGTGTATATAAATATATAATATAGTGAATAAAGTACCCGTTGTTGTAAAATATAAGGATATTATAAGACACAGAGGAGTTCCATGACCATATAAAAGCACAAGGCCAAAATAAGTTTTTTTTTTTGTTTTTTTTTTTTGTTTTTTTTTATACAGGTCGTGGAACTCCAAGGTAACTTCTAATATCCTCATATTTTCCAACAAGGGTTACTTTATTTTTTATAATACACAGGTTTTAGTGAGTCATGTGACAAAAATGACATCACTACTCACCATTTATAACCAATGACATCACTAGTCACTGTATATAAGGATATAATTTTATTTAAGATATTCATGGCTTTTGTGAATTATATTTTGATATTCGGTATCCGCATTGGCCCTGGATTTATACTTTCCTTCGTTTCGGAGAGTGCTGCTGCTTATGTCAGAGTGTATGTTTTCTTTTTGCATGTTCCCTGATGAGTGAAGTCACCAGTAGGCACCAGAGGCTGTATAGCTTGTAATGGAAACTAACTAGGGAAAAAACTTACAGCTTCAGTGTGAAAGAGAGATGTCTTCTGAATGTGGAGTAGTGTACTAAAGGATTATCTCCATACATTATACACTGGTAGTAACTTTTAGGGCAGAGACACGCGATCAGATTCGGGCAGATTTAGTTGCTCGGTGATTAATTGTCTCTTCTTCCAGCGACTAATCTTCCCGAACTGCCTTCCCGCCGGCTAGAATGTAAATCGCCGGCGGGATGGCACTCTGAGTGCTTCGTTTTCCAAAGTTTCCTTGTGAGGCGACTTCGGAAAACGAATTGCTCAAAGTGCCATCCCGCCGGCGATTTACATTCTAGCCAAGGGGAAGGCAGTTTAGGAGATTAGTCACACACACAAAGAAGAGGAGATTTGTCGATGGCCATTGGTTTAAAGGAACAGCAACATCAAAAAATGTGTTTTAAAGTAATAAAAATATAATGCAGTGTTGCCCTGCACTGGTAAAACTACTATGTTTGCTTTAGAAACACTACGATCAACTGGCAGTTAGGCAGGTTAAAAAAAAAAGTCAAAAGGTTGAACTTGATGGAAGTGTGTCTTTTTTCAACCTAACTTACTATGTTACTATTGTTTGTAAAAATAAGCTGCTGTGTAGCAATGGGGGCAGCCATTCAAAGGAGAAAAGGCTCAGGTTACACAGCAGATAAGCTCTGTAGAACATAATGGTGTTATCTGTTATCCACTATTTAACCTGTGCCATATAGCCTTTTTTCTATGTCAGCCATTTCTACACAGCAGCTTGTTTATATAAACAATAGTAGTATTTCTGAAGCAAACCGATATTTGTTTTACTTTAAAACACTTATTTTTTGATGTTGCTGTTCCTTTAATTTCCAAAGCAGATGCATCACCTACAAGTCCCAACATTCAGGTTCTGAAACTGCGGGGCCTGTAGTTGTTGATTGGACAGTAGGCTGCAGGCTCATTGATGAAATTGGACAGTGAATGGTATACTGTCTTGGTTATCCCTGGATATACGAGATTATGTCTTTTAGGACCATGCGTTCACATAAGTCAGAGAATCACATAAGTCAGAGAATATATTATAAGATGGGGGGGAGACAACAACATGTTTGACTGCAAAATGGCTGCTTGCACCCAAAAAGTCTGGTTTAGGAGATAGTGCTTGCCTTCCTTCATTTCTATCAAAGGAAGAACATCTAGCAGATGGAATGCAATGCTACATTGGCAGCAATTGTCTGTGCAGTATCGCTCCATTTATTGATAAAACTTTTAGTAGATTATTAGAAAGAATCCCCCCCCCCCCCCGTCGTCGTCGTATTAACTTGTTGCTGTCCGTTGGGACAATCCAATAAAATATTTGAACACCAAGGGGCAGATAAATTCTCAAATTTGAATTGTGAATCATCCAAACTCTATCCGGATTTAAATTTCGAGATTTATCATACTCTGGCCCTTTCAGAATTGGATTCGACTATTCGCAACCTTAAACCTGCCGAATTGCTGTATAAGTCAATGGGAGAGGTCCAGGAATTAATTGGGTGAGGTCTGCAGCCTTCCTGACAGAATCGAGTTTTTCTAATTCAAATCGAATTCGAGGTCGGTTCTATTCGTCCGAGCTGAAAAAATTTGATTTTATTAATACATTTCGGTTGGTCGAAATTATGGGAGCTTTTTAAAAAAAAAAAAAAAAAAGAGATATGCATTGACTACAGAGTTTGAAGTTGGATATTTATTATTTCAGGACAAAGACCTGCATACATGTAAAACAAGCGCAGAATTCAGTACAGTCTAAAACAAAAAATCCCTCTTCTGCTTCTTTACAATCTAGATTTTTGTTTTATTCTTTTTATTTTTTTGCCATGATGTTTACATTGCATGTTTCAGGCATCATGATGTTCTCCCTTGTGCATGTTCCTTAGTCTCAGAATCCGCACAAAAATGCAAAGGACCAAGAGGATGGGGGAAGGCATGTCCTCGCACAGTTCTCTTATTAAAGAAAATTGGGGATTTGCCTGCATTTAAACCTCTCATTGCAATGATACGTGCTTAGTGCACAGGATGATGATGTGGTTGGGCTATGTCTCTTTCATACTCTTGTATTTTCTAGATTGCTATGGGAAGACCCTGGCAGCAAAGAAGGAACAGTCAATGTTAAAAACCTCTGGAGAAGGTTTATCTGAAAGGGGAGGGGCATCAGTCCATAGTATGAATTCCCGTGATTGGGCTAAAACAGATGGAAATTACAGTAACTATATTTATTCTCTTATTAGCCGTTGCCTTTTATATTATGTATGCAACACAAAGCAAAGTACATAATATTTGAATAAAAACAAGTTATTCATTTATTATGCTGCTAGATTTTGGCAGAAATAGAGATGTCCAGAGCACTTACCTCGTATCTAATCTAATGTATGATGCCGGGAGAGAAAGTGACTTGTCTAAAGATGGCCACACACCAGTCATCCATGCCAGTTTCAATGTTATTAGGTCACTTTACCTATAAAAGTGTTTCTTTCTTCTTCTTTTTTTTTTTCAATGGGGTAGCTTAGGGTGAAGACACACAGAGCTACTAGTAGCAGCTACAAAATAGACAATAGTGATAATTGGCTTTGCTAAGACACTACATGTGTTTTAGCAGAGGCCATTCTCAGTATTGACTAAGGTAGGGTATTTTTTTAGCGTTTGGTAGCCACAAGAAGTAGCTGCTTCTAGTAGCTCTGTGTGTCTTTACCCTTTTTATTTAGTGTTCTGTAATTTGCCATTTAGTTGTAATGTATCTGAAGTATCCCATAAATGTATAAACTGCCTCCCAAATTCCCCCAAAGAAGCAACTAGGGATGCGCCGAATCCAATATTTTGGATTCGAACCCCTGAATCCTTCGCAAAAGATTCGGCCGAATTCCGAATCCTAATTTGCATATGCAAATAAGTAGGGGAAAACATTTTTTAGCTCCTTGTTTTTGAAAAAAGTCACGTGATTTCCCTCTCCGCCCCTAATTTGCATATGCAAATTAAGATACAGATTCGGTTCGGCCAGGCAGAAAGGTTTCGGTCGAACCTGCTGAAAAAGGCCGAATCCCGAACCAAATCCTGGATTCGGTGCATCCCTAGAAGCAACTTCAGAAAATGAAGCTCTCAGAGTGCCATCCCGTCGGAATCTCCCCGAATCTGAGCATGTGCCCTGACCCTTAAAAAGAAAGGGAGATGCAACATTTCCAAAGTGCCATTTTTATAATTTTCAAATTATATTGCCCTTTTTACAATGAAATTTTCTTTGCCTTGACTAGTGCCCCTCTATAAATAAATATTGCAGAGCTCCTTTTTATAGAAGTTGGTGGCTTTGGGGATAGTTATTCTGCTTGTTGTAGGAACTGAAATTGGCAGATCATTGTACCTTTTGCCATAGATTTAAGTGAAGCCGTATTCTGTTGATCACTGATCTTAGAGTCCTGCAAGGAATTGGGCTCCAGGTAAACAGTCCTATCACTACACACATTTATAACTCTGGGTTAGAATAAAGCTCCACTGGAAATCTTGAGTACTTTATGGTGAAAGGGAATGCAGTTCATTAAGCCAGATCTGAAGGTGCTTCTAGCGAGGGTCTCAAATTGATGGCTTTATGTTGCCACAAGCATGAAAGCGGAAACTGGTGCCAACATCTCTCCCACATAGTGTTACGTTCCATTTAAAAGAAAAGATAGACCCTCGTTACTACTACAATTTGTCTTCCATTCCCTTCCACTAAACTGTCCGTAAAGCATGAGCACACAACTTGTTGTGTAAATATAGTAACACACATAAGAACATAACATAGTTACTCAGCATATTTCCCATGAAGCTTCTGTTTGATTTGGTATAACACACACAAATAACTGATAATCTGAAGCTGGAGCTGGAGCTGACCCCAATTTGTCACTGAAGGGGAAAAAAACCTTCCTCCCTCCAAAATCTATTCCATAGAGCAGCATTGTACTACAATTATAATAATTCCATGTAGCCTAATATTGTCTCACTTAACAAAATACTATGGGGCGAATTCACTAAAGGGCCAATTTTCTCCAGCAAACGATCTGCCACACTTCGCCAGATGCAAATTCATTACCACTACGCTGATTCGCTAAAATGCAAACTTGCTTCTCTGTAGCTAAACACTGGCGAAGTTTTGCTACCGTTAATTCGTCAGCGCGAGCATTTCATAGCGAAGTTTCAATAGCGTTCATTTCTGCGTAGCAAAACTTCGTTAGAACTCTTACACTTAGGTCAATTTGAATAGTGCGGCTACATATAGGTTGTATATTTGTCTTATTAGTGATATTGGTGCAAATGCTTGAAGTGGCCACTTATTATTACAAATGTCCAAGGAAGCAAAATAAAGACGAGAGATCATCTAATGTCCTAGACATGAGCCCACCCTAAAACAAATGTGACATGCCCCTCAAATTGGTTAAATTTTCGTTAATAGTTAGTTCTTTGGAGTTTTTTTTTTAGAACTTTTATGATTTTCCAGATTACAGGATATGATGTCACTGACATAAGATTGAGGAAGATGTGGCTTCATCTTATCAGTTCATCTGGTCTAAGGTGGCGAAGTAAACGAAAGAGGCAACTTTCTGTAAAGTTCACACTTTAGTCAATTTGCGGGGTAACAATCATTCGCCTATAGGGTGAGAAACTTCGCTATTGACTGTCTCTTTCAATAGCGAATTGTCCTCTACGCCTATTAGTAAATTGACGATGTCCATGCGGATGGGATTTCTGGCAAATTTTCGCTAACGACGGCCACTTTGCCCTTTAGTAAATCTGCCCCTAAGGGTCCAGGTGTTTTGTGGCAGTAACTTCTGGCAGATAATTCCTTAGCTTCACTTTTTCACTCTTTGTTGCTCCTTAAAGGGGAAGGAAACCTAGTTGGCGCAAAAAACCCTCCCCCCCCTCCCGTGTGTTGCCCACCCTCCCTCCTCCCCCCTGGCCTACCCGTCCCGCTGGGCAAATGCCCCTAACTTGTTACTTACCCTTCTGCGCAGGTCCAGTCCAGGGAGTTCACAGACGCCATCTTCTTCCTGCTTTGAATGGCGTTGTGGCGCCAAAACGCCATTCAAAGCAGGAAGAAGATCGCCCTTTCTTCTTGTCGTAAAGGGCAACTATCGCAAAAATGAACATTTAATATAAACTTCATTATAATGAAATTTAAAAAACGTAATATCAATTTAAAATAACGGACTGCTTGTGAATTAACCAATTTGCACTTCACTTTGCTTGCACAGGAATCTGTTATCTAGGTAATCTCTAATACATGTCCTAAGCAGACCCCCCTTCCCAATAGATATATTCGGTCTTTCAATCAGACTCCTGATTCCGGCATAAGGAGTGTGGTTATTTCACATAGGGTACATCATTTTTAATTGATTATATTTTGAAAGTTTCATGTTTCTGTATTGTGACGCTTATATTACATTTTCATTTTGTGATTGTTCCTCTTTAAAGGGCTCTGTTGTGTCCTCTGGATATATTTACATTTCAGTGAAACCTCCTCTGGGAGGGAATTCCCAACTTTTCTACCTGCAGATTAATATAAAAACATTTCTCCTCTGCATATTTATACGCATGCACCCAAACAGTTTTGCCCTGCACACTCAGTTCTTTCGAGATCTTTAGCAGCAACAGAAGAAAGCCTAGTTCTCACAGATGCTGCTGTCTAAAGGCGGCAATAAAGGAGCTGATCTGGTAATCTCTCCAACCTATCAGTCGGCCCAATGGGACAGAAAGCTAACAACGGACCAATGTTGTACATTATGTTTTGTGCTTCTGTACCAGCCCAAGGCAACCACAGTCATTTAGCAGTAAAGATCTGTGTCTCCAAAGATGCCCCAGTAGTTCCACATCTTCTTTTCTGCTGATTCACTGCACATGCTCTGTGCTGCTGTCACTTACTGAGCTTAGGGACCCACTCACAATATACAGTACACATAGAATAGAAATGTCACAATATAAGTCTGATTAGTAATTAATACAGATAATAACTACATGGCAGCACAGAAACCAGTGCAATTAGCATCAGAATTTAATAATCAGCCCTGTAGCATCAGCTTATATTACAGACAAACCTAATTTTCTGCTTGATTTGCTACGACCCCTAAGCTTAGCTTCTCAACAGCTGCTCAGAGCCCACTGAGCATGTGAGTGTCACAGACACTTTCCAAGATGGTGACCCCCTGTGACAAGTTTGAAGTCCTGGATCATTGCTGCTATTGACAAGCTGAAACTTCAGGCTGGTGCAATAAATTCAGTATATAAAACATGGCATTTTTAACTGTATTAATTTTTAGAGTTTATTTCTTCTAAGGAGCTGTAAATTAAAGATAAATACCTATTTGTACATGTAGATGACCTATATAATAATGGTTCATAAAGTAATAAAATATCACTACAAAACTAACAATACTTACAAAACTCACATAGTTGCTGTATCACAAACATAAAGTAGATAAATAATAAGGTGCAAAAGGCTTCACATTTTTCTGGACACAGAAGCAGCTACAAAGAAACTTACACCTGCGTGAGCACAAACGCCTGCCAAACACTTATTCACTTTCCATATTTTGTTTTTATTTAATAGGTGCATATAGCAATGGTAGTCTCATAACTGTTGCAAATGTAACTCCTGGAACTGTGCCTCCATCCCCTTACACTCCTAATCCTCCTGCTGTGGCCACTGGTAAGGAGACTGGCAAGGAAACACAACGGTGTATTTGGATTATTTAATTTCCACATTAACATGTTCTCATTTTCATACCATCCTAGGAATAGAAGAGAACTCGGCTCAAGCCAAAGCAGCACACGATCAATGTAAGTTAATAGTATTTATGCTTTATGGGGGCATGGCTTGCACTTGAGGGTGCCAAATGTTAGGCACCCCCAAGTGATTGTATTTACTTACCTGAAACCCCGGGCCAGTGCTCCTATCAGCAGAAAACTGCACCGGCTTGGGGTTATTCAAGCTGAAACTTTAGGCTGGTGCAAAGTTCAGTATATAAAATATGGCATTTTTAGGGTTTAGTTCTCCTTTAAGATAAAATATAGCAGCTCCTTAAGCTGGCAACACACAGAATAAACAGTGGGTTTTATCCCTTGGACTATCACATTAAGTTTATTGCTTAAGGTTTCCATAGACGCACAGATAATATCGTACGAAACTAATTTTCGTCCGATATTCGTTGCGTGTATGGTGGAAAAAGAGCCGACCGATATCGGCAGAAGACTTGGATATCGGTCGGCTCGTCGATGGGGCTGGACGGAAAATTTTGATCGGGTGCCTTGTGAAGGGACCCAAACATCGGCCATTGTTAGTGCTGAATCGTCAGATACAGGTAGAATTCTATTGTTTCTACTTGTATATCTGACAATTCAGCTCTACACGTGTGTATTAAAACGAACGATCTTTCTTGGAAAGATCTTTTCCAAGAAAGATCGTAATTGTTACGTCTATGGCCACCTTAAGAATAGAACATCATCTTGTGGACCCCCATTGGCAGTTGAATAGGATCATGTGAAATGTGCTGTTCAGGTGCCTTCTAAGGAGCTACTGTAATTGTTTTGAATTTATTATGGATTAGTCATTGTATGTGAAAATATTTGAAATGGCCACGCTAAAGAACATTTTTATTTCTTGCAGCTGCAAATCAACACATATCTCCTCAAGAGGCAAATCCAGCTGCTTCTCCTTCACTTCAAGCTACTCCTGCTACCGCTGCTTCTCCTGCAAAAACCATCAACTCTCCCAGCACACCAACAACACTACCCTTTTCTGGGATATGCATGCCCACCCCTCTGCCAGCCTTTCCTCCACAAACTACAGCATCTGTATTTTCTCCTAAGCCCTCTACACCATCCCCATCTGTTATAAAGAGCACCCCGGGTTCCTCCAGTTCTCCCAGAGCAGCTAGCACAGAACCTTCTGCTCCAAGTCCAGCTTTTTCAAGTCTTCCACATGCTTCTGTTTCAGCACAACAGGGTTCCTCTACTCCAAGTTCCAGCTCTGTGATGAATGATAACCTACCATCTCTACACCTTGCAGGCCTCCCATTCTCTGCTACAACTTCTACAGCCTCTGTTAGCATAGCGAATATGATGCCATCCTTATTTGCTGGTCTTCCCCTGCCTCTGAATCCTCCTTTGCAGAGCATATCGACTCTCGCTGACATTGCAAGTGCATCCGCTGGATCCCTTAACATTGGAAACCCACTGCTGTCTGTCCTAAAAGGATTTTTAGCTGCAAATGATCCAACATCATTGAATTCAACTTCAATGCCTTCAGTTTCTACACCGGGGCTTCTGCCATTACAGAGTCTTCAAAATTCAGAACCCTCGTTAAACAAAGGTTTTACTCCTCAGTGTTCTACACCAACACCTCAGAGGACAGCAACTCCAGTACTGGGCATGTTTACAACCTCTGCTTCACTATCTATACCAAATCCCATTCCTACATCTTCTTCAGTTCTAGCGCAACCTCTCATACCAGCTCCATCACATCTTAGTGCTCCACTAGTTCCACCATGTCAGGCCCCATCCTCCTCACTATCTGACCATCGCCTTTCATCTTCTCCAGCAGCTTCTGGCGCTTCACTCTTAATTAAATCGGAACCAATCAGTCCATCACCTTCAGCATTCAAAGGCCCATCACGCTCCGGAACACCTTCTAATGCTTCGTTAGGGTTACCAGGAGTCCTTGGCCATGTTTTTCCACCAGGAGCGGGAAGCCTACCCAATACCATTAATCCTGGATTACCAGGCATGCCTTCAATGAATGGAAACTTTAATAACCCTTCCTTGTCTTCAATATCACTAAATCCACATGTTTCCTCTACTCCAATGCCCCCAGTTTTTAGTGCACTTCCTCCATTCACCTCCCTTTCGAATGGGTCTCCATTTGCTGGTGGTCCCGTCATTAATCCTACTATAGGAATGTTATCTTCTGCCTGTAATGCAGATTCTGCAACCCCACCTCTTACATCTGCTGTTTTTCCTGGTCTTTCTGCCTCTGCTGCTTCATCCTTCCCACTCAGTTTATCTGCTGCTGTTCCATCACTGTTCTCTGTGACACAAGGTCCTCTAGGCTCCTCAAATCCATCTTTCCCTGCTTTCCCAGTCTCTAGCACACCACCAATCAACTCTGCGCTGCCGCCTTTCCCTGGGCTTCAGGCTCCTTCTACGCTGGTCTCTGTTCCTCCTGTGCCCTCAGTTGCAACCGCTCCATCTCCAGCTTCAGTTTTACCTGGATTTGCCTCTGCCTTCAGTTCCAACTTTAATTCTGCTCTTGTGGCTCAAGCTGGGTAGGTAATTTAGCTGTATATTTGTACTTCTTTTTATATATACATATGGGTTTTTTGGGTGTTTATTTAACATTGCTTATGCTGAATAGTAGTCCTCTACCCCACCATCCAAATAGTTTTTTTGCATAATGAAAGAAAACTTTGTTTTGAGCATCTTTCCAATATACACAAATTAACAATTTCTAAAAGTATTTTTTAGCTTTGCAGCTTTTATTAACAGCTATATTTACAAAAAATTTTTATTGGTTTTGCTGAGGGCATTACGTAGAGAGAGAGAGTGAATGAGCATAGAAGGAATCTCCATGTTTCTTTTAGTAGATCACTAAGCATCACCTTCTAGTCGGCACTTAATGCATTCATTCATGCCATTCATTGAAGGCATGGCTTTTTAAAGGAAACTATACCCCCAAAATTAAATACTTGAGCAACAGATAGTTGATATCATATTAAGTGGCATATTAAAGAATCTTGCCAAACTGGAATATATATTTAAGTAAATATTGCCCTTTTACATCTCTTGCCTTGAACCCCCATTTCGGGATGGTCTGTGTGCTGCCTCAGAGATCACCTGACCAGAAAAACTGCAGCTCTAACTGTAACAGGAAGAAGTGTGGAAGCAAAAGACACAACTCTGTCTGTTAATTGGCTCATGTGACCTAACCTGTATGGTTGGTTTGTGTGCACCGTGAATCATACGATCCCAGGGGAAAAACCCGACCTGCACATCACTAACAGACCCACACAAATCTTGTGCATGTTTGTCATATGTGATTCTTGTGGCCCTACTTGTATGTATAATGATGCACATACTTCTGTGAGTTCTTAGTTCGCTTTCAGTTACTGTGTTTTTCAACAATATTGCTTTCATTTAAATCTCATTCTAGGCCTTCACCTTTTCCTCTTCTCTCCCTTTCTGGTCTTGCTGGATTCCCTCAAAGTCCCTCGCCGTCTTTCCAAGGACTTCAGCCGAGTGCAGCGGTTGCAGCAGCAGCAGCACAATCTGCTTTACTACAGGTATATAACAGACCCGCACACCAGTGTTTTATAAAGAGCCATTGCCATAAGACAGTTCAAATGACGATGGAGCAAACTTTTCTGCTGATTCACTGCACATGCTCTGTGCTGCTGTCACTTACTGAGCTTAGGGACCCACTCACAATATACAGTACACATAGAATAGAAATGTCACAATATAAGGCTGATTAGTAATTAATACAGATAATTACTACATGGCAGCACAGAAACGATCAGAATTTAATAATCAGCCCTGTAGCATCAGCTTATATTACAGTCCAACCTCATTTTGTGCTTGATAATTAGTGACGACCCCTAAGCTTAGTTTCTCAACAGCTGCTCAGAGCCCACTGAGCATGTGAGTGTCACAGACACTTTCCAAGATGGTGACCCCCTGTGACAAGTTTGAAGTCCTGGATCATTGCTGCTATTGACAAGCTGAAACTTTAGGCTGGTGCAATAAGTTTGGTATATAAAAATGGCATTTTTCAAAATATTGCCATTCATTTTTAGGGTTTTAGTTCTACTTTAAAGGGGTTGCTTTTAGTATGTTATAGAATGTCCTGTTGTTAGCAACTTTTCGATTGATCTTCACTTTTAATTTTTATGAATTTTGAACAATTTTTCTTCTGCTTCTTTCCTGCTGTCAGATGGGCTTCTCTGCCCCCGGCAGCTGAAAAAGCGATTGTTCTGTTAGAATTATATTATTTCTCTTTCTATTCAGCCCCCTTATTACCAGTTGCAAAAAATTACGAAAATCCTCATCATACTAAAAGTTAGTTTAAAGTGGAGCACCCCGTCAAAGCGGAACTCCTGCATCACCCCTGTAACGAGTGCCGGTCTTTACTATAGTGCCAAGTTTTTTCACTTTCTGACCCCTATAGGAGCTTTCGAGGGGTCACCGCTAGCTCCATGTTGCCGATTGTATTCTACCATGGCTGTGGATCTTTAAAAACACAGTTTAAAGGAACAGTAACATCACAAAATGAAAGTCTTTTAAAGTAATACAAATATAATGCACTGTTGCCCTGCACTGGTAAAACTGCTGTGTTTGCTTCAGAAACACTACTATTGTTTATATAAATAAGCTGCTGTGTAGCAATGTGGGCAGCCATTCAAAGGCAAAAAGGCTCAGGTTACACAGCAGATAAGCTCTGTAGAACATAATGGTGTTATCTGTTATCCACTATTTAACCTGTGCCATTTTGTCTTTTTTCTGTCTCAGCCATTTCTACACAGCAGCTTATTTATATGAACTATAGTAGTGATTCTTAAGCAATTACACCAGTTTTACCAGTGCGGGGCAACACTACATGGTATTTCCATTACTTTAAAACAATTTAATTTTTTGGTGTTACTGTTCTTTTAATCATGACCAGGGCATAGTTGTTCCATTGGAATTAGGGAATTGATTTGCAGATTAGCATCTTTGCATGTGAAACTAGCTGAGAGTTCTTGGATGTCGGTGCATCGTTATTCCTACCAATGTCTTTGTTTTGTCGAATACATTTTATATTTTCTGGCATAATAATCATCTCCTCTCCCTCTCTGTCAGGCTCACTCAGCGTCGGCCCTTGAGAACTTTGTACCACAAGCAGATGTATTTGCCGCCTTTCCTGCTGGGCCCGGAACTCCTTTTCCACTGCAGCCCGGGCTTCCCCAGCGAGGGTGGCAGTAAAAACACCTAATATAAGACTTCATACAGAAGCTCTTCTTCCTACCTATGCTATTGATGGGGCAAAGGCCAGACAGTACTTTTAATTAGATCTTAGACTTGTAAACATTTTTAAACTTAGGGAAAACCTGAGAAGCAGGCTGCGGACTTCTTGCTGGAGATCTATTCAGTGCAGCATTTCTGTTACACACCAACACATCTTTTTAGGTTCCTTTTGTAACTACGGTGTTTTTAGAATGTCTCTTTTATACTGTGTGATGGCTGGGGCTCCCCCTGCTGTTCATAAGTATGATTGTTTCCCTGCTCAGCAGTTAGGGACCATCTGACAATTCCTATCCACAGCAGTAAATGAAGGGAGGATTTCACTGCATACAGTCAGGTTTCTTATAAAAACGGTACACATTTTTTAATTATATTGGAAATAGGTTTCTTTTTCATTAAAAAAAGTAAAAATGGGATTTTATTTTTTTGCCTTTACATGCCCTTTAAAGAGAAAAAGGAAATAGTTTTTTAAAATTTGAATTATATGATTAAAATAAAGTCCAATGGAGATGGGGGTCTGGAACTTTCTTGATAACAGGTTTCAGATAACGGATCCCATACCTGTATATGTATGGTCACTGAAATAAAGTAAGTTTTACTACTTATATAAATAGGTAAAAATGAATGATAAGCTTATTAGAGCAAATGCTGCAGCGTTTCTTAACCAGTCGGCCGCATCATTAAATTCTTTAGGGGCGGTGCCACTCTATAATATGTTCATAGAATTTTAACGGTTTAGGTGTTTGAATTAATATATGATATGAAATGTAATGAAAAAAATGAAATAGATTGAGGTGTTTTTTTACAGCTGCACGTCTGTATAACTTTAAGAACCGTAACCTGGTTGTTTTTAATCTGTAAAACGAAATATTTTCCTGCCCCAGCCTCTATTACCTGTCTGTGCTGGACTTTTTAAGACCATCTCCTATGACTGCTGAGCATGGGCCATGATTCCATTCGGAGAAACCATTTAAGCCCTTTGGGTCTTTGCATCTCCCCAATGACTTTCCAGTTAAAGCCTGGGACAGCTTGGAAAAGTCAGGATCACATTAAGCAGGTCCCCTTTCTAGATAAATACCAATTAGGTGTTTAAGAAATGTTGTGTTTAAACATTGTGTTGGCCCCTTAGGCCAAAGGTTGGTTAATCCTGATTGGGCCCATCACTTGGGTGTTCTGACAACTCATTGGAACTTGGAATAATGTATCTAATGGCACTTGCTTTTACTGAAGTACATTATCCCATGTGTCATTTAACTGCCAGCTGCAATATTACTGCCAAAAGAGAGAAGTTTCCCATTACAATATTATTAAAAAAAAAAGCTGCATTTTATTGTGAAAGAAATGTGTAATACTAACACACAGTCTGATGTGCACTACACAATCCCACTGCGTTTGACCCTCCTGCAAAATAACTGCATATGTTTCATGCAACACATGCTGCTTCTGGGTTTTTTTTATGACCAATAAACCCTGACTGGAGTATTTTATTTGGATAAATGGATTTCATGTTGTATATAATGTTGTGCATTTTTGGGGTTCTGTGGGGGGAAAAAATGAAATTAGTGGGTTTTTTTTCTCTTTATTCCTTATGTTTTTTGTAAGATCATTTTGCTGTATCGTTTGTACCTACACGTGACTTATTAAATTAGAAACTTTTCAGAAAATGTGTTGTTTGTTTTTAATGGCGGATACTGGTTTACAATTCAGAGATGCTATGAGCTGAACTGGGGTTTATCAGCACTTAAACTGAGTTTTGGATGTGACGCCAGCAATTGTCTTGCACTTCTGTATGCCAACAGTAACCTGGTCAGAATGTGAGTCCCAGAGACATGGGGTCATACTCAGTCCAGGGAAAGTGAGTTAAAGGAGAAGGAAAGTCGTCTTGCACTCGGGGATAGGGTTGCCACCTTTTTAAAAAAAAAAAAAAAATTACCGGCCATGGTGGGGGGCGGAAAAGAAAGGGGCGGGGCGTGACACAAAAAGGGTCAGAGCCGCTGAGGGGGCGCCACAAAAGGGATGGAGCCATGGGGAGTGGCATCACAAAAGGGGCGGGCCGTGTGGAGTGGTGTCGCAAAATGGCGACGGAAATGTAAGTTTTCATCGGCGGGCAAGGTATTTTGTAAATGGTATTAGAAATTACCAGCAGCTACATTGCCGGTAAATTTGTAATACCGGCCCTGGCAGGTGTTTTACCGGCTAGGCCGGTAAAATACCGGCCAGGCGGCATCCCTACTTTGGGATGCCAAATGCATACGCAGTAGAGTGAAAAGCTGAGCTGACAATATTGAGCTGTTGCTGAAAACAAAGCACTGTGCATTCTTCTTTACAAACTCAACCTTCACTGTATAAACTAAAACATGTTTCAAGATTTTGCTTTCCTTTGAATGACTGAACTAATATTTAGTTGTATGATGAGTGTTTCTGAGAACTGCTGCACATCTGTGTTACATCTGTGTTACTTCTGGCACCTGTTACATTCCACAATTCTTCTACATGTCTTGCTTTTGTCTCGGGAACAGCATTTTTTTATTCTGTTGGATTAAAGGGATCCTGTCACCGCTAAACATGTTTTTTTCAAAACACATCAGTTAATAGTGCTGCTCCAGCAGAATTCTGCACTGAAATCCATTTCTCAAAAGAGCAAACAGATTTTTTGAAATCCAATTTTGAAATCTGACATGGGCCTAGACATATTGTCAATTTCCCAGCTGCCCCTGGTCATGTGACTTGTGCCTGCACTTTAGGAGAGAAATGCTTTCTGGCAGGCTGCTGTTTTTCCTTCTCAATGTAACTGAATGTGTCTCAGTGAGACATGGGTTTTTACTATTGAGTGTTGTTCTTAGATCTACCAGGCAGCTGTTATCTTGTGTTAGGGAGCTGCTATCTGGTTACCTTCCCATTGTTCTTTTGTTAGGCTGCTGGGTGGGGGGGAGGGGGGTGATATCACTCCAACTTGCAGTACAGCAGTAAAGGGTGATTGAAGTTTATCAGAGCACAAGTCACACGACTTGGGGCAGCTGGGAAATTGACAATATGTCTAGCCCCCGTGTCAGATTTCAAAATTGAATATAAAAAAATCTGTTTGCTATTTTGAGAAATGGATTTCAGTGCAGAATTCTACTGGAGCAGCACTATTAACTGATTCATTTTGAAAAAAACATTTTTCCCATAACAGTATCCCTTTATGGTCCGGGGCTGGTCACTCCATAACATCAATCTTTGGCTTACTCTACAAGAATTTTTATGTATTGAAACTGATTCATGATCCCTGGTATGAGATAAATAGACTAAACACTATAGTATTGGCCATTTTGAAGCATTTGAATCAAAGTATGCTGTTCTGAACAATCCAAGAACAAAACACCAATGGCACATCCGATGCTGTGAAATCAGTTGTGGGTTATTTATTTCGCTCGGGACTGTGTTCTGAACAACGTCTAGGACGGGCAATTTTACTCCAATTTTCAGAGACAAGAGAAATACACTATAACCCGAATGCACAACATTTGCTTCTTCCTTCCTTAAATAAGGGCCGTAATTGACACCTGTTTTTTCACAAAATGAATGACGTCACTAATTGAACTCCACACTCATATTATATTGAACAAGACTCAATTAAAGATTTAGGGTAGGGCTCCACGAGCGATTTTGTCGTAATCCGACGTGCTGCAACAAAACAAAAATAAGGTAAGAGAATTGTCGCATGGTGTCGCAGCGTTGATCCAATGCGGCACAACTGTCGGATGCAGACGCAGCACCTGCATCCGACAGTTGTCATGTCGGATCAACGCTGCGACAATTAACGATGCGTTTTGTCGCAGTGCGTCGGCTCGAGACAAAATCGCTCATGGGGTCCTACCCTAAGTTGCACAGAATCAGCAGCATGTCATGACTGTTGGGTTTCTATTACTCTACTACACCAACTAGTAAATTATTTGCCTGTAGAAATATAATGTCTACCAAAAACAGTGATTGATCAGGTTAGTGATGTCGGACTGCTGTTATTCTGAGCACAACTGTATGAGTTGTGTTCATCTACGTGGGCTGCACTTAGGTGTGCCTTGTAATACATACTACACACTTAACCACAGCACTCCAATATATACAGTAGCCACCAGGGAAAACTTATTTTTGCACAACTTTAAGGGAACATTTAGTAAAAAAGACACTTTTAGCTTGTAAAACGTATGCATGAGCTGACGCGTCCCGTCAAGACAGTGCCCAGGCTTCATTTCTAACTAAGTGAAAAAAAAAAGAGAATATTATGTTTGGGGAGAGAGAGACCATACCTGCTTTTCTCTTTATTTATTCCTGGGCTGGAGGAGCTGGGCCCTTATACATGTTCTGTTCTTTAGGAATCTCACTCACAGATAAGGTTTATCTACTCTAATTACTCAATTCATTAGCAGGATCACTTTTCCTGTGCAAGCTCTGTGTTGTACTTGACTGGGTTGTACAGACTAGTTTCTATAGAAATGAACTGGCTGAACTGAGAGGTGTGTTATACGTTGTATTTTCCGCACATGAAAACCCGTGTGTGGGGAGTGTCTGATTTAAAGGAGGTTTCCCAGTCCCTCACATCACAGCACCAGGGACCAGGTGAGTGAGACTGACTGTCAGACGGGCACTAAACTTGCTTTACATTCCTGCTACTGTTCTACTTACTGCCTTTGCTTTCTGCACTTAATCACAATGCTGAGTTTTAGCAGATAAGTTCTGCTTCTTTTTTCATTATACAGGGCTGTTCTTTGGGTGGGAGGGTCCAAAATGTACAGTAGTTTTTACAGGGGTTGTTCACCTTCCAAACACTTTTTTTTTTTTTTAAGTTTAGTTGTTTTCAGATTGTTCCCCAAAAATAGCCTTTTTATTTCTCATTTGCTTTCCATTTTAAATGTTCTTACTATTTTTCCTAAATTGAAAATGAAAAGTTGAATATTCGTGTCTGGTGTTTCAGTCCAACAGATCTGTGATCCGGGGCAGATTCTGAACTGTTACAATTTTGCAACATTGAGTTGATACATTTCTCAGCAGCATCTCAGGAGTATTAGCAACTATTGTATCAATTCTAACAGCTGCCTTTAAAGAAGCTCAGGGATTCTGCTCAGCAGGGACAAAGATAAGAAATGGATCAACTAAATGTATTGACTTAGAACTAGGGATGGGCGGATTTGACACGTTTTGGTTTGCCAAAAATTCGCCGCTGGTGAAATGTCGCCGATGCCCATTAAGGTCTATGGGCGTCAAAAAAAATTTGTTGCACGGCGAAATTTTTTTAACGCGTGTCTTTTTATCGACGCACAATGCCAAATAAGTCAATGGGCGTCATTTTTGCAGCTAAAAAATTCACCCATCCCTACTTAGAACAATGCCAACTCCCAGAGCTGGGGGAAAAAAATAAAATTTAATGTATAATGAAACTTTTTAAACTTCAATATTATAAAAAAAAACGTTCACAAATATAAAATTGAAAGTCATGGAAAAAAGTCTCTTTTTTATTTGGTGAAGTATCTGAAAACAACTGAACTGAAAAAAAGGTGTTGAAGGTGAACAACCCCTTTAAAAACAGGGCAACTGCCATCTTCCCTGCCTCCCATTGGCTTAACTGTAGAGGAAGCACAACCTGCAACTGTCAGGGGGGCTGTGGGGGCACTGACAGTTAATCAGTTTCAATATCTGTTTATACCAGCATCTGTTTATGACAGCCCTAAATATAATTTTGCCATGGGGTGAGTATATTCTAGTTCCACCACTGATGCTGTCCCATAGATATAGGTTTCCAAGAAAATTCACTTGATGAGAACAATGCTTTTTTTCTTTGCTTCCCCTCTGTCTGCATTTGTGCTACATATCCACGTAACAGAGGTACCAATAACAGAGGTACCAATAACAGAGGTACCAATAACAGAGGTACCAATAACAGAGGTACCAATAATAGAGGTACCAATAATAGAGGTACCAATAATAGAGGTACTAATGCTGTGCACCAAATATCAGTGCGGCCCAGCCCCTAGAACTGCCCGTACGGCTCCTGATCCATTTACTGTAGTTATAGGAGAATAGATGGTACTGACCAATTCAGATACAGAATCAATTTCATTCTATATTAATGGGTCAGTAAGACCGTCCCACTTTGACTTATTGAAAGGTTCAAGACTGGATCAATGCTCATATTTTCTTCCCTGTGAAATACGCAGCAGATCTTTCTATGTTGGGTGCAGCAATCAGGCAGTTTATTCTTAACTTTTTTTTAAGAATGCGACAAAAATAAGGTAAGAGAGAAATGTCGGATGAAGTCGCAGCATTGATCTGACTCAACACGACTATCGGATGCAGACGCAGTCGTGCCGCTTCCGATCAACGATGCAACTTCATCCGACATTTCTATCTCTTACCCTATTTCTGTTGCGTGCGTTTTGTTGCAGATCACGTTGAAAATGTCCGTGTAGTCCTACCCTAATAGCCCCACCGTTAGGGATGGACGAATTTTTTCGTCTCGTTTTGCTGAAAAAATGACGCCCATAGACCGACATTAATGGATGTTAAACACATTTGTACTAATTGATGTACAAAATGCGATATGTTGACTTTAGAAGAAAACAAAAGCCGGGGAATACCTTCAATAAAAACTATTGAAACATAAAGGATCAGTAAACCCAAGTGCAATATACAGCCCTTGTGCTGAACATATTTTATGCCTACGGTTTTTAGCGAAGCGATACGTATGCCATTCCGCTGGCAATTCTCATTCTTGCCGGTGGGAAGAGTTATCTAGGTGACTATGGGGCAGATTCACTAACGTGCACATTTTCCAGGGCGTCAGCTTCGCACACCTTACACCACTTTGCCAGGCGCAAATTCGATACCACTACACTAATTGACTAATGTGCGAAGTTGCGTCCTAGGTGCCAAACGCTGGCAACTTTTCGATAGCATTACTTCCGCAGTGTGAGCATTTCATAGCAAAGATGCTTTGTTTTATTATTGTCTTATATCCAAAATACCAAACACATGACAGGCGTTGTAGATGTATGTCCTTGACAACTGAAGGGCATCTCTTAGGGGACGCTGAGAGTTCTAGTTCCATTACAGTCTTCCCTCAGTAGTGCAAAAACATCTGGAGGGCATCTTACAGGGGTTGCTGGGAGTTGTAACGTTACAAGAGTTTATGTGCTGCAGACCAGACATCCATCACACAAGCAGATTTTTCAATGTAAGCTCACAGCCTCCCCCTCCCTGTAGTGCCCCGGGCCCCTGGTTGTATTTACAGCTTCACTTTTCTTTTAATGTTATTCATTATAAAGTCCCAGTGAGACTGTCGGGAGCTGTGTATAACAATGCACTAACGTCATATCATAACTCCTTGTGTGGAGCAATGCCACAGGGCTGCTGTTCTCTCTATTCCCCAATTGTTTGAGCAGCGTCACATTTTGTTCCCTCTCTGCTTGTTTCTCTGCCGGGCCCCAGGCACCATGGAGATATTATCCACCCCTGATAATTGTGCTGCTGGATGGCAAGTTTGCTTCACAGAGTGCAGGAAAGTTGTAAAGAATATTAAACACAGATCAGGCTTTTGTTCGAGTAGGACTGAAAGGTTATTTACCCCGGACCCTAACATCAAATGAGCCCCATGGGGAGAGATACCAATGCCCATAGTGTTTTAGGGAGATACCAATGTCCATAGTGTTTTAGGGAGATACCAATGTCCATAGTGTTTTAGGGAGATACCAATGTCCATAGTGTTTTAGGGAGATACCAATGTCCATGGTGTTTTAGGGAGATACCAATGCCCATGGTGTTTTAGAGAGATCTGCTCCAATAGTTTTTCCTGATAATGTAGCAGCTGTGTGTCACTGTTGGCTCACAAGAAACATTTATTATTACTCTTTCTATCACTAGTGTACTATTATATTGTGGCAGCAATAGGTAACTTTGTAAGGAGGAACCCTCCCAGCTTTGGGTGTTAATCGTAAACCAAAGGCTATGGGAAGTGACCAAGTCCACATTGAGATTCAAAACAGACCCTGACATTCCAAGAAATGTAGGTAAAGGCCCAAACAGTCCCCAAACAGGCAGAATAAATAGTGTGTAACTATGGCATCTTGCAGCCCATAGATTTGCCCATAATGGGCCTGGAAGTGACTGATGGCAAAGGTCAGTATTCGGCTACTTGTTGGTGCCCATAAAGCTGCCTTGTGTGTCACAGCCCTACAAACCAACACAGAGCCAGACACTTTTACCATTCGTCAGATGTAGAAGAAAATAAAGCTGTTAATGGATTCTCCCATTTTAGGGAGGTGGCTCTTCCCCTGTATGCCTCTAATCCTAGGTGCAGCCCATGAGGGCCGGGGGCAGCAAGTTTTTTCCTGGTGTCCTGCTGGCCCAGTCTGACCTTCCTGGGGGGGCTACCCCACACACTAATGATGGGGCCACAATACCCCTCACCTCTAAGTTGACCTATCAGGACTAAATGGATGATAGCAAACCTTATTAAGGGTGGCCTACTGCTTTACCCAGGCCTGGGTTGGGCTAGAACCTACTTCACAGCTCTGAAATGTTCACTTTAATGTTACCTACATTCACCTATCTCCACTCCTCTTCTATGAAACCCTTGTGAGTTGGTGCCATCTACTGATCAGATTGCAAATGACAACTTTAGCTATACACGTTAACCGGCTTTACACAACAATTTATATGCCACAATTCCATGAAATTCAATTCAGTTTAATAAAAAAAACAGCTGCAGTTTGGCCTGCCACCCATCAGTTCTACCCATGCCCAGCACATCCGCCCCTCACCTTCTCATCCCTCCCAACATCTGACAATTGTAAAGAGGGACACAAAGATCTGAATTTTTGACCGTGCATATTTTGTGGTTATCCCCCAAATACTCAAAAAAAAAAATGTTTTGGCTGTTGGGACTATAAAACAGTCTTAATTGCATAAAGCATGACAGAGACCTCCAGTGACCAAACAGAGGTAATACATATAAGTCCAAAAAATCCTCTATAATCATACTATATTAAAAATGTAAATTCATTGAAACATCTAAAATACAACAAGGCTCCATGGTGGTAATGTTGTATTTTACATGTTTCAATAGATTTACATTTTTAATATAGCATGGTTATAGAGGATTTTTTAGATTTTACATCCCCCGAATACCACATCTATTTTACACACTTTCATTTGGCAGGTTATGGAAAGTTTGAACACATTTCTGATTTCTTTTGGAGTGAGAATTTCACCCCTGAATTATCTTTTAGTATGATCTAGACAGCCGAATTTTTAAGACTATTTGTAGTTGTTTTTAATCAGGGTCGGACTGGCCCAGCGGGTGACCAGGAAAAAACCCAGTGGGCCCGGCCCTGATGGGCCCCCGCTGGGCCAGACCCCTCTGCCAATATCCTGGGCCTTACTAAAAAATAAATCAATATGCGCCACCGCACAAGGCACTTCGCGCATGCGCGCTGTGTGGCTCCAGCTGCGCATGAGCGCCACTCCGTTGGGACAACTGCGCCACCATTTGTGGGGCCAGGGGGTCCGGAAGGGGGGCCCTGGGCCACCGGGACTTCTGTCCAGGGCCCCCTCCGGACCCCCTGGCCCCACTATAATGGTGGCGCAGTCTGACCTTGTTTTTAATTGTTTTCTGATTATTTAGCTTTTTGTCCTGCAGCTCTCTAGTTTGGAATTTTGGCAGCTATCTGGTCACTAGGGTCCAGTTTATCCTAGCAACCAGGCAGTGGTTTGAAAGAGAGACCAGCATCTGAATAGAAGAGCAAGAGAAATAATATAAAGTAACATTAATAATAAAAATGGTAGCCTCTCAGAGCAATAGGCAGCTGGGGTCAATGACCCCCCCCCCTCCCATCTGACAACTAGAAAGAAGCAGAAGACAAATAATTCAAAAACTATAAAACAAAATGAAGACCATTTGAAACGTTGATGCACTTAAACTGCAAGTGTCAGTTCCCCAAGAGACTTGCTTATCTTAGTAGCTACAATTGTATAAGTGCAGCGTTGAGTTATCTGGGGGCGCTGCCAAAAGCCGTTGTATCTCATTAATTTGTGTAACTTTGTAACTTTTTCTGGCTGTTCAGCGCAGCTTGTACAGAGATTAATTGCAGAACATTTCTAGAAGGATCCAGGACAGTGAGCTGAGCTATAAAAATGAGGAGAGCATCTGATCCAATCTGAGCATGTTCAGGCAATACATTGGGCTACTGTGGGGTCCTTAGTATCAATCGGGGGCTTAAAGGGATTGTTCATCTTTAAATTAACTTTCAGTATGATGTAGCGAGTGATAAACTGAGACAATTTGCAATTGGTTTTTTAATTATTTAGCTCTCCAATTTGCAATTTCAGCAGTCTGGTTGCTAGGGTTCAAATTACCCTAGCAACCATACATTGAATAAGAGACTGGAACATGAATAGAAGAGGTCAGTGGCGTAACTATAGAGGAAGCAGACTCCGCATTTGCAGGGGGGCCTGGACTGTGGGGTCTGCTTCCTGTATAGCTAATGAAAAAAACCCCTCCTCCCCAGCCGCTCTCTTACCTGCATTGAGGAAGGTGGGAGTGGACAGAGGTCGTTGGGGAGGAGGCGGGACATTTGTCAGGAGGATGGGGATCAGAGTTAGAGTTGCCACCTGGCCGGTATTTCACCTGCATAACCAGTAAAATACCAGCCAAGGTCGGTATTACAAATTTGCGGGCAATGTAGGTACTGGTAAATTTGTGATCACCAGTCAAACTTCTCCCAGTCTGCCTCTGATCCACCCCCAGCCCGGCCCTTTCTAGCTACAATGCTTACAGACAGGGCCACCATTAGAAATCACAGACCCCCGTACAACAAAATTTTCAGGGCCCACTGGGCCCCGTCCACACTGGCGCCCAAGCCCCACCCAGATCTCGCCCACTCCACCCAAGCCCCACTCCATCCCGCCCAAAGACCACACAGACATCACCACTAAAAAAGTAACCCCCCCCCACACTCAAGTTATAGAAACCTATTGATGGTCAGGGCCCCCTTATAAGTTAAAAAAAAACATTGGCGCCAGGGCCCCCCTTACAAGTTAAAAAATAAATTGGGGCCCCCAAATTTTTGTAAAAAAAAAACATTGGTGGCAGGGCCCCCCTTACAAGTTAAAAAAAAAATGGGGCCCCAAAAACTGTTTTTTAAAAAAAAACATTGGTGGCAGGGGCCTATAGAATATTAAAATAATACATTGGTGGCCAGGGGTTAAAAAAAAAAAACCCCAAATTGGTGTTCAGTAGAATTGAACTCGTGGCTTCAGCACTTCAACTTCGCCTCCTTTCGTGACTTTGGGTCTTTTCGAGGTTCAGGACTTCAATTTCGGCTGTTTTCGTAACTTCGGGTCTTTTCGACACTTCAGGAGTTCGGCTTCGGTTATTTTCATGACTTCGGGTCTTTTCGCCACTTCGGCAGTTCGGCTGTTTTTGTGGATTCAGGTCCTTTGGCTGTTCTCGGCACTTCCGCATTTTGGTTATTCGCGTTGGTCGCACGCGTTGGTCGCACGCTTCGGTGCTCTTAAGCAGGGCCCCGCTCTTTTCAAAACTGCAGCACTGCCCTCCTTCATGCCCGGGCCCGGGACACTTGTCCCCCCTAGCCCCCCTGATGGCGGCCCTGCTTACAGATTTCACGCACCTCGGATCAGCCCACCCCCTCAATGGCATGACCCCGTCCCTGTGTGTCACTGCTCCGCCCATTTATGTCACGTTCCTCCTCGTGAACCCACCCCCAAGTTTTCTCAAAAAGGTGGCAACCCTAGTCGGAGTGTGCCAGGCCTCTCTGAAGATTTCTTTGCAGGGGGTCCAGAACACTCTAGTTATGCCACTGGGACAGGCCTAAATAGAAAGATGAGTAATAAAAATAAAACAGCAATGAGCGCATTATGCTAATGGTTACCATTGTGTTAGTGTCTGAGCATGTGAGGAGATCAGGCAGAAGCCCATTTTCACCCTGTTTCTAATCATAGATATGTACATGCAGAGCCGCCTTTGGAATTGCCTCCCCCAATGCAGACTTGCTGTTTGGTATCTGACATTAGATCATTTGTGTGGGAATTTCTGAGCAATGTTTATATAAACTGAACTAAACTGAATGAGGCGAGTGTTTGGCCACTCAGGAACGCGTCATTGAAATGGATCCCCTCCTGTGGAAGTGTTTTGGTTCCTAGTAAAATGGATCCCCTCCTGTGGAAGTGTTTTGGTTCCTAGTGAAATGGATCCCCTCCTGTCAAAGTGCTTTGGTTCCTAGTGAAATGGATCCCCTTCTGTGGAAGTGCTTTGGTTCCTAGTGAAATAGATCCCCCCCTGTGGAAGTGCTTTGGTTCCTAGTGAAATGGATCACCTCCTGTGGAAGTGTTTTGGTTCCTAGTGAAATGTATCCCCTCCTGTAGAAGTGTTTTGGTTCCTAGTGAAATGGATCCCCTCCTGTGGAAGTGCTTTGTTCCTAGTGAAATGGATCCCTCCTGTGGAAGTGTTTTGGTTCCTAGTGAAATGGATCCCCTCCTGTGGAGTGTTTTGGTTCCTAGTGAAATGTATCCCCTCCTGTAGAAGTGTTTTGGTTCCTAGTGAAATGGATCCCCTTCTGTGGAAGTGTTTTGATTCCTAGTGGGCCCCTGGTTCTTCTATGAACAGAATCTTCTATTAAATAGAGTAAAATATATATATACATGTGTGGAATGAGTTGACTTCTCCTCTCAGTCCTGCCAGTGTCTCATGCAGGAGGGATAAGGAGGAGTTCAGTTCAGATGATGATAGATATACTGATCCCATACATTGTCTCCACAGGACTGTAAAACCACATAGACATGGAAACGCAAATGGAATCTCGGTTCTCCTCAGATAAGAGGCAGTCACGGGCCGGGCTGGTGGGTAAGTGACGCATCATTGCTGGAGAGAGTGTGGCATTATTATAGAAAGTGCCATTGCCCTACTGACACTAAATTGTTTCTTGGGCCAACTGACCCCCAATACTGAATGTAATACAAGTAAGTTATGATGGGCAAATCTGTGGCATTTTGCCAAAAAACTTGTGAATTTACTGAAAAAGTTTCGAAACGCATCAATGTCAATGGGCGTCAAAATTATTTTGACGCAACAATGTTGATGCAAGCATCAATTTTTTATACACGTTATACACGCGACTATTTTGTCCAAATACATTAAAATCAATGGGTGTCCATATAATTTTCCGCCGCAGTTACACAACTTTATTTGCTGGTGGTGAAACGCTGAAATTCGCCGCAAATCCATGCCTGGCGGATATATTCGCCCATCACTACAGGTAAGGGATCCATTATCTGTACACCTGTTCACCATAGAGTTCCAGAGTCACAGTATAGTGTATTTTAAACAAATAATTATATATGTTATATTATATATATTTTTTCTATGACATAATAAAACAGTAGATTGTACTTGATGGCAACTAAGCTGCATGAATCCATATTGGTGTGAAAAACAATTCAATTGGGCTTATTTAATGTTTAAATGGTTTTTTTAGCAGTCTTTAGGTATAGTGATCCAAATTACAGAAAGACCCCCTTATCCAGAAATCCCCAGGTCTCAAGCATTCTTTTAAATAGATCCCATTCCTGTACTGACACAATAAGCCAATTCGTACTGCTTGTTGGTTAAAACAAAAATGAACCCAAAATAAAATGAACATGACCAGGCAAATATGGCTACAAGATCCCTGAGGAATGAAGTCTGATAATACAGAGACTTTTGACATTGTCAGATATATTTTCTATTTCAGTAGCATTCATAAGGGGTGAAATAAAATGGGACAATCCTAGATTTGATGTGCATTCCAGCACTTTGCTTTTCCAGTGCATATTTGTCTTCATTATGAGCATTATTATACCTGCCTAGATATTAGATTTGTGCTTAGAGATACTGGTTTTCAGAGTTCATTTGTGTTTCCTTGTAAACCTAAAATAAGTTAACCAGATGAGGGTCCCTGCTAATCAATGCAATTTGCTGAACTTCACTAATTGTATTTAAGTTATTTGGATTTTCTAGAAGTATCCCCAGTTTTTCTAAGGTAAACTCACATAGTAGAAAAAAGTCCATTGAATTCAATCCCTCCTAATGAACCCCAATGCATATACTGTACAGGTATGGGATCCATTATCCGTAAACCAATTATCCAGAAAGCTGTGAATTATGGAAGGCTGTCTCCCATAGATTCCATTATAATCAAATGATTCAAATTTAAAAATTATTTCTTAAAACAGTACCTTGTACTTGATCCAAACTTAATCCTGATTAGAAGCAAAACCAGCCTATTGGGTTTATTTAATGTTTACGTGATTTTCTAGTAGACTTAAGGCATGAAGATCCAAAATACAGAAAGATCCATTATCCTGAAAACCCCAGGTCCAGAGCATTCTGGATAACAGGTCCCATACCTGTATATACTGTAAAAAAAAATGATTTTGTTATTTTTCCTGACATTTCCAGATGCTGCAGATGGCAATATCGGTGTTTGTGGTTGGATCATACTGATTCTATCTGCATTTATGGCAGCCATTACATTTCCCATATCCATATGGTTTTGTGTGAAGGTAAGGCATAGAAACACAGCAGAACATGTGCAAGAGGAAAGTTTGCCAAACTGACTCTCACGTATATGTTGGCATCTTATGTTTTACCAGATCATTCAGGAATATGAGCGAGCAGTTGTGTTTCGCTTGGGTCGCATCATTTCTGGGAAAGCAAAAGGGCCAGGTAAATCTAATTTTATATTTCTATATTAATATGTCAAAAGTCTGATAATTCCCAGACTGATATATTGGTCTCATTCAGCATCTCTGTGCCACTGGCGCTTGTGCCACACTAGCAATGTCCATCCCTAGCTCCCATGTAACGGGGGCAACTGCCTTTTATGTCACACCTTATTAACCTCAATGAATTACTGACTTGTAGTGTGGGGGAATGTCTCCAGGAAAGCCTCCAGTAAAGACACACGCTGCAGAGAGTTATAGTCAAACACGTCTTCCCATATTGATCATGGCCGTCATCAGAAAAGCATACCATTCACAGGGCTCCTCCCCTCAGCTCTCTTCCAATGAGTCTTCCAGTGGCTACACACTCTGCAGAGCTGCACTCTTGAGCCCTGGCCAACTCTGTTTAGCTAAACCTCTCCACTTAAGCACTGACTGGGTTTCCCACTGGGAACGCTATGCCCACTATATCCTTGTAGGGGCCACAGCTGCCCATGCTAGTCACCTAACTTCCTTACTTACTTACTGTTTTCCTCTAGCCCTCTCACTGACTAGAACCAGTAGCTCCTCCGAGAGATGACTCGACTGCTGCAGAGTCTGCTGCTCCTGTCGCTTCCCACGATGCATCTCCAAAATTCCTGCTTGTAACCTTCCCTTTCATGAACTAATTTCCTCCACCCAATGGGGACTTCCCCAACAACGGTAATCCTCTAGGTCCCCCTAGTGGCACACCTGAAAATATCTGTATTAACCATTAATTGCACATTTGCATTAAACACTTAACATTTTACCCTACTACACCCAGACCAGTTTTTTGGTTGGGCAGACAGGGCATGTGGGCTCCAAGTATCACAGGTCCCTCTAAAGCAGACAAGAGCTTAAACATTATTTGCCTGACGGTACTCAGTGATAGAAATTATGATCCTCCTTGCTTATTCAAAAGCAAATGGGCCGAATCTACCACCCACTGTTCCTTACTGGGGCCCTGGACTCACTGCAACTATAGAACTTTTTCCTCCACTAGATATGTTCTTCACAGGTTAGTGTTCCCAGTATATTTGTACTTTCCCATGTTGTCTGATTCAACCTGTAGCTCAGACAACCACCAGTCTTAGGTACCCATCATAGAATAAACTTTGTGCTAGGTCTTCTAATTTAATGCAACCAATCATATTTGGGCTTTCAAACAGTAGACCAGCAAATGGCACTGGCAAGACTTTGACTATGAGCATCATGCTCCCCTTAGAACCCTGCAATCCTAGGCCCAAATCTGGGCCCAATCAAAATGTGACCTGTAGCAGATGGTGTTTTTGGCACCTACTTTCCTTTGTGTTTTCACAGGTTTGATGTTTGTGCTGCCCTGCACAGACACCTTCATGAAGGTCGACCTCAGAGTTATCTCCTTTTCAATTCCGCCACAAGAGGTAAGTAGCCCCCTATTAATAGGCTTAGACTGCCAAAAGGTTTTCTAACATCTCTATGATATTCAAGTACTTTTGGTTTCTGTGTTTGTCAAGATGCAAGTCAGGATGGGGCTGAGACAACCATTAGCCAATCCTTTCATTAGAACATTGCTAGGCTTCTACCTACCTATCTTAATATGATATGCCATTTCCCTTATTTATGCTGCATTAACCAATTCTTAATCGATCTCTTTGGCCGTAGGTCCTCACGAAGGACTCCGTGACTACAACTGTGGATGGCGTTGTTTATTACAACATAGAAAGCGCTATAAAGGCAGTGGCTAATGTGAATAACGTTCATGTAGCCACTCAGCAGCTTGCACAGACGACTCTAAGAAACATCCTGGGAACACAAACCCTTTCCAACATTCTGTCCAACAGGGAGGAAATTGCCCACAATATTCAGGTAAAGCCTCCTTACTTTCTCACAGCCCTACAACTTACAAAAAATAAATAGAAAATCCTGAAAACAATGTGTAATACATTATAAATTCATATAATTTCGAGAGCAAAGGTTTTACTGGCACATTTTATGCTTGGGTGAAAGCATCACTTTATGTACTTGTGACTTGGGTTGCCACCTTTTTGCCCGGGCAGGGGGTAGGGCATTGGTACAATGGGGGCAGGGTTGTGATGCTTCAGAGACGTATCATGACGCCAGGTGAGGGGCTATGACATCGCGATCAGCAATTGGCCGATTGCCGCAAGAATCATAGGGAATTCTGCCCCGTTTTCCTACTGTGGAAAACCGGGAAGGCAGTTTTGACCTGGGCAGCCCTTCAAAAAAACATCAAAACCAGACAGGTGGCAAGCCTACTTGTGACTATCTACAGCCCTTCAGTTGAAACTACTATCAGAGACTTAGGGCAGAATTTGTATAGCAACGTGCCAGTGGTTAGGAAGTCACAATGTAACAACATGACACGGAGAGAGCAGAAAGAAGGCTGTGATAAACTGCTTGGCTAGCAGTGGGTTAAATGAAGCAGTCAGACCAGCACAGGAAATGTATACATTTATTTGAACATGGCAGGTAACACAGCCCTGCTCCACACTTGCTCACAGCTTAGACAGTAAGAGGGAAAACAGGAACAGGAAATGAATCATAAGGCAATGG
Source organism: Xenopus laevis (assembly GCF_017654675.1). Classification (NCBI taxonomy): domain Eukaryota; kingdom Metazoa; phylum Chordata; class Amphibia; order Anura; family Pipidae; genus Xenopus; species Xenopus laevis. Next base: position 142,744,607 of record NC_054374.1, read on the forward strand.
CAAAACAACAGGAATGCCCTTATCCAAAATGTCCACAAAAGCTGGTTACTACAAAGGCAATGCAATATAAGATTAATAATAAAGTGGTATCCTTGCAGTCACTCCCTGAGGGGTTCTCAAAAAGAACCAGTTCCTCCAATTCCCATCTCTTTCTGCCGCACATTTATATGGATAACTGGTATACAAGGGATCAGGGGTAGTCGTGTTGGACCCACAGGTGTGGGTGGCATTTGATATTGACCTGTTAGCATATAAATATGAATTGTATATTCAATTTTACAACACTAGATGTGTTTTTGTGCATACCCATGTATGTGATTATCTTTTAATTTTAACATTATGACATGGGGTTTGGTTTGGGGGACTGATTGTTTGCACACAATACAATGTTGCTCTTGAATTACATTTCTACCTCCAAGATTCTACAGCAACTGCTGAGTACAGGAGACACATTATTTAGTCCACTTTGCATTAGTGTATCATGCCGAGACAAAGATACAAGTAAGCACTTGCCTTGTAATATTTGTGAAGATTCTCATTCATCCAGGTCATGGTATATCTGTAGAAATAAGTCAAATCAACTGGATTTGCTGTTTTTTTCTTAGAGACATTTTGCCTGTCATCCAACTGGCTTTCTTAATTCTGGACTGAGAAAGCCAGTTGGATGACTGGTAGAACACAGCAAGTCCAGTTCATTTGACTTATTACTACAGATTTGCCTTGTAAAGGTTATTTTACTCTGCTCCCTCTGATGTTTCTCTCAATATTTTGATTTAGTCTATACTGGACAATGCAACTCACAAATGGGGAGTGAAGGTGGATCGTGTGGAGATGAGAGATGTGCGGCTGCCTGTTCAGATGCAGAGAGCTATGGCTGCTGAAGCAGAAGCTGCACGAGAGGCTCGGGCAAAGGTAATTACCCCATAGCTGGGGTGCAAAGTTCCCAGCATTTGGCTGATAGTAGCAGGGTCGGACTGGGCCGGTGAGAAACCGGGAAAAAACCCTGTGGGCCCCTGCCCTCTCGGGCCCTGCCGGCCCAGACCCAGTCCTAGATTGGTCCATGAACCAAAAAAATTTGTGCGCCAAATTGTGGACCCAAGAGCGCGGTGCTTCTGCCTTTCGTGCATGCGCACATCGCACCGGCTTTTGCACATGCGTGCGGGGGCCCCGAGGTTCAGAACCTGATGGGCCCCGACTGCGCCAGTCCGACCCTGGATAGTAGGACAAGTGCATACTTTACACTGCTACATATACAGTAGGTCTGTAGGAAGTGTGCAATTTAATGTTAATGGGGGGGCAGAGAGAGTTAAGTCATACTGTCAAGTTTTTCAAGGGCTATTTTGTCCAATTATATTGTATACAGGATGCTCTGGACCTGGGGTTTTCTGGATAATGGATCTTTCTGTAATTTAGATCTGTATACCTTAAGTCTACTAGAAAATCAGGTAAACATTAAATAAACCCAATAATGATTAATTATATCTTAGTTGGGATCAAGTACAAGGTACTGTTTTATTATTACAGAAAAAAAGGAAATCATTTTAAAAATTTAGATTGATTATAAAGAAGTCTATGGGAAACAGACTTTCCATAATCCTGGATAACAGGTTTCTAGATAATGGGTTCCATAACTGTACAAACTCTTTCAAGAGCAAGGTATTTTGAGGAAAACATTTGTTATATTAAACATATTGTATATCATTTTTTCCCACTATGGTGGGAACATTTTTTAAATCCTAATTGTGTTTATTTTTAAATCCCAATTGTGTAGCCTTACATGCAGTGTATTTATAAAAGGTCAAGGTGAATTTTCTATTTGGTCTCAATAAAAGCATGACTTTTCTCCCACAGACTCAATCATTTCATAATTTATCTTGTTTCTTTTTCTGTGTTTTGTTGTAAAACAGTGACGACGCCAAAACCATCCAAAATTCATTGATTCGAATGAACAACATTTGTTTGAATGGAAACAAAACTACTTACTCTTCTACTTAATTTGCTTTTCCACTAGGGTGGTAATACGTCACCATAAAACCTTGCTGATTACTATTCACGACACCATTCTGCAGGACATAATCTTGCATGTAATCTATTTCAAATGTCCACTACAAGCATCAGACTTACTGGTCTATAATCACCAGGTTGAGACTGTAAAGGCATGAACTCTATAAATATTGGAAAAGCATTAGTTTTCCCCCAAACCCCTGGTACCAAATCACACAAGAAGAACCCTGAGAAGACTAGATATAACAACCAAGTACAATGCACTAATGCGTAATATGTTCTATGAATGAACAATAACTGGGTTCTAATTTTTGATTTTGTATCATCTCAGGTTGTGGCTGCCGAGGGTGAAATGAATGCATCCCGAGCTCTCAAAGAAGCTGCTCTAGTGATGGCAGAATCTCCATCAGCTCTTCAACTCCGTTACTTGCAGACACTCAACACAATTGCAGCAGAGAACAACTCAACAATTGTCTTCCCTCTCCCCATTGAGTTGATGCAAGGCTTGCTTAACAGAAAATGAATCACAAAGCTCGGAAACACCCTCAACACTTACCCACCACAGGAATTAACTCTTGCGCCAGACTTGCCTTCGCCACCTCAGACCAGGCGAAGTGCAATAGAGTAGATAAGACTTGCTTTAAAAAAAGTTGAAATTATGAATAGGCACTTATTATTATTATTATTAATAAGAAAGGGGTAGCCTGGCTGCCAGTTACAAAGATGAATTTAAAGGGGACCTGTCACCCTAAGAAATAATTACAAATCCTTTCTATCATGTAAGTTGTGCAAAATAAACTTTACTTACAGTATATTTATATTATTTAAATTTTCAGTCTTGGAATTACACAATCACAGTAAGCAGGCAGCTGTTCTTAAGGCAACTTATGTATCATCATAAAATCTTGTTTATGCACCAGAATAGGAGATCTAATGCCCATGTGCAGTTCCCTATACAATTATAGAGTGTGAAATAAGAGGGGGAATGTGAGGGGTGCAGTGACATCTAGGAAGTGCTGAGCTAAAAGTGAAAGTCACAGCCTGTTCCATCTCTTTGTCTCAGGCATAGAGGAGGGACAGGCAATATATGATTGACAGCTCAGATATTTAAACTCCTATTTAAAGGATATTTTAATGAAAAGAAATAATGTGGGTTTCATATTTAATTTGCAGAGGACTTTATCTGTGTGGGCGACAGGTCTACTTTAACATAACTGGCCAACCAGACATTTAAATTATTGATCAGATTTTTTTTGCACATTTCTGTTTATTTCCAGTTAATTTTATTGTATAATGAACACACCAGTGTATTTGTATGTGTTTTTTGTTATTCATGTTTATTAGATGTTTGTGACTCAGTTCGCGCAGCGCATATTTATTCGCAAATGGTTGTTCTGCGCATGCCTTTTCCTGAACGCTAATTTATTGCACTGCTTTCCCCGTCTGTCCTTTTTTTTGCGAATTCGCATTGTGAATACATATTCGCAAATGGCTCGCAAATGAGACGGGTGTTTGCGTGAGTGCGCCAACTGTGTGAGGTTGTTGTGCGCGAAAATAGCATGGACAGTAACTTAAACTCGCAATTTGCAAAACTATTTTGCGAATATTTTCTCCGCCACCAGAGATGTGGCGTAATTCAAACGCCATTTGCGATTTTTGACATATTTAAAAAGCTCTTCTAGACATTCACATTGCAGGAAAAAAAAAACGCAATTCTCTTTGCACACTCTTATTCAGATTTATAAATGTAACCATGCGCAGGGAAAATATATTCACTGGGGCTCATTTGTAAACTTCACGCAGAGCAGATTGGTTCGCACAGTGAATATATTTGCCCTGCGCATGGTTACATTTATAAAGCTGTGTAAGAGTGTGCAAACAGAATTGCACAGTAGGTGCACTCAAGCAAACACTCGTCTCATTTGCGAGTCATTTGCAAAAATTATTCACAATTCGAATTCGATAAACCGGAAAGACGGGCAGAGCAGTGCAATATATTAGTGTCCAGGAAAAAACATGGGCAATACAACCATTTGCAAATAAATATGACCCCCACCGTGAGAACCAATCTGCCCTGCGCAAAGTTTATAAATGAGCCCCACTGACACGTGGAGGTAGCTGTACAGTTCCAAAGCTGGACATGCTGCAGAATTGTCTTGGACACGGAGCAATGACGGGGCTAAAATCAATGTTTTATTGACAATCCTTTGAAATTATGGAGCACACAAAAAGATACATGCCTGACGCGTTTCGTGGTCAATGCCACTGAAAAGCATGGCTTTGACCACGAAACGCATCAAGCATGTATTTTTTTTAGCCCCGTGAATGCTCCGTGTCCAAGACAATTATTCAGAATTCCGTATCAGTGAGTGCTCCCTTTATCATTATATTCTGGACATGCTGCAGAGTCGGCTCTAAGTGGCAGCTAAGCGTCAGTTGCTTAAGCTCATGTCTAATTGGCTTTGGCACATTTACATTTTTTATTGTTCACTGAAACTGGAAAAAGTTGTGTAATTTGGGTACTGTGTGCAGTTGTACTTCTTTTATACTTAATAACTATAGTGTGGATTGCAGGGGTAATTTACAATAGGTTCCTAATTTTAGACCCCTCCAACTAAATGTGCTTAGTATAGTGTTTGAATGTATCATAGCAGATAAACATATCCCCAGAAAGAGAGAAACTCTGCTGCCTAAAGGAAAATATGGGATATACCACATAGTGTAAGCTGCAAGGATTTAGTTAAAGCAAAAGAAGCCCCTTATACTTGTGGGTGCTACAGTGCAAGAACCTTGCAAAGCTCATGAGTTTGTTTCCAACATTGGTACTGATATTCATTGCTTTCATAAAACCACCTTTATTCCCATTTAATGTGGTATGTATAGCAGCAATGTTTCTGGCTCCACGTGGCCCTTTATTAAAGGGGTGGTTCACCTTCCAAACACTTTTTTAAATTTAGTTGTCTTTAGACGCAATAGACGCAAAGATATGATCATACGAATCAATGTACGATCGGACTTCTCCATTTCCCGACCTGCCACTAACCATTCAGATCTAAGTCTTACCATTCAGATCAAATAAAGCAGTAAAAGAACAGATGAGCCGATGTTCTGCCCCTGACAGCAATCGTACGAAAGTTATGTCCGACCAAAGCTAGTGACTGTCTCCCTCTGAAAATCGTACGATCGGCAATACACGCAGAGATATTATCGGCAGCCGACAGAAATCTTTTAACCTGTCCGATCAACCAAACGACCGATCTCCGCCGGACGAAAAATGTCGGGACTCTCCACACACGTTCCGAAAATCATACGAATCCTCGATTCTTACGATCAGATCTTTGCGTCTATGGCCAGATTTAGTTGATACATTTCTCAGAAGCATGTCTGGAGTATTAGCAACTATTGTATCAATTCTAACAGCTGCCTGTAATGAAACCCAGAGATTCTGCTCAGCAGGGACAAAGATAAGAAATGTATCAACTAAATGTATCCATTCAGAACAGTTTACAGGGTCGGCGACCCCCTCTCCCAGAGCTGCTTCAGAAGGTGAAAAATTACACTTTACCACCCCTTTAAGCTGATATACAGGACCGCCATCAGAAATCACAGGGCCCCACATGACAAAATTTCCTCGGCCCCCTGGGCTGCACCCACCACAAGCCCCACCTACAGGTCCGCCACCCACCCCACTGGTCCACCCCCATCACACAGTAAATGGCTAGGGTTCCCACATGTTAATAAAAAATAAAAAGGTATTGGTGGTCAGGGCCCCCCCATGAAAAAACATTTGTTGCCAGGCCCCCCCATTAAAAAATATTGGTGGCTAGGACCCCACATGAGAAAAAAAATTGGTGGCCAGGGCCGCCCCCCACATTATGAGAAAATTGGTGGCCAGGGCCCCTTAAACGTAAATGCCTTCCCGAAGTCAGCAGCTCTCAGAAAGATGGGGGGCCCTGCTAATCAAGTAAGTGTGGCGTGGCCGGGCCCCCCTTACCCTCGGGCCCCTACAACTCTCCCCCCAGTCCCCCCCATGGCTGCCCTGCTGATATAGGCACGGCTTATGTATTAGGTTACAAAGGTCACTTTTATCAGGAGCCAATTAACGTGCGTGAATGTTTCTGGAGTGTAAAAGAAAAAAACAGGGTTGGACTGGGGGGGCTGGGGCTACTGGACTACATCAGGGGTCCCCACACCCCAATAAAACCCCACGCCTCAAATGCAACCCCGCTCCAGCATCTCCATGTGTTACATACCTTCTCTTCTTGCGCCTGCGATTGGGTCCAGGTAGAAAGTAGCAGGTCTGGGTCAGCGAGGCCCTTGAGTCTGACCCTAGAAAACCCCCACAAAAACTGGATACTCCTGGCAAAGGGTTGTCTGAGCAGGAGGGGCATTAGGGAGAAAACCTGGTGGGCCCTGCTGACCTAGGCAGTTGCCTGCCTGAGATGGGAAGATTGGTTTGCGGGGCAAGTTTTTTGGGGAGCCCTTAAAGAGGAAGACCCCTAATGGACCCCAGACACCCAAGTCTGACACTGTTCTTGCATCCATATTGATGGACACCCTCAAATGAAATCAACTGATAGATCAATCAAAGTGGAAAAAACTGTTTATTGAAGACCACATTGTGGCTATGGGACCTGGTTATATAAAATATATATTTTTTTCCAAATGATAACAAAATATGATTAAACAAAATACCTTTTCAAAAACAATTCCTAAAATGTAAAAAAAAAAAAAAAACATGTAAATGAACAGAACAAAGGACTTTGAAGCAAAACGGTAAAAATGTACAGAAACTGCACAGATAATTTACTTTATTTATAACTGCATTTAACCAGTTAAGGCACGTTTTCAGCTAATAATACATGCAAAATATTTAGAGGCACTTTGCTACATATAAGTATTTCTCTGTGAGGTCAGAATGTAGGATTTCATATTTGCTTATGACTGAGGCGCATTACTGCAAAGTAATAATGATAATAATTTCATATTTTTTTTTCTAAATACAATCAATTAAATATTCTGTATCATTTCTAAAATAATCAAGTTTATCTTCAATATCCCTCTCTCAGCATCTGTTTCTCTTCATTCTGTCTTCATGCAGCAGTTGGGTGTCAGATATTCATTGACAGTTAGATCCAATATATCTTATAGGGGGGCTCCTTTCCTAGCAGATGTATTAGAGCTCACTCAAATAACTGATTCCAGTAGAAACAAAATGTAACAAAATAACTGCCTTTTGCACAAATCCTGCATGTAGAGAGACAAGTATTTTAATACAGTGAGATCTAATACATCTTCTAGGCAAAAGGAGCCCCCCTATAAGATATATTGGATCTAACTGTCAATGAACAACTGCTGCATGAAGACAGAATGAAGAGAAACAGATGTTGAGAGAGGGATAGTGAAGATAAATTTGATTATTCGAGAAACAGTACAAAAATTTTAATTGATTGTATCTAGAAAGTTTCTGATTTCAGTATGCTGAAGCTTCTATTAAATTTTCATTTTCGCAATAGTTCCCCTTTAAGAAAAAGTACATGATAAGTGTTTAGGACACAGGTACAGTTTAATGTTTACACCCTACACCTTGTGTCACTGAGTGGACTGTCCCATGTCGGAGGGCAGTTGTGACAGTCTTTTCACATGTATCCTCTAGTATCACTAGTGTCCTCAACAACAACATAGTCCAACCTAACTTCTTTCACCATACTGACAAGTCACAACAACAGCCTCATTCCATCACCACAACGATGCACTGCTGTTCTCCTCTCCAGACAGTCCAGAAACCCATTATGATATGATTATTGCAGGGTCGGACGGGTCGGTGCAACAATGGGAAAAAACCTGGTAGGCCCCTCTGGCCCAGACCCGCTATTGGCACTGTTCTTGACCTCCCTTACGGCCCCCGGTTGTGAGCGGGAAAATAGGTATGTTCTGGGGTGGCTGGGGGGCTGAAGTGCCGGTAGGGCTGGATCTAGGGTTGCCCCCTGTCTGGATTTCACCGACAGCCCAGTTTTTGGAAATCTGGACAGGACATTGAAGTGAATGACCTGGTGACCAACCAATTGCTGATCAACACGTCATCAGCCCCGCCCCCACATTATCCTGCCCACCCCTAGACATCACCTTCCCCCTGTCTGTTTTCCCCAAACAAAAAAGGTGGCAACCCATTTGGGTCAGCCAGATTTGGCACAGAAAGTAGTTGTCCAAACTGAGTAAAGATTTGCTTGTTTGACAACCTCACCAGATGTTGTCGAACATGTCTGGGTAGCTTTAAATGTTAGTTGTGTAGGGGATCAGAGTTCTTGCATTAGTAGACAGGTTTCCCGTTATTCGGTAATTTGCAAATGCAATAATATTAAAATGGGCTGAATAAATAAGTGCTATTAAGCTCCAACATTCAACATTCAACTTAAGGTTTAGATTTTAGAAAAATGGTAAAAAATAAAAAATAGAAAGTAATTGAAAAAAGTCTTTATTTCTAGTGAACAATCTGAAACCAACTGAACTGAAAAAAGTGTTTGGAAGGTGAACAACCCCTTTTACGATCTATCAAGCCAAGTACATGATTGGTTCCTGTACTCTTTGTCATACAACATAACACGGATAGATCTTATGTAATGTCATGGCTATGAAATGACTTTCACGAAGGATGAGCCCATCACAGTACATTGACCCATGACAGCTTTTCCACGTTGTTTCCCATTACAATTCCAGTCCATTTGCTGTTTCTGAGTAACCAGCTATTAAAGGAGAAGGAAAGCTTAACATTAAGTAAGCTTTACTAGAAAGGTCTATATAAATACACCACTAAACCCTCAAAGTAATGCTGCTCTGAGTCCTCTGCCAAAGGAAATACTGCATTTCTTTCCTTTTATTGTGTACTCATGGGCTTCTGTATCAGACTTCCTGCCTTCAGCTTAAATCTCCAGGGCAGGGCTTGAGCATGCTCAGTTTGCTCCTCTCTCCCTCTCCCTCCTTCCCTGACTGCTGTAATCTGAGCCCAAAGCTATGAGTGAGCAGGGAGAGACTCATGCAGGAAGTGATGTCTCACCAACAGGGCCGGGCCAAGCCGACAGGGCGCCTTAGGCACCCGGTCGGCTACCCCTGCCCTCCCTCCATGTGAGCGTGTGCCATAGGGTGAGATCAAAGAAAAAGAAGGGGAAGGGCAGAGAAGTGACAGACGGAGGGGCGTGATGAATAAGTGATGGACAGAGGGAGGGGAGTGACGGTCAGATGGAGGAAGGGGAGTAATGAACAGAGGGAGGGGAGGAAAGTAGGGAATTGAGCAGCAGGGGAGCAAATGAGCCAGACTAGGGGTAGGCAGAAAACTTATGCACAGGTACCTGCCCAGCGCCCCCACATCTTTGCACCCTAGGCAGTTGCCTCTTCTGCCTACCCCTAGTTCCGGCCCTGCACACCAAGCTAATAAGGCAGCTGCCCTAAATAAACAGAGAGAGCTTCTACAGCTGTTTACTCAGGTATGGTAAAGCATTCTGCAGAATAAATATAGTTGTATCGCTTGCAATATTGTGGCTAATTTATTGGCAATAAACTGCTTTGCTTCTCCTTTAAGGACTAACAAGGCCTGTACAGATGGATAGTGATCTGTTGCACCATAACACGTAGAAACAAGAAGCGCCTAATACATTCCCACTAAGATGACTGATGACTTAGGTATTTTCCAAACAAAATGTAAATACTAGATAAAGGCTCCTAGTTACACAGTAATATCTCGAGGTCTGCAGAACTTCAAAGCGAAAGGTCCACTAGCACGAACATTCACATGAAACTTGCATAGACGAGTGGCACGTATGGCCTGTATATTGGCCCAGTCACGCCATGCTAGGAAATGACATCATTACAAAGCATTGTCATCATACACGTGTCATACATAGGGATGTAGCGAACTGTTCTGCGGCGAACTTGTTCGCGCGAACATCGGCTGTTCGCGTCCGCCGCAAGTTCGCGAACGTCGCGCGACGTTCGCCAATAGGCGTTCGCGTCAAAATCGTTCGACCATTCGGTCGCTAAAATCGAACGATTTTCGTTCGATTCAAACGAAAATCGTTCGATCGAACGATTAAAAATCCTTCGATCGTTCGAATCGAACGATTTTCGGATGTTCGAAGTTCGCGAACTGTTCGCGAACTGTTCGCGAACTGTTCGCATTTTTTGCCGGTGTACGCGAACGGCGTTCGCAAACACATACTCGGCGGTTCGCTACATCCCTAGTCATACATACATATATATCTATATTTCTACTGTGCATGTTATTACAAATAAAATGCTATTAAATATAAACACAACCCGTAGGAGGCTCAATGATTACCCAAAGGAAATGAATTGCTCCCCTAATCATTTTGGTACATTTCTATAAAGAATGTTATTTGCTATAAGGATATTCCATCAACTCAGCTCTAGTGAACCGGGTCTAATATAACTATGTCCAATACAGTAGCAGCAAAGTTATTTGTACACAGTCCATTTTGCTCCATTTGTCTTTGTCTTTAGATTTCCCACATATTTTGTGGTTATTTAAAGCAACAGAGAAGCTCATTTGGTTCCATGTAAAATCAGCGATGCTTACATTATTCTTATGCACACTTACATACAGTTTATATAAACTTATAAAGTTCGCGCAGCGCATATTCTTCACAAATGGTTGTATTGCGCATGTTTTTTCCTGAACAATAATATATTGCACTGCTCTGCCCGTCTTTCCGGTTTCTGCGAATTCACAGTGTGAATAAATTTTCGCAAATGGTGCGCAAATGAGAAGGGAGTTTGCGCGAGCGCACCCAATGTGCGAGGTTGTTGTGCGCGAAAATAGCGTTGACAGCAACTTCAATTCGCAGTTTGCAAAACTGTTTTGCAAATATTTTATCCGCCACAAAAGTTGTGGCGTAATTGAGTCGCAGAGTGTGCGCACAAATATTCGCAATCTGCGAATGGTGTCATATTTAAAAAGCTCCTATAGACATTCGCATTGTGAAAAAAAAAATCGCAATTCTGTTTGCACCCTCTTATTGAGCTTTATAAATACAACCATACGCAAGGCAAATATATTCACTTTGCGAACCAATCTGCTCTGCGCAAAGTTTATAAATGACCCCCAACGGCTTTCCCTCCCCCCCCCACCATTGTATTGAGGTGTCAGAAATAAATATTGTCATAAAATGTAGAAACCTTTCGGCTGAAATGGATTGACTAAAATAATTGGGACTTGTTATCCATTGGACATGGGATTTTGGATTTTTAGGGGGTTATTTATCAAGGTCTGAATATCCTAATAATTAGTTGTTTTCGGAGGAAAGTCCTAAAAACTTAGAATCCGAAAACCCCGGCATCTAAAAGCTCTTGAGGTCCTGTATAAGTCAATGGTGGAAGGTCCTAGTGTCTGCGCTGATGTCCGTACCGATATCCAATGAGTTTGTGGTTTCTGCGCAAAAAACTCAGATTTATTCGTAGATTTCGGAGTTTTGATGCTTAAACCATAGGATGACATAAGAACATAAATGTGGTATTGTAATAAAAGGTGCAAAGTTGTTTTACAGGTCTAGTCAACATCAGGTTGCTTTTATGGTTCACAGGTTTGGATAAATTCTCTGGGTGGGGTTGCTATGGGTTACTAGACCATTTATTACATTTATTAAAACTGCATGTAGCGGGAAAGGATATCACTGAATGAATACAGAATGTTTACATCTTTTTTTGAAATGAATGTGACTACACATGCAAAAATGCAAATAATAAGGGAAAGTATGAGATAAAGGGGGTTATTTAATTAAAGGCACTAAGTTTGCCCAGGAGCAGTAACCCATAGTAACCAATCAGCAGGTAGCATTTACTGGTCACCTGTTTTAACACAAACATCTTATTGGTTGCTTTGGGTAACTGCTCCTGGGCAAACTTAGGGCCTTTTATTACATATGGGAGTTAGAGGTCAGTGTTTGTAGTCAGTAGATTTTGTAACTACCCCAATTATTCTTAGAATGTCTTCTCTTCTCACAATACTTTCTTTTTGACATTTGTGGTGTTGACACTCATTTATAGTCAGTATGTGTACATCTGCAGGAGACGGGTATAACAACCATCTGTGTGTTATAAAGCAATATTTTAATATTTTAAGCTGGATAACAGGCACTCGTCACATCATCTGCCAGCACACAAACAGAAGTGTATAATAAACCAGCACATGGAAAACACCACAATAATAATGCACAATAAAGCAACAAAACTGTAACACAGACAATAACCTTTTACAAGACCCTGCTAAATGCCACATACACAGGATTAAAAGGCACAAAGTGGTTTTGTTTTGCAAGTTTCCCTTTAAGACAAAATATACTGAAAAATGGGAGATGAAATATCTTTCATTTCTCTTACACTAGTAACCACTAAGAGCAGAGACACACGCTCCGATTCGGGGAAAATTAGTTGCCCAGCGATAAATCTCCACTTCTTCGGGCAACGAATCTCCCCAAACTGCCTGAATCGCCGGTGGGATGGCACTCAGATCGCTTCGTTTTTGGAAGTCGCCAGAAGTTTCCTCGTGAGGCTACTTCGGACGCTTCGGAAAACAAAGCGCACCGATTCCCATCCTGCTGTCGATTTACATTCCAGCCGGCGGGAGGCAGTTTGGGGAGATTAATCGCCCCGAAGAAGAGGAGATTTATCGATGGGCGACTAATCTCCCGAATCTGAGTGTGTGTCTCTGCCCTAAAGGTAACCACTAAAGGTATCTTTGTCATGCTGCAGATAAATGGACAAGGAAAGGGGGTACACACAAATGTATTCAATCACTAAAACCTTTCCCCCCCTGATACTGGTGCTCCTGTTCTTGTCAAGGACATTGTCACCATCAAGTACCAAGTTTAGGAGTCTAAAGACGCTGTAAGGGAGTCTGGGGTGATATAAGCAAGATGGTGGCTTGACACAAAGGGGGTTATTTAATAAACCCCGAGGGTGTTAAAAGTCTGAATAAAAAAGTACTCCAACTCAGACCTGCCGAGTTCATGTAGAAGTCAATGGGGTATATTTATGAAAAAGAGAAGTTAGAGATCGCCACAGTTCTCTAGAGTGAAATTCTGCCACTCTCCATTCATTTCTATGGGATTTTTAAAAGAGTATTTATCAGTTGTTAAAAGTGAAAGTTCATCCTTTGATAAATACGCCTTTTGAAATCCCATAGAAATGAATGGAGAGTGGCGGCATTTCACTCTAGCAGATCTCTAACTTCACTCTTTCATAAATATACCCCAATGGGAGAAGTCCCGACGATATCCTGATCTGTGCTGGGTTTCATCAAATTATCAGAAGGTTTTGTGGTTTTGGGGTGGGAAAGCCGAAAAATTTGTTAGATTCGTTTTTTTTAACAATGTTTTCGAGTTTTTTCCCACACTGGAAATTTTCGGAAAAATGTACTGATTAATAAGGGGAAAAAACCTGTGGAGTCGTTTTTCCGAAAATACTTTCGTATCTTGATAAATAACCCCCATAGTATGTAAGATCTCTGGATCAGTAAAAATAATTTAAAAAAAACAGCAGAAAAAGTTGAATTGAATACACTGGTGGGTACCTAATACTGTACATACCCCTCAGTGTAGAACCCATTTCTTGTTCTTGAAATAGTTTCTTCAGGGACTTTAATCCCTGCATTTTAGAAGCCCATAAAAGAAGAACCAAAGTGCACAAAGTAGACTCTTTAAGCCATTTCAAGGCTGTTCTGGGACTGCTCACTAAATGAGTCTTGTGTTCAATTGCACAATACTATGGCCACAGTTGGTTATCCCTGATATCTACCCATCCATGTGTATAAGAATGCAGACTAGATTTACAGAAGGGTGTGTGGTTCTCTTTGTAGGGTACAGTTATATATGGTCGATGATTTGGCTGGACATTACCATATATTGACACTAATCAGACAACTATGTAACAAATGTGGAGGAGCTCTTATTTACTTAAATACCAGTGGAAATTAGGGGTAGAAAACAAATGCCCAGATACACAACCAGCTGACATACATTTGGGACCATTGAACCTCCAGAGTTAAATGATAACATTAACATAAGCTCTCCCTAAGAACAAAGGACAGAGCTATCAGCACCTTTGCACATTTCCATTTTTAAATAATTCAAAAACATTTAACAGAATGATTATTTTATGGTTTTTAGTTCAGCACCTTTGTTGCGTGCAGTGCATGATGGGAGGCCTTTGCGTGAATGATCCATTAGAAAAGTACATGGTCCTAATACTTCCAATATCATGAAGTTTTCAAGAGCAAAGTGGTCACAGCACGATGGTCTATTTGAATGTTCATATGCTGGTCTCCTTTCAGGTAGTGTTTATCATCAAACCTCTGAGCTGTCAGTGCTATATCCCCGAGAGGGCATCATAGGCTCGCTGCTTCCAGACTCTCTTCCGTCCTCTTTCTTTTTTGATTTCTGCTTGCGTTTCATCAATACAATAATAATAGCAATTAAGCAAATTGCCAGTAGTAGGATAGCAGCAATGATGACTACGATGGTGACAACGTTGACCTCAGTATCTTTATGGTTGAGCTCCCTTGGGATGATCCCCTCAAAAGTCACTTCTTTCTGAGGGATCTGTTTGTTGCTATTGCGTTCCAAGGCGATGTGCTGAATGTTGGTTCCTCTGTTGTTTTCCATACCTATTTCCTGAGCGACGGCTGGGGCTTCATTAACATCTCTTTTCTTACGATTAATGATGGAAGATCCAGAATGTGCAGCAGAAGCAAGAGAATGGTATTGGTACTCAACGCTTCTTTTACCAATTCCTCTGTTGGCATTTTCTTTAGATCTCACTGTATAGATGGTGTGTATGTACCACTCCCGACCCAAAGAGACCTGAATGGACAAGGAAAAGCTTTTAGTTTAAAGGGATTCTGTCATGATTTTTATGATGTATTTTTTTATTTCTAAATTACACTGTTAACACTGCAAATAATTCACTCTACAATATAAAATTTCATTCCTGAACCAGCAAGTATATTTATTTAGTTGTAATATCGGTGTGTAGGTGCCATCTCAGATAATTTTGTCTGTTCATGTGCTTTCAGAAAGAGCCAGCACTTTAGGTTTGAACTGCTTTCTGGCAGGCTGTTGTTTCTCCTACTCAATGTAACTGAATGTGTCACAGTGGGACCTGGATTTTACTATTGAGTGTTGTTCTTAGATCTACCAGGCAGCTGTTATCTTGTGTCAGGGAGCTGCTATCTAGTTACCTTCCCATTGCTCTGTTGTTAGGCTGTTGTGGGATAAAGGGAGGGGGTGATATCACTCCAACTTGCAGTACAGCAGTAAAGAGTTATTTAAGTTTATCAGAGCACAAGTCACATGACTTGGGGCAGCTGGGAAATTGACAATATGTCTAGCCCCATGTCAGATTTCAAAATTGAATATAAAAAATCTGTTTGCTCTTTTGAGAAATGGATTTCAGTGCAGAATTCTGCTGGAGCAGCACTATTAACGGATTCATTTTGAAAAATTATTTTTTCCCATGACAGTATCCCTTTAAGGGTATGATGAACTTAATGAGCTCAGTGACTGCTTGGCTGCTAAAGCTTTGGACATTCAAACTATAGCACAGGTCAGAGTATGGTTGGATTATTCACTCAAAAAGACATTTAAAAGACAGCCATCATTATTTCATTAAAGGGGATGTCTACCTTAAAATTCATTGGAATATAAACATGAGAGAAGATTATCTGCTTTATGGTTGTTAGATGTCCCTTACCTGAAACAGAGGAGTTGAGTCTACTCTAAAGCCATCTGACCCAGGTTGCCGGACCAATGGTAAAGCTTCAGGGTCATCAATAGCAAGTTTTGCATTGAAATCAACGTTGCCAAACTTAGTAGCTTGTGTTTCGGGCTGAGCCTTGTCCTGAGCATCAAGAATAAGAAGAGGAAAGAACATTTTCATTGAGGAAGTCCATATGACAACAAAATATTTACAACTGTTCATAATGGTAATATATCTCATATTCTATGATAGAAAAAGTGAAATATAATACTAACCAAGATCTTAAAGCGATACAATAATGACGTAGAGTCTGCAAGGCAGCCATACTCATTGTTGTCTGGACTATACTTTGGAACATATCCGTCAGCTCCTGTGCATAGGAAAACCTTCTCAATGCTGCAGTGAAATGAATTGCCCAAGTTTTGCACAGGATCCACCATCACCCGGCCATAAATCATATCCCCTGGGGAAGGGACAAACAGAACCAATTACTGATTCAGTACTTGACTTGACTTAGTAGAAAATAAATTAGATATTTTTGCAGACTTGATTAAGCGGTGATTGATCTCCTTGTCTGTACAGAGCTGGGTCACATAGTATTTGTGCCTGAGATAATGCTACTTGGGCCAACACCCCCCTACTCACTGTTAGTAATAGCCTGTACCCAAAGGCACCCTGTCCACTCTAGGCCTTGATGGTGATTCGTCACTACCTCCCAGCCCCTCCCCTGCTTGCACAATAAACTGCCTTGCAATCCAGCAGCAAGAAAAGGAGATTAAAGACATAATTATTCACAGGCACAGAACTAGGGGTAGGACTGAGAAGAATAGCTATGTGGCCATCTCCTAGAGAGTCCTTTTTAAGCTCTATTTGTTTGAGATTTCTTTTTTCTCTATACTAACAACAGTACCTTGTACTTGTTGGTAACAAAGTTGCATGAATCCATATTAATTGCAAACATTCCTGTAGGCCTTTTTAGGATTTAATAAAAATGGTGGTCCGACTTATAGCAAGACCTCTTATGTGGAAAAGCCAGGTCCCAAAAATATCTGATTATAGATCCCATACCTGATTAATTGTATACTGCACCATTTAAACCTTTTTTTAGCATCTTTTCTAGCAAAGACAACACGGCAATATTTTTACCAATAAATCCAAAGTAGATTATTGTACCTTCCAAAAATGCGATATCACTTTCCTGTCCAAATCCCATTGATCCATCGGAGAGCCAGAGAACTTTCTTAGACAGGAGTAACATCTGCGTATTCAAACTAAACTCCGTAGCCACTGGGTCGCTGACCTGGGTAACAGATGACAATGTGACATAGGATGGTAACCAGTTCTATAAATTTATATACACGAACAGGAGGATGGCACTCCGGTATAAAAACAGGTTGTTATTGCTGGGTACTGTAGAAATACATAGGCCTTACGCGTTTCCGGAACACCTTCCCTTAGTCATAGTCATAGAAATCCTATGACTAAGGGAAGGTGTTTCCGAAAAGCGTAAGGCCTATGTATTTCTACAGTACCCAGCAATAACAACCTGTTTTTTGTACCAGAGTGCCGTCCTCCTGTTGTGTATCTATTGTTGGCAGTGGGGACGCTGCGGACTGAGCACCCGGCACTAAAGGGGAGCAGCTAAGCGGTGGTGAGTTCGAAGCGCTCCGAACTGGTTTCGTGGAGATTACTATAAATTTATATAGACCAGCCTATAGAACAGTGATCCCCAACCAGCAGCTCGCGAGCAACATGTTGCTCTCCAACCCCTTGGATGTTGCTCCCAGTGACCTCAAAGCAGGTGATTATTTTTGAATTCCTGGCTTGGAGTCAACTTTTGGCTGCATAAAAACCAGGTGAAGCCAAATAGAGCCTCTTGTAGTTTGCCAGTCCACAAAGGGGCCACCAAATAGCCAATCACAGCCCTTATTTGGCACCCCAGGAACAATTAGAATGCCTGTGAGTGGTACCTTTTTGGTTTGGAAAAAGTAATCCTGCTTTTTAATATATTTATATTCCCTTTAAAGAGCTGGCTAAGAAACAAAAAGGAACATTTAAGAAACCACTGGGCAGACGTGCAAGGGATGCAAGAGTGAGCCCCCTAGTGCAGATTTATAGAGCAATTGTGTCCAGGGATGTGTTGCACTTGGATGCATGGAATGCGGACAATGGCGTAATTAGATATTACTGGGCTCCACAGCAAATTATTTTTCAGGCCCCCAAAATGTTTAGAGGTTGACTTGTTTCTCCAATATTTATTGAAATTGTATATGAATTAGGGCCTCATGGGGCCCCTATACCTCCTGGGCCCCCCTGCAGCCGCAGGGTCTGCTTCCTCTATAGTTACACCCCTGAGTGCGAATCAAAAATGCTGTGCTCTGTGCAAAGAGCAGAGCCAGGAGGGGAACTCCAGCCTGTGTGGCCTTTTTTTGTAATTTGCATGCTGAGTTCTGGTTTGCCAGACCTCTAAAGAGTGTACCCTGGACTTATTTTTCAGCACAATCAGAGCACTTCTGTGGCATAACTCCAGCAATCAGTGTCAGAATAAAAACAGGAAAATAACAAATGTCAGTAAAAAAATGTATTAGCACAAAGTCATGGGGCAGAAGGGGAGTCCTTGAGTTGTGCCATACCTGCTGGAATCTGATATCGATATCAAAGGATATTGGCTCACGAGGGTTACAAACAACAGGCAAACTGTATTCTTGATAAGGAGCAGTAGTACAAGGGATGAGCTTCACTGTGTATGTCCCCGAATAGTCCCGGACCTATGGAATAAACACCACATTAGATAATTGCTTACACTGGAGTCTGAAGGTATAATTAAGTGTGTTCAGTATAAATAAGTGTATGGATTACCAAGATACCTATTCTTTACCCATACGCCTTTTGGGTGAGGACCATTTCAACCAGGTTGTACTTTTGAACTAATTTTCCTAATCTCTTGAGAGTGATGAAGACTAAATGTCCCTTAAAGTGGACCTGTCACCCAAACATAAAAAGCTGTATAATAAAAGTCCTTTTCAAATTAACATGAAACCCAATGTCTATTCTTTTATTAAATCGTTCATAGCTGTTGTAAACTCATTTAAAAATCTCAGCTGTCAATCAAATATTGTCTGCCCCTCCTCTATGCCTTAGGCAATCACTTTCACTTTCCATTCAGCACTTACGAGATGTCACTGCTCTCCAGACATTCCCCCATTCTCTTTGCTGTTTAATTGTGTAGCCAGGGCATGGGGATGGGCATCAGGTCCCCCATTCTGGTGCATAAACAAGATTCAGAGATGATGCAAGGCTTGTCTTAATAACAGTGTCCACAAAATGGCTCCTGCCTGCTTTCTATAGTTATTAATTCCCAGAAGGAAGGAAACAAGATTCAAATAATTTTTACAGTGTAATTTAAGTTCATTTTGCTTGACTAATGTGATAAAATAGGATTTTGAATAATTTTTTGGGTGACGGGTCCCCTTTAACCAGTGTTCCATCTAGGCTGTACAACTGTGCATGTATCAGAGCATATTACAAAACATAGACTGCAGCCAAAAAGAAGTCACAGGGAACATTTGCCCTAACCCGATATCTTGAGGAGGATGGGTAAAGTACCCACAATGATTAATAATCTTAATTCTATGCCAAATTGACAGCTTGTGATATGACCTTTACCTACAATCCATCCATCTTATTATTTGTTGTTACCCCCCATGTTATTGTTTCTTGTTCTTTATAATATAGTATAAGGTTATCAGTTATATCATGGAACCCTATTTGACATTTATGAAAAAAACTGCAATTATTTTGCATCTCTTTCTGAAGAAAGAAAGAAAGAAAGAAAGAAAGAAAGAAAGAAAGAAAGAGAAGATGGATAGAAGATATATAGATGATTTATAAATGATGTGCAAATGGGATTTCACCTAGTATTTTGTAGTCTCCATATAAAGTTGGCATACGGACCTCATATTTTATTTACACTTCATACCAGAGAGCAAGGTAAGTGTTAACTGATCTCGGCTACCTTACCCTGCCTACAGGTGCATGAAGACAGATTTAAATATTTATTCTACTTACTGCAAAATCCGAGACAAAAGTCCACTGCTGCATTGGTTGATTTAATGACGGCTCGCTCCGCACCAGGCTGAGAGTAAAAGTCAGTTCTGGATGATCAGCCGACATGATCATGGAGCTCAATGAAGATGCTAGATGGAACAGGAGGAATATAAATCTACTTGTTATATGACACTGTATGTTTTAGCCAATATCCATATTCCTAATAATGATAACGCAGAAATACTATAATTAACATCTTGTTCTTGTTAAATCAAAGCTGGTCACATGTGTTCCCACGTAACAGACCAATTTGACTATTTTACAACTGGCAGAGCTTAATTCCTTGAACTGGGGTTCTGAGTGACCAGATCTGGCTGGTTAACTACTTTCACTGCTCAAAATGAAAAATCTGCACATCCAATGGGCAAAAGAATGAGTGGGCATATGAGTCAACCAGAATGTAGCTGGTGCATTATAAAATCTAATCTGCATATTCTACCTTTGCAGTGGCGTAACTACCGGGGGAGCAGGGGGTGTGATCTCGCCTGGGACCACTTCCCCTCGGGGGGAGACCACGCCACAACAAATGCGGTAAGGAAACCGCGCGTCTGGAGCGGGGCCCAGTGCACATCCTGCACCCGGGCCAGGAAGAGAGTAGTTTTGTTACTGCACTTTTGGCTTTTTTTGTGACCAAAGAAAACCAACTATGGATGCTCTAATATTTAGCTGTTCCCTCCATACCTTCCAGCTATCCTGCTTTTCAGTCCCATTTCAAAAGAATGAACAGATAAATCAAGGATGAAATGTGCTGCTCTACCTTCCATTTAATATATCTCTCATCTTGCCACTGTTCAGATCCTGAACAACCCCAATGTCGTTTCTTTCTTTTTATAATAGATAAGGCAAGATTAATATAAAGCACCAGCATAGGATGGGCAATGAAAAATAACTTACTATAGATAATAAAACAAAGGCAATTTATTAAAGTTTTTAATAAAATAATTTCTTGGGGCAATTTTTAGAAGAGAATGAAACACATTAGGAAGTAGCTGGGTAATAACCTTCGTTCATAAATAGAAGGGAAGGGTAATAATTCTCTCTGTGTTTTATAATCTTAAAGGAAAACTATACCCCCAAAATGAATACTTAAGCAACGGATAGTTTATATCAAATTGAATGACATATTAAAGAATCTTACCAAACTGGAATATATATTTACATAAATATTGCCCTTTTACATCTCTTGCCTTGAACCACCATTTCGTGACTCTATCTGTGCTGCCTCAGAGATCACCTGACCAGAAATACTACAACACTAACTGTAACAGGAAGAAGTGAGGAAGCAAAAGGCAGAACTCTGTCTGTTAATTGGCTCATGTGACCTTACATGTGGTTTGTATGTGTGCACAGTGAATCTTACGATTTCAGGGGGCGGCCCTTATTTTTTATTTATGATTACCCAATGGCACATACTACTAAAAAAGTATATTATTATGATAATGGTTCATTTACATGAAGCAAGGTTTTACACATGAGCTGTTTTACTCAGTGGGGGTCATTTATAAAGTTCGCGCAGCGCATATTTTTCGCAAATGGTTATATTGCGCATGTTTTTTGCTAAGCGCTAATATATTGCACTGCTCTGCCCGTCTTTCCGTTTTTTGCGAATTCGCAGTGTGAATAAATTTTAGCAAATGGCGCGCAAATGAGACAGGAGTTTGCGCGAGCGCACCCAATGTGCGAGGTTGTTGTGCACGAAAATAGCGTTGACAGTAACTTAAATTCGCAGTTTGCAAAACTGTTTTGCGAATATTTTATCCGCCACCAAAGTTGTGGTGTAATTGAGTCGCAGAGTGTGCACATAAAGATTCGCAATTTGCGATTTGTGACATCTTTATAAAGTCCTTTTAGACATTCGCATTGTGAATAAAAAATTCGCAATTCTGTATGCACCCTCTTATTCAGCTTTATAAATATAACCATGCGCAGGGCAAATATATTCACTTTGCGAACCAATCTGCCCTGCGCGAAGTTTATAAATGACCCCCAGTATCTTTTAATAGAGACCTTCATTGTTTGGGGGGTATAGTTTTCCTTTAAGGGAAGGAACACTTTAGGGGCTGGTCAAATGGCATTTTAATCAAAAAGAAAAAAAAGTATTTGTGACATCTCCATTCTTCATCGGAAAACCAAACACAAGTTACATGCCTTTAGCTTTGATGTCTGCATTGTAAATTGAGCAAGAAAACTAGAATCTGCAGAACTTTGCAGTTTGTTTAAAATTGTGTGAAGGAGGGGTGGGAGTGCTGGGAAGTACAGCTGCACCACTCTGTTGGGAAGAGGCGTGTGGAGAAATGAGAATCTGAAGAAATATAGAGGAAACTTTGCACTTCTATATTAAGAACATTATTGTATTTTTTAATAGTGGTAAATGCAATGCAGTTCAGGCTGCTCAGGATTGTCACTTTGTTGTCATGAAATCAATTTAAAGATATATTTATTATAAAGAAAAGGATTTCTCAATTATTCATCAGAAACTGTAATTGGATGAAACATCCTTACCTGAGTGTGACATAACAAAGAGACCGTAGAAGCGAGCTTCTGTTTTAAAGTTGACAACCAAACGCCCTTGTTCGTTAATGCGCATACTGGTCGGGTAAAGGGAGCCTGAAAAGAACAAAATATAATAATCAGGTCCTGCTGTTCAAATACGATACAGGACATACCCACAAGCCTGGCACCAATAAACACTTGGAAGCTGTGTTCTGAGATCTAAATACAAATTGAAATGAATAATGTACGATTATGTTAAATTCAATATTTGAAAATTATGAGCCTAGGGGTGAATCTGTGCTGCCAATGATCTATCATCAATAATTTCATTATCATGAAAATTTCATTTTCATAATTCTCTCCGGTCTCTGCTTATGGCAATAAAGGCGGCCATAGATGTAACAACTATAATCTTTCCAGCGACCATTGGTTGCAGGAAAGATTGTTAGTTTTCAATACAGATGTGTTAGAGCTGAATCATCAGATATACAGGTAGAAACAATAGAATTCTACCTGTATCTGACAATTCAGCACTTACAGCGGCCGATGTTTGGGGCGTATCAAAATTTTTCAAATATCCAAGTCTTCTCTGATATTGGTCCTCTCATCTCCCGCGATACATACACTGAATATCACTATGAACTTTTGCACAATATTATCGGTGCAGCTATGGCCACCTTTAGAGTAGAGACAGGGCAAAACTACACTGAGGAACTTCTGATTAGAGAAGAGCGAATGTTTTCGCAAGCCATGTATTTCCAGCAAAATTCCTCATTTTGCCATCTGGGGATTTTCTTTTGTGCTACTACAGGGGAAATTTTACCACTTGATTAGCTGAGTACAATAATGAAGGTTGCGCTACATTAACACATAATCCCTGTGTAGGAACAACAAGATTTGGGAAACTATGATTGGCCAGTAATAAACAACATTCAACAGGTAGGAGCACTGTGGTGCCTAATGTTCAGTTTCAATGAAATTTGGGGTAAATCTTATTTTACTCTCCTAGAAAGGAAAAAGAAAATCTCAACCTACAGGAAATATAGGGCAGGAGTTAAAGTGAACCCTTTATTACAATTTGAGATTGCATTTTTTACACCTGTAGGGATGTGTAAAATAGCCACCCCTAGTATTATTGGCAGGCAGTCCCTCAATGTTATGGACACCTAACTGGGTCCTAAAATACAGTTGGGAGGGGTACTGTTTGCTCTTTCTGCTCTAAGCTATGCCCCCTGCTACTTCTCACAGTGACCAGCAGATGGCACTGTGCTGGGATATAAAAGGCTCTGAAGCCATGCTTTCAGTGTCCATTTTGTGCTGGCTCTAGCCTGAGCTAACAGGCTGAGTCTGTGTGGAACCTGATTATTTTAGGATTAGTAAGAATAGGCTACTCACCATTATAGGTCACTCTAGGAGTGACAGATAGACAGGTTATTTAGCTGAGTAGCTCAAGGCTCCGACGAGGAGAGTCAGAGGGATTAAGATCCCAGGTACTAATAGCCCAGAAGTAGGGACTAAGTGTATAGGAACAGGGTAGATAGATTCCCCTCAGGTTCCACTTAGGGAAAAGGCTGAAAGCTGGGTGTACCTTTATTGCTGCTGAGCACGTCCTCTTGCCTGTGGGGACTAATACTGACCATATGGTGCTGTGAGTATTGCCTATTCAATGTGATGCCAAATCCTGTCATGCTCTATTGTATACTCCACTAAGGATTGTGTATGTTCAATAAACCAGTTCATGTTTAAGTTATAAGAACCACTGGCGCCCAATTATTAAACCCTGAATACAGTTACAGTTGCACTACACCCTGCCTCCACACCGTTGCCCGTTGCGGGCTCACTCCCTAAGATTACAGGTCTCATCCGGAGCATATTTATTGGGAGTGGAGCTCAATAGTGGTGTAAATAACACAATTTACTATAGCGCTACACACCATTAGAGAAAACTGCAAAAAACATACACCTACACGTCTGTGTAACCTCTAGTTCAGGCCCTGGTCTTACTACTGTGTTGAAATGACAGCATATGTATTCCCATGCAATAAACACTGGCTTCTATCAGTTTCCTCTTTGATTTACTTTACACCATGTGACCAATATTACTGCCCAATAATTACAATTAGGAGCACTTTACAATTATTACAATTAACAAATAAGCTCCTGTAACAAGCAGGTGTGGCGTAATTTGGAGGGGCACTGAATATGCTGGGAAATACATATTAAGTTAAAGTATTGATAGGGTTTGGGCACATTAATTCTTAGCTAGTATTATATTCTGTACAAAGGTGAATTAATATCAACCAATCAAAGACCTCCTTTCAGTATTCAACCCGCAGTCATCTGATTAAAAAGAAATTCCTGACTGGCCGCTCTCAGTTAGTATTCTTCTCACCTTGGAGTTCTGCTTCTGGAGGGCTGCCAATGCCGTCCTTCCACAAGATGGCGGTGTCGTACACAAATGTCAGGCGCAGTTCCGAGTGGAGATCAAAGTGCTGCCAGCCACCGATTCCCACGGGCGAGTGAAACACATAGGACACGTGTAGAGGGACTCTCAGGGTTACGTAGGACTGAACAAGGTTTAGGACCTTTAGAGAAAGAGAAAAAATGTTTTTATATTTGTTTACATGTCATGAGCGGCACTGTCTTTGCATGACAAAATTGACGTAAGTTACTCATAGCAACAAATCATTTCGACTGCAATCAGGAACTGAAAGCTAATGTTCTGATTGGTTCCCATGGCGAATGGCACTGCTGCAAAACTGGGCCTTATTGTTTGGGAAAGTACCATATGCATATATATGTCTGCTCTGCCTCCCACAGACCAATGGATCAGTCTTACAGATAAGGAGGATGTGTATGAGTCTGTATATACTGTAGATGAGTAAATCTATAGACTGTTTACCACATTGTGTCCTTGTAGGTGCAGTTGCATTACAATGGGATTTTTTACTAGCCTGCCCACAGCTGGACAGTCATCAGTTGCCTGATTTGATTTTTCCCTACTAGAGAAACAGAAGTAAAACATGGTCACTGTTTATCTTGGTGCACAAAAAAATCACTCTTGTCACGCTAGCAGAAATGCATTTTTTAATATTTACAGTTACATTTCTGAAAAATCATTAATATATTTGGCATGAAGGCTATGCCACATATGAACACTAGGTGGCAATGTCCAATGCAGTACGTAGATCCAGGTGGCAAATGGGCTCACAAATTATCATACAGAATCTAAAAGCAAAATATATTTGATGCCTATCAAGCAGGCCCTGCTTTCCCTTCAATCCCCTCTGATGACCAGCTGAGCATTTAGAAGAACAAATATTAACAGTAAGAGGATTGCAGTTTTCAGCGTTGGATCACGAGGCCAATAAAGGAAATCAACTGTTTGCTGGTGCTGACACATTCAATAGAAGTTGACTCTTCAGAGACCCTGGCTTTGTTGATAATACAGAACAGGTACAAAGTGCTCCTATAGATAAATATCAGCGGAAGGGCTCTATCACTAACTATTGTAGGATTTCTTGTCATTCCTTGCCTAGCTGGATTGCCTAGGCAATCTTCCCTTTTTGCGGACCCTAAAATTATGCTACTGAATGTCCCAAAAGCTCCTTAAAGGGATACTGTCATGGGAAAAAAAAAAAATTCTGGCCCCATGTCAATTTTGAAATCTGACATGGGGCCAGACATTTTGTCAATTTCCCAGCTGCCCCTGGTCATGTGACTTGTGCCTGCACTTTAGGAGAGAAATGCTTTTTGACAGGCTGCTGTTTTTCCTTCTCAATGTAACTGAATGTGTCTCAGTGGGACATGAGTTTTTACTATTGAGCGCTGTTCTTAGATCTACCAGGCAGCTGTTATCTTGTGTTAGGGAGCTGCTATCTGGTTACCTTCCCATTGTTCTTTTGTTTGGCTGCTGGGGGGAAAAAGGGAGGGGGTGATATCACTCCAACTTGCAGTACAGCAGTAAAGAGTGATTGAAGTTTATCAGAGCACAAGTCACATGACTTGGGGCAGCTGGGAAATTGACAATATGTCTAGCCCCATGTCAGATTTCAAAATTGAATATAAAAAAATCTGTTTGCTCTTTTGAGAAATGGATCTCAGTGCAGGATTCTGTTGGAGCAGCACTATTAACTGATTCATTTTGAAAAAATTTTTTTTTCCCATGACAGTATCCCTTTAAAATGTCATGGTGGTGCAGTTGTTAGCGCTGTCTCCTTGTACTGCTGGGCCCTAGGTTCAATTCCAACTATGGCCCTATCTGCAAAGAGTTTATATGTCTGCCCCATCTCTTTACCGGCAGCTCCACTTCACTCCCTGCTTTTGGCTGTGGAACAGTAAAAGGAATGAAATCAATTTCTGGGCAGGGAGGGACATTTGTGCAAATTACACCCCTGGAAAAATTGGTTTGGGGGAACCCATTACAATATTATTATTTTTAGCTGTACAATAAATGGGTGTAAACACTGAACATACCGAAATACAACTAATAACCAAGGTAAAGAGAGCCTGGCTCTGAAAAATCTAAAAATTGTCTAAAACAAATGTTATTTGTTTATCCGAATTTCATCACTGAAGGTCAACGCTTACAAATATGAGTGGTATTTACTGTAATTATATCTGCATAGTAAGTTAAGTTGAACACGCGTCCATCAAGTTCAACCCTTTAAGTCTATATATAACCTGCCTAACTGCTAGTTGATCCAGAGGAAGGCACGTTTTGCCTGAAACTCCAAAAACATCATCTGACCAAAAGAAAAAAAAAGGGAACAAATCCCAAAGACAGAAGAAGTTATAAGTCTGACCCAAAGAAGAAATCATTATCCCAGAGCAATGAGTAAACAGACAGGCTTTTGGCTCTGAGGTTTTATCACAAAGGCTGTAATATCAGAGGGGCATTTATGAGACCCACAGACTTTACACATCTTCTGTTTAACAAGGCTCAATATTTACTCTCTGCACGGGATAAAGTGCAGAGGAAAAAAAGGTGCCCTATAATTAGAAACAATATCCTCTGCATTCCTGAGAGCTTTTGAAGTCTGAAAGGTAAAGCAGTTCATATAGCAGATCAGCGTTGGACTGGGGTGTATGAGCCCCACTGGGGCCACTAATCCAGGGTGTCTCCACACCCCCTTAGGACTCCTGCCGCTGCTTGCTGAGCAATATTATTTCATATAGTGACAATTTTGCTCTTGAGGTGCTCAGAAATATCCTCGGTAGTAAGTGAGGTATATGTAGGGGGCGGGGAAGGAGAGATTAAATAATTAAATAATAATAAATAATAATTAATAGCAGAAGAAAGCGGTACAGGTACAGTTATTTGAGTGAGCTCTAATACATCTGCTAGGAAAGGAAGCCTATAAGATATATTGGATCTAACTGTCAATGAATATCTGACACCCAACTGCTGCATGAAGAGAGAATGAAGAGAAACAGATGCTGAAAGAGGGATAGTGAACATAAACTTGATTATTTCAGAAACTATGCAGAGTTTATTTTTTCCATATGATGAAGCTTATATTAAATTTTCATTTTCGTAATAGTTCGCCTTTAAGTGTACATGACCACCTTAGAAGAGCATTGGTTTGAGCTGTGTGCCAAGGCTGGAATTTGGATTTAGCGCTGGGATTACCATTGTTATATTTGGGCTACACACGCATAAAAAAAAAGTTCATTTGGGATGTCAGACCTGTCCTTGAATAGAGGGAGAGGTTGTACAGGATAAAGCAATGGCTAGAGAGCTCCAGAAACACTGACTCTAGAACTCTGTCTGCAAGTGCTACTGTGTTCTGCCCCACTTACAATGAAGAGGATTTCACAGTCTCCACTTATAGACAATCCTTTAGCTACCATCTACCACTCTTTTATTGAACACACTAAAGTTATGGTACTGTACATTGTAATTAGACAACTCAATTACATGCTTCTGTTGAAACACTCAGACAATGTTCTTTTTAACCTAAAATTCTCTCCTCCTTTGCACTTGTAACAAAAATTCATCCATACGTGTGCAGAATATACAAAATTCTTGAACCCTGGTCCGCATTAAACTCAGGAACCCTGGTGGTACAAGGCAGAAGCTCAAACCACTGAGCCACCTAGTAATGTTTTTTTCCTGTATTACTGTGTTTTATACAAAATGTATAAAAGGTACAGTAGCCAAAGATAAATTTAGCCCAGGGTATTGCATATTTTCTGGCCCTTTCACAAGCTTGATGTAGACTGACATGACTGTATCTTCAAAATGGAATCTCATCATTGTGTCTATGCATTTCTTGCCTGCTTTGTAGATATATTTAGATGCATGGTCTCTGTAGTATTAAGGGATCTTGACATTGCACATATAACAAAAGTTAAAAAGCAGCTGTTAGTAGAGACGGTCAGAAGCAAATTAGTATTGGATCTGAAACCAATACACACAGTGAAACAGAATATGAGCGTTGCACAAATACACATAAACAATAACGTTCCCCTGCTAAATTCGAGAAATGCATATGTATGTACATCTCTAATACATTAGTGCTGGTTGCCTATGCTAAATATTTACTGGTGTAGAGACACTGTGAACAGTCAAGTCAAGATCCTCTTGCCATCAATATGATGGATATGCCCATTAAATTATGTTGTAAACTGTAGTGTTAATTGTAATTTGCACCTATGGTCTCAAAGATTTACCCAGACTAGGGCCAATAAAAGCCCTATCCACAGTGTAGTAGAGGCAGAATTATTGATTGAGAAGAAAGCTGACCCTAAACCATTGTTTTGAACAGTGTTCTTCACTCCAAGTTCTACTGCTGAACTTCTATTTTAGCCAGTTCCCCCTTAGATGATATGGTGTATTATGAACTAAATAAGCAGAATAATTGAGGATTTCGTGGCGTGAACTAAACTGTATTTCACTGTATAACATTCTACTGACCAAGTGCCAAGAGATACAGACCATGGGCTCAAGTGGAACACTCAATGGGATTTTTTTTTGTTCTGGGAATTACAGTAGAACATCTAGAGGGCTACACGATGGACATCAGTGCCCTTATTTCCAATTCCGTGCACTCCGTGAGAAAGTGACCAAGCTTAACCAGTTGAGTTTTTGGTAACCTAATATATATATATATATCTACTGTATGCTTTAGTGAAAGTTAATACTTGGCAAATCCAACTAGGATCACTCACCACTTTTCTAGAATAGTAAAGGATGAAAGGCAATTCCTGAACCTAAGAATAATATATTATGTTAAATTAGATGATTAGGAAGGACAAATTGCTGCAGTGTTGTTGACAGCAGAACCTGTACCATATTTTAAAGGGTAATTCAGTCATCTGGGGTCTGTGGTTAGTTTCTTATTTTATCTTGGAATAGCAAGCAGCATGGTAACTCTTATTTTAAATAACTCATTAAATGTAGAAGTGAATAGAGCCACATGTTTAACTGCTTGTGTATATAGAACTGAACTAAATGCCTGGGTAAGGACAAATTAGGTTGTATGCACTACAAACCAGGGAGAGAAGGAACATATTTTATTTAAAGCAATGAATAATGTGTATTTGTCTCAGACTTGTCCCTTTTTGCTGGACCATCTTTGTTAAACACACTCAGTGTCGGACAGGGACACCAGGGGCCCACCCAAAAACCTTAGACCAGGGGCCCACCATAAAACCTTAGACCAGGGGCCCACTCTCAGTACTAATATTCTTCATCTCCTCAATTAACCGGTATTCTCCTAGTTTGTTTTGTTTATATACTATAATCTATTATTCCATCTATTTAGCCTCTTTGTTCTCATATAATAGGGAATGGCTATGAAATAGGCCAAAAGTTTAGCAGCAAAAGGGCCCACTGACACTTTGGCCCACCGGGAGTTTTCCTGGTATCCCTGTGGGCCAATCCGACACTGAACACACACAGGGCAATTATTGTGTCTGTAGACTGAAATCAGGACAATGAGTTTATAGAAGACAAAAACCACTGGGCAGCCATCACTGCCCGACAAGGTCACGTGAAGACATAGATCAGGCAAATTAATAAAAGGATGAGGTTTAGGAAGGGGCGCTTGGTCTGAAATGGGCCATTTATGTGGAGATTTACAAGTCCTTATACAAGTTAAACATCAAACGTTTTGACCTTTAGGGGATCCATAAGGAAAACAATATGCCCCAATGATTTTTACCTATATTGTGTTTGGGATAAATATTTTAGACTTTGCCATTAATCATATTTGGAGATGCCACTGGATGTCTTATATGAATATATTGGATGTCTTATACAAATATATCTGAGGCTGGAATGTCTTTCCTTTCATTTAACAGTGCCATTATGTGAATAATGCAGACCAGACCCAAATACACTGACTAATCTGGTCCAATTCCTTTTTTTTTACTAAGGATGCACTGAATCCAGGATTTGGTTAGGGATATAGCCAATATTATGCCCTTTTCAGCAGGATCGGCCGAATACAAGTGCCTTGCTGGACCGAATCAGAATAATGACGTGACTTTTTGTCACACAAACAAGGAAGTTGAAAGTTTTTTGACCGCACATTGCACACACAGTTCTCTTTCCCCCCTCATTTTTTATTTTGCATTTGCAAATTAGGGTTCCGATTCCATCTGTATTTGCTTGAATCTTTCACAAAGGATTCAGGTGAATCCTAAAATAGTGGATTTGGTGCATACATATTTTGTCCAGCTACAACCACGATTTAATGATCATCTCTTTACACACGCACTATGAAGACAACTACAGGAGACAACCCCTGACAGTAAGTTTTTGGAATGTGCGAGAAAGCCAAAGAACATGGAGGAAACCCACATAATAAACATATATAGACTTAGTCAACTATGGACTTTCAAATTATTCTGCTGTTCTAATTCATAAACCTGCTTCAAATACATAAGGAAAAAGAACCAAAAGAGACAACAATTCAATCTAAAATAATATAATGCACCCATAGAAGGTACTGTATATAAATCAATAATACCCCATAACAAATTACCTGTCCATCTGTGCCAATGGTGCCGCCACATTCAGTAAGAAGCTCAGACATGTCATAGTAGCTGGTAAATTCCCACAAGCAAGCCTCTAGGTTAAGATTCCTGTAAAACCGCAGAGCACTGGCTCCTCTGAGTTGTGTGCTATATTGGTAAGGAGAAGTCTCTCCTATCAAATCTGGATTCTTGGTTGCATCGGTCAAAAACCCATGACGAGTTCTCACTTCGTTATAATCCAAAAGGTTTGAGCATTTGTGGTTTCCAGCCCTTGTTCCATCAGGGCTGAGAGTAAGCTCAAAGTTGGACAATTCCCTGGTTGAAACGACAGGTAACATACCTAGGAAAGAGACTCTGATAAGTCAAGTACCACTGTACATGTGTATGCAGCATGTAACATATCAACAAATGGTCATTTCACATTACTTCCTTTACAGTATTTCGTTCTATACATGTATATATGTAGATAAGATAGATTTTCCATACTACTGAGCATATCCCAGTACTATTACCATCAATATGAGGGAGTGTGACAGTCACTTTGATGAGATTTGGATAATCTGGATCTTCAGACCCAGTGTATCTGAGCTTAGCAGAGAAAGGTTCAGCTCCCACAACACCAGGTACCCGAGGCTGGCAAAGACCTATAGGAACAAAACAGAAAATATTTAAAAAAAAACATAAACTTTCCTCTTAATAATGCTGATTTATATTTTCTACCTACAATAAAACTGTAAGATATGAGATGATAGGTACCCTAGTTTTCTAATACTCTGAATTACTACGCAAAGGGGCATATTTAAAATATGTAAAAAGCAGCGTTAAATAAATGTTGAAAGTGATAATTTTACTCCATGCGAACGCCAGATTTTATGCCGTTTTTTTACGTTAAAAAAAAATGCGTAAAAATGTTATGCCGTTTTTACGTCGTATGGAGATGTGTGTTTTATTATCCTGAGGTTTTTTTACACAGCATAATAAATATGCCTCGTAATCTTTATAGAAACACTGATACTTACCTTCCTCTGAACTTATTGTCGCGATTGGGCTCATTAGCTCCAAACCTTCATTCCCATCGGAATTTACTGCTCGAGCAGCACACTGTACTCGAGAGCCAGCTTGAAAGTATATGGAGTCCAGTGTGATCATTTTGGAGGAAGTAAAGAATGTATCAAAGTCCACCTCTCTCAATGGACTGGTTACTCCATCCAACCCAGTGGGTGCACTAACAAGCCAGCGGTATCGTGTCAGGGTATTGTTTATATTTTCGCTTGTACATATGGAACCGGTTTTGTCATAATCGGAGTATTTGGGGTTGCAAGCCTGAAAAACAAGTTTGATGTTTTTAATTTTCTATAGGGGTGTATATCATTCATACATTGCTATGTCTGTTCCTATCATATGCTGGCTTTAGAGCCATGGGCATTCTGTTTCTTTGGGTGTCTACAGGCAGATCTGATTTGTGCAGGCTAAAAAAAAAACACACAGAAAAAAAAACCATGGCAATAGGCTCCCACACCCCAGAGAAATACACCCTAATGGTCAACACAAAAGTACACATGGAGCAATGCAATTTCCTTTTATTATTAAAATTTCTGTTAGTATGTTTATAGATGTATAGGGCAATTTTAGAAACAGCAAAATCAAGTATAATATGTAATGCATAAAACATAAAGGGATGTTGCATGTAGACTGAAACCGTGCAAATGTATCAGGTCCAATATTGGATACTACGTCAGTACTCACAGTAATGCAGACAACGGGATAACCAGCAACTGGGTTAGGGTTTTCTTTAGCTCTTGAAGTGTCATCATATATCAAAAGAGAGAAGACTTGGGGGACTGATGGGAAAGTTACATCGGCCATGCTGTTCATCTCCTCGATATACACAATGGCCTTGGTCATCTGTAAATGTTTAAAAAATGACAGACTGATTAGCAAATATGATCCACAGTAGCACTACTACTGATACAGATAACCCATCATCCTGTTTTAGCCAGGTCTTGTTCATGTGCCATCCATAAATAGATGGAAATACTGACCACGCACATGTATTTATGACAGTGGCATATTAATTACAATGATGAATCATGCCATACGGCGGGAAAGTAGCCCAGTTTATAGCCTATAATCAGCACCCTGTGTGACATGGAACACGAAAAAGGAAATATCATATCCTAAATAGTCATTCCTTATTCACTAGCCTGGTGTGAACAAGTGGTGGGTATAGAATGCAAACGTAATCTATAAGTTACTTGTGGCCGGGTTACCTGCGTTTCTGCTACCATGTTCTCATCTGGCTTTAGGTGAACAGTGAAAGCTTCCCTCATTTCTCTTACACCATCGTAAATAATTTCAATCTCCACAACATGTTGTCTTTCTCCCTCCTTAAACTCAATTTCTGCAAAATAAAAGATAATTTAAATATGGCCTCTTAATTACTTCTCTGAGAATGTGGCCAGAATATTGTTTATTAAGGCCAGTTGGGGTAGCTAATCTTCACATGATCTACACAACAAAGGGGCACTGGCAAATTTCCAGTCCATCTGGTACACAATTTGTGATCTGAGAGGTTTGAAGGATGGTCTGCCAGTACTCAACTCTGGAGGTGCCATCCCTTTAGATTGTAAGCCCTAGAGGGCAGGGTCTTTATTACCTACTGTTGCAGTTTGTCTTTATGTCTATTGTTATGCCTAATATAATGGCACTTTAGAAAAGGAGTGTAATAATAGTATATATACAGATCATCAGGCAGTAAGGCCAAAATCTGACAAATTGCCCAACTGGATCTTGGCATGAAGGCTACCAACCTAGACAGGTGTCACTGATGCCACTAGAATAAAATTATGTAAAGAGAAGTGTCTCATAACCCAAAATTAATTAACCAAATTCCACTAAAACCATATTTTAAAATCATAAGGTACATGATTCAATAACATTGCACTCAAGACAAAAGAGTGTTGCCTGCAATAAAAGCTGGCTCTACATGTTACATATAATACTTATTGGTATGTGTATGGCAGTGTCCCAATCCCGTGTGATATCAATGAACTACTCGGGTTTGGAAATGTAATCTGCACATGTCGGCCAGTGTATGGTGCATTAGCAGAAGATAAAGACAGGAGGAGCTGCTTCATCTTTTCATTTCCTACTGTCCAAAACATTTGTGCTCTTTGCAAAATTGTAACAATTGTAACATTGAGAAGGTGTCAATGTTATGTATGGACCCTAGTATGCACTCCATAATATTGACTCATGGGCCATCAATCAGAAATCAATCAGTGTCTGGCTGCCTTAAGATTTATTTTTTATTCAGGAGACTGCTTCAAGAGTAGTGCATCAAACTCCAAATTACAGTTAATGCTTTATTAAAAGTATTTCTCCATCTCCAATTGGATTTGTATTATAATGGTGACATGCTGTCAGAATACTGGGAGTTGTATTCAAGTTACAAGGTGCTTTATAAATAGACTGAATACTCTACAGGTGAGGATAGTTCAGCCATTGCCAGTGAAAGCCATTGTACCTTCTGACACAGGGTTATAATCCTCTCCAGAAGTCGCAGAACCATCCTTTGTGTGCACTCGCACAATAGAAACCTTTGATGTGTCTCCCAGGCGAACCACAGGAATTTTTACGACCACTATCTGTCCAGGTTCCTTCGGCTCGCTGACGCTGAATTTGGTGTCTCCAAATTTAATTATTGCCTCTGAGAGGAAAAGAAAAGACATTTAATATGGAAATAAAGCTACTGTCACCCTGCCACATAATGTCCAATTTATAAGGTTAGCTTACTATCTGCGTCATCTTTAATTTTTAGCAGTGTTTCATTCAGTTCTCCAATGGAGGCTCCAAATGGTGAATCGCTTCTTGCGGTGCCCAAAACTAGGCGCAGCTCTTCATCTTCCTCATGAATTGTATCACCCATCAGCACAACAATGCAGCTACGCTCCGTCTCGCCTGGAAGCCAAATAAATGGAAGGAAACACTTTAAGTATAAAGAGCATTAACGATGTTTACATTGATTAGACCAAATATGATGTAAGTCTTGCAGTTGGTCTTATTTATATTCACTGGCAAAGTGCTCATACTGTTACAGAATGGAATTTCAAAAATTCTCCTTGGTTGCAGAGAGAAGGGGTGAATTCATTGAGGAATGTAGCATATGCCATTTGATGTCAATAAAAGTTGGCACTATTATACAGACTGATCCCTTTTAGGGAAATTGGATACAAACAAGACAGCCAACATTCAGCCAATCAGAATCAGTACTGCTGTGATGTCACCGATGATATGGGCCATGGGACAGTGTGGGTCTAGTGTTCATGGAACTATAGAAATATCTCAAACACACTGTTTCTCTGGAGTTAGACTGAGCAATGGAAAGTGAGTATGTTCATAGGATTTCAATCAAGTCATTTGTTGGGTAAAGTAGGGTGTAGTAAAACTTATTAACCTCAACAAAAGCTGTTTGGCTTTTATACACCAGGTGCTGGAATACAATGGTGTCAGCTGATGTTTAGGGGCACCACAAGCAGATCTTTTAGGGCTCCCAATATTTGGTGAAGAAGACCTCTTATGCAAACATTAAAAATGGACAGCACACCCTTGGGCCCTCCCAATGATAATTTTTATTGATGTCCCCTGCTTGCACAGAACCCAAACAAAAAGATCATACACACAAGACAATGATTTACCAGGTAAGAAGGTTATGATGGAATCATCAGTGTTTGGTCGTTCTTCAAAATCCATCATGACTTGAGCAGATCCCTGCCTTGTGTAGCAGCGCACTGTAGACTTGTAGCTGACATCTCCACTCCTGTACACTTTTGTTTCAATTTGCCCATCATTTTCATTTCCTGTGTACACTGGCTCTCTGAATTGTACCTTTGGCACTGAAAACACGTGAATAAAGCTGATGTTTCCACCAAATACAATCAGTAAAAAAAATTGGCTTATGGTGTTTCAGAGAACTCCTGGCTAATTTGGAGATCTCAGATAAACAAGCCTGACTAGCCAGTAACAACACAATTTCAAAGCAACTGAGAATGAAAAGTGTGAGTCTACTATCTAAACTGACTTGGTCTGTATTTAATAAACAATACATCAAAAAGAATTCTTACAGTCAGAGACAGTGTCATTGATAAGTACTGTAGCTTTGCTGGGCTCTCCCAGGACAGCATTCATTGGCATCTGGAGCACCAACTCAAACTTCTCTATTCCCTCCAGCACTGGCTTTCCAAGATCATCCAGAATGATTACACTGAAAGTCTGCATGTTCACACCAGGTGCAAAATCCAGATTTCGACTAATTCCGACATAGTCAGTTCCAGCTAAACAGGGAAGGAATGGGATGATGTTAGTTTGTGTTCTTTAACCCATGGTAACAAAGATGGCTGTATGAATTTAGCCAGGCACTTTTGTACCCTGTTCATGCCATAGGAACCAATAGGCTCCAGAATGGAGTGTAAGGACCTGTGCTTTCCTAATAAATACAGCACTGCCTGCATTTTTTTTGGTGTAGGCATCTAGTCTTCCTCCATCAACCACTTCCTAACCCCACCAAGCTTTGTAATCTGGCATGAGGTGAAGAGCAAAGCAATGCCCATGGAACATGTGCTAGGCAAATGAGCACCAAGAGCCATGATTTTGATTTGTATTGGGCAAATGACCCCCATTGTCTCTACTTGTTCACTTACCAACTGCTGACACAGGCTCTGTTTTCTGGGACCGCACTGTAACAGTTGCCGTTTTAGACAGATCTGTACCAGTTCTCCACACCCGAACCTCAATGTAACCTGCACTTTCATCAACGTAGTATTCCACATCTCCAAAATAGAAGGCAGGTTCTGTAAAAAAAAAAAAAATGCTGCATGACATATGACTGTTATATTTATACATTTGGGTAAATTTTTATTATTTTCGTATTTACTGTATGTTGCAGAACATACTTTAATGCATATTTATTGCGTATTTGAGGAAAATATTTTTACAGCTTTACTCACAAGTAAAGTTTGGAATTCCCATTGGGCATGGACCATATTTGTGCATTGACGCTGTCCTCTC
The DNA here is from genome assembly GCF_017654675.1 of Xenopus laevis. Taxonomy (NCBI): domain Eukaryota; kingdom Metazoa; phylum Chordata; class Amphibia; order Anura; family Pipidae; genus Xenopus; species Xenopus laevis. The sequence goes on from NC_054374.1 coordinate 142,782,026, forward strand.
CTGATTGGCCTCCTTTATAATCTGATTGTTGGCCTGGGGGCCAAACTATTGGATCATATCAAGCAAAGCTCAAAACTGAAGAGGTTTCTTGATGCCTTAGTAACCAGACATATATTATATGCTCTATGCTTAGGGCCATGACACATGAGGAGATTAGTCGCCTGTGACAAATCCCCTCTTCTGTGGGCAACTAATCTCATACAAATGCTTTCCCACCAGCGATAAAGTGATTTGCGATGGTAAAACACACAAGGTGCTTCTTTTTTCTGAAGCTGCCCATAGAAAATTAGTAGAGTAGTAGTAGTTAATGAATATATATCATGTGTATAGATGTAGCAGAAATTTTTTTTTGAGTCTGAGCCTTTATTGCAAGCTGTTGTGGAATGCTTACCCCCATGTAAGCTGTTTAGCCACTATTCAGGAAGGAAAGGCCTAGAGGCAGGGTGGCACAAGCTGAATTTATTGTACAAACATGACAAACAGCTAAGAAATAGTAGAATGCTTGACAGACTTTACAATTACTCTTCAATAAAACATCCCTCATATATGGAAGATTCTACTTAGTAGTTTGTCTATTTAAATAGTCCTGTCCAGGACAACTTGAACATGTATTCCATCTATCTGTACAGCAAGCCTTGCTTATAGAGCATAATACGTATATTAGAGTGCTTATGCCACTCTATATAAGAGCTGTCCAATGTTATCCATGCAGAAGGCCAATTATTTGACATAAAACATATTAATACTACAATTTTTGATGTTATAGTATGTCTATGGAGACTTTAAGAAGGCTGAGGACCATAAAAACCTCATAAAGGGTCACATTCGAACCTCCAGTTAGACAGCCCAGCCTTAGATAATAACCATGACTTTGAGGATAAACGTATATCTTTACACTCTACACTGACAAGCAAATGACTTACTTGCGTTACAGTCTGGACACCTGAAATTTTCAGCAAATAGGGACTTGTTAGGAAGAGTTTGTGATCTCAGTGTGGAATTTGCATTCCAGATTTTTAGATTCTGACTGGTTTTAGCAATTTAAAGGTATTTGCAATATAAAGGAAACCTCAAGGAATTAACACCAAGCTGAGCAAAACATTGAAGGAAATCATTTATGGTGGTGAAGAGTGCAATATTTTGCTATGTGAGTAACCATACCCTGGTGTTGGGGTTTTTTTTTTTGCAAGATTTGTGTGTATTGTGAAGTTATGAGCACTTGCAAAAAGCATGTGCAGGACATTGTGCTTCCGCTAGGAATGCTGGAACACAGCAGGAAAAACATGGTGGCCCAGAGGCAAAAACAATGCAGAGGCAGCTAATGGCAAACCCAGACTTTTCTTGTTTTCAGTACTTAGAGGGGTGGTTCACCTTTAAGTTAACTTTTAGTATGTTATGGAATAGCCAGTTCTAGGCAACTTTTCAATTGATCTTTATTATTAATTTTCTATCGTTTTTTCTGACTCGTTCCAACTTTCAATTGGGGGTCACTGACCCCTTTTAGAAAGAGTTTTAAGACGTTAAGGCTAACTAAATAGGTATTTGGCCTGTGTGCTCTGAAAGCTTGCAATTGTTACTTATTCAGATACCCATTTAGAAAGCAATGCTCTGTAAGGCTACAAATTTATTGTTATTGCTACTTTTCATTCTACTTAGTTCCTCTCCTATTCATATCCCAGTCACATATTCACATCAATGCATTGTTTCTAGAGTAATTTGGACCCTAGCAACCAGATTGCAGAAATTGCACATTGGAGAGCTGCTTAATAAAAGGCTAAATATCTTGAAAAATACAAATAATAAAAAATGAAAACCAATTGCTGATTGTCTCATAATATAACTCTCTACATCATACTAAAAGTTAACTTAAAGGTGAACAATCCCTTTAAGTAAGGATTAGTGATGGGCGAATTTGTCCCGTTTCACCACGAATTTCCCAGCAAAATTCAGAAACTGGTTAAAAATTCAAGAAAAGATGATTTTGATGCTGGCAACAAATTGCCGGCATCAAAATGGGCGCAAGCGTCATTAAAGTCAATGTGCGTCCGTTTATTGTCGCTGTAATTTTTGCCAGCGGTGAAACAGACAAATTCACTGCAAATTTGTGCCAAGCGAATAAATTCGCCCATCACTAGTAAGGATACAATAATTAATTAAGTCCTCAAGCACAAGTTACGGGAGTGAACAATACCGGGCACATCAATACAACTCAGTAGCCATGTTTATTAGCTGGCTCTGTTAGAAGTCGCTGTTGGAAACTGTTTCTATAAACACTCACTAGAGATGGGCGAATTTCTCCAGGATAATTTGCGAAAAATGTGTGAAACTCAAAAATTTACGCCCGCATCAATTGTGACGCCGGCGTTAAAGTCAATGGGTGTCCGAATAGTGTTGATGCGTGGTGATTTTGACTCAAGCAACTTTTCGGACGAGCATCCAATATTTTTTGACGCTGGCGAATTAATTCAGGAGTTTCGCCCGTCACTAACTGTCCTGCTCCTGTCTGTGTGACCAGACATACTCTATACATAATCTATAGTTACACTACTACCTGCCCCCTTGTACCACCTCCCCATCACATCAGTATTATATTTTTTTAAATGGTAGCAGAGTAATATGTGGCTACCGTTTGCTTGGTGTTTGTGTGCATTAATAAGACTAGAATCCTACGCTCTGAGTGAATTATGGGTAGGAAATTCACACTTGAGAGATCCATGTACTAAACCAGTGGGCCACATTTCACTCACATAAAAAAAAAGTTGCACAGCACAAATATAGATAATAAAGATACCACATGTAGATTCCCCTTCAAGTCAATGAACTGTGTAATTCTAGGAAGTTATGACCTGATGAGCAAGATAACCAGAACATGCACTTTTGCACATTCAAAGCCACCTGCTTGGAAAACCCAGATCTGTTGAACAAGATTGCTCATTGTAAATGTGAGCTTGGTGTCTGCCCCTGCCTCCGGTTTCACGGTTAATTTCCTTGAAGCAAATCTACGAGGAAGTTTAGAAGCCATGATTAGGATACAGATGCTCTGTAATTCTGAGGTCACAAAGGGAGCCCTGTACAATGAGTGTTGCTTCAGATGCAGAAAAGCTTTTATCTAGTAAGTCTCCTCAATGAATAAGGTCCAAATATTAATGACCTTCCTTTGCAGAGGGGAATAGTGTTTTGTAAGTATGTAAAGTAGATTTAGTGTAGTAGCAATGAGGAAAGGAAGGACAGGCTTAAAACGGAGCCAATTAGTAAACCGAGAAGGCAGGCACTTTGCCTTAACTGAGATAAAGAACCTAAATCTCATCTTTGTTCATTTATATCCTGTTCTTATTTGTCCAAAAACCAGAAATCTTTTACCATGTACAACATGTAATAGTGGAATAGCACCCCTCCCCCAAACCAAATTAACTACTCATTTTTTAAAGACCTGGTTATGAGAACAAAAGAAAAATATTCAGCTCTTGTCTCTGTGGGATTTCGAGAGTGGGTTTCATGAACACTAGCAATCAACTTTAGAAGTTCCCACCAATTATGGGAAACTTGGATGAAAGTCAATCTGTCATCTATACAGAGATCCACAATGTAACATGCCAGTAAGTTGGGAATCACTGCACCAAAAGAATTTTACAAAAGGGTGCTAATGTTCATTCATGGGGACAACTTACTCGTATGGATTAAAAGGCAAATATGAAGAAATGAATTTAATTTGTGCACACAGAAAGAGTGAATTCAGTTCCAAATAAGTCTGGGACACTTACCACAACCATCCATGCGTTTAAGACCCCACATTTTCCCTAAACTAACCATGAAGTAGAACTGCTCCTATCTGCTCAACTCTACTCTCTCCTTCTCTGGTGACATTAACTAAAAAATAGATGCCGGCATTTTACTTCTTTACAAAAACCCATTCGGGCTAAAGCTGGCCAAAGACGTGTAGACCTTCATATCGGATGAATGACCCGACCTGCCACTAACCTTTCAGATTAAATAAAGTAGTAAAACAACAGATCAGTAGATGTTCTGCCCCTGCCCCAGCAATTGTATGAAAGTTATGTCCGACAAAAAAGCTAGTGACAGTCTCCCACTGATATACGTCAGATCGGCAATACATGCAGAGATATTATCGGCAGCCAACAGAAATTTTCTAATCTGTCTGATCGTCTAAACAACCGATCGCCATGGCATGAAAAAATGTCGGGACACTCCACACACGGCCCGAAAATCGAACAAATCTTCGATCAAATCTTTGCGTCTATGGCCAGCTTTACTTATGAAGATTGCTGAGCTTTTTTCAGTACAAAACCCCATGTGATTAGTAAACTCATACCGGGTTGCCTGAGCACGAAAGCTTGGGCAATCATAATTGAGCCCCTTTGTGCTGTTTATAAGTATTTTTAGTTTTCATATTTGAGAAAAATTAAAAAGAAATGCATCGATCGTTAACCAAAACTAGTTGTCTTTTGTTTTACAGCTCTTAAAATTATGGGGTTGAATTCTGTTCAGCCAGAAGTAGGATTCAAATACTACAACCAGTGTAAGTTTCAGAGTTGGGCCAAATAGAATTGGCGCCCAAGGTGCACATGCCACCTGCCTCCTGCTCTCTTGCCCCACACTTGGTCTGTACACCACCTCCGCTCACTCCAATAGCTGCTTTTGCTCCCCCCTTATTTCTGACCCTACTGGGATTCCAAAACCAAACTGATAAACTATAAACTTTTATTACACACACAATGTCGAGAATATTTTTTTTACAAATGTTCAAAACGCAGTCAATGCAGAGCAGTATTTGGTTATTTTTTTACTTATAATAAACTAAGATTTGTACTCCAGTGGCCACAACAGAGGCAGTTACCCTGGGTCCCTTTAACCCAATTAAGGTAGTCATGATATTAGCAAACTAGGCATGCATAACATTGCTATTGCTGTCAACATATCTTGGCATGTGAGGTTTCCACATTCCACAGAAATTAAAGTAATATAAAGCAGCGCTCCAGTTGCCATGGCAAGTGGCCTGGAACAAATGGCGCACAATCGGGAACGGGTTAAGGGAGATTAGCATACTGTAAAGTGCTTAACTCCAGGTGTGCTCTATACCATACCAATAGCACATATACTATGTTCATATATAATAAGACTACCATTCACAGGAATATTGGCAAAATCTGAATCAAACCAATTTTTGTTCAAACACCTTACTAAAGGAATTGTGTTTTTTCCCAGTTTGTGAAACATTTTTGTTAATCTTTGCCAGGCTCCAAATGAAAATGAAATGATGCAGAGCAGAAGGTCGCTGTTGGAGTCAGACTGCAGAAAGCTTTGGTGAGACTGCCAGGCCTTTGTGTTTGATGTGATATAAATCAGCTTCTAAGGTCCTAGGCAGTGAGCTTGGCACCTTTCATCTTCTTGCCATTGTTGGCATTACTTGTACAAACAAAAAGTAAATTCATCTTGATATCGGTGTTAGCAGGGTAGGGCAGAATGGCCATTGCTTTCATACACGGGACAACTGGATGCCACTTACTCAAGAGAACCTGAATTTACAGATGATGTATGGGCACCTTAAACAAATACCCAATCATTAAAGGGAACCAATTATGGGTTTTAGAAAAAATGCATTCTTGCACTTCTGAATATAAAAACAGGACTTACTCTTAACATTTTTCTACCCAATTTTAACCTGTTTTGCAAACACCTATGGCAGGGGTCCCCGACCTTTATATAACGGTGAGCAACATTTAAATGTAACAAAAGTTGGGGAGCAACACAAGCATGAATAACTCTCAAGGGGTGCCAAATAATGGCTGTGATTGGCTATTTGGTAGACCCTATGTGAACTGGCAGCCTACAGGAGGCTAAACTTGACAGTACACCTAGTTTGTATGCAATTAAAATGTGCTTTCAAGCCTGGAATTCAAAAATAAGCACCATGTTGCTCGCGAGCCATTGGTTGGGGACCACTGATCTATGGAAAGTGCACACTGCCCACCACATTGGGCAGAGCCCCCGGGCCCACTTTAATTTGTTCATTAAAGGAGAAGGAACATAATTTTCTACTTGGTGACTACTTTTACTTACAGTACTTGACACCCTGGGCTGGTGCTCCTATCAGCAGAAAATCCCACCGTCCTGGGTTTCTACTAGCGAGCACCATGGAGCTATCCTATTCCTGCTTTTTTGTTTTTATTTATTTATTTATTTTTAATTTCCAGGGGCAGATGAATGCGCAGTAGAGCGAAATAGGCAGCTTTTTCGTTGAATTTTGGCTTTTTGTTCTACTGCGAATGCACAACTGCGAGAAAACCTGAAGAAGCAGGAAGAGTATCTCTCCATGGTGCTCGCTAGAAGAACGGCCGGTGCGGTTTTCTGCTGATAAGGGCACCAGCATGGGGTGTCAGGCTAGTCAATTGGGGGTGCCTAACTTTTAATGACTTGGAGGAGATCATAGAAAGTAGTGTATCTGTTCGCTGAGGACCCAAAAATATGCCACACAATTAATTTCATCCAGGATGTGTGTCCTTCATAAACTGGCAATCTGGGTGGTCAAGTGGTACATGAAATTTAATATTGATCAGTAAGGTTGGGATTTAAATATATGTAAGTCACTAATACCCTTAATGGGACTCATTTAGGCAACGCCTTTATGGAGAAGGACCTGCAGTAATGAGAACAGGAAGGGCTAGCTTGTCCTGTGATAAAAGAGGTAAATAAACGTTCCCTTTTACAAAGCACTAGTAAGGGAGCAGCTAGAAATTTGCCATGTAGTCTTGGTCTCCAGTGCTTAAAAGGGAGATTAATGAAATAGGAAAGATCAGCCAATAATTTCCAACATGGATGCTACCACTGAACCAAAAGAAGTTTTTATTATAGTGAAAATATAGTCATATACATTAGGAATAAGTTAACTTCTAAAAAACAGAAATAAACTGTCTACTCTGGTTCTGGCAACTATTTAAATTTCTGTCAGGAGAGCAAAATAAATAAATAAATACATACAAATAACAATATGACCTGTCTTGCTTTATGGCAGAGATTTCAGATATACCCTTCAGGGCAGTGCAATAGTCTGACAAGGCATAAAGCAAATCAATGACCTATTATCTGAAACTATTATTTTACACACTTCTGCTTATAGAGAGCTGATTTAACTGTGAAAGTGAGAGATAAATAAGAACAGTTAGCTGAAGCACAGTGAAACCCTTGAACTTTTACATGAAATCTTAACATATATTGTGACAATTTAAGAGGACTTACATCTGATCTGCAGTTTTATTGAGTTATTGCATTTGTTGGACAAATAACTAGGAGATTCCACCACCTAAGAGTAGTACTTCCAGCCCATCAGAGATATTATTATCCATGGTTATTCCAGGGAGCCCTGGGGAAGCTTGGGAATCCTGAAGATAAGATTTCAGACCAGAATTGCTACAGTAAATCATGTTATCTCCTTCTCTTAATGAGGATATGGGATTCCAATGAGAAAATTAATTGGTGATTATGTGTGTTCTCAGTTTCTGAACATCAAAGGCTTTGAATGCCCTGCAGATTGTTAAAACAGCTTTTTAATAGGGTCAGCATAGCTGGCAAAGAGAAGCAATAGAGTTATAAAGTTATATTTAACCTGAACTGAACTCTTTCATGTCCCAACTCCATTGTCCTTGATGTACACAGTTTAGATTTCTCATGTTTAGATAACTACATGCTTATCTTTTGGTATTTATCTCTTTAAGGCAACATTAGATTTCTACTTGTATATTGCTCAATACCTATTGTATGTTCTACCACAAAATAGACATTATCACATTCATACACCATAAAGAGCTATGAATCATCATGGATATTTTGGGACTTATTGAATTTGATTGATTGCTGAGCACTGGGGCAGGTTCTGGGCATGGCCAGATAGAACAAGTATAGGTTCCATTATCTAGAAACTTGTTATATAGATAGTTCTGAATTAAGGAAAGGCGATCTCCCATAGGCTCAATTTAATCTAAATAATTCAGCATTTTAAAGCAGATTTCTCTTCAATAATAAAACAGTACAGAGTACTTCCTAAAACAAAGATATGCATAATCCTTATTGGTGGAGAAACAATTCAATTGGGTTTAATTAATATTTATATTACTTTTTAGCAACAGTATGAGAAAAATATGGAAATGCCCCTTATCTGGAGCTCTCCCTATTAAGCACACTTTGTTAATCGTAATTAATAAAGGTCAGTGTAAGGCCTGTTTTAAGATAATAAAAAAAAATTAAGTCTCTGCTACAAGTTATTTAAAAAATGCCCTTTAAATGGTATTTCTAGTGAAGTCAGAATTAGAATGAATATTTTGAATTGCACTCTAGTGAATTTGATCATTGCAACATTAATAGAATCTTGAGAAGAGACTGGCCAACATCTATTTATTGTTGCTGCAGTTGTTAAACATATTAAGTTTCAGCGCTTTTGCAAGATTTGCTCAGATCCTACAGTATAGCTGGGAGATTTGCTGCTCTAATGTATATGAGTGAAAATAAGACAGCATACTTATATGCGTTATTTTTTTATATACTATCATAATCAGCAGCGCTTTACAGAGACTATCCATCATTCACATCAGTCCCTGTCCTAGTGGAGCTTATAGTGTAAGGACCCTATTATTTTCACACATGTAGGGTGAATTAGATCAGGAGACAATTCACTTGTCTGTATGTTTTTGGAGTGTGGGAGGAAACCAGAATACCCAGAAAGACTCAGAGATAACATAGACAATTAGGGCTCTAACATATCAGTGCATACGGGAATGCGAGAGTTAACAGACCCCATTCTTGCAACCTCTGGAGCAGTGCATATGAAGAGAAAAATACAAAAGGTGTTTGTTGTTAATAATAAATATCTAACAGTCCTCCTTGCTCATTTTAGTGCCAACTCCCTATGGTTTGGGGCTTTAGCACTCCTACTATTATATCAGTGATAACCAGGAACTACTGTGACAAACAGAATGGGTTGTTCAGTTAGGGAAGTGCACTCCAAGCGCCAAAGAAGACAGCTATAACATTGGAGCCAATACTTGGCTGTAAAGTTACAAAACCAAATATTAGCTTTATTTAAATGACCTATATGGCTCTTTCATCATAGAAGCTTTCATGGCTAAAACCATTAAAAAGTACCATAAGGGTCAGGGCACACGCTCAGATTCGGGGAGATTAGTCACCCAGCGACAAATCTCCTCTTCTTCTGGGCAACTAATCTCCCTGACCTGCCTCCCGCTGGCTAGAATGTGAATCGCCGGCGGGATGGCACTCGGAGAGCTTCATTTTCTGAAGTCATTTTACAAGAAAACTTCGGGCAACTATGGAAAAACAAAGTGATCCGAGTGCCATCCCACTGGCAATTTACATTCTAGCCGGTTCGGGAGATTAGTCGCCCCGAAAAAGGGGAGATTTGTCACCGGGCGACTAATCTCCCCAAATCTGAGCGTGCGCCTTGACCCTAAATAGGATGTTGGATAATCAAAGCACACAAAAAGTGTGTCTTTATCTTAATAACAGTTAAATAATAGTTAAAATATGAAGGTCTGATTATTGTTTGGGTTTCACAAGGCAGAAATCCCCAACACAGAGTTGTGACCCAAAACAGCCCTAAGAAAAACTGTTCGGGTCAAAAGCAAACAGGTGCCAATCATATATGCTATGAATTAAGGAGCATGAGAACATAGTTGTTTGTCAGGGACAAGTGTGTGATGCATGTAAGATCCAACAAGTTGAGACTTGCTTCCAAAAACCATAGAATTAGCTGAACAGTCAGTGGCGGAACTACCTGGGGTGCAGGAGGTGTGACTGCACCATGGCCCCCACCTCCTCGGGGCACACCGGCAGTTCACGGGTAGTAACTAAGGGGGTAGTTACGTTACTGTGTACAGTGCAGTTGTGAGAAGGTTCCAGAAGCTATTAAAAGCTATGGTGAGTTACCCATATTATCTGGTATTTTTCTCATGGATGCTTATATGTTTAAAGCTTTTCCTATACTAGAATTTCATCTGATATTAATGTAACACCAATCTGGGCTATCCACACCACAGATAGATTGGGTGCCAGGAGGTTCTTATGATGCAAACAAAGAACAATGTCCCCAGGTTCTACTCACATATACAGATGAGGTATTAGCAAATGACACACAGTCACATCAGGCATTATGCAAATTTGCAGATTCAGTACGCCATTCCCATACAGGGCACTGTTCAGGAAGCCACCTGCTACCTAACATCCCTCCTCACTGAGGTCCCCGCACTGGAGGCATCACACAGAGCCTCTGGGAAGCTACTCCCTGCTGCAAATCCTTGTTTGAGCTTCAGCTGCTCTTTCTCTTTACCCTATCTGCCTTTCTCTCCTAGAGAGACTATTACAAGTCTTCCCTGTTCTCGCTAATCCTCATTCACGGGGTTTCCTGGTCCCCGACTTCTTCTCCAAAGCACATGGGCCTTTCCGAGCCTAGCTGTACCCAGGCCCCCCTGGGCACATCCAGCCGGATCACCATCCAGAGGCCAAAGAGGAAGAGGCCACTCCTCTCCAACACTATATTGTTGTACAGTGTGGCAGGAAGTTGTCATTACACCTCTTGGCCAATAACACTAAGCAAAGGGAGGGGCCTTAAAGCCATAGGGGCAGATTAACCCGCTATGGGCCCCTACATTAATTTTCAGGAAGGCTAGGCATAAATTGTGGTGGATCAGGATTGTGGCCTAAATTGCCCCTGCTTTTAATATGTTTAATATGTTTAACTGTTGGAAGGTAGATGAGTAGGAGCTGTAAATGAGTGGGTAATGTCACTGCAAATTTACGCCAACATTAGAATAAGAAGAATAAGAGTTTTACATCACATGGATACTATGGGGAGATTTACTAAAGGGTGAAGTGGCCGTCACTAGCGAAAATTTGCCTCATCCGCAGGGACATCATATTCTGTATGCCAAAAAGTAATAAAAGTTATAGAAAATGCAACCATTTGAGGGGCATGCCCCACTTGTTTTGGGGTGGGTTCATGTCTAGGACATTAGAAGATCTCTTTTGTCTTTATTTTGCTTCCTTGAACATTTTTAATAAAAAACCATTTGAACCAACATCTATAATAAAGACTTTTATATGACCAATATGTACCCAACCTATTCAAATTGACTTAAGCCTAAGAGTACTAACGAAGTTTTGCTAGGCAGAGACGAACGCTAGCGAAAGATTGATATCAAATGCTTGCGCTGACTAATTAACGAGAAGAGCACTCGGACGAAGATGGTGCCCTTGAACTCGGCAAGAGAGGACCTGCACGGAGGGGTGACTAACAAGTTAGGGGCATTTGCCCGGGGGGAGGTAGGCCGGGGGGGAGGGGTTTTGCGCTGAAAGGGTTTCCTTCTCCTTTAAGGTGAGTAGGGTTACTAGACCTGACCTCTCTAGGTTCCACTGGAGCACTGCCTGCCTGCTCGGGCCAGAGTTAACACAAAATGGACCCTGAGCACATGGCTGATCTCTCATATGACTATGAAGATTTTCATTCATCCAGGTCATGGTATATCTAGTATAGGTCAATCTAAAAACAACTGGACTTGCTGCGTAATCAATGAAGACGTTTCACTACTCATCCGAGCAGCTTCTTCAGTTCAACTGACTGATGTGGGAAGTTTTCGGCATATAAACTCTTCCACTGATCCATTTACAAAGGCACATTGTAACTCTTCAAAGAGGTGGCAAGGAAACCCACTCATACGGATCAGTATCTGTTGTTTGATTCCCACCATCCACTGGAACACAAACTGGGTGTCATAAGAAACCTGTACCACCGGGCGGAATGTGTGGCAACTGATACAGAGTCCAAAGACAAAGAGCAAAAACATCTCAGAGGAGCTTTGAAAGCGCGTGGCTACCCAGACTGGGCCTTTGTCAAAACAGCAGCAACCAAGCCCAACAGGAACACCAATAGAAATAACCGCCCGGAGACACATAGTAGGCGAAACATAGTCATCCCATATGTAGCTGGAGTGTCAGAGAAACTAAGGAGGATTTTCAACAAACACCACGTCCCTGTGTTTTTCAAACCTAGCAACACACTGAGACAAAAACTGGTACACCCAAAGGATCCAACCCCTAAAGAAAAACAAAGCAATGTGGTATACGGAGTCCAGTGTAGCGAGGAGTGCACAGATCTATACATTGGGGAGACAAAACAACTGCTCTCCAAATGAATGGCTCAGCACAATGTTAGCCTATGGGGACCTTCCCCATAAGATTTCTAAGCTTTTTTTGATCGAAGGAAAATCCTTCGATCGATGGATTAAAATCCTTCGAATCGTTCGATCATTCGATCGAAGTATTTGCGGTAAATCCTTCGATTTCGATATTCGAAGCCAAAGGGATTTTACTTCGATGGTCCAATATTGAGGGTTAATTAACCCTCGATATTCGACCCTTAGTAAATGTGCCCCTAAGTGTCCCAACAGGCACGAAACACATCACACCATGTCCTAATAACCTTTTTGTATTTTTTTACTTGCTGCTTTATTACTTTTTGGAGAAACTCACATTTTTGGTTTTGTTCCTATGTGTATGCACCCATAGACTGGGGTGAACTGTGAGTATGCCCTCCTGTTTATATTCTATTTTTTAAAACTGTATTTATTTTAGTAGTGCTTACATGGGTTCGATGCACCATTTCTTCTTTTTTGTAATACAAATAACTACTACCAAAATATGTGATGCCACATATTTAATCCAAGGTCACGTTGGTGGTGTTGCAACTAACTGTAGTCCTATATACTGTAGACAGCTTTGATTAGATCACACAGGGATGACTCTGATAACGAACATAGGAGGCTTCTGGCTACAGATGTTTGTTAGACACCATGAGGCCATAAATACAGTCCAAGGGAGGAAACATTTGCAGCAGACAAGTTATATTTCATATAGGCACCATGGAATTCCTTGAAATCAGTTAGAAATGTAAAATTTACAACCTGTTCATTCTGCTGTCTCAAGCACATTAAATTAACTTGACTTGTATATTACTTGTATGGAGTTTCAGTCCCGATATATGTGTATTGGATAACGGAGTCTACCATCAACTGTTTAAGGACTGTTAAACCATTTACCTATTGTAAAATACATCTCCCATGATTCTCAATGGTTGGCCCAGAGAAGTGGCTAAGTTTAAAACATGAATAGACCTATAAGTTATTAATGGATATAATTATTATTACTACTATGGAGTTGCTTGGCCAATTTCTCCAATACTTGGAAACCAACAAAATGCAGAAGCTTTGTGTTTCTCAGCTGAAGACGGATACATTACATTATTAGTCACCGGGGGGGGGGGGGCATGTTAGACAAATGTTTACTTAGCCTCCCTCTCATTAAAGGGGTGGTTCACCTTTAGTTAACATTTTGTATGTTGTAGAATGGCTAATTCTAAGCAAATTTTCTCTTGGTCTTCATTTTTTCTTTTTTTTTTAAAGTTTTTTTGAATTATTTTCAAATGGGGGTCACTGACTCCATCTGAAAACAAATGCCCTGTAAAGCTGCAAATATATGGATATAGCTACTTTCTATTGCTTATTTTTCTATTCAGTCCCTCTCCGGTTCATATTCCAATCTCTTATTCAAATCTGTGCATGGTTACTAGGGTAATTTGGACCCTAGCAACCAGACTGCTGAAACTGTAAAACTGGGTAGCTGCTGAATAAAAGCTAAATAACTCAAAAAAATTAAAAGGTGAAAATTAAAGGTGAACGACTCCGTTAAGCAAGATTGACCTGCTCTTGTTTGTCTGAAAGACATGTAAAGTTGCAACACAGCATCGGGAAACTCATTTTAGGAGACCACTAGCCTATGAGTAAGTGCCCACTTCAGGCACAAAGCGCGTTAGGCTTACATATGTCCAAATGATGGTTTTTTCATTTTACAAAACACTTTTAGCTACTGCTTTACTGGAGGATGTCTCTCCCTACATTTCAAAAAAATACATATTGCAAAAATTATTGGCAAACCTTTGGACTGGGGGGTTACCTTGGTAAAAGACCACTCTATAAGTTATATTATTCTTTTGTTCTTTTTCCTTTTTATCTTTTTCATTTTTTCCTTTTCATTTTTGACCTTTGGCAAGAAACGGAGCTACACACCACTGTCTATGCTGTTAACTCATTGTAGGAGTCAATTAAATTAAGTATCCATTACTTTGAGATTTATTTGGATCACTGTGTGGCTTTAACATCTAATACACTGTCAAAGAATAGCTGCAAGGCCAATGACAGCTGAATGTGTGAAAGCCTATAACTGGCAAATGCCTTAGCCACATGTCCTTGCCTTCCCAAACATGCGCTGTAATAAAAGTTCTTGAGTCTGCTCTGCACCCTGATATTGAGACCAGCAGAATGTGCCAGTTGTGCTTACTATGAAACTTGGCATCAATCCCAATGGGGAGAAAACGGTGACACTGGCTGTGGTGGTACAGTCCAGTGAGCCTGTTAATACATAATTATCACTAAGCAAAGCTAAGGCTGCACGAGCCCTGCACTTTAGCCAAGCGAATGTCATTTCTTTTATCTTCCACTTCTGTTCCTGTAACAAATGATCTTTTAAAATGAGCAAGAGCTGTCCTTGGGTTTCCCTGTGTTCTTGAACTTGCCAACATTTCTATTTTCTCTGGCACCTCTCCACTCACTGGAAAAAAAGAAGTGATAGTGCAATATCGGTCTGCTTCCTACTTACTCCTTACAAGGATCCATTCATTTTTAAGATACTGTATCTTAAAAGGAAATTATACTCCATGTATTCATAGGATTAATTTTCAATTTATTTGCCCTTAAATAGAGAGCCGATTATAAGCAGCTACTCATTTTCAGGGCTGTATTTTCTAGCAGGTGACACATGGATGCCTGGATGTAAATTTTTTTTTACTAGCTTGGGCTGATAGACACTTACAACAAAGGTTGGTGGCAAAGGTAGGTGGGGGAGGGGGGAGTGCAACCCTTCTACTGGTTTGGCATCAGAATTTCTGTAATGCCAGTGGGCAGATATGGAAACATAGGAGACAAGAGCATCACCTCCTATGTGCTTAGGGCAACAGTATGCATAAATATACCACCACTGTTCACTGAATCTGTATACACAAAACAATAGACTTGTTGTTCCATAAACAGCTAAAGGAAAGCAAGTTCTTTAGTAATATTTTTATCAAATTAGGTTACATGTGTAGTGGTATTGCCACAGATATATTTATACTTTATGTCCAGTGTCTGCACTCTTACCGGATTGAAGACAATTCCTGGTGCAAGGGTCAAAGTTTCATTATACAGTCTAATAAACGGATATGCATTAAAATAAAACACAACTGATTCACGTAAAGTTGGAGCGCGGGTCCTTCTATTATACTATATACATATAGACAAATACAAGAGTCCTCTGCACTCAACCCAATGTCTGAACAAGCACTTTTTTGCCTGGAATGGCACAATCCAGTCACTTTGCTGACAAGGTTTAGATCCTATCCTAAAAATGGTTCTAGGCCAAAATGTGTCCTTCGTGCACAATGACTGGTAGATGACATTTTTATCGCTAAGAGAAACTGGGTGGCATTTGACGGTATTCTGATTTTCTCCACCAACATTTCCACTAATGCTTCATGTGACATTAGCCTTAGGTCTTATTATTATTAATAACGTGTACACTCAAGCAATTCCATGGTTAAAACAGAAAAATGGACTGATGTTGAAAAGGTACATCCATCCATCAAGCGCAAGCTACTACTCAAATAACCCTTCCTATCTTCTAGTTACTCAATAAAACCACTTCCACCAAAAAAAAAAATTCCTTGCCTTAATGTCTAGCTCTCAATCCCTGAAATGCTTGGAACTGGCTACTCCCTTTTTTGAAACAAAAAAGAAAAGTATATATGGCAACAACAGATTCCATGACACTTGAACTTCTCCCTTATCATTCCTATACTTTAGGAAAGACAGCCATTTCCATTTTGGAACCATCCCTTTGATCTACTGACCATAACTCAATTTACCAATTATGTGTTGCTAAATCTCTTAAAGCTGACCCACAGTACCAAGTCTAGCAGAGCATCACTAAGCTGCAAATTCGTTTGTTCGGGCAGGTGCCATAGCCTCCGCACAGAGGACTGTGGGAATTCCCTCTGAAGACCTTATAGGACAGCTGTAGAAATTAACTTTTCCTTGTCCCCCATGTTGTACAAATAACTGCGTTGTTTTTAATGCCTCCTTGTAGTTTAGCACTAATGAACCGTACCAGACCTTTAAGGCTTTGCCCTCCTCCATAAACTTTCTTTATTTCTGCTACCAGCAATTGCTGACTTTGTGCAATGCAATAAGTGGGAGCCAGTTTTCCGTAAAGTCAAGGAGTCACTAAAGTATTCTAAAATAAGATTTAGCCACTGTACCATACACATTCAATTGTGTGATTTACCTTGGAGTCAGGCATATATGTAAATGTTATGATTAAATGAAATATGTTGTATAACGCTGTGCTTTATATATGGCTGGGTAGGGATAAAGGTCACTCTGCCTTTCCCAACTGTTTGAGTTACAGGCAAATCTAACTTATTAGAGAAAGAGAAACAAAATAGGTGCGCTCAGCCATTAAGGACTGACATTTCATTCAGGATTCCAAATAACAGATTTTAAGCGAACGTTAAAGAACTTTAATACATAACTAAGAATATACAGTACGTCAATTTTGATAAATCACTTAAGAGTTTCTCCAAGAAAATTCAGGCCCTGAGGGTTCTCAGATGGACATTTATTCACAGTCCTTGTGCCTTTATATGGACACAGAACTCCTATGTGTCTCAATAAATTACAGTAGCAGGTACTGCATATTATATACTAGATCAAAGCTGATTAACTTGTGCATGGATATACAACAAACATGGTTTTATTTGAATTCACATTTACCTTTGATTTACACATACTCAAAAAGTTGTATGAAAAGTCCCTGTAGGTAACCTGTAAATACCTTTAAATACTTCTACAGGCTTGAAATGTTGATCCTCTTTAAATTCAGAAAAATATTTTTTTATACAGTAACCTAAAATTATTATAAACAGTAACAAGAAAAACCTCCAACTCATCCATCCTAGTCTCTAACCTTGGAGAAAAAGGCCTACACAAAACCCTACAAATGGAAATAAGACATGGGAAATGCACCATATGACCAAAAGTATGTGGACAACCCTTATAATTATTGGAAATGGCTACACCCATCATAGCCGACACAGATGGCACTACCGCATACAATTACATAGCTTCTTTGTGGAATCAGTTTAGGACCCTGAACATGAATAAGGTCCATACAGAACAGTGGAAGAACTTGAGTGGTCTGCACAAAGCCCTGATCTCTCCTGTGGGATGAACTGCTATGTAGATTTGTCTTCACTCTTTTCAGTTAATTAGCTAGGTGCAAGTCAGACCAGAGAAATGACAAAAAGTCTTACTTTATTGGACCACTTTTGTAAATTCATGATATAATAAGCACACAGCTCATCAGTATACTGTGGGATGAACTGGAAATCTGATACAAACTGAACCTGATCTACAAGATCAGTGCCTACTTGGAGCCAAGTCCAAAAAACAATGTTCAAGCATTACGTGGAAAGCTGTACCTTACTATTTAAATTCATTCCACCACTTTCAGCATGATGGAATTTTTTTTATCATACTATACATACACAGTATATATATATATATATATATATATATATAAAAATGGCAAAAAAGGACCAGCACTCCGTGTTCCAAGAAAGTCAAAATGGTTTATTCAAAACTCACAGTGTCTCCAACGTTTCGACCCTCTTTGGGGTCTTTATCAAGGATCCTTGATAAAGACCCCAAAGAGGGTCGAAACGTTGGAGACACTGTGAGTTTTGAATAAACCATTTTGACTTTCTTGGAACACGGAGTGCTGGTCCTTTTTTGCCATTTTTCTACATAACCATATTTGGCCATGCACCCGGCATAAAAACGTATGTGAAGGAGTGCGGGTATTTTTCGATAATCCTGCTATATATATATATATATATATATATATATATTAAATTATATATACTAAACTACAACCTTTTTGCAGACCAACTACTTCCAAGGAAGGAGCTCTGAATCCCCTTTTATATTAACACTGTTCACTACAGGAATATTTACTAGCTGAATGTATTATTAAATACATTCTAATATGCATAGCTCATATTATTTAAGGCATCCTTCTGGACAGACATAAACTGCATCAAATCTAAATAATCATTTTAAGATTTCATAATTACTTACCATCATCCTTGTCAGGCAGAATAACAATCTGAGCAGAAGGGAAATCAAAACCAATTTTCCCCCCCATGGGCATACTCAGCGTGACATTGAAAAACTCAGCCTCCTCGTACAAGGAATCATCTATGATAACCACTCGGCATGTTTTCTCCCGATCCCCTTTGTCAAATCTCAAAACACTGTTGTGATCCTCAGGCCTCGATATGTAATCAGAGTACGACAAAACGGATGTTGGGACGGTTCCAGAAGCCGTTCCTGCAACAGATGAATGAAATGCAAATTACACTTGCAATTTGTCAGGTTTTGATATGTCTTCAAGGCAAATGCTCAACAACAAAGAGCATTATGAAGAATTGCTTATAGTAACGGGAACATAAACTCTTATCTCTTTGACTTTGATATCTGGCAGTCTCATCAATGTCATTATAAATAGGATGATGGAGGAATTTATGCCTTTAGTAAAGCTGACACTTAAACCATTGTAGGTTCTGGGTTTTTCATACACCTGAGAATGACATTATTTTATCACATATGGCCACCGTTACTTACAACTAGATTGAAATCTTCAATAAATAAAACTGCTCTGGCTTCATTCTCTGTCAAGTCTGACCATTCACAAGCATAATGTGGATAAATTCTGCAAATCACATAATTGCCCTTAAAGGAGAAGGAAAGGTTAAAACTAAGTAAGCCTTATCAGAAAGGTCCATCTAAATACACCAGTAAACCTCCAAAGTAATGTTGCTCTGAGTCCCCTGTCAAAAGAAACACAGCATTTCTTTCCTTCTATTGTGTACACATGGACTTCTGTATCAGACTTATTGCTATCAGCTTAAACCTCATTGCCCTGGGCAAGAGCATGCTCAGTTTGGTCCTCTTCCCCACCCCCTCCCTTCTCTACTGTAATCTGAGCCCAGAGCAGGGAGAGACTCAGACAGGAAGTGATGTCACACCACAGTAATACTGCAGCTCCTATCCTAAACAAACAGAGAGTTTCTAGAGCTTTTTACTCAGGTATGGTAAAACATTCTACAGAATAAATATAGCATTCTAGCTTGCACTATTGCAGCTAATCTATTGGCAATAAAATGCCTCCGTAGCTTTCCTTCTCCTTTAAATCAGTTTGGGTGGCAAATTTGCATAGATTTGTATTTTGAATGTTTTGTCGCCTGAGCATTAAGGTCTATAGCAAATATTTCTATGTGTCATTTCCCTTAGGTGGTGATTTCCATAGAAGAGATCATATCAAAGAAAGGGTCTAGCAGGTATTTCTCTCACCAAGATTGATGTTCTTGTTTGAGTTTGTTAGGAAGGCGAGGTGCACGTTTGTATGAAGAATGCAACCAAAAGCGTCTCTTGCATTCTTCATCTCCCCCCACCATTTTGTAATAATTGAGCTCTATGATGTTATTTTTAAGTTGGAGCAGCTATCCAATAAAGGACTAAAAACAACTACAAAAAAACCCCATATTTGAACAATACACTCTTGGGAATTGCACTGGCTGCATTAACAGCAATTTTCATATCAGTAAATGTTTTACCTTGCTGTGTATAGCACAAAACCATCAATTCCTGGTTCAAGTCTCCACGTCTCCGGACTGGAATAAATAGCTCCCCAATGTCTTCTTCAATTTTATAAATCGGCTCTGGGATAAACACAGTTGACTCTACAGAAAAATAGAAAAGATTTCTTTTAAATGGCTGAACTTAATATCTATGCAAAATATCTAGAATAAATATACTGTCTTCCATTAGGCTACAAATATCTATCTTGGGTGTAGCGACTCAAGTATTTCACAGCAGAATTACTTCTTTGGGGATTTTTGGAGATTGCACAAATATTATTTCAACTCAAGTAATATAGTGTGTTCCAGGATCTCCCTTGCCATTTCAAGGAACTTGATGAAGTTATTACAAGTCACTCATCCTAGACCATCACTTCTGCTATGAATCCTGGGTATTTAATCATTTCTGAAAGCCAAAAGATTTCCATTCCTCTCCACTCTCAAATTCTACTGCAAGCAAAGTGTGTATCTAGTGGTGCACCTCCCAAAAATGAAACTGTTTCCCATGGCCCTTGATCCACTAGCCTTGCTCAGTTATTACAATGTCCCTGTGAGCAGGGCAGTCCTTTAGAAGTTGATGGGCCAGGGCAATCTATCTAGGGTGTGGCCTACATAATAATTAATAAGCAGATGACTGACCAATCAGCACAGGGTCTGCCACTGTCTGTTGAAGCCAATGGCAGCTGCCCCTATTTGCCATCTCCAAAGATCTGCTTTGCCTATAAGCTGTACCCGTGTGTAAGAAAGCATGCATTTTAAGATCAGCTCATACAACAAATGCAATGCCTCATTTATGAATACAGATGTCATGCTTTTTACCGATAATGCAAATGCAGTTTTCTGCAAATAAGCCATACAGAATTTAGTATTAAAGGAAAACCATACCCCCAAAATGAACACTTAAGAAACAGATAGTTCATATCATATTAAGTGGCATATTAAAGAATCTCACCAAACTGGAATATATATTTAAGTAAATATTGCCCTTTTACATCTCTTGCCTTGAGCCACCATTTAGTGATGGTCTGTGTGCTGCCTCAGAGATCACCTGACCAGAAATACTACAACTCTAACTGTAACAGGAAGAAGTGTGGAAGCAAAAGACACAACACTGTCTGTTAATTGGCTCATGTGACCTAACATGTATGGTTTGTTGGTTTGTTTGTGAGTACAGTGAATCCTACGATCCCAGGGGGCGGCCCTTATTTTTTAAAATGGCAATTTTCTATTTATGATTACCCAATGGCACATACTACTAGAAAAGTATATTATTATGAAAATGTTTTATTTACATGAAGCAGGGTTTTACATATGGGCTGTTTTATGCAATATCTTTTTATAGAGACCTGCATTGTTTGGGGGGTATAGTTTTCCTTTAAAGGGGTTGTTTGCTTTTGAGCTAACTTTTAGTATGATGTGGAGAATGCTATTCTGAAACAATATGCTACTGATTTTCATTTTTCATTAGTTGTAGTTTTGAGTTATTTAGCTTTTTATTCAGCGGCTCTCCAGTTTGAAATTTTAGCAGTCTGGTTGCTATGGTCCATATTACCCTAGAAACCATGCATTAATCTAAATAAGAGACTGAAATATGAATAGGGGAAAGCCTGAATAGAAAGATACATAATAAAAAGTAGCAATAAATGTGCTTTACAGAGCATTCGTTTTTTAGATGTGATCATTGATCCCCATTTGAAAGATGGAAAGAGCATAATTAACAAAAACTATAAAAAAAATTAACAGACTATTTGAAAAGTCGCTTAGAACGGCCGATTCTATAATATACTAAAAGTTAACCACTGCTTTAAAACACATTAACTACTTATGCAGACCCACCCACCTCTCTCTCATTTTAACAGTATGTGTGAAAGAGCATTTTTGTCTTGCAAGAACAAAAATATATTTGAGGGGATGTTAAAATTTCCCCATTAGGGTAACTCTGAGGGGCACATTTACGGATTTAAATGCGGATTTACCGTATTTAGTACGATCGAAGGAAAAATTGTTCGGTCGAACGATTAAATTCTTTGAATCGAACGATTCAAAGGATTTTAATCCATCAATCGAACGATTTTCCTTCGATCCCAAATTGGTAGGAAAGCCTATGGGGACCTTCCCCATAGGCTAACATTGGTGCTCGGTAGGTTTTCAATGGCTAAGTAGGTGGTCGAAGTTTTTTTTAAAGAGACAGTACTTCGACTAAGTCGAAGTCGTAGTCAAAGGTCGAAGTAGCCAATTCGATGGTCGAAATTCAAAGTATTTTTTATTTTATTCCTTCACTCGAGCTTAATAAATGTGCCCCTGAGTGTTCCTCGATGGGTAATTGTGTTGTAATGGATGAGTACACAATGAAAGAACGTACATCATTCACAGCACTGCTAAGACATGCGAATAGACTGGAGGTCTCTGATATGAGAAGCCCCCGGGTTGATAATGCAGTTAGGCAAGCGCTGAGAGGAAACACATGGTATGTGGGAGGCGACAAGCACTGCTAATATAACAAATTCTTTGGTTGCTCAGTGTGCACTTTTAAAATCTATTCTAATCTATTCTATTTCTCAGAAGGGTTGAATAATTGAAACAGAAACACAAACTGACAAATATAGCCTACAGTACAATTCTGGGTGTTGTAGTTCAGTGTGCATACTGTATATATATTTATATACATATCATCATCATTTATTTATATATATTTATATATCTAACCAACAGCTGGTGCACACGAAAATCCAAAGATAAATTCCTGGGTGCTGGTTAAACATAGATAATTAGTAAGCGTATCAATAGAACCACACTCATAGGGCTTTGTAAGGTGCAATAAAAGGTTGTGGTTTATTTCAACGTTTCGGCTATCAACTCAAGCCTGATGACTGCTTGAGTTAATAGCCATAACGTAGAAATAAACCACAACCTTTTTATGCACCTTACAAAGCCCTGTGCGTGCAGTTCTTTTGAAACTCTTACTATATATATATATATATATATATATATATATATATATATATATACAAATTCGCAATCTGGAGCACTCCCAAGTGATCGTCACTGCCTAGGTGCTGGTTAAATTATAAATAATCAAAAGGGTAAATAAACCGCACTGCCAGGACTTCCATAAGATGTGAAAAAGCAAAAATTATTTTAAAATAATTTTTGCTTTTTCACATCTTATGGAAGTCCTGGCAGTGCGGTTTATTTACCCTTTTGATTATATATATATATATATATATATATATATATATATATATATATATATATATATATATATATATATATATATATATATATATATATATATATATATATATATATATATATATATATTGGGGTGGCCTGGATAAGACACATATTTCTTGCTTCAAAAATGTTTTAATAGATGTATTTGAATCTCAATTGAAGGGATGTCAGGATGCAGGAGAATCGCATGACAACTGCCCTAAAGTTAGACTATACAGGTGTGAGTAGGAGGTTAACTATCGCCACTAGATCTACAGAAGATCTAGTTGACCCCACATTTTGTGAGTTGCTTCACTGCTGGTCAATGGCATTATTGTGCCACTGTGACACCCACCCAAACATATAACCCTGGTAAGACAGCACACACATGTGCAACTGTCATGTTAGCTGAGCAACTACTTAGTCTAGATTCTTATGACTTTGATCTACTTATCACCTATCAGGAAACTGTGACCAGTTGCATCTGGGCTAACCAAGTGGCACTGGGTACAGGTACACCATGTTTTAACTTGTATGTATTGTACTGAGAAGTCTTCTTTACTTAAGGATATTTGTATATTGACTAATCCATCACTTCGCAGATCTTCTCTTTCCTTATGTGGTGGAAAGTACAGAAAAGTGAGGGGATTCACAGTCCTACAGACGTTGCTATGAGTGGGATACTCATAATGCTGAATCAAACAACCTCTTACCATTTGCCCACTCATAAAGTGGTATAAATGATACCCTCAATTGCTGATGAACGGCATTTCTCAGTATGCAGCAGTTGGCTGCCTGATTAGTGAATTTTATTTCAACAACAGCTTTGGGGGAGCATATGCCTTCCCTAGCAGCCATCATCATAAACTGTAGTGTAACACAGCCCCAAACTCCTTCTACAACTTCTAATCTTGCCCGATGGGATTCTGGCACTTCTTTTGATCCAAGAGCAGAAATAAAAAGCAGATGCTGAGTGGGCTAGGTGCCAGGGCATGCCTTCTTTATCACTTATCTTCGCTCTTGGTTTATCACTTCTTCACTCCTAAGCCCTTACATGAATCACCTTACGTAAACTAGTTCATCTGCAGCTTTCTAAACATGACACTTCATTCGTTATGCTTTTCTGAGACGGGCCGGGGCTGTAAATGCTCTGCTTAGACTTCTTTTGCAATCTCTATTGCTCAGTCCTGTGTCGTTTGCTCCTACTGCAACTCGGCAAAAAAACACTTTTCTGGATAACTTGGCTTTTTTATACTTAAATCAGATACGAATACACTCTTCTGTTAATTAAACTCTAGAACTGTGCACAATATAATGCATTTTCAAGGATACGACTACTTCTTGTTATACTGAAAGCTCAAAACTCTATCTGCTGCCTTCTGATGTATGTACGAGGGCTCAAGTATAAAGGAATTGTTCAGTATAAAAATAAAAACTGGGTAAACAGGCTGTTGAAAATAAAAAATGTTACAGTTAGTAAGCCAAAAATGTCATCTATAAAGACTGGAGTGTCTGGCTGTCTAACATAATAGCCAGAACACTTCTTCCTGTTTTGCAGCTCTCTTGGCTTCCACTGATTGGTTACCAGGCAGTAACCAATCAGTAACTTGAGAGGGGGCAACATGGGTCATAACTTTTTGCTGATCTGCATGCTAAGAATCAATTGCAAACTCACTGAACAGTTATGTCCCATGTGGCACCCCTTAAAGCCGCTGACTAACTCAGAGTTAGAGAGCTGAAAAGCAGGTCCAGCCTTTATACATTACATTTTTGGCTAACTAACTACATTAGAAACATTTTTTTTATTTTGCACAGCCTATCTATTTACCCAGTTAGTATTTTTACACAGAACTGTTTCTTTAAAGAGGCATTTCAATGATCTATAGAATGTCCTATTCTTAACACATTTACAACTGTCCTCTGATTCTAACAACTGCCTGGTTGCTAGGGTAAATTTCACCCTAGCAACCAAATACCATGAGAGATGGTGGATAACACGCTAAAGCATTAAAAATCAAAGACCAACTGCAAATTATCTGGGATTATGGGCAAAGTGGGCAAGACATACCAATTTTTCATTTATCAATCAACTTTTGACCAAACTATAAAATCGTTGTGAACTGCCAAAACAATTCATTTGGCATATTCATGTGTGGCCAAACTACAATGATATACAACTGATCCTCACATGCTACAACCAGTGGGAAATCCTGAAATTCGTTGTGTATGTAGTCACTTTAAAGCTGGAGGCATGAGGCTGAGATACAGGAGAGAAGCCCCATGTACTATTAAATATCTTACAGTAGTTGCTTAATCAGAGATTTTCAGTGTCGTAGCAAAGAACCATTCTTAACTTGGATATGAAACCTCCTTCTTTTAAGGTCAAATTATGAGCATATAGGGTTAATAAATGCTTGCTTATGCCATGCACACTGGCCAATGAATAGATGTAAGGTGCCTTGTGTGGCTGTGCCCTATATTTAAAATTAAAGTCAAGTGAATTAAAGCTGAGAAAATGAAATTCTTAATTAATTGCCTTGTTAATGTTTTCCCTCGGGGACAGAATAACTGCATTGAAATACCACAATGAATGCATGTGCCATCGTGCTTAATAGTAAAGCAGCACCCATAGAACCATAAAAAAAGTCTAACCAGGCTGCTACTCCATCGGGAGGCCATCAGCTAATGGAAACAGGATAGGGCCAAAGTTCTGTGCTGAAAATATTTAGGCTCTGCTCTGTAACAGGAATAGACAGAACAAAATACTAGACTGGCCTTTGTTAATTATGGACTATACAATTATCAGATATTCTGGGAAAGCCTATTTAGATCTAATGTTATGTTATGTGTAATGTTTAACTATTGGAAAGTAGCTTTTACCATCTCCAGGGTCAATGATTTCCACGGTGGCAGTTTCTGGAAATTCAAGAGAAGCCATAACAGGCTCTGACAAAACAATCTGGAATGTTTCAGACTCTTCGTATTCCCCATCAGTTAGAATGCGTACTTTCCAGCTTGCAGTTGTTTGGCCGGGATTGAACTGCACTTGCTTCTGGGCCTTTCCTCTGAAGTCTTTATCCTTTTCTGCCGTCCCATCAACAGTACCAATGCCTTTAGGCAAGAGAAGGTTAAAATAAGTTAGACATATAATAAATGAATAAGTGTTGCTAAAAACAATTCAATGAAATCTACAAATTTTTTCGGTATTTCTTTATGGATTATTATATAGGGTCTACTGAATTGTGTAATTAAAATAAACAATTATGCTTTTGTCTTTAAAAATAGCTAAGTGACAACAAAGCAACTTAAGAAGTGTATAAATGAAAAATAAGAGTGTATGTTTTAATATTTGTGTTTTTAGATGTTATTAGATAATCCTTTGTTGATTACTGGCAGGACTTTCTGAAAGAGACACCCACTCCACCCTACCCCACATGTCTCTAGTGCGGGCAATCACTGATCATCTAGATGGTGAGGGTGAGACCAAGTGAAATGCAGCTAGAGAGACTGGGTAAAGGAAGAAAGCTTCCATTGTGACACATTTAAGTGAAGTATCATTGTCCAGAAGGGGAATAGCTATTTTCATATCTAAGGGCACCTGGAGCACTGAATAAAAATGCCTTCATTGAAATATAAGCCTAGGAAGAAAGGACATTTTTTATTACATGTATGTATGTATGTATAACTTTATTTGTAAAGCGATGTTAAGGAGCTGCAGCGCTGTACAGTGCATAAAAGTACATTATATATAAAAGTATACATGGGGGAGACAAATCACATAATAAATATATAAAGAATGTTAGGACAAAGAGCTTTAGTTCTATGTGGTAAGAGACATAGTGGGAAGGAGGTCCCTGCCCTGTAGAGCTTACAGTCTAAGTGGATGGGAGGCTAACATACAGGTACAAATTGGAAATAAAAAAGTGCACAAGGTAAGGCATAGTCAGTAGGGACAGGACTAGCTAATGTTCTAGTGGTCCAAAAGGTAGACTCTTTGTTTTTTCTTGAAGAGATTAAGAGAGGATTCCTTACGGAGGAATTCAGGGATGGAATTCCAGAGGTAAGGAGCAGCAAGATAGAAGGGTTTGAGACGAGAGGTGGCAGTGGATGGTGTGAAGAGAAGGTGACTCTGAGAAGAGCGGAGAAGACCAGGAATGTACAGTGAGACAAGAGAAGAAATGTAGTGAGGAGCAGAGGAGTGAAGGGCTTTGAATGTTAATAGAAGGGTTTTATATGCTATCCTTTGCTTAACAGGCAGCCATGCTAAGGATTTTGGTTGGGGTTGAGCAGGTTCCCTTTTAGGAGAGAGCAGAAGGATCCTGGTAGCAGAGTTTAAGATTGATTGGAGGGGAGAGAGATGGGAGTCAGGAAGGCCAGTTAGGAGGAGATTGCAATAGTCTAACGGGATGAGATAAGGGCATGGATTAGTGTTTTGGCTATTGTTTGTGAAAGAAACAGGCTTATCTTGGCTATATTGCAGAGAAAGAAATGACAGGTTTTGGCAGTATTATTAATATGATTAGAGAAGGAGAGGGACTGGTCAAAGATGACCCCTATGCAGCGTGCTGAGTTAACTGGGTTAATAATCATGCCATCAATTATAATGGTTAAAGGAAGAGAAGGGCTCGGTTTGGGTGGAAAGACCATGAGCTCAGTCTTGGCCAAGTTGAGCTTGAGGTGGTGTTGGTTCATCCAGGAAGAGATAGCTACTAAGCAGTCTGCTATCTGGGTTTGAACGTCAGAGGTTAGTGAGGGAGTGTCTAAATATATCTGAATGTCATCGGTATAGAGGTGATATTTAAGGCCAAATGAAGATATAAGGTCTCCTAAAAAGACAGAGTACAAGGAGAACAACATAGGACCAAGTACAGAATGCTGAGGCACCCCCACATTAAGATGAACAGGAGGAGAAGATTTGTTTGCAAAAATAACAGAGAAGGAGTGGTCAGAAAGGTAGGAAGAGAACCAGGATGCAGCTTGATCACGGATCCCAATTGAATGGAGAACTTGCATTAGAACAGAATGGTTAACAGTATCAAAAGCAGAAGATAAGTCCAGGAGAATGAGAATAGAGTAATGCCCTTTGGCTTTAGTAGCCTGGAGATAATTTGCAACTATACATAAGGCAGACTGCATAGGGTCAAGCAGATTATTGGTGCAGAGAAAGTTAGTAATACGGGAGAAGACAGCAGTTTAGAGGCTAGCAGTAAGAGAGAGACAGGACGGTAGTTAGACAAACAGGATGGGTCCAGTGTAGCCTTTTTCAGAATGGGCTTGACACAAGCCTGTTTGAATAACGAGGGGAAAGTAGCAGAAGTCAGTGAGGAATTGAATATTTGAACAAGTACTGGAGTGAGGACATTAGCAAACTGTTTTAATAGAGGTGATGAGATAGGATCAAGTGAGCAAGTTGTTGATGGAGAGGATAGGAGAAGTTTAGAGACTTCCGGCTCAGATATACGATCAAAAGAGTTGAAAATGGAAATATCCTTGTAATATAGGGTACAATGCCTGAAACAGTAGTAGCTTTATATAATGGTCTGTCGGTAAGATCCTTCTTGGTTTGTCAAGGAAGTAACAATCAAATAAAACTGAAAAGCATTAAATTAGTGGTGGAAGACCTACTAAACAGGTGGTATTTCAGCCAAACTGGAGGTTTATGAGGGACACATGAGAGAAGAAGCTGAAACTGAGGCACCAGGAGGAAGAAAGAAGGTATCTGATATTGAAAGAATCTAATAGAATCTTGGTGAAACCAGCAGAAAGAGCCAAGCCAGTAAAGGTCTGAGATTAGAGTTAAAAGACTAGCAGGAGTTCCCAAAGCTGGTACATCTTTGCTTTCAATACAAGAGTTGGGACTGTGAAGGGGGTAAGAAAGTCATCTCTATAAATCTAATCTAATACAAATAGGTGTGGAAAAACTTTAATAAAGTGAGGTTGCATCTGCCATAGGACCTGTTACAGCTCTAGATATTAATTCTGACACAGATTTTTATGTTGCCCTTTAATGCATTAACTACTAATCAGTCTTATACTGTAAACGTCATTGTGTGTATATACTGTATATTGCACAATAAAAGGAATCCCTGGAAGGACACCAGGCTGTGCTTTGGAAATTACTATTTGCATGACTGTGCTTTAAAAGCAACCAGTGACATTTAGCTTATAAATGTGGTTTTCTATCAATTCTACCTTCTTCAAAATGCTTTTCACATTGTATATTGTTGCCATCTGTATATCGGTGGTTTTTAGGAGACAAGATCCACACTGCTTAAAGGAGAAGGAAAGGCTAAAGCTAAGTAAGCCTTATCAGAGAGGTCTATATGAATACACTAGTAACCCCTCAAAGTAATTCTGCTCTGAGTCCTCTGTCAAAAGAAACACCACATTTCTTTCCTTCTATTGTGTACACATGGGCTTCTGTATCAGACTTCCTGTTTTCAGCTTAAACCTCCAGGGCTAGGGCTTGAGCATGCTCAGTTTGCTCCTCTCCCCTCCCTGCTGTAATCTGAGCTCAGAGCTATGAGTGAGCAGGGAGAGACTCAGGCAGGAAGTGATATCACAGCAAGCTAATATGGCAGCTGCTATCTAAACAAACGGATAGAGTTCTAGAGCTGTTTAATCAGGTATGGTAAAACATTCTACAGAATAAATTTAGCATTCTATCTTACACTGTTGCAGCTAATCTGTTGGCAATAAAATGCCTCTGTAGCTTTCCTTCTCCTTAAAGGGCTGTGGTGGCCATGGGCTGGAACAGACGCCTAAAACATAAGGGGGCAGATTTACTAAAGGGTGAAGTTGCTAAAGCTAGCAACTTTTAGCATGCGCCAATTCGCTAACGAACAGGACCGATGCTAGCGTTCATTCGCACTATATCGACAGGCGACTTTTCGCTCTGGTGAACGATCTTTACTCCGCAAATTCACTAAAGTGCGGATTTTACTGAACATTACATTACCTCTTTCGCCAGAGTTGACTTCACCACTTCAGACCAGGCAAAGTGCTTAAAAGAAGCTTCCTCGATCTTTTGTCACTTACATCATATCCTGTGAGCTGAAAATGCATTAAAGTTCCAAAAAACGCTGGCGACTTTTCCTTTTTTGAAGCGGAATTGCTTGCAAAAGTCCTGACTTAAACTTTTTTTATTGGCAGACTTAAACTTTTTTTTCTTCTGACATTTCATAACATATAGAACATTGATTTTACAGAGGGCTCATGTGTAGGGCATTATATTAACTCTCTTGACTTTATTAAGGTTCCCTGGACATGTATAAGAAAAAGTAGTAACTTCAAGCATTTGCACCAACATTTATAATAAAGACGTCTATACAACTTTTAAATTACCCACCGTATGCAAATTGACCACTAGTATATTTTCACTAGGCACAAACGAACGATAGCGCATCTTCGCTATGAAATGCTCACACTGCCGAAGTAACGCTAGCGAAAAGACTCAGTGATCGGCGCCCAGGGCACACCTTCAAATATTAGTGAATTAATGTAGTGGTAGCGACAATTCTGGTGTGTGTCCTTAGAATGCTCAGGAGCTAACCTGCTGTGACATATTTATGTACTTTCCTGCATTAAAAATGCCCAGCCCCTTGTTTAATGCTGAAGCTGGAGAAAATGGCAATCAGCATTAATACGTTTAGAAGAAGAGAAATTCCGAATAACAGAATACAGGCCAGTCGTTCTCTGCTTCTCTGATTCCCGGAGAGATCATGAAAGGAACTGTGACTGGTGAATCACTCTGTTAACAGAATTTGTTGAAAAACACACAGCAGGAGCCAAAAATAAATGTCAGGCTGTAGAACATGATAGTGTGTTCATTTTTACCATTTGGCTCATTGGATACTGATTAGTTTTCAACACCTCTTGTATCAGTTGTGGCTGCCAAAAGAGTCTGAAAAATAAGTACAGTAGACTATATATGTCACTACTTGACGAAATCAGTTCACAGCAGAATTCCTGGCAAGCACCGCATTCTTGCTGATGTTTGATTCCTTCCACTTCTCTAATATCTACTTGTGCTCATTTGCTAGCCAACTGTAACTGCACATTTGGGAACACAGGCTAAGCCTTGATAAACCCTCTCTAGTAATTTAAAGCTCTTTAGGGGTCATATAACATGGCAGCTCAAACTGTAGTCTACATTTATAAGTTATTCACTGTGTTTTAATGGGTACGTACTACAGTGGTGCCCCCAGTGTGCCACATGTTTCCTCAGGGAGTGCACCTGGCCCACACCCGGGGCCTCCGTTTCAGCTATTTTTTTTCTCTCATGTGTCCCTCATAAACCTCCGGTTTGGCCACACACCCCCTGGTGCCCTCAGCAGCTCTGCCTGCACCCGGTGCTGATAGTTCTGTTATTGTTCAACATGCACTAAGGCAGTGTGTGCTGTAATCTGCACACCATTTGGCTCTTTTTTACAGGACATTTCCAGTGGCAACTGTCCTTTGCCACCAGTCTTACCATCAGTCTTAATTGTCATGAATAATCAGTGGCATAACTAGATATTACTGGGCCCACAGCAAATAATTTTTCAGAGGTTGACCTGTTTTACCAATATTTATTGAAATTGTATATGAATTAGGTCATCATAGGGCCCCTATACCTCCTGTGCCCCTTGCAGCTGCATGGTCTGCTTCCTCTGTACTTACACCCCTGTGAATAGAGAGAGAGTTTGGCCAATCCATTGCATGAAAGTTACACCCAGGGGTGCTTCGCCAATGAGGCAAGTTGAGGCTCAGGCGGCAGCGCCCCACTAGGTACCAGGGGCAGCAAAAATGCTACTCCTGGTACTTTAAGAGAGAATTTCATGGGGGGGTGCAGCAACTGCTGCTGCCTCAGGCGGCGAAGGGGCCAGGATCGCCCCTGGTTACACCAATTAACCCTCTTGTAAAAAAAAATCTACCATGCAATATCCTACTTTGGTTCTGGACGTACAGCTTCCAATTAAACTGTCAATTTGTAACTGCCATAGATATAGGGCAAACACTGGTACGCTCTTCATAAATAATACTTCCGGAAGCCCAACGTGAATGCCAATAAAGCTTAGCTATTTCAGGTGATCATTAAAACTCTATCCTCAGCATGCCTGTGTCTACAAGTGTATCAAGTAATAAATGTATATCATGGTGACTGAACAACATTTTCTTTTACTTCGTTATGAGCTAAATGGTTCAACTTTATGCAAGCAAATGTTGTATCGTAAATGTCGACTTTAACTCAAAAAAGGTGAAAACCATAGTTTTAAAGTACTTACTTGGTAGACAGAAGCCACCAGAATATGCCCTCAGTTGGATGAGCTGAAGTTGACAATTTGGGGGATATTTACTAAAACTCAACTTTTTCTCACTTTATTAAAAAAAAAATTTGACCAAACTCCCAAACCCGAATCCCCTTAAATGAACAATAATTATTCTCGAAAATATCGGTACAGTTATGGGACCTGTTATCCAGAATGCTCGGGACCTGGGGCTTTCTGGATAATGGATCTTTCTGTAATTTGGATCTTCGTACCTTACGTCTAATAGGAAATAATTTAAGCATTAAATAAACCCAATAGACTGGTTTTGCTTCCAATAAGGATAGATTCTACAAGGTACTGGTTTATTATTTCAGAGAAAAAGGGTATCATTTAAAAATTTTTGGATTGTTTGAAAATTGAATATATGGGAGATGACTTTCTGTAATTCTGAGCTTTCTGGATAACGGGTTTCTGGGCAATGAATTCCATACCTGTACGACAAATCGTGCAACAATTCAAATTGTGCAACTTTTTCAATTTGACACTCAAATCGTGCAACTCAAATTTGTCAAGTTTTCAACAAAACACGTCAAACACCCCAAAACACCAGGAAATCAGGAAGGCAAAAAACATCTTCATATATTTAAAGGGACCTCTGCCATTAAGTTTTACATGAATTGAACAGGTCTTGCTGGAGTATTTTTGAATTCTGATTTTTTGCTGCTTCGGGACATAATAAATCTAAAAATTTTAGTTTTTTGTCTCTAAAAATAAACTGGACCAGAGAAACTTGTCCTTTATTAAACAGACCCCCAAATGAAGCATGGCAATAAATAAATAAACAGTATGGAAGAAATACTACTACTTACTGACAAATGATGTTTCTCCTAAGTATCCTCTGCGCTTCAGTATAACCTCTAAGTGTTTGGAATCTTCATTCACCAAATAGTATTCCTTCTCTATCGATATCCAAGCCCAGTTCAGCCGGAAATTCTGATTCTTTAGCTTGTTTCCTCCTACAAATAAAATGAAAAAATGAACATTTTTACATTACAGAAACTTCAAGTTTCAGCATACACCATTATACAGTAGATATTAATAAATATATACCTAACAACAGTGTCCTCAGTGTTCAGTATATAACGTATAAAACATATATTGTTCTTAATGAGTGCAAGAAACCATGAATTCTTCATGTCCCATTTAGGTCAGCCACCAATCATGCATGCACAGCTACCCCGAATTCTTTGGAAAATGAATAATGAAAAAAAAGTCTTATCAGCTAAAGCCGGAACAGGAACACAACATACAATTCGTTTTTTTCCATTATACCAATTAAGCCTTTCATCACTGATTTCTTTATCTTCCACCAGAAAAAATGGCTTTGCATTTGCACTTTTAGCTGTGTATAATTTCAAGACTTCAGCAGGGGATTATATTTTCATTGTCTATATCTATATTATTTTGCCTTTTTTAGCCACATTTAGCTTCACTAGAATGCAATTCATGTTACAAAAAACACTAAGAAACCAACCAGAAATTGCCCTTCAATGGAAAAAGCACATGAAATACTTTTTCTCTGCATATTTTCATTTGTATATCTCATTGGAAGCTGCCATACTGCTTACTTAAGCAGCAATAATCACATAGAGCTCCAAAAAACACAGATGGCTTTTTAAAGTACACAAGGATCACTTTCTTCTGTAAATCTTAATAGTTCTAATGTATCCTTATCTTTGGACATTCCTTATTGCGATGAAAATCGGGATTAAGGCCCATAAATACAGCATAATAATAAAAAATAGTTTAAAATGCCCAGATGAGATTTGCATAATTTGCACCTCTGCCCTGTCTCAATATTACAACTGATTATGGATAATCTCAGCGTCTGACTCATATCACATGTTGAATGCTCCTGGAGGAAAACCCTTTGTTGGGATGAGTAAAGAATTAGATTTTCACCTCAAGGGTAAATGGCTAATGCTTCAGTGCATTTCAGGAATGATAATCAGCTCCTATTGCTATCACTCATCTGAGCAGGCCTGTCCATATGTATGCCATAGCAGCTTTCAGTCACTGGGTGGGACATGCCAGTGAGTAATCCTAACCCTATAAAGCCACTCTTTAAGAAGCCTGTACACCTATTCCATCTCTATATCGGTATGGGATGGTCAGTGCAGGGATCCCCAACCTTTTGAACCTGTGAGCAACATTCAGAAGTAAAACGAGTTGGAGAGCAACACTAGCATGAAAAATGTTCTTTGGGTGTCAAATAAGTGCTGTGATTGGTCATTTAGTAGCCCTTATGTGGATTGTCAACCTACATTGAGGCTATGTTTGGCAGTGCACCTGGTTTTTATACAACCAAAACTTTCCTCCAAGCCTGGAATTCAAAAATAAGCACCTGCTTTGAGGCCACTGAGAGCAACATCCAAGCAGGGCCGGGCCAGATTGGGCGGGCGCCCCAGGCAACCAATCTGGTTGCGTCGCCCCCTCTACTGTGCGTGTGCCGTGCACGCAGACAGGGCTTGTTTCCACTCGCGCATGCGCACTGACAGTTGCCCCAGGCAACGAGTATGGTTGCGTCCTCCCCTTTACTATGTGTGCGCCACAAGCACACACGCTGACAGGTATTGTTTCTATGCGCGCAAGCGCACTGACAGGTCTTGACACTGCACACACCACCCACCCCTCATGTAAGCGCGCTTGTATGCACGCCTATCGCAGAATTTTTCAGGCTGGACTGGGGTAGGCAGCAGTTAAAGGTACGTGCTGGGCACCCTCCAAGCTTTGCGCCCTAGGCACGTGCCTACTCTGCCTACCCCTAGTTCCGGCCCTGCATCCAAGGGGTTGGAGAGCAACGTGTTGCAAATGAGCTACTGGCTGGGGATCACTGGGTCAGAGTAAGGCTTAAAGGGGCATTTACAAATGCAAATCGTGTGCTATCTGTGGCTAGCATTCACAATGTGGATGGTGTCAATTCCATTGTGCAAATGAAAAACTGCATTCGTTGGATGCGTTGGGTGAAAGTCTATGGCATCAACTGAGGCAACCTGAAGTAGGAACCCTGAAATCACCACATCAAGGGTGGCAGTAACTTCTGGGTACCACAGCCTTAATAGGTACACTAGAGCGCAATTCAGAAGAAGAGGCACGCCAGACATCAACTCAATATTAGTGATGAGTGAATTTATTTGTCCACCATGGATTCGCTGTGAAATTCCGAATTCGCCATGTGCAATTTTTTTCACAAAAATTCACTGCGGAAAAATTTGCCAAGAAAAAACGCCCATAAGAAAAAACGCCCATTGACTTTAATGCCTTTGGACAAAAAAGTCTCCATAAGAAAAAACGCCCATTGACTTAAATACATTAGGACAAAAAAGTTGCAATAAGAAAAAAACGCCCATTGACTTTAATGCATTAGGACAAAAGTCCATCATAAGAAAAAACGCCCATTAACTTTAATGCATTAGGACAAAAGTCCGCCATAAGAAAAAACGCCCATTGACTTTAATGCATTTGGACAAAAAAGTCGCCATAAGAAAAAATGCCCATTGACTTTAATGTATTAGGACAAAAAAGTCGCCATAACAAAAAACGCCCATTGACTTTAATGCATTAGGACAAAAAAGTCGCCATAAGAAAAAACGCCCATTGACTTTAATGCATTTGGACAAAAAAGTCGCCATAAGAAAAAACGCCCACTGATAAATGCATTAGGACAAAAAAAGTCGCCATAGTTGAGTTCATAACAGGTTCACACAGGTAACCACTGGCTTGCTCATCAGTCCAGGTACACTGTACAAGAAACTAAATGGAATCATCTACTGGTGTTCCAGATCAGAGTGAAGCCGTTGTACAACTGTGCGCAATAACAGCTGTGTTGGTGGGTGTCATAGTACTTGTGATCAAGTCTGGAAATATGGGTGCACTTGTCCTTCCAGAGGACAACTGTCTGACATATGGGTGTGCCATAATATTAGGCTATTGTCTTTCAAAGCTAAAGCTAACTTCCATATGAATGATAAAATGCCCAGATTCGGCATGTGTGCCATGAGGGAGGAAGTCAAGGCAATTTTGTTGCCTGAGCATTTTGTAGCTTCTTAGGAAAATGCTCTAAATTACCAGCCATTGGAACAAAATGCTCTAAAAATTGGCAGTCTCAACAAATATGTTTTCAGTGGGGACCATGGAGCTCCAACATGCTACTTGGTGCCTACCAATGTTATTCTGTCAGTTTGATAATCCTCAACAAGAAACCAAAGTAGTGTGGCCTTCAAGAAATGTAAAGCTAAATGGCTGGTCATTGTAAAAAAGGGAAAGTTGTGTTCTCATCATTCCCAGATACAGTCAGGTGATCCCAGTGGTGGCTAATAAAAAGGGCAACGATTTGGAAGTTTTTGAAAGCAAGTTGCCGGTAAAATGAAGTCCCTGTGAAAAATGTTTAATGAAGCAGTAGAATTCTTAAAAGACAATCAAACCCCCAAACGAATGAAAACCCCTACCCTACATAGTCCCCCCTCCCTGTTCTCCCCGCACAGGTGTTAATACCAGAAAATAGAGTCCTGCAGCGGGTCGGTTACCCGCAAAAACCTGTGGTACCCTGCGGGTTGCGGGTAGCGATTTTTACTCCTTTTTTCTGTTCACGCCTACTTCTGACCAGGCCCGGATTTGTGAAGGCCACCTAAGCCCGGGCATGCTGCCCAACCACACCCACATTGGTTC
Organism: Xenopus laevis; assembly: GCF_017654675.1. Lineage (NCBI taxonomy): Eukaryota > Metazoa > Chordata > Amphibia > Anura > Pipidae > Xenopus > Xenopus laevis. Next base: position 142,819,088 of record NC_054374.1, read on the forward strand.
AAAAACACCCCATTGCTCCAGTCCAGATGATGAAAATTTGCACGAATAAAGGGAAGGGGACAGGGGCGACGAACAGTAGTGGACCTAGGGGTGCCCACTATGTAAATTACCCCTCAATGCAGAGTCAGCGTAGTGGAGCTCACAGGGGCCATCTTCATCGCTTCGAGAATCTTCAGTAAGTAATCGGCTTAACGGCGCATGCGCAGTTGTAGCAATAGTGCGGTCCTGAACAACTGCGCATGCACCAAAAGCCACGGAAATTGCCGAAGGGACCATGAAGATTACATCTGGAAGATGGCGCCCGTGAGCTCCGCTGCACTGACTCTGCATCAAGGGGTGATTAAAGACTTAGGGGCATTTACAAGTATTAACACCTGTGTGTGTGTGTGGGGGGGAACAGGGAGGGGGGACTATGGAGGGTAGGAGTTTTCATTAGTTTGGGGGTTTGGTTCTCCTTTAAAGAATCAGATGAAAGTGAGAGCAACACTGGCCAGACCAGGGATGACTTTGACATAGTTTGTCTGCTTGAATATATTTGAATATATGGACAAACACTCTCTTTTGGTTTTGGTAGCTTACTGCACAAAATATCTTCATGTCCTTAGCATTTTGATATTGATTGTATGGTCCGGATATGTAGGTTCATAGCATGCTCAGACTTTAACATATCTTGCAAATATATTTATGTTTAAGAGTTGTATTCCCCTTAACTGTGACCACAACCCTGCCTGGATTCTAAAGAGCAGCAGAAATGGGTGCTCACACAAAGACTAGAAAGCCAACCCAAGTGATGTATTTTTAGCCTACTCCATTGACTGGCATGCACTGGGACTGGCATCCAGTTACATTTAGCCTTTGCTGAATGTTCAGTGCCATAAAAACAGTAACAGGAGCACGGAGTCTATGAAGTCTGCCCAGGATGTTAGTCATGCAGGAATCAGATTATCAATAGAGGGTTCAGTACACAAGTACAAGGGCTGTGCCGTAGTACTGGTATGTCATTTCAGGTTATTAACCGCATGGAATATCATACAACTCACACAACCTACGATATTGTCTTTCCTTCATTCTTTCACAGTGTTCAAAAACACAACATTATTTGTTAAGCCTTAGAAACGCTAATAATGGCGCTTAAGGTAGAATTACAGTGTTTAAATATTATTCCCGCAATGCAAACATAAGAAGGAGGTGGGGAACAGAAAAGGTTGGGGAAATTGGAAAACAACTTGTGTTATAGAAAGAATGTAATAATATGTCCTAAAATGCTTTTTTTATTCAAGATACATTGGGCCAAATTCAATTCAGAGAGAAAAAGGTATCTGATGGTTTATCAAGTAAAAACCACAAGATTTAATTCGAGGAGAAAAAAACTTTATTCTAATTTAGTTACAGTTTTTTCCCCATAGACTGTTATTATATTTTTACACTAACATTGGTCTAGAGGGCTGATAATAAAAGACAAGAATCACTGCTACTCAAAAATATGTAAGCTATCCTATAAGATAAGTTATCTTGGGGGCAGATTTATCAAGGGTCGAGGTGAATTTTCGAATGAAAAAAATTAGAATTTCGAGCTATTTTTTGTGTACTTCGACAAGGGAATAGTCCAAATTCGATTCCAATTTGAAAAAAATTAAAAAATTTGAATATCGAAATTCATCATGTAGGGGCAGATTTATCAAGGGTCGAAGTGAATTCAAGGAATTTTTCAAAGTAAAAAAAATGTGAAATTCGAATTAATTTTTTAGATACTTCGACCATCGAATAGGATACTACGATTTCAAATTTGATTGGAAGTAAAATAGTTTGAATACTCGACCATTCGATAATCGAAGTACTGTCTCTTTAAAAAAACTTTGACTTCAATACTTTGCTAAATTAAACCTGCCGAAGTGCTATGTTAGCCTAAGTGGACCTTCTAGAGCATTTTTCTAAGTTTTTGGAAGTCGAAGTAAAAACATTCAATAGATCGCTGAAATCCTTCGAATCGTTTGGTTCGAAGAATTTAATCGTTCGATATTACTTCGAACGCAGGATACCCAAATTCGATGAAAAAAACTTTGTATTCGACCCTTGATAAATCTGCCCTGTAATGTCTCTTTAAAAATTCGACTGCAACCATTCGCCATCTAAAACCCGCCGAATTGCTGTTTTAGCCTATGGGGGACCTCCTAGAATCTATTTGGAGTCAATTGATGGACTTTGAAAAATCAAAGTTTTTTAGGGAAAAACCGCATCAAATTTGATCGAATGCGCTATATCTTTGATATGTACGATTCGAATTCGGCCGAATACGCACCTATTCGATCATAAATGTATCTATTCTACCAAAAAAAACTTCGGTTTGTCTTTTTGAATTTGGATTTTGAAGTTTTTTCAATTCGAAATTCGACCCTTGATAAATATGCCCCTTAATGTACTTTTATAGCCCAGCATATAACGAGCCTTCTGTACAGTGCAGGTTCAGTGTTTTTATAGAGGTCATGAAACATTTCTTATTCATCAATGTACTGTATTATTCTAGTAATACCCGAATTCATGACTCCAGAGAAGCCGCCATGAACTGTTTATAACTACAGGAATAGAATCTGTTATACAAAAAGTTCTGAATTATGGGAAGGCCATCTCCCACAGACTCAATTTAATCAAATAATTCAAATTTTGAAAAATGATTTCCTTTTACCTCGGTAATAATAAAACTGTGCCTTGTGCTTTATCTCATTTAAGATATAATTAATCCTTACTGGAGGCAAAGCAACCCTATCTTGTTTATTCAATCTTTATATGATTTTTAGTAGACTTGAGATATGGAGATCAAAATTATGGAAATATTCCTCATCCAGAAATGAATAGGTCCATAGCATTCTGGATAACAGGTCTCATATCTGTAGTGATGTAGTGATATTACTAGAGCCAGTTATAAAGATATATTTCAGTGTTTCTCCCATTTACGGTATATTTGTGTTTATGGTTACAAAAAGAGACTTGGGGGCATATTTACTTAGGGTCGAATATCGAGGGTTAATTAACCCTCGATATTCGACCGTAAAGAGTAAAATCCTTTGACTTTGAATATCGAAGTCGAATAATTTACTGATATTCGTTCATTCGAACGATCGTAGGAACGATTCGAAGGATTTTAATCCATCGATCGAACGATTTTCTTTCGATCAAAAAAAGCTAGGAAAGCCTATGGGGACCTTCCCCATAGGCTAACATTGGTGCTCGGTAGGTTTTAGGTGGCGAAGTAGGTGGTCGAAGTTTTTTTAAAGAGACAGTACTTCGACTATCGAATGTTCGAATAGTCAAACGAATTTTAGTTTGAATCGTTCGAAGTCAAAGTCGTAGTCGAAGGTCGAAGTAGCCAATTCGATGTTCGAAGTAGCCAAAAGAAATTCGAAGTATTTTTTATTCTATTCCTTCACTCGAGCTAAGTAAATGTGCCCCACAGTCATACTTGCAGATTTATCATCCATAGTATCCAATTAAACATCAACATCAGCAGTCAAATCATGAGATATGGCTAAATTTAAAAGGGTTCTTCACCCTCCAAAAGTTTTTTTAGTTCAGTTTGTTTTCAGACATTTCACCAGAAAATAAGTGTTTTCAATACATTAGCTATTAAATCGCTCAGCAGCATCTGTGGAATATTAGCAACTATTGTATCAAGTCTATGTGTGATTTTTTTTTATAACACTTAAGTTTAAGTGATGGGCAAATTTATTCGGCAGGCTCGAATTCACGGCGAATTTCCGAGATTCACCACCGGCGAATAAATTCGTGAAACCGTCACGAAAAACAATGGACACCAGCGTCTGTTTTTTTTGGACGGTGGCACATTTTCACCAGCAATTTTGCGCCAGTGAAAAAAAAAAATGGACGCCAGCGTCAAAAAAAGGACGCCGGCGTCAAAAATTTGTCACAGTTTTTTTCACGAATTTTCCAGCGAAACGCGCCAAATTCGCCCATCACTATTAAGTTTAAAGTTTCATTTTTCACTCAGGGATCGTCCCTGCTGAGAAGAGTCCCTAAGTTTCATTAAAGGCAGCTGTTAGAATTGATCCAATAGTTGCTAATATTCCACAGATGCTGCTGAGAAATTTATTCGCTAATGTAGCAAATTGTAACAGAATCTGCACCTGGATCACTGAGCTGCTAAACGAAAACACCAGAGGCAGGTACATTATAGGGGTTGTTCACCTGCCAAACATTTTTTCCAGTTTAGTTGTTTCCACCCGCGGGTCAGGGCCGACCCCTGGACAAAATGTCGTGGGCGGGTGCGGGTCGAGCTCTTCTCCTGCTCTCCCAGCGCCAGAATTTATAGACTTCTGTCCCGCCCCTTTTGTGACGTCACTGCAGGGCGGGAGCGTGTCTATAAATAAAGGGGAGCAGCGTGCAGGGTCGGATGCGGGTAGGGAGCGGGCGGGGTAGGGTTAGGTGTGGGTCGAGAAATTCTCAACCCACACATCACTATCGGTGACCAACCCTCCCAGAGCTGCTTTAGAATAGTTATGTGTGGGTCGAGAAAAACCTCAACCCGCAACCGACACGCAACCGACCCTGATCCACTACTCCCCAGCCTGCACCCGACCCTAACCCGGCACCCTCCCTTCTTTATATTCCCACCTCGCCCTGCTGTGATGTCATGGAAAGGGCGGGGCCAGTGTGAGTATATAAAAAGGTGCATGAGGGGTGGAAGTGGGGCAGAAGAAGGCTGCGGGTGGGGAGAATGGAGACTAAAGTTCAGCCTGAACCCGCCTGTGAGGACGTACTGCATAAGTCAGTCCAAACTGCCCGACCCACTGGTCCCGCGGGCTTCAGCCCGCCCGCACATCACTTATTTAGAAGGTGAAAAATTAGATTTTACACTTCAATATTAGAAAAATGGTCACATGTAGAAAATAGAAAGTGATTGGAAAAGTCTTTATTTCTGGTGATCTATCTGAAACCAATTGAACTGAAAAAAGTATTTGAAGGTGAAAAACCCCTTTTGGGGGGGGGGGGGGAAATGGTAAGCAAATGAAAAAAGTCTTTATTTTCAGTGAACAATCTGAAAATGGATAACATCAGAATACATACATTCTTAGAAACACCTTTTTATACAGGTATATATAATAAAACACCCCTTCACAAGGCAGTTACTTCCTTTTAGCTTGAAAACAACACCAAAAAGCAACTGCTCTGCTGTACAGGTAAACAATAAAGGGATCTGTATTGAGTGCCGTACATAGCAAAGAAGCAGCACTATGTTGATATTTAGGCCTAAATGACAAGTAAGATATAAACAAAAGCTAGCCAGGATAAGCTATCCCAGACAAGTTGGGGCATTACAACACCACACTTCAATCATTTGTCAATGCCGACGTCCACACCCTGTGCTTTATTTCCTTGAAAAAACACCTGGGTAAGAAAGACTTAAATATACACCGTGCGCCTACAAGCACTTTGTTAAACCTCTGGATATGCATTCTGGAGAGAAAAAAAATCTTCTAGCCTGCAGGTATATGTTCACACGACAGTGTAATTCCATCGGTGGCGCCAGACTATTTCCTGCCCAATGTCAAATTATTAGAAGAGTGAAAACAAGAGTTGTCTGTTTATGTCGTGATGTAAAAAATATTAGATGTAGCCATAAAACAGGAATGGCAAGCAGGGTGAATTCCAGTGGGCCATAAGTTTGGCATGCAGGCTTCAATGAATATTAACTAGGATTTTTTTTGCTTTAGGCCATTTGGAGGTAGTTCACTTAGCATGGAACCAAGGAAAGCATTCCATGCTATTGATGACATTGATCAGATTCCTACCATTCCTTGGCAGGCAGAAAGACTGAGAACAGACAGGACCCCATACTGTAAAAGAAAAGTCAATGGTGTGAAGGCATGAAGGTGGTCTACAAGAACAGAAAATAACTACACCTATTCATCGAAGTAGCTTCCTCACATCATAAACAGGTTTCATGAGCACTGCTAACTCCTAACGTGTCAGTCTGTCTTCATGTGAGCATGAAAGTCATTAGCCTCCAAACAATTTTGACATTTATGTGCGCGACTATTCTGACGCAAGCCCAATTTTTTCTGGTGTGGAAGATTTTATGCCATTGAATTTTCTCCGCAGTTTCAAATTTATTCCCTGTGGCAAAATGCAGAAATTTGCAGCGAATTCGTGCCTTGCAAATTTATTCGCCCATCAAGTGTCGGACTGGGCCGGCGGGACACCGGGAAAAAACCTGGTGGGCCCCGGCTCTTGTGGGCTGCACCAGCCCAGGTCCGTACCCACATGTGCCTGTTAATGCCGTCACCCCCTTTATAGGAGGTCGCAGCAAAATAAAAATTTTGTGCGCACAACCAAGGCACCGGTCGCATGTGTATAAACACGGCGCCGCACGCATGCGCAGACGTACAGCGCGCATGCCGGAGCAGAGACGCGGCGCACATGCCTGCGCGGCAGTGGGGTCGGAGGGGGGCCCTGGGGCAGAAGACCAGTCCGACCCTGCGCCCATCACTAGCCTACAGTATTGGCTGTACAATATCTTTTTTATTTAGTTTAAACAGAAAGAAAATAAAATATTTCTGATACTAAATGAAATATTTGTACTCTGAATATATAATCTTAAAAGATATATAATCTCCCTCTGGCAGGGAAATGCAAAATTCACATTCCACCATTAGGGATGTAGCGAACCGCCGCCGATGTGTTCGCGAACGCCGTTCGCGAACACCGGCAAAATTTGCGAACAGTTCGCGAACTGTTCGCGAACTTCGATCATCCGAAAATCGTTCGATTCGAACGATCGAAGGATTGTAATCGTTCGATCGAAGGATTTTCGTTCGAGTCGAACGATCGAAGCCATTGGATCGAATGATTTCATTCGATCCAATGCTTCGATCGTTCGATTCGAACGAAAATCCTTCGATTTTAGCGCTCGAATGGTCGAATGGTCGAACGATTTTGACGCGAACGCCTATTGGCGAACGTCGCGCGACGTTCGCGAACTTGCGGCGGACGCGAACAGCCGATGTTCGCGCGAACAAGTTCGCCGCAGAACAGTTCGCTACATCCCTATCCACCATATACAGTAGTGAAGGTAAAAATGGAATTTCTCTACTTTTAATGGATGATATACTGTTCTCTGTACATTCCTAAATTTAATGATTCCACACCCACAGATTTTTCTGCCAGACAAATTTTCTATATTTATTAGCTTTATATCTCTTTGCCTGCACCTTACCTGCTGCGAAAATATGTCTACTTTTATAGAATTGGAACAAGGTAAAGCTGAGCACACTCCCTCTTTTCCTCAGATAGCCTGGTGCACAATGTGAGAGGGTACGGCTTATATCCCAGTGAAGTCAAACTATAATTGTTAAAAGAACATAAACATAAATTCCAAGCTGAATCCAACCTAGGAATGAAATAATGAACATGCTGGTTGCACAAGTGCCTCTGAGTTCTTGGCTGGTATTATGTTTTCAGTTCACTAAATCTGACAGCTTAATCCAAGGATTTTTTTTTTCATCTTGGACCAAACCTTTAATTAAACAATTCCCTATTTAAAGGGCTAACATGAGTATCACATATTCCATAATAAGAACAAAAAATATGGGGCAAACTTACTAAAGGACGAAGTGACTAACGCTGGGAAAATTCGCCAGCGTCACGTCATTTCGGAACTTCGCCGATATACTCTAGCGGTACTTCGCTCCCTAACGCCAGGCGAATTTGCGCTCTGGGGAATGGACGCAACTATGCAAATTCACTTAGATGCGGATTTTACTGAACGTTACCTCTTGCGCCAGACTTGCCTTCGCCACCTCAGACCAGGCGAAGTGCAATAGAGAAGATAGGACTTCCTCAAAAAATAGTTGAAAATTTTTCTAAGTCCCAAAAAACGCTGGTGTCTTTTCCTTTTTTTCAGGGTGATAGGCTGCAAAAGAGCATAGAATTTTTTTGGGGGTAACCGGCTTCCCCCCTACATTTCCTAACATACGGCACATAAACTATACACTGGGCTCATGTGTAGGGCATTATAACAACTTTTATTTTATTTTATTAAGCTTTCCCGGGCTTGTGTAGTGTAATGTATTTGATGCAACCTATACGTCCATTGAACTTTAACTTCCCGCTGTATGCAAATAGTCAAAACTAGCGAAACTTCGGTTAGCTTGGCGCAGTAACGCTAGCGCAACTTCGCCTGCATTCGGTGCCCTGAACGCAACTTCGTATTTTAGTGAATTAGCGTTGTCCAGACAAATCTACACCTGGTGAAGTGTTGCGCTGTGAGCAAAGCCGTCGCTGGCGAATTTTCAGGGGTTAGTGAATTCGCCCCATACAGAATTGTTAAAAAGGAACTCCCCCCCCCACTGTATGTATTAGCTACGAGAACCTCAAATGGTTTCAATTATTTGTGCTTAATTATAATAGTTTTAATTATCATAACAAAAATTAATTATTTCTACTAATATTTAGCTGATGTTAGCAAAAACGAATTGCTGATGTTTTTTGAGAACTAAAGATACGTGTTCACATTTTCGCCTCTCAAAAAACAAATTCTGCCTTTTAGCAGGTTACTGTACAAGGAGAAAGCTTTGGATGTCATTAGTGAATTTATATAATATGTATGTATGTAACTGATGTCCCACCAGCAGCTCTTGTGCCGTCCAGTTTGCTAGCAGAAATGTGATGTCCCAACCCAAAAGTGTTGTACGGCTACAATAGAATTCTATAGAAATGCTAATAATGCAATCATGATTATCAGTTCAGAAAAAATAAAGTTAAAATTAACTAAAAGAAAACCTTAGTCTGACATTACCAAGTACAATTTCTGACTCATTTCACAATGCATGTCCGACCCTCCTAGCCACTGTGAGTAATGTGGAGCTACTGACAGCAGGAAGATTGCAGTAGCTTCAAGGAAACCTTTCATGATTCAGAACAGAAGGTGGAATGGATGCGCCAGCACTGAGCACAGCTATAAGGAAGCCCAAGGAGCAGCTTTGGATGCAAGCAGACATATTGTGTGCAGACATATTGTGTCTATTTGAATGCAGTTGTGGTTATAAATGAGGTAATCCGGGCCCCTCTGCTGCAATCCACTTTTTGCAATTTTAAATGCTCCTATAAACTTTTCTGAGCAATCTGATTAGGCCACATGGAATGTTGTAATCCCAGCAAAGATTGAGAGATAGCAAGGGCTATGGAGTACCAAGAGAACAGAATACCTCTTTAATATGTTGGAAACTGTATATGTACCATAATATATTAATTTCCCACAGCACTGACCACACCAAACCAAATTAATGCTCTGCTTATAGATTATTTCCCCTAAAGTAGTTATTGCTTTCCCAGTCTCGTGTTTGGTCATCAGGGTTTGCATTTTAAAAGAAAACCATCCCCAAAATGAATATTTAAGCAACAGATAGTTTATATCATACCAAGTGGCATATTAAAGAATCTTACCAAACAGGAATATATATTAGAGTAAACATTGCCCTTTTTCATCATTTACCTGCCTCAGAAATCACCTGACCAGAAAAGGGGCAGATTTACATATGGTCGAATATTGAGGGTTAATTAACCTTTGATATTCGACTGCCGAATGTAAATCCTTTGACTTCGGATATCTGATTTACCGCAAAAAATCGATTCGAAGGATTTTAATCAATCGATCAAACGATTTTTCTGCGACCAAAAAAACCTTAGAAAGCCTATGGGGACCTTCCCCATAGGCTAACATTGAGGTTCGGTAGGTTTTTGGTGGCGAAGTAGGGGGTCGAAGTTTTTTATAAAGAGACAGTACTTGAATGGTCGAATATTTGAACAATTTTTAGTTCGAATCATTCGATTCGAAGTTGAAGTCGTAGTCGAAGGTCGAAGTAGGCAATTCGATGGTCGAAGTAGCCAAAATAAACATTCGAAATTCCAAGTTTTTTTTATTCTGTTCCTTCACTCGAGCAAAGTAAATGACGTGTGGGAGCAAAGGGCAGAACTTTGTCTGTTAATTGGCTCATGTGACCTAACACATATGTGTGCCCTTGGTTTGTTTGTGTGCACCGTGAATTGTAGGATCCCAGGAGTCGGCACTTATTTCATAAAATGGCAGCTTTCTATTTAGGATTACCTAAGGGCACATAATACTAAAAAAAGTATATTATTATGAAAATGGTTTATTTACATGAAGCAAGGTTTTACATATGAGCTGTTTTATGCAGTTTATTTTTATAGAGACCTACATTGTTTGGGCGTACAGTCTTCCTTTAAGACCTATACTTTACGGGACGGTTTATAGCACTGCATATTAGGCAGATATGGCAGGTTGCCATACATTCTCTCCATACTGTATTTCACATTTTGTGAGCAGCTATAACTAACCACGTGACAGCTGGCAAACAGGGCCATATTTTTTCAATGAAATATGTCAGGATAGTAAATTTACATTTTTGAAATATCATATCATATTATAAATATAACATATTTTCCTTGAGATTTGCTGTATGTTACTTATCATTATAATTGTCTATTTATATAGCTCCAGCAGGTTGCACTAATAATTATATATGCACTAATATTGTAGCAAGCAGGAATGTTGTAAAATGAAGAAGAGAGATTGAAGGGTCCTTCAATGGGGAGCATACAATACACAATGATGTCTCTTTTTAACTGAACTTTCACTAAGTCTTTTGTTAAAAACATTTAGGGGCAGATTTATCAAGGGTGGAATTGAAAAATTTAATTTTTAAATTTAAATTTCAAGCTAATTTTAGTGTACGTTGACTAGGGAATAGGGAATAGTCCAAATTTGATTTGAATTTGAAAAAAATGAGAATATCGAAATTTATCATATACTGTCTCTTTAAAAAATAGACTTCGACAATTCGCCATCTAAAACCTGCCGAATTGCTGTTTTAGCCTGGGGGGGGGACCTCCTAGAACCTATTTGGAGTCATTTGGTGGACTTTAAAGGAACGGTAACACCAAAAAATTAAAGTGTTTTAAAGTAATGAGAATATAATGTGCTATTGCCCTGCACTGGTAAAACTGCTGTGTTTGCTTCAGAAACACTACTATAGTTCATATAAACAAGCTGCTGAGTAGCAATGGCGGAAATTGAAAAAAGGCTACATGGCACAGGATAATAAGTGGATAACAGATACCATTATGTTATACAGAGTTTATCTGCTGTGTAACTTGAGCCTTTTCTCCTTTGAATGACTGCCCCCATTGCTACACAGCAGCTTATTTTTATAAACAATAGTAGTGTTTCTGAAGCAAACACGTCAATTTGACCAGTGCAGGGAACACTGCATTATATTTTTATTACTTTAAAACATTTTTATTTTTTTATGTTACTGGTCCTTTAAAAAAAGTGTTGTTTTTTTTTTTTAAATACTTCGAATTGAATTCGATCGAATACTATCCAAATTCAATTTGAATGATCAAATACAGTCTATTCACATGAATTTAAAAAATTAAATTTTTTAAATAAATTTCGGTTGGTCTTTTTTATTCTAATCTAATTTAAAAAACTCCCATCACCTCAAAATTCGACCCTTGATAAATGTGCCCCTTAAAATTTTGTGACAATAAATATACAGGTATGGGACCTATCTAGAATGCACATGACCTGGGGTTTTGTTGATACGGTTTATTTTTGTAATTTGGATCTCCATGCATTAAGGGGCCCATTTTCTAACAATAGAATTTCAGGATTTTTTCCACTAATCTATAAAAATATGTAAAAAACACAAAAATCTCTATGACAAAGTTTCACCAATTAAAAGTTGTCGAGGTACTAATGAAAGTCAATGTGTTGATCTGTTTGGACTGCTCTAAATCAATTCAGACTTTTAGAGGTTTTCAGATTTATTACTGCACCGTTCATCATTTTTTCTCGTTCTTACTTTTTATAATTGGATCTTTTAATAAATTCAATAACAATCATGGTTTCTGAGTTAAGTCATGATTACAAAAACCTAAAATCACTTAAATCCTACCTTTAATAAATAAGACTCAATGTCTACTAAAAAAACATTTAAACATTAGGGGAAATATTTATCAAAGCCAGAATTTATCTCAATATTTTCTGCTACAAACTCTGATCAAATCCGCTCTGGTTTTTTACTCTTATTTATTATTACATTTTCCCTAAAATCTGCTTTGCGAGAAAAAAAAACAGTTTTCACAATTTTTTCAGATTTTTTATCTGATTTTCACAATTTTTTTGGATTTTTCACTCAGATTTCGTATGCTTTTTGCCCGAAAACTAAAACTTCTGGGTATTGCACAAAACCCAGCGCACATCAAAAAATCACTGGGACTACTACCATTGACTTATATGCAACCTCGACAGGTCTGAGATGCCGGATTTTCAGATTCAGACTTTTCCATCCTCAGGGTTTAATAAATTCCAAAAAATTCTTGATTTTTTAAAAGTCTGATTTTGTAAAAAAAAATCATGAATTTTTGTGATTTTTGCATTCGGAGTTTAGTAAATAACCCTCTACATAAACCCAATAGGCTGGTTTTGCTTCTGATAAGGATTAATTATATCTTAGTTGTCGTCAAGACACTGTTTGTTTATTACAGGGAAAAAGAAAATTAATTTTTAAAATCCTAATTATTTGAATAAAATAAAGTCTGTGGGAGGTGATCTTAAGGTAATTCGGAGCTTTTTGGATAGTGTGTTTCCGGATAAGTGATCCCATACCTGTATATGAAGTATGAACAATGTAATTAAAATTTAAGTAAATAGAAAATAATGACATGGATGTTTATACATTGGGTGATTTAGAGGGTAAGATTGCGACATTTCCCTTTAATATTCTTCATTTAACTGTTTCCAAGAAAGTAATGAAAAGCCATGTAGGGGGGGTTATAATCTCATCCTGTGGGATAGATATAATCCCCAGTAGGCATGTGTTTCACTTTAGTGTGGCCCAGCTATGCTACGGTGGTTTCTGACACAAAGGGCACAGGCTTTAAGAAGTTCAAAGAAAGGATTAGATGGGAAGAGAGTGCCAAAGTATAACCACTAATTACTTTTATAAAGCTCGTAATGAATCTTTACTAAAGCCTGAGCTATGATTTTGGAGTTATAGCTGCGCACCGCATGTACTTTTATATGAGAACTAGGAGGGCATTCTTTTCCATCGTCAGAGCAATTAGGGTATCCCACAGGTAATGTTTGCACTTGCGCAATTGTCATTGGGTAAATGAACTAATGGCTGGTTTGATGGAAAGAGACCACACAGGCGTCTGCTGAAATGCGCTTAGGACTTAGTTTGCAGTCATGCCTTTTGGCTATGGGGTGTGATGAACATGCATAACAGACATCTGCAAATATTCTGAGCAAACAAAAATGCACTGCTATAATGTATAGAAAGTGCAAAGAAGACTCAAGGCTGGTCCCAACCACGACTGAATTTATCCAGGCTGGGCTCTCATCTGGGAGACATTTTATATATCAGGAAAGTTTAACATGCAGCCCTCCAGCTACCAACATCTTTACAGCTGAACTGAAGCAGCACATAGAGGACACCAAGGAGTCCCTGTGATGTTTGGGGGTCTAGGGACAGGAGAAGGATGGCCATTTCAGTGATGGTGGTCCACCTTATAGGGTTCTTCACTTGGTTCCCTGGTGATGACTCTTATTTCAGCTCTTTTGTTGGTAACTAGAATGTGACTTCATCTCGCTGAACCTCTGACACCCACCACACTGGAAGCTCTATAAGAGCGGTGACTTGCTGGGCCTGAATAACTATGTTCCACAAAGGTGCAATCATAAGTAACATAAGAGCAAAGATAACAAACTGCAAAAGTCATAGTACAAATGGGAGAAATGGCACAAACTATTTTATCATTTGCCTCATTGGCTCCCTGTTTGGGAAGTAATCAATTCAATAAATACACCCCAATTACTGGGTTGTTTTTTCCTCTTGATACCCATTATATGGCAGACCCAAAACACCCACAGGTATCATAGTAGTTGTCCTGTAAACTGGTGTAGGGTGGGGGTAACACTTCTTGTGATCTGATTGTCCACTTTCTCAGCTGAATAAATGAATGCATTCAACATGGTCTATAGAGACACTAAGGGGTTTATTTACTAATCTCTGAATGCAAAAATCACCAAAAATTCATGATTTTTTTTTTTAAAATCTGACTTTTAAAAAATCAAGAATTTTTCAGAATTTGTTAAACCCTGAGGATGGAGAAGTCTGAATCTGAAAATCCAGCATCTCAGACCTGTCGAGGTTGTATATAAGTCAATGGGAGAAGTCCCAATGAATTTTTGATGTGCAGTGGGTTTCGTGCAATACCCCAAATTTTTCGGGTGAAAATTCAGGAAAATCGGATGGAAAAATTCGAAAAAATCGTGAAAATCAGATTTTTTTCCTCGCAAAGCAAATTTTCGGGAAAATGTAATAATAAATAAGTGTAAAAAACCCGAGCTGATTTGATCAGAGTTTGCATCAGAAAATATTGAGATAAATTTGGACTTTGATAAATAACCCCCTTAAACTTGAACATGATTTCACCATTTTAAAAATCAAACATCTCTGCTCTTTCCTGCATTGAGTCTAGGATTCAGTATTCGTCCAAATTCAATCCAAATCTATCCATATAGTTGAACACAGGGGCGTAACTATAGAGGAAGCAGACCCTGCGGCTGCAGGGGGGCCCAGGAGGTACAGGGGGCCCCATGAGGCTCTCATTGATGAGCAATTTGAACATATATTGGTAAAACAGGACAAACACTGGATATGTTGGGGGCCCTAAAATTAATTTGCTGTGGGGCCCAGCAACATCTAGTTACGCCACTGGTTGAACACAATTATTTAAAAAAAAAAGTCGCAGATTTGAATATGTAAATTAGGGTTTGGATTCCTTTCAGTATTTGGCAGGAATCTTTTGTTATAGGATACAGTATTTGGCCAAATCCCAAGAGTATGAAATGAATGCATCCCTACCTAAAAGTCTTTTGTTTGGATATCATTGACCTACATTATAGACTGAAAATATATGGCAGATTCGAAAATAATGAAGAGCGACAAAAACTGCAGTTCTGGGTTTCAGGAATGGTAACCTAGCAAACAAATGAAGGTATATTTACACAAGTACAGTGTGCAAAGGGCATACATGGATACAAAACTGAGCACTTGGATCATCAAGGCTGCTGACGAATTAAGCACAAGTGTATGCATTGATGCAAGAGAACCCTGGAAAAACGTCAGCTTGGATGAAGGGTTCCTATGTTGCCTCAATAGCTGCTAGACTTGTGGCAAGTGAATTGGACAGTAATGCTCTATTTAAAGGAGAACCAATACCATTTTACCCTTCGTGGTGCCAAAAATTAGGCACCCCAAGTACCTGACACCCCTGACCATTGCTCCTATCAGCAGAAAACCACACCAGCCTGGGGTTCTTCTAGCGAGCACCACGGAGAGATCCTCTTCCTGCTTCTTGCACCACGGAGATACTCTTCTTGCGCATTCACAGCAAGAAGCAGGAAGAGGATCTCTCTGAGGTGCTCACTAACCTGCTTCTTTGGGTCTTCACGCAGCTGCGTATGTGCCGTAGAGCGAAAAGCCGAACTTTAACGAAAAAGGCGGTTATTTCTCTCTACTGCCCTGGGAAATTTGAAAACCGAAGAAGCAGACAGGGAATTGCTCTGTGGTGGAAGAACCCAGGCCAGTACGGTTTTCTGCTGATAGGAGCACCGGCCCAGGGTGTCAGGTAAGTAAAAGTAGTCACTTGGGGGTGCCTACGTTTTGGAACCTCAATAGTAAAATGGTGTTTGTTCTCTTTTAATGTACACAACTGATGCCAAGTGATGCCAACTCTACTCTGCATCTGGCAACTAACTTTGCCAGTTACAAAATTGCTTGGATTATTTCTATCTGCAACATACTAAAAGGTACGGTAACAATGAATTTACAATTGATTTTTTACAATAGCAACACTCTTTAGCTATTGACTCTATAAATATATTTAAAAGAAAATACATGCCAAGAAAGCAATCTTTAAATCAAAGGCATTGCAAAGTATCCATGAGGTGGCTATGTAAAAGGATAATACTTTATTTAGCTGGAAGGCACAGCATGAATAATAAGCTGTAAGCACCACCATTATGTTCCCTTTGTGCTTATTTTAAAAGGTCAATTGTCTGCTTTCTGAAAAAAATACAAGCAAAGTTATGATGCAGCATTTGAGAGCCTTCGCTGGGATGGAGCGAAGCAAAGCTGTGTGAGAAACCGTATTACAGGCATCTTTATATCTTACTTTATAAGCTCCCTGTACTAGTAGGAACAGTCAGCCTGATTCTCAGATGGGAACCATAATCCTCCTATAATGGGTCAAAACAAAAATACTGGCCTGAAAGAAAACAAGCCAGTTCATTCATACCATTGGGATGTTTTTCAGTTTTAGGAAAGTTTTTTTTTTCTATATGCCTGTATATATGTGTAAAAAAACAAAGCTTAAAATTAGTACATATTCTTTAATGGCTTATAATTCAATAGGTTATTATTTCTAAGGACTGGGCATTATGCTTAACCTCAGCTAGGGCCTTTGCTTGAGAAAAATGGACAGGAGCCACAGCCAAGTAGTATTTGCACTAAAACTAGAGTCCTGCAGCGGGTCAGGTACCCACGGGTTACCCGCAAAAAAAGCACCCTGCTGAATTAGAGAATTTTCAGGTGCGGGTCTGCGGGTTGCGGGTCTCATCTAAATTTCTTATCTTATGTAGTATTGTCTAAGTTTTACAAAACTTGCTCTGTCCCCGCCCACTTTTGATGACATCACTTCCAGTTTGCAGCACCATCACTTCCTGTTTGATGGTGGTCAGCGGGTTGCGGGTTGGGTTGCTGATAAGGCAGTTGTGGGTTTGGGTCGGGTGGCGGATCAAAGTGGGTAAATATGCGGGTTGCGGGCTGTGGGCTGCGGGTCTTAGAAATTGGTTCCGCGCAGGACTCTAACTCAAACACCCTTAACATTGCCCCCCCCCCCAAACTCCACACTTGCTAATTCACAACAGCCAGCATCCCAATCCCCTATTCATGTCCTCATAGTACACAGCACCATTCCTTCACCTGCCACCTTCCTGTCTCTTACTTCCCTGTTTATTACTCTGCCTCCAGTAGCTTCTGCTAGTGTTGACCCTTGCAGAAGTTGCCCATACATATTCTGATTTTGATACTCTCCATATTACTGTGTTAGAATATGTGTCACTTCAGGTAGGAGGGTTTTTTTTTTACATCAACAGAAAACTGATTGGTCCAAACTGAAAATATTATCTTCCTTTAAACCATGTTGGTCATAGTTTGAGGATTTTAGAGGGGTTGCAAACAAAAAATAGTATCTGCCTATTGCTATGACTAGAGGAGAACCTTGCCTAGTGCCTGGCAAAAAGCCAGAAATGCTTCCATTCAGCCTGTGGGCCAACTGCCTGGGTACTGTCAGTCTGTGTAGGTCACAAAGTCTTCATATAAAGAGTTTTAATTTTTAACAGCTCGAAGCACAGATTTCTACTACACTGAACTACTAAAGTGTTTACAAGGAAATAATAAACCATACATTTCTACAAGACATTCAGTGCACGTGTATATAGCCTGAGGAGCAGCAGAAAGCAAAACATGATGGGTTTTTTTTACTTGGTACAACACGTCAACGCAACAGATATTTAACTGACTGCTCTGTAAACATAATCAGTATGATATTACTTGCCTCTTGATCAAGCTTCTGCCCTTCAGACTCTATATTACAGTAGCGCTAGGTGTTTTTTTTTAGCTAGTTTGTTGGTGCTGCAATCCAACAGGCAGCTTGGTTAACGATTTAGTTCAGTAGGTTTTAATGCTTTGATTGGTTACAAGCTGTTCTAGTGCTTTAACAGGTGCACTTGTTTGACAGTAGGACAAGCGAGACCATAACTTGCTGACTGATACTGGTCACCTGTGCATCAAAATGTGTTTTTTGCTCTAAAGTTCTTTTAACGGAGAAGGAAAGTCGTCTTGCACTTGGGGGTGCCAAATGTTAGACACTCCCAAATGATTGTATTTACTTACCTGAAACCCCGGGCCTGTGCTCCTATCAGCAGAAAACTGCACCGGCCCGGAGTTATACCGGTGAGCATCACGGATCGATCTTCTTCCGTCTTCCTCTTTCTTTGCGCGGCTGCGCATGCACAGTAGATCGAAAAGGCGAACTTTAACTAAAAAGTTGGCTATTTCATTCTACTGAGCATGTGTTTGCCCTGGGAAATTTGAAGAAAGAAGAAGACGGAAGTGGATCGCTCTGTGGTGTTCGCTGGAAGAACCCGGGGCCTGGGCAGTTTTCTGCTGATAGGAGCACTGGACTCGGGGTTTCAGGTAAGTAAATTCAATCACTTCGGAGTGTCTAAACTACTGTACTTCATCCAGGCTACGGGCTCAGCTGCACTCATTCAGAGCTGCTGTGTCAGTGGCCCTAGGGATAAATGACTGTGCAATAGATGCTCCTCTGCACGGTGCTCTGCTGACAGCTGGAGGGAATCAGCTAGTTAATATTGGGCCCTGTCAGTGATCTGACATGGATTGATGTGCTCACTTACTAACCTCATGAAAAGAACCATACAACCCCCTGTGGAAAGCTAAATGTAAAATCAATTTATAGTTTACAAGAGAGAGTTCAGAAAACATAACTGCAGGGCACCATCTTCACTTACCGATACAAAGTGACTGAACGAGGCAGAGAGCACAATAGGAAAACATGTTTTTACAAGGTTTGTCCATTCACTTTGATAGACTGCAGCTGATTTATTTCCTTACTCTAAGAGACAAAATTCTTCTTCAAGGGATCTTTTCTTAAGTTGGATCTCCATATGTAAAATACTTGAATTATTAAATAAACCTAATAGGATTGCTTTGCCTCCAATAAGTATTAATTTTACAGGTATGGGAAACCCATTATCCAGAAAGTTTCGAATCATGGAAAGGCTGTCTCTCGTAGGCTCCATTTTATCCAAATAATCCAAATTTTTAAAAATGATTTCCTTTTTCTCTGTTATAATAAGACAGTACCTTGTACTTTAGCCAAACCAATATATAATTAATCCTTATTTGGAGCAAAACAAGCCTATTGGGTTTATTTAATGTTTACATGATTTTCTAGTAGACTAATGGTCAGGGCACACAGACAGATTTGGGGAGATTAGTTGCCCAGCGACAGATCTCCTCTTCTTCGAGTCAACTAATATCCCCAAACTGCCTCCCCTGCCTTCCCGCCGGCTAAAATGTAAATTGCCGGTGGGATGGCACGTTGCCTCATAAGGAAACTTCGGGCGACTTCGGAAAACTAATTGCTCCAAGTGACATCCTGCCGGCGATTTACATTTTAGCCGGCGGGAAGGCAGTGGAGGCAAATCGGTGGGGGGGGGGGATTAGTCGCCCCGAAGAAGAGGAGATTTGTCGCCGGGCGACTAATCTCCCCAAATCTGCCTGTGTGCTCTGACCCTTAAGGTATAAAGATTCAAATTATGGAAAGATCCGTTATTCAGAAAACCCCAGGTCCCGAGCATTCTGGATAACAGGTCCCATACTTGTACAAAGAAAAATAAAAACATTTTTATTTGACTGTAATGGAGTCTATGGAAATGGCCTTTGCATAATTCGAGGATTCCATATCTGTACTGCACTAGATGGAAGTTAACGATGAAAGCATGAAAACCTCCACATATACTGTAGGTGACTGTGCAAAGCCCAAATAGACTGGAGCACTCATGCACCTCCAGCCTATGCGGTCTTAGCCCTGAACTCAAGCTACACATGTTTGCTGCAGCAGCCAATGACTGGCATGAATACCAAAATATATACTGCCCCATAATACAAGCAAGCATTACTAGCTCTAGGCTTGGGTATAATACTTGGATCTTATTATCTGACCCCCTTGACTATGTGCGGAGTTTCATGAGACGACAGTCACACATTAAACAAGGTGGAATTAAGGGGAGAATGAGAAGTGGTATCTGCGCAGGCCAGACTGGCACGTGAATATTATATGCGTGTTATGAACTCCACAGCTTTGAGGTGTTATTTTAAAGGTCTTTTCTGAAAACGACAGTGCACAATTGAATGGAAACATATACTTAGTGAAAGATTAGCAATGCTCCCTAGCAGGGATTGCCTACTTTTAAAGTTATCCTCGTATTATTTTAAACAAAGAGACAAATGGGACAAATACACGCAATCGGTGCTCTGTCTGTCATCAGCAGAGTATTTAGCAGCAGACACAATAACTACGCAGAACAAGTTTTGTTATGTAGCTCTAGAGGGATGACGAACCATATTTATAAACTGGTTTAACTTTTGTCTGGGACATGGCTAGAGATGTGCAGAAAGGCCCAGTATCAAACTGAAGTGAGATCAATTGATAGTGAGCAATTACAAAATACTGTATAGAAAGGGAATTTTATTCAGTTCAATGTCAGCCCAGCCAATATGCTTGAAAGTAAGTGGTCAGGCAGAGACAGATGCTGCAATTCGGTGAGATTAGTCGCCCGGTGACAAATCTCCTCTTCTTCGGGGCGACTAGTCTCCCCGAACTGCCTCCCTTGCCTTCCCGCCAGCTAGAATGAAAATCACCCATGGGAAGGCACTCGGAGTGGTTCGTTTTCCGAAGTTTCCCGGCGGGAAGGCAGTTTGGGGAGATTAGTCACCCCGAAGAAGAGATTTGTCGCCGGGCGACTAATCTCCTCGAATTGCAGTGTGTCTCTGCCCTAAAAATTGGATCATTTATGCAGCAACTGATCATAATGCATGAATATTCAAAGTTCCTTAGGCAGGAGTGTTGCTCCACAGTTAGATATGCTTATTATACAGGTATGGGATCCGGAATCCGGAAACCCATTATCCAGAAAGTTACGAATTACAGAAAGGCCGTCTCCCATTGACTCCATTATAAACAAATAATTCAGGTTTCCTTTTTCTCTGTAATAATAAAACAGTAACTTGTACTTGATCTAAACTAAGATATAACAAATCCTTACTGGAATCAAAACCAGCCTATTGGGTTTAATTAATGTTTACATGATTTTCTAGTAGTGTTAAGGTATGAAAATCCTAATTATGGAAAGTTATTCAGAAAACCCCAGCATTCTGTATAACAGGTCCCATACCTGTTTAGGGTAGATTGGCCTCTGCAAGTACTTTATAAACAAGATGGAAATCAGGGCTGAGGATGAGGTAGGCGGAGTAAAGATGCACCCTATTAAAGGGGTTGTTCACCTTTCAAATAACTTTTAGTATGATGTAGAGAGTGATGCGACAATTTGCAATTGGTTTTCATTTTTAGTTTTTCAAGGTTTTTGAGTTATTTTGCTTTTTATTCAGCAGCTCTTTAATTTGCATTTTAAGCAATCTGGTAGCTAGTGTCCAAATGACCCTAGCAACCATGCATTGGTTTGAATAAGAGACTGGAATATGAATAGGAGAGGCCTGAAATGAAAGATGAGTAATAAAAATTAGCAATAACAATACATTTGTTGCCTTACAGAGGCGTTTGTTTTTTTAGAAGGGGGTCAGCGACGCCAGTTTAAAAACTGCAAAGAGTCAGAAGGAAAAGGCAAATAATTATAAAACTACAAAAAATAAATAATGTAAAACCAATTGAACTGTTAGCCATTCTATAACATACTAAAAGTTACCTTAAAGGTGAACCATCCCTTTAACTTAATTTCAAAGTTGGTATCATGGGCGTAACTACAGAGGAAGCGGACCCTGCACTTGCAGGGGGGCCCAGGAGGTATAGTGGCCCCATTATACCCTAATTTATATATAATTTGAGATTGTCATGGATCTGCCCTAATCTCCTGATGAAAGGTTGATTAAATCCACTTTAGGGCCTCATGGGGCCCCTTTACATCCTGGGCCCCCCTGTGGCCACAGGGACATACCTACAGAGAATGCAGACCCTGCAGCTGTAGGGGGGGCAGGAGTTCCTAATTCATATATAATTTAAATAAATATTGGTAAAACAAGTCAACATTTTCTAGACATTTTGGGGGCCTGAAAAATAATTTGCTACAGGGCCCATAAATATCTAGTTACTCCACTGGTTGGCATCATTTAATGGTGCACAGTGGGTATAGCAGGGAAAAGTATGACGTAAATGTAATCGAACCAGAAATCAATACAGGGGATTTGCTTGCATCCAAACTCTGGCTGCACCAAGCGAGTGGACCTCTGGAGTTAGGTGAAGTGTGTAGTCCCTTTGGGAGCAAGGCAGCTCTGTCCTTTCCTCCTGCCATAGGGCACAAAGTAATCACAATGTGCCACTGAGGCCTGTGCCTGCTGTCGCTCCCTAACTTGCATGCCTATGTGCCTCTTCCTGCCCCACAAGATTACAATCCAAATGTAGGCAAGGCTGTATTAATGGGATGAGGGGACCCAGAGAACTGCAATTTTTTTACCCTGTGCTGCAATAAATGATCCCCTAGTTATTATTTAACAACAACTCCTAGCACCCACTGACAGCTGAAAGTTGCTGGAAATTGTAGTGGAATTGCAAAGATCCGATGGCTGGACAGACCTCCTCTTTTATAAATCAATGGGCCTCTGCAAAGCATGTTTTACTCTGAATCCTGCTCCATCTAATGACAGCCCTCCCTTTTAAAAAATTCCATATTTCATTCTGACATAGGCATTTCAAGGGCACAAATAGTGTAAGAGGGTCTGTGCAACTGTGGATGGATGGCCATGAGAATCACTATGGAACCAAATGGAAACAATTTGATTATTCCAAGTGGCAATGAACTATCACTCCTGAGTTTTTTACATAGCCATTGCCTTGTAGGAGCCACTGTCTTCTCCCAAACAATTTCCTTTGTTAAAACATGGGGAAAATGCTTTTTGTATAGCACTGTTGTTATTATTATTATTATTATTATTAATAATAATAATGGTGTAAGCTTTAACTCTCTAGCTGGAATTTCTAGAGGCATCCCTCATCTGCTCACCTTATAATATATAAAATTCTTTATCTTCACAATAGTCTTTCATTATGTTTTGTAATAACTAACTTTTATGTACTTTCTGCTACTGGTACAGCAATCTATACCGGGCTGTATTATGCCGACACTAGGGGGCAGATATATCAAGGGTCGAATTGAAAATGACTATTTGTTACCTAAAACCTGCAGAATTGCTGTTTTAAGGTGGCCATACACGGAGAGATCCGCTCGTTTGGCGATGTCGCCAAACAAGTGGATCTCTCTCCGATATGCCCACCTTGAGGTGGGCAATATCGGGCTGATCCGATCGTGGGCCCTAGGGCCCAACGATCGGATCCTAACGAATGGGAACGTGCGGTTGGATCACGGGACCGCATCAACGAACAGATGCGGCTGCGATCCGACGGGATTTTTAGTCCCATCCGATCGAGATCTGGCCGACTTTCGGCAAGATTTCGATCGGGGAAGCCCGTCGGGGGGCCCCATACACGGGCCAATAAGCTGCCGACTTAGTCTGTCGGCAGCTTTTATCGGCCTGTGTATGGCCACCTTAGGTCAATGGGAGAGGTCAGGGATCAATTTGGAGATGTTGCAGCCTTCCTAACATTTGCGTTTTTTCAGAGAAAAAAATCGAATCAAGTTTGATCGAATTCGATACGAATTAGATTCCAGTTTTCATGTTGTTTAAATTCATCCGACTTTAAAAAATTTAATTCTAATAACCATTTTCGATTGGTTGAATTTCTGGGAGTTTAGGGGAGTTTAAATAAACTCACATGAATTTGAAAATTGACCCTTGCTAAATGTGCCTCTAGGAGTCTAGGTGATACCAGGCAAGCTGAAAAAGTTTAGAAGTTTGACAAACTGACATGGGACATTGTAGTATGTAGTATTGAAGTATGCTATCATGTGTCATGGTACAAACAATACTTGCTGCCTCCTTGGCGAGGGAGGGAGAAACACAGGTGTGCTTTCCAAAAAAGAGCCCCTTTGGATTACCTGTCCTTTGGGTACCTGGCAGGGATCCAACTAAATCCAAAAGTCACCAACTGAACTCACATGCTGAATTCTTGTAGGCAGGTGGCTCCAGGTGTTCCTATTTACAGCAGTGGGAGTCCCTTTCTCACCTCTACTGTGAATGCATAGTGCACACTCAGACAAAATAGAGCTTTGAAAAAGAAGTATTAATGCACACATACATACACACGCAACCTACACAATTAGACACAGTGCAAGAATTCTCTATATAGTAGCTTTTTATGAACAGTTAAAGGGCCACTATGCCTTCATATTTTCCATCAGAACTACATAAAAATACCTATTTGGATAAGGGTTACGGACATGTTAGCTCCCATACTTCTTATAGGAAAGAAGCTGAAATTCTTTCAGAATCCAGAACTGCTCATTAGCCCAATCTCCCTTAAACAAATTAATTTCAAAATAAGGAAAATATTTAAGATTTCTAAAAAAAAAGCATGTTTTTGGATTGCTTTCTAGTTGTTGAGAAACAAATGAAATGTTTCCATGCCTATGCTTTATGTTTCCTAAGATAGATGGATCTCCTCTCTGTGAGTAAGTGACTTTTTTTTGTAAGATAACAGCACTGTGCAGAATGGGAATGTGGTTGCGTGGTTAACACCAGGGTCAGAGGGAGCCCAGAACTCCTGCACTGATGAGCCTTGAGAGAAGAGCTGCTTATAGGCAGGTAGAACACCAGTTCAGGCATGCAAAGAATTCCAGGGAAGAATGGCAACATTTGAAACAAAAGCAAACACATTAAGCTTTTAACTAAAGCATCCACAAGCCATTAAGATACCCCTCTCTCCCAGCTGCATTTACAGAGACTGTGTCCCTATTTTATTGAGATGACTTGGCTGGCAACGATCATAAAACACATGACTTAGTTCAGTTGGCGGTGTGTGGGCTTATCACGTAGAAGAAATCAGTGGCACAGCGGTACATAAAAGAAAGGGGTTTAGAGAGATAGAGAAGTGCAGCTTTAGGCACATGGTTCTTATATTACATATGTGAGAATCAATGACACAATGACAAGGAGTCCCTTAGGACAAGTCATGCCAGCCGTCATGTTAGTAATTATAACCAGCAGCACATGCCTTTGTACTTATATGGGTTGGACTAGAAAAAAGACTCCAGGGAAAAAAATAAATTGCTCCATATCATCCCATGCAATGAATACTATTGAGTCTAAGAACTTTTTTTGACTGCTTCGTCTTCCCATGCAACACTGAATCTAATTAGCTTAGTAGGTGGGAGGTCAGAGTAACATTGGCAACATTGGGAGGGCAAAAGTCATGCCCGGATTTATGGGCCTAGGGCAGCATGATTTTAGGGGGCGGCATGCTGTCCAACCACACCCACATTGGTTCAGAAACACTGGAGATGTGCAGGAGATACAATTGTTTTTAATGATGAAAATTTGCATTTATAAAAGGGAGGGAAGAGGAGTGACGGGCCTAGGGGCACCTGCTATGTAAATCAGTCATTGGCAACAGTCAAGGGAGTCAGGGCAACATTCAAGGCAGTCAAGTAGGGCTGACTGTACGTTAAAATATCCTCGCCAAACAAGCAGATCTTTCATCAGTATGCCCACCTTGAGGTGATCCGAACATTGGGCCCTAGGGTAGCAATGGAGATACAGGCTCTTAAGCAATGAGCTGATGCGGTCCTTGCTCCGATGGGATTTTTAAATCTGTCCAATCAATATCTGCCCGATTTTCAGTTGGGGAAGCCTGTTGGAGGACCCCATATATATATAAGCTATTGGCTTGGTCTGTTAGCAGCTTTTATCTGCCCCTGTATGGCCGCCTTAAAGGAGAAACAAACCCATACTAGAAAAAAACCCTTCCCCCATACCCTGCGTAGCCCAACCTCCCTCCTTCCCCACAGCCTAACTGCCCCCCAGGCAAATGCCCCTAATTTTTTATTTACCCCTCCGTGCAGATCTGGCCTCTGGAGTTCACGGCCGCCATCTTCTTTTTTGGTCTTTGTATGCGATTTTCGTGACTTTCGGCACACACGCATACGCCGAAATTTCGCTCAGATTCTGAAGAAGACCGAAAAAAGTAAATGGTGCGTGTGAACTCCCGAGGCCAGATCTGCACAGAGGGGTAAGTAAAAAATTAGGGGCATTTTCCCAGGGGGGGTGGCAGTTAGGCTGTGGGGGAGGAGGGAGGTTGGTCTACAAAGGGTTGGTTTCTCCTTTAAGTTGAGCCACAAAAATCAGTGCTCTGATACCAGTGTGACTTAATCAGCGTTAGTGACTAGCTATAAGCGGATAATGTATGTTCAAGATCTCATAAAAAATTTGAGAGAGCCTAATAAAACTTTAGCTTTGTAATTTCAACCTCGTATAACATTTTTATTATTATTAACATGGATTTTTAAAGGTTCAGTTATGTGTGATCTCTTTAGATATACAGAAAAAAATTATATTCCTTTGAACAATGACATGCAAGAATTGCTGTTTTGTTTGTTATGTCATAGTGACACAAAGGAATGAACAGTTTTGGCAGCAAGCAAAGGCTAGTTAAAGTGAATGCTTCTGTGCAGAAGCAGAAAAAGTATATAGGTTGGTAATTGGCTAACTTTGTACACATGTATAATTAAAATGAATTGCTGGCAAAGGGAAGGAGAGAAATCAGAAGCACACTTTCAACCAAAACATCTACAAAAAGGCATATTTTATATTGTTTTAAACATTAGAATCTATCATTCTTTTTTAATAGATACTTTTTCTAAGGTTGAAAGACTTTTAGGGAAGCAACTGCATCCATGACTGCCCATCCCCTACTGCATTTCATAAACATAATGTCCTACACAAATACACACATATACAGTACTGTGCAGGCAAGTATACATGATACAGCACCAACAGCCGAGTAATGCAGAAGTATGTCAAAGTGCACAGAGGATTAACAGAGTGTGACTAAGTGCTCTACAGAGAAAATAATTAGAATTGCACTGCGTCAGCAGAATTACTGTATATATTTGTGCAGTACACAAGCGCATATGTACATTATTCACACACACACATGAGATGGGCAACCTTTGGACATCTGGTTTAGATCTACAACTCCTAGCATCACTCAGACGTTTGTTGTGGTTGTAATGCTGAGAATTATATTACAACAAATCTGAAGAACTGCTCATTGTCCAACCCTTGGTCACATGTTAAATAGTCTTGGACATATGCTCAGTAGGAAGAATAAATACTACTGTTTGGTTTAATGGGCCACTATATGTTCATGGATTCATTCCTCCATGAGTTGAATATGTATATTATTTGACTTGCCTAACCAGCTTCTGTCTCTTTGTTGGCCATACACCATAAGATCCACCTATTGGACAAAGTCACAAAACAAGTGGATCTTTCCCTGACCAGCCTACCTTGAGCTAAATGATATCAGGCTGATATGATCATTTGGCCCTCAGGCCAATGATTAGTTTATAACGGACACCAAAGCAAGTAATCAGGACAGGACCATATCAGTGCACCAATAGGAAAGTGAAACCAGCCCAATTGAATTGGCTACATATCCATCAGGCAAGCTTGTTGACAGGCTCCATACATGGGCATATAAGCTGCCAACTTGGCTTGAATATGGCTGTCTTAACAGCATACAAGTACATAAAAGCTTTCTGAGATGCTATTACAAGAAGCTAAAGCAGATGTGGCCTAACAGGCAAGGGCCATGTAAAATGACATAAATGGGGGTATGAACAGGTAAAATAATGCCATGAATCTAATTCTCCAAAGCAGCGAATGGGTTTTTCTAGATATAACCCCTATAGTAAACAATTACTAGCAAGTAAACAATTGTGTTGGGAAATTTTAGGGTTCACAAGGGGCTTATAAATGAAATTGTAAATATTTTCATTTCTGTGAGGGTAGGTTCCTGGCTCATGAATTTTAGCAAGGCTGCTAGATTTTCTTGTGCCCCAGGAAACGAGCACTGACTGCAAGATCAATGGGACCTGCCCAAACCCCCCCTGCCCATAGCCAAGCTGTGCACAGTAACAGAACTGACACAGAAGAGTATATTTTAAACACTGAAATTCAAACCTCTGGTCATTTGAAGTTCACTTCCAAAGTGATGGAAGTCCAACCCCCCCCCCCCCCCCAGAGAGCATGAAGGCATAGCTTACCTCAACAAGAATATTTGCTAAACAATAGATCAGGAGATCAGTCAATGTTCTATTTTAAGATTAATTTCAGAGCCTGGTGATCTGAGGCACTTACTGCCAGCCTGTGCTGGGCTTATCCTGTGCTTAACTGAGCCACAATATATCAGCTTTGTGCTATTACAGAGAAAATATACTTCCCTTTTCAGGCAGTGAATGACTTGGCCAGTATGAATATTGTTATGGTGAATGGTTATTGAATTGTTATACTTTTCAGGTACTTTTTGAACAATGTTTCTATTTACATTTAGGAGCACATTTACTTAGCTTGAGTGAAGGATTAGAATAAAAAATACTTCGAATTTCGAAGTATTTCTTTGGCTACTTCGACCATCGAATTGGCTACTTCGACCTTCGACTACAACTTCGACTTTGAATCAAACGTTTCGAACTAAAAATCATTCGACTATTTGACCATTCGATAGTCGAAGTACTGTCTCTTTAAAAAAAAACTTCGACCACCTACTTCGCCACCTAAAACCTACCGAGCACCAATGTTAGCCTATGGGGAAGGTCCCCATAGGCTTTCCAAGCTTTTTTGATCGAAGGAAAATTGTTCGATCGATGGATTAAAATCCTTCGAATCGTTAGATTCGAAGGATTTAATTGCTCGATCGAACGATTTTTCCTTCGAGCGTTCGAACGAAGGAAATGCGGTAAATCCTTCGACTTCGATATTCGAAGTCGAAGGATTTTACTTCGACAGTCGAATATCGAGGGTTAATTAACCCTCGATATTCGACCAATAGTAAATGTGCCCCTTAACATTATTATGGGCTTAAAGGAGCCTATGAAAATACTGAACCACAGAAATGGGGCCTTACTAACGAAGTCCACAAACCTCTGACCTCTGCTCTGGTAAAGAGGAGACAGTTTACTTTCCCTTATAATTTTTAATGTGCAATAATATGGGTTTAGCCAAAAGATAAAAATGCCAGGAGGGCAAATATTTGTTCCTCTCAGTTGCTGCTACATATACTCACTGTAGTTCATTTCCTACACATTCTGGGAGCTTCAGCTCTACCTCTTGTACAGAGGTTCTACAGTGTTTGGGCCCCCACCATTCAAACAGCTCGTTTTACATTAATTTTGTTTCACAGTAGCAAAGTCAACAGAGCATAAAAATTGCAGTTTCTAACATGAGAGTTTTTGCATGCCAACAGCATGTGCCTACAAATGAATCTAAAGCGCCAGGCTCTTGTTTATAGGAGGAGCTCAAATAAACAAATGATAACAGATTGCGTGTGCATGTGAGTGAGCAAGTACAAAAGGACTTTTTCCTAATGATGCTACATATTTTTAATTCCTCCAGAAAGTGAAAGATTAAACTGCACTGAGTAGAACCAAGCTCTATGGACAAAAATCAACTGTAATGTAATAACAAAGCAATGCCAAGAAGGGATTTTCATCCACCTGAAGCATTTCGCGATTGTAAACTACAGTGAAAGAGGCAAACAAGAAACACTTCAGGCTATATTTATTATAAACAGTATTCCCTGAAAGTGCATCATTGGGTACATAAAGCCCTTGAGACTGGCCCAGTCAATGAAGAATGTAAATGAAGACCTGCTAAGCTACAACACCATCACCTCTCCAATAGACTCATGTGTGAGTGCCTCTGGTGTTGGCAGCCCAGGGTACACTCCCTCTCTACCCAACCCTAAAACTTGCCCTAGTGCAAAATGGAATATACTGCTTAACAGATGCAGTATGTGGTGGAAATATAATTGGCAACTTTGGTTCTCATTGAAAGGGAGCTAGTGTTTTTCCTTTTCAGGCTCATTTATGTTAGGGACACAGCACTAAACATAAAAATGAGAACAAAACTGTTTCCATTAAGACCTTCCATACAAACGTACACATATTTATGCTCTGCTATAGGCGACTTGTGTTGATTTGTTGGTTAAGCCTTACATGGCACATCAGGGGTAAGGTGCATTGTGCTCATGTGCAAGTAAGCCATGAACAGGGTAGCACCAAGTAGAGAGTTCCCATTGCAAGCTATGTCTGTAGGTCAGTGATCCCCAGCCAGTAGCTCACAAGCAACATGTTGCTCACCAACCTCTAGGATGTTGATTCCCGTGGCCTCATTCAGGTGATTATTTTTGAATTCCTGGGTTGAAGGCAAGCTTTTGTTGCATAAAAACCATGTGCAATGCCAAACAGAGCCTCCTGTAGGCTGCCAGTTCACATCAGGGCTACCAACAGGCAACAATGCCCATATTTCACACCCCAAAAACTTTTTGCATGCTTGTGTTGCTCTCCAATTATTTTACATTGGAATGTGGTTCAGGGGTAAAAAAAGATGGTTACCGCTGCTGTAGATGCTTAGTGACCTTATCCCACTGCAAGGTCACCTCCTTCATAGCAATCACAACTTGCGCCCAAATGGGTTTAGTTATGCTAGAATTCTGATATTGTGGGTAAAAATGGCAGTTGAAAGAGCAATAACTCTTCAAGTAAGCATCTCAGACATTTCAATGTACTTAGTTTACTGGGTAAGAAATACCATACAATAATACTTACTGCCTCAAGGAGTGGCAAGTTCATTTACAGACCACCAAGGAAAAGAAGCGCCATTAAACACAATTTCCAGGATACTCTGTTAAGCTGAGCACAATACACAGCAGCCGGTTGCAAAAAGACTGCCCAAGATGGCTTTGTTTTCAGGAGCGAATAGGCGCCAAAGGACAAATAAGACATTTTATATGGATCTATAAAAGGCACAAGCACAAAGCAACTCTCTAGGATACTATGCACAGAGCTCTGGGAGTTTATAGACCACCACATCATCCTAAAAGGCGCAAGGGAATCCCATGCAATTAAAAAAAAGTCAGCTTCCCCTTCAGCTGAGAAATGAGTTCTTCCTGTAACAGCAGTAGAGATGTGGAATACACGCCCTGTAGAGGTTGAAAGGGCAGGACACATGGCTTTATCAACCCTAAGAAACCACGTTACTATGTTAGATCCTCCATATTTAGGAATGGAGCCAGCTGAGCAAGTGGAGAAACCCTTACATTCACTGTGACCCCAAATAATTCCATTCACATACAGATAAATCACTGCGATGGTGTAGAAACCTTATTTCTACAGACTCAAAGCCATATATACCAACATTTCAACAGGAGAGAGGTTTCAGTGCATCTCCATCAGCAAGATGGGAAAACAGTGATAAGGGGCACATATTTTGGAGATGTGTTCAAACATATCACATCACAGAAGTATTGATTTTTCATGTGAAATTTTTGACATTTGACATAAGCGTGGATTTAATTATTTCAGAGAAGGCTGAACAGCTCTGGGTTATATTCTGTCACATAACAGATCTGCTTCCTTCATTTACATATTTAAAAGGTTTGATGGATTATGTACTCTGTGTCAGCCAACCTCACTTACTTTTTTAGTTTTTAATGGAGAAATTAAGCAGCAGGAGGCAAATGCTATCACTTTAAAGCCATCATCCTAAGTCAGAGGGGTGACAGTGACATTGGCACTTGGTCAATAACACTAATCATGGGACCATAGAGACACACAGGACCGAAATATAGGTACTCAACCTCATTTATTAAAAATGGACCAATTTGCCCCAGACCAGCAACCAATCAACTATTAGAAAGTATTATTGCGATCGATCATGCACTAAGGTAAATGTATCTGGAATATTGGGAGGGTTCTTAGAGGTAACAAATGTGTTAAACTGTGCTGAATATTCTGTTACAGAGGTTGTAAAAAAGGACTTTCTGGGACAGATCTTTAATAAATCACAGTAATCTTTACAAACATCTCCCTTGGAGCCTTTTTTCGTCTCTTTTGACCCTTCCTGTTCTACCAGGTGTAAGAGACACCTGCCATTTTATTGTGTTGTGCCCTTCAGTCATGTTATACATCTCCCAGGATTGCTCATACCATAATGACTGCGTGTGTGTAAATTCAGCCCCCAATCTGCGTTAAAAAAAATAAGGAAAATTTGCTGGTACAATATATATTAGGTGTTTTTAAATTGTGATTTGTGTATACACCATTGTTGAGCCAACTAATGGAACAATCCTATGTATAAAACATATCTGGTTATGACTACTGTTTTACTTTGACCTTTACTTATTCTAATTTTTCTAGCAGTAACATTATGAGTGGATCCAGTTGCCACCACTTCTGGAAAAAAATAACGGCATTCCTAAATTTTTGACCTTCTTTCCTATTAGTAGCTTTGCCATCCATCATAATTTTTACCATGCAAAGCTTGTAATCTCTAAGTTATTCGGCCACTGGCCAGCATCTGAACCATCCCAATCCCCTCTCTCTCTCCTCCCGTTTCAACCTGTTTCATCCATTATGACTAGCTCTGCTCCTGCAACATCATAATACCATCCCTGCAATATCACAACCGCACCCCTTCTCTGGCCCACTCTTACGTATGATAACTGTGTTATCTATACCTATATTTCATAGGTAAGTAACTAAGAAAAGTGAGTGGGTCATTAAAATTCAGTTCCGGTAGAGTGTGGTGCAGTTGACTTTATTGATCTCTACAGTGAGGGCTATGCAGTGCACTGCAGGGACATGGATTTAGCCAATCCTGACATGCTGCATAGTGCTAAAATAATGGCGCGAGAAGCTGGAACATGGACAGCCTGTAAGTATGACGCTACAGTTTCCAGTTTGCAGGATATCAGCTTCTCAGTGGTCAAATATGAGAAGCTCTAATAACATTGCTGCTGGTTTGCCCATAGTAGAGTGCGCAGCAGCAGATTCTATTTCATTCTATTTTGAGATGAATATGCGGAGATTCCAGGAATGGCATTATGGAGATATAAAATATAGACCCGGTATGCGGCGGTAACATTACACGTGCCACATATTTGTTTTAATGCTAATTCCAAAGCTGAAAGATTCTGAAGTATTTAATATATGCTGTAAATAATAGGAGAGTTTGCAAAACTAAGTGTGAGTATTTGCAAACCGTGTTCAATGGCACTGCAGTAAAGAGTCCATTAATGGGGGGTACGAGAAAAGTAGTGACTCATATACACAAGTAAGTTTAATTTACAAATGACTCAACATAAAGTCCCAGGATACACTGCAACCCAATACACACAGCCTCTTAGTTAGGCTCTCAGCTATTCTTGATGGCCAAATTTATCCCAACAATGACAATCCTTTTAAAGTCCACCAGGTCTGCATGGTACTGAACATCTGTGCCTGTAAAATATTTTTATATACATAAACCCAATCTGTCTCAATATTGTATGCCTCAGTTTGGGCAATGACAAATTCTCTGATGTAGATGCCTCCATCCTGCATTCCTATTGGATAGTAGTGTATCTGCCCTGCCTGAACACTTCCTTCCACTGTCTACCATCCAGTGTCAGACTGGGATGCCAGGGGCCCACCAGAAAGCTTTAGACCGTGGGCCCACTTTTCAAATTATTATTCCACCTCTCCTCACTCAACCTCTTTATTCTCCCAGACTTTTATACCTATTTACTATATTCTTCTATTATTAAGAATGTTTCCCCAATAGGAAATGACCATGAAATAGGCTAAATGTTTAGAAGCATGTGGGCCCACTGACACTTGGGCCCACCGCAAGTTTTCCTGGTATCCCAGTGGGCCAGTCCGATACTGCTACCATCTGCATTTTTGTAAGGCTGTTGACCGACATGGAAGAGGCCGGAGCCAAAATCCCATTTGTTTGACCTTAGGCTTAATGTGTGGATGAGTGCAATTTGGCCTTCCACAATGTGTCCATGCCAAAAAAGTAAATGATCAATGGGGAATCAGCCAGTGTATGTTTCATATATTGTGACAGTTACCTGTACAACTTGGAACACAATTTTCTCAAACTTATTACAACACAGAGAAGGTAGATTCACAGCTTTGACCTTTGCTTGCCTAGATTGGCCGTTCCCTAGTGAATAAAACACAAACACCTATTAAAATGAACACTTGTGATTGACGGTTGAATAATCCTCAGTTGAGCAGAAGAGATGTGCTAGAGATTCCTCTTAATAAAGAAACCCTTCACTGAACAAAGCTCTATTGCTAAGTACTTCCTAGGCTTCTACTCTGGTTACTTATTAGGATATCAAACATCACTGTAAAGCTGTGTATAAACTATACCCTTTAGATGCAGGGGGCAACAACCCTATGCCCTTGGCCTGCAAGTGGTATTTGTAATAGTACAACATACACATTATAATAGTATGTAATAACTGCTATTTTTAGAATATGCTTAAGAGATGTGCTAATCGTTGATTTCTTGTTGTTATTTGACTACAACGTCCAATGTAGCTGTGTTCTACTCGGTGCGAACACACAACAAACAACAAGTAAAACAACAGGGATATAGGATAAGCTCACAAATATATCATACATGTTTGAAAAATAAAATGCTTAAATACCCCAAGGGTGCTTCTGGCACTGCTGCCCTCTGAATCCGCAGACCCAGTGCTAACTCCCTTCACACCTCAGAGTGCTTCTCCAGAATTTGGAGAGGAATTTAATTGCACTCTTCAGTCCAGCTCTTAAACTTACCAATGGCTGCTTTTTGTCACCCCTGGAAAGGTGCCATCTAAGACAAGGATCTAAGACAAGGATCTAAGACAAGGACCTAGCCTCATGGCCAAAGCACCCTTTGGTGTGCACAGATCATGCACTTTAACTGTCCCAGTAAATCCCAATAGGTGCAAAGACAGCTCCATGTCTACAAACCCATAACAGCCATTCAGCAGGTAACATTTAGAGATCTTTTGCTTCAAAGGAGCAGCATAACCACTTGTTCAACATGAGTGTAATGAATAGGGCTTGTGCAGATAATATATTTGGCTCTCGTTTTATTCATTAACAAAATCTATAGCTTGCTATTTATTGAGCTAAACAGGGCAAATAGGGAAACTGAAGCTACTCTATGTTAAGTCCTGGAGAGTTTAATTACCAGTATAAAACCACTCACCCTTTGTTCTGATGGTTTTGTGAGGAATCCATTACACAGGGGCATTATCGGTGCCCTAGTAATCTAATTATCCATCTCGCAAAGACCTGTTTGTCCTGTTTTGCTCAAGACATAATAAAACCATAGAAAACGTATGTTCAGCACAAGCCCTGTTCATTGCACTCATGTTGCATAAGAGGGTATACTGTCCATTTAAAGCAAGGATCGTATTGGTTACTATGAGTTAGCACTCCTTGAGCAAACTTTCCACCTGTAATTACATATTACACCTTAGCAAGTAGGAGTGTAGAACTACACTTGTTATTGCTGAACTGCCGAAGGATAACAGTTTGGCTATTGATTTACAGGGTGGGATGGTAGGGATAAAATTCCTGCATTGTCCTGAGCCCCTTCTCCTCTTTCTCTGGTGCTGTATACAGTTTCTCCAATTTAAAAATGAAAGGTATTGTGAGATCCGCGCAATTGAGCATCCAAATTACCAGCATTCATTGCTGAGCAATCAGTTGCCCATTATACGTGGAACAGCACAACATCGAGCAAAATCTTTTGGCATCAGTGGAAACCAAACAAGTAAAGAAAAAGGAATTGTGCAATTAGAAACTATTTAAAAAATTCATTTAGATGAGAATACTTGTCTGTATTTCATCAACTGACCGAATGCTCTGTAGTGGGCAACCTGGCACAGCCCAAGGGTAACCAACAGGTAGATCATGGTGCGTGAACCTGCATTAATGTAACAACCAGTCCCTAAAGTCAAGAGCACCGAGGGATAAGGAAATTCTAAGTACATTAGAGCAGTTTTTGTCCTCAGACAAGAGTCCTTGAATACGCTCTGTAGTGTGTTTATTCATTCAGGATTTGGATTCCTCCCAGGAACATAGAAACCAATGTCTGTGCTGCTGACATTCTGCCAGTATCTACCTGAGCCACACTGCACTGGGCTTTGATGTCCGCTCTTGGGAAAGGGGAGGCAGAAAACCATGGAGAGATAAGCATTTTATTCTGAAATGAAATAACAGAAACCGAAAAGACTGCCAGTATTGTTCCCAATGTATCCAGAACAAAGACAAATACTATCTATCACCCTATCTTATAGGCACCGTATGGATAAGACGTATTTCAACTTAATGTAAAATATATAAACTGGAACTGAAGTTAGATAGCATAGGTGTGGACATACTATAACGGTCTGTTTTGTATCAATAAAATATTAATTTCAGCACAATATCACCAAGACATCAACAAACATTTATTCTAGGATATGGTCATTGTGGGTGAGAACCACATGTAAAAGGGTCAGATTGGGGAAAGTGGCACATCAAACATTCATAGATCCAATAATCTGGAGGCTTAGAATCACTCAGGGGGTCACTTAGGGTCAGTTTCTGACCCCTGTTCGGCTAGTTTGGTATACATTATGGGGCACATTTATCAAGGGTCAAATAGAAAATTTGAAATTCAAATTTTCAAAATTTTTATAGCCAAAACTCTCAAATTAGACTAGGGAGTTTTTCAAATTCGATTCAAGTTTTTTAAAAAAAATTGAATTTCGAGGTCTATCATACTCTGGCCCTTTAAGAACTCTAATTCAACTATTTGCCCCCTAAAACCTGCTGAATTGCTGTTTAAGTCAATGGGAGATGTCCTGGGATCAATTTTGAGTTGTTTGCAGCCTTCCTGACATTTGAGTTTTTTTGGGGAAAAAACTCAAATTGAGTTTTTAAATCTCGAATCGAATTCAATTCAAATTCAATTTGAGTTTTCGGGTCAATATTATTCACCTGAGTTTAACAAATTTTTTCAAATAATTTTCGATTGGTCGAATTTCGAATTCATGGGCGTTTATGGGAGTTTTTAAAAACTCACATGAATTCGAAATTCGAACTTTGATAAATGTGCCTCCCAAAGTACAGCTCAAAGCTCAGGCAGGACAATAAGGTCAAAGAACAGAAGCATTCTACTTGCTTGTACTCACTTATTTGCCTTGCTTTCACCTACACATCTGTACGTATTGGTTATTTGTATAGCTGCAGCCATTCATAAAACACATTTTGTTTTGGGAGCACAAGCAGCGCCTACATTGTCCCATGCATGCAACATTCAGATGCAGAAGCAATCACAATCTTCACAACAGCTATGTACTGAACAGCTGCAATTCCATACAGCTATGAGCATTATACCTGTCAAATAATATCTTAGCTCTGGGTCTAAAATAATATTAAACACAGTGAAAACAGGATCATAATGCAATCTTAGCAGAGATGGTGTAGAAGTTTTGGGCAGCTCCACTACACAAAATATCCAAATTTTGATTTCTGAGACCCGGCGTTACACTTAAGCGATCCTTAAAGGGGTTGTTTACCTTCCAAAGCTTTCTTTCAGTTCAGTTGTTTTCAGATTGTTCACCATAAATAAAGACTTTTTTCAGTTGCTTCTTCGTGGTTTTTTTTTATTTATTTTTTTTACCTTTTTTCCAGAATAAAACTTTTGTGACAGCTCAGTAATCCAGGCGCAGAATCTGAACTGTTACAATTTGATACATTAGTCGCTATATTTCTCAGCAGCATCTGTGGAATTTTAGCAACTATTGCAAGAATTACAACTACAGCTGCTTTTAAAGGGGTTGTTTACCTTCCAACACTTTTTTCAGTTTAGTTGGTTTCAGATTGTTCACCAGAAATAACGACTTTTTCCAATTAATTTCTATTTTCTATTTGTTTTTCTAATATTGAAGGGCAAAGTTTCTAGACGGCTAGAATCTAAATCTCTAGCAGGATGGCACTCGGAGCGTTTCGTTTTCCGAAGTCGGCCGATGTTTCCTCATGAGGCAACTGCAGATGACTTCTAAAAACGAAGTGCTCCGAATGCCATCCCGTCGGCAATTTCAATTGTAGCCAGCAGGAAGGCAGTTCAGGGAGATTAGTCATCCGAAGAAGAGGCGGGCGACTAAATCTCCCTGAAACTTTGAGTGTGTCTCTGCCCTTAACTGTTCTTAATTGATACATTCAATTGATACATTTGTTATATTTGTCCCTGCTAAGCAGAATCCCTGAGTTAAAGGCACCTGTCAGAATTGATACAATAGTTGCTAATATTCCACAGGTGCTACTGCGAAATGTATCAACTAATGTAACAACTGAATGCAGTAAATTGTAATAGTTTAGTAAATTGTAAGAGTTCAGTAAATTGTTAGAGTTCAGTAAATTGTAAGACTTCAGTAAATTGTAAGAGTTCAATAAATTGTAAAAGTTCAGAATCTGCTCCTGGATCACTAAGCTGCCAGACAAACACAAGGGACAGGAACATTAAACTTTAAACTTCAATTTTGGGAAAATGATAGAAAAGAAAAGATGGAAAGCAATTGAAAAAAATCTTTGTTTATGGTGAACAATCTGAAAACATCTTGCTCTATATTCAACCCTTTCACCAACAGGAAGGAGGCCTAATACCATATCACCCACAATGATTCTACCTCTTCTTTTTTTTAATAACATAAATTCCATATGTAATAAAAGGCAGTTTGTTTGCTTTGAAACAGGTGACCAGTAAATGTTACCTTCTTATTGGTTGCTATAGGTTACTGTAGCCGGGCAAACTTAATGGAGCTCATTTATAAACACTGGGCAAATTAGCTTTTTCAACTATTTGCAGGTTGAACACTGAAAGCTATCATCTGATTGGTTGCCATGGGTTACTGCCCAGGTGCAAATGTGCCCAGTGTTTAGTAATGACCCCCAGTGTCTTTTATTACATTACCCAATACAAATGTAACATCTGGGAAATGACACATACAACAAGTCTGTTCCATTTTATCTATTTGATTTGAAGGCTGGGAGAAGGCGAAAGCACCATCACTTGAACACCAAAGCTACATTTGTCTATCAACAGAAGAAATATTATCTGATTAAAAATATCACAGATGCACATCCAGCTGTTGCCCTGAACTACACGCAGTCATTTATACCAAACTGCACATTTGTTTTCTGTTCCGTGGCACGTGAAACTCTAAACAGCCTGCAGACTCAGCTGTTTCCAAAGAAGAGTAATACATTTGATCATCTGCATTTATATAACACCAAGTGAAGAGGGATTTATTTTAGCCCAAGGATCTACAGACTTTGCTTTGGAAATTGCAATCCACGGGCAGCTGTTGCACGATTTTCCTTTAGCGCGCACATTTACCACCGATGTTCTGACTTGTATCTTAGGACCAATAATGCACAATGTACTCACCATTGTCTTCAACAGTAAAGTAGAAAATATCGCTAGTGGCGTTCTCTCTGTCTCGTAAAATGTAGCAGATTTGCATGTCATCAATGTCCCCTGGGGAAAGTAACAAGAGCGTTATTGTTTACATTAAACGTAAAAGTTATGTATTGACAATGAAAAAAAATAATGACATTACGCAATTAATTAATTTCCTGATGTAAAAGTGAACTAAAGTCTAAAAATTATTATGGCTAGAAATCCTATATTTTATATACTAAACTTACTGTTCCAGCCAAGAGGTTCAGTCACCAAAGAACAGTAATGATCTAAGCCTTCAAAGTTGGCTTAGAATTAGAAGTGTTAGTGGCACTACACATGCTCAGTGTGCTCTGGGCAGCTGTTGAGAAGCTAAGCTTAAAGGGGAACTATCGAGAAAAAATAAAAAAATAAAATATGAGCTTCAGCATACTGAAATAAGAAACTTTCTAAATATAATCAATTAAAAATTCTGTAACGTTTCTGAAATAATCAATTCACTATTCCCCACTTAGCATCTGTTTTCCCTCATTCTGTCTTCATTCAGGAGTTGGGTGTCAGATGAATGATCCGATATATCTTATAGGGGGCTTCTTTTGCCTAGATGTATTAGAGCTCACTCTATAAAAATCACCAGACATCATGTGTCTCTACATCCAGGATTTGTGCAAAAGGCAGTTATTTTGTTTGTACTGGAATCAGTTATTTGAGTGAGCTCTAATTCATCTGCTAGGAAAGGAAGTCCTCCTATAAGACGTATTGGATCATTCACCTGACTGCTGCATGAAGACAGAATGAAGAGAAACAGTTGCTGAGAGAAGAATAGTGAAGATAAACTTGATTATTTCAGAAACAATGCAGAATATTTAATTGATTATATTTAGAAAGTTTCTTATTTCAGTATGAGGAAGCTTATATAAAATTTTCATTTTCGTAATAGTTCCCCTTTAAGGATCGTAGCAAATCATCAAACAGAAAATGAGGTTTATCTGTCTACAAGGCTGATCATTTAATTCTGATGCAGAATGCACTGGTTTTGGAGCTGCCAAGTAATATGAATCTGAACTGATTATTAATTAGCCTTGTATTGTGACCTTTATATTGTATATAAACTGTATAAATTGGGAGTCTGTCCCTAAGCTCTGTGACTCAGAGAAATGCACCAATAACTACAAAAAGACACGTGGTAGGGGGGTGGCTCTTATTTAAAATAACTGAAAAAGCAGGCATGTAACTTTAGGGGGCCTGGACCCCCCCATGAACATTTTTTCATGGCCCACTCTGCACATAATTGCAGTGACCCGCGAGTCCCTGCTGCGCATACTCTTGGGTCACCCACGATCCCTAATCGCACATATTTGTGGGTCACCCATGATCCCCTGCTGCTCACACTACTGGGTGCAGGAAGGAGTTCTATTTAACTGACCTATTATAAGTGCTGTAATTGAATATATTTACAAAAACCTTCCTGCCAGATGTTGTTGGACTGCAAATCTTAATATCCCACTGAAAGCTCTGTGTGTTTGGGGGGTGCAGGGAGTTACAGTGTCCCAACATGCTTAAAAAAAGAACACTTGTTAGCCCCTGTAGTTATAGTCCATCAAAGCATAGTGAATACAATCATTTTGACACTTGCAATGCTACCAAGGGAGAGGAGACGACCCCGATCCAAGTGTGATAGAAAGAAAGTGTCAACACCCTTCCCCCTGTGCACTTCACTCTCTGTGTGTTGGCCTAACTGGAGTCTCAAGTTACCTGCCATTCTGGAAGAGAGTCAGTTACTGGGCAAACGTGCAATTAGCAGTTTTGTCACTAGTGCCAGTAAAACTTTTGGGATCCTTTCTATAAAAAAGGGTGATGAATTAACAGTACCCCCATCAGGTATTGCTTTTATTGTGACTAGCTCAAAACCTACGTGCAAGGCATATTGAGACAGAAGCCCCTGGGACCTATTTTTGCAACAATGAACCTCTAGTCAGGAAACAAACTTCTATGGAAGAGACAGGAGATGTTACATAACATTCCTGTTCTATCTGCAGTAGGAGAGAATCATTTACAAACTTCTCTGACTGTCCCTGATGTGGCATCAAGCCCCCTATTTGTAAGGTCAAACACCACTGAGGTGTTCTATGGTCTGGGAAATATAGGGAGGACAAACTCGTCACATTTAAGGTTTTCTAACAATTTGCCCCATGCTGGATGGTTTTGTATTGGTACGATGGCCTTTACCAATAAACTATAATGGAAGTTGGAGCTTGGTCATGGGCCCCAGTCACTGTAAGGTCAGCCAATGTCCCCCAAAAACAAGTATATGTGACGTGGGGACAAACCAGATGCCACTGGAATCACCAATGGCCCATCAAAATTCCCTCCCAATGGACCAATATTCAAGGACTAAGGGCCTGTCAGTGTCAGACCGGCATGAGGCCTTTGGGAAAAAGTTAAGGAAGTATGGCCAATATCACTGTATTTGTACTGTGCAGATTCTGCAGCTTCCAAACTACTCTGCTTTCTAAGAAGTAACTGTTAAAAATATTTACCCATTAAGCTCCCCTGACCCGTGTTCTAGTTTGAGCATATACTGTACTTGCTCAAATGACCTGATAATTAGAACTCAATGCAGATTTAAAGGAATTGTTGAGTGTACAAATAAAAACTAGGTAAATATAAAGGCAGTCCAAAATATGAATGGTTTTCAATATAGTTAGTCAAAAATGCAATCCATAAAGGCTGGAGTGACTGGATGTGTAACATAATAGCCAGAACACTACTTCCTGCTTTGCAGCTCTATTGGTTTCCACTGATTGGTTACCATGCAGTAACCAATCAGTGACTTGAGAGGGGGCCACATGGGTCATAACTGTTGCTTTCGAATCTGAGCTGAATGATGAGGATCAATTGCAAACTCACTGAATAATTATGTCCCATGTGGCCCCCCCTTCAATTCGCTGACTAACTCAGAGTTAGAGGGCTGAAAAGCAGTTGTGTTCTATTCTGTTCTGTTAGACATCCAGTCACTCCAGCCTTTATACATTACATTTTTGGCTAACTAAATATATTAGAAACATGTTTTATTTTGCACAGCTATTTACCCACTTTTTATTTTTACACTGAACTGTACCTTTAAAAAAAGACATAAACAAAAACACATGACATATTCTACACGTGTGGAAAAGTAATCGGCTTCCAGTGCACATGGTCCTGCTTTGCAGTTACTACAGGGACCCTTGGATAAGGACCACATCATAATGTTGAGTTGGTCCTTGACCGATAGGATTTTCTACCTGATATTGATCATGAAGACAATTGCAAGGGTCCCATGGGCCAAAAAGATGCTGGCTTGGTCTGGATAGGCCAAGTCAGCAGCTTTTATGGACCCTTGTATGGCCAATGTCACTGTATATGTACTGTACTGTATCTGCTTTCCAAGAAGTAACTGTTAATGATCTTTTCCCACTAAGCTCTCCTGACCTATGTTTTAGTTTGAGCATATAGTATACTTATTCTACTGACCTGGAAAAATCAGTGTAGAGTTAAAATATTACACACAATAACATACAACATATTCCAAATGGGTGGAGAAGTTTGCTTCCAGTGTTCATGCTCCCACCTTGCAATGGGGTGTGGGCACCCAACGTGAATTAGCTGAACATGGAGAAAGCAAACCCTGCATTAGCCCCACAAGTATGGGGGGGGGGTGCACAGATCCAGGACATGTGGTTGATGAAGTTGGGAAAGAAGACCTGTGCAGGCAACAACTGTTTATATAGGGACAGGGGGCAGTTATTAAGTTAAGTACATTATTCCTGACTTCATGCAACTAAAATTCCCTTTTCAGCCAAACTCCCCATTTACCATAATCCTGCATGACAAAGCGCTAGCCCGGGCTTGATTCAGCAGTGGGAAGTCTGGCTGATGTCAGCACCTTATTTTTTCTGTTCTTATCCTTAAATATACTTTTCCCCTAACAATTTTCTTCTGACGTTCTGCCAATTCAAGGGTTGGTTTAGAAATTAATTGTTACAAAAGAGATCAGAAGGAATATGATAAAGAGCATGTGCCACAAATCATTGACATTGTTGCAAATGAAAGGAAAACACAAGCAACCTTTAAAGGATCTTGGGAAACTGTCTGTGGTTAATGATCTTACAAAGACAACCTTCCTTTTCCTTAAAACCGTAAATAAATACTGCAGATGTGACTATATTAGATGTGACTGTATTAATGAGTAATATTGTAGTACAGAGTGA
Source organism: Xenopus laevis (assembly GCF_017654675.1). Lineage (NCBI taxonomy): Eukaryota > Metazoa > Chordata > Amphibia > Anura > Pipidae > Xenopus > Xenopus laevis. The sequence continues at coordinate 142,862,715 of NC_054374.1, forward strand.
ACTGGAGTTTAATATACAGAATGGTAAGAGCCTGGCAAGCTGCTTTAAGCCATTTATCACCAATACTATATCTAAGTGGCAATAGCATTCCACTTAAATAAGATGTATACACATACTTGAACAACAGTTAAAGGCAAAATTTAATTCATGGTTTACTACATATCTACAAGATGAAAACATTCTTTATACAAATATGATACTGTCACAATATTTGTAAATAGATATATATGATAAGAAGCCCTTACAAATTGTGCATTTGTGTGTTGCTAGCATAGATAACATGCCTATGGTGCTCTGCATTGAAAAAAAAGAAAGAAAAAGGGTTACCTTGGGTGAACTGATTGATGCTTTGGTTTCCTTTTCCCAAGTTCATAAGGAATCCGTGACTGGGAACTTGAGTGACCCGGTAGCGGAGGAAGAGATGGGTACTGTCCCTATCCTCAGCTTTCAGGGATTTGCTGGTAATTAAAAATCCCAAATGACCAGTGGTCAGGATCCGTAAAGTTGGGGCACCTTTGTTTACTACAATTTGAGGCACTCCGTTATCCACAGCCAAGATCTGGATTTTCATCATTTGGGGCTGTCTTGTCTCAAAGACAGTATCAGGAAAGACATAGAAGTCTGTGTGGGTACCATCTGTGACTGTGAACGAGAAACTATCTTCAGTAGATTCTGTGCCAACATGTTTGTAGCTGATAAGGTTGTCGTTGAGGTCCTGCTTGGTAAAAGAAGTCACAGCTTTGCTATTATTGTACATGATCTTTCCATGAACTGGCACTTGAGTGATAATGAACCTGAGAAGGTTATCAGGGGTGTCCCTATCCTCCACTGTGAGTTCAAACGGGGTTATTAATTTGTTCTCGCTCTCTCTCACCAACAACTTGTGAATGGTTAGCACTGGCTTTTTATTGTCCACATCCGTGATAGAGATCCTAAATGTTCGGAATACTGGGTTGTAGCCATCAGTGACCTCAAATTCAAAGCTGTCCATCTTCACTTCATCATCTGAGGTATGAGTGTAATAGACTTTATTTCCTGCAAGCTGGAGCTGAGTAAAAGAAGTAATGGGCACCCCTGGCAAGTCTGTGCATTCAAGGTGCCCACGCATAGGCGCACGTGTAATAGTGAACACCAAGTGCTCATCTGGGCTGTTAAGGTCACTAGTACTTAGCAGGTCAGTGGTTAAAGTGACTCTCCCTCCTTCTTTTAATGATACGCCTTTGCTAATGACATCTGGAAAGACCATATCAATGCTACTAACAGTAACATAAAAATATCTGTCAATGAGAGGGTTAATGCCATCCGTAACATCAAATTTAAACAGATCCCTGATACCCTCTTGGCCAAAGTGTTTATACTGTATTAGATCCCTATCAACTTCATCTTGAGTAAAGTTCATGCCAATTGTGATATTCTCTAGGTCACCATGTGGTTTCCTTCTCTGAAGCAGACCCTGACCAGGACCATAGCGTAAAATGTAAGTTAAAGTACGGTCTTCAGAGTCTAAATCTGTTGCTTTGAGGACTTTGTTATTAATCAGCTTGGTTTCCCCAATGTCAATTTCTAATCCATCATTGATGGTCATTCTAGGAGTCTCATCATCCACTGGAATGACCATAATGAGCACAGTTTTGACCACAGTATGCTTTCCATCAGTAAGTTTGATTTCAAAGGTGTCCTCTTTGGTTTCTGTATCATCATGCTCATATATAATACTGGAGCTCTCCTTGATGTCCTCCAGACCGAAAGTGATGACAGGTATGCTTCCATTGGTAAGCTGGTTCACTATGTGGCCGTGTTTGGGGGGCTTTGTGATAAAGAAGATGAGATCATCTGCTGGGATGTCAGCATCTGCAGCATTCAGTATAGGGGTATCGATAACAAGGCTCATTCCTTCCATGACTACAAATTCCCTCATGAATATGTCAGGCTTTTCATCATTAGCTGGTATAATAATAATAGGGAAGAAGTGTCTCTGGGAGAAGTTGATTCCATCAGAACAGCTGAAGGTAAATCTATCTTCCACAGGCTCTACACCTTTGTGAATGCTCTGCACGTAGTAAATATGACCCAGTCTGATGTCTTTTAAGGTGAAAGCACTTACGGCTGTCCCAGCCCTGGATTTCTCAGAACCAGGTGCTGGAGAAATGTTCTCAATGTAACCTGAGGATGGCTGAACTACTATGGTACATAGTATATCATCATTAGGAGTGTCTCCGTCTACTGCACTTAAATGTGCAGGGGTTATAACATCTTTCTCACCTTCAATAACTGTAAACTGTTCTCCCACAGTCACCGTTGGGATTTGATTGTCCACTGGCAGTATCGTTACTTGAATCCTAACTCCATTTACTCTGTTACCTCCAATTGTCCACTCCTCTGACAGATCTGAGAGAGTTAAATTAAAGGAGTCCTCAGTTTTCTGCAAACCGATCTCCCCCGATGTGTGGCTGTACACAACAGAGCCATCGATAATGTCCCTTTGGGAGAATCTTTCGGCAGGGAAGCCATTTACCAGAATTTCTCCAAGCAGAGGTGGATCTTCCACAATAAATGTCAACATTAGGTCATCCGTGTCTGCATCAGTCCCCTGGATGACATTTGATGTGATCTCTGCTGAGCTCCCTTCCAGGACATCTAAAAAGGACCCTATAGTACCAGATGGAAGCATAAGTCTAGGTATCTCATCATCCAGCAAGCGCACAGTAACCTTCATGATGATTGTAACAATATGAACCCCATCACTTACATCAAGAGTACAGGAGTCGGCAGCAGACTCTTCCCCACTATGAGTATAGGCAATCCTTCCTTTATATATGTCATTCAGAACAAATGCTTCCCCAACCTCCATGACGTGGCTGGAATAGAGGAGTTGGCCATATTTTGGAGACTGAGTAAGGGTAAAAGAAATTTTATCATTACCGGTATCAGCATCAGTTGCATCCAGCTCTGCTTTAGTGATAACATGAGTTCCTCTCTCTTGTACAGTGATCCCTGTATTGATAATATTTGGGGGATTGTTGTCCACTGGCTCTAGATAGATGGTAAAGTCTCCCTCTGCTACATTCCCAGATGCATCTTCTACCGTGTAGTGAAACTGCACCACACGTGGGGTGATTCCCAGCTCCAAATCGGGGGGTTTGTAGGCAATCTTGAGGTGGTTGATTTGGGCTTGGGTGAATTCAGTCACCACCTGGTCTGGGTTTTCCTTCAGAACAATGAATCCCATAAGAACTGGATTGTTCTCATCAGTGTCGGATGGTGGGGAAACGACTGTGTATTTCAGGTCTCTATCCTCAGAATCCTGGTCGGTATAACGTAAAAACTTCCTCCTAAAAGGGGTCAGGTGGTACTCTTGGACCAACATTTTAAGGGTGGTATCAGGAAAAAGTTCAGGAGGTATGTCATCTATTGGATTTATTTTTACTAAAAAGGTGTGCTCCTCTGACTGGTTTGGAGGGTCATTGTCATCCTGGACCCTAAAAATCATCTGGTCCATCACCGATTCTGTATTGTGCGATCCAACATGTTTATAGTACAGTTTGCCATCTAGTATATCCTGCTGAGACCACACCTTCACCACTCTCTCAAACAAGTTCAACTCAGGGATGAGATGCCACTGAGACATATCCTCCGGTATCTCATTCTGTCTCAACACCATTACACCCAGGGTGGAATAAGGAGGCTCCAGGGTAAAGAGAATGGAGGAGTCCTCTGAGTCAATGTCAGTTGCACTGAGAACAAAGGGGGTGACAGGGCCCACTTCCTTCTCAGAGAGCATTAGCCCAGTGTTGGCATTAACTATAGGGGGCTCATCATCAGTTGGCACCACAGTGATGGGGAAGAGGAACTCAACCTCATGTTTCCCATCAGTCATGCGGAACACAATGTTGTCACTGTAAGTGTCGCTGCCATCATGTTGGTAGATGACCCTCCCCTGGTCCAAGTCTGAGGCAGTGAAGAACTTGGAGCCCCCTGGAGGTAAGTTGACCAGGGTAAGTTGTCCATGTCTGAGCCCATCCAAAACTGTCACCTGAACGTCCTCCAGGTTGTCCTCATCGCTGATTTGTAGGTTATGGGAGCTGGAGAGAGGCCTGGATTGACCTTCATACAGCAGCTGCCCAGTGTTGCGGGTGATGACAGGTGCCAGGGTGTTCATGGGTTTGACCACGATCATAAAGGAGAAGGGGTCGGAGACTGCCCCCTCTGTATCCACCACCTCCAGCTCCATCTCAAAGATGCGCTCTCTGTCCGAGTCCTCGGCCGGGGGTTTGTAGGCGATGCGCAGCTCCTGCAGGTCCCGCTGGTAGAAAGAAGTGATGGGCACGTTGCGATCGTCGGTGCTGACTATCTGCCCCTGCCCCGGGAGGAAGGAGGAGGTGATGTTAAAGATGAGCGACCCCGGCTCCGACTCCGCGTCCTCCGCAGCCAACATGTCCGGGGTGATGGCCGTCATGACAAACTGGTCCACTTCCATCATCATCATGGCCACAAAGCTGGGCTTAGGCTGCGTGTTCTCCAGCCCTTCCCGGATCCGCACCAGCAGATGGAAGTGCTCCTGCCTCAATACGTTCCCGGCCCGGTCGTGCAGCTCCACCCGCAGAGGGATGAAGTCTCGGTTGGGAGACTGGGAGGAAGCGGTGTGCTGGTAGCGGGCTCCGCGCAGGAGGAACTCCTCACAGTCAGTTAGTTGCGCGGGGGCGGAGACTAGAATGCCGTAACGCGGAAGCCCGGACAGACCAGGCAGAGGACTCACCCGGCACAGCTCCGAGCTCTTATCGTACGTGAACTCCAGGATCTTCCTGTCTATGGGGGGACTGGTGCCCAGGAGCTTGTCCACTAGCAGCGGCATGTTGCGGGTCACCACCTCCAGCTGCGTGAACAGAACCTCCACCTCCAGCAGGAAAGGAATAACGAGGGTCCGCGTGGGAGTGTCATAGCGCAGCTGCAACTTCACTCGGTCCCTTGAAGGGCTGCGGGCGCCCAGGTGCGAATACTTCACTTCCTGTGACCCGAACTCGCACGGGAACCGGTTAGGGGTCAGGCGGCCGGGCCTCTGAGACAGGGGGTCGTTGCCCAACACCGTGAGGTGACACTTGTCTCCCGGGCGCACTTGGATCACCAGGTCGTGGACGGGATCCAGGAAAACCGACCTGCCGAAAGGAACTCGGACGCCGCTATTCGCCACAAGGATCTCGTCTTCCAGGGGTCCGTAGGACAGGTTTGACTCGTCTGGGACCCCGCTGTGTGCGCGGAGCTGCGCGGCCACCAGCAGCCATATCCCGAGGAGCAGCAGCGCTTTGTGGCAGCTCATTGTAAGCGCAGTGACCGTCTCTTTCAGCTGCGACTGTCCCACTTACAGCAACGGGCATGGAGTTCCAATGTCAGTCAGGCGAGTGTCCCAGGCACTACTCACTACTGCACGTCAGGGATTTCATCCAGACTCCCCAAGCGCTCGGAGGGGAGGGCGCAGAAGTTTATCACAAAGCCGATTGGTGCTTCGTTCTCTAGGGAAAAAAGGGACTAATGTAACTGGACGGCGGAGTCATCAATCAACAGCAACAGGTTGTCAGAGGGCGTGACCTGCGGGGGGAATGTGCCAAAGGACAGCGGTGTGCGGTCACTCAGTGTGTGCTGCGACCAGGTGAGTCCAAGCTCAGGCCTTCCCCAGGGGCAGCGAGGACATTTCTCGATGTAAAATACAGATACAACTACAAAGGGCGCGTTATAATGCTTATTACTTATTATATACAACATAGGGAACCTCCAGCTGTTTCTCAAATGCAAATGTAAAGCGCTGCAGCTGTGACACCACCTGGTTTATTTAACTCCCCCCCCCAGACTTCCTCAGTTGCTAGGGTCCGCTCCAGTTTGTTGCCTGGCTAATCTATAATATCACAGGGTTAGTTGGATTTCGAGGAAGTTTTGTTCCTTTACAACATTCCTGACTTGTGTAGCCACTGGTATGTGTATTAGATTAGAACAACAGCTAAAGAGCAACAGTCTGGAGACCCCCTGACAATCTTCTTTAATAGAAAGTAAATAAAAATGTTTTCTGCCCTGATATTAGTTCTGAAAACTTCCAGCTGAACTACAGTACAGTTTCCAAATCCCAGGGTTTCCCAAAAGGTTCAATCAGAAATGCAGCGGGGGTCATTTATCAACACAGGGCAAATTTGCCCGTGGGCAGTTACCGATAGCAACCATTCGGCGATTAGCTTTTTAAAGCCAGCCGCAAGTAGAACAATGAACGCAGCAATTTGATTGGTTGCCATGGCTAACTGCCCATTGGCAAATTTGCCCAGTGTTAATAAATGATTCACCTTGCTATTCCCTGCAGTTGGAATTTTCAGCTTCTACCGAACCTCTAGGGGATTAGAGCTGTCATTCAAGGTTCTGTCAAAGGCCAATTTAGGAGGATTGAGGGCCAGTCACTTTATTTTCTATATTTGTTTTCTGAGACAGGTAGAAATAATTGAATATAATAGAGAGTTTATAAAAGGTGCAATCGCCTGAAGATTTTCCCATATTCTAATCTAAACACACTTTATAACCAGCGATGGCTTTCTGGTCTGGACTGGGAGTCAAAATAGGCCCTGGCATTCCAAGTACACAGAGGCCCAAATAGTCCTCCACCAGCCCACTAAATAGTGACTTTCTATGGCATCTTACAGCAGTCCCTCGGGCATTTGCCAGAACCCACAGATTGCCAGTCCGGGCCTGATGGCTTTGGCTGCTGTCCTAAATTTCAGAATAAATATGCCTGAAATGTAGAACTGAGAGAGGGACGTTGCTAAGGGCCCACAGTATCAGAGGATGGGAAACACTCTTGGCAAACATATATATTCCATATGTGTATAGACTGTAACATACACTGCATTGTAAAATAGTTTGCTTATTTCAGCCATCAGTGCCATGCTGTAAGTTGTAGTTTAAAGGGGTTGTGCACCTTCAAATTAACTTTTAATATTATGTAGAGAGCGATATTCTGAGTCAATTTGAAATTGGTTTTCATTTTTTATTATTTGTGGTTTTCAAGTTATTTCGCTTTTTATTTAGCAGCTCTCCAGTTCACAATTTCAGCAATCTGGTTGCTTCTGTCCAAATCAACCTAGCAACCATGCATTGATTTGAATAAGAGACTGGAATATGAATAGGAGAGGCTCTGAATAGAAAGACGAGTAATATAAATTAGCAATAACAATACATATGTGGCATTACAGAGCATTTATTTTTACATGGTGTCAGTGACCCCCCATTTGAAAGCTGTAAAGGGTCAGAAGGCAAATAATTCAAAAACTATAAAAAAATAAAAAGTGAAGGCAAATTGAAAAGTTGCTTAGATTTAGCTATTCTATAACATACTAAAAGTTAACTCAAAGGTGACCATCCCCTTTAAATGCAACTTGTGCACCTCCAGTCCAGAAGATAAATTCTAAACAATGCAGAGAAGGTGGCAGCCCAAATTCAGAACACTCAGCAAATCTGAGGCTATGGAGAAAGTTGGTGCTTCATAAATATCTGTTACTAATAATCATGTCTAGCTTGCAACCCTCAAACTTCTGTTAAAGGGGTGGTTTGCCTTTAAGTTAACTTGTAGTATGTTATAGAATGGCTAAATCTAAGCAACTTTTCAACTGGCCTTCACTTTTTATTTTTTTTTATAATTTTTGAATTATTTGCCTTCTTTATCTGACCCTTTACAGCTTTGAAATGGGGGTCACTGACACCATGTAAAATAAATGCTCTGCAAGGCTACACATTTATTGTTATTGTTACCAAATTAACCTAACAACCATGCATTGATTTTAATAAGAGTCTGGAATATGAATAGGAAAGGACCCGAATAGTAAGGAAATAGCAATAACAAAACATTTGTAGCCTTAAAGACCATTTGTTTTTAGATGGTGTCAGTGACCACCCATTTGAAAGCTGAAAAGAGTTAGAAGAAAATGTCAAGTACTAAAAAAATATACAAAAAAATAAAGAAAGAAAAAAATTGCTTAGAATTAGTCATTCTATAACATACTAAAAGTTAACTTAAAGGAACCACCACTTTAATTATCATTACATGGTGAAACATAGGGATGTGGTATTTCCAAGGACTTTTTCAGGTCAAGGTGCCCCTTCTGATGCTAGATACCAACTTAAATCCCCACCCTGCCCTATCTATTACTCATATACCCTATTGTCTAGACATATTATGGACCATACGTTAGCACTCACTCACTTACCTTTACGCCTTCTGCTTGGATACACAGCCGGCAAGTAGGGTTAAGTCCAGATCTGTATTGAACAAACCAAACAGTGAAGCAGCTGCTGGATGTGTATGAGCCTGGTGTGCTCTCTGCTGATTGTACCTTGGGCCTCTGCTATGAGACTGATGCTAAGGGAAGCAGAAAAAATGCTGCAGCTTTACAGCCACCGGCCTCCAGCAAAACCTGGGAACAATCAGCCTTCACTTTGTAACAGTATTGTCACCCTAGTTGTGCTCCACTTATTTGCCACCTCTTTATTTGATGAAATATATAGAAGTAAATGTAAGTTTTTGCCGAATGTAGTTGCAACCTCCCACAAGATGTATATGTTTTGGCCATGACTATCCTAGTGGATACCCCTGATTGGGGCATGAAAGTCTCCATCTTATGCCTGCACACTGCACAGCTCATTTGCTTTATTTTCTAAAAGACAGCATAGTTCAAAGTGTCAGCGCAATCCACCATGTTTTCTACCCACAATTCATCATTATTTTCCAATATCACCCCCTTTGTACCAATGCACACAACTGGTACCAATAAAGTAAGGGGTGTGACTCTGGCATACATTTATATGTCCTTCAATTGCCACCTGATTCAACAGGTACATCACACATAGGGTTGCCAACTTTTTAAAATATTCATACTGGCCAGTGGGGTGGAGACACACCAGGAGGCAGGGCGATGACATAAAGGGATGGGATGATGGTTGTGAGGGGTGGGACGATGATATCACCAAACATCTGAGAGAGTCTTTGGGAAAGATGAAGAGTTAAGGTGGCCATACACTATAAGATCTTGACAAACTTGACAAAGGGCGCAGCCCAAAACATGTTGTATATCTACTCCCCAATAAAGAAATTTTTTGCGGTCCAGTTGCTGCCTTGGATTTGTCCCACACCTTTAAACTTCTACAGATTTTCTTTCTGAGAATGGATTGCTCCTCTCAGGTGGTCAAAAACAGTTTTTACTTTGACTTTTTGTGGTTAAGTCCCCTTACCCTGTAACAGCTTCACAAATGTGTAAAAATGGTAAGTGTATTGGCAACAGTGGCACGAATATCAACAGCAGAGAAGCGTCCCCCCCAGGAATTCACCCTATATTGACTTGGCATCATAATAAATAAACTCTGTTTTGTTTCAAAAAGGAGCCATAGCATTTCCAGTTCATACAGGCATTAAGAGCTGTGCGTATTATTAAAAACATAGCAACAGCTCTCAGTAACCCTCAGGACTATATAAAACACATGGATTAAAAGGTAATTGATACGGTTCCTTACAGCCCTTCTTCCTAAATATAGGATTGTTTTCCCATCATTCTCTAATACTGTGCCCCACATACACTACTTATATCTGTTTTTGGAAATCTCTATATGGGGCCTGTGCTTATGAGCCATAATTAAATCAGTTTGCTTTCCATGTCCTGAGATGCCCCGAGATGATAAAAAGGCCCTAACTAAACCTGTCACTACTAAAAAAAAAAAAAAAAAATAGAATGAAAGTCTTACTAGACATCAGGCCACGCTTAGAACTCCCGGGCACCACAAAAGTATCAGTTGTGTACTCCTCTCTCTTATCAAGCAAAGGCAGCGTTGTTATTCTGTCCTCCCCCACTGGGCATGAGGAGCTATATTACTATTACCCTAGCCCAATGGGCATACTGGGAGTCCACAGGTCTCTGCATTTGTGCTGCTTGCTCACTGCACAAGATGTTGGATGTGTTTTATTAGTTCCTTTCCACTTTTCTTTTCCATAATTCTTATGATACACACACAAGCTTTGTAAATGGGTGAATAAGGGCATGACTGCCTCAGTGAGATGGGGGTCTGTACAGGCTGCTGCTACATTCTGATCCTGAACAGGTTCTGGAATTGGTGTTAAGGTTCCTGTTTATGTTCAGAACACACTGAAAGAGGGGGGACTGATCAATGCACATTCCCTGGTCCCCTGTCTCATAAGTAATTTAGTATCTACTGTATGCTACTTACCAATTTTATGATCATAACTGAATAGATACTAGAATACTTATGAGACAGAGGGCCAAAGAATGTGCATTGATCAATCCCCCTCTTTTCTTGTTTGTAGTTAATTAGGCCAGACCAGTAACACTTTATTACATTATGTTTATATATTTTTACTTAGCATTGGAGTGCTCCCACAAGCCCCCTTTCTTGCTTTACGTTAAAACACCACAACAGGAATTCACTGTAACAGAATTTCTTCACTGTGGTTAGAATATAGTTTTCCACCATTAGATTAGTGTCCTCTACAAGGCATACATATATATATATATATATATATATATATATATACTGTATTTATATACAAAAAAAATGACCCTCCTTACTGAAATAACTGTGGTCTTCAGCGCCTCTAGTTATAGGCTTGATAAAGGGCTCCATGGAGGCCAAAATGTTGCCCTAAATTTGTATGCATATGGGCTAAATAAATCACGGACTCATTCTTCACCATATCAGAGTGCTACTGGTCTTACTTTACTCTAGTTATAGGCATAACTGGTATGCATTTTTAAGAACTCTATAAATCAGTATAACATGCCTAACCTGGGTGGTGTTTTTAAAGGATACATTAATCTATGTATACAGTTTGGTACAAGTGATTTTTTTAAACCCTCCGGCAAGTAAAAATTTATTTTTACCCCAAAGACAGGGATGGATTTACATAGCAGGCGCCCCTACACCCGCTGCCGTTCGTCACCCCTGTTCCCTCCCTTTTATGCATGCAAATTTTTATCATTAAAAACAATTGTATCTCCTGCACATCTCCAGTGTTTCTGAACCAATGTGGATGTGGTGTGCCCCCTAAAATCATGCTGCCCCCTAAAATCAGGCCTTGGTGGCCTTTCCACAAATCTGGGCATGCCCAAAGCTTTTTTGAAATAAAATATTACAGAATAAATAAACTTAAATAAACAGCTTCCTCATATTCTTGGTTTAATGGTAGACTTTCAAGCAAGAGGGGTCTCCTGCTGGATGCTAAACGCCAAATTATAAATATTCTGTTTATTTGTTTTAAGAGGTGGATTGGGACGATCTTTGTTCTTCTGAGGAATAAAACACCCCTACTGCATGCACCTCTATTCCTAAAGTTCTACCTATGTAGACACTAACATGGGTGAATCTGCAATCATCCCAGGCTCCTGTGCCAGTAGTTGTTCTAAATCATTTGTTTGACACCCAGGCACCCCTTTGGGGCGGCTCTGCTTATTACCAATATCATGGTGTGACCTGGTGGACACAATCTATATCTGACTCTGGTAGCTCCCTCACTGACATCAGTGATTAATAGAACCATCTAACAAACTGGGGACAAGATTATTATCAGGTTGAAAGAGATGTTTTTAATAAAGAAGCTTAAACACACCTACTCATGACCCCATCAACTTTTCCCCCCCAATTGATTAAAAGTAAGAGTAATGTGTGGGTTGAACATCTGGAGACACACGTGTCACACTAATAAATATATTACGAGACTTTCTTCAACCCTCTTTACCAATTAATATGATCTAGCCCAGGAAAGAGAGTATGTTACATTGTTAATTTGGGCTTAAAAAAGACCAAAGTCCATCACGTTCAACCCCATCAAACATATAAATTGTAGCTGTGGTGTTTATACAAATGGCCTACGGGTGTCACTGTGCACAGGACTTGTACTGTGCATACACAGGACTTTCTGTACAGCTTGAAAGTGAAAGTTTACTGTTGTGTAATACCTGCATGATTCTACTAATAAAGCACTGTTATACTCTACTCATCCATCCTCAGCTACCCAAAACATAACAGTAGCACTTTGTTTGTAGCTGTCCATTTGAAAGTTGAAATTGCTAGGAGAATGTTAATTGGATCAGCTGGTATGTATGTGAGGAGGGGTGTTTTGTAGCCCAATTCTTCAAATCCCCCCAAAGCTGTGACCCTTAACCCTACCAGGTTATTCCATGGCACTGAAACTTGATGAAATGTTCATCAGACTGTAAGGAATGGAAGTATAGTTTGGTGTATCTGCTTGCTGAAGAGCCCAGATCAGCTATCCTGTCTGTCAATATATGGCCATCTTGAGCAAGATCTGTCAGGTTAGAGATGTCTTATTTTCTCCAGACATGGCCAGATTTGGTTGAGCAGATTGCAGTCTGTAGGGCATTTTTAGCAGACCATCCTTTAGTCTCATTGGACTTTAGTCAGTCTCTCCAAACTGAAAATGTAATCAGCTATTGCCTGTTCCGGGCATGTGGTGGGGCAGCAGCTCCTTAGGCTAATGGTACACCCTGAGGGGCAGATTTACATAGGGTCGAATATCGAGGGTTAATTAACCCTCGATATTTGACCATCGAAGTTAAATCCTTCGACTTCAAATATCGAAGTCGAATGATTTAGCGCAAATAGTTCGATAGAATGATCGAACGAAAAATCGTTCGATCGAACAATTAAATCCTTTGAATCGTTCGATTCAAAGGATTTGAATTAATCGATCGAAAGATTTTTCTTCGACCAAAAAAAGCTACCAAAGCCTATGGGGACCTTCCCCATAGGCTAACATTGACTTCGGTAGCTTTTAGGTGGCGAACTAGGGGGTCGAAGTTTTTTCTTAAAGAGACAGTACTTCGACTATGGAATGGTCGAATAGTCTAACGATTTTTAGTTCGAATTGTTCGATTCGAAGGTCGAAGTAGCCCATTCGATGGTCGAAGTAGCCAAAAAAACATTCGAAATTCAAAGTTTTTTTCCTCTAATCCTTCACTCGAGCTAAGTAAATGGGCCCCATAATGTTTTGGAGGTACAACCTCCTTTGTCAGGTGCTCTCCCCAAGAGCATGTGAGAAAGGAGGTACCTCCGAAATGTTGTGTGGAGATCTTAATAAATCACGATATTAATTTTGCAAGAGCGTGTGCCATCTGATTTTCTCTACATTATATGGATTGTCGAAACTTCTATGTGCAGCAGAGTTTCCAGATTGAGCACCACATTAAATTGCACACAGAATCTTGGACTGCAGATATCGGCATGGAAATGTTAAAATATTTCTTTTCACACTAAAATCCACTCTGCTGAAGGGCTAATGTTGTCAGTTGCACAAGATGCGGTGGATGGGAGTAGACTGGCTTTATCTGCATACTGGGTCAAACTAGACCTGCTCCCTCCAAAAATCTGTCACCACTGCCCTTGACTTCCTTCTCTTGCCCCGGCTGGAGGTGGGTTGTGGCAGGGGCGGGGGGCCCAGAGGGGGCTTTGAGACAGCAGCCCTGCTGGGCCTTCAATCCAACCTAGTCTGTGTAGACACAATAGTGGAGAAAGTGCTGTGTGCTCCATTTGACTTAAACTTAAATATATCTACTTGTTGGGGCTACATGCCCAAGTAAACAAAAAAATAATATAAGGTCAATCCATGTGTACAGTGGTACAGGTATGGGACCTGTTATTTAGAATGCTGGGTACCAGTGGTTTTCCAGATAAGGGATCTTTTTGCATTTCAGATCTTCATATTTTAAGTGCACTTAAATCATTTAAACAGTAATTAAACCCAATAGGAGTGTTTTGCTTTCAGTAAGGATTAATTATTTCTAAATTGGGATCAGGTACAAGGTACTGTCTTCTTAATACAGGGAAAAAGGAAATAATTTTTAAAAATGTTAAATATTTGATTAAAATGGATTGACTTCCTGTAATTCGGAGTTTTCTGGATAATGGGTTTCCAGATACAGGATCCCATACCTGTTGTAGCACTTGTACCATAGGGCTTTGTTCCTTGCTCTCATGATTGACTTTTGTGCACAATGCAGAGGTAGATAGAAATTAAAAATACATTGCACACTTTAGGGCAATCATTTCTCTTAAAACCTCTGCTAACTTCAGTATAAATACATTCCTCTTTCTATAGTCTGTCATATTTTATAAAACTTTGAACCTTCTAAAACCCCTTCCGATTGTCTGAATTTTCCACCTGAACTGGCAGTGCTACTGCCTTTGGCAATAAACATGTGTAAGTGCTGGCTCTGCAGAATTCTGCACTTTTTTTAAAAGAATTTATACAAAGTCATCTCTCAATCCATTATCTAAATGTCGCTTGCATAAAAGTTGCAGTTAGAGGTGACAAGACTAAGCAATTAAAAAAGAAAAGAATAAATAAAGCAAAAAAAAAAAAAAAAAAAGATTGGATTAAATGAAATGAATAAAAAGAAAGGGACAATAACACAGGTGGGAGGAAGTGGTGAAACAATGACTGAGGGAGTGGAAAGCAGGGGTTACAAATGAAGAGAAGAAAGGAAGAGAATGCAGCACAAGAGACCAGAGCTGGCGATTTGTCTGGATGAACTGGAACAGCTGTTCTTGGGATGGAAGGGGATGAGAAAAGAAAAAGGGAAAATAAGGAAAAATGGAAGCCTATTATTAAGTAGCAGAGACAAGAAAGCTAAGTCACAAAACTGTGTTTGGACAGGTTTAAAATGTCCCTGTTCTCTGAAACTGTACCTATTATTTCCTTATTTACTTCTTACTTTTCTCCTAATGCCTTATATTATTTTTCATTTCTCATTTCTCATTTCCAGTGTTGGACTTAGCTGGTGGAATACCAAGAGAAACTGGAAACTGGCTCTGGACTTAATGGGAATCACCTGAATCATCCCCTCCTCCATGATCACAGCCGATAAGTCAACGAACAAAGAATTAATCAGGGTAGTGGTGCCCTGCAGGCTTCAGATAGGATCCATACCACTGTGGTCTGCGTTCTTTTCACAATAAGGCAAAAAGTACAAATTTTTAGCCAAAAGAATATGGACTAACTGGCTAAAATGTCTTAAGTTGGGATACTCAATTCTGAGTTCCAAACAGTCAATTTCAAAATTATTCATAGGGAGTATGGTTTTTTTATGGGTCATTCAAACAAACTTCACATTACCATTATGGATTTTTCATTAAGTTTAATACCGAATCTTTCATAATAAATTTGGCCATACTGAATCTGATCCAGACTACTTTGTATATGCTAAAATCTGAATTTCTCATTGTTACATTGTCTTAAGTCAAATAATTTTAAGGGTTTGGATTCAGTTTGGCTGGGATTCGGTGCATCTCTAATTACCATGTGCAAAAAATAAATAAAACAGTAAATTAGGAGAGCATGAGGGTCGGAGTTCCAGCAAAGTAGGTGATGTGCATGTGTGTCCAGCAGACAAAAAAACATAGTGCATATGCCAGAGGATAAGAATTTTGAGCCTAAGTGAATAGCAAAGCTAAAGGAAGATAATCTGGAAAATTTATGAAACTAAACAGTAATAATAGGATGTAGTTGCCCTTTAACCAGCTGGCATATAATACACCATGCCATTAAGCCATATAGAAGGAACACAAGTTAGACATTCATTGGCACTACTGTCTGTGTCAAGTTGATGTTGATCCTCAGCTTCCATCATCTATAGCTGTAGAAGAATAATGTGGAATAATGGTAGATAAAGCTTAGCAACAGTCTTGTATACACATCCCTGAAGCACTGGTTCACAAAGTCCTGTGTTTGTTTCTATGAATGATATAGGAGCAGTGCTGTTATTTTTACTTGGATGTGAATGTGGAGAATGCAGGGCATGATTAATTGGACATTCTACCCTTGAACCAATGATCTAGGTGCTTTATCTCAGGATTTCTTTTGAGCTATGCATTAATGACACTGAAATTGGCTTTCCTTATCCTTGTGCCTGGAAATACATAAAACATAATAGAAAAATGTATTGTCTCTTTACAGACCTTACATAGTAACATAGTAACACTGAAATGAAATCTTATGGGGGAATGTAATATGAAAATGTAAGTGTGAATGTTAGCGCCCATGTTTGTGTCCTTTTTGACCGATTACAGACCTCAACGACTTGATCTGAAAGTTTGCGACCAAATGGCTTTTTTCGAACATTCTCAGTGTATGTAATGAAATTTCGCAATCATAAAACATATTTTGCGACAAAACATTTAACAAACTCAACATAGATGTGAACGCTAAGCGTTGCTTAGCGATGTAATATTCACCAGTATATGATTTTACTTTGCGAGCAGTGCTAGACATTACCAAAAACTCAATTTTAAACATTGTTTGTTTATTACATTTCCCCTCAATAACTGCTAAAACTGCAAAAAGCTGGCAAAAAAGATGGTAGTTGGGCCAGTCCCTGGATCAACTTGTACTATGAGCTTTCTCCCATAACCCTGTATTCCCTCACTTGCTAAACACCATCCAACCCCTTCTTAAAGCTATCTAATGTATCAGCCTGTACAACTGATTCAGGGAGAGAATTCCACATCTTCACAGCTCCCTTCCGAATATTTAGACGGAACTGAACCTCCTTCTTCTAATTGGAATTTGTGCCCACTTGTCAGCTGGAAAGACCTACTGGTAAATAAAACATTAGAGAGATTATTATATGATACCCTTATATTTTTATACATAGTATACATAGCTATTGTATCCCCCCTTAAGCACCTCTTTTCCAGTGAGAACATCCCCAATTTGTCCAGTCTTTCCTCATAGCTAAGATTTTCCACACCTTTCACCAGGTTAGTTGCCCTTCTCTGTATCCTCCCTAATTCAACCGATCATTCACTCTCTCCTATGATAACAAAACCTCATCTCCAGTTCCACTTAATTTGGGGGTGCCGCAAGGCTCTGTACTTGGGCCGCTGTTGTTCTCCCTGTACACTCTGGGAGATCTAATCCATTCATTTGGCTTTAATTATCATCTGTATGCTGATGATACCCAAATATATTTATCCACCCCTTCATTAACAGCTGAAACAGAGGCTCCTGGCTATCTCCAATTGGATGAACCAGCGCCACCTCAAACTCAACCTAACAAAAACTGAACTTATCATCTTTCCACCTAAGCCTGGTCCTACTCCCCTATCTCTATTGATGGCATGCTCATTAATCCTGTCAACTCAGCTCGCTGTCTGGGGGTAATCTTTGACTCCTCTCTCTCCTTCTCTGATCATATTAACACCACTGTCAAAACCTGTCACTTTTTCTTACGCAGTATTGCCAAAATCCGTCCCTTCCTTTCATCTGATACATCCAAGACGCTCATGCATGCTCTCATCCTATCCAGACTAGATTACTGTAACCTTCTACTAACTGGCCTCCCATCTTTCCCCTCTACAGTCTGTATTAAACACTGCTCCTCTCATCCAAAAGGGTACAGGCCCCTCCGCTGCTGAAGTCCTTATCATGGCTTCCTATAAAACAAAGAATAACTTATAAACTCCTCCTCATAACCTTCAAAGCCCTTCATTTCTCTGCACCTAACTACATCTCATCTCTTGTCTCTCTATATGTTCCTGCCCGAAACCTCCGCTCCTCTGAGAGCAACCGCTTGGTTGTACCCCCCACTACTACTGCTGTTTCCCGTATCAAACCCTTCTCTCTTGCAACTCCTTATATTTGGAATGCCATTCCTGAATCTCTCAGGAGAGAATCCTCCTTCAGTGTTTTTAAAACAAAACTCAAAGAGCACCTGGATAACACCTGAACTGGCACTTATATAACAGTATAACAAACTGTAACCCCCAGCACTTTAATACCCCTCTGAATTGTGTCTGTATGTTACCCTCCCATTTAGACTGTAAGCCCTACGGGTTAGGGTCCTCTAGCCTTTTGTTTCCTTGACACTGAGCACTTAATCTGTATTGTAATTATATTTTTTATATTTATGTGAATTGTATTTATAATAATGCACTTATTGTTACTTTTTATTCCAATGACCCCTTGTTTGTTACTACAGGTATGGGACCTATTATCCAGAATGCTCGGGACCTGGGGTTTTCCGGATAACGGATCTTTCTGTAATTTGGGTTTTCGTGCCTTAAGTCTACTAGAAATTCATTTAAACATTAAATAAACCCAATAGGCTGGTTTTGCTTCTAATAAGGATTCATTATATCTTATTTGGGATCAAGTACAATGTATTGTTTTATTATTACACAGAAAAAGGAAATCATTTTTAAAAATTTGGATTATTTGGATAAAATGGAGTCTATGGGAGACAGCCATTCCGTAATTCGGAGCTTTCTGGATATCGGGTTTCTGGATAAGGGATCCTATACCTGTACTAATTTATTGTTTTGCTGTACAGTGCTTTGCCCTCAAGGAGCGCCTTACAAATAAAAATATACATACACATACATACATACATATAATGTCCGGTTTGAGCACTGAAGACCATAACTGTACGGCATATTCTAGATGGGGCCTTACCAGCACTCTGTACAGTCAAAGAATAACGCCTCCTCCCCTAAATCGATGTCCTTTTAATACAGCTAAAAACTTTATTTGCCCTTGATTTATTATCTACAAGGACTCCAATGTCCTTTTCCATTATGGATTTGCCTAGTGCAGTCCCATTAAGGGTATAAGTGGATATTTTTACATCCCAGGTGCATGACTTTACATTTATCAACATTGAATCTCATCTGCCACTTAGCTGCCCAGATTGCCAGTTTGTCATGAACCTGCTACAAGGATGCTGCTTCCTGAATAGAATTAACAGGGCTGGATAGTTTTGTGTCTTCTGAAAACACTGATACATTACTTACAATACATTAAAGGAGACCTCAATGAACAAGTTTCAAATGCTGAAAGCAGCAAATTTATTAAGTAGCGTGGTTAATTTGTGTAAATTAATGTTATGCATGTTTGCATATTTATTTCCACCCCCTCATGTTGTTGTATACCTCCCCTAAACCTGGGTAGGCGTTTTCGGTGTCTGCTACTGTGATAATTACGCCATTGGTAAAGGTTTGCAGAAATAAATTATTGATGAATATCCTGGTCATAGAATCACCATTTCAAAACATCAATACGGACATGAGAAAAGGGTCAGCTAAGAAACCAAAACGTATGATCCTATACTTACAAAACTCTAAAACAAAATCCCAAAACAAAATTTAGGCATATTCAGGTTTGGTTGCTAGTTACTCTGTGCTGTACTGTATTGTATTGCGTGTGCTGCACACTAGTGGATCCACATTTCTGCATTTGCAGATTGTTTTTTTATCTCAATATGTTTTTTATTGCATAGAGTTGTGTGGATTCAAAGGAAATCATAGCAGATTTAAACAGAGAAATAAAGATTTTTTTTATAAAAAAACATAAAACAGATTAGGTCTACTATAGCACCTGTACAGTTTGAAGCTTTTATCAACATTTATCAAAAGCATCAGTCAACAGGCTAAAATAAATGCAGTTTACAGAGTGCATTTAAATGAATAGTTAATTAGCCAGAGTATAAATAAAATATGTGACTATTTTTAAGAGATGAGGTGGCAACATTATTTATGAAAAGCTGAACTCAATGACTTACACTTTTCTCTGCTGCTCTGAGACTAGGATGCAGCATTAAAGATGTCAGTCAACAGGTGTAGGATGGTTCCACTCAGTAGTCAGACCAGTTGGTGCTTAAGCCGTGTGTGTCTCTCAGAGCTGCAATCGTCCACATCAAAGAGCAGTGACAATGTTGCCCCCCAGAAATTTATTCTGCTTGGTTTTGAAACCGAGACCACTTAAAAAGAAAGTTTCCTATTTATGGAAGGTGATAGCAGGTCTCTGGGGAGTTAAAGCACCATTAGCACCATTATTGTCACAAGTGTGAACTCAAACATTTATTAAAGTTTTACAGTTGTCAAAACGGCACCCATATTCATGGGTTTAAGCATTATAAAATGAAAATGTGGAAGACGAGGATTAAGGGATTTAATGGGTGGGAGGCGATTATGCAAATTGATAACCATTTCTGTTCTGTTGCAGGAGATGGGTGGCATTGATGTAAAAATAGCTGAAAAGTTTTCAATCTTCTTTGGGACTTAATAAAAAGTGTGTGGTGGGGGGGGCTTGGGTGTCTAAGGGCAGAGACACACGCTGCGATTCGGGGAGATTAGTTTCCCGGCGACAAATCTCCTCTTCTTTGGGGCGACTAATCTCCCCGAACTGCTTCCCCTGCCTTCCTGCAGGCTAGAACGGAAATCGCCAGCGGGATGGCACTCAGAGTGCTTCGTTTTCCGAAGTTGCCTGAAGTTTCCACGTGAGTGCCATCCCGCCGGCGATTTTCATTCTAGGTTTAGCAATGCCTGGACAGCAGGTTGAACTAAATAGCTGTTTATCCCTCAAGCAACATGTAGTTCAGGGGTAAATTGGACTTGTTCGTGAAAGTTGCCCCTTTTATTATATCCCTTGTTCTACATTATCTGTTTTGACAGAGATCCTTGTAAGGAGAAGAATGTTGATGTAATGAAGATGTATTTTACCATAATACTTATTCCTGTAACAAAGACAACGCTTTGTAAACTCTCTACTCTACAGAATCATTGACCTGGTTGGTCAATATATATAAATGGAAACTGTGGAACTGCATCACATGTTTTCATGTGACCATAGCATGTATGCTGAGTACACAAGGACATCCCAAGAGGAAAATCTACAGTAACATCATCATAATTGTAGTATAGCCTATAGCCTATAGTTTTTAACCTTTAAAATACTGCCTTTTTCAAAAGAATGTCATATGAAAATCGAATATTAATAATTGAAGTATTATGTTTCTATTTTCAGGTAACCGCATTAAGCAATGCTGTTGCTTTCACCTGCCCTTCTATATTTAGTTGTTGCATGTGGAGGCAGGCTCAGGCAGATCATTCTCCTGTATAGGCTGATAGGGGTTGTGCAAATGCATACACAGGGCAGTAGATTGTATTCTTATTACCGTCCTTCATTTTTATAGCAGCAACATATTCTGCTATGCTTTACAGGCATTGTACATCACACTTCCGTGGGGTGTGCCATTATACTATGTACTTCACCTTTTATTTTTTTTTGTGAAATACAATCAAAGCTGGCCATATAGGGCCCCTCCAGACCAAGTTGTCAGCTTATCGATCCATGTGTGAGGCACCCAAAGTAAGTGGAGTAAGTGGAGTGCAAAACAAACTCCTTGCAGGTAGTTGGCTGAATAGAATTGTACAACATTGCCAGGCAGAACTACTAAAAGAGGTAGGCAGAGAGACTACTGCTGAGACACCCTTAATAATAATAATGATAACAGTCATATTGCAAGTGATGTTTGTGATGCTAATTGGCTGGCCTCACATAAGAGCATGATTGGGGTTCAGTAGCCTACATGGTAGCTTGTACAGTCTCTAAGTTTTCTAAATATGTACATTTTCTCCATTAGAATGAACGCTTAGGGTTACTTCCGTGTTTTTATCTATATCACATATCATGTTCCTCCTTCCTAGAAGGATTACAGGACATGTACTGGTGCAGAGTGATGTTCTGGACAACAGATGCCTATTTGGCACAAACTTCAAGTATATCAGTTCTGTACTATCAATATCTGATCTTAGGTCCTTCTACCCTATTCCTGTGTTCCTGCTACTTCATTCCCTCCTGTGTTTGGTTTGCCCTGTTATCTTTACTCTACTTATTTTCTGCCTACCCTGACCTGTGCCTCAACTTTGCCCATGAACTTTAATGAAGCTTTTGCCTGTCTAGCCGGTCCTGCCTGTGTCAGTGCCTGTCCTGCCCTTCCTGCAAGTTCACTCTTCCTCCCTACTTATTAATCTAGAGCTTAGTGACCCTGAAACTTATATTTGTGTATTTTTTTAAGAACAATATCACACCTAAATATTTGTTTTCCAGACATTAAGTTAGTCACTTACCATTCACTTCAAAAGAAACGACCTAGACCTACACATGACTTGTGGGTCAGGCAGTTGACAACCTTGACTTTTTTTTGTTAGCAATAATTGACTGATATACAAGTTGATTACCACTGCAGTGAATTGGAAATTATATTGTGTTTTGCCTCCCACCAGCAAAACCACTGACTACTCAGGTGCCAAAAATGTCTTTAATTCTTTGGTTTTCATTGGTAACCCTTTCTACCTGCAGCCCCCTTGGGTGTTCCAGCAGAGTTCTGGTACATCTAGATCCCTCTTTTCAAGGTTACATTCTATTGTGTGTTTTATGTATAGTAGAGAGAATTACCAAAGTCACATTATGCAAAGGACGACCCAGCACCTAGTGCAATAAGGACACATGCCGGCCTGGACTGGCAATATGCAGATCTGTAGATATCTGCCCAGTTGCAGATTAATGACACGTGGGGCCCTAGGCTACATCCACACAGGGCCTCCTTCTAGGCTACTGCTGGATGGGCCCAAATCTGGGCACGGGTCATGTATGTTCATCTTGCGCCAGTGAAGTCACTGGATCTGGATGCATCCAGGTGCACACGCAACTTGCCTGCCTTCATCTCCCAGCAGGCGCTCAGTGCAAATAAAAATAATTATTAAAAGAAATAGAAATGGGCCCCTGATCACACTGGGCCCCTATACGATAGCCTGTGCATTTCTATTTTTCTCCACAAATCATATTTTTTCTTTTGTGTTTTTTCATTTTTCTAAAAACTCAAGATTTATTAAGTGTAAAAACAACAAAAAAACTCATACAAATTTTTTTCAAGTAAAAGTAGTCGAGGTCTTATAGAAGTCAGTGGGAGCTGTGCTTATCCCAGATCTTATTTTTTTAACCATTCAGACTTTTAGAGGTTTTTCAGATTTTTTTTGCTAGCAATTCTCCAAAAACTTGAATTTTTCAGATATTTAGAGATATTGACACTTTTTTTTTCGGAACGTTCAGGACCTTTTTTGTTCATACTTTTTATATTCGGTTCTTTAAATAACTTTCACAGCATTCATGGTTTTAGAGAAACAGAGGTTAATTGGGTTTCAAAAACCTCTAATACCTCTAAAATTCAACCTTTAATAAATAGGCCTTTATGTATTATGGTCTGTGGAGGGTTGTTTGGGCCTCTGTGTACTTGAGCCAGGGCCTATTTTGAATCACATTCTGGAATTGATCACATGAAATATACAATGCTTGTGATAGGGTATGATATATAAGGGGTATTATTTACGTTACCCAAGATGAAAAAAAGCACTAAGGGGTGGTAAGTACAGAGCCCCGTTGGGGCCTACATCCATGATTAATGAGCAAATGAGGGTAGCAGATGGGGGGGGGACATTACATTTTGGAGCATAAAGACCAGTGGCAATTCTACTTTGTGCAGGGCAGGGTGCAAAGGGCAAAAATGCAGATTGAGCCCACCCCTTCCTTTTTCTGCTATGTACCATGTCATGTTAGTAGTACATTATCCCTATGGACAATAACTGTGTAAAACAAAACATATTTAGTAAAAAGTAGTGATGGTCGAATAAATTCGCCAGACCTGGATATGCAGCGAATTTCAGCATTTTGCCGCCAGTGAATAAATTAGAAATTCTAAACTGAAAATCGCCAGCGAAAAATCCGCTGCGGCAAAACAATATTGTCATGCATCAGAATAGTTGTGTGTATAAAAATTGTCGCCCATTGACTGCAATGCATTTCACAAATTTTTCACCATTTCTCAAACTTTTCGGCAAATTCGCGAATTTTTTGGCAAAGCGGAATGCCACAGATACGCCCATCACTAGTAAAAAGCTATTACAGTGGCCTTTGGGCAAAGCTGCAGCTATAAATATGTCCTTTCATCCCATATACCCAAATTGGCAATTTATACATTTAGATTGTACTTTATCTGCCAAGTTGACATTTGCTATTTCTCGCTGATCCTTAAAATATCATATCTTCCATAAATCTTATATTTGTCAACAGCTTATATCGAATTCTCCACATTACGTTTATGGAAACAATTACACACACCAGCTGCAACTATTTATATTGTCCAGACAGGATTTTCCACATTTTCTGTCTAAAACAAAACATAAAAATGTATGAGTTGAGGAGGGTCCGACAACTGGGGCCCTTGTTGCTACATGCCTATAGATTCTTCTTAAAGAATGCGCTTTGCTCCAGTGCTCTGTTGGAAAAAAAAGAGATTATCTGTTACAGATATGGAAGACAATGGAAAATATTAATGCCGGCTATGCCATATATGAAGTCACTTTAGTCTGTAGGTAGGTGATCTAGGCAGAAAAGTGCAGTACCAACAAATTGGCAAAAAGTTTAGATCAGACTACTACAAGTTAGAAAATCAAAGGAAAGATCTTGTTGGTTGCTATGGGTATCTGCATTCAATACTATAAATTGGCATGTACATACTGAATGCTGGCTAGTTAAATGTACATTCCAAATGTTTTTTTAGATATATCAATGGGATCTTACATTATGCATTATTTAGATCACACAACAGTTTTCAGTAACTTGTGCAGATCTTGCCTAACAGCCAGTTGTCTCCTTCTATTGTCGGGATTTATAGTTTAATAATATTTGAGCTTTCAAGTTTAAAAAACGTGCATTCAAAACACAATGCAATTCGTAATTTACATATTTATGAGTTAAAAAAAAACATGGCTGCAAAAACTTCCTATTTCCCCTTGATTCTCTCCTGTTTGTAATTGCCTTGTGTTGGCTGGAGGGGTCGGCATCTCTCCCAACTGTATCAAAGAAGAAATTTGCCAAACACAAAAGGCTAGTGTAGCGGGGAAATCCCCTGCACGTTTAATTAGTCATATGATGTAACGTTTCGGGGTCGTGCCCCTTCCTCAGACATTAAAAAAAACATGGTCATGAAAACAAGGAAGAGTATAACTTGAATGCTGAGAATTAGGGATACACCAAATTCAGGATTTGGTCTGTACTTCAGGCAGGATCCAGTCTTTTTTCAGCAGAATTTGGTCAGTTTAAGTGCCTGGCCGAAACAAATCCAAATCTTTAATATCTGGTTTTCATCAAACAATAGGGTTGCCAGCTGGACGGTATTTTACTTGTCTGGCCGGTAAAAATGATGGTTGATCCCAATGTTATTAATAGGGAAAAAAGATAAATATATAGGAAGGCCGGTATTTTTTTCCGGAAAAAGTGGCAACCCTGTCATACAAGGAAGTAAAAAACGTTTTGACCACTCACGCAGCTTGCAGTTTCCTTTAGTTTACCCCTTCCCAGGCCTAATTTCCCATTATATGCAAATGAGGGTTTGGATTTGGTTCGGGATTCAGCCGAATCATTCACAAAGGATTCAGAGTTCAGCTGAATCCCTGCTGAATCCCTACTGAGAATACTCTTCCCATTTGTTCTCTATGTCGAGATTTCCAATTTTTAAAAATTGATAAAACTAAGTACAAATAAATTGTGATATAAAAATTAGATGAGTTGTTTTCACAACTGTATATCCACAAGGGGTTTTGGGGTCTGTACTATAGTCAGAGCCCTAATAAGCAGAGGGTTTAATGGCCCTTTAAAAAAAAAAAAAACAGTGATGGACTCAAGCAGATCTTGTTACCTTTATGATTTCCAGATAAGAAAACCAAGGAAACCCTTTGAAACATATGGAAAACTGTATTACTCAGCTTGTCTCCCAGCACTCTCTTATGAATCATCTCCAACATTCTTCTCTGCTCCAGCAGCATTTGTTATGTGGAAATTGTCTTTTTCAATAACCCCTTCTAATGGATCAGCCCAACCTCTCCCCTTCTGTAGCTTCTATGCTTCATAGGACAAGTCTTCCTTCCCACCAGTCCTCTGTAATGGATCAGTGTGGCTTCTCTCCCCCAGCAATGCATCTAATGTAGTGGTTTACAATTTGTTTTAGCCAAGGTCTCAAATGCCTATCCCATTACATTTAATGCATCAATACCCTAATTACAGTTAGGTTTATAGGCGGGGGTTTGAAAAACATTTTTGTTCCAGAATAAAAATGTTTAAATACAGCAATTGTAATGGAATATTTTATCTTAGAAATACAGATGAAAATGCCATGTACATTTTAAAAGATGGAGGTTAGAACTCAGACTCAAAAGCTAACAACAGTTGCTGATATGAATGCTATGCATAGAGTCCATTTGAAACTCATTAGAAACGATGGATCTCATCTCTAACAAATCTAAGGTGCCCTCTTTCCTCTTCAATGCAAGTATTAAAAAAACCCAACAATATCAAGATAAATTAAAAACATATGTTACAGTAAAGAGTTCATTATTCATTATCATGTAGAAGTGGGAGCCTTAATAACCCAACTAAGATACCCAGTGGAATGCTAAGGGTAAAGGCAGCACTGTAATCTGTTTCCTTTAAACAGGTCACACTGTATTTTTGCTTTTACCTACTTTCAACCTGCCCAGGTATGGGGCAACTCCCACCAAGTCTCAGTAGAACCACATGTGACTCTTATACTAAGGATGGGCCCTTGCTGTATTAGTGGATGAAGAGTAGCATAGTTGATCAATAAGTCCCAGGCTGAATAAATCAGTCGACAGTGGTTCTTATTATTCACTGGAAAACCTGGAGGATGGCACAGTGCAGTTGATGAGCAATTAGCTCACAGATGGCTTCTCTAAGGGCTCTTAAACACGGGCAGTTTTCCTGCGCTCCCCTGCTTTGCACTTTCTTCCGTTCAGCCACAGGGGAGCGCAGGGGTAGATGCACTCAATCATTATGAAGTACTGTGAAGTACTCACACAGACGCATGTATGCGCCGAATGCAGGTGAAATGCAACATACTGCGTCCCACCTGCGTTTGTCGCATACATGCGTCTGTGTGAGTACAGCCCCCTTCACAATAATTGAGTGCGTCTACTCCTGCAGGAAAAACCGCCCGTGTGTAAGAGCCCTAACAGTGTTTGTTCAGTGTAAGTATTAGGGATGCACCTAATCCAGGATTCGTTCAGGATTTGGCCGGGATTTGGCCTTTTTCAGCAGGATTCGGATTCGGCCAAATCCTTCTGCCCGGCCGAAACTGAATCCGAATCCTACTTTGCATATGCAAATTAGAGGCAGGGAGGGAAATCTCGTGACTTTTTGTCACAAAACAATTGAAGTGAAAAATGTTTCTCCCTGTTTCTCATATGCAAATTCAGATTCGGTTCGGTATTCAGCCGAATCTTTCGCGAATGATTCGGGGGTTCGGCCGAATCCAAAATAGTAAGTATTAATGATAGCAGAATAGTACTCAGTTCCAAATCTGGGAAGAGAACCTCTGCAGTGTGGGAAAACAAAGAAACAGTTGAAAAACATACTTTGCATACCGCACTGTGTAAGTAAATGCATACTATAAATTTGGCAGGAAATGCAAATACTTCCACTTTGGTCAAAATGCCCTGGTCCCAAAGTTAGCCTTAGGATTTTGTTGTATGTTCACTACATTCCTAGTATATTCATAACAAATAACCCATTTCAACCTTTTACCTGTAGGGTAAAGTTTTCGGCAAGTCTGGATTTGTATGGTTTAGCAACGGAAAGGGAAATAATTATTGTTAAACATTTTATTATTTGCAGTTTTATCTATTTTGTTTATAGATTTGAACTGGGTACCTATGCGGATGATATCTTTTATTTATATAGTGACATATATATATATATATATATATATATATATATATATATATATAAAAACAAGGGAGCTCCCACCCTCTCCAGCTATAGTCAGGTGATCCCACTGGTGTCTAATAAAAGGGCAGCCAAGTTTGGGAGTTTTACTTTGAAAGCAGCAAGTAAGTTGCAGGTAAAACTTAGTCCCTTTGTAAAATGTATAATGAAGCAATAAAATTCTTAATGAATCAGATAAAATTGAGCATAGGACTGGCCAGATATGGGATGACTTTGATGTAGTTGGCCAGCTTAAATATATTGCAATATATGGACAAACAATCCCTGTTTTGTTTAAAGGGTAAGGCATTTTTTCGGTAACAGTATGCACAAAATGTCTCTGTCTTAAATATATTGATAATGGGTTGAGTGCAGAGGACCTCTTGTATTTGTCTATATATATATATATATATATATATATATATATATATATATATATATATATATATATATATATATATATATATATATATATATATATATATATATATATATATATATATATATATATATATATATATATATATAGGGCCCAAACTAGGGGAAGGCAGTAGAAGGGGTATGTCCCTGCTGCCAGGGAATTCAGACACATTGGCCATCTTTTATGTACTTTGCGCCCTGCCATGCACGAGTAAACAACTTATCATATAAAGAATTCAGTGGCATAACTAAAAGGGAAGCAGACCCTGCCAGGTTGAGGTACTGTGGGCAGTGTCGGACTGGCCCACTGGGAGACCAGGAAAACTCCTTCTGGGCCCAGGTGTCAGTGGGTCTCTTGCTTCTAACAATTTGGTCTATTTCATGGTCATTCCCTATATCTTTATGGGAACAAAGCAGCTTAACAATGGAAAAATAGAGTATAGTATGTAGCGAAAAGAATGAGGAGAGGAGGTAAAATAGTTTGGAAAGTGGGCCCTCATTCTAAGATTTACTGGTGGGCCCCTGGTCCATCCCAGTCTGACATTGTCTGTGGGGTGGAGGGTTGTGTGCAGGTCCCCTCTGAAGATTTCTTTGGCGCGGGGGGGGGGGGGGGGGGGCTGAAGTGATTTTGTTATGCAGCTGCAAGAATTCCTACCATTACATCCTTGATTGCTGTAAAAACCCTTTCAATTGCCTATGAATCACCTATGAATTTCAAGGTTTAAGTTATATGCCTTAACTTTAAAGGGGTAGTTCACCTTTAACTTTTTTTTAGCATGATATGATATAGTGAAGTAGTAAGGGATATTATGAAACAATTTAAGTTGGTCTTCATTTTTTATTCTTTGTAGAATAAAACATAACATGACAGAGTAACATTCTGATAGAAAGCAGTGCAGGTGTTTGCTGCAGATATTTAATTTGGCAAAAAATATGTTTTTTTTTCCTGGAAACACATATTTTCTTAAAATACAGAGAAAAAAGAAAATATGATCTTCATACTCAACCCTCCTACATTACAAGTCATAGGACTATCAATTGAAATAGTGCCATGATAATGGCACTTTAAATTGATATTCTCTCTCTCGAGAAATGCTGGTCGTCATAACAAAGGCATTATATATACACTCTGTTTTACAAGAAACTACTTTAAACAAACCCTAGATGTGATGCACTCTGTAGATAGCAAGCTGACGTTTATAATGTTGTTTATTCGACAGTGGAATAAACCAAAGTATTCTGAGCAGAATTTTGTGCAGAATTTTGAAATGAATTGCAGAGGTTTGTGGTAAGAGGCAATTCAAAGACCCCTATTCTGCATGGGTTTTACAAAAATATTTTAGTGCATGCAGGTTAGAGGAAGACAGTTATGTCTGTCCTCATTAACAATGGAGCTCATTTATTACTTCTGAATGCAAGTGCAAACACACTAAGAGGTGCAACACTGAAACCTTTATAGCAACGCACAGAGCTTTTTGCATACAGGGCAATGGCAGCCCTCTCTGCCACATTAAAAATCTGCTGCAAGGTGCAGAGCTCAGTGATGTTGGGTGCAAGGGAGCTTGATACTTAATGCTGGTGCCAACAACAGGGCTGCCCTGCACCTGACAGCAGCTAGTCTGCCTGCTGATATGCAAGTTAGGGGTGTTACAGGGACTCCCAAGCAGGGGCCCTCCTGCCCTAAGGTGAGAACCATGCTTCAGGTGGCAGTGCCCAGCAGATGACACAAGTCACAAAAGGCCACTCCTGGTAAATTTTAGAGCTGAAATTCTGTTTTTTACAAAGTGAATGTGGGCCAGCATAAGGAAGGCTATCTCAGAGTGGCATGGGGCAGAATTTCTCCTGCACCTGCAAATGGCCACATTAAAGGGATACTGTCATGGGGAAAAAAATGAATCAGTTAATAGTGCTGCTCCAGCAGAATTATGCACTGAAATCCATTTCTCAAAAGAGCAAACAGATTTTTTTATATTCAATTTTGAAATCTGACATGGGGCTAGACATATTGTCAATTATGACCAGGGGCAGCTGGGAAATTGACAAAATGTCTAGCCCCATGTCAGATTTCAAAATTGAATATAAAAAAATCGGTTTGCTCTTTTGAGAAATGGATTTCAGTGCAGAATTCTGCTGGAGTAGCACTATTAACTGATGTGTTTTGAAAAAAACATGTTTTCCGATGACAGGATCCCTTTAAAGGATAAAGAAAGGTCCAATCGTGGGGTGCTCCTGTTAGCTGAAAAATGTTATATATAGGCATCCCTACCCTCTGCCATGGATTTCCATAGGAAATCCGGTGATGGAGCTGAGGGGTAGGGGGTCCGAGCAAGAATGCGGAAGTGACATCATGCGAACGACATGCTGACATTACTCCCTTTGAATACATTGCGTGATGTCAGCGTGCACGGTGTGTGACATCAGCATTCCGCCGTGTGATGTCAGCGCGCACGATGTAGGCACGTGTTTAGGTTCGATGTCAAGGGTGGCATCAGACCTAAATACAGCCGTGACCAGCCCGGAGTACTTGTGAGCAGACGAGTCTCTTCTTCCCTTCTCCTTAATTTAAAATCCTTCAGCTGACGCATGTGCAGTCGAGTGAAAAAGCTAGCTTTTTAAAATTAAGTTTGGCTTTTCACTCTACTAGCAAGAGGATTGCATGCTGGCAAATACCCCAGGTCAGGGTATCAGGGGATTACACCCCCAAGTGACTACAATCCTTGGGGGGTGCCAAATGTTAGTATTTGGCTCCCCCCATCAATTGGATTTTTTTCAGTCTGCACCTGAATTACTGAGCTGCCAGACTCAAACATCAGAGAGAGTAAAATTCAAATTTAAACTTAGATTTTGGAAAAACAGTAAAAATAAATAATGGAAAGTAGGGATGCACTGAATCCAGGATTCGGTTCGGGATTCGGCCAAGATTTTGCCTTTTTCAGCAGGATTCAGATTCAGCCAAAACCTTCTGCCGGGCCGAACCGAATCCTAATTTGTATATGCAAATTATGGGCGGGGAGGGAAATTGCTTGACTTTTTATCTCAAAACAAGGAAGTAAAAAGTATTTTCCCCATCCCACTCCTAATTAGCATATGCCAAATTTTTCGCAAAGGATTTGGGGGTGAGGCCGAATCCAAAATAGTGGATTCGGTGCATCCCTAATGGAAAGTAATTGAAAAGTCTTTATTTCTGGGGGACAATCTGAAAACAACTGAACTAAAAAAAGTGTTTGGAAGGTGAACAA
Organism: Xenopus laevis; assembly: GCF_017654675.1. Taxonomy (NCBI): domain Eukaryota; kingdom Metazoa; phylum Chordata; class Amphibia; order Anura; family Pipidae; genus Xenopus; species Xenopus laevis. The sequence goes on from NC_054374.1 coordinate 142,894,035, forward strand.
CCCCTTTAAATTTGATACTTATCCAGCCCATGTCCTTTAGCTCATCATAGCCATGACATAACAAAACCTCATCATCACTGTAGCATAATATTATTCGGGTTTTTAAATGTACAGCCTGGCTGTAAGGGTGATGTTCTATATGGCGATAGCATAAAATACTTAAAAAGCAAAAACTGTGAAGAATGTGATGATTTAGTGACACGATTTTTTTCACTGTTGTATCCAAAAAATGTGAGAGCAATTTACATTCTTATATCTTCTGTAGAGTGGAATTACAGCAATATTTCAGTTAAAACCAATTCAAAGAGCGAGTGCTAATGATGAATAGGCAACATTGGCATAACAATGACCTTGGGACCCAATGTTTATGATGAATAGGAAAGCACCGCTTTGTTCAACATTCTTAATTTAAATTGTTTATGTCATGCTGCTCTCCCTGTTTTATTAATGTGCTGTTTGTTTTACATGTCTGTGTGTTTTACATGACAGAAGAGGATCATGGGTTCATTAAAATACAGTAGGACCCGGGGAAAAGTAAAATCCAGGAAAGAAAGAATGCAGTTTCCCTGTGCTGGACCATAAAGACGCAGCGTAATTTAGGAGCAAATGCATAATCCAGGAACATTAAATTGGGGTCCTTCTGTATCATCAAAAAATTTATCAAAATTTGCATTTTTGCAAGTGAAGTTAACACATCTACTGACTCCAATGCATTTGGCACAAGAAAATATGTAGGAATAGCCCATGTATTTGGTGTGAGAAAAAATGCGGGAAAAATCATTAACTTCAATTCATTTGAGGAAAAAAAATGCCCTCTGCATTTGTCCCAATGCATTTATTGCAGGAAAAAAATGTGGCAAAAAAGTAAATTGACTCAAATGCAGTTAGTTTAAAGGATCTTTTCCGTGACAACTTCCTTGACTACTTGGTGGTCAGAATGGTCAGAAACTGACCAGCAGGTGGCGCTGTTGTCACAAAAGTAATTTATGTGAACAGTCCATGTTACCTTTGACATCTTTGAAATAAAGAAAATTAAATAACGAATGTAAATTACAAAAGTGCTTAGAATAGCACCCTCATCAAGTTTATATTCCCTTATTTTAAAGATTTACTTATCCTTTAAGAAGAAAATACAAGAAAAAATGCCAGTTGACTCAAAATGCATTTGGCAAAAGAAAAAATGCCTATTGACTCCAATGTGTTTGATAAAATGTTGCCATTTTGAAAATTTGTATGTGGTTTGGCAAAGCCAAATGTGGAAATTTGTATATCACAAACTTTAATTTTAAAAATACAATATTATGGTTATTTTAAATAGGGATGCAACAAACCCAGGATTCGGTTCAGGATTTGACCAGGATTCAGCCTTTTTCAGCAGGATTCGGATTCGGCCGAATCCTTCTGCCTGGCCGGACCGAATCCGAATCCTATATTTGCACAATTTTCATGTTTTTATATATATATATATATACACACAATGTCAAGACCAATTTCAATGGATAATGTATGCATGCCTATGGAAATTTTGGATGAATTCATTTAAAATGTGTTAATATGCTTCTAAATGCCCTAGATTTAAGTCATTCATTTGCTTTGGCACTAAACATGACCACCTGGTACCACTTGTTACCCCTGACCTCAGACTATGTAGATGGTACCAGCTGTCTCCGAAGGAAGATGAAAGTCCCAAAAGTATTTAACTGGTTTTATGTGAACAATTCTGCAATCATTTCCCATCATTTGTCCTTTTGAACAATGGATCCTATGATCTTGGGTAAAAGCATTTATTTCCTAATGACAGAGGAGGTTTACATTCTTCTTTTAAACACCCATCTTCAATTTGAGGTTATCAATTAATGTAAATATGCACTGACTGTTTCATATCCACTGTAGGCCTTTATAATGCACTAGACCTGGAGGAAAGCAGGGTTTAGAATTTAAAGTGTATGCTCAAAATAAGGCTTTTCCTGTATTATATAAACATAACGGTGATCAGCAGCACAGGGTAAAAAAAATCAAAAAGAATATACAGCATTTATTAGGAACTTGGCTACTTCTGCTAATTATTCTTTCTGTCGGCGAACTGAGTGGAGTAAAAAAGTAAACGTTTTCATTTTCTTTGTACAAATGAAATCCCCACTCAGGCACGGACTGGCAATCTGTGGGTACCTGAAATGCCAGGGCCTATTTTAATTCTCAGTCCGGACCTGTCCCCACTAACTGAGTTTTGTACTCTTTATTCCCTGGTATTTCAAGCTTGCATGGTTATATTGCAGGACGTTCGAAATGTTTGAATATAAACCCCATGTGTGTATTATAAATATACGTATCTTATGCAGCATTTAATATTTTGTTTATGGATACTGTTTCCCATTAACGATATCATGTGTTTTGTGCTGAAAACTGTGTATACACTTACTTTGTGTACACTATATAGCCAAAAGTATGTGGCCACCGGTCTGTCCAACATCTCAGTCCAAACCAAGGGTATTAAGATGAAGTTGATCCTCCTCTTTCACCTAAAACAGCCTCTACCATCTACTCTGCTGGGAAGGCTTGCCACTTGATACTGGAAGACTATTGGTGGGATTTGCCGCCATTAATAAGCAGGAGGTTGGACATTGTTGTTGGGAATCAGACCAGGTTAACATTGGCATTCTGATTCATCCCACAGGCATTCAGTTGGATTGAGATCAGGGCTCTCTGAAGGCCACTCAAGTTATTTCACTCCCACCTCTGCAAACCCATTCTGTATGGGCTGTAGGGTTAGAATTTTGCTGAAACAAAAATAGGCCTTCTCCAAACTATTGTCAAAAAGTGGGAAGCAAGGAATTTTCAAAAGCCAATTTCAATAAATAGATAGGGTGTATATCCAACCCACCACCCTAAAAAAAGCTTAAAAAAAGCTTTCCAAATATACCTATATACCTGTACATATTCATAGTAACCAGAGAATTAAATGGCCATTTCCACACTTGACACTTATGACCTATCATTTTCTCTTCCATTGGGCTATAGGATTTTTTTTAAAATCAAATCCTTTTGCACTTTGGTTCCATCTTATACAGATAAACACCTAACTGATGTGCTGTGATTCTGAGAGGGGTTATTATGGGAGCAATGGAGTTCCTTGAAGGAAATGTAGCCTGTAGGAAAGAGTTATGCTTGGTAATATGCCAAGAGTCTAACTAATTGCTCATGATGACAGCTTCTTTCAAAAACATTGGTGCTTTTTGTGGATATAACAATATTTTAATCTGTAAAACTTCACAATGATTTGCAAATTCCAGGAACGAAGTCCCAGATCATTATCTGTACATGTAATGCAGTTAGCGTTCTTAAAATGAGATTGGGTACAAGAGAACAGCTCTAGCATTGATAAAAGCCTCTTTGTAATTGTGGTGAACCTTTATACTAAAGAAATGTATGAACCCACACAGAATAACCTGCTAGGATCTATCTATCTATCTATCTATCTATCTATCTATCTATCTATCTATCTATCTATCTATCTATCTATCTATCCATCTATCTATTATCCAGGGCCGGGCCAAGGTATTTTGGCACCCTAGGCAAGGGCTTCAATTAATGCCCCCCACACCCGGTCCTGCATTATAATTTTCCACCTTACCATTCATATTGCGCCCTGTACCTGTGCCAGCAGCCTTAATTTTTCCCCCATTTGTACCTGTGCCAACGGCAGTCAATCCCTCAGATTGCCCCCAATCTGTAACTGTACCAGCATAAGCCAAAACATCCATCATATTGCCCCAAACATCTGTGTACCTCTGCCAGCAGACCTGACGAAGGGGGAACGCCCTCCGAAACGTTGTTGTTTGCAATAAACTTACCAGGGGTAGGACCCCGGTTTAACTAGCTCCGTGTGCCAGACCTTTCTCTTTTTCCTTGATCCATTGGGAGTGCCGTCTCCCTCAGGTTCTGGGCACCAGCATTATCGTACGAAGGGCCTGAGTGTGCGCGTGATCTCTCAGTACCTCTGCCAGCAGACACCATATTGCCTCATATACCTGAGCCAGCAGCAGCCAATCCCTCATATTGTCCCAAATCTGTACCTGTGCCAGCAGCAGCCAAAAAATATTGCCCCCAAATATGTACTTGTGCCAGCAGTAGCCATCATATTGCCCCTAATCATCTGTTTACCTGTGCAACCAGCAGCCAAGATATTGACCACTAATATGTACCTGTGCCAGCAGCCGCCAAGAGGGAGGTGGGTGTGCTTGTGGCTGCAGTATAAATCATGGGCAAGAGTGGGTTGGAATAGAGGGTTTATAAAGTTGAAAAACTATTAAGGGCCAAGCAAACGAGGATTTAAAAAAAAAAATCTCCTTAAAAGTTCTCCCCCCCACATGATTGCGCCCTAGGCGGGCGCCTACTCTACCTACCCCTAGTTCCGGCCCTGCTATTATCTATCTATCTATCTATCTATCTATCTATCTATCCATCTATTATCTATCATCTATCTATCTATCTATCTATCAATCATCTATCTATCTATCGATCGATCGATCGATCGATCGATCGATCGATCGATCGATCGATCGATCTATCTATCTATCTATCTATCTATCTATCTATCTATCTATCTATCTATATCTAAAACATAGCCCCAAAGAGCCTGAAATTGCCTCCATAGACTTTTATTGAAATTGGTTGACAAGAGCTTGTGATGTCAATTGCGAGGTGATAATTACCTTGAAATATGTCAGTATTTGGGCTGCATGAAAATGCAAATTTCTTACATATGGCATTGCCCTTAAACTAAATCTGAATAATCAGTAGGGGTGAATACACTGCACGGGCAGTGTTGCTGAGCCACTGGAAGCAATGAAGTGTTACAGATGGCACTCCCAGTTGCCTGGGTCTCCATTTGCCCACATTCCCATCCCACAATGCTGCCAGTGTCAGACTGGGTTGGCAGGACACCGGGAAACAACACAGTGGGCCCCGCCGATCTAGACCTGGTCCCTTCAATGGGTGATGTACCCTTATCGCGATCGTGGCCCCAACAAAATAAAATAAGGTATGTGTGGGGCATACCTCCCAACTGTCTTGTTTTTCACAGGACAGTCCTGATTTTGACAGCTGAGCCCACAGTCCTGGATTTTCATTAAAATCCCCTGAGTTTCTCTTTGATCTTCTGTACTGACATCAGAACAACATACAACATTTCTGAAACTTAATAACATAAGAGGCTTTTGCCAGAGAGCCCAGAATACACAGCACCTGCACTTTGATACAATTGTAACTAATAAGATAAGCAGGTCTCTCTCACAACTTAAAGGGTAATTCACCTTCATTAGCAAAACTCGTTAATAACACATAAAACTCCCACAAATGTGTTCCAACGTTCCATAACCTGACAAATTTCGTAAAAAAGAAAAAATGGGCTGCACACGCCAGATCTTTTTGTCTCTCTTAACCTTTTTCAAATGTTGGGAGGTATGGCGTGTGGGGGGGGGGGCAGAGAGGGGTTGAGGCAGGCATGGGGGTGCAAGAGGTGGAGGGGGTTTTCAGCTGGGGTGCGGGCCGAGGGGTGTGTGTGGGTCACTTAGGTGGTAGCCCTGGTGGAACCCCAGTCTGACGCTGGATGATGCTCACTCCACTGCTTGTGTCTGCAACCTTACTGTATCGCTGCCATTAAAATTGTGACCCCCACTCCCCAAATTCTGCCTACCCCTGCCACCTTCCTGATTTCCCTGACACCTACTGTACCTTCTTATTAACCAATATATTATTAACTATGGCTTTGAAGGAACTATACTTTGGGTCAAGTCTGTGAATTTTGTTCTTCTTTTCTGTTAACATCTATAACGTTGCCCCCTACTGGTCTGTATCATTATTACTAAATAGAGCTAAACGTGCATTTCAGGATATGGAGCTATTTGTATTGCGTGACAAATAATTAGTGTCTATGTCTTAAAAGCAGATTATGAAAAAAATGGAATGTGCATTCATTCAGCATCGGGACAAATATTAGTTTATGCATAAAGTATTTATACATATCAAATTAACTGATAGCATCTGTCTCCCTTCAGCCGTCAGGTCTAAGCCTGTGTTTAAGCTGAGGTGAGAGAGAGTGATTAGCAGAGAACACCCAGCCTAGCCGTGAGTTATTACATATACAATCCTTTCTCATCTAAGCTAAGAAAATATTCATTCATTTACATGAAAAAGTAAAATGAATAATGGAGGCAGATAGAATTATTCCCAGTGATGGTGCCCCCTTTTCCCCCCTCACTTTGGAAAAGCTGTGAAGAATGTATGGCATGTTAAACACCAAGGAACGGATCAGCCTCTTATGCTGCTTGAAGAATTCCACGCAACCGCCATTATCTTTTACTGCTTTCAAAATATTTAGCATTTATTGCATTCTGTAATGTTTATACATGTTGGATTTCGATCAAAGGGGAACTGAAACCTGGGATAAGAATTAAAAATGCTGTTCTATATCATTAATGATCCGGGCCTTCAAAGTTGTCATCATTTCTGGTTTCTTTGCTGTTGTGTAATGTGAACAGTGGCGGACTGTCTCAGTTGTGAGACCCTTCCCTACCAAACTCGTACAGAGTATTCTTCTTTATGGCCATGGTTTAAGGGGAGCTCAGGGAGCTCAGCCATACCTTCCAATTGTCCCGTTTTGAGCGGGACAGTCCCGATTTTGACAGCTCAACCCGCAGTCCGGGATTGTTACCGAAATGTCCTGACTTTTTGTTTGATCTCCTGCACTGAACAGCCAGAAAAATATACATAGTTTATAAAACTTAATTGGCAGAAGCCCAGAACACTCAGCAGGTACACGTCGATAATAATTTTATATACAATTTAATATAAGCAGGTCTCTTGGAGAAACAGTGACTTGCAGCTTAAAGGGCAATTCACCTTCATTAGCAAACTGCAATAATACATAAAAAAAACACAGAAATGTGTTCAGACTTTATAACCTGGCAAATTTTGTAAAATGATCATGGTAATTAGGGGTCACAAAAATGTGCGTGGTCAAAAAAAAATCGCAGCTCTACGTGCGGCAAATCTTTTTGTCCCTCTTCCTATTTACAAAGTGTTGGGATGCATAATGAAGCTCAGATGATTTCAGGCCTGGGTCAGTGGGGGCCCCTGTATGCTGGGGCCCACCTGATTTTTTCCCGGTGTCCCACCGGCCCTGAATATGAATGAATTATTATCAGGACTTTATCATGAATTTTATATTTAAGCTAAATTGTGATTCGGTCCATAACCTCAGATAGCTGACAACAGCCCAGGGACAAGGCATGAGATTTACATGGCACATCCTAGCCCAGGTGTCGGGCACACACCAGAAATTGACCTTGTCTGAGGCTCGTACCTAATGTTTTGCGTGAAGCTCCAAGGCCAACAATATGAGATCTCAATTAGTTGTAAAGATGGCCACTATGCTGTTATATAAATGATATATTCAAATACAGAGGCTTAACTATATAGGGAGCAGACCACACAGTTGTATGGGGGGCCTGGGGAAAAGAGGGCCCAAACTGCAGGGTCTGCAGTTCTAAGAAATCTCCTCTTCCCAGCCACTTTCTTACCTATTCTGACACGGGTGGCTGGGGAGAACCATTTGGGTGCAGGTGGGTGGTGGTAGGGTGGTGTAGGGTTTGCTGTACACCCGGACCCCTCCAATGTTTTTTTTTTTTTAATGGAGGGGCAGTGTACAGTTATTATACTACTGTCCCAATATATCCAAATACCAGATATTCCACAATATATATATATGTATACAACATACATCTAGATTACATACCAATACTAACCAATATTTCAGGTAAAAAGGGCTTGCCTGTTACAGGTTATAACTGGGTGTCACATCATTATTCTATATCATATGGTACATGGAGGAATATAGCAGACAGCCCATCAGTACAAACTTTGCCCCTGGTCCACAAAGCAGGTTAAGCACAGACAAGAGGGCTTATTTACAAAGCACAACCGCTGTTGCTTGTGCTCAAAGATGGCTGCAGGGGCCGTTGGTTGCTCCAGGGTTTCTTCAGCATGTTGCATCAATGGATGAACCAGATTTGTGCTCAAAGTGATGCTATCCCCACTACAAAAATTTTAGCTGCAACTTGCATCCGATTCACAAATAGCTGCTGGCGCGGTTGTGTTGGTTTGATGTATCGGCGAAAATGTGGTGAATGCAAGGCTGCACTGGGCTGCAATAATGCTGGAATTGTGGGGGGAAACTTGGGTTGTTGGTAAAAAAAAAAATGGTGACTTTCGCCTGAAATTGTACTTGGCACAATCCTCTTGTGCTCGGAAATTGGCTCTGACATCTTACTGTTGCCTTCCGAATGAGCCACTAGGGCAGATGCAAATGTGACATTATTGCAGTACTACAATAAGTAACTGCTTTTAGGTAGTAAGAAAATATGTAAGTGGATGCTGGTTGATTTATTTTGTTAATCTTACATTAAAAATGGCAGTTTGCATGTGAAATTTACAGCAGAGATTACAGAGAGAACATTCAGCACATTTGGCATTCCATAGAGACAAGAGCAGATATACAGGACTCCATAAACCTGCTCCATACTCTCATGGCAGTTGTTAGAACTAGTAAAACACCTCTGTTCCCAACATCAAAGAGAAGAATAGCTAAAGATTAGCAACTAGAGCAGGTATCCCCAACATTTTGAACCAGTGAGCAACATTCAGAAGTAAAAGGAGTGGGGGAGCAACACTAGCATGAAAATGTTTCTTGGGGTGTGAAATAAGTGCTGTGATTGGCAATTTGGTAATCCCTATGTGGATTGTCAACCTACATTGAGGCTCTGTTTGGCGGTACACCTGGTTTTTACAAAATCAAAACTTGCCTTTAATCCTGGAATTTAAAAAATGAGGCCACTGGGTGCAACATCCAAGGGGTTGAAGAGCTCATGAGCTACTGGTTGGTGATCATTGAACTAGAGGAATTCAACTACAGTAGTTTGTTTTTATAGCACCTAAGGAGCAGAAATAGTTTATTTATGTAAATGGTGTTATATTGGTTCCAGTCACTAGATGATGATGTTGGGTAGGGGATTCCCGTGAGGAGGTTCTAGAGCAGGTTCTTCTCAGTGGCACTTCCAGGGTATGTCCCTATATAGAGGCTATAAAAGGTACAGAACAGTGTGCCATGTCATCTTTGACTGATGAGAAGACAGAAGTGAATGACACCAGAAGGCCTGAGGTAGGAACCGTAGTGAGATATCTTTGTGAGTCAAATATAGTGGAAGGTTAGATTTGAGGACCTCACTGTAGGTGTTGAGTGTTAGTGATAGGCCAGTTAGTGAGAAGCTGAGGCTCCAACAAGTAGTAAGGAAGGGGCAAGTGCTCTGGCAGTACCTCTCCAAACAAATAATTCTAATCTTTAAAAATAATTTCAGTTTTCTCAGTAATGATAAAATAATATTGGTGATGAGTGGAATTCAGCATTTTGCCATTTGCAATTTTTTTCAGAAAACTGTAGCAAAAATTTGGCACAAAAGATTTTCAGAGACAAAAAAGTTGCCAAGGCAAAGGCAAAAAAACGCCCATTGACTTAAAGGAACAGTAACACCAAAAAAAGAAAGTGTTTTAAAGTAATGGAAATATAATGTAGTGTTGTGCTGCATTGGTAAAACTGTTGTGTTTGCTTCAGAAACTCTACTATAGTTTATATAAACAAGCTGCTGTGTAGCCATGGGGGCAGCCAAGCTGGAAAATTAGAAAAGGCACAGGATACACAGCAGATAACAGATAAGCTCTGTAGTATACAATGGGATTCTTCAGAACATATTTGCTATCTACTGTGTATCCTGTGTTTGCAGGGGTGCTTCGCCAATGAGGCAAGTTGAGGCTGTCGCCTCAGGTGGCAGCACCCCACTATGTACCAGGGGCAGCAAAAATGCTGCTCCTGGTACTTTAAGAGCGAATTTCCAGGGGAGGGGGGGCAGCAGCAACTGTGGATAACTTAGCTGAATGAATCCATAATGGTGGCAGGCCCCGATTTGTGGTGAGGTCACAAAGGCCTGGGCCTAGGATGGCAGAACAATAGGGGCAGCATGCTCCCCAGCGTTCCGGTGCAGGCACACATATGCGCTCGTACCGGAGGAGAGTACATGGGCGGGCGCTAGGCCCGTGCACCAGGATCGCGTGCCCTCGGGCGCCCACCCACTAAATCCGGCCTGAATGGTGGCAAAACAATCCTACTGGGTTTGTTTACTGTTCATATGATTTTTAACAGAAGGTCCAAAGATCCTTTATCTCGAAAACCCCAGGTCCCAATGTTTCCGGATAATAGATCCGAAACAAATAGGCTGCAGATTTGTGGGAATGTAATCGGAAAAGCCCATATGAACCAGGCCATTATGTTAACCCTTTAAGTGCCAGCAGAATTTCACATTTTGGTTACGCAAAATGCCAGCCGTTTTTGAAACATTTTGTGCTCTCTCACTTTAGGGGCATTTTCTGAGGGGAAACCTATAGTTTACCTAGGAAAACTATACATTGTTTTTTTCGGTAGAAACTGAGCTTTCTAAATCTGCCTGAGTTTTCATGTATTTCCACCTGTGCAAAAAAATTTATAGTGCTAAATACCAAAAAAAAATGAAAAATTACCATTTTTCATCGTATATCAATTTATACCAGAAAAATATTTCATTTTACGGATGAAAATCCAACTGATTTGGAAAGCCTTATGTCTCTTGAACGTGCCAATACCAGATATGTATAGTTTTAGGGAGATTTAGGACTTCTGTACCTCAAAAACTCCCGGCAGTATATTGCCGAATTTTGAAAGCACTAAGGCAGAAAACGGCATGCTTTAGATTCCAAGGCAAAAACTCCTGAAACCGTAGGTTTACCCCAGAAAACCATACATTTTTGAAAAGTACACATTCTGCCGATTACAAAATGGGTAACTATGTCTCTCTACTCCCAACTACCAAACATAAAAGCTTGTCTGAACATAGCGGTTTTTCAAAAAAAAATTCAAAATTCTGAAAAATCATTTCAAAGGTTTTAATTTGCTGCTCCGCATATCCCAAACTATATTAGGTACCAAGAAAAAGCACCTGAAATATGATTGCCAGGGGTCCACTGAACAGTTTGATACCCATTATGCATAGGTTTACCAAAGTATCTGGCATTTAGAGACACCAATATGAAGTTAGCACATCCAAATTGTTCAGGACTTTACTTCAGCTACTGAGAAATCAACACATTGACTGCATTTTTTGTGGGGTAAAAACACAGAAATATATGTTTACCCCCCAAACCCATATATTTTTGGAAAGTACACATTCTACCGAATCTAAAATGGGTACCCATGCCTTTTTGCTCCAAACTACTGAGTCGCAAGGCTTTCCCAAAATTGTCGGTTTTGGTGAAATATGTGAAAATTGCCTCAAACCTTCAACTTCCCAGCACCATATCACCCATGTATCATTATGCACTAAGAAAAAGCACCCTAAATATGATTGCCATGGTTCCTCTGAACATTTTGGTGGCCATTGTTCATAGGTTTACCAAAGTATCTGGCATTTAGAGGCCCCAAAATGAAGTTAGCGCATACAAACAGTCCCGTGGGTAACTTCAGCTAATGAAAAATCAACACATTGACTGCATTTTTGTGGGGTAAAAACACAGAAATATATGTTTACCCCCAAAACCCATATATTTTTGGAAAGTACACATTCTACCGAATCTAAAATGGGTACCCATGCCTTTCTGCTCCAAACTACTGAGTCGCAAGGCTTTCCCACAATTGTCGGTTTTGGTGAAATATCTGAAAATTGCCTCAAAGCTTCAACTTCTCAGCACCATATCGCCCATGTATCGTTACGCACCAAGATAAAGCACCCTAAATATGATTGCCAGGGTTCCTCCAAACAGTTTGGTGGCCATTGTTCCTAGGTTTACCAAAGTATCTGGCATTTAGAGGCCCCAAAATGAAGTTAGCGCATACAAACAGTCCCGTGGGTAACTTCAGCTAATGAAAAATCAACACATTGACTGCATTTTTGTGGGGTAAAAACACAGAAATATATGTTTACCCCCAAAACCCATATATTTTTGGAAAGTACACATTCTAACGAATCTAAAATGGGTACCCATGCCTTTCTGCTCCAAACTACTGAGTCGCAAGGCTTTCCCACAATTGTCGGTTTTGGTGAAATATCTGAAAATTGCCTCAAAGCTTCAACTTCTCAGCACCATATCGCCCATGTATCGTTACGCACCAAGATAAAGCACCCTAAATATGATTGCCAGGGTTCCTCCAAACAGTTTGGTGGCCATTGTTCCTAGGTTTACCAAAGTATCTGGCATTTAGAGGCCCCAAAATGAAGTTAGCGCATACAAACAGTCCCGTGGGTAACTTCAGCTAATGAAAAATCAACACATTGACTGCATTTTTGTGGGGTAAAAACACAGAAATATATGTTTACCCCCCAAACCCATATATTTTTGGAAAGTACACATTCTACCGAATCTAAAATGGGTACCCATGCCTTTCTGCTCCAAACTACTGAGTCGCAAGGCTTTCCCACAATTGTCGGTTTTGGTGAAATATCTGAAAATTACCTCAAAGCTTCAACTTCTCAGCACCATATCACCCATGTATCGTTACGCACTAAGAAAAAGCACCCTAAATATGATTGCCAGGGTTCCTCCAAACAGTTTGGTGGCCATTGTTCATAGGTTTACCAAAGTATCTGGCATTTAGAGGCCTCAAAATGAAGTTAGTGCATACAAATAGTCCTGTGGGTAACTTCAGCTAATGAAAGATCAACACATTAACTGCATTTTTGTGGGGTAAAAACACAGAAATATATGTTTACCCCCCAAACCCATACATTTTTGGAAAGTACACATTCTACAGAATCTAAAATGGGTACCCATGCCTTATTGCTCCAAACTACTGAGTCGCAAGGCTTTCCCAAAGTTGTCGGTTTTGGTGAAATATCTGTAAATTGCCTCAATGCTTCAACTTTCCAGCATCATATCGCCCATGTATCATTACGTATCACAAAAAAGCACCCAAATTGTGATTGCCAGGGGTCCTCCAAACAGTTTGGTGCCCGCTGTGCATAGGTTTACCAAAGTATATGGCATTTAGAGGCCCCAAAATGAAGTTAGCACATACAAATTGTCCTGTGGGTAACTTCAGCTAATGAAAATCAGCACATTGTCTGCATTTTTGTGGGGTAAAAACACAGAAATATATGTTTACCCCCCAAACCCATACATTTTTGGAAAGTACACATTCTACAGAATCTAAAATGGGTACCCATGCTTTTCTGCTCCAAACTACTGAGTCGCAAGGCTTTGCCAAATTTGGCGGTTTTGGTGAAATATCTGAAAATTGCCTCAAAGCTTCAACTTTCCAGCATCGTATTGTCCATGTATCATTACCAGCATAAAGCATCCTAAATATAAACATACGGGTCTACTAAATAGTTTGATGCCCAATGTGCATAGATATACCAAACTATGTGGCGCACAGAGACCCCCAAATGACAATATGTATAGACATTTTCACGGCTGACGCGCTGGCTGCTGCAACATAACCACCCGGTGTGTGTATTATGCGACATTACACCACCTAACAGTACAGAGACCCCAGAAAACCATATATTTTCAGAAAGTACACATTCTGACGAATCCAATATGGGTAAATAAGTGTTTCTACTACAAACTGCCAAACTGCAAAGCAATGCTGAACATAACGGTTTTTATCAAATTTCTGAAAATCGTCACAAAGCTTGAATTTTACCCCATTATATGCTCCACGTTTCGTAACGTATCAGCATAAAACATCCTAAATATGAACGCCAGGGGTCTACTGAACACTTTGATGCCCAATATGCATAGATATACCAAACTATGTGGCGCACAGAGACCCCCAAATGACAATAGTGTATATACATTTTCACGGCTGACGCGCTGGCTGCTGCAATATAAGCACCTGGTGTGTGTATTATGCGACATTAGACCCCCCTAACAGTACAGAGACCCCAGAAAACCAGATATTTTCAGAAAGTACACATTCTGACGAATCCAATATGGGTAAATAAGTGTTTCTACTACAAACTGCCAAACTGCAAAGCAATGCTGAACATAACGGTTTTTATCAAATTTCTGAAAATCGTCACAAAGCTTGAATTTTACCCCATTATATGCCCCACAGTTTATAACGTATCAGCATAAAACATCCTAAATATGAAGACCAGGGGTCTACTGAACACTTTGATGCCCAATATGCATAGATATACCAAACTATGTGGCGCACAGAGACCCCCAAATGACAATAGTGTATATACATTTTCACGGCTGACGCGCTGGCTGCTGCAATATAAGCACCTGGTGTATGTATTATGCGATATTAGACCCCCCTAACAGTACAGAGACCCCAGAAAACCATATATTTTCAGAAAGTACACATTCTGACGAATCCAATATGGGTAAATAAGTGTTTCTACTACAAACTGCCAAACTGCAAAGCAATGCTGAACATAACGGTTTTTATCAAATTTCTGAAAATCGTCACAAAGCTTGAATTTTACCCCATTATATGCTCCACGTTTCGTAACGTATCAGCATAAAACATCCTAAATATGAACGCCAGAGGTCTACTGAACACTTTGATGCTCAATATGCATAGATATACCAAACTATGTGGCGCACAGAGACCACCAAATGACAATAGTGTATATACATTTTCACAGCTGACGCGCTGGCTGCTGCAATATAAGCGCCTGGTGTGTGTATTATGCGACATTAGACCCCCCTAACAGTACAGAGACCCCAGAAAACCATATATTTTCAGAAAGTATACATTCTGACGAATCCAATATGGGTAAATAAGTGTTTCTACTACAAACTGCCAAACTGCAAAGCAATGCTGAACATAACGGTTTTTTATCAAATTTCTGAAAATCGTCAGAAAGCTTGAATTTTACCCCATTATATGCCCCACATTTCGTAACGTATCAGCATAAAACATCCTAAATATGAACGCCAGGGGTCTACTGAACACTTTGATGCCCAATATGCATAGATATACCAAACTATGTGGCGCACAGAGACCCCCAAATGGATATATAGTAGATAAAATTTACAAGGCAAAACAAAATAAGGCAGTAAAGAGTGAAATGAAAAAAAATCCAATAAAACCACAAAAATCAATGTTTTTTTTCCAGAATAGTGTTATCGGCCATCAGAATCACAGTTTGAATATTTTAGCTGGGCCAAACAGGTTATACGGCTAGAAACAAGTGAACACAACATATGCAGAGCTGAAAATGCAATAAAATGGCTAAAAATTCAATAAAATGGCTAAAAATGCACCAAAATACCCAAAATTGCAATATAATCACCGAAATAACATACAAAAGATATTGCACAGTACGGTTAGCGAATACGCTATTCGTAATGGCAATAAAACATTTTTTTCAGCAAAAAAACGAGACGATGCGATAAGAAAAAAAAAAAAAAGCCACAATGCCATGTATGTGCGTGTGCGTGTGTACAAATGGTAAATTACATGTTATGTGCGCGTGTGTGCGTGTGCACGTGTGTGTAAGTGCAGTGAGTGTAAGTGACCCCCCCAATCCCCAAAAATGTATGTGTAAGTGTGTGTAAGTGTGAATCTAAGTGTGTATTACTGTAATAAGTGTGTGTTGGTGTGTTTGTGTATGTAATTGTTGCACTAACCTGAAAAAGTCGCTGAAGACTGTTGCACACGATGTGGAGGGGTCCCAGGAAGACATCTGCGACGATCTGCGTGTCTCTGTGCTGTGGGGGCGGAGCTGGATGGCGCAGTGCAGGCTGCAGCAGCAGGACACGTAAGGAACACGTGCCTGCTGCTGTTTTTGGGCCCCTGGGCGATCGCGCCCCAGGGGCCACTCGATCCCCTGCTCTGCTCGTTGCCTAGGGGCAGGGGATCGAAGCGGAACGGAGCGAGCGGCTCTAACAGCCGCTCCTCCGCTCCACAACCCGGAGGTGCTGCAGAACGTAGAATCTACGTTCTGTGGCATTTCAAGTTACTTTTCCACAGAACGTAGATTCTACGTTCTGTGGCACTTAAAGGGTTAAAGAGCCGGATCCATATTTATATTGGTGGAAATCAATCCCTTCCTGATCACACCATATCGGACAGATTTTCTCTGAGAATCAATTGTCAGAACTTTTCAATAATCTTAGACACCTTTAGGCAGCTAAAAATATGATAGCTTCCAAAATATTCCTACAGAACCAAGTGTCACGCTTCATGCATTTCCAGAAGACCATTGCTGTAAGAACCCCTTTCTTTTGCTGAAATCTTCTACTTCACCTGCCATGTCTCTATTAAATTATACAGTTCCCTTGGGAGGTTTCTGGACTGAGCCTGGATGTATTCATGTACATTAATCATATCAGTCCAAGGTACTTTCTATCTTAAGTTCTCAAGTCCAATGTGTCAAGCTTATCTTTACAGCTTAAAGGGCATGTAAACGTAAAAAATAAAATCCTATTTTTACTTTTTTTAATGAAAAAGAAACCATATCTCCAATATACTTCAATTAAAAAATGTGTACTGTTTTTATAAGAAACCTGACTGTATGCAGTGAAATCCTCCCTTCATTTACTGCTGTGGATAGGAATTGTCAGACAGTCCCTAACTGCTGAGCAGGGAAACAATCATACTTATGAACAGCAGGGGGAGCCCCCGCCTTACTTTCCAGCCATGCAGAACTCAAGCAGCTTTGTTTATGACGATGCCTAAGCAGCCCAGACCACACTGAGCATGTGCACAGTCTTAGTCCTGCAAAGATGTATAACAAAGTTACAAGATGGTGACCCCCTGTAGCCAACTTTGAAAGCATAAATTATTTGTTTGATTAGGCTTGTGGTGCAGTAAGTTCATGTTTATATTTAGTATACAAAATACAGCATTTATAGCCTTATTCTATTTTAGACTTTACATGCCTTTTAAGTCCCCTTATTAAGCTGAGTTGTCCACCATTGAACTCAATCATGATGGAAAAGGGTATTCTTGTACACGGGAGCCAAAAGTAACCCTACACTGAGTTTAAAGGGATACTGTCATTGGAACATTTTTTTTCTCAAAACGCATCAGTTAATAGTGCTGCTCCAGCAGAATTCTGCACCGAAATCCATTTCTCAAAAGAGCAAACAGATTTTTTTATATTTAATTTAGAAATCTGACATGGAACTAGACATATTGTCAGTTTCCCAGCTGCCCCAAGTCATGTGACTTGTGCTCTGATAAACTTCAGTCACTCTTTACGGCTGCACTGCAAGTTGGAGTGAAATCATCCCCTCCCCTACCCCCCCCCCAGCAGCCTAACAACAGAATAATGGGAAGGTTATGAGATAGCATGTCTAGCCACAGATATATACCCAATGACTGCCTTATCTCTTGTAGCTGTTTATAAAAGGCTAGCTTTTATTAGCATTTTATTCCCTGCCCAGCATTGAACTCTATTGCTTATTCTACTGTCAATATTTCCATAAATATTTCTTATATTTCCTGAAAAATTGTATGATTTACCATTAATCTGCATGTAATTAAATTACATGTACTGTATGTGATCCATTATCTGGAAACCCGTTATCCAGAAAGATATGAATTATGGAAAGCTGTTTCCCATAGACTCTATTTTATCCAAAAAGTTCATATTTTTTTTAAATGATTTTCTTTTTTCTCTGTAATAAAAAACCAGTACCTTGTACTTGATCCAAACTAAGCTATACATACAGTAATCCTTATTGGAAGTAACACCAGCCTTTTCGGTTTATTTAACGTTTACATGATTTTCTAGTAGAGTATGAGATCCAAATTATGAAAAGATCATTTATCTGGAAAACCTCAGGTCCGAGCACTCTGGATAACAGATCCCGCACCTGTACTGCAATTTGATTTCTCAAATCAGCACTGCCGCCTCAACTGCCCACACCCCCCGGCACACCACCGCAGCCGCGACCCCCCATAGTTCCTAGGCCCCCCACTGTAGCCGTAACCCCCCTCCGTCCTCGGGCCCCCCACCCACGCCACAACTCCTCTCCCCCCCACATGTGCCATGGTTTCCGGCACTGAGTGAGTCTGGATCAGTGGGGCCCACCAAATTTGTGTCCGACCCTGGCACCAGACACAAATACAGCTCTGAGCAGAAAAACATTGATAAGTACCAATGATACTTAAAGGACAAAGAAGCCCAATATCATAACAGCCACCATATACAGTTTGCCTTGTTATTCAGCATCAATATCTCCACTACTTTAGATGCAGCTGCAATTGAAATCTTCAGAATCCTGAACATTGTATGAGATCACTTCTGTATAATTAGAGATTTGCAGGCCTGGGCTTGGGCTCAGCATGTGCAGAAACTGATTACTTTAAGCCAACTCTCCTGTCATCAATGCAAGGCAGGCATGCACTACCATTTATATAAAGTTGTGTCCAGGGCCGCCATTAGAAATCACGGGGCCCCGTACAACAAAATTTTTGGGGCCCCCTGGGCCCCGCCCACACTGACGACCAAGCTCCGCCCCATATCCCGCCCACATCGCAGTTAAAAGACCACACAGACATCAGCGCTAAAAAAGTAACCCCCCCCCCACACAAGTTGTAAAAAGCTATTGATGGTCAGGGCCCCCTTATAAAAAAAATTGGGGCCCCAAAAAAAAATTTGAAAAAAAATTTTTTTTTTGAAAAAAAAAAAAACATTGGCGGCAGGGGCCCCCTTATAAGTTAAAAACAAATTGGGGCCCCAAAAAAAAATTTGGAGAAAAAAAAATTTTTTTGAAAAAAAAAAAAATGGTGGCAGGGGCCCCCTTACAAGTTAAAAACAAATTGGGGCCCCAAAAAAATTTAAAAAAAAAATAATTTTTTTTTGAAAAAAAAAAAAAACTGGTGGCAGGGGCCCCCTTACAAGTTAAAAAAATTTGGGGCCACCAAAAAGAAAATTAATTTTTTTTTAAAAAAAAACCCAAAAAAAAACAATGGTGGCAAGGGGCCCCTTACGAGTTAAAAAAAAAATTGGGGCCCCAAAAACAAAAGTTTTAAAAAAAGATTGGTGGCAGGGGCCTATAGAATATTAAAATAATACATTGGTGGCCAGGGGATTAAAAAAAAAAAAACACAAACTGGTGTTCAGTAGAATTGAACTCATGGCTTCAGTACTTCAACTTCGCCTCCTTTCGTGACTTCGGGTCTTTTCACCGCTTCAGGACTTCGGCTTCGGCTGTTTTCGTGACTTCGGGTCTTTGCGCTGCTTCAGGACTTCGGCTTCGGCTGTTTTCGTGACTTCGGGTCTTTTCGGCGCTTCGTGACTTCGGGACTTCGGCTTTTTCCGTGACTTCGGGTCTTTTCGTCGCATCGGCTTCGGCTTTTCGGCACTTCCGCATTCGGCACTGAAGAGGCAAGACGTACGGCTCGGGCGCTCGTAAGGGGGGCCCGGATCTTCAAAAAAATGCAGCGCTGCCGGGCCCCCCTTCATGCCCGGGCCCGGTACGCTTGTCCCCCCTGTCCCCCCCTGATGGCGGCCCTGGTTGTGTCACTGCGTCATAGCTGACAAAAATGACCAATGGGGCATTCCTAAAGCAGAACCTCAGGTGGTGCGAATCAGACCTTAAAGGGGTTGTTCACCTTTAAGTTAATTTCTAGTATGTTATAGAATGATCAAATCTAAGCAACTTTTCAATTGGTCTAAAAAAGTAACCTAAGGCTGCCATGAGCATTTACTAAAGCTACTGATACAAAAGAAGACTGTTTTTGTATTAACTAACCTGCAGTGCCATCTGCTGGAATCTCTTAAGATGACACAATTCCCACACCACACAATGTTAATACAGGAGTTCCAAAATCTAAACAGGTCTCTGCACTCCGTTTCAGAGCTCAGAGACCTGTGGTAGCACTGACTGCATTAATTAGAGTTATATTAAAGGGGGGGGGTCATGTATGCATCTTTACTCCTGCTCCCTACTCATCCTCTCAGACATCATTCAGATGTGGTTTAATGTGAGGCTAGCATTTTACTTACTTTCCCAAGTGCCTTTGGCCATGTGACTTGTGCTCTGATAAATTTCAGTCACTCTTTACTGCTGAGCTGCAAGTTAGAGAGATATCACCCCCTCCCTCACCATTAATCAGGGGCGGATTAATGCCTAGGCTATACTAGGCTATAGCCTAGGGGCCCATAGTGGTCAGGGGCCCACAAAAAAAAATGTCACCGTTCAGTGTGTCCACTGTCTGCACCATCTGGCTGTAGCTCAGGGCAGCCCAGGACATCGATTGCGGGACCTACCAGAAGTTTAAATGGCGTTTTGTGGCAGTGACATCACAAGTCTCGCGAGATGAAACTTTGCACTGTTACGAGCCTGGTTTGTGCTCTCCCAATGGCTCCTCCTGGACTATCCCGCAGCGTCTAGGCTTTCCAGTGGCAGCCCCTGGGCCTGACAGCAAGAGCTCAGAATGTGTGGCTGCCGGGAGGCGAGAGCGTGGATATATATGTATATAATACACAAAAGCCATGAATATCCTGTAAATTATATCCTTATAAATGGCTCTTAGTGATGTCATCAGTTATAAGCGGAGCTTACTGTTGTCGTTTTTGTCACATGACTCACTACAAAATCATGTATTATAATAAATAAAGTACCCCTTGTTGGAAAATATGAGGATATTAGAAGTCACCTCGGAGTTCCATGAGCTGTATAAAAACAGTATGTAAAGTTCTCTCAAACTTATTGAGAGAGCTTTACATACTAAATGTGCTGTACCATAATTACATCTACACCGTACACCAGTACCTTTAAAGCAAAGGGTGAAGGTGTATGTTTAGAATTATCTAAAAAAACATACTACCACCATAGAATGCTTAAATAGAAGCTTCTCAGTGGCCATATGCGAGCAGATTTGGGAGCTTATCTTCCTGTTTATGGGGATCTCTGACAGGCTTCCCTGATCGATATCTGGCCACATCTCTATCTGGCAGGTTTAATTTTTCTGTCAAATTGAGGACCACCTCGGCCGACTTTTAGAATCCCCTTCGTAGTAATGTGATGTTTGGCCCTAGGGCGAAACTATTACATTAGCCTGATGGTCATGTCTCCCACCCAAGGTGGGCCTGTCAAAGGAAAATTCACTTGTTTGTTGACCTTGCCAAAGTAGTGAATCTTACAATATATGGCCACCTTAAAGGGCATATAAAGTCTAAAATAGAATAAGGCTAGAAATGCTGTATGTTGTATACTAAATATAAACATGAACTTACTGCACCACAAGCCTAATCAAACAAATAATTTATGCTTTCAAAGTTGGCTACAGGGGGTCACCATCTTGTAACTTTGTTAAACATCTTTGCAAGACTAAGACTGTGCACATGCTCAGTGTGGTCTGGGCTGCTTAGGGATCGTCATAAACAAAGCTGCTTGAGTTCTGCATGGCTGGGAAGTAAGGCGGGGGCTCCCCCTGCTGTTCATAAGTAGGATTGTTTCCCATTCTTAGCAGTTAGGGACCATCTGATAATTCCTATCCACAGCAGTAAATGAAGGGAGAATTTCACTGCATACAGTCAGGTTTCTTATAAAAACGGTACACATTTTTTAAGTATATTGGAGATAGGTTTCTTTTTCATTAAAAAAAGTAAAAATAGGATTTTATTTTTTGCGTTTACAAATCATAAGCTTCATATGATTGTTGGTCTGTTCCAGGGTAAACATTCCTAATGTCTATTTAAGAAAGCTTCTTTTCTAGGTGACCTGTCTTATAAAGATTCCACCAATCTGTACTTGAGGCTTATTAATAATAATAAAAATAATAATGGTATTAATAAAAGTAATTGTTTTCACAAATTGACTTGTTCATTGTGCCTACTGCAAACAACCCAGCCATGTTGTGTATTAGTTGTGCTTTGCTAATTGCTGACTAAGTCATTTAAATCTACCTGTGACTCACAGCATTGGCGTGTTTTCTGCCCCTAAAAAAAACTGTTAGATTAAGGAGATAGATCATGAAATAAAATATAAACAAATTAAGAAAAACAGAAGCAGATTGATTACACATCCATGGTTGATTAATGCATTTTCATAACAGTAACAAATCACATTTTAGCAATCCTCACCATAAAAGACCTGTTGCATCTGCTGAGCTAATATGCCAAATTATATTGTATAAAATGAGGCGAAAAGTATCCCAAGGAAATGGTTATTCCTAAAACATTATAAAGATCACATCACTTTGACTAATGTTTCCAGGCAGCACAACATTAGCAAGTTTCGAACTTACACAATGTGTTTCATTATCTCCGATCCTGGCAAAAAAGGGAACATTTCAGGCAGAAAAGCGTATGAACAGCCAGGCTTTCCCCATGGCAAATATAAGCAAGAATGCTAATTAGTCAATAAGATTATCAGATGTTGGAGGAAATTAATTTTATTCTTATAGTTTTATTTTTGTTTTAAACACAGGCTTCATGGATAAAAGGCCTTATTTGTGAAGGCGAATGCAGTGTGCAAATTTCTATTCTATGTGTACTGTATATAGTGAGTGGGTCCCTAAGCTCAGTAAGTGACAGCAGCACAGAGCATGTGCAGTGAATCAGCAGAAAAGAAGATGGGGAGCTACTGGGGCATCTTTGGAGACACAGATCTTTACTGCTAAAGGGCTGGTGTTGCCTTGGACTGGCACAGAACCCAAAACATAATGTACAACATTTCTATCCTACTTTTTTAGCTAAGCATTAGTTCTCATTTAATAACGACTTCCAATAGAGCATTATTCATGAAAACTGATTAACATTTAGTCCTGTAACATCACCTTCTGTGACAGATCTCATCTCACTTCTTATAATGTTTGTATGGTTTCTGAGGCACTTATCAACCGCAGCCCAGAGCATGGAAGCCATATCAGTTCACCATGGCAACCAATCAAATTTATTCTTACATCACTTTTTCTGCAGCTGGGTAAACACAAATTAATTACTGATTGCTTGACATGGGTAAAGCTGGCCATAGACGCAAAAATCCGATCGTACAAAGATTTTCGGGCCGTGTGTGGAGAGTCCCGACATTTTTCGTCCCACGGAGATCGGTTGTTTGGTCGATTGGCCAGGTTAAAAGATTTCTGTCGGCTGCCGATAATTTCTCTGCATGTATTGCTGATCATACGATTATCAGTGGGAGACTGTCACTAGCTTTTGTCGGACATAACTTTCATATGATTGCTGTCAGGGGCAGAACATAGGCTGATCTGTTCTTTTACTACTTTAGGGCTCTTACAGACAAGTGTTTGAAGCTGTGCTCCCCTGTGTTCCGTTTTTATGCGTTCAGCCGCAGGGGAGCGCAGAAGTAGACACATCCAGTTTTTTTCAATGGAGCTGTACTCACACAGGCGCATGTAGGCACTGAACGCAGGAAAAATGCAGCATGTTGCGTCTCTACCCACGTTTGGCACCTACATGCGCCTGTGTGAGTACAGCCCCATTGTAACTGAATGCGTCTACTCCTGCGCTCCCCTGCGGCTGAACGCATAAAAACAGAACGCAGGGGAGCGCAGCTTCAAACGCTCGTCTGTAAGAGCCCTTATTTAATCTGAATGGTTAGTGGCAGGTCGGGAGATGGGGAAGTCCGGATCTTTGCATCTATGCCCAGCTTTACTGGTCAGGAGCAAATCAGTAATAACAAAAGATGACCTGACAAGTTGAAAAGGTGATGTGAACAACTTTGAAGACATAGAAAGGGCTAAAGAGCTGCCAAACCTCTGGGCTGGTACAACAGATTCAGAATATGACATACATCATTTGGACCCATATCGTGTAGATTTTTGTTTTAATAGATGAAAAAGCTCTCCCAACCTTTCTGCTTTCAAAAAATCTCTGAAAACGCACTTCTTTCGAGAAGCCTACCCTCACTCTGCTTAACTACCAAACACAACACCACATACAACACCACATTTCTCACCCACTTACTTCGATCTTGCCCACTCCCACACCTTGTGTATTACTCCCTTCCCATTAGACTGTATGCCTATGCATAGGGCCTTCCTCACCTCTTTGTACCTGTATTGATTGTGATGTTTGTTACTCCATATATTCTATGTATGTAATTCATGTGATGTAGTTGTATAATCACAGTTACTTTACAGTGCTACGCAATATGTTGGCGCTATATAAATACATGTTAATAAAATCATGTATTCTGTGTTATAACCATTCATTTTGGCTTCCGACTTGTGTTTATATCCACAGCCATCATCCACCTGAGTCCTTGTGCCTTGCCAAGATTTTGTGTTAAGGCAGTAAGGGATTTGAAAATTAAATAATGAAATTGTGAAAAACAGATCATGTAGCAAATCACATTATATCTCTCTCCATCTCTCTAGCCTTTACATAAACATAAGCAAAGCTTGTTATAATGATTAGCCTGCCATTTCATTTACCACTAAACCCATACATTACAACAACATACTGTACTTAAAGGAATTGATCAGTGTAAAAATAAAAACTGTTTAAATATGCTGTACAAAATTAAAAATGTTTCTAATATAGTTAGCCAAAAATGTAATGTTTAAAGGCTGGAGTGACTGGATGTGTAACATAATACCAGAACACTACTTCCTGCTTTGCAGCTCTCTTGGTTTCCACAGATTGGTTACCAGGCAGTAACCAATCAGAGACTTGAGTGTGGGCCACATGGGTCATATCTGTTGCTTTTGAATCTGAGCTGAGGATCAATTGCAAACTCACTGAACAGTTATGTCCCATGTGACCCCTTCAAGTCACTAACTAGATCAGAGTTTAGAGCTGAAAAGCAGGAAGTAGTTTCAGGAAGTAGTAAACATGGTTTTTCTGCAACTTAAACTTGCCTCCAAGTACAGAGAAAAGAATACCCCATATATTTCCCTAATCAGATGTCAATTATATCTCAGTGATACTTCACTATAAATTAATTGTAACTACCCAACCTCCACTTGCCACTTGCGTGGAGTAACTGATTAAGGGAAATATATGGGGTATTCTTTACTCTCTTTTATAAAAATCCCCTTCAAAATTATGTTGAGGCATTTGGGTACATCTTATCCTGTGTCTCTGGGGTGTAGTACCATTGAAACAGTGTTTTATAAATGCTTTCCTTTTGTCTCATACAAGTAACACTTCTCCTTAGTTTTTTCACAGATATTTTCCCACTGTTGTTGAGCGAGTTTACAGTAGTTTCAATCTCATTCTCCCATCATATCATATATTTATGTTTAGGTGGAGGGTCTTCCACCATGATATTTAAATGAGAGTAGATGTTTGAAATAAATGCCTTCTGGGGGAGCCCAGTTATGCATAGTCTTTCGAAGGGAGTCATGGAGTGGGGGGTATTCTTCTAGTGCTTCTAGTGAGCTCTGAATAAAATGCGAGAGATCTAAATATTACTAATTCTAACTTTGTGGAATCACAGACTGCAGTACGGGAGATGGGCCCAGGGCCGGACCAAGCTGAGTGGGAGCCCTAGGCAAACTTGCCAACCAACTTGCTCCCCCACCCTGGGTGTGCGTGCTAAAGTCCATGCGCTGTGATGTCAGGTGGGGGGCCGCAATGGCAGGAGGAAAGAGCAACAGAAGGGAGGGCAGGGATGGGGAGAGTGACAGGCAGGGAGGGGAGAGCAGCAGAGGGGAGGGGCAAAGTGGCTAGAAAACCCTTTACAAGTACTTGCCCCCAGCACCCCGCTATTGTTGCTCCTTAGGCAGGTGCCTCTTCTGCCTATCCCTAGTTCTAGCCCAGGATTGGCCAAGCAGAGGCGTATTTTTACAGCAGCGTTTCCATATCCTTAAAGTGAATTTAGTTGCACTAAGGGAATTGATAGGGATTTTAAGGGCTTCTGGGCCTAGAGAATTTGGATAAATTAAGCATTTCTAAATGTACCCATATATAGGTAGGATTGAGGGTGACCCAGCTCAGTATCTGAAGCAACCATGCAGTTTTACTTGTGCAGCATTAAAGTACATTATATTTAAATGCTTTTAAAACACTTTATATTTTTGGAACAAACAAACTGTATCCCCTATGCACGATCTTTTTCAGCCCCTCGGCAAGAGAAGTTGGGTAAGGGTTAGACTTAAAAAAACATATGAGCAATGTTGACAATTTAAACTCACTGTCTGTTATGTAGTTTGTACTAATGTGCAGTGTATAAGAACTAAATATTTGTGTATAGAAGTTACCCTTCCATTTAGACTGTAAGCTCTATGGGGCAGGGACCTCCATCCTTTTGTCTCCTTGACACTATGCACTTAGGGGTCTGTATTTTAAGGGTCAAGTTTCTCTGGTTGAGTTTTAAAGGGCAAAAAAAAAATCACAACTTTTCTGCGATTTATTAGGCAGAAAAATTTGAATCCAAAAACACTCCAGCTAAAACCTGTTGAAATCATGTAAAAGTCAATCCCAGACAGTCCCTTTAATCTTTGGAACATGTTTTCTACCTTCAGGATTCTCCAGAGTTTCAGGCTGTTTGTATCGGTTTTAGTTTGCACAATTTTGTCGCAATTTTTTTTCGCAGCAAATTTTCCAGAACCTTTATTACTGAATAAAGAGGATTCAGGTTTGGGAGTCGACTAAGTTGACTTTTAGTAAATTACCCCCTTAATCTGTATTTGAACTGTGCTTTATAACTAGGGGGCCCATTTACTTAGCTCGAGAGAAGGAATAGAGGGAAAAAACTTCGAATTTCGAATGGTTTTTTTGGCTACTTCGACCATCGAATGGGCTACTTGGACCTTCGACTTCGAATCGAACGATTCAAACTAAAAATTGTTCGACTATTCAACCATTCGACCATTCGATAGTCGAAGTACTGTCTCTTTAAAAAATACTTCGACCCCCTAGTTCGCCACCTAAAACCTACCGAGGCCAATGTTAGCCTATGGGGAATGTCCCAATTGGCTTCCTAACAATTTTCTGATCGAAGGATAATCCTTTGATTGATGGATTAAAATCCTTCCAATCGTTCGATTCGATTCGAAGGATTTAATCGTTCGATCGAACGATTATTCCTTCGATTGTTCGAATAGCGCTAAATCCTTCAACTTCGATATTCGAAGTCGAAGGATTTCAATTCGGCAGTCGAATATCGAGGGTTAATTAACCCTCGATATTCGACCATAAGTAAATTTGCCCCTAGGTGTAATGTATTTTTGTACTTACAGTATTTACTATTGCAATGACCCCCTGTCTTAATTATTTATTGTTCTGCTGTACAGTGCTTTGCCCACAAGGAGCGTTATACAAATACAAATATACATACGGTACAGAACATAAATCTACCAACTGAAAATATATATTAAAAGACATATTTCTTTCAAAAATCATGAAAAAGAGACCTGACCATTTAGTTTTAAGCAATCTGATGTTTATTGGCTCAAGCTGAACAAATAGGTTAATATAAAAACATTTGCAAATTCTGCTCTGCTTCTTTTAAACCATAACAACCAATCCATTTTTTTTCATTCTTATGAAGTTTTCCTTTTGCTCACTTCATGTTTTTTTTCTCTTCCACTAAGTTCACTTTGATGTCAAGATCTTTGGAAAAATCAAAATGAATAGAGTTAGGGGGTTATACAGACCATGTGACTGGGGCCAGAAAACTATATTTAAACATCTGTTTTTTTCAAGCTTACCTTCAGATGTTCAACGCTTCCAAAATCTTTTATTTCTAACTTATGTGCTTGGAGTTTATCTTCTCCTAAACATAAAAGAAAAGCAAAAATCATATACTCATACTCATGTCTTAAACATAGTTTCATGTTCTAGCTGTCTATAGTAAGAATTTCCCCTCCTGAAAACTCATTAGTCTCTAAAAATACTGAATTTTATTGGTTTTTAAAGCCCTTACCTTTTTTTGACATTCTCCTCCTGGCCTTCTCTCCTTTGGTTTTGCCTTTTTCTTGATGCTATAAAATGCATTAATGAAATAATTAATAAGTAACATATGTCCTGTGTATATACACGCGGCACATTATGTATCTACCTAGATCATTTTTGCATTGCTGTCTGAGGCTCAACATGATCATGTAACATGATTGCACTTTACTTAAATTAAACTTTCCTGTTTCTACACCACCATATGAGTATCACAATGATACTGCTTTAATAATTATGGCAAGACTATATATATAGTCTTATAGTCATATAGTATATTTCTCACAAATTCTAATAATGTTACTATAACTCATATTTTGTCACATACACACGCATATTCAACCTCACACACAAATATGCAGATATGTCCTCATACCTCTTGTCTCTATTGGAGTTTGACCGGTAGATTTACTTTCATTATCTCTGAAGATCAGGTTCTTCTTGCGGCTAATCTTCACATGCTTTTTATTATTATAATAGAATGTCACACACTGCGCTGTGGTTTTTGTCTGGATCTGTAACAGGCAAGGGAAGAGTGTGACTGCTAAGGACACAACTTAAATAAACACACAATACTTACAGTCCGGTTCTATGTGAATAATTATATCATTATATATATATATATATATATATATATATATATATATATATATATATATATATATATATATATATATATATATATATATACACTTATACATAATGCATGATAATAGAACTTAATGATACATAAAACAATGTACCCACTTTGAATGGGCTCTGTCTGTGGCACAAGGATCTAAAGACTCACATTTTCAATTACTTAAGCTCAGAAAGGCAATGGATTTAGGTACTGTATGTGCTGTAAGGGGTCTTTAACTTACTCTATAGAACAGGGATCCCCAACCTTTTGAACCCATGAGCAACATTCAGAACCAAAAGTAGTTTGGGAGCAACGCTAGCATGAAAAATGCTCTTGGGGTGCCAAATAAGTGCTGTGATTGGCCATTTGGTAGCCCCTATGTGGATTGTCTACCTACAGTGAGGCTCTGTTTGGCAGTGCACCTGGTTTTTATGCAACCAAAACTTGCCTCCAAGCCTGAAATTGAAAAATAAGCATCTGCTTTGAGGCCACTGGGAGCAACATCCAAGGGGTTGGAGAGCAACATGTTGCTCACAAGCTACTGGTTGGGGAGCACTGTTATAGAAGCTTAGTTGAAATTATTCTTATAATATAATTTGAATTATGGCTATAAAACAAATGTCTGCTATTGCGTTTAATACATTGAGTTTAACAACTATTGCCTACCATTTTGTGTATTTTCCAGAAATCTTTTCCATGTCTTGACATTCCTTTTGAGAAAATGATCTTTTCCTCCATAGACCACTCATCAGATCCTACAGAAGAAATACATCATATAGATGACTCAGTGTCACAATGAAGGGCGATTAAATTATAACAAAGGCACATAAGTGCTCATGTATTAAATCCATTAATAAACACGTTTTCTACATTTGTATCTCATCTTTACCTTTACCAACTCCTTCCTGCTCCAGTGGCTCTGACACCAGTTCTGCCTCATCATGGTCTAAGGCAGCAAAGGATATTGGTCTTAGGACTGGTAATTCTGCCTGGTACTCTAGGCCAATGCATCTGAAAAAAAGGGAAAACGTAAACCTATAACATAATGTTTTATACCTTTCCCTGCCTAATTAACAGAAAGGTATGGGGCAGTTACAATATATTTTTCCCTATCAGATGTAAATAAGTTTGATACAGGTGGTATTATTACTTACATTTTTGAAGGCGGCTGCTCTGCCTCATCATTATCAGGAATTGGGCGATTTCTTTTCCTGGATGTTGTTGGAGCTACAAAATAGAAGAGAAATATACAGTAAGAGAATATTCATCCTGTGTGTGTGTATGTGCCTTATTCACTACTATAATTTAACGATTTGATGAATCTTTCTGGAAAAGGTGTTTCTCCATAACTTGGATCAAGATTTGATTCGTTACCAATGTGGATTTATGATAGATTAGTTCCAATCAATTAAAAGGTAAATTACAAGGCAAGACATTCCTATTGGGTTTTAAATAACTTTTAGAGGCACATTTATCAATATTCAAATTTCAAATTCATGTGAGTTTTTTTGCACTCACATGAATTCGATTTTTTAGATTAGATTATTTATTATGAAAATCAAATATCTTATATTCAGACAAATTTTATCAAGTCGAAAACTTCAATCAAACGCTGCTGCAAACATCTCCTAATTGCTCACTGGACCTCTCCCATTGACTTATACAGCAATTCGGCAGGTTTTAGGTGGCGAATAGTCTAATTCGAACTCTTAAAGGGCCAGAGTATGATGAATCTCAAAAATTTAATTCAAATTAAAATTCGAATCGAGTTTGGATAATGCACAATTAGAATTTGAGAGTTTTGACCATTACAAAAAATTTAAAAAATCGTATTCGAATTTTCAATTTGACCCTTAATATATATGCCCCTTGAATTTTTTTTTAGCAACCTTAGGATATGGTGATTGTCATTCTGGATTTTATATCCCATAATTAATGTCTATAACTAGAAGCTATTGAACAATGCAGCTATACATTTGGGGGCAAATTTACTAAGGGTCGAATATTGAGGGTTAATTAAGCCTCGATATTCGACCATCGAAGTAAAATCCTTCGACTTCGTATATTGAAGTCGAAGGATTTACCGCAAATACTTTGATCGATCGAACGATTCGAAGGATTTTAATCCATTGATCGAACGATTTTCCTTCGATCAGAAATCGCTTAGAAAACTTATGGGGAAGGTCCCCATAGGCTAACATTGGAGCTCAGTAGGTTTAAAGTGGCGAAGTAGGTAGTCTTAAGTTTTTTTTAAAGAGACAGTACTTTTGAATGGTCGAATAGTCGAACGATTTCTAGTTCGAATCGTTCGTATCGAAGTCGTAGTCGAAGGTGGAAGTAGCCAATTTGATGGTCGAAGTACCCAAAAAAACTTCGAAATTCGAAGTTTTTTATATTCGAATCCTTCACTCGAGCTTAGTAAATGTGCATTAAAGCCTTGTGCAAGTGCTTGAAAAACACCATTCCAATTCACGGCTGAGAATTATCTGCGCCAGCACCAAAATTGCACTTACCATTCTTATTGTCAGAATCAGGAAATTCCTGCAGCCCATTTTTTCTGCGTTTAATCTTTGCAGATCTCCATCACTTGTTTCCTTTTGAAAAATAAAACAGTATAAAAATGATCTTTATTTTTCTCACATTTTATTGAGATGACAGCATATTATACATAATATAAATGTGTCCCTTTTCTACCATTCTAAAAGTTTTGCTAGATTTAGGGTCACTGTTTTAAGAGGGAGGTAATATTTAGACTTTATAAAAAGCTTATCCACTTTTGCAATATCCATTTATTTTCTTTAGCGGATTCTGAGATATTTGCATTTTTGGACTACTAATGCCAGGCTTTTGACTCAACTGAAAGTCAGCAACCTGTATGTTAACTGAATACAGGAGGTGCATAGAAAGGATATCAACAAGGTTGCTGACTCCCTAGGCCTCCAAAAAGAGCTGTAAAATCAAGTTTGCTATTAGAAGTCTAAAATGGCTGATATCTTAGAAAACACTTAAAATAGAAAATTCATAAATTCCCTTTATTTGGATACCCTTTAACCATAGAGGGATTTATGGTCTTATTTATCAAAAATCAAATTGGCGAGGTTTTAGGGGCCTATTTTTTTAAACTTTGAAACCTTTTTCTGGTTGAGTATAAAAGAGGGAAAACTCAAATTTTTAGAGGATAGAAAAAACTTGAATTTGTAGAGATTTATTATTCTCCAAAGCTGCTAAAAATCCAATTCCAAAAATACTCAAAATCATGTACAGTAATGAGGGTAATTTATTAAAGTCTGATTTTTTCTGGTCTGAAATACAAATAAAATCAAATTTTATTCAGGATTTATTAAAGAATGATGGTGTTAAAAGTCTGATGAAAAAAGAACTTTTTTAGTTTTCTACAATTTTAAGAAAAAATCGTAGTTTTCGAAAGCAAAATCGTAAAAGAAATTGTAGGATTCAGGTTTTTTTTTATCAATTTATCTTAACTTTTTCAGCACAGGAGAAATATTATTAATGAATAGAGGGGAAAGAGTCTGTGCGGATTTGGTCAGAGTAGTTTTCAGAAAATAGTGAGAACTTTTCAGATTTTGATAAATAACCCCCTAAGTCAATAGCAGATGTCCCTTTAATAATTTGAAGATGTTTCTTGCATACATGATCTTCGAGGGTTTCTGTTGGTTTATCTAACATAATTTAAATCTGAAAAGTCTCATTTTTTTCGGGTGTCAAATTGAGAAATTTGCCTGATTTGATTTTACGCACGATGTTGTCTTGACTCCTTCCTGCGCATGCTTTTTCGTTAGGATTTATTGGTGAATTAAGGGCATTTGGGCTTGGGAGTTTGGTCAATTTTTTTTATATAGTTAGAAAAAGTTGAGTTTTAGTAAATACTACTGTTAGAGATCTTTTTCTACTTCAAATAAACTCACTATAAAAAAAAATCTGAATAGAAAAAGTTGATTGAAAATAATCCTGGAAAAAAAAACTGTAATACTTCGAATTTGTGAGTTTATAAACTGAAAAATGTGAATTTGTGAGTTTACAAGCACAAAAAAAATTGTAAAAACTCAAAAATCTTGAATTAAAAAATGGCTTGAATTTTGCCTAGGACATTGACTTCCAGTTGACTTCTATATGAAAATGCAAGTTTTTTGATGCCAGAGTTTTACATTCAAGTTCTTTGAGTTTCTTGTACTTAATAAATAGCAAACATTTGAGTTTATAACTCAAATTTGTTAGTTTTTGTGCAAAAGTGAAATGTGGCAAAATGTTGAATTTGAATTTTGATAACTCACCCCCTTAGGGGCAGATTTACTAAGGGTCGAATATCGAGGGTTAATTAACCCTCGATATTCGACTAGGAACTAAAATCGTTCGACTTCGAATATCGAAGTCGAACGATTTAGCGCTAATCGTACGATCGTACGATTCGAAGGATTTTAATCCAACGATCGAAGGAATATCCTTCGATCAAAAAAACACAGGAAAAAAATCTGGGGATCAGATTGATCCAAAGAAATACAAATAATTTCCCTGCTTCTTCCTTATATAATTGCACTCATATGAGTTACAGCAGCACCTGTGTGCATATACAATGTGTTTGCTACATCTGCCAGTACCTGCTGGTTATTCCCAAACTACGGTATTCCCTGACTATTCACCAATGTGCATTTCCCATGCTCTGATGGCAGGAGTCATTTGAGTCTTTGATTTATTTTGCCTGTTTTTGTCTTTTTTTTTGTTATCTCTACAATACTACTTATAGTAAATTATGTGTTTGTGTTGTTTATTGTTTGGGGGATTAACTAGGAGGTAGACATACACATAAATTATATATATATATATATATATATATATATATATATATATATACCAGGAACCTTTATATCCGCTTACTTGTGGAAGAAATATGCACAGGAGTGCACTTTGTTAGTAACCGGGTGCCTCTGAGAAAGTTCAGCACCTGCCCCAATTTCTGAAGCATCTACCTCAACAATGAAGGGCAGCACTGTATCAGGATGGTTAAGTACAGGAGCAGAGGCAAAATCCTTTTTTAACTGTTCAAAAGCCATCTCTGCTGCTTCTGGCCAGACAGGGCCGGAACTAGGGGTAGGCAGAAGAGGCAGGTGCCTAGGGCGCAAAGGCAGAGGGGTGACAGGCACGTACCTCTTTTTGACGCTTTCCCCTAGTTCAGACCCATCTGTGGATGCAGTTCCTGCTGAATGGGATTGTGCTCTCTTCCGCACATGCACATTTGCGTGGCACCGGTACTTCCGTTCGTGCTGACAAATTATATAGCATAGAAAAGTTACACTGTTAACCTCAAAAGTACATTTCTCTATTTTAGCAGACAAGCTATTCTGCCTGAGTCTAGAAAAAACTTGTCAGACATGTCTGTGCTCAGTCAAACTGGAAGAATAAATCAGTGTGTCATCTCAATAAATTACAACAAATTTCCCAAGTAGGTCCCAGAATATGTCATTTACAAACTTGAAAAACTGCGGGAGCATTACAGAGGCCAAATGGCCTTACTAGGTACTCGATGGGGCATATTTATAAAGGGTCGAATTTTGAAATGAGAAATCTTCGAAATGCGAATTCAAAAAGACCAACCAAAATTAAGTCAACTTTTTTTTTTTGGTCGAATAGGTCAGTTTTCAATCGCATAGGTCCGTATTCGGCCCAGTACGAATCGAAGGAATAGCGTAGT
Source organism: Xenopus laevis (assembly GCF_017654675.1). Classification (NCBI taxonomy): domain Eukaryota; kingdom Metazoa; phylum Chordata; class Amphibia; order Anura; family Pipidae; genus Xenopus; species Xenopus laevis. Next base: position 142,928,278 of record NC_054374.1, read on the forward strand.
CGATCGAATTCAATTCAAAGTTTTCCCCAAAAAAACTTTGATTTTTCCAAGTCCACCAACTGACTCCAAATAGGCTCTAGGACTAGTTCCCCATAGGCTAAAACAGCAATTCGGCAAGTTTTAGATGGAGAATGGTCGAAGTAGAATTTTTAAAGAGACAGTACATGATAAAAAAAATTTTTTTCCTTTATTTCCATTATTCCCTAGTCAAAAATATCTCGAAATTTTAACGTTTTTCATTCAAAACTCACCTCGACCATTGATAAATCTGCCCCGTAATGTCCATCTCTTGTTTTAAAAGCAGTTTCCATTCAACCCCCTCCCTTATCCGTATTGTCCTCAAAGATCTAGTTTATTAAATATCTGAGCACCTTTGATCCGGTTAAAAAGTTCAGAGATTAGAGGAAGTGGATATTGGTTTTTAAAGGAGAACCAAACCCTTAATTATCAAAACCCCTACCCCCCTACCCTACATAGACCCCCCCTCCCTGCTCCCCCCTAAGCCTAGGTGTTACCCCCAGTAAATGCCCCTAACTTTTTACTTACCCCTCGGTGCAGATACAGGGCATCAGAGTTCACCGGCTTCTTCTCTTTGGTAATCTTTGGGAAAAAAGTTCGATTCTGTGCAGCAGAGTTCATGGGCGTCGTCTTCTTCTGTTCTGTAATCGTCAGGTCTTCTTGCAACACTTCGGCAATTTCCCTCACTTTTGGCGCATGGGCAGTTGTCATGAACCAGAAAATTTCTCCAACTGTGCATGCGCCGATACGCCGCTCTCTTCCCAAAGATTACCAAAGAGAAGAAGATGGCACCCGTGAACTCCAATGCCCTGAATCTGCACCGAGGGGTAAGTAAAGAAGTAGGGACATTTACCAGGGGTAACACCTAGGGTGGGGGGGGCAACAATTCTATCGGGCAATAATAGGGCATATGAAAAAAAACATCTGCAAAATCCCCATAACATTCTGGAAGGCCCTCAAGGGTGGTAGTAGAAAGACCTAAGGGGTATTTAAAGCAGACTTACAATCAGGACCCCATTCCAGTATCTGCCCAGAACACCAGTCAATATGAGGATTATGTGCCTTAACCATGGTAGGCCCAGTCGAGTCGAGGTACACTGGATAAGGTTAAAAGAAATCTCCTCAGAATGTGTGTCTCCCAACGATACTCCCATTTTAGTGGTGGCTTAAGTAACTAAACCACTACCTAAGAGCGAAATACTTTTACAAACAGAATTGTAACAATGACTAATTTTAGAGTGCGTTTATTAACTGTAACAATTCAGGACATATATAACTATGTTTTTATATGCATTTTTGATTTGCACATTTTGGGGCTCGTTTTTTATTTTTAACTTTTCATTGTTCAGTTTTCCGTAGTTTCTTTGTTCTGTGTCTCATTATTAAGATGCAACTGTGATGTCACTGGTTTACTTCATATGTAACCCTGCACCTTTCCCGCTACACAGGGTTTAAATGTGTATTTGCAATAGTTTACTGCACTTTGAGAAAGGCTATGGATGTAGCCTAAAAGTCAGTCACCCCACAATAAAGAAACTCTGATCGGTGATAATACCTGTGAGTGCGGACTTCTTCTACATGATAATATATATATATATATATATATATATATATATATATATATACATATATATATATATATTTCTTGAGTTGCCTATGAAGTGCTGGGTGAGCATGAAACACATTAGGCTGCTTTTGGGTGACATGTATTTTAATCTGATATAATAAATGTGATTTTTTACTTTTTACTCCTGAGAATTTATTATCTATGATTGATATATTACCTCTGTTGGTCACTAGAGGTCTCTAATGCACTTATCTATATATTATAGCCCTGTAGCAAAAATTGTTAATGGAAATAATCAGTCTTCTATGAGATTTAATGCTCTAAATCACAGTTACATTATTAAGGGAGCCTTTCTTCAATTACGACTTACTGTTTAGTGCACCTGGACCGAGTGTTTTGCCCAAGGACCTTCTCATATGAGAACCCCTTTCTTGAAGGATAAGTATACCCCTGAACAGTGTAGGTCTGTATAAAAATATATTGCACGAAATAGTCTATACATAAAAATCCTGTTTCATGTAAATAAACCATTTTCATAATAATATAATTTTTCGTAGTATGTGCCAAACTATCTGATTTTGATTTTGGAGGTATAGTTTTCCTTTAATGCATATACCTTAAACAACAATGTAGGGGTTTTTGTAGATAATAAATTGTCTAATTCCAGGCAGTGTCATTCTCTCATGCATAAAAAAGGGCATTAACTCAAGGGATGAAAACATAATCATGCCTCTTTATAGGTCCCTGGTGAGGCCTCATCTGGAGTATGCAGTGCAGTTTTGGACTCCAGTCCTTAAGAGGGATATAAATGAGCTGGAGAGAGTGCAGAGACTAAGTGCAACTAAACTGGTTAGAGGGATGGAAGACTTTAGAATTATGAGGGTAGACCAGACGTCTACTTTTAGTGATGTTGTCCCATTATGATCTACATCCATAAAAGCATCATTAGCATTCTGTTCCATGGAAATTATTACTTAAATATTATATTGATTTATGAAAGAATTTATATTTCTATGTTTAACAAACAACTATTTCTTATGTAACCTTAGCATAAAAATATCTGAATGAAAAGCATGAAACAGGAGGATGATACAGACAAGCTGTTTGTTGACAGTGTCTTGAGATCTACTGATCCCCAGCTAAAGATCTACTGGTAGATCCCGATCTACCTTTTGGGCACCCCTGGGGTAGACTGTCAAGGTTGGGGTTGTTTTCTCTGGAAAAAGGCGCTTTAGAGGGGACATGATTACACTTTACAAGTACATTAGAGGACATTATAGACAAATAGCAGGGGACCTTTTTACCCATAAAGTGGATCACCGTACCAGAGGCCTCCCCTTTAGACTAGAAGAAAAGAACTTTCATTTGAAGCAACGTAGGGGGTTCTTCACAGTCAGGACAGTGAGGTTGTGGAATGCACTGCCGGGTGATGTTGTGATGCTGATTCAGTTAATGACTATAAGAATGGCTTGGATGATCTATTGGACAGACATAATATCCAAGGCTATTATTATACTAAAATCTATAGTTAGTATAGAAATAGGTATATATAGTTTAAGTAAGGGTATGGAGGGGTGTGTGTATTGATGCTGGGTTTCAATTGGAGGGTTTGAACTTGATGGACTTTGCTCTTTTTTCAAGCCAACTTAACTATGTAACTATGTAATGTGCATAGCCACTTTGGTGGTCCGGGTGCAACTCCCAGACTGTAACAAAGGGAGATTCAGCACATTGATACCAAACAGAATAGAGTTTGAGCCCTAATATTACTATGACAAACCTTTAGAGTGCAGTTATTTAGTGTTTTTATTAAAAAGTCTGCTGATTTAAGATGGCCATATATTACATCCTTGTGTCAAAAATTGGTGCGCGTCAGAATTATTTTGACGCCCATTGACTTCAATGCATTTCGCAAATTTTCGCCCCTACTATTTTATGGCAACATCCATAGACCAGAGCCAATATATTGCACAGTATCTGCCTAACCATAGTTGGATGATAATAGTCCAAAATAGTTTCTTTACTCCAAAAAAAATAACAAAGTAAATCATAAAAACATTAACCACTAAATATTCTCATAAGCCCAAACAAAGTGGGGTAACAACAGAGGGAGTGGGGGAACCTTGAAGGGTCGGGTCTGATGTTTCTTTCTTGGGCCTTTGTTAATATCTAAAGGGAGGGGAGGTATTAGCGGGGCCCAAGAAGAATATTTGCTATTGGGAAGTGTATTCAATTATAATTGCAATAAAAAAACACAGTATATTCAAAGAAATATTGGATCTACAAATCTCATAATTCATTTTAATACCCATATGCTACTCTTGTCTTATAGAGATAATATCTGTCAGATTTCTTCTCAAGAGATTCCTCAGCTAGTTTCAGCCCTTAAACTATACGACAAGCTTATGCACTCAGATCTGAATGCAGGGCCTATGCTCACAGATAATTGCACCCTACAGACAATGTCTTCACTTTACTCTTTTGTAATATCACAAAACCATTGAGATTACTTCCTTTTTATGTTCACTAAGGTATTTTGTTTGATGTAGCAGCAATGAAAGAATTTGCAATGCAGACTTCTAACCATTATGTGTCCATATTCTTGTGATACATTTCAATTTTCTCTTTGGAATAGACAGGGAATGGTAAAAGTAGGAATTTGCTTAATACACTGTTGGACGCTATCGTTTTGGTATGAAAGAGCTTTCAAAAGATTTATTCTATAAGTAATGACTGCATTTGGGAATTTTAACTTTTAAACATTGTGATTTTTCTCTAAAACCTCTACTCATTTTCTCTCCTTCTAAATAATACAACTCTGTATACAAATAATGGAAAAAAACAGTGGGTTGCATAGTAGTTCCACATCAATAACTGAAATCATATCTTCCTTCGCTTCCATGTTTGGCTGCTGCAAACTCTTCTGTATTACTCTATAGCTGTTGGCAGCTAAAACTTTCTGCCCCCAGCTTTAGGAAGTTCAACTGTAGCCACCATTATTTTATTTATTATCGTGGTTGACTTTCTGGTGACTTTTCTTTTCTTTGGCACCCACTCAGCCATAAACTTTCCATGTCTGACTATTGATTGACAAAGCGAACATTTATTTCAGTTATATTGTCATATGGTAATTGTGGATGATCCAGATGATCCAGTGCCCTAATCTTTCTCATTTCTGCTGCATATGAAACCAGTAGCCAGGGTCGGACTGGGGGGCCCGGGGCCCAATGGGACCGCTGTCCGGGGCCCCACTCCGGCCCCCCAACCCCTACTGTGAGGTGCCTCTCGGTGCCGCTCGGATCACACACACGCGAGTGGCGGCGCGCATGCTAAGACGGCACTGCGCCGAAAAAAAAAATTCTGCAATTTCCAATATCTGAAGAGGGGTCTGGCCCGGTGGGGGCCCACTGGGTTTTTTCCCCGTTTTTTTTTTTTTTGCCAGCAGGGCGTCTGTTTATAGCCAGTTTAGGAAACACAAATCATTCTTCTTACATAATACTTCTTGAGCTAAAAGCTATTTTTACATGAAAAATGGTTATTTGCAGAATCTAAAACATTGACCAAAATGCAAAATGTGAGATTAGTCACCAGGCGACAAATCTCCTCTTCTTCGTGGCGACTAATCTCCCCAATCTGCCTTCCCCTGCCTTCCGCAGGCTAAAATGAAAATCGCCTGGGGGCAGGCACTCAGAGCACTTCATTTTCCGAAGTCGCCTGAAGTTTCCTCATGAGGCAATTACAGGCAACTTCGGAAAATGAATCGCTCCGAGTGACTGACCCAGTTGGTTTTCTCCCCGAATCTGCCCATGTGACCAGACCCTAAAACTTGCCGAGTTCATGTAGATGTCCATGGCAGAGGTCCCTTGAACAAGTTGAAGATGTTAATTGTAGTGATAAGCCACATTTTTTCACTGCGAAAATGACACCCAATAGACTCTAATGGGAGAAAAAATATGTTGCATGTCTAAAAAAAAGTTGCGCATCAAATATAAATTCAATGCGCGACTAAAAATTTGACGTGCAAAAGTCGAGTTTTTCTTTCAATTCAATTCGAATTTTAGACATTCTCATTTTTTTAAATAAATAACATACCATTCAATTTGTCAATAAAATCAAATTTATTAGAGTTTTAAAAAAATCACATTACTCGACCTTTGATAAATAACCCCCCTACTTTCTTCCATGTTATCTTTCCTACCCCTTTTCAACATTATGCCGTAGAACCTTTAAAAAAAAACTTGAAAAGTTGTAGTTTCTATCATATTCATGTTCCTTAATACAAACATTGTTCAAATCAGACTTTTACATCACTCACTAGAACTAGATCATCATTGAGTTAAATCTTCAGGATTCTGCTCTTTTCTAATATCTTTATAGCTTTCCATATAGTGGAACACTGTCTTCTCTTTAAACATGTTCATTTATCAAGAAATGTACCCTCCCTTCATTGTTTCTGTAAACATAATGAGTTTTCTGTTGAAGGCTCTGCTTCTTGCGTCCTAGAGTAGCTCTCAGTTTCCTATGTTAAACACTAATGATCTAAGTGAATATTTTGACTGTATTTTCATATTAGAGATGCACATAGCATGGCACTATGAGGCTCACAGGCACTGTCACATGCATGAGTGAAATTATGAATAATTCAATTTGTTGGATCAAGGTTGCCATGACAATAGTTATTTAGAAGAATGCATGAAATATCACAACACTGTGACTTCTGTTGTTATATTTGTTTGACCCTCTATAATTCTGCACAATTGGACTACATGATATGCATGGTAAAGGCACTGTATCATTTGTACAGTGAATGTGAATATACTGTAGTTTTAATGTAAAAATTGCTTAACACTTTGTATAAAATTGATGTTCCAGGTGTCACTTAGGACTTTTAACTAGTGGTGGGCGAATTTGTCCCGTTTCGCCACAAATGTCACGAAATTCCCGCAGAATTAGTGAAACTGGCAAAAAATTTGCGACACTCCGATTTTGACGCCGGCAACAATTCATCTAAATGGGTGCCAGCGTCTAAACCGTCGCCGACGTTGGAAAAGCTTTGACGCGGCGTCCAAACTGTTGCCGGCGACAAAATATTTTTGGTGCCGGTGAATTTTTGCCACCGAATTTTCGCTACAAATTTGTGACTTTTTTCGCCGGTGGCGAAACAGCCAAATTTGTCGCGAATTTGCGCCTGCCAAATAAATTTGCCCAGCACTGCTTTTACGTTTTTTGGCATTATTAGAAATTTTCTGGTGCTTGTCCAGGTCTTCAGGCCAAGTCCAAAGGCAATGTATCCAGACAGAGTTGAGTCAGATATTAAGCAGAACTCTAGACAAGCAGTGATCATGATTGTCAGGAACAGACCAGAAGTCAGTAATTGACTTTATACAATTAGAAGCATCTAATGGGGATGTTTTAATTGATGGTGTTCAGGGCAGTTGATTGCATCAAATGTGCATCTTTAGACTGATGAAGAAGCCAACCCAATGTTTCTAATGTACGTCTTTTGGCTGATGGTGCTCAGTCTAGCTGAGTGCATCTAATGTGCATGTTATTGCTCATGTCCATTTTGTTGTAAATTACTTAACTGCATGTGGAAACCTTATACGCTCAATAATATAATAAACTTGACTCACTGAGGATCTAAATGTAATTTTTTTGTCATTTTTACTTCCAAAATGCCAGAAAGAAAATCTATAAACTCTGTGTAGTTCTAGCCATCTGTTTCAACCATTTGTTATGCCAATAATAGAAATAAATTTAACAGCAGAGACAAACCTCCTAGTCTGTCTAGGCTGCCTATTTCCCATTGGTCTAATAAATCTCCCATTCTAGACTACATGACCTTATTTCACATTTGTAATGGACTCATGTCTATCCCACGCAGTTCTAAATCATATCACTGTGTTAGTCATTGGCACTTCTGCAGGCAAACAGACACATTTATCCACCTCTCTTTATATAATTAATAAATCTTACAAACCCAAATTTGGAAATACCTTCAAGTTGACTTAGTATGTTTGGAATGGCTTATTCTAAAACACTTTTTGATGGTCTTCATTTTTTCTTTTCTATAGCTTTTGAATTATTTTTCTTCTGACTTTCCAGTTTTCAAATGGGGATCACCAACCCCATCTAAAAAACATATGCACTGTAAGGCTACAAATGTATTGTAATTGCTAAGTTTTATTACTCACATTTCTATTCAGGCCTCTCCTATTCATATTCCAGTCTCTTATTCAAATCAATAAATGGATGCTAGGGTAATTTGGACCCTAGTAACCAGCTTTCTGAAATTAAAAATTGGAATAAAAAGGCAAATAACTCAAAAACCACAAATAATAAAAGAATTAAAAGCAATTGCAAATTGTCTCAGTATATCATCCTCTACAAGTCTACATCATACTAAAAGTTATTTTAAAGATGAACAACCTCTTTACATGTTTTATGGCTTAGTTATCATGGTGGATACAAAGTCATTTTCAGTAAATTATTATGTCTAGACCTGGGAAGTACAAGTAAAATAGAGAAATTGAATTCACTGGAGGGAAGTCTAACACATGAGCACTTCCCAGTGAATTAGGATTACCTTCTGCTTTAAGAAGACCAAACATTTTGAAACACAATAAAATAAGGGACACTTGGAAAGCTGAGCATCTGTGCAGATTTACATGATGTTCTTGTTAAATATATATTTGCAAGGTTTTTGTTCACAGTATAATTGGCCACAATTAAGTCAACCAGAAGCTTTCATAGAACAATGGTTACCAGGAGCAGCTGAAATGAAAGAATAAGATGTGACGTTTGTAGCATATTGCTATAAAGAAAGCAATAGGATGCCATAGAAAATTAAAAAAAAAAAAAAGAGATTTGGAAACATTATGTCCTATGAAGATTGTTATGCTATGGTGGGGTAGGAAAATAGTGAGTAGAACTGGTAGATTCTGATTTTAAAAATGTCTTGTATACAAGGTATAAATATATAAGAGAGATTATTTTAGCTCTAGGTTTAAGGGACGTTTGGGGTAATACGAAAAAAAAAACGATGGAGCAGGCACTCAAATGAAGGCAATCTTCCACCAGGTTGTTGAAGCAGAGTAAAAAGGATTTATTGTGTCCAAAGTCTTACGTGTTTCATGTTACAAATACTTAGGGGCACATTTACTAAGGGTCGAATATTAACCCTCGATATTCGACCCTCGAAGTAAAATCCTTCGACTTTGAATATCAAAGTCGAAGGATTTACCGCAAATACTTTGATCGAACAATCAAAGGAAAAATTGGATTTTAATCCAGCGATCTAAGGATTTTCCTTCGATCAGAAAAAGCTTAGCAAACATTGTAGCTCAGTAGGTTGAAAGTGGCGAATTAGGTAGTCGAAGTTTTTTTTAAAGAGACAGTACTTCGACTATCGAATGGTCGAATATTCAAATGATTTTTAGTTCGAATCGTTCGAATATCTTCGTATCTTTCGAATCGGTCAAAGTAGCCTATTCGATATTCGAAGTTTTTTTACTTCGAATCCTTCACTCGAGCTTAGTAAATGTGCCCCTGGATCATAGGCTGAATGTACAATGCTATACACAGTATTTAAATATATGTGCACCAATCAAATTGGAACATAAATTATCCAGTGATCCAATCACTAGGTTCTCCACATAAACCAAACCTTGCTGGAAGATTGCCTTCATTTGAGTGCCTGCTCCATTGTTTTTTTGGTTTGTCTGCTCCCGTGCTGAGGACTCAGGGTGGTGCATCTGGGCAACTTCCTTAATGTGGTGAGTAATAACTACACCTATTTGGAGACCCATTAAGTTATGGGGCAATGCCCAAGAGAGTAATGTCACTATAATTGCCTTTTAGGCTGGTCCCTCACTTCTACTATTTTGAACCCCCCTAGAGGAGGTTTTTACAAGATTTGGAGACCACTGACCTAGATACATATTTTATCATAGGTTAATAAACTTAAAAATGCAAAGTTTTTAATTCATAGAACTATAGCTACAGAGGTGATGAGTGCTTGGCAGGAAGAGATGCAAAAGCAAGATAAGGTATTTTATTATTTTGTGTTCTATGTCTGATTCACAAATGGTTGAGTCTGTTGGTAAGACAATTGGCAGCACTTGGCAGCAAAATGTGGAAACAAAACAAGTTTAATGTTTGAAATGAACAAGAATACATTCTAAAAATTTGTATTGTAAATGAGCAGGCATTGTGTTGCAGATCTGGCAATTTGTTAAACCAAGGTTAAAGACCTATAAGATCCTGAGATAGAGCACAATTTCATAGAACATGTAAAATTTATAGTGGCATCTGCTGCAGATTTGGCAGTCAATGGAGTTTATTTTAGTTTTCTGTAGTAACATTTAAAAACTCCTACAATAAATGGCATAAGTGAGAGATGATCTGGCAAACTTTATTGTCTGAGCTGCACTGCGTAGGACTCGAAAATACAACTACATTATACATTTAAATATACAGTTTGGCAGAACGTATGCATTATCTATTTGTATTGTCAGTACAGAAATAGCTATGTTTACTTTTCTCACTGGAAGAATTAAACTTCATATTATTATTATTAAACTGTAGTTAGTTAATAGTTTATGTAGAAATGTAATAAGTACAGTTTATTACCTCTTAAAATCATCACAACTTTAAATTAGACAACTTTGGGGGAATTTGTGTATGCATATTTTTATTTGTATAGCGCTCCTTGAGGGCAAAACATTGCACAGCAGAACAATAAATTAGTAGAACAAACAGGGGGTCATTGTTATAGTAAATACAAATAAGTACAAACATACAATATACATAAATATAATGTGCAGTTACAATACATATGTAGAACACCCTTGAGTGTACTTTTGCTGTGTATTAAGGTGGTGTGTGACCAGGCTAAAACTGCTTGTAGTGTGCCCCGGACCTCCAGTGTACCCGTGCAACTCCCTGCAACTCCTGGTACCTGGTGTAGATCAATGCAGCAGGATAATCAGTCAGACAAGTTTCTTTGCAGTAACATAAACTTGTTTATTAAAGTAGAACTGTTGCAATGTTGTAGTTCACAGGTACTTAGCTGTTCACAGGCATAATAGGATAGCTTCAAACAGCAATATTCCCTCCAGGGGGTACAAGGTGCTCCAGGGGAGCTAATATCCAATATATCAAAGTAACAGCAATAATAGACTTAGGAGATAGTTACCACTCTCACTAGGCACTATCCCTCCAGATGAACACTAAGGCATGGGATTCTCAGCCTGGGGTCTTGTATCTTGGCAACGGACTTGGTCCTCAACTCACCTACTGTAGTCCCTGCTCTAGTCGTTCACGTACCACGGGTTCCTAAACCCACTATTTCTCCTCGTTAGAGCCACATATGCTCACTAGCTACCCTGTGCTGACTCTCACTCCTAGAGTGACTATTAACGTTTTCACTATCACTAAAGCTGGCCATAGATGCAAAGATCCGATCGTACGAATCATCGTACGATCGGACTTTCCCATCTCCCGACTCGCCACTAACCATTCAGATCAAAGTCTTACCAGTCAGATCAAATAAAGTAGTTAAAGAACAGATCAGTCGATGTTCTGCCCCTGACAGCAATCGTATGATATCTATGTCCAACCAAAGCTAGTGACAGTCTCCCACTGAAAATCGTACAATCGGCAATACATGCAGAGATATTATCGGCAGCCGACAGATATTTTCTAACCTGTCCGATCGACCAAACGACGATCTCTGCCGGACGAAAAATTTCGGGACTCTCCACACACGGTTCGAAAATCCTACGAATCCTCGATTCGTACGATCAGATCTTTGCGTCTATGGCCAGGTTAACTCACACTTAACTAACTTCACCGGCAGACCTGGACCTGTAGTACCTCTCAATGAGGCAAAGTCCCAGGACAGACCCAGACCACATGGTGCTAAACTCCTTTATATTATCAAACAGTGCCATCTAGTGGACAAACTCAATATAGAATAATCCCAGTGGACCCAGGGAGGGAAACATAGCTGCCTGGGCATACAAAAGGACCACCTAGGTGTCCAAATACTAAAGGGGAACTGCCTGAGTAATTTAACCCAAATCTCAGGGTCCCTACACTTATTAAGTGCTTATTGTCAAGGAGACAAAAAGATGGAGGTCCCTGCCCCATAGAGCTTACAGTCTAAATGGAACGGTAATTAACAGACACAAATCAGGGGGGACAGCGCCAGGCCTCTCAAAGACAGGTGCAAATAGATGTGCACACTTAGCAGGGAACAGCCAGCATGAGAGTGGGGACTGGACATGGAGTAGGAGGCAGAGAAGGTATCCCTAGGTCCAGCCCTGCAGGGGGATATTAAGTGATGTAGGATTACGGGGGATGACACTGCCATATAAGTGCCAGTTCCTAGTTAAGGTGTTATGCAAGTGCTCTAAGAGGTCGTCTTTGGGAGTGGCCTGTACCCTTTTGGATGAGAGGAGGAGAATTCTGGCAGTGGTATTTAATACAGACTGCAAAGAGGAGTGATGGGAGTTAGGAGGCCAGTTAGTAGAAGGTTACAGTAATCTAGTCAGGATAGGATGAGAGCATGCATGAGTGTCTTGGCTGTAGCAGGTGAAAAAGGGACAGATTTTGTGTAACAATTGTGTAAGAAAAAGTGACAGGACTTGACAGTATGATGTAAATATGATCAGAGAAGGAGAGGTGTAAAAGATAACCCCCAGACAGTGTGCTGAGTTGAAAGGGTTAATGGGCATGCCATCAATATACGTAGTAAGTAGGACCAGGCTTATGTGGAATGTAATAAAAGTCGGTAGCAGGAAAAATATTTCACCATGTGAAAAGTTATGCCTTTGCCCGAACAAATTTTTCTTTGTAAAAATTTAATACAGATTTTTTTTTGGGAAACTTTTTATCGACCTCTTTTGACAGTGGAAGAAGATTTGCGAATTTTATAGTTTGTGCCAGTGAATAAAAGAAAAGTTCTTACTGAAAAAGTTATGCGTGCTCCAAAAGATTATGACACCTTCAAGTGCTTCTTAAAACTGTGCAATTAAAATTTGCAACGCAATAACAGTTTAAGGAAGAATATTACATTGTGAAATGCTAAATTTTTGGCGACTTTAATTACATTTCCCCATTTTGAGTTTTATTTAAAATAACCAATATTGAATATGCAAAAAATGCAGGATCCCAAACAATTACCTAAACAGAACTTAAAGAGCATGAGGACCATATTCCCAATAAATTCTGTTCATCTGTATGAGAAATAACACCAGTGTCGGACTGGGACACCAGGGGCCCACCAAAAAAACCTTAGCCCAGGGCCCACTCTCAGTACTATTATTCTTTCTCTCCCCACTCAACCTCTAGTCTCCTAGTCTCTTTTCTTTACATACTGTAATCAATTATTCCATCGATTTAGCCTCTCGTTCTCATAGAAATAAGGAATGACCATGAAATAGGCCAAATGTTTAGCAGCACTGACACCTGGGCCCACCGGGAGTTTTCCTGGTATCCCGGTGGACCAGTCCGACACTGAATAACACAATATCAGCTATGCCAAACTACTTGGGTTGTAAGTAGATTTAATTAATATTAAAACCAAACATATTAACCATAAACATGAAGAATCCTGATTTTTATATAGCTTCTTTCTTGAAGAACATCCCTGTAGGTGTTTGTAGTACTAAACTGCACGGTTTAGTAAGGAGACACAGAGATCTGACACAGATTGTTTGAGCTTAACTAACCCTTGTCAGATACATGTTATATTCTGCAGGTGTAAAGCCAGAATCACAGTATTTACTTTCCTTTTTCTCATGTACATCTGTGGTCCTTAGGAATTCTAGTTCCACAAATATTTACTTGTAGAAACTCCCATCTGGAGTTGGACATGTATAATTCCCCTAAAGCCCTCTAGAGTTTGGGGCCATAGTGATCCCCATAGCTGTACAGTGGGGAAGCATTATGTAAGGTGTCTGTATGGTAAGAGATAACAATTATTTCTACATAATTGTCAAAAAACTTTTAAGTGCATATGGCTTTCATAAAAAATATTTGAAACAATTACCAACCAAAAAAAACAGTATAATGCTTAAAGGGGAACGCCACAAGAACACAACTTAAGCTTTATGAAAAGTAAACATAATTTCAAGCAACTTTGTAATATACATCAATTAAAAAGTATGCAGACTTTTCATGATTTTTAATGGTTTGGAACAGTTCCCTAAGCCTAGCCCCCTGCTCTCCTGCTGATCTGTCTGACTACTTTGCTGAGCTGGCTGACTACTGTTACTTTGTATCAACAGCCAGCTGTCCTTTTACTACTTCCTCCAAACCCCACAATTCCCTGCACACGTGATATCAATAAGGAAAAGAACATCACAGTGCAATGCATTGTGGGTTATGTAGTTCCTGCATGCTGTCTGTAAGCTGTGGATAAGTTGTTACAATTTGTAACATCAGTGTTTAGTCCCTCCTTCCCTGCCAGGATTTCAAATGATGCAGAAAGAGAAGAACTGTTAAACAGCTGGATTTCAGCATAAGAAAATGGCATTTATTCATATTTATTGAAGAAACCAATAACTGTGATTGGTATATTAGGGGTTTTTGTCAAATTTTGGTTTGGAAGCCTGAGTTGCCCTTTAAACAGAAGAATATTATTTCATATGATGATATAATAGGGAAAAATTGTTCAAAGGAAAGTAACACAAAAAAAAAGTTAGTTTGACTTGGCATGCTGGTATTTTTATACTGTACATGGTTTGAAGTCATGAACAATATCTATGACTAGGTCACCCATTCCGAGTAGAAAAAAGGAGGTTCTGCCTAAATATTCAGAAGGGTTTTTTTTACAGTGAGAGCTGTGAAGATGTGGAATTCTCTCCCTGAATCAGTGGTACAGGCTGATACACTAGATAGCTTTAAGAAGGGGTTGGATGGTGTTTAGCAAGTGAGGGAATACAGGGTTATGGGAGATAGCTCATAGTACAAGTTGATCCAGGGACTGGTCCCATTGCCATTTTGGAGTCAGGAAGGATTTTTTTCCCCTTCTGAGGCAAATTGGAGAGGCTTCAAATGGGGTTTTTAGCCTTTCTCTGGATCAACTAGCAATTAGGCAGGTTAAAATAGATTTAAAAGGTTGAACTTGATGGACGTGTGTCCTTTTTCAACCTAATTTACTATGTTACTATGTATGTTATCAGCAAATGTTTAAATACATTATAAACAACGATTGGTGGGACTTTAAAGGAAACGTAAACCTTAGAATAGAATAGAAAGATTCATTATATTATAAAGAATATAATGTTGCTCAGTTGTTTTCTACACTTTTATATGAATTATTTCTTTTTGCTAGTGTTCAAGATATGAGCAATTTTGACACTGATAATATACTAAAATAGAAACAAAAGTGCCACCTGCTGGTCAGTTCTGCCGACCCTTTTGTCTATAGAAAATTTCAGAGAAAAGTCTTCAGATATTGCTCTTAGAATAGAGCAGGGCAATTTAAGGAAACGTTCCCCTTCTTCTTCAGAATATTTCTATCTACTGTCAGGATGGTCGGTATAACTTTAAAGATGGTTACTGATAAAGGGATGGTCCCAAAATGCCTATAATGCTTATAAAATCAATAATCAAAATGGAACTGCTTATCACAGTTATATTATGGGAACCTTACAAAAGCAAACTATGATGAGGTTGAGCAAAATCTTACATTTACATCCGCAAAGAAAGTACATTCAAGAAGTGGATATGAGAAGTAGGTATCATATCCAGTAGATGGGGCTAAAGTTTCAGAGAGTTTTAATATCTATTCCAATAACTGTTTCTATTCATTCTATACATTTCAGGCTCAGAAATATCAATAAAACACAATTTAAACACAGTTTTAGGATAAGTCACACAGTTGGATTAGGGGGTAAAAAGCATGGACAGTGATCGACTTGTTGTTGTAGTCAGAATGTTTTCCGCCCACTCCGCTATGTAACAGCAAATGAGAAAATGTTTGCAGCAGCATGAACATAATGGCACTTGGACATAGAATAATATAAAGGTGCATGATGTATTCATTAAAACTCTACTTAATAATACGTAGTTTCTATCCACCACGGGAGCAAACAGCATTTTATATGTAAAACAAAAGGCATTGTACAGCAGTGCATTATATTAACCAGAATGAACCGCAAGACTTAACTTAGGCACGATTCCAATAACAGTTATTTAATATTTATATTGTAAGAGATTTACTTCCAAACTGTAAAACTGTGAGCAGCTGGATACCTTCTGTGAAAGATGGAATTACCTAAAGAAATACAGCATATTAGTTGTTTAGCAAAATAGAAAAGATCTAAATGTTGATTTGTTAATGCAGCGTTCGGATGGGGAGTCCGAGGATTCTGCATCTACGTACCTCATCTCACCTACTGTATGCACAGCCACTTTAATTTAATAAGGTATAAGGGCTGTACATTTTTATTAGTAATTATATTTTTGCAAATGTACATTTTTTGCAACAAATGGTTGTTATGGCATATGGCACTCAACTCAGTGGGGCACTAGTGGCCCACTAGGGCTGCAAGTTCAAGGGCCCTCCTTGCAACCTCCAGGGGCCTCCTACTGACATCTAAAAGGGGCTTGGTGCAAAAAGCCGAAGTGGGCACTACCACAGTAAATGGGACTTCAATAGTCAATGCAAACAAAAATAGTCCGGAACTGTGCATGCGCGCCCGATACTTCAATTTGTGGAGGGGGAAGAGAGCACGCACAGAAGTGCACTGGCGAGTGCCGGTGGGAGAGAAAGGGTCTGGAACAGGGGAAGGCTGAAAGAACAGGTACGTGCTTGGCACCCCAAATTCATTGCACCCTAGTCACGTTCCTCTTCTGCCTACCCCTAGTTCCAGCCCTGGTTCACCCCAGTCCAAGGGTGAATATACATGAAAAACAACAATAAACGTGAGTTCTTTCAAAAAGTCGATCAAGAATAGTTAAAAGTGCAAAAGCATTTATTGAGACATGATGATGCACGCGTTTTGTGCCTCCTGGGGCTACTCATAGGCTCCTCCTGAAATCTGCACATCCTAATCCACCCCCTGTGCACACCTGCACGTGAATACACCACATACATTTTACTTCCTTCTTTACTTTGATGACGTGGCCTGGGCGGGTTTAGGACAGCAGGGCCCATAAGGGACCGACCCACTACGTTTTTTCCTGGTGTCCCACTTCCCCAGTCCGACCCTTATGATACCTGAGTTGGTACACAATGATGATACAATTTTGAAAGGCAATCATCTGCCACAAGAAACCTACGGTCATTTTGTAAAAAAGATTTTAACAAGGTCTAGAGTGTCACTGAACCACTAGCTGTATCTTCTTGTTTGAAGTTCACTCAACCAGACAAATAGAGAGAAGCATTGCTCTTGTTATTTCATTTAAAATGTGTTTTTTGATTCTAGATTATCTAAGCCTCCGACTTCTTAGATGCCATTTATGTTTTTGGCCTTTTATAAACCGTACGGGGCCTCTTGACATTTAAGAAATAGAATTTCAGTATCATGCTCAGCATTTCATATAAAACTGGAAATCCAGTCTCAAAAACTTGGGAACTGATGAAAAAAAACAACCTTACACACTTTTTGCCATTTAGCATTTTCTTAGGGCAGTAGAATTTTATTACAATATTTCTCTTGTTAAAGTGATACTGTTATGGAAAAACTACTCTTCAAAATATGTACATATAAAGTTACCGATCAGTCATATTGATAATTTTTAACCTGCTTTTGAAAGTAATTGTTACTTGTTCTTAAACCTGACTGTTTTGCCAATCTGATTGTCCCTTCTCAACCTGTTTAGTTTCTAATATGAACAGACAGTGGCGTAACTAGATATTACTGGGCCCCACAGCAAATTATTTTTCAGGCCCCCAAAATGTTTAGAGGTTGACTTGTTTCTCCAATATTTATTGAAATTGTATATGAATTAGGGCCTCATGGGGCCCCTATACCTCCTGGGCCCCCCTGCAGCCGCAGGGTCTGCTTCCTCTATAGTTACGCCCCTGTGAACAGACTACTGCTGCAACAATATGGCAGCCCCCTCATAGAGGAACAGGCAGGATCGAGCAAATACTTTTATGGCAAAATTTTAAATAGCATGCAAAGATAATGTTTATGATAGATGTAAAAAAGCTATCATTTCTGGTGTCAGTATCTCTTTAACTACATCATTTTAAAAGTGTGTATTTATTTTTGCTGTCAATTTGGGCATAACAGGCAGAAGCCACTTTTTGTAAGCCACCTTACGCTGCCATTGACATGGATGGGTTATATGTCATACAAATAATGGCGTAAAAAAATTCTACATAATTCTAAAACCAGAAAATAAAAAAACTGAAGAGAACTTGGAATATAAACAGATCAGTTTTAGAAACGTAAATAACGAACAACATTGGCCAATTATTCCAGGTAGGCACAGACCTCAGGCTCAGCATTTAAATTAATTGAACTCATCTGATGTTTATAACAACTTGAGGGTAGAACCCCCAGATTAAGGTGGTTCATGCTAACAAATATAGGAAGCAAGCACTTCCGCCACTGTTTTTATCATAAAACCAATCTTTTTTCCATGTGAATTAAAATCAGTCATTTTAATTCACATGTTGTGTGTCCAGTTGAAAAATATTCATAGGCACCTATGACTGTGTGTCAAATGGATGTGAAACGCGGCAGATCTATAGCTTCCATAAAAGCATTGCAGCAGCTCCAGACTGAATTCTTCATGAGTTTATTTACTTACTTATTTTGCTTGCACTTCTTACTATTGCTTCACTTGCTAATGATGAAATGGAACTTAAATGTCTTCTTCCGCTGAAGCATTTAGAAGTTAATAAGGAGAATTTGCTCTTTTTTCTGTGGATAATGCTCTTAGGCATATGCTAGTCTAAAAAAACCCATTATGTGTTTCAGGAAAAAAAGAAACACAAATTACAATTAAAAAACACTTAGACCAGTGAATACATTTTGCAGTACTCAGGGCTGCTCCTGCCATGGGGCAAAGTGAGAACTTTGCCTCAGGCAGCAGCAATCGGCCAGTTACAAGGGGCGGCAAAAAACAGCCTCTGGTAACTTAAGGGTAAGGTCACTCTGGGCGTTTTGGAGAGATTTAGTCGCTCGTCTTTGCGGCGACCAATCTCCCCAAACGCCTTCCCTCACTCTGCGCTGGCTAAAATGAAAAAACGCCGGCGCTAATCACATACGCCGATTCGTTTTCCGAAGTTGGCTGAAGTTGCCTCATGAGGAAACTTCGGGCGACTTTGGAAAACGAATAGCCGCTTGTGATTAGCGCCGCCGATTTTTACAATTTAGCCAGCGCAGAGTGAGGGAAGGCGTTTGGGGAGATTGTTTGTCACAACGACAAGGCGATTAGTCGCCAGGCGACTAAATCTCCCCTGAGAGCTAAATAACCGGGGTTTAACCTGGAAATTCCGTTCTGCTAGTGCAGAGAGCACTATTGCGCTCAATGCACTAACGATGCAGCCCCACTTTGCTTTTTAAGCGCCTGCCAGTACTTACTTGTGGAAGGCAGGGGTGGGCCAAGCCAGACCCCGATTCCCTAGGAAACCCGGTCGGCTAACCCCGCTCCCACAGGTGGGTGCGTATGTACGGCAATGTAGGGGAAGTGGAGAGTCAGTTTGGAGCAGGGGAGGGACGGACAGGGGCGGGAAGGGAAGCAGGCCTGGACTGAGAATTAAAATAGGCCCTGGCATTTCAGGTACACAGAGGCCCACTCAGCCCACACAGAGGCCCAAATAGCCACCACCAGCCCACTAAATACTGACTTTCTATGGCACCTTATAGCAGCCCCTATGGCATTTGCCAGAACCCACAGATTGCCAGTCCGGGCCTGAAGGGAAGGTGGGACGGACCTGGGAGGGATGGACAGAGGGGCTAGCAACAGAGGGGGTAGGCAAGAGGTGAACAAATCCGGACATGGGGTAGGCCGAAAAATCTTGAACTTGCACCTGCCCATCACCCCACAGTGTTGCTCCCTAGGCAGGTGCCACTTCTGCATACCCCTAGTTATGGCCCTGGTGAAAGGAACAGCAAGGCAATGGCTGATGAGATAACTCTGCACTATAAACATGAGCCCCAATAAGGGTAATCTGTCTGTAGTTAGGCTCTAATCAACAACTGCCCTAACTGTGCTTGAAACACCAGTGGGTGAACCAGTGATCGATATGAATGCTGTTGATCCCGCAAAATAAACTTTAGTTACACTGTATAAATTATTTAAATCTTGTTTTCTTCGGTCTGGGAATTCATAATTATAACAAGCAGGCAGGAGCCATTTTGGGGACACTGTTATTAAGGTAAGTCTTGTATCATCTCAGAATCTTGTTTGTGCACCAGAATGGGGGACCTGATGTCCATCCCCATGTCCTGGCTACACAATTAAATGGTGAAGAGAACGGGGGGATGTGGGGAAAGCAGTGACATCTGAATGGAAAGTGAAAGTAATTGTCTGCCCCGCTATACCTGAAGGTAAAGAGGAGGGTCAGACAATATTTGATTGACGTAAGAGAAGGAGAAAAAGTTGACCCTATGTAGTGCACCTCCCCACCATTGGATCCGATGGCTCACAGAACAAATCAAAGCTAAAACTTAACTTTTATTGATAGTTAAATAAAATGTGTAAGTCCAGAAAAACGTTAAAAGAAAAATGTAATGGCTTTATCAAAGGCCTTTGATAAAGCCTGCTATTAGCAGGAGAAACGCGCGTCAGGCGCTTTTTAGCTTTGTTAGGCAAAGAAATGTAAGGTCAGGGGGAAAAAACAGGGCTTGACTGGCAATGAGGTGGAGGGTAGACCACTGAATGGGTCTCGGAATGAGCACGGGGTAGGAATGATGATAATTAACCATTCACTAGGAAGCAGTAGGTAGAATGCCCAGTCTGAATTGCTTAACTTTCCAGTTAGCCACCCCTTCAATACTGGTTTAGCCCTCCCAATCCACTGGAAGGAGAAACCAGTGAGGACTGCGTCTCTGAGTGTATCGATATTAATACGGGTCACAGCCCCACATTCAGAGTCAAACTGCTGCACACTTCGCAGCCAAGAGAAACAAGTTCCCCTTACAAACAACACCCCCCACTGCCATGAGGGAGATGACAATACTGAATTACGTCAAAGATTGACCCACAGTATATTCGTTTCAGTTTAAATAATTCTAAATTCTACCCCAGCGTTGTCCGTTGTTTGCCCTCCCCTTCACCCATAGAACGTCCCACCCGGTATCGTTCGCGGATCGATGGCCTATAGCAAGCCGTATTCGTTTTTTATCCCCCTGCCTAACAAAGCTAAAAAGCGCCTGACGCGTGTTTCTCCTGCTAATAGCAGGCTTTATCAAAGGCCTTTGATAAAGCCATTACATTTTTCTTTTAACGTTTTCCTGGACTTACACATTTTATTTAACTATCAATAAAAGTTAAGTTTTAGCTTTGATTTGTTCTGTGAGCCATCGGATCCAATGGTGGGGAGGTGCACTACATAGGATTAACTTTTTCTCCTTCTCTTACATTATTGATTTACCCTGCACACCACCTTACTGTCTCTCATGTGTGATGGATGGTGCTCCCTAAAATCTACATTTATTTTCACGTAATATTTGATTGACAGCTGAGATTTTTAAATACGTTTACAACAGCTATGAATGCTTTGATAAAAAAATTATTTGGATTTTATTTTTAACTTGAAAACACAGCTGTCTGGGTAATAGGTCCCCTTTAAAAAACTGTTTACTTAAAAAACATTTGTGTTTCAGTTCTAGTAACCCATAGCAACCAATAACCAGGTAAAATTCACTGGTCTGTGTGAAAGAAAACACTTTAATGGTTGCTATAGGTTTCTAGACTTTGAGAAAACATTGTCAATGTTAATATTAAAGGAACAGGAACACCAAAAAATGAAAGTGTAAAGTAATGAAAATATCATGCAGTGTTGCCTTGCACTGGTAAAACTGATCTGTTTGCTTCTACAGAGCTTATCTGTTGTGTAACTTGAGCCTTTCTCCTTTGAAAAGCTACCCCCATTGCTACACAGCAGCTTATTATACAAACAAAAGTAGTGTTTCTAAAGCAAACACAGCAGTTTCAGTGAGGCAATTTCAGGCGACTATAGAAAACGCATCGCCTTGTGTGCATTAACGCAGGCAACTTTTCATTGTAGCCTATGGGGAAAAACGCTGAGGCAGTTCAGGGAAATAGTTGCTCAAAAGACGAGGCGATTAGTAGCCAGGCGACAAAATCTCCCTGAATCTCCTTGTGTGGCCTTACCCTTACTATTGCAGGTAAGGGTTAGTTCACAAGAGGAGATTCAGGGAGATTTTGTCGCCTGGTGACTAATCGCCTCGTCTTCTGAGCGACAATCTCCCCGAACTGCCTCAGCGTGTTTTCCCATGGGCTATAATGAAAAGTTGCCTGCGCTAAAGCAAATGCGGCGATGCGTTTTCCATAGTAGCCTGAAGTTGCCTCCGTGAGGCAACTTCGGGCGACTATGGAAAATGTGTCGCCAGGCGACAAGATCTCCCCAAATCTCCTCGTGTGAACTAACCCTAAAGCTGGCCAAAGATGTTGAGATTTTTAAAAGATCTGATCATCATCGTGAGACCACGATTATCTCGGAATGATCGTACGAATTGTCCATCAACTGAAAAGACTAATTTGCCAGGAAAACAAAGGGGAGCTGCCTGCTTGGCCCGGCAAACATAGATAGATTGCACTGGGACCGACAAAGATTTTTTGACCTGGCCGATCAATTTCCTGACAGATGTCGGCCAAAAAATTGTTAGTTGTACGATCGTTCGAATCCCACTAACCGCACGATAATTTAGAAGGATTGGTCGGACTTCGATAAAATCGGTGGTTCAGCAAGACAAATCTTTGCGTCTATGGGGACCTTAGCACTGCATTATATTTTTATTACTTTAAAACAATTTCATTTTTTGATGTTACTGGTCCTTTAACCTAGTTATTGTTTGCATAGCCATAAGTGTTTCTTGGATCAATGTGGCAAACTGTGTAAATAAGTGAATACAAAACAAGATGTTTTTTGTGATAAAGTAAATAACAAAACAGGAAAGAAAACACAGCCCTCGTAAATATTTAATTACAAATTCTGTGTTGCCTGAACGTGCTCTAGATTCAGGGCATAACTAAATTGAGTTTACATCTCACATAATTAAAAATGCAGTGAAAAATCCAAATATGTGATTTAAAAAGAGATTGGAATTCACAAAATCCTTTGGGGAAAATATTATAAAAATATGAATAGTCCTTTTATACGCTTGCTAATCCCAGCGAGAGTTAATGGGAAAAAAATGAAACCCAGAAAGCTCAGACTTTTTATATTATCACTAATATTGTATGCTATATTGTACTATAGTTTATGTACCTGTACCGAATACTTATGTGGAAAAATTAAAACTAAACCCATCAATAAATATTATCTTCAGTAAATATATATATATATATATATATATATATTTTAGGACTCCATCCAGATATCAACAGCCTTTTGATGGTAATGTTATGTCCATAGTACTGCCTTACAAATCCCACCACTGAATTTACTTACCTTCGAAATTGCGCCAGCATTGGCTTCGCCGCACTTCGCCAGGATGCCGCTAATTCACTAAAATCCGAAGTTGCGCTCAGGGAGGAGAAAGGTAACAAAGTTGCGCTAGCGTTAATTCGTCAAGAAAAGCGAAGTTACGCTAGCGATGCCTAATTTTCATATGGCGCCAAGTTAAAGTACAATAGACGTTTATGTAGCAGCAAATACATTACACTACGCAAGCCTGGGAAACCTTCATAAAATAAAATAGAGGTGTTATATTGCTCTACACATGTGCCCAGTGTATAGTTTAGGTGCCATATGTTAGGAAATGTAGGGGGGAAGGAGGGTACCCCCAAAAACATTTACGATCATTTTCAGCCTATCACCCTTAAAAAAGCGTTTTTTTGAAATTTCAACTTCTTTTGAAGCAATCCCTATCTACTCTATTGACTTCGCCTGGTTTGAGGTGGCGAAGGCAAGTCTGGCGCAAGAGGTAATGTAAAACGTAAAATGGGGGTTCCACTGTTTACTATTTTACTAAAACTTCACATGAACTGAAATCACCCGTGAAGGTAAACCGTGAATAATCTATCATTGTAGCTCGCGCAAGTGATTGCTCATGATTATTTCTGCTGGTGGTGTTGAAGTTCATTTAATTGTAATTCATTTTTAAATATGATATCATTCAGCCATGTTCTCATTAGCAGTAATTCTTGCTCAAGCTGATGAATGTTCAAGATTAGGTTTGGTGATTACTTTTTAACTGCTAAAATTGTGAAAACCATACTGTGCTTTAAACCTATGGGAAATAAGGAGAAATGAGGCAGGCATGTGCCCTTCCCTGCCTACAGCCACTTCACACTCATTACTACAAAATGTTTTGACATTGTCAGGACATCGTCTGTGATTTTGGCATTCCATAAAGCAGGGGTCCCCAACCTTTTTTTTACTCATGAGTCAAATTTAAATGTAAAAAGAGTTGGAGAGCAACACAAGCAAGAAAAAGTCCATGGGGATGTCAAATAAGGGCTGTGATTGGTTGTTTGGTAGCCCCTATATGGACTGGCAGCCCACAGGAGGCTCTGCTTGGCAGTACACCTGGTTTTTATACAACCAAAACGTGTCTCTAAACCAGGAATTCAAAATAATCACCTGCTTTGAGCCCACTGAGAGCAACATCCAAGGGGTTGGTGAGCAACATGTTGCTTGTGAGCTACTGGTTGGGGACCACTGACATAAAGGGTCCAATTTCCAGTTCCAATTTGAAGACCTCAGTCCCCAGGGAAAAGTGTCCCCATACAGAGCTAATGACTCTGCAGCTAATGGCTCAAAGATTTTGGCTTGTCCGGCCTACAATTCTGCTGTAGGGGAGCTGTTGCCAGCAGCTGAAAAGAAAAGCATGCTAACATACTAATATTCTGTTTTTAGTAGTAGATTTTGTTATATAATTTTGTGACCATGATAATAAGTATATGTGGCTTAAATGCAACTTTGTGCATCAGACTTACAGGTGTCCCCAGATTTTACATTGAGAATCTGGTTTCCCTGTATGTAAAATCCCATTTTTTTGACTCTAGTGCTGTTGCTGCAATCCCCGGCACCTACCTTCACTACAGGCACTAATCCATAGATAAATAACTATTGTGAGAATCAGGCAGAGCATTATTGCTCACTCACTCATGTTTGGGCCCACTCACTCTGTACTGCCTGTTCTGTAATTCAAAAACTATAACAAATAAAATAATCTGCCATTCTATAACATACTTAGGGGCACATTTACTAATGGTCGAATATCGAGGGTTAATTAACCCTCGATATTCGACCCTCAAAGTTAAATCCTTCGACTTTGAACCATGCTAACTATAAGGAGGTGTACCTGTGCCCTGATGGAGGAATGTGCTTCCATAAGCCCAGGGCTAGTGACCATAATACCTGTTCCTTAGTGTATAAAAGGGGAGGCAGCTCATTGTTCTGTCTCTTTGGACCTCTCTCCAGGCGTGGGATGGATGCTGCTGGAGGACCTATGGCAGAAGGACCCCATTAATGAGGTAAAGTTAGTGGCAGGCAGTTCCTACAACAGAATGCTCTAGGAGTGTTAGATAGACATTGTGAATTAGTAAGAGCAGCTTTGTGCTTGACTGAAAAGATTGTAGTGTGGTGTAGCTCCAGGTGTTACTTGCCAGATTGTGGTAGGACTCATGCTAAATAGTAAATTCCCTCAGAACACATGATGATGATGGTAGGCTAGGAGAAGATGAGAATTACTCATTGTGAAATGGTGTGTGATTTGATATTTTGCCACAAATACCTACCTTTCTGTTTAATAATTTGACTGTTCCTGGTTAAGAACCACTGGCCCCACTTAGCTCGAGTGAAGGAATAGAATAAAAAATACTTCGAATTTCGAAAGTATTTTTTTGGCTACTTCGACCATCGAATTGCCTACTTTGACCTTTGACTACGACTTTGACACTGAATCGAACAATTCAAACTAAAAATTGTTTGACTATTCTACCATTCGATAATCAAAGTACTGTCTCTTTAAAAAAAACTTTGACCACCTACTTCACCACCTAAAACCTACCGAACCTCAATGTTAGCCTATGTGGAAGGTCCCCATAGGCTTTCTAGCCAATTTGTGATTGAAGGAAAATCGTTCGATCTATTCGAAGGATTTAATCATTCGATCGAACGAATATCGCTAAATCCTTCGACTTCGATATTCGAAGTCGAAGGATTTAACTTCGACAGTCGAATATCGAGGGTTAATTAACCCTCGATATTCGACCCTAAGTAAATGTGCCCCTTATTGTCAAAGAGTGGATGCTAATTTCTAATACATTCTCTTACTGTCATTTCCTTTTACTAAGGGTGCACGAAGTGTAAATCAAAGATATTCAGCATTTTCTTCTATCTTACTGCACCTTTGCCCCTTGCATCAAATACATTTTTAAAGTACATATGCTCAGTGGAATTTGTATTTCATACTTGTGCAAAAGGTTTCACCGTACCCATGAATTTAAAAGAACAATTGCC
This sequence comes from Xenopus laevis, assembly GCF_017654675.1. Taxonomy (NCBI): domain Eukaryota; kingdom Metazoa; phylum Chordata; class Amphibia; order Anura; family Pipidae; genus Xenopus; species Xenopus laevis. The sequence goes on from NC_054374.1 coordinate 142,954,491, forward strand.
TTTAGACACAATCCTGTTTCAACTACAGGAACTCTCCATCATTTATTAGACATTTCATCAATCCAAAAAAAAAGCTTATGCAGCCACATGGTTGGTGTTGTGGCTGTGGTGTCTGTGCAGTATATGTACCATATGTGCTGCAAATGCCTCTTTCTGGGTATTCACATTCATTAGACATACACAAATAAATACATTACTCTGCTCCATATGAAAATGTATAGATTTATGGGTATGTTTAACAAAAATGCTTATATTATGGTTTTATATCAATTTTGATCTGAAATGAGAAGGAAAGGTATAATTTTGATTCATGCTTCTATTTGCCTCAAAATTGGTCCGGGGCACTACACTTGGAGCACCTACATTGCAATCTTTCTTGGGCCTGAGTTCCTGAGCCAAGTGCCCATGTGCAGTAGCCAGCTTTTTCCTGCAAAGTTTGGCTTTTCACTCTACTGCACATGTGCCCAGCATACAGCAACCCAAGAGATCCTTGAGGAGACAGAAGAATTGTTCCGAGCATAGTACCCCAGACTGGTATAGTTTTTAGCAAACAGAATCACCTGTCAAGGGTCACAGGCAGTGTGTTGGGAGTTTCCTTATCTGATAAGGATATAGGGTTTTTTTGGATAACAAGTTGTCTTATTCCAGGCAGTGTCATTCCGTGGCCACTAATACAAATACAGGGATGAAAACATAATTATGCCTCTTTATAGGTCCCTGGTGAGGCCTCATCTGGAGTATGCAGTGCAGTTTTGGACTCCAGTCCTTAAGAGGGATATAAATGAGCTGGAGAGAGTGCAGAGACTAAGTGCAACTAAATTGGTTAGAGGGATGGAAGACTTAAATTATGAGGGTAGACTGTCAAGGTTGGGCTTGTTTTCTCTTGAAAAAAGGAGCTTGCGAGGGGACATGATTACACTTTACAAGTACATTAGAGGACATTATAGACAAATAGCAGGGGACCTTTTTACCCATAAAGTGGATCACCGTACCAGAGGCCACCCCTTCAGACTAGAAGAAAAGAACTTTCATTTGAAGCAACGTAGGGGGTTCTTCACAGTCAGGACAGTGAGGTTGTGGAATGCACTGCCGGGTGATGTTGTGATGGCTGATTCAGTTAATGACTATAAGAATGGCTTGGATGATCTATTGGACAGACAAAATATCCAAGGCTATTGTTATACTAAACTCTATAGTTACTATAGATATATATATATATATATATATATATATATATATATATATATATATATATATATATATATATATATATATAGTTTATGTGAGTGTATGGAGGGGTCAGTGTGTGTGTGTGTATGAATGGTGGGTTTCATTTGGAGGGGTTGAACTTGATGAACTTTGGTCTTTTTTCAACCCTATCTAACTATCTAACTATGTAACTTTACAATCAAGACTTTACAGATTTAGACAACTGAATGCAACAATTTTTTATTCAAAACGTTTATTATTTTTCACAATCAAACAAAATTCACAAATTGGGTGCTAAGTGGGGTAATAAATGGGAGGACTGGGTTATGTATCTCAAATGTGTTTTATACACATTTTCTTCTACATCTACGGTATGTTAACTGAAAGGCCCGCAAAAGTAACTGTCAGATTATGATGCCATTTGATTAAGCTTGTGGGCAGAATACTGTAGCAGCTGATCTGTTTTATAAAGCAGGACTTTGAGTCCCTGGTTCCAGCAGATCTCTTGCCTGTCCTTTGTTTGTTGAGATCTCCACTAGTTCTTTACTTTGTTCTGATCCAACCCTTTTCACTTGACTCTAAATTTGAGTTTGTTTCATTATTTGTTACTTTGCTGATTGATTTGTTCCTTTGGAAAAAGGCAAATAAGAAGAAGACAGCAAGAAACCTGTCTGCCGCTGCATGGCAGGATTTGTTATTTTTAGGCACCAGCAACACTTTGGTTCTGCAGTCAGGATTGTTTTTAACAAATGAATCCAATCCGTGAAGCTAGGGGATCGGAACCAGGATTAATGAGCCAGTTATATTACATGAAAATGTTTTTAAAATTCTGTGCACAATTTCATATCCACACTGGACAAACACACAACCATCAGATCATTCCTTTATGTTACAGATGTGCTGACCTGAAGCGGCTGCTTATGAAATATCGCCTGAGGGAATGTTGATTGTCTAAGGCTGGAACATACACAGAGTTTGGAAAGTACAGTAATTGGCAGGCAGCAGTGCCATCCTATTGAGTCCTTTATGCAAACCCCTCGGAATATCACTAACATACATCCCTCTGAACATTACACAGCACATTTTTTCCAAATCTAATCCTAATGTTAATAATAAAGACAAATGGAGTTGTGTAATTGCTGCAGCACAATTGACACAATTGCAAATTCACTAAGCGCCGAAGCGCCGAATGCTAGTGTCAATTCGCTAGCGTTGGGCATTTTCGTTACTTCGCAAATTCACTAACGAACGCTGGCGTAGATTTGCTAGTGTTACTTCGCACCCTTACGCCTGGCGAATTTTCGCTACGGACGTAACTACGCAAATTCACTAACGCACGCAGTGTACTGAACGCTACCTTTTACGCTAGACTTCCTTCGCCACCTCAGACCAGGCGAAGCGCAAAAGAGTAGATAGGGATTACTTCAAAAAAAGTCAAAATTTTTTCTAAGTCCCAAAAAAACGCTGGCGTGTTTTCTGCATTATGGGTAATAGGCTGAAAAAGATCGAAAAATTTTTTAGGGCTCCCCTCCTTCCCCCCTACATTTCCTGACTCATGGCAACTTACCTATACAGTGGGCACATGTGTAGGGCAAAATAAAATTTTTATTTGATGTTTTGAAGGTTTTCTAGGCATTTGTAGTGCTGATACGTGTTCCTCCATTGAAATTTGAATTTGGCGCCGTATGCAAATTAACCTTCACTAGTGTAACTTCGGTTCACTTAGCGAATCAACACTAGCGCAACTTCGCAACCTTACGCTACCCCTGTGCGCAACTTCGGATTTTAGTGAATTTGCGGAGCACTGGCGAAACTACGCCTGGCGAAGTGCGGCGAAGCGGGGCGTAGTTGCGCCTGGCGCAACTACGAATCTTAGTGAATTTGCCCCACTGTATCTAACAGAATCAAATCACATTATAGAAATAAACTCAGATTTATATAGCAGCTTTCCCCTTTCCCTGTCACTTACTGTACCTGCTGTGTAAGAACCATCCAAATAAAATCATTCATTATTAAACATTAGTTGTGAATTACCCACTCTGCACTGTAGCACAAGCAGCACTGTCATTCCCAATTGCCACACAAGGCATTTGGTCAGCTGAGTTGCAGCAGCTCCGACAAGGCAGTCCAGATCAGGACTGTGTAAAGCTGCCAACTGTGCTGCTCAGTACTGTATATATGGCCGCAGCACTGTCAGAATTAAATCTCATTGTCTAAGGGGCAGATTACGTTACCGCTTTCAGGCACTTTGCCGATTTACTACCAGGCGCAGGCGTAACTTAGCTGGCGTAAGAGACAGACACTAGCGGTGATTTGCACTCTATTGCCAGGCGAATTTTCGCTCTGGCGAATGGACGTTACTCCGCAAATTCACTAAGATGCGGATTTTACTGAACGTTACCTCTTTCGTCAGAGTTGCCTTCGCCAGCTCAGACCAGGCGAAGTGCATTGCAGAGCATAGATCTTCCTCAATCTTCTGTTACTTACATCATATTTTTAGTGGAAAAAGTTTCTAAGTCCAAAAAAACGCTGGCGTCTTTTCCTTTTTTCAGAGTGATAGGCTGCAAAAGTCTTTAAATTTTTTTTTCGGTAACCGGGTTCCCCCATACATTTCCTAACATACGGAACATAAACTATACAGAGGGCTCATGTGTAGGGCATTATAACAACTCTATTTTATTTATTATGGTAATAATGTATAATAATAATATGTAATGTAATGTATTTGCTGCAACATATATACGTCCATTCAACTTTATAATTTCCCGCCGTATGCAAATTAACCTTGAGCGAAGCCCTCTAACGAAGTTTCGCTAGGCATAATTGAACACTAGCGCATCTTCGCTAAAGTAACACTAGCGAAAATTCGCCAGTGTTTGGCGCCCTGGATGCAACTTTGCATTCCAGTAAATTAGCTCTGTCAGAGCGAAATTTTCGCCTGGCGAAGTGTTGCGATGGCTGCGAAGCTGTATCTGGCTAATTTTCGCTGCTTAGTACATTTACCCCTAAGGCTGAAACAGGAAAGGAATTCTTACAAAGTGAATGCTGAAACTTGGCTCTGAAAAGTGTCATTAAACTAGTATAGTGGATTTATTAACCTTCAGCAATATCAGACAATGCACTCACCTCACTGTCATCATTGCAACCTCTGTGTTTATTTGGAAAGGGGTTTGAGCTTTATCTGGGGAGATGTCTCTATACTTTTATTTATTGCTTACTCAACCTTGTAAATAACTAAATCACTGTTCTCTTCTACTTCCATCTCACCACTACTTACCATGCTGCTCCCTTTCCTCCACATTTGTTGCCTTTTTATTTATGTTCTCTGAAAAGTTTTATTCTTGTATTATTTAGAAACACAATGTAACAGTAATAAGTGATCTGTTATAAGGTGATATAAGGTATATAAGATATAAGTAAGATATAAAATCTTTAAAGACATCAGATGCAGTTGGCAGTTGCTGCTGTCAATACAGTTGAATACACTACATCTAGGGGCAGATTTATCAAGGGTCGAATTGAATTCGAGGGAATTTTCGAAGTAAAAAAATTCTAAATTCAAAGTAATTTTTTGGATACTTTGACCATCGAATAGGATACTACGACTTCAAATTTACTTCGACTTCGATTCGAAGTAAAAATCGTTCGACTATTTGACCATTCGATAGTCAAAGTACTGTCTCTTTAAAAAAACTTCGACTTCAATACTTCGCCAACTTAAACCTGCCGAAGTGCTATGTTAGCCTATGGGGACCTGCCAGAGCATATTTCTAAGTTTTTTGGTTTCGAAGGAAAATCGTACGAAGTACGATCGGAGTATGATCGTATGATTATACTACGATCGCAATATGATCGTACGATGAATAAAATCCTCCGACTTCGAATGTAGGAGGATTCTATTCGATGGTCGAATTTCGAAGTATTTTCCACTTCGAAATTCGACCCTTGATAAATCTGCCCCCAAAACTATAAGCCCTGGTCCTGTCCTTGTCCTGTCTTGTTCTTCTTCTAATTTATACATCTTCTTGCTATCTCTTAGTGATGAGCATTTTTTTCCACCAGGCCTGGATTCACTGCAAACTCCTGCATTTCACCGTTTGCAAAAATTTGCCGAGACAAAAAAGTTGCCGCAAGTAGTGCATTTGGATTGAGAAAAAATTGAGAAAAAACCCACTGACTTTAGTGCATTTGGACATAAAGTATATAAGACAAAAAATTCACTGCAAAAAAAAAAACACCCATTGACTTTAATGCATACAGAGTAAAATAAAAAGTTGCACGAGTAATAAAAAATTGTTGCGTGTAAAAAATGTTGCAGCTTATTGAGTTCAATGCATTTTGCAAATTGTACAACAGTTTTGTGGATTTTATCGGCTAAGCAAAACGGGACAGATTCGCTCATCAATACTATCTCTGGCTAAGCTCCCAATGCTAGGACTCCTACCAATATCAGCTCACACTTACCCAGTACATTACAACGATACTGAATGATACTTACAATGATACTTCAATTTGAATATCCTCCTAAAATGCTCACGCTCTCCCACTTCCATCTGCTGGTGTCCTCCTTTTCATAAAGAGAAATGGCACAACTTCTTGTGTTGCAATTTTTCTGTGACACACCCTTACCCTATATGCTATCATTTTCTACAAGAGCCCTAGGCATCAGATCTGAAAGGAAGGAGCATCAATTGCTAAACTTTTTGGTTTTAGCTGTGGCCGACAATTGCTTAATATCATGGGTTGGTCCTCTGAAGTTCCCTACATAGCCCGACAGTCAGGCAGTGGGGGTTATTTATCAACACTGGGCAAATTTGCCCATGGGCAGTAACCCATGGCAACCAATCAAATTGCTGCATTCATTCTTCTACTAGCAGCTGGCTTTAAAAAGCTAACCACCGATTGGTTGCTATAGGTAACTGCCCATGGGCAAATTTGCCCAGTGTTGATAAATGAGCCCCAGTATGTCTAGCCCCATTGACAAAATGTCTAGCCCCATGTCAGATTTCAAAATTGAATATAAAAAAATCTGTTTGCTCTTTTGAGAAATGGATTTCAATGCAGACAGTATCCCTTTAAGAGCTTTTTATATCTGTTACCTTGTTATAAAGTCAGCATGAATGTTGAACCATGGTGCTTGGTGGAAGGATCTGAACTGAAAAAGTCTGAAACCACTAAAACCACTCTACTAAACAGGAATTTATCAGCAATAAAAATCATTTTTTCATTTGTTTTCTGTGACACACCCTTACCCTATAAAAAATCATTTTTAAAAATTTGGATTATTTGGATAAAACGGAGTCTATGGGAGAAAACCATTCCGTAATTCGGAGCTTTCTGGATATCGGGTTTCCGGATAAGGGATCCTATACCTGTACTTTATATAGAGGAAACTGAAAGTATTTTAAATATCTTGTAATATAAAGGACAATGAGAACAACTCCTAATTTTAGCTTTTTAATAATTTTAGGTTAATTTTTGCAAAGCTGCATTGGACAGTTGCTTAATTCTTCTAATGCTTTCTTCTAACTTTATCGTTAAAAAGGAAGAACAACATTTTTAGACCAACATTCTTCATCCAAAGATGTACATGTAAAACCGCTATGCCTGCCCACTAATAAATCAGCTTTTAACATAAAAGATTTCCCTTAACTGCCTAATTTTTGTTGCTGAATTCAATTTTAGAATTATGGCATCTTAAAGTCTGAATTTATTTGAAACTTTTCTTTACATGAAGAAAGCCAAAGCATTTTTCAGTTCATAAAGTTGAAGCACTGAATTTTATTCCCATTTTACTTGTTCATAAATGGTCTGGGTTGTTTCTAGATCAAGAGAAGAACCTTGAGGAATGCCGAAGGACAAAGCGCAATTAAACAGAACAGGAAAATCGTAAAGTTTATCAAGGAGTATTCTGCTAGGAAGCCCGGGTACTGTATTTAATGGAAGACGCCATAATAAATTTGTATTGAATACCTAATAAAATACATGAAAAGTAAGTCAATATACACATGTGTTTTATTACAGTTTAAGAACTTTTCAGAGCCTTGTACAATGCAGTAAGATAACAGCAATTCATTTGAGAAAAATATAAAACAAATGGAAAACATCACCTAAGTAAACAAACACAGTCAAAATGACAAACACATCAAAATAGCCACCTTCTGCAGTAAAGTCAGGAGAACAAATTCTGGCCATTCTATTAAAGGGGTCGTTGACCTTTATATTAACTTTTAGTATGATGTCAGATGTCTGAGACAATTTACAGTTGTTTTAATATTTATTATTTGTGTTTTTTGCATTATTTAGCTTTGTATTTAGTGGCTCTCCGGTTTGCAGGTTCATCCATGCACTGATTTGAATAAGAGATAGGATTATGAATAGGAGAGGCCTGAATAGAAACATAAGTGAAAAAGTACAAATAAAAATACATTTGTAGCATAACAGAGCATTTTTATTAGTTGGGGGCCAGTGACCCCCAATTTAAAAAAGCTGGAAAGTGTCAGAAGAAGAAGGCAAATAATTCCTTAGGGATGCACCGAATCCAGGATTCGGTGATTCAGCCTTTTTCAGCAGGATTCAGCAGAATCCTTCTGCCTCGCTGAATCCTAATTCACATATGCAAATGAGGGGCGGGAGGGAAATTGCAAGACTTTGTAAAAGTAAAACATATATCCCCCTTCCCATACGCAAATTCGGATTTGGTTTGGTATCTTTTGCAAAGGATTTGGGGGGTTCGGCCGAATCCAAAAAAGTGCATCCCTACTTAGAATTAGCCATTCTGTAGCATAATGAAAGTTAATTTAAAGATGATTTTAAGTAAAGATTTTGGCTCAAAGTTCATTCCAACAATACTGCAGAAGTGCCCACAAATGACCTGCAGAAGTGGGACATTTAGCCTTGACGTTTATATTCAACTCACCCCAAACCAGCTCAAAGGGTTTCAGCTTTCCACCATCGTCCTTCTTCAAATAGGTTATCTACTTTAGAACAGTCAAAACAAGCCTAAATCATAATGCTACCTCCTCCATGTTTTAGTCTATCACCGAGTTGCAAAGTACAAACCATTACTCATGATGACCCAAGAATTTCAGACTTTAAATCAGTTATAATTATTTTCCATTCAACGGGAGTCCAGTTATTCTTTCTTGAGCTCCCCATAGACGCGACGATTCTTCTTGCCGAACGACCGATTTTAGGGAAGTCCGACCAATCCTTCGAAATTATCGTGCGGTTAGTGGGATTCGAACGATTGTACATCTTACGATTTTTCGGCCGACATCTGTCAGGAAATTGATCGGCCAGGTCAAAAAATCTTTGTCGGTCCCAGTGCAATGTATCTATGTTTGCAGGGCCAAGCTCCCCTTTGTTTTACTGGTAATTGGTCTTTTTAGTTGATGGTAAATTCGTACGATCGTTCCGAGAAGATCGTGGTCTCACGATGAGGATCTGATCTTTTAAAAATCTCAACATCTATGGCCAGCTTTAGTCTAAGCAAGTCTCTTTACCCTGTTTTGGTGCCTTAACAGATGTTTTGAGCTGCAACATGAACCTTTAGTCCTGCTTCCCGAACTCTTCTCTGCAGTGTTAAAGTGGGCACTTATGTTTGTACTCATCCTGATGTGCCTTGATATCTGAGTTGACAGCTTTCAATTATGTAGGTGTGGAAATAGAAAAAACTGTGCAGCACCAGGGGCCAGTGGCTCCTTTAACAGTTTAGTGAGGACTAATGTATAAGTTGTACTGGGTAAAAAACAGGACAAGTACTTGGTACACCTGAAATACATTTTTGAAGGCACAGGCAGATTTAACAAGGCAAGGCAGAAGGTAGGTATTGGTACAGGTAGGGTTAAGGCATTGCAAGGGTTAAACATGATCAATTTCAGGTCCAGGTTAGGTAGTGTACAGATGGTCATACACGAGCAGATTTAAGCTGCTTATTTATCCTGTAGTTTATCTGCACATGTATGTGGCCCTCCAACCGACCCACCCAACCAATATCTGGCTGAAAATCGGACAGATGATAGATAATTGGGCTTGAACTGTCGGATTGAGGTCTGCATCTGTTTGCTGATGTGTCACTTGATCCCACTGCAGTAATTATGATCTGATCGTTGGCCCAGCCTCATTGACATCATCACATGTGATGTTCCGGTGTGAACATAACACTAATGATTCTTATGTACTTGTCATCTGATCTTTCCATTGATCAAGGTTTGACCTTTTACAAATTGAGTATGATGGTGTAAAGAGTTCAACTGCTTAGTCTCCCCAAAGAGAGACCAACTGCAATAACTAAATATGCTGCTATTGGTTTTTCAATGGGGAGCCACCTACTTGTAGCCTTCTACTTGTAGCCTCCTACTTGTAGCCTCCTACTTGTGGCCTCGCCCAACAAATACAACACATAGTACTTAATGAATAGCAAACTGGCATGGAAAGTCATATAAAAAAGTAGGTTTTGTAATAACCATTGCAGGTACAGCAACAGCCTTTGAAGTATTTTATTCATTAAAATGAGACAATGAATCCACATAAGAAGCTACTGGTCCATCTGCTCAGCCACAAAGATCAGACTTATTTCATTTTCAAGGCACAATCTTCAGCTCGTAAGCTTCTCACTAGGGAAGCAGAAAATCTGATTTCATTTGTACAGGCACTTTATATAGTAACTTAAACAAGAAGGCACAGAAAGCCAAATAATTGCATTTTAGCCTGAAATCAGAATCTGTCTTGGCATTTAAACACACAAGAGGAGCAAACGCCGTGACTGGGATGAATTCCCAAACGGTGGAATTTTCTGTTTTACGTCAGTCCCAATCAGTCACTGAATATGCTTTTTCCCCTACCTCTGCTCTTCAGTTGCCTATAAGAAAGCTGACACATCCAACTCTCTTGTTCCTTGGCAGAAGGTGTTGGATGCTCTGGCAGTGCTTTTACTTTACTAGGAAACACACCGTATGCTGACAACATTCAGTCTCATAGGGTTTGAGGAATTGGTTGAGGGGTTTTGCAGTAAAACATTTGTGCCGTGACTGCTAATGGAGTTAATTCAAAAGTTTATTGGCAGGACAAGCAGGAAAGTTAGTCAGGGTCAGGTGAGCGCCTAAACATAAGAGTATGTGGACAGCGGGGACCTCCCTTTGACATTTTACATAGGGTAAAATGTATTAACATTTAAATTGGGGAATCCTTATGGCTCAGAATTTATTTGGTTTATTTATTTCTTTTTTTAAATGTGCCAAGAATTGCCAAGGCCATGGGGGAAGGGCAGCAGGAAGAGCTTGGCCCGAACCTGGCCGTGGCCCAAATTCTTTATGTGTTTTTGCCCGAACCCGACTTACCTGCAGGTATAAGGCCGGCCCTCACATCACTAATGTACACCTGTATTATATATATATAATGCTCCCATCCGTTTTTCATGTGAAGGGGAGCTATTGGCCTGTAAAGTGGCCCTCAAAAGTCTATCTCTCTAATCTCTGTTGGTGAAGAAGGATGTACTTACTGCTCTGGAAAGATATTTACACTTTGATATTCTGAACTTTGTTATTCTGAACTTCTGGTGATGGCTAATATGTAAAAAATGTAATTACATAGAGAAAACCAAGCCAGAAAGCCAACAGTCACCCTCCCTGGTGCACTCACTGGCAAACAGAATTTGTAAGTTAGTAGAAATATTAAATGTAGGCATATATTTACATATATATATAAATCTATCTATAATAAGTATTCAGTTGCAGTAGATTTGTGGTGATTGCCTCTTACCTTTAATAAAATATTTTAGTGTTTTGGGGTAAATATGTACCAGCAGGGACAAACAGGACACCATACTTGTAAATTAGAAGGGTCCTCTACGTTGTGCATCAATCTACAGGCTTGAAAGCAGTTCAATATAACATCAGGCTGAAATAACCAAGCCCCTAATTTGATAGCTGTTGTGAGATTATCCTAAATGTATAGGTAATTAAGTGAAACATAGTAAAATCTCTAATGGCTATGTACTGTATTTTGGAAAATTTTCGTCGATAAAGATGGGTTAAGAATTGGACAGATGGGGCTGTAAGTTCATAGCAAGTGCCCTTGAGTATTTTATTACTAGTTACCCGCCATGCTTTCATCTCAGCAGGAGAGAACTATGCTGTGACAGTCTAGGTTAGTTGAAGGACACTGAAATAGATGTCAACCTTTTTGCTCTCTCTCATTCCTGCCAGTAATGAAGGGAGAACTACATGGTGACAGTGCCGGGTTTTAAATAGCTATTAGTCCTCCACTCATCTCAGCTCCCTACACTTCCAGTATTAAATAGTTATTGGTAATTAAAACTACTATATCAGCAGTATGAAAGTCCTGTTTTGGTAACACCCTGTTCTTAAGGGCTTGGGAGCAGCAGAGGGGAAAGATGAGAAGAACTATGGGATGCCATGGAATGCCATCTATCTGTCGAAAAAGCCTTACGCATTTTGTTCCACTCCTGGGCACATATTCATAGTCTAAAGAAACAGTTACAATAAAAAATATTTAAATGACCTCTGGCCAATCAGACAAGTTTATTTAAGTATTTTTGATTGTAATTATAGCCCCCTGTTTTAGGCATCATTTTTAATGGTCTGAAACTAACCAGTCACAGGTCTATGGTAATGGCATTAACAAGACCTGGAGAAACTACATTAATTTAAACCATTTGCATTAACAGCTGCATTTGTAAATGAGCACTAACATGTTTACTCAATACTGGCTTTTATTTATAGCCCCCTATTTTATGCATCATTTTTAAAGGTCTGAAACTAACCAGTCACAGGTCTACATTTAAAATACTAATCAGTTCTATTGGCCTCCTACATGGATGTCCACATTGCACTGATATGGCTGGTCAGTCAGCTACAGTGATGTGGTCCATTCAGTTCTTGGTCTTCAAACACCAGTCAAGGTAATGTTTTGGCCAACTGATGCTGGAATGAGGCACAATAAATGGGACAAACAGCAGACTTCTAATAGAGTAACAAAGGGTTACACAATGAAGCAGGAAGATTAGAGAGCCCTGCTCACAAGAGAGTATAACTGACACATAAGGTTGTTGGATAGATTTGGTGATTACGTATGGTATATTGACCAGATAATCCAGGTTTATTTAAATAGGTACACCTTCAGGAACTGATTGGAGGGAATGAAAATAGATTGCTGTAGGGAAATTCAAGATAAATCTTAGGTCAGTGGTGGGATGAGGTTATGGGAGGAGAAGAAAAGTGAAGGTATAGGAACCATGATGGAGGTTATGTTGAGATCAGAGCTGAAATGTAGGTATGAGATTTATTATTAAGGGCCATAAATATCAATGTTGGTTCTGAATTTAATTTCAGAGGAAATTGGGAGCTGTTAAGTGGATTTGCAGCAGAAATGCAGCAGTGAGACAAGTAAATGGGCAGCAGCATAGAACTGGAGCATACAGTCTGTTAGAAATGTCTGACTTCTGAGGAATTATTATTATTATTAGTGCTGGTGCATGTGACCAGGAGTAGATCTATGTTGTCAGAGTAGAAGGTTAGTTTAGTTGCAGTGTGACATATAAAAAAAACTATTGCTGGTGCAGTGATTCACAGGGGAGCCTTTAAACTCCAGCTAATTAAGATAAACCTGGGGAGAAATACTTACTTGTACCTTAAGGAAAACAAACATGTCCCAGTGCTTAAGTGAATATTCCTGCAGATTATGTAGTGCCAATGTCTAATTAAGGGCCTTGATATGACTTGAGAGCTTATATGTTTTAAAAATATATTTTCTAAACTCAATTATAAATATTATAAATGTCAACAAATATAAATCAGTTTTTTAATGTATCTATATTCTATGTGTATATATATATATATATATATATATATATATATATATATATATATATATATATATATATATATATATATATATATACTGTATATATCCTGACGATGGTTCAAGGAGAACCGAAACGCGCTGATGTGGGGGATCTTGTAAAACTTCAATAAATTCACTCTTTATTATATCCATGAATGCTCCTATTGCCTCATATTGCATGTTTCAAATAACAAGCACCCGGGAATTGATGGAGATGTGGTGAGTGCCGGTCTACACATTGACACATACACTATATATATTTTAGGGATACACTGAATCCACTGAATGGGACCGAGTATGGGAGGGGCAGAGTGACTGGAGGGGGGGGGGAGCGGAAGAACAAGAGAGACGCAGACAGAGCGTGACCGGAGATGCAGGAGAGCACAGAAGAAGGAGAGATGAGTGAGCAAGCAGCAGAGGGTGGGAGAGAAAAGGAGAACTGAGAGGGAAGGCAACACTGTATTAGGAGGCGCTAGTGAGCACGCTGAGTGAGGGAGTAAGTGGGGAAGTCAGAAGTGAGGTGGACAGGCAGGAAGAAAAGTTGAACGGCAGTGATAACTGCTGTCTCATTAAGTTATAAACTGCACATTTATATAGTGAATAAAGTATCCCCTATTGTAAAATATAAGGATATTATAAGTCCCGAGGAGTTCCATGATCATATAAAAGCACGAGGCCGAAGGTCGAGTGCTTTTATACAGGTCATGGAACTCCGAGGTTACTTCTAATATCCTCATATTTTCCGACAAGGGGTACTTTATTTATTATAATACACAAGTTATCGTGAGTCATGTGACAAAAATGACATCACTACTTACCATTTATAACTGATGACATCACTAGTCACTGTTTAAAAGGATATCATTTACAAGATATTCATGGCGTTTGTGTATTATATAGTGAATAAAGTAGCCCCTATTGTAAAATATAAGGATATTATAAGTTACCGAGGAGTTTCATGACCATATAAAAACACGAGGCCGAAGGCCGAGTGCTTTTATACAGGTCATGGAACTCCGAGGTAACTTATAATATCCTCATATTTTACAACTGGGGGTACTTTATTAATTATAATACACAAATTTTAGTGAGTCATGTGACAAAAATGACATCACTAGTCACTGTTTATAACTGATGACATCACTAGTCACCGTTTATAAGGATATCATTTACAAGATATTCATGGCTTTTGTGTATTATATCTATATAATACACAAAAGCCATGAATATCCTGTAAATTATATCCTTATAAACGGTGAGTTCTGATGTCATCAGTTATAAACGGTGAGTTCTGATGTCATTTCAGTCACATGACTCATTGAAATTTGTGTATTATAATAAATAAAGTACCCCCAGTTGTAAAATATGAGGATATTAGAAGTTACCTCGGAGTTCCATGACCTGTATAAAAATTTTTATTATTATTTTATTATTATTTTATATGGTCATGAAACTTCTCCGTAACTTATAATATCCTTATATTTTACAAAAGGGGGTACTTTATTCACTATATATTTTTTTAACCATTTGTAGGCCATGCCACATTTGTTTTAGGGCGAGCTCATGTCTAGGGCATTAGAGGATCTCTTTTGTCTTGATTTTGCTTAGCAAACAGCATGCCAGTGTTAGCTCATCAGTGCACAGTCGGGGGCTACTCATTTCTGCACTGATTCGTGGGCTCTCTGGAAACAATATAAACAGAAAGGAAGAAGGGAAAGATAAACATGTCTGAATCTGACTACTTAAAAAAAAAAATCTGATTTAAATGAGTTGAAACCAGTATCTTGCAGAATGTGACTTGAGTTGGTAAGAATAATGCTAATCTGGTAATCAGTGTGGAAGAAAAGCCATGTAGTGTTATGCATATCAAGCATAGGTACAAACATCTGTGTATTTATTGTATGTCATCTGCAAAGAGAGATATTTTGCATTTCATGAAGCAATTGCTCTTGACTCACATCATTTACATATTTGGCTGGGCATTTTATAATTATCACAAGCAGACTTTAAAATAACAACTTTGCAAATAAATGCATTTTTTAAAACAGAAAACAGTGTCAATTGTTTTATCCTTAACCAAAAACCATTCTGTTTTAATGAAAAAGCTATACTCGTTTGTTTTAAAGGAGCAGTTAAAATCACTGGGGGGCCAAATGTTAGATGCACCCCCCAGGAATTGTAATCACTTTGCTGATACTTCAATGCGAGCACCAGAAAGTGATCCTCTTCTTTTACTTCTTTCTACAGTGCCCAGGGCAGATGATAAAGTCAGCTTTTGACTCTACTGTGCATGCACACCTGGCACAACGATGGAAGTAGTATGGGACCTGTTATCCAGAATGCTCAGGACCTGGGGTTTTCTGGATAACGGATCTTTCTGTAATTTTGGTCTTTATACCTTAAGTCTACTAGAAAACCATGTAAACATGAAATAAACCCAATAGGCTGGTTTTGCCCCCAATAAGGATTAATTATATTTAAGTTTGGATCAAGTACAAGCTACTGTTTTATTATTACAGAAAAAAAAAAAAAAATTAAAATGTGGATTATTTTGATAAAATATAGTCTATGGGATAGCCTTTTCATAATTCGGAACTTTCAGAATAGCGGGTTTCCAGATAAGGTATCCCATACCTGTAGTAGTAAAAGGATTGCTCTGTGGTGCCTGCACAGACTTCATGCATATATATTCGGCCAAGATTCTGCCTTTTTCAACAGGATTTGGTTATGCAAATTAGGATTTGGATTCGGTTCGGTATTTGGCCGAATCTTCCAAGATGGATTCAGGGATTTGGTGCATCCCTATAAAATATAAGGATATTATAAGTTACCAAGGAGTTTCATGACCATATAAATGCACGAGGCCGAAGGCCGAGTGTTTTTATACAAGTCATGGAACTCCAAGGTAACTTCTAATATCCTCATATTTTGCAACAGGGGTACTTTATTTATTATAATACACAAGTTTCAGTGAGTCATGTGACAGAAATGACATCAGAACTCCCCGTTTATAACTGATGACATCCCTACTCACCATTTATAAGGATATAATTTACAGGATATTTATGGCTTTTGTGTATTATATATATATATATATATATATATATATATATATATATATATATATATATATATATATATATATATATATATATATACCCCAGGAGGGGGCATTTTTCTGCTAATTGGAGCAACAGCCGAAAGCATCAGGTGTGTGATTACAATCATTGGGGGGTGCCTAATATTCCACTCCCCCCCCCCCCAGTGATTTAGACTTTACTTCTCCTTTAACGGATGGCCTTGCCTAGGCAGTAAAACTTAAAATTGAACTTCAACATTCAGGAAAAGTAGTAAAAGATGTTTTTTTAAAGTTCCTAAAAATGATTACCTGTTACTGTAGACAATTTTCTTGTGCCAAGATTACCGCTGCTTGCATGTTTGCTGAAGTGCGATAGCATAAAATTTGTCTTGTGATAAGCATCATTAAAGGGGTTGTTCACCTGTAGTTTGATGCAGAGAGTGAAATTCTGAGACAATTTCTTCAGCAGCCATCCAGTTTGCAGTTTCAGCAATTACGTAGCAATAACAATAAGGGGCACATTTACAAAGCTCGAGTGAAGGATTCGAATTAAAAAAACTTCGAATTTCGAAGTGTTTTTTTGGCTACTTCGACCATCGAATGGGCTACTTCGACCTTCGACTACGACTTCGAATCGAACGATTCGAACTAAAAATCGTTCGACTATTCGACCATTCGATAATCGAAGTACTGTCTCTTTAAGAAAAACTTCGACCCCCTAGTTCTGCAGCTAAAAGCTACCGAACTCAATGTTAGCCTATGGGGAAGGTCCCCATAGGCTTGCCTGCGTTTTTTTGATCGAAGGATATTCCTTCGATCGTTGGATTAAAATCCTTGAATCGTTCGATTCGAAGGATTTAATCGTTCGATCGAACGAATAATCCTTTCGATCGTTCGATCGTAGGATTTGCGCTAAATCGTTCGACTTCGATATTCGAAGTCGAACGATTTTAGTTCCTGGTCGAATATCGAGGGTTAATTAACCCTCGATATTCGACCCTTAGTAAATCTGCCCCTAAATGTGTAGCCAATGAGTATTTGTTTTCTACATGGGGTCAGTGACCCCCATTTAAAAACTGGAAAGAGTCAGAAAAAGAAGGCCAATAATTAAAAAAGCTATATGAAAATAAATAATGAAGACCAACTGAAAAGTTGTTTAGAATTGCCCATTCTACAACATACTAAAAGTTAACTTAAAGGTGAACCACTCCTTTAATTACCCAAGCATAGCAGTTCTTTTTAGTGTTATTTCTTGTTTGTTTTCGACACTCATTTAGGCCAATTATATCATCTGTAGGATTTTTATGGCGCCACTGCAAATGACCAGACAATCCAAAATGTCCAAAATGAAAGTGCTTGCAGTTTAGTAAACTTTATTAATCAGATGTTATTTTTTTGGACATTTTGGATATTTGAATATATTTTTTTTAAGGAGACATATAGCATATATTGACTATTTACAAAAACATGTCAACTCATCTGAAATAGAAGAATCTGTTTTTGATTTAGTACCTTTTGAGTGTGAAAAAATCCCGAACAGTGCTCTGATCCTCTCCTTTCCCATATTTACGCTCTGCGACTCAGCTAGATATCTGTAGGAGCCGCCGGCACTTTCTAACGCAGGCTGTACTGCTTGCTTCTCCGTGAGGAACTTGTGGGCTTCCAGACGTTGACGGAGCTCTTACCAATGTCAGTTTTGCACTCACCAGTCAAGCTCAGTCCCAGGGTTGCCAGGTCTAGTTTTCAAAACCAGCCAAAGTCAGCTACAAAATAGCCCAAAACTAGCCAAGAGTCATTTCAAAAGTAGCCCAAAAATAGCACAATATATGCAGTGGAAAAAAGTCTAAAAAAATAAATGAATATATGTGGAAATATGCCTTTTCAAATTGTCACTTCACAAATTTCTCCATGAAGTAAAATGGGACAGATTCACCCATCACCAGGGGCGTAACTACAGAGGGGGGCCCAGGAGGTATAGGGGCCACATAAGGCCTTAATTCATATACAGTTTCAATAAATATTGGAATAAACCTGTAGTCATTTCGGTGGCCAGCAGATTATTGCCCCAAAATTGTCTGTAATTGAGAAAATCCCAAAATCTGGTAATTCTCGATTTCTCCACAAGTTAGTCCCATTGTATGCTGGGTATTGTATTCTTACATTAAACTTGGCAGTCGGCAAATTGTTAAACAAAAATTACATTACCCAACATGCATTGGGAGACACAGGATTGACACATTAGGGCAAGGCTAAACGATGTTCCAGTTTCAAGGTTTGAAAAAGATCCCCATGTGGGACTGGAACATTGTATAGAGTGCTGTACTGTGTGAAATAAAAGGACACATCTTCACTACTACAACAGATTGTGCTGATCCTCCTTCAACGTATATACTGTATATATATGTGAATCTCTAGTTATAAAGATTAATTGCCACCGGTTAAGTGAGAGTAGGATTGACATCTTTACCGGAAGCAACAGCTTGACAAACAGGATGGGGTGATGAAGTTGGAGATGAAAAGGTGCCATTGGAGAAGCCAGACAGATGGCAATCCTATAAGGAGCCACAAAGCAAAATTTCCAAATGTATTCGCTTTTGTCAGGAGGCCTATCGGGAGTAGTCCGGACCAAGGAGGAAGCTTAGGGGTTAAGTCCAAGTTCACAGTACAATTAGGGATCAGGAACAATCGAAGTAAAAGTCCAGGCAAGAGATCAAATAGGCAGGCAGAAAAGGGTCGAAGTCAGGATCAAAGCAGAGATCAAATCCAGGAATCAATCAATATAATAATAAAGCACCCAGGTACTCACAGAAAATAAGACCTACAATCGGGCATTGAACCGGCGTCCTGGACGTCCTTTTATTTTGAATTTGGGCGCCACCATCTTGGTTTCGGCACCGACGGAGGACGCGTCTTGGAACCGTGACAGCTTTAAAGTCAGTGGAAACGTACTAGACAGAGAGCACCCACTTCTGAATATGGCTGCCATGCAGGTTTCTGGTGCAATGATACAAACCTGTTCTGAAAAGTCACCTACATATAGTGCTCAATATGATTTTATATATTATCCACACAAGTCTAAAACATAAAGTCCATTTGTGCTGACCTAACGCAAACTCCACTTTAGCTGACATTTGTTATCTGAATAAACTAAACAGAAGGAATTCTATCTAACAATTCTAGGTCACCAGCAATTACTATATTCAAAGAGAGAAGATTCTATGGATAGAGTGGGTAAGTACTATAGAACAGCAATCACTTTACAGCTAAATGAATTCAAATAATTACTGGGACAACACAAAATAAGACCTGATTTTTAAACTGTATGTGTTAATAATGCATCATCAACTTGCTTTCCTTAATTAAACACACCTCCAGTACCAGCATTGTCTGCATAATGAAGGCACCATCAGTAAAACACTATCAACATTTGAATTAATTACTGCTAGTTGGGATTCTTCTTATGCTGTATATGATGATGTATTGCAGGGAAAAGAGAACATTTACCAGGTAGTTTGGGATAATAATGGAGTTGGCGTTTAGTTGTTTTTCATTTAAAGCAAGACGCAGCAAATGCTCAAAATTATAAAGAATTATAGAAAGTACCCCGTCTGTAACATCTTAATTAATATCCAGCATAGGTTAAATCCCTTAAATTAGATTGAATTAAATAAATAACTTAGTTAAAGTGCAAAGTGTGCCCAATCAATTAATTAATCAATCAACTAATTGATTTTAAACCAGTTCATAAATATAAAGTGCCAATTAGTGCATAATATCCCTTAGGTGTTTAACCAATTATCACTCTCAAATTCAATAACAATTCATGATTGAGCCCAACCAGAAAAAGTTAAAAATGACAAGTTCATCTAAGGAGTGCAATTAATTAAAAAGAGTGTTTAAGGTTAACTGAATTAATGTTTAAAACACAACAAAAATTAGAGTCGCTATTTCCTTGCATTTTAACACTTTTCCCTGTTTTTTTTTTACTGGGATTGGACCTAATCTCTATTGCTACGGTCGCTTTTAATGGCAACAATTCCAGTGGAGAGATTCGCATATTCTGCTTCACATACAGTAGCCTAGAGATAGCGGGCTCGAAGAGTAGGGAATTTATCTTAAATGTGAGCAGCTA
The DNA here is from genome assembly GCF_017654675.1 of Xenopus laevis. NCBI lineage: Eukaryota > Metazoa > Chordata > Amphibia > Anura > Pipidae > Xenopus > Xenopus laevis. The sequence goes on from NC_054374.1 coordinate 142,974,776, forward strand.
TGTTTTCAATTACATGTTCAATAAGAATTTTAAAAAATGCAGAAAAAACCATAGAGCCAGGATTTGGTTGGGAATTTGGCAGAATTCCAAAGATTAAAGTTAGATCACTTTTAAGAAAATTATAAGCAAGCATGGACAATCTCAAAGCTACAGTCTACCTTCAGAGACCTAAATGTTCGGATGTCCCACATACCATGGGATTCTTTTGAAGGTTACCAAGAAGTTTGAGACCAATGGCCACTGTAGCTAATATCTCTTGACCTAGACAAAAGAAAAGAAAAAAACATTTAAAGTAACATCAAAACGTGTTTTAAAGTATGATAATATAATGTACTGTTGCCCTGCACTGGTAAAACTGATGTGTTTGCTTCCGAAACACTACTATAGTTCATATAAACAAGCTGCTGTGTAGCAATGGGGGCAGCCATTCAAAGCTGGAATAACAAGAAAAGGCACAGGATACACAGCAGATAACAGATAAGTATAGTATACGATGGGATTCTTTTGAACTTATCTGTTATCTGCTGTGTCTACTATGCTCAGATGGCTGCCCAGTTTTACCTGCAGGGCAACACTATATTATATTGTCATTGATTTAAAACACTTTCATTTTTTGGTGTTACTGTTCCTTTAAGATTGCATAGTTCAAATTGTGGTGAACCAATCTCAGTCACTGCCAGATAGATTTAAAGGACAAGGAAAGGCCAGGAAAGAGGCAAACACTGTTAACAGCCATACCTATAGTTTAACCATTAGTCCTTTTCAATCCGCTCTAAATGAAGCTCTTTTTTTAATTTCCAACGCATTTCCAATGTAGACAAAACCACTCACTTCTGTGATTAGTGATGGGCGAATAAATTTGCCTGGCGTGAATTCGCAGTGAATTTCCACGTTTTGCCACCGGTGAATACATTTGCGAAACTCCCGCGAAAATTTGCTGGCGAATTAAATTTTGGACGCGCGTCCGAAAAGTCGATTGCGACAAAATCACAGCGCATCAACACTATTCAAACGTCCATTGACTTTAACGCCGGCATCAAAATTGACGCAAGTGACTTTTCGGACGCGCGTCCAAAATTGGTGCGGGCATCAATTTTTGAGTTTCACAAATTTGAGGGAAATTTGCATATTTTTCGGCGAAACAGTAGAAATTCGCCCATCTCTACCCATGATTCATTCCGCTTTCTGGAAGGCCAAGACTTAGTCATGTAGAACTATCCCTCAATAGGTGGTGCGTGAGCATAATACTTCTTGAGGAGGCACCCTTACCAATGCAAAACGCAGCCTACATTCAGAGCGCACCAATCATAGCAGCCTATGAAGGTTGCTATGGTGACAAGCCAGTTTACACAGAGCAAGTACACAATGATCGGCAAGTTATTGCAGAGCTGATGTTGTGTGTTTCAAAGTTGCTCCTGCTGTGTCTCGCCAGCACTGCCTATTCCTAATCACTTTGCTACGTTCCTCTATACACAGGTCACAGCTTGTTAATTACATCCTTTCAACTAAAATGGCGGCCGTGACGGAGGACTAATAGCGCTTACCTGCAATGGGCACTACAGGAGACACAAGGATAATTTTGCAAACAAACTTGGCAATCAGGTACAGGTGGGGGAGCTCTAACATTATGAGGACTTCCAGCTTTCCGAATCCATTAACCTGACCTTCAGGCTCAAAGTAAAACAACTTCAACCCGCACAACCCTACTCTGTCAATATATAGGGCTGTATGGTAGAAGACTCAGGAAGACCCAATGTTGACAGAGGAACATGAGAAAGCCTGCTGTAATTCGCCAAAACGCACCTGATGGTGAAATTAAAGTATTTTGGTAAACCACATCATCTCTTTATGTACGGGGCTTGGCTTACAGTCAACCATGAATGAGGTGCACTAATGTTATAGGGTTGTCTTGAGTGTGTGCATGGCATCGTGAAAGTGTTCTGTGGCTTCTATACGGATTATGGGTCAGCATTACAATGAGCTAAAGCACACTTTTATAAAAATCAAAGACTGTTTCAAGACAAATTACTGGACTGTTCTGAAGTGGTTTACGAGTCCAGATCCGATTCCAATTGAACACTTGCGGGGAGATCTGAATACTGAAGCAGTTTGGAGAAAGTACCCACCAAATCTAGAAAAACTGAAGCAATTTGCAACAAAAATCACTACCCAACACTCTCAGGCCCTATGGTACAGACAAATGTAGGGGACAAACAGAAAATCAAACTGTAGTGTCATGGAAAATCTTCGAAGGGAAAGCAGGCTCCTAGAGCCTCTAAGGCAGGGGTCCCCAACCTTTTTATTCCTGAGCCACATTTAAATGTAAAAAAAGGGTTGAGGAGCAACACAAGCATGAAAAACTCCATGGGGATGCCAAATAAGGTCTGTGATTGGCTATTTGGTAGCCCTATGTGGACTGGCAGCCTACAGGAGATTCTGTTTGGCAGTGCACCTGGTATTTATAAAACCAAAACTTGCTTCCAAGCCTGGAGTTCAAAAATAAGCTCCTGTTTTGATGCCACTGGGAGCAATATTCAAATGGTTGTGAGCAACATGTTGCTCGCGAGCTACTGGTTGGGGATCACTGCTCTAAGGTATCAGAAAATACCACCTGTTGTGTTTACTAGTAAGTGCCTTAGTTGACCCAAGGAAACACTGCAAGACATGCCATTAACTAAATATGGGCTTATTCATACTGAAATAAGAAACTGCACAGAAACCACACAGAAGTTTTCAAATATTTATTTTATGAAAACAAGTTATGCTTGGCAATGGAAAGATCAGAGCTTACACATGGTTCATAAAAAAGCAGATGTTAAAAAGAAGTTGTTATGGAATAGAATTATTGGTTTTAGTAATTTGCAATACATGCAATCATTTTAGCCCTGTGATCTGAAATGGAATATTTAATATATATATATATATATATATATATATATATATATATATATATATATATATTAAAAAATAACAATAGCACAGCCTTTTAAATGTTGAAAATTAACTAATTTCATTATTTTCATGACTCAATAGTTTTGTGGCCCAATGGACAATTTTGTGAACCCAAAATAAAGTCGTAAAAATCTTTAAACGACAAAGGTCCTTGGTAGTAAGGGAGGAAAATGGTTCACCTGGAGATTAAAGTGGACCCGTCATCCAGACACAAAAATCTGTATAATAAAAGTCCTTTTCAAATTAAACATGAAATCCAATTTCTTTTTTTTATTAAAGCATTCATAGCTTTTGTAAGCTCATTTAAAAATATCAGCTGTCAATCGAATATTGTCTGCCCCTCTTCTATGCCATGGGCATAGAGGCGGGGCAGACAATTACTTTTACTTTCCATTCAGCACTTCCTAGATGTCACTGCTCTCCCCACATTCCCCCCATTCTCTTCATCATTTAATTGTGTAACCAGGGCATGGGGATGGACATCAGGTCCCCCATTCTGGTGCACAAACAAGATTCTGAGATGATACAAGGCTTGTCTTTCTTAATAACAGTGTCCACAAAATGGCTGCTGCCTTTTGAATTCCCAGACTGAAGGAAACAAGATTCAAATAATTTATACAGTGTAATTAAAGTTCATTTTGCATGACTAATGTAATAAAATAGGATTTTGAATAATTTTTTTGGGTGACGGGTCCCCTTTAAACTTCCCCCCCAAAAAAGAGACAAATTCTATAATAAACATTTCAGTCTCTCAATAAATATATTTTTGCAATGGACTCCATATTTAGCAGTGGGTTGTTTTCCGTTACATTAACAACTGCCAACACGGTCTCTGGGGATAAGGCGCAGTTCTGAGCCATGTTTCAAAAACACATTTCCTGTGGGTGGAAAAACAAAGAGATTGAGTAAGACAGAGACTCATTAGTACGGTGCACAGGTGAATATTAGGTGCTCTAGGTGAATCATTTCCCTGAAAAATGCAGAATTTGATAAGAACAAGCTGGTTGATCTGGGCATCCCATGACATGTTTAACTAATTTTGTCTGAAGTACAGACTTTCATGTAATGCAGGAAAATCAAGAAGCAATAACAAATATCATTAACAAAAAAACTAAATAGGACATAGGGTGCTCTAGGACTGCAGATCCTATGGTTAGTCCCTTTTAAGTGACTTGTCACTAGTCTTTCCAGATCTCCCATAGTTGGTGTACTTGGCCGTATTTGTTATGGAGTACTCAACCCCCCACCACCTAATCAATACCCTACAGTCCCCCCTCCCTCAGAGGTGTTAGCACCTATAAATGCCCCTAATCCTTCACTTGCCTATAGGTGTAGAGTAAGCGCAACAGAGCTCATGGGCGCCATCATCTTGCTCTTTGAATTTCTTTGCGAAGCGAGCGCCGTATTGGCACATGAGCAGTTTTCCGGATCATAGCATCTGTGCATGCTCCAAAAGGGATGGAAATTGCAAGAGAAAGAGAAGGAAGGGAACCCGAAGAATACCAAAGAGCTGGAAGATGGCGCCCTTGAGATCCACTGCGCTTGCTCTGCACCTATAGGGGAGTAAGGATTAGGGGCACTTATAGGTGTTAACACCTATACGAAAGGGAGGGGGGGGGACTATGTAGGGTACTGGGTAAGGGTTTTTAGTAGTTAAGGGGGTTGAGTTCTCCTTTAAGTTAGGGTTAGTTTAATTCTGATTATTCCTTACCTGCTGTCTGTGCTGGATTTAACCCGATTCCATCTGTGGGATGAGCAATAAGATTGCAAGTGGTTAAAGGGGGAAAAATGCACATGCTAAAGAAATGTTCCAGCTCAGAAACATGACTAATATATATACACAATTGCATGTGTTATTTCCCATTCATGAGACTTCACTAAAAGGACAGGTTTTCCAAACTATGTGCAAATGTCCACAAAGCCCAGTATTCAAGGTGCAACTCATCAAAGTCAAAGTAAACGTTATTGTCATCTCAGCAGTATACGAATACACAGTGAGACGAGATGAAGTGGCTCCAGCTAGTTCATATATCAGAGTGTCTCTGAGGTAGTCCAGGTGTGTAAAGTACAGAAGTGTAAAACAAAAGTTCAGTTCACAGTTCAGGTGTGTTTGGAATGTAGTGGGACGGCAGGCAGTGAGTTGAGGAGTCTTGTGGAAAAAAGCTTTTGCGCAGCCTGAAACTCTTCTTCCAGATGCACAAAATTGGTCTACACTAATAACAGAACTGAATAATCACGGTTATGGACCTAACAGAAACCCTTTAACGAAGGCAAAACACATTAAGCTAAATCTATCATGGGCAATGCAGCCATTATCTATCAACAAATTGAATTCTTAATGCTACAAATTAGAAAGAAAATGAACATTTTATACTGCGCTGTGAAATAAACGTTGATTTATAATGCTGCTAAGAAGTGCTGCATATTGAATTATTCATGCGTATTTAAGGAATGGCTCACTTACAAAAAGAAAAATATCTCGCTGCACAATGTGTTAAGTTTAAGTGCTAAGGTAATGGCTTTCATTGCAATGATTATCCATTTATGCGCTGCAGGAACAATAGACCTACAAGTGCTTCCTATTTCAACTGCCTTTAGTTGATAAGGCTTCACCACCAACAAAGACCTTTCAGTGGACAATATGGCTGCTATTTGTTTTATAAATTTCAAAATAATGAAATGTCATTTTCAGTAGAAGTATCACTTGGCTTCATCTGAACAACAATTAAAGAGGCTCATTTCCTAATGTAGGGGTATAAAATATTTGTGTTAACGATAGCAACATATCGGATTATTATTATTTATATAGCAACAACAGATTAGACTAGAGGTTATACATATTATATATGTATTATTATACATATTGTTTTCACTTTTTAACTTGTACTGCACTAATCAAAACTATATCTTCAATAAAGGTGGCTCTAGTGTTATACATTACTGAATGCACTTTGCCTGTTATTTTATTGTAGGCCTTGCATAATTCCTTATTCTATTTTCCCTCCCAAATAACAGGAGTTATTCTGAGCATTTATATCACATACTTTTAAAAACAAATGGGAGTTATGATCGCAAAAAATAATAGTAATAAAATGTGTGTTAGTACAAGTGAGCAGTATAAGTGCCTCTGCCTTGCATGGTTTCATAACATCATTTTACTCTATTCTGTTTAAGAATGGAATCATTATTAATATAATAATGGCATTAGCATCTAATTTTCATTATAAGCCCCAATTTTGGGGTCTTGTCAGCAGTTAAGTAAAATACTGAATAAACTAAAACTGACTGTTAATTGTTTTTGTACTATTTCATATATAGAAAGTAGGATCCAACAGTGAGTTAACTTGCATTATTTCATTGATTTTAGTTTTATAAATCAGGCGACAACCTTATAAGCGGTTGATAATGCAGACGTTATTTCATACCGACCTTAAGTGAATAGACCACCATGTGTGGATTGGTTGATAATGCTTAAAACATGCAACTGTGGATTCTGTGTTAATATAAAAATCAGGCATGCTGGCTTCTGTTTTATAACTTACCATTTGTAATTATGGCACTTGTTGCTGCAGGTACTTTGAACTGAAATTAAAAAAAAAAAAAAGTTTAAAATAACATCAGGTTATATTTCATTGTTTGTTTTCTTAGTTATTTTTTTTTAAACTGCTTAAAGTATTTATGGAATATATATATATATATATATATATATATATATATATATATATATATATATATATATATATATATATATATATATATATATATATATATATATATATATATATATATATGGGTAGTCCACCTTTAAATTAACAGTTAGTATGATATAGACAGTGGCAGTGATTAGTCTTAGTCTGATTTTTATGTTAACTTTTGTTTTGTGGCTTTCTACTGTGACTTTATCTATTATCTGTTTTTTTTACCCAACCAGGTAGTGACTCAAATGGCAGACTACAAGACTAATAGCAAAGGGCCTAATAAACAAAATATAAAAGTAGCACTGAAAAGCAAGTATAAAGAATAATCTATTTTCTGCCTGCCAACCCAATTATCCAGACAGAGATTATCTTCTAGCGACAATAAATAGAAAAGCAATTCCAAAGTCGACAGAAAAAAATTTAAAACCCTATAATGTTTATTTACAGATTCGGCCAATAGGTGGGACATATAGCGTAACATTATACAAAATCTCTGCAAAAATCCCAGCATAGCTGCAAAGACTCCCAACATTACTGAAAGCAGTCTTCTCAGGGGTCATTGCTTCCCTCTGCTATTATGCAGTAATACCTAGCTACAATGTAAGAAAGACAGGCAGTTGTTTATGAGATGCTGAGTGAGGTACTTACTTCTTCTGCTGCAAACTTCAACACTGCTGTAAATGGTGTACTTTCAGGAACACATAAACTGAAAAAAAGAGAGATGTGAAATAAATGAGAATTCTCTCCCTGCAGCAGATACATTAGATAGTTTCAAGAAAGGGTTAGATGGTTTGTAGCAAGAGAAATCACAGATGTACTGAAATTTTAGCACAGGTATGGGACCCGTTATCTGGAAACCCGATAGCCAGAAGGCTCAGAATTACGTAAAGGCAGTCTCCCATAGACTCCATTTTATCCAAATTTCTAAAATGATTTCCTTTTTCTGTGTAATAATAAAACAGTAGCTTGTACTTGATCCCAACTAAGTTAGAATTAATCATTATTGGAAGCAAAACCAGCCTATTGGGTTTATTTAATGTTTACATGATTTTCTAGTAGACTTAAGGTATGGAGACCAAATTACGGAAGATCTGTTATATGGAATGCCCCAGGTCCCTAACATTCTGGGAAACAGGTCCCATACCTGTATTAATATAACAAAGTTTATACAGTTAGGTCCATAAATATTTGGACAAAGACTTTTCTTTTTTCTAATTTTGGTTCTGTACATTACCACAATGAATTTTAAATGAAACAACTCAGATGCAGTTGAACTGCAGACTTTCAGCTTTAATTCAGTGGGTTGAACAAAACGATTGCTGAGAAAGAAAGAAATCACTGGTGAACTCAGCAACACAAAAAGACCTGGACATCCACGGAAGACAACAGTGGTGGATGATCGCAAAATCATTTCCATGGTGAAGAGAAACCCCTTCACAACAGCCACACAAGTGAACAACACTCTCCAGGAGGTAGGTGTATCTATATCCAAGTCTACCATAAAGAGAAGACTGCATGAAAAAATTCTTTGTGGTAATGTACAGAACCAAAATTAGAAAAAAGTTGTCTGTCCAAAATAATTATGGACCTAACTGTATTAAGTTCTAATTTTTGCCATGGTTCCCTCACAGGCCAGGATTAGTCTGACTTTGCCCTATGTAAAAGCCAACAATTTTAAATAAATTTACAATATAGGAAATCAATATAAAAAAAGGAAGAAAAGTGCTGATTGCAGGTTGGACTAAACTCTTTGACGAGTTCTCATTGCTCTATGGATTAAGCCATCTGTAATAAACGATTCCCAGTTATGTGTAATGCAACAGATCCACTAAATCAAGTTAATTATACAGAAGTCCCTGAATAAACTGTCTGCTGCTTCAAACACAGAGCAAAAGAGCAATAAAATAAAAGTACATCATCTAGCTGTAAGGTAAAAGGGAAAGCAAAACTTACACTTTGTAAGGAAGTCGGGGGTCTGACGTAAGCGTGATTTTAAATGTAACCTTTGACCTTCAGAAATTAAAACAAAAAGGGCTCCATGTCAGAAAACGTAATCTTAATAATTATTGCAATTGAAGTAATTATAATTGCTTTTATAAACCTCAACAGTCCCGAATAAAGCAAAATACCATGTATCTGGCAAGCAGTCTTTCCTTGGGATGTGCTTTGTTTAGCATCAGTCAAGCATCTAATCTGATCTCATAGCAACAGGCAATTTCACAAATTGAAGGTTTAGAGTGATATGCACATACAATATGTCCCAGCACTCCCACATAATGGCCTGCCTACCTGTAGACTGCTGAAATCATCACATAGGAGATTTGTTTTGTAGAAAGACTTAATAAAATTAAACCATGACCCTCAAGAAGGGAGGAAATATAGGATGAGATATGATAAAAAAAAGGCATGCTGTAAATGGCATATAGAATGTTAAAAGGTGAATAAACGTAAAGCAAAAAACCGAAAGCAATGCTTTAAAATATATAGTGAATAAAGTACCCCCTCTTGTAAAATATAAGGATATTATAAGTTACCGAGGAGTTTCATGACCATATAAAAACACGAGGCCGAAGGCCGAGTGTTTTTAGAAAGGTCATGAAACTCCGAGGTAACTTCTAATATCCTCATATTTTGCAACTGGGGGTCCTTTATTTATTATAATACACACATTTCAGTGAGTCATGTGACAGAAATGACATCAGAACTCACCGTTTATAACTGATGACATCAGAACTCACCGTTTATAAGGATATAATTAAATATAATTAAGGATATTCATGGCTTTTGTGTATTATAAAAATATACGTAATATGTAGCAGCCTGCTTCTTATTGAGTTGCAAGATGGGCTCAACTGGGAGTTCTACACTTATGGGTAGATTTTGTAGATTTTTTTTACTCTAATTAATTCAAATATACTCACAACTAGAATGGGATGCTATTTAAGAAAAAATTAGAACGTCTAATATTCGATCGAAAAGTCCCAACCTGATATTCTAACAGAATTCGAATCCCTCCGAAAAAAACTCAAATGTCAGGAAGGCAACGAACATATTCAAATCGTTCAATGGACCGGACTTGTAAATGTACTCGGTAGGTTTTAGGTGGCGAATATTAGAATTAGAACTGTTTCCATGGTCGAGGTGTGATAAATCTCACATTCTAATTTACATTCAAATTGGGGGATTAAAATTGGAATGTGTTAATTATTGCAGCAAAAATCAATTCGAAAAGTATCTTTTTTCCCTGCACATATTGTGCTGTTTTTGGGCTACTTTCGAAGTGCCTCTTGGCTAGTTTTGGGCTGGTTTCATAGCGGACCTTGTCTGATTTTGAACATTAGACCCGGCAACCCTAATTGTAGGTCACAGGGCTGCTCCAGCAAGAGTCCTGCAGCAGGTCGGGTACCCTGTGGGTTGCTTGTAGACGTTCTGGGTGCGGGTAAAGACGCGGGTCGATGGTTCTGCAGGTAGGGTTGCCAACTTTTCTGGAAAAAAATACCGGCCTTCCTATATATTTAGCTTTTATTTTCCAATTAATAACATTGGGATCAACCATCATTTTTACCGGCCACTGGCAACCCTAGTCGCGGGTCGGGCCGCAGGTATTCTCAATAGCGATATTTACTCCTTTTTTCTGGTCACATCTACTTCCGATGACGTCACGTCCGGTTTACGACAGCACTTCCTGATTCTTGATGGTCAGCGGGTTGCGGATAAGGTACTTGCGGGTCGGGTCTGGTAGCGGTTCCAAGCGGGTAAGAATGCGGGTTGTGGGTACGGTCCCAAAAAATGGACCCGCGCAGGACTCTAGCTCCAGCTACAAATACACCCAGCAGCTCTTTTAACAAAGTTGGAATACGTTTATCTCCTCTATTGATACAACTACCCACAAATAATTGAGATATGTCAATGCTTTTCTGATTAATTGTTAAAAATAAATGTCAAGTTTGGTGTCAGTGGGATTATTGAAAGCTGACTGCTGCTGCCTACTGTCTACACACACATATACATATATATAGAAAAATAAAGATAATCGACTTAATGGATTGTTAAGCAGATCCGACTCACAACAGGAAGCCAGCACAACGTGTCTACAAGTACTAACATTGTCTCTGCGGAGATTTCAAGCCGCCAGTCCCACAGATAGAAATGCCGGTGTCTTGGTCCCGTAGAAGCAGCCTCTCCTCATTTCTACGTCAGCAACACCGGTTAGGCCACAGACATAGCTGTCCATCTACATGCCTGTCACAATCCCAGCCAGAAACAAGGTCCACCAAGCATTAAAAGACGAGTAGCGTGTTTTGCAGCCCCACAGGTAACTGTATTTAATAGTATCGCTAAACTCACAGAAAGGTAACAATAACGTCAAACGTGTATATTCAAACTGGCGGTAAAGGGCCGACTCAATTAAAATGCTTTCCGAGGTACACGTGTTCATTGGAAGAGGCCGAGTGCGTCATTGCCTGGAAGCTTCCAGCGGCCATCTTTAAATAGGGCAAACAAGTGTGTGCATTGTGTAATGTTGGAGTTTCTTTAAAGAGCAATGCAGATTTGAATGAAATTATTTGAAACATACACTTTGTAAGGCAGCTGTTGTAAAGGGCATTTATACCTTTATAATACACAAAAGCCATGAATATCTTGTAAATTATATCCTTATAAACGGTGAGTTCTGATGTCATCAATTATAAACGGTGAGTTCTGATGTCATTTCTGTCACATGACTCACTAAAATTTGTGTATTATAATAAATAAAGTACCCCCAGTTGTAAAATATGAGGATATTAGAAGTCACCTCGGAGTTCCATGACCTGTATAAAAACACTCGGCCTTCGGCCTCGTGTTTTTATATGGTCATGAAACTCCTCGGTAACTTATAATATCCTTATATTTTACAAGAGGAGGTACTTTATTCACTATATATTACATTTTAGAATGTTTTATATTATAGATGATTATATTATAGTTCTAAGCACATTTTCAATCGACTTTCCTTATTTATTTTTAAATGGCTTTGGCAAATATGTAACCTCTCCCTTTCTGCCAGCATTCAGCCTTCTACTGAGAATGGAATCAAAGAACAGATTTACTGTGGTGGTTCAGTTTTAGGGTTGCTGCACTTTTTAAAGGTTCCAACTCTACAAGATGTGCTGGGTGGTGGGCAGGTGGTGATGTAAGGGTAGGGTTGCCATCTGGCCGGTAAAAATTATGGTTGATCCCAATGTTATTAATAGGGAAAAATGATAAATATATAGGAAGGCTGGTATTGTTTTCCAGAAAAGGTGGCAACCCTAGTTGCCAACCTTTTTGGAAAAAAAAATACAGTCCTTCCTATATTCTTGCCATTTTTTCCTATTACTAACATTGGCATCAAACATAATTTCTAATGGCCAGGCCAGTAAAATACCGGCCAGGTGGCAACCTTATGTAAGGGGGATCTGGTCTACTGCAAACAGTGTGTTTCTTGTCACCTGTTTGATTTTGACCCGAACAGTTCAGTTTTTCTAAGGCCTGTTCGGGTCTCAACTTTCTGTTCAGTTTTCAGACTTGTGAAATCTGAAAAATAATCTGACCAATAAATAAAATCACTTAAATCCTAAGATGCTCACCTTATCACAGCTTAGTTATTATCAAGTGCAGTTCATTTATTATTACAGAAACAAAAAAAGCAAATCATAGTTACATAGTTTAGTTGAGAAAACTGAACAGAAATCCAGCCAGTTGCATCTAAGTGATGCAACAACCCTGACCCAGCATCATAACGCCTCTGATGTCATCATGCCCACCCCAACATCACTGCCCCACCCTCTTTGTTCGGGTTTAGCCACCTGCAAAGGTGGCAATCCTAATAAATACTGTCTTCATTTATTGTGCAATCCCCTAAAGTAAGGCCCCTTAGCTATGGAGGGAGTAAACCTCCTCTTCCTGGTTTAAAACATGACCCCTAGCTTTCCTGAGTTATGCCAGTATGGTAGTGTGCTATAATATAAAAAGGAAAGACGTGGCTTTAAGTGCCTTTTGCCCTACTCTCTCGTAGGTGGAAGGGAGTCCAGTTAGGTTTCATCATTAGTGTAGGATTTAGTAAGGAGCAGCTATCTCTTATCATAGGTCTCTCTAGGAGTGATAGGCAGGTCCAGGGCTACCTTGACAAGCAGCTTTTGGCCCCACCAAGGAGTTTTAGAAGGAGTTAGATCCTCATAATCAATAGGAGAGTTCCTGAAAACAAAGAATAATAATAAAAATGTGTTCAAGCAGAAAATGAGGTTGGCATGTAATATAAGCTGATGCTACAGGTCTGACTATTAAATTCTGATGCCAATTGCACTGGTTCCTGTACTGCCATCTAGTAATTTTCTGTATTAATTATCTGTATTGAATTAGCCTTATCTTGTGACAATTATGTTCTATGTGTACTGTATATTTTGAGTTGGTTCTTAAGCTCAGTAAGTGACAGCTCAGAGCATGTGCAGTGAATCAGCAGAAAATAAGATGGGGAGTTACTGGGGCATCTTTGGAGGCACAAATCTCTTTTTTTAAAGATTTTTATTTTGCATTTTAAACAAAAACAAAATAAACAACACAAATAAAAACACAAAAAAACAAAAAACACTTACTCGGCCTCCATTTACAATTCTTTCGTATATACAGTGACAGTTTTAGGCACAGAGGAGCATGTAACATAGTTAGCAATTATCATTGTATATTCAGAGTAATTCTACAATTCAGTCATCTGTAAGGGATGCATGAGAGTTGGCATCCAACCAGGTGTTCCCCTAGCATGTACGTCAGTTTGATTAGGGGCAATGTACCATTAAGTCAATCCATTACTGCAACGAGGGAGGGTTTGGCTCATTTATTTTATTATTACCAACTTTTTTGCGTAAAACAGAATCAACCTTAGAAGTGTTCTGGATTTTTGCAGGGGCACTACCTCATCTATAATTCCCTTCGTGAAAGATTTGGCCGAACCAAACCGAATCCAAAACCTAATTTGCATATGCAAATAAGTGGTGGGAAGGGGAAAACATTTTTACTTCCTTGTTTTGTGACAAAAATCATGCAATTTCCCTCCCTACCCCTAATTTGCATATGTAAATTAGGATTCAGTTCAGGTTGGCAGAAGGTTTCGGCCGAATCCTGCTGAAAAAGGCCGAATTCTGCCGAATCCCAAACCGAATCCTGGATTCGGTGCATCCCTACTGCATCCCTTACAATATAAAGATATATTGGTGTATTGGATGACGTCTGTCCAGTATGCTGCTACTCTAGGTCAGTCCCATATCAAATGGAGTATATCAGCTTCTCCCCTGCCACATTTCACACATGTGGCTCCATCCTGTCTACCCATAGCTTTGAGGGAGGCACAGCTCTTTACTGTTAAAGGGCTGTGGTTGCCTTAGGCTGGTACAGACACATAATACATAGGGGCAGATTTACATAGGGTCGAATATCGAGGGTTAATTAACCCTCGATATTCGACTGCCGAATGTAAATCCTTCGACTTCGAAATCGAAGCATTTAGCGCTATTCCTACGATCGGAGGAATAATCGTTCGATTCGAAGGATTTTAATCCATCGATCGAAGGATTTTCCTTCGATCAGAAAATTGTTAGGAAGCCTAGGGGGTCGAAGTATCTTTTAAAGAGACATTACTTCGACTATCGAATGGTCGAATAGTCAAGCGATTTTTAGTACGAAACATTCGATTCGAAGGTCGAAGTAGCCATATTCAACCATTCGAAATTCGAAGTATTTTTTCTTTTATTCCTTCACTCGAGCTAAGTGAATGTCTTTTTTAGTTAAGATTTAGTTCTCCTTTAAGACCAAGCTTACCACATAATATCTGTTAGCCCCATAGTTAAGCCAGCCCCACAGTTACCACTGATATAATATCACTGCAGTGTCACTACAGGACAGTTGTTGAGTGACTTTTTAATTTCAAGCCTCCCTTTGAGGGCTAATATTTTATCAGTACCCCTGTTAACCCAAAATAAGCCGTGTCAATCAAAGAGAATCCTTCCTAGTTTTCCTATTCTGGAAAACCGGGCAGGCAGTATTGACCCGGGTCAAAACCGAACTGGTGGTAACCCTTCTGTTGGTACAGCCCAGAGGTCTTCCTGCCTATTATTCTTTTGACCTTTAGCAAACCAGAAATATTTGGCGAAGATTCATATATATATATAAATTCACTGTGTTACATTAGCAATATCCAGGGTAGAAAATACAATTTAACCCCAAATCTTCAGACACTTTTTTTTAGTTCAGTTGGTTTCAGATTTTCACCAGAAATAAAGACTTTTTCCAATTACTTTCTATTTGTGATTGTCTTTCTTTTTTTTTTTTAACAATTCTTTTATTGAGCACACAAAAGCATACAAAGGCAGTGTCAGACATACATTTTCTGAGCAGGTGTACATTATGCTAAAGGATGCTTATACATGGTCTGCATTCATGAACTTCAAACAAAAAAAAAATAAATAAACTGTGCAAAATAAAGTAACATAAATCATACCAATAAGCATGGTGTCGTTCTTTCCCACATATTCCCTCCCGGTACTGAAATTGGGTGCCAGTGACATACACAGAGAGAGGAAACCAACCCACGCTAAACCGCTGATACTCTTAAGCATTCCACAAAAGTACCTATTATAGCCAGATCAAGGAGTCTCTATCTCAGTATCATCATCCATCCAAAGATCCCAGACTTTATTGAATTTCTCCGGGCACCCCCTTTTTATATAGGTCAATTTGTAAAGTGGAACGACATTCTCAACATATTGTTCCCACATTTGCGAGGTAGGCCCTCTATCTGACTTCCAGTGCATAGCAATTAACTTTTTAGCATACATACAGAGAATTGATATGAGGTGCGATGCGCCCTTCCAAAGGGCAGATCC
Source organism: Xenopus laevis (assembly GCF_017654675.1). Classification (NCBI taxonomy): domain Eukaryota; kingdom Metazoa; phylum Chordata; class Amphibia; order Anura; family Pipidae; genus Xenopus; species Xenopus laevis. Next base: position 142,990,323 of record NC_054374.1, read on the forward strand.
TCTGTGTGATTTAAAATCAATACAATAGGGTCCCTTGGCAGTGAGATATCTGTTCTTGTGCTAATTATCTGTATTACCTTTCCCCAATATTCCTGTATATGCGGACATTCCCACACCATGTGGATAAAGCCTGCCGGGTTATGTTTGCATCTCGGGCATTCCGGCACTAGGTCAGGTTTAATTTTAGTGAGCCTCTGCGGGGTAATATATATCCTGTGCAAGTAATTCAATTGAGTCATCCTGTCCCTACTACTGATGACCCCGTCAAATGCTGTGTCAAGTACATCCCCCCAAATTTCGTCAGTAATCTGCGGGACATCCCTTTGCCATTTTGCACATAGCCGATTAAGAGGGGTACTACCTGCCTGGATGAGTTGTGCATAAAATTGGGACAAAGGCTTTTTAAATTCCGGAGAGTGAACACCCAATTCCAGTTGCGTGGGTGTCGTATCTATGGGCAGTCTCCCAAACTGGCCTTCCATTGCATGCCTTAGCTGAAAGTACCGAAAAAACATATAATTGGGAAGCGAAAACTGTTGTTTAAGCGACTGAAATGGTAATAGTTTGCTATCCTCCACAATATCCGTACTTGATGTTAAAGCTAATCCACACTTGTGGGTCCGGTATACTGCGGAGATGTCTTAATTGTGGATTACACCACAGGGGGGTGTAAACTGAGCAGCCCGGTTGCGGTTGTGGGAAAAATTGAGAAGCAGTTTTCCAGGCCCTAACTGTTGCTCTCATTAACGGAGAGCATGCTTTCGTATGTTTCGTTCCCCGGTATAATAGGTTTTTCAGCTCTTCCACCGAACCTAATATCTAAGCTTCCAGAAGGGTAGCTGCATTTGTTAGATTAGGGGTTGCCCATTGACGGGCCACCGCAATCTGTGTTGCAAGATAATAAAGATATAGATTCGGTGCCGCCAAGCCGCCTCGGTGTGCTGGCAATTGCAGTGTACGTAAGGCAATTCTCGGGGGGGTACCATTCCAAAACATCGAAACCATGCAACTCCTTAATTTCGCAAAAACAGTTTTTGGTATACCATTTGGGGCCTGTCTAAAAACATAAGTCAGTTTTGGTAAAATTACCATTTTAAACAGATTTATCCGGCCCATAAGGGTTAGTGGAAGGCGAGACCACGCATCTATTTTTTGTTCTATGTATCGGAGAATAGGGTATATATTAAGTTCCACAAACTTCTTTAAATCCTTATGGATCTGAATTCCTAAGTACTTAAAGGATTCCACCCATTGTAAGCCATGGGAATGTGTAGGAGAATTTGGCAGGAGAGGATCAATGGCAAAGAGCACTGACTTCGCCCAATTAATTTTAAGGCCTGAAAAAGCAGTGTGCTTGTCAATTATTTCTAGGGCTAGCGGTAAGGCTCGATCCGAATTAGCTAAATACAGAAGTGTATTGTCCGCATACATGGATACTACCTCCCTCATCGGACCTATGCGCAGGCCCTCAATAGCTACTTGTTGATTAATGCGGCAAGCCATAGGTTCCATGGCAATGGCAAAGAGGAGTGGGGACAAGGGGCACCCCTGCCGTGTACCTCTAGTAATGGAAAAATGTGAAGATATTTTGGTATTGGTCCGCACCCTCGCCACTGGAAGATAATACAATTCCTGTACCCATTTTATAAAGTTAGGATGAATGCCCATTTGAAGCATAGTAGCCCAAAGGTAGTCCCACTCCACGGAATCAAAGGCCTTTTCATTATCTAAAGAGGCCACTAATCTATTCCCCGGATTATCATGGTCTATGGTCAGATTTGTGTACAGACGCCTAGGGGCAGATTTACAAAGCTCGAGTGAAGGAATCGAATTAAAAAAACTTCGAATTTCGAAGTGTTTTTTTGGCTACTTCGACCATCGAATGGGCTAGTTCGACCTTCGACTACTACTTCGACCATTCGATAATCGAAGTACTGTCTCTTTAAGAAAAACTTCGACCCCCTAGTTCGGCAGCTAAAAGCTACCGAACTCAATGTTAGCCTATGGGGAAGGTCCCCATAGGCTTGCCTGCGTTTTTTGATCGAAGGATATTCCTTCGATCGTTGTATTAAAATCCGTTCGATTCGAAGGATTTAATCGTTCGATCGAACGAATAATCCTTCGATCGTTCAATCGCAGGATTTGCGCTAAATCGTTCGACTTCGATATTCGAAGTCGAACGATTTTAGTTCCTGGTCGAATATCGAGGGTTAATTAACCCTCGATATTCGACCCTTAGTAAATCTGCCCCTTAATGTTAGTATCCGTGGTCCTACCTGGCATAAACCCCGCTTGATCTGATGAGATAATAACGGAGAGATGGTCTACCAGTCGAAGAGACAAAACTTTCACCAGAATTTTAGCATCTGCATTAATGAGGGAAATTGGCCTGTAGGACGAGCATTCAGTGGGATCTTTCCCTGGTTTTGGGATTAGAATCACTAGCGTTTCTCTCATAGATGGTGGTAAATGGTTCCCCTTCAGCACCCCATTGAACAATTGTACTAAAAGTGGAGCGATCAGTTTAATATGCTTCTTGTACCACTCCATTGGTATACCATGTAGCCCCGGGGTTTTCCCAGCGGGAAAGGCATTAATAGCATTTTCCACTTCTACCTGCGTTATGTCCTGTGCAAACAAGACAGAAATATGCTTGTCCAGCCTGGGTAAATTAATTCCCTGCAGGTAACCCCTAATCTCCTGTTGGGAAACGGTTAGTTTTGTGGCATATAAATCTTTATAGTATTGCGCAAACCTATCATTAATTTCCCCTGGCGTAGAGACTGTTTCACCTGTAGCAAGCTTTACTGCCGGGATGGCAATGGACACATTTTCTTCCCTGGCTAACAGTGCTAAGAGTTTCCCATTTTTGTCCCCATGCTCAAAGATATTAGCTCTCTGGTATAGGGCTCGTTTCTTGATTAGTTCCAGTTGGGCTAGTGACAAAGACCTTTGGCTGTTTTGCCAGTCCCTATGTTTTGCTTCAATAGGATGCAGTACATACTCCGCCTCCGCTGCAGCCACCTCCCTAGTCTTGGCCTCAATGTCTGCTGCAAAGCTGTTTGTTAATGCTTTAATATTGCTAATGTATTCACCTCTCATGAAAGCTTTGAAAGCGTCCCAAGTTACATCTAAGGGAACCTCCGCTCCATTGATCGCCAGGAATGATTCTATACTAGAGTGGATGGGTTCAGTCAATTGCTCATGATTCACCCAGTAGGGACTCAGTCTCCATAACCTGTCCGCAGGTTCCATAGAGATTCGTAACTCGAGAAGTAGAGGGGAATGATCCGAGATACCTCTGGTGAGGATTTCTAAGCTCTGTACCATTTTGTTAGTCTCTGCACATCCTAAAGCTAGATCTATTCTAGAAAGGTTATTATGACTAGACGAGTAACATGTATATTGTTTCTCATACGGGTTACGGACTCTCCACAAATCTACCAGGTTAAATAGCGAGCACCACTTATTAAACGCTGGAGTTCCAACTTTAGGAGGGTGCAGCTTGTCTAATTCGGGGTTAGTCATAGCATTAAAGTCTCCCATCAAAAGTATTGGGGATGGGGGGAGAGTAAGAATTTTGTCCATTACCTCGTATAACACCTCGTCTGCAAAGGGTGGCGGGATGTATATGTTCACCAATGTAAATTTTCGTCCCATTAAGGTACCATGAAGGATCACATATTTGCCGCACCTATCCGTGACCACCTTTTCAAGCACACAGGGACATGATTTGCAGACCAATACGGTCCCACCCCTCGAGTAATTGGAGTAGAGAGAGTGATACATTGACCCAATCCATGGTTTTTTGAGTGCCAGTATTTTGCTGTGATTGTCTTTCTAATATTGAAATGTAAAGTTCCATTTTCACATTCTAAAGCAGCTTTGGGAGGGGGTCGCCAACTTCATTGCATCATTGCTAGGGTAGTTTGGGCCTTGGCAACCAGAAAACGATACAAAATAAGAAGAAATGGAAAGCAATTGAAAACAATCTGAAAACAACGCAACTGAAAAAAGTGTTTAGAACAACTCCTTAGATATTCATGATTGGCTTCCAGGATCTTGAGGAACATTTAGGCATTTCCCTCAAAGCTAAACCTATCTGGCTTTCAGGTTCTGTTTTAGAATCAGTCTTCTTATTCATTATTATTTTTTAATTCCAAGAATTTTCTCCAAAGAAAAATAGGTCAGATTTTCCCATCCTTATTTTCTGGTATCTTTCATATGCAGGAGAAAATCAGACCAGCCCTCTTTCTCTCTTCTGACAACTTCCTGGACCACTTCATGGGTGGAAACTGACCCTTAATATCTTAGAATTTACAAAAGAAAATAATGAAATTAAATTGCAAAAGTGCTTAGAATAGCACACTCATCAAGTTAACATTGACTTATTTTAAAGGTTTACTTATCTTTTAATGGTTTACAAATTGTTTAATGGTCTATACAACTTTCCCTTTTTTGCACCTTTTTTTGCACTTAATATTACATAACTGATGTGATACAATATGGCTCATGACATCAGTGATTGCATCAGCAATTTCAGAGACTTTAATCGCACGTACAGCAGGTACCCAGAATGTAGATATATCTACATAAAATAACACGTGCTAAAATAAACCATGCTGCAAAATCAGTTTACCCACTAAGAAACAACTTACGGAGTATGTTTTTTACGTAATATTATTAAAAGATGTCATAAATTTATAAAAGAATTGCAAAGTTTCCCAATCTGCTGCCTCAGTATGGTACTAATATAATGATTATCTGTTTTATGATCAACAGAGCACGTAAATGAACGCCCCCCCCATAAAATTATGTTTTGCTTAAAATATCCATTAGCATTTTTTATGAAATGTGCAATAATTCTAGACTGTAATGACTATTTCTGCAGCACTGTCATTCATGTATTTATGATGAATGGGCTTAAAAATTTAAATAACTCTCTTTTATTTACAGTTGACATTTTCCCATTTCAGAGACAGTTCAGAAATGCTTCAAGCCAGTATACAGAGGAGAATAAAATATGCAAAGTCTGGTGCTTCAGAGCATCAGTTACTGCTGATAACAGATTCATTTGCCATATGTCTCCCTATTACAGGAGTTGCAAGCATGTAGCGTAAGATGAATTAAGGACGATTCTTCAATTTCTAATGATTTGTGTGACATTTAGAATTTTGTGTAATAGCTACCAAAGTAAAACAGTAAACATGCCAAGCAAATACTGTACTAAATTCCCCAGACAAAAGAGGTTTTCTTCTTAATAGTGAAGATGCCATCACTCCCTCCTGTTTCTTGGCATCCCATACAGAAAATAAAGATAGTTATACAATTGTTGTACTGGTATCAGATAGAATTGTTTTCAGTTATTTTCTTTGTTCAGTTTCTTATCCAGGTATTGAGTCAAATCAGGCTGATCTGATCTTATGATTCCATGGCCACGGGATGTTATAAAGGGAACACATACACAGTCCAATGCAGTCTTTGGCCAATAAGATTTTCAGTGGCCATTATTCACTCCTTACCAACTGTTTTCCGAGTGAGACCGGAACAGATATCGTTTTGGTCCCATACATTGGCAAATAACCTGCTGTATTGACAGTTACATCATGGTTTAGAAAAAGGATTTTATCATTTGCAAGTACTATACAGGAGCTGGTTTGGCAACACAGAGGCACTCCTGACTGCATTAAGTGTATGAGACCATGCAAAAAATAAAAATTGGGTATGTGGCGTCAATGCATTACAACCAGTTTTATCACGGTTCTGATGTACTGTGTATTGTCTCTGATGCATTGTCAAAAAACTGAACATTTATATTGTATTCATCCTCTAAATAAGCCCTTTAGATGTCTTGAATGAACTAGTCAATAAAAACAAACAAACTGATATTTGATTATCATTGCTAAACCACTAGTTTTAATTAAAAGTTGCCTAGGCTCAAGCACTTCAGAAAGGCTGGAGCTTTAATAAAAAGTGTATATAACTATACCAAAAGTGTAAAAATGTAGCCCTATTCTGCTACTGCAAGAAATCTAGCACTGGATTTCTTCTTTGTGGCACTACAGGAGTACCGCGTCTCTGCTACGGGGGGAGCAGGTACAGTATGATTTGGCATGCCTCCACCCAGAATCAGGACAGAATGGGCCGCGATACCGCTCCCTGGGAACTTCCCTGATCCGCAATCACACACACACACAGAGGAAAGGTTGATCAGTTTTGCAGGACACTACCTTTAAATAACTATGATACATATAGCCTGCCAGCCTGAGATGCTGCGGGGAATCCCCACTTATGTGGCCTGAGAAGTTAACATTAAGGGCAGAGACACACGCGAACATTTGGGGAGGAAGCAGAGAGGCCTTCCCGTCGGCTAGAATCTAATTAAATGACGGGATGGCACTCAGTGCACTTTGTTTTCTGAAGTTGCCCGAAATTTCCTCGAGAGGCAACTTTGGGCAATTTCGAAAACGAATTGCTCTGAGTGCCATTCCATTGGCAATTTAGATTCTAGCCGACGGGAAGGCTTTTTGTGGAGATTAGTCACCTGTAGAAGAGGCGATTTGTCACCAGGGGACTAAATCTCCCTGAATCTTTGCGTTTGTCTCTGCCCTTACAGATATCCAACATTATTATTATTATTAACATGTATTTATATAGCGCCAACATATTGCGTAGCACTGTAAAGTAAATGTGATTATACAACTACATCACATGAATTACATATATAGAATATATGGAGTAACAAACATCACAATCAATACAGGTACAAAAAGGTGAGGAAGGCCCTATGCATAGGCATACAGTCTAACGGGAAGGGAGTAATACACAAGGTGTGGGAGTGGCCATCAAGCTGTTGTGGTATTAAAATTCTGCAACATGCTCAAACACCGCCGGCCAGTGCAATAAGGGCTGGAGGGCTACAGGCTGGACATTACTGATGTATACCAGAAACTTTCTTAAAATGATTACAACGTACAATGGGCCAGATTCAATTCAGTGCGAAAAAGGTTTATCATGTGAAAACTCATGGACAAGTTTCAATTTGAGATGCAACTCAAATCAGAAAAACGAATCTCACAGTTTATCACCTGATAACTATATTACAGTTTATGGAAAAAAACACTGGAACTGAATTTAGAGAAAAGTTTTTTTTTCCTTGAATTGAATCTCGTCCAAGTGCTTTCATGTGATAAACCACGTGATAACCTTTTATCACTAAATTGAATCTGACCCATTATGTGATTTGTTTATCAACATTTCTCCAAGGGCTCCCACTGATGCTGGTAGCCCACAACAACTCCATAGCTGTTCTCCCTGTCTAGCCTTTTAATATGCATGAGTGTTTATGTGTTCATCCTGAGCTTCTCGCTGGTTTTGGCATATAAATTTTATGAAGCATCCTCAAATCTATGCAGCTATAGGGTCAAATATTGTTATATAGATGTAATCACCTATGATCAAATTCCCTCAAAAGACTAAGGCCATTTTCTCTGCTATGGAAGCAAACCAATGTATTGTAGCACAGAGAATTACTCCCTGCAGGCAGTTGCTTCCTGTGAAACCTCATGCAACAGATGTTGCATTAATATTCAGTATATCTGTAGTCCAATCACGTTGATTGCAGTGTGCAGCTGCTTTTAATTATGGTTGATCTCTTTATGAATTTCGACCCCCTACCACAGCCTTTCAAGCTAGTTAATTTTCGAAATAATTTGGAAAGAGAAGGGGATGTTTGCAGGCCTCTTATATGCTTATTGCTGTTTAGATCTCAACAACCAAACATAATTTCATTTTTTCTGTTCATGATTTGTCGCAGAGATGTTGCACAGGACACAGGCCCCAACCAAATAGAGAGCAACGTGCTGTACACATACAGGTGGTGCATTAACATCAGCCTATGTTTGGCCAGCTAAAAAATGTATATTAAAATGTAATGACCAGTGTTTCTTAAAGGAGAACTTGACCCCTTCAATTAAGAAAAGCCCCTGCCTACTAAGCAAGGTAGTCCCCCCCTCCCTGCTCCCCCCCCACATACATCAATAGGTCTGAAAATGTTCCTTAAATTATTTCTCACCTAACAGTGCAGAGTAGGCGTAGCAGAGCTTGTGGTCACCATCTTCCCGATCACCAGTCTTCATCTGTAATAGAGCGTTGTACTGGTACTTTGTAGCTTATTTGATGTTTGACAATATGGGCTTTTCTTAATTGGGGGGTTGAGTTCTCCTTTAAGGTGCTGAACTGTCAGTCCATTGACCTACGATCTATATAGGAGACTTAGAAGATCAGACATTCAGCCCACCATGCGGATAACTGAATTGAGTGGAGATCCATTTGTTTTATGACCTGGACATTGTGTGGGAAATTCACTAAGATTCGTAGTTGCGCCAGGCGTAACTTCGCCAGGCGTAGTTTCGCCAGTGCTACGCAAATTCACTAAAATCCGAAGTTGCGCTCAGGGGTAGCGTAAGGTTGCGAAGTTGCACTAGCGTTGATTCGCTAAGCGAAGCGAAGTTACGCTAGCGATGGTTAATTTGCATACGGTGCCAAATTCAAATTTCAATGGAGGTATATGTAGCAGCACTACAAATGCCTGGGAAACCTTCAAAACATCAAATAAAATTTTAATTTTGCCCTACACATGTGCCCACTGTATAGTTAAGTTGCCATGAGTTAGTAAATGTAGGGGGGAAGGAGGGGAGCCCCAAAAAAAATTTCGATCTTTTTCAGCCTCACCCATAATATAGAAAAAACGCCAGCGTTTTTTGGGACTTAGAAAAAATGTTAACTTTTTTTGAAGAAATCCCTATCTACTCTATTGCGCTTCGCCTGGTCTGAGGTGGCGAAGGAAGTCTAGCGTAAAAGGTAGCGTTCAGAACAATGAGCGTGTTAGTGAATTTGCGTAGTTACGTCCGTTGCGCAAATTCGCCAGGCGTAAGGGTTGCGAAGTTACACTAGCGAATTTACGCCAGCGTCCGTGAATTTGCGAAGTAACGAAAATACCCAAAGCTAGCGAATTGACGCTAGCGTTAGGCGCTTCGGCGCATAGTGAATTTGCCCCTATATCTTTAAAGAGATACTGACATCAGTATCCCCATGTTCCTCTATGAGGGGGCTGCCATATTTGTGCAGCAGTAGTCTGTTGGCATTAGAAACTCTGACAGGTTAAGAAGGGACAAAAGGTTGACAAAACATTCAGGTTTAGGAACTTCAAGTGACAATTATGTACAAAAACAGAACTATCATTGAAAAACAATCAACATGACCTATTGATAACTTTTGATGTAGATTAATACTGTATTTTGAAAAGAACATTTTTAGTGTCAGTATCACTTTAAGATAAATTATTACTACGACTGCAGTTTACACTGGCTGATTATCATTTCTGTTTGTTGTTTGGCATCTTCTATTGGAGTGCTGAACGTTTAAGGGAAACTGTATGTGACTGTCACTGTAGGATAGAAATAAGGCACAAGTCTATAAGGTGTATTTTGATTTAAATATATATATATGAAATATATACAGTATATAAATTACTGGAAAAAGTCTTGCACTCTCAGGACTTAAAAATGTATTAAATATTTTTTATTTCAGAGACGGAGAGCCTGACGTTTTGGTCAGCAATCTGACCTTTTTCGAAGGTTAGGTTCTCCCTCTGTAAACTAAAAAATATTTCCTCTGTGCAGTTGAACAAAATATTTTTAAAAATATTTTTTTTGTTTGTTTTTTTTTCTTACCAGTAAACTTAAAAAAAAGTTGTTAGAGAATTGTCCCATTGACAAATTCAGCAGCTTTTATAATACATTTTGTCTAATTTTTTACATTTTTACAGACAGAAATCATGACTGCTCAAGGTTTCAGAAAAAAATGCCCATATTTGTCAATGGAATGTTTTATATTTCGAGGGAAAAAACTGTTCATTTTTAATAAATCTGCCCCCATATGTCTACAAATGAACATGACTATAAATACTGTACTTTATAACTTACTGTACCAGCAGCTCTATGACAGCAATGACCAGGCCTTCAAAGTTGTACCCAGGAGCTTGCCATCTACTATGTAAAAAATGAAAAGTGTAATTACAGCATAGGGCCCTCTAGAGAGAGTTGGGGAAAAACCCTAGGGTGAAGACTAAAAAGGTATAAAAAAAAAACAGGGGGGGGGGTTTCCAGAGGAAATTTAGAATTAGTTATGGGAAGAGGGTTCATACATGAAGTCATCTGACCAGCAGAGGCAAGAGGTAGGAAATTAGCAATGGAAGGGCTTAGCTTTTTTAATAGCACACTATAGTAATGTGAGGTGAGATAGGATAGTTAGAATGGGCAGCTGTAGCCCCATCAAGGAGTAAGTTGGTGTAGTGAGCCAGTGGTTAAACCACCAGTCAGGGTTGGAGTGAATAGTTAGGGTACAGGAAGGAAACTGGTGAAAGGTGGCAAGACTGGTAGTTACCCTGTAAAGGGAGGGGAGTCTTGACTGGATCTCTAGAAAGCCCCTGGAGGCTGATGGTGATAGTGGAATGGGACACTGGAAGGACTGGAAATTGTACTATCTAATAGTGATGGGCGAATTTATTCGCCAGGCGCAAATTTGCAGCGAATTTGTGCGATTCGCCGCCAGCAAATAAATTCGCGAAATGCCTGCGAAAATTCACCGGTGTCAAAAAATTTTTTCGCGAATTTCGCTAATTTTTCGGCGAAGGGAAACGGCGCAAATTCGCCCATCACTACTTTCTAATTGCCTGTTTAAAAGTTATCCAACCTTACTGCAGAAGTAGTCTGAGAAATGTGTGACCTATAAAGACTTTCCCTGTTATGAAGTAATAAGAGTGCCTGCATGAAAGAACATGTGCTGGTGAAATGTGAACCACTTTGAAGAAGAAATAAATAATGTTTTACAACTCCCAGCACCTTTGTGGTATCCTTATTGTGGGTAACAGTATTTGCAGGAAATTACTGCCTACACATGCTGGCGTGGTTGGCAGGATCAGAACAACTGTCTGGAAAGCATGTTGAATGCTGTTAAGTGGATAACAATAGAGTATACAACTTATTATTCTATATTTGTTGAAGCCATGGTGGAGTTGTATTTAAAATGTCTGCTCCTGAGATTGGAACATTTTATTTAGTATTACTGGTAACTTCTGGTTGTTTTGTTGACACATTATAACTAGGCAAAACAGGATGGTACTGGCTAAAGTAGCAGAAAGGCGCGTCCTAAGGAAGGTACTCCAGAGGGTTGCCATCTTTGAAAGTAGCTCTGATAGTGACACAGCTGGAGTAATAGTAGTGGTGCAGGCTAAGAGAGGTCAACAGTTATGCACCAAAATGTCAGACATTAAAGAGCGATAGACGAGCAGAATGCAAAGATGTGGCAATTCTTTCAGCTGTTAGAGAAACACCAGGTATATAACACCGGTATCAGATACTTCTCGACTGGGACCTTTGACAAGAAATTTGTTAACAGCGATATTATTAAAATGGTGTCTGTGTGTGGTCGATCTGACACTAACGTTTGTTTCTTGGCTCTTAAAGGAGAACTAAAGCTTAACTAAAGCTTAACTATAGAAGTAGGCTATAAATGTTGTACATTATGTTTTGTGCTTCTGTACTGTCCCAAAGCAACCACAGTCCTTTAAAAGTTCACAGAAGTAACTCCTACTGATGCACAGGAGGAGATGTCTACCATGGGGCCCTTAGCTGGTAATGGGATGATGTAAAGTATTAAAACTAGATGAAATGCCTGTACCCACTGATATTGTGAAGGAGGTCAGTGCAGAGATAGAGGAGCAGGTATCCAGGCTAAACTAGACTGAATTTTTCTCCACTAGTCTGACTGGGAGGAATGTGCAGCACCTACCTACAGGACATCGGAGGATTAAAGCACTTTGTGGGTGCTGCCTGGGAAAGCAGGAGCTAAAATGTTTCTGGCTGCCTCCAAAGTACAGAAAGCAGTCTGGAAGTCAATGCTTCTTTAGATCTCCTTTTAATTACACAGTTCTCAGCATGCACTGCGCAACTTACCCTTGATATGATGCCCCAATTTAGTACAGTTTTTCATGGCAGGTTTCACTGTAGGGACATGTCACATATTGAGTTTTGGTCATTACAACTAAGCAGCAGTTCTGCCCTGGATGTATATTTTTTGAGCATGAAATCTTTTTAATCTAATCAGAATGTCCTGCCCTGTATATACAGTATATTCTTTGAGCATGAAATCCACCCTGGAGATGGCAGCAATTGTCTTGTCATACACCTACATCGTGTGAGTAATACTTTCACACACAGGCATCTTGGCTCTCATCTGACTGCAAGATTGTCCTATCATTTGCTAAAGTGTATTCAACAACATAATTATAAATAAAATCCTGATAGTGAAATGTAAACACTAACATGTATTAGATAAGAGTAACAAATGTGACCTTTTCTTTGGCATCAACAGAAAATCTGTTATATTTATCCAGTCGACAAGCCTAAAGTTTAATAAATGAATAACTGACTCATCTCAGTAAATTATTTACAGAACTTGTACATTCTGTTCAGCAAATGGAGAAAATAGTATAATAATACCAAGTAACTCCTATATAACAGCACATGTTCAAATAATAAACTGATACTTACAAAGCAAATGTACAATGTGGTAGGCCAAAAAATATCAATGCTGTGACTGTCTCAAAAATGGCCACACAAAACAGTGACTGCAGTTGGTGCATATAGGGGCATCTGGCTGATAATGTAAGGATGTTATAAGTCACTGAGGACCATATAAAGTGCTTTTATGAAACCCCACGAAAACTCTAATACAAAAATGTGGCACGTAAAATTTATCAATGTTCTATTGAACTCAGTGGGAGCTATGCTGATCCTAATGGACCACTTTTAATCAATTTGGACTTTTTTTTAAATTTTTTTTCCACTAGTAATTGTCCTAAAAATGTTTTAGAGGTATTCATTGTTTTGTTTTTTTTTTTCTTCATTTGTGGTTTTTAAATTTGGATTTTTACATAAATTTCATGACATTAATTTCAGCCTGGCAATTATAGACCAGTAAGTTTGACATCTGTGGTGGGCAAATTATTTGAAGGCTTGTTAAGGGATTAAATTCAAAATTTTATCCCATAAACGTCTGCTTTCAAAACTAAGGTTTTTTGGGCTTAATTAAGTTGTTTGCACACGGATAGGAAACTAGCTATAGGAGCGGGTACAGAGGGTGGTTGTTAATGGGACATTCTCTACTTGGAGTAAGGTTCTAAGTGGGGTCCCTCAGGGCTCGGTATTGGGTCCACTTTTATTTAACTTGTTCATTAATGACTTAGGGGAGGCAATTGTAAGTAATGTATCAGTGTTTGTAGATCACACAAAACTATCCAACCCAATTAATTCCATCCAGGATGTGGCATCCTTGCAACAGGATCTTGACAAACTGGCAATCTGGGCAGCTAAGTGGCAAATGAGATTCAATGTTGATAAATGTAAAGACATGCACCTGGGATGTAAAAATATCCAAGCAACTTATACCCTTAATGGGACTGTACTAGGCAAATCCATAATGGAAAAGGACCTTGGAGTCCTTGTAGATGATAAACTTGGCTGTAGCAAGCAATGCCAGTCAGCAGAATCAAGGGCAAATAAGGTCTTGAGCTGTATTAAAAGGGGCATTGATTCATGGCAGGAAACAGCCATTCTTCTACTTTATAGAGCACTGGTAAGGCCCCATCTAGAATATGTCATACAGCTTTGGTCTCCATCACTCAAACAGGACATTATTGTATTAGAGAGGGTACAGAGAAGGGAACCTAAGCTGGTAAAAGGTATGGAAAATCTTGGCTATGAGGAAAGACTGGCCAAATTGGGTTTGTTCATGCTGGAGAAGTGGCACTTAATGGGTGATATGATAACTATGTATAAATATATACGGGGTCATATAACGATCTCTCTATTACTTTATTCACCAGTAGGTCTTTCCAGCTGACACAAGGTCATCCAGAAAGGAGGTTCCATGTAAATATTCGGAAGGGGTTTTTTACAGTGAGAGCTATGAAGATATGGAATTCTCTTCCTAAATCAGTTGTACAGGCTGATACATTAGATAGCTTTAAGAAGGGGTTAGATGGGTTTTTAACAAGTGAGGGAATACAGGGAGATAGCTCATATGGAAGATAACTTATAGTACAAGTTGATCCAGGGACTAGTCCAATTGCCATTTTGGAGTCAGGAAGGAATTTTTCCCCCTCTGAGGCAAATTGTAGAGGCTTCGAATGGGGGTTTTGCCTTCCTCTGGATCAACTAGCAGTTAGGTTAAAATAGAGTTAAAAACTTGATGGATGTGTGTCTTTTTTCAACCTAACTTACTATGTAACTATGTATTCATGGTTTTAGAGAAAGTGAGTTTATTCATAGTTTCAAAACCCTCTAAAACCACTAAAAGGAGATTTTTGATGAATAGGCCTCCACAAGGCAGATCAGCGCATCTCCCATTGACTTCTATAGGACCTCATCAACTTGTGGAGGCTTATTAAAGGTCGGTTAAAGGGTTTTTGAGGTTTTTGAAACCACGACTAACCTCGCAAACTATAAAACCGTAATTGCCATTGAATTTATTAAAAGTTCTGATTATAAAAAGTACAAAAAAGTACAAAAAAGGTTTCACAATCTGGAAAACCTCTAAAACCTCTGAAAATTTTAGTTTTTTTTTGGACAATTCATACTGGACAAAAATCAGAAAACCTCTAACATTCTGATTAGATTAAAAAAGATTAGATAAAAATGGTCCAATAAGATCAGAGCTGCTCACTTTGACTTCTATAGGACCTCGACAACTTTTACGTGCCAAAGTTTTGCCTTCGGGATTTTCATGGTTTTAACATTTTCTTGAATCTCTAATTTTTAGAACTTTTTAGAAATATAGGAAAACCAAAATTTTTTTGAGATTTGTGGGGAAAAAAATACGAAATTATAAATGCCCCCCTCCTTTTGCATTTTTGCATTGGAGGTTTTTCTGGGTTTTACACTTAGGGGGTTATTTACTTAGGGATTTTTATAAAAACGGATGTAAAATTCAGAATCAGAAAATCCGGCATCTCAGACCTGTCAAGGTTGCATATAAGTCAATGGGAGATGTCCCAATGATTTTTTGATGTGTGCTGAGTTTCGTGCAATACCCCGAAGTTTTTGGAGTATCTGGGAAAAAAGAAAAAGAAATCTGAGTTTTCAGGCGAAAATCCCAAAAAACTATGAAAACCTGTTTTTTCTCGCAAAGCAAATTTTCAAGAAAATGTAAGAATAAATAAGCGTAAAAACCTGAGTGGATTTGATCGCAGTTTGTATCAGAAAATGCTGGGATAAAATCGTACTTTGATAAATAACCCCCTTAATGAAACTTAAATTTTTAGAGCTTTTAAGAAATATAGGAAAACCACAAATATTTACAGATTTGTGGAAAAAATAGAAATTCAATTGTTATTAAATGGGCCCCATATTGCCAAATATCAAATAAGCTACAAATGTAAGGTTTACTTTATTTTTACTTATACGCATAGCAACTATTTATAGATCCTGGAAGTAATACAATTTGCTTATATTTCCTGCTTTTCACAACTGGAAATCAAGTACATTACCCTGCTCGTTAACTGAAAATGCCATGCCTAGATCTAATTTGTGCAAAGTTAATTAGTTCAACTAAGTTGTATTAGCATGAAGTGTTGCTAGACCAAATGAATGGACGTGCCTGTAAATAATCAGTGGGGGATTCTAAATAAAGAAGAGAAGGTGAAAGGAAATGACAATCACGGAGCCAGCAAAATAGAAGTGACAGAGAAGAGGGTAAGCAGCTGTGTTCCCAGCAGATTATTATTTGTTATAATGATTGTTTGCCTCTTTATTGGGGCCTTGTTTATCCAAAGGACCATTTTACTGATGAGACAAAACAAAATTACGCATAGCACTGGATATAACAGTCTGTGAAACAGTGAATCATATGCTAAACATACCTGCTTGATTAATATAACTAATACCAGTGAATGCATAGAAAACAAGCTTTCTGTTTTAATATGATTGTAGTGTAAATATATTTCTATCAGTGACTCGAGACCAATATACCTTATTAGAGATGACATATTTGTATCATGATATATGATATATTTGTCATGGGAGCATCATTTAGTGAGAAAATTATTTTTTTAAAGCAGTTCTATTTGTATTGTGCATAGTTATAGGAACTATTATCTGGAATGCTTGGGATCTGGGGTTTTCCATATAAGGAATCACTCTGTAATTTGGATCTCAATACTTTAACTCTGCTAATAATCATTGAAACACAATATGATTGATGCAGCTTGGTTACCATCAAGTACAAAGTACTTTTTTTTATTACAAAAATGAGAATTATTTTGAATAAATAGAATTATTTGTTTAAAATGAAGTCTATGGGAAATGGCCCTCCTGTAATTCAGAGCTTCTTGATAATGAGTTTTTGGATAAGGGATCCAGTGCATTCACTTGAAAACTGTTCAGCTTTCCACTTGGTCCACACTTTCCAATCACTGTTTAATTTTCCCAGTATAGACTCTTGGGACCCAAAGTCTTCCAGATAATGGATCTTTCCATAATTTGGATTGCCATACCTTAAATATACTTTAAAAACATGTAAACATGAAATAAACCCAATAGGCTGGTTCTGCTCCCAATAAGAATTAATTATGTCTTAGTTTGGATCAAGTACCAGTTACTGTTTTATTATTACAGAGAAAAAAGAAAATCTTTTTGGATTATTTTATTATAATGGAGTCTATGGGAGATGGCCTTTCCGTAATTCGGAGCTTTTCGTGATGACCGGTTTCTGGATAACGGATCCTATACCTGTACTACTACGAATACTACTACTCTTGTGTCTGTTTTGTGTCTATTTTGTTTTGATTTAACCAATTTTGGGCAACTTGCTTGATTTTATGTTCTCCATTTTCTTGCTAGCAATATTCTAGCCACTGCTTGGATAGGAAATGTTCGTTTTCAGTGTGAATTAAGCTTTCCTTCTGTGGTAAAATTGCTTTGGGGCATGTCTCCCATGTAGGGTACATATTCCCTATATGTTTACAGCTAGCTCATTTTTGATCTGCTTCTTTGAAATGTTATAATTCTATTCAGTTTTATACCCCTGGACTTGCTGGTATACGAATTGGCAGGACCTGTCATTTATTATGGATGATATTGTGTTAGGAGACATTGACAATTTTTTCATTTTTGACATTTGTTAGAGGCCTATTTATCAAAATTCAAATTTGTGTAATATTAGTTTATTTCTACTTTGAATAAACCCACAAAACTCATATGTTTGCTTATTTATTAAAGGAAAACAATACTCCCAATGTAACAATCTCGTTATCGGGAACCTTGCTTAGAGATGGGTACACTCCGAATGCACAGGGGATCCCTGCGGATTCCGGTGTTCACTGACGGCCTTTTGGGGCCCTGGGCTTTCTGCTGATGAAAACAAAAGGGAAAGTGCGTAACAAAACAACAAGTCCGTAAATGAGTTACCAGCAAGGATTTAGAAGAGATGTGGTCGAGAATCAGGCAAAAAGTTCAAGGCAGGCGGCAGGAATCGAAGCCAGAAGTCGAGCAGGAGTCAAAACTAGGGATGGGCGAATTTATTCGGCAGGCGTGAATTTGCGGCGAATTTGCGCGATTCGCCACCAGCGAATAAATTCGCAAAAAAAAAAAACGCCATAAAAACGGCGCAAATTCACCCATCACTAGTCAAAACCAGAAAAACAATCTTAGAGTAAACCCTTCGGCTGGAACAGTAAACTGGAACCTAGCTTGGGCACTTTCAAAATGGAGACTTAGCCCTTTAAAGAAGATTTGGAGCCAAGTTTGAATCCGACGCCTCATTGTGACGTCATGACGCTCAGCCTTACGACACCAGTGTCAACCCGGAAGTACGCGCCTGCGCACTGACAGCCTAGGAGGGACGCGCCGGGAGGTAAGCAATCTCCCGGTGCGTCTTACACCCAAAGAATGCAATATATTGCATGAAACAGCTCATATGTAAAACCCTGCTTCATATAAATAAACCATTTTCATAATAATATACTTTTTTAGTAGTATGTGCCATTGGGTAATCATAAATATTAAATTGCCATTTTAAAAAATAAGGGCCGTCCCCTAGGATCATAGGATTCACGGTGCACACAAACAAACCAAACAAACCATACATGTTAGGTCACATGAGTTCTGTCTTTTGCTTACTGACAAGCAATACAGCTTATATGACAGGCAGAACTCATTTACTGGTGATAATTTCAAATGAACCCTAAGCTTTGCTTCTCAACAGCCGCACAGAGCATACTGAGCTTGTGCGTGTAACAGATATTCCTAACAATATCCAAGATGGGGAGCTGCTGTGCACACATTTTAAGGCCTGGATCCGTACTGTTATAGAGAAGTTTAAGCTTTTAGATGGTGCAATATGTTTAATATATAAAATATGGCATTTCTTGCCATATGCATTTTTAGAGTTAAAGGAAAACTATACCCCCCAAACAATGTAGGTCTCTATAGAAAGATATTGCATAAAACAGCTCATGTGTAAAACCCTGCTTCATGTAAATGAACCATTATCATAATAATATACTTTTTTAGTAGTATGTGCCATTGGGTAATCATAAATAGAAAATTGCCATTTTAAAAAATAAGGGCCGCCCCCTGAGATCGTAAGATTCACTGTGCACACATACAAACCACATGTAAGGTCACATGAGCCAATTAACAGACAAAGTTCTGCCTTTTGCTTCCTCACTTCTTCCTGTTACAGTTAGTGTTGTAGTATTTCTGGTCAGGTGATCTCTGAGGCAGCACAGATAGAGTCACGAAATGGTGGTTCAAGGCAGGAGATGTAAAAGGGCAATATTTATGTAAATATATATTCCAGTTTGGTAAGATTCTTTAATATGTCATTTAATTTGATATAAACTATCTGTTGCTTAAGTATTCATTTTTGGGGTATAGTTTTCCTTTAAGTTCTTCTTTGGACTTTTTGGTATCTGTCATGAAAATAAATGAATGGAAATGACATACGTTCCTAAAAAGAAATCTACCGGCATAGAATGAAGAAAGAATGGAGTTGTATTTTTTTTAGCCTTTCTAAGTATATGGGGCAAATTCACAAACCTCCGTAAATTCGCCAGCGACGATCCAAAGTTGCATCCAGGGCGCCGTACATTGGCGAAGTTTCGCCAGCGTTATTGTGGCAAGCGAAGCGAAGTTGCGCTAGCATTGGCTAATTTGCATACAGTGGGAAGTGAAAGTACAATATATGTATATGTTGCAGTAAATATAACCAGCTGGAAGGGTCTTACTCTTTGTGACTCCATTTTGTTTATAATGTGAAACAAGTATATGTTATACATCATATCTTCTATTCTTGATATAACTTGTTTTAAAATAAAATATGATATTGTTATATAATTGCACTATATGGTTTCTGTTGCTACTGTTTAAGATGTGGATATAAAGCAGCCTATTAAATTGTTGATCAAAAGATACAATAATGATATAATTATGGTGAGATGCATTTTAACATAGGAGCATTAGAAACAAACTATTCTTTAGACAATTAGATTGCCAGATACAGTTATAATTTTGCTGTGCCATTCATTAGTGAGTGGGAGAAAGCTAATGTTTCCTTTTGAATGCTTAATGAGAAAACTTTTAACAGGAATATTAGCTCAGAAAGAATATGATGACATGATTTCTAAGGTGGTAATAGGAGGCTATCAACTTTTCTGGAGATGGACAAATGCGGTGGTTGAATAATGTATAATTGTAAACAAGGCCCTAGGGGCATATTTGTTGTTTTGCTCCTGTGGTTCTCTTAGGAAAAGTAATCAAAATTAAAATGGAAAATAATGGAAAATGCTTCACCTAAAACCTACCGAGGTACAATGTTAGCCTATGGGGAAGGTCCCCATAGGCTTTCTAAGTATTTTTTTATCGAAGGAAAATCGTTCGATCGATGAATTAAAATCCTTCGAATTGTTTGATTCGAAGGATTTAATCGTTTGATCAAATTATTTTTTCCAACGACCGTTCGAACGAACGAATTGCGGTAAATACTTCGACTTCGATATTTGAAGTCCAAGGATATTACTTCAACGGTCGAATATCGAGGGTTAATTAACCCTCAATATTCGACCAATAGTAAATGTGCCCTCCTGCATTGCAGCTGTAGTAATTAAATCAACATAAAGGTATCTCATTTGTGTGTTAAAAAAAGGGGGAGAGAGTGATTGGCGTATAATTCAAGCCTTCACTAATCAGCAGAAATTCCTACTAACAGAACAATCGTTATCATTACTGCATGGAATAATTTTTCAGACGGCCTCTCTTCCTTGCTCCTCCCTTCCAGTGTCTCAGATACTCCAAATAGGGATTAAAATTAGAAAATCCCAATAGTGTAATACTGTCTAATTATTTAAAAGTTTAAGGGCAGAGACACACGCGAAGATTCAGGGAGATTACGTGCCTGGTGACAAATCGCCTCTTCTTCTGGCGAATAATCTCCCAAAAAGCCTTCCCGTTGGCTAAAATCTAAATTGCCAGTGGGATGGCACTAGGAGCGCTTTGTTTTCCAAAGTTGCCCGAAGTTGCCTCACGAGTTAAGGTGACCATACACGGGCCGATAAAAGCTGCCGACAGACCGTGTCGGCAGCTTATTGGCCCGTGTATGGGGCCCCCCGACGGGTTTCACCGATCGAGATCTGCCCGAAAGTCGGCCAGATCTCGATCGGATGGGACGAAAAATCCCGTGGGATCGCGCCCGCATCTGTTCGTTGATGCGGCCCCGTGATCCGACCCCCATTTCCCATGCCTTAGGATCCGATCATTGGGCCCTAGGGCCCACGATCGGATCAGCCCGATATTGCCCACCTCAAGCTGGGCATATCGGGGAGAGATCCGCTCGTTTGGCGACATCGCCAAACGAGCGGATCTCTCAGTGTATGGTCACCTTTACCCAGTTTTTATTTTTACAGTGAACAAATCCTTTAAGGCATTGTCTCCTAATAAATAATAACTTACCATGGAATCTTGTATGGATATTTATTAAAGAATACATCAACAATCAATATTTTTACAATCACTTTTATAGTGACATGACAAACAGCTACGGTACTTGGCAGTATTAGGATAATTATTATAGTTATTAGGGATGTAGCGAACGTCGGAAAAAATGTTCGCGAACATGTTCGCGAACGTCCGGACAAAAATGCGAACGGTTCGCGAACGTTGCGAACCCCATAGACTTCAATGGGAAGGCGAATTTTAAAAGCTAGAAAAGACATTTCTGGCCAGAAAAATGATTTTAAAGTTGTTTAAAGGGTGCAACGACCTGGACAGTGGCATGCCAGAGGGGGATCAAGGGCAAATATGTTTCTAAAAAATCCATTGTTGACACAGCGCTGCGTTTTGTGCTGTAAAGGGCAGAAATCACACTACGTCACTCAGGTGGTGTTTCTGGAGACGGTATTATTATTGATATTTAGACAGAATGTGAAAAAGCTCACACAGCTAGGTGGCAGTGGTTTGAAGAACACACTGGGCAAATAATGCCTGCAAGGTCAACGTATACACTACAGCAGTGGATACGGAATATATTATTGCTGCTTGGAAAACGTCACTCAGGTGGTGTTTCTGGAGACAGTATTATTATTGATATTTAGACAGAATGTGAAAAAGCTCACACAGCTAGGTGGCAGTGGTTTGAAGAACAGATGCAGATGAGAGATCAGCAGCAGGACAGACAGCTGCCCACAGCAGCTACATACAGAGCACTGCAGTAGAAGGTAGATTACTAGCCAGCAAAGCTACCTAACCTAAAATGTCCCTCAAATCCCTGCAGAGTTCTGTCCCTACAATACAGAGCAGTATCAAGTAGATTACTAGCCAGCAAAGTTACTATCAACTGTCCCTCAAATCACTAACAGCTCTCTCCCTACACTAGCTCTTCCAAGCACACACAGGCAGAATGAAAAAACGCTGCAGGGCTTCAGTTTATATATGGAAGGGGAGTGGTCCAGGGGGTGTGGGGGTGGTCCAGGAGGGAGAGCTTCCTGATTGGCTGCCATGTATCTGCTGGTCTGGGGGAGAAATGGCAAAAAAAAGCGCCAGCTAAGGCGAACCCAAATTGGCGAACGTTGCGTTACGTTCGCGAACATTCGGCGGACGCGAACGGTCGATGTTCGCGCGAACAAGTTTGCCGGCGAACAGTCCGCGACATCCCTAATAGTTATGCACCACTCTGTTTCCAGCAGTAATTGACTGCTTCAGAATTACCATACCAAGTGGAAACTACTCCAGCACTGAAAACATTCATTAACTCGAGATCGAAGAGCATTTTAGGTTTGCCGCTCTTCTATCGTGTAAAACTGCCAAATAAATGGGGTCACATCTTATGCTGATCATTGGCTTTATTTATATCTGGAATTACTAGTGTCATTTCTATAAGAATATTAATATTTTGAGTTTTTTTAATCCCTGAAAACATTTTCTATTTGGTGAAGAAATTGAAACTCCAGACTGCCAAGTAATGAGACTGCTTGTTGTGAGACAAAACTGAAATTGCATATGACCTTTCTCACCCATCAATTTTTTATCAATCATGGTCGAAAAGACGTGTGTGTTCAGAAAATATGATTTTTATACCAATAAACTAGCACAGAAAATGTGATTTGTAACCCATATGTTAATAAAAAAAGAATTCCATTTAAAGCTGGTTATGCAAAAGATATTTTCATAAGGGATGCACCGTATCTAGAATTTGATTTGGGATTTTGGCTAAATTTGAGACTTTTTCAGCAGTTGATCCAAATGCAAACGCTATGAAAATGATGAACGAATATTTAAATAAGGGTTCAGGATTTGGATTCAGGTTTGGATTCGGGTTCAGGATTTGGACAAGTGGAGCATTCGGGATCTGGATGTATCCATAAAATATGTATTCCGTTCATCCCTAATTTTTATGGACTTTTATAAAGTTAATAAATAATGTGATGATCTGAAAATAGACAGGAGGAATGTGACTGAAAAATAAAAAATTAAAAAGAGTTTTGTTAAAGGGTTGTTTTAAAACAGAGAAAACAATTGTGCTGATTCAATTAAAGCAATTTATTTTTAAATATTGCAGCACAGCGACTACACTTTGTTTTTCTGCTCTTTGTTCTTCTTATTAAGTTTTTACTGCCTTTTTCAAAGGATACCCATTACCCGCCCCCGTGTTATTATAGAACTGAACATTAAAGAAATTCTTTTAAAACAATTTAATTCTGCTTCCTATATGTTTTGAAAAAGCTTTTATCTAATATGATTGGATGCATTTTCCATTGAATTACATTACATATTAGAGCTGTGTAATAAAATATATAGCTAGCATTATTATTTATGAATTCTTAGGACAGCTAACTTTGCACAAACGTGTTTCCCCCAGACTGTATATTCTTAAAGGGCATGTAAAGGCAAAATAATAAAATCCCATTTTTACTTTCTTTAATGAAAAAGAAACCTATCTCCAATATACTTTAATTAAAAAATGTGTACCGTTTTTATAAGAAACCTGACTGTATGCAGTGAAATTCTCCCTTCATTTACTGCTGTGGATAGGAATTGTCAGACGGTCCCTAACTGCTCTGCAGGGAAACAATCATATTTATGAATTCAGCCATGCAGAACTCAAGCAGCTTTGTTTATGACGATCCCTAAGCAGCCCAGACCACACTGAGCATGTGCACAGTCTTGGGGGCCCATGCACTAAGTTCGAGTGAAGGAATAGAGGAAAAATTGTTTGCATTTTAAATGGTTTTTTTGGCTACTTCGACCATCGAATTGGCTACTTCGACTATGACCTTCGAATCGAATGATTCGAACTAAAAATCATTCGACTGTTCGATAGTCGAAGTACTGTCTCTTTAAAAATTTCTTCGACCCCCTAGTTAGCCACCTAAAACCTATCGAGGCCAATGTTAGCCTATGGGGAAGGTCCCCATAGGCTTGCTAACGATTTTATGATCGAAGGATAATCCTTTGATCGATGGATTAAAATCCTTTGAATCGTTCAATTCGAAGGATTTAATCGTTCGATCGAACGATTATTCCTTCGATCGTTCAATCGAATGAATTGCGCAAAATCCTTCGACTTCGATATTCGTAGTCAAAGGATTTTAATTCGGCAGTCGAATATCGAGGGTTAATTAACCCTGATATTCGACCCTTGATACATCTGCCCCCTAGTCTTGCAAAGATGTTTAACAAAGTTACAAGCTGGTGACCCCCTGTGGCCAACTTTGAATGCATAAATTATTTGATTAGGCTTGTGGTGCAGTAATGTTTATATCTAGTATACAAAATACAGCATTTCTAGCCTAATTCTATTTTAGACTTTACTTCCCCTTTAAACACAGATACAGAGTTGAACAGCATATGTGAACCCCTGTTACTGCCCTGCTCTCTCATACATTCCTTCATAGCACAGCCTCAGAAATAGATTTTGCTGTGGATTGCACATAAAGGGTCATTTTGGTGAATCGGAAGCAGTTGCATTTGCTATTAATAAGGGCACAGGAATATTAGGGGGTCTTGCTTGCAAAGATCTTACATTCATAGGGGATTATTTATCAATGTCTGAATTTATTTCAATATATTTTGCTACAAACTCTGATCAAATCTGCTCAGGTTTTTTACGCTTATTTATTATTAAATTTTCCAGAAAATTTGCTTTGTGGAAAAAAACAGGTTTTTAAGTTTTTCTTAGGATTTTTCATCCGATTTTCAGAATTTTTTCTGCTTTCACTTGAAAACTCTGATTTTTGTCTGAAAACTCCGAAACTTCGGGGTATTGCACGAAACCCAGCGCACATCAAAAAATCATTGGAACGTCTCCCATTGACTTGTATGCAACCGCAACAGGTCTGAGATGCCGGATTTTCTGATTCGGACTTCCATCCTCGGGGTTTAATAAATTCTGAAAAAAGTCAGATTTAATAAATAAAAATCACAAATTTTTCGTAATTTTTGCATTCGGAGTTTAGTAAATAACCCCCTAAATGATAGCATTATGTGCTCTATGTACTGCAAAGCCAGGCACATTGTGTCTCCTCAACCTCGTTGAAGCTTTTAGCTTTCATTAGCTATCAAATTAGCACAATACCACTTCCTCCATTAAGATGTTCATTTATCCACCAGTAGCTTTAGCTAAATTGACTTTTTCTATTGTTTACAACCTAGGAAATTTCCACTTGGTTTAATAATCATAGCAAGAGGAAGATGGGAGTCAGACAGCTAATATTCTGACAATATTGTCAAACTCCTTATAAACATCCTACAAACAAGTGGTATAATGAAAGTACAGGAGTGTAGAACTTGAGGAGTTGTTGCAGAGTTTGCTGCCATACTGCTTCTCATATATCCCGAGCTCTAACACCTCACAAAGCAAAATGGAGTTTGACAGCAATTGAACACATTCTGCCAAAATTATACACGTATCTGCATTAGTGATGCCAAAACACTTTTATAACTCTTAATGCAACAATTTTGTTTTAAAGACTTTTTTTGTCTCAGCGAGACATTGTTGTGGAAAAATCTTCCACAGCAGATTTTTGCTGCAGTTCCGCAAAAAAAATCGCTGATGGCAAAGTACGGAGTTTTGCTTCTAGATTATATTCTAGATTATATTTATCTGACCTTTAATTTTAATTATGCATAGTAAATGAACAGAAGAAAGCCATCAATGGTGGACTCCATAAAGCTGCCAGCAAGAGAGAGACAAGTAGTAGTAATAACTACAAATGCTGAGATTATTCAAGATATTATGCATGTTATATTTAAATCCTGAACTCATTGATATATGCAACCTATTCAGATTGAATGCAACCAACAATGATTTGAAGCATTATCTGGAAATCGTTTATCCAGAAAGCTCTGAATTACGGAAAGGCCATCTCCCATAGACTCCATTTTCAAATTATTGAAATTGTAAATTGTACAGGTATAGGA
The DNA here is from genome assembly GCF_017654675.1 of Xenopus laevis. Taxonomy (NCBI): domain Eukaryota; kingdom Metazoa; phylum Chordata; class Amphibia; order Anura; family Pipidae; genus Xenopus; species Xenopus laevis. The sequence goes on from NC_054374.1 coordinate 143,016,356, forward strand.
TCCATCATCCAGAAACCCATTATCCAGAAAGCTCAGAATTACGGAAAGGCCATCTCCCATAGACTCCATTATAATCAAAAATTCAAATTTTTTCTCTGTAACAGTAAAACAGTACTTGATCCCAACTAAAATATATTTAATCCTTATTGGAAGCAAAACCAGCCTATTGGATTTATTTTATGTTTACATGATTTTCTAGTAGATTTAAGGTATGAAGATCCAAATTACAGAAAGATCCCTTATCAGGCAACCCCCAGGTCCCTAGCCTTCTGGATAACAGGTCCCATACCTGTATTGCCTTTTTCTCTGTAATAATAAAGTATCCTGTACTTGTTCCAAACTAAGATATAATTAAAGGAGAAGGAAAGCTATATTGGCAATAGATTAGCCACAATAGTGCAAGCTAGAACATAATTTTTATTCTTTAGAATACTTTACCAAACCTGAGTAAAAAGCTCTAGACACTGTCTCTGTTTGCTTAGGATAGCAGCTGCCATATTGGCTTTCTGTGACATCACTTCCTTCCTGAGTCTCTCCCTGCTCACTTATAGCTCTAGGCTTGATTAGCCATAAGTAGATCTGAAAGATTCTTATGCTTTGTGCTTGATCCCTTACTTGAAAGTTAGTACCTCTTTGAGACTAATGTATTTATTTTAAAAGTATTTGAACAGTTATTATTCCACACAAATGAGGCAATTAAAGTAGTTCTATAATTTGTCAAGTTAATAGTGTGTAGTACAGATTTACATTTGCCGGTTCAAGAGGGATGGCTGCTTTATGTAATCTAGGCAATTTCTTCCTTTAATCATCTGCTGCAGTATTTTCCCTTTGTAAAGGGGAAGTGGTTGTGAATATCAGTGTTAAAATCTTTGTGTGTTGGGCGATTAAACACGGGTGGGAATGGACGTTGCCAGGAAACCTGTGATCTCACTATGAATAAACAGGAAACTGGAAGCATAGAAAGATGTATGATGAATGAACCACAGAAGACTTATGGCAAGAAAAACAATCTGATATGTCAGCTATTAGATTCAGGGAAATGTATATTATACATATCATTTACAGATTAACACTGTTATAGTTGAAATATCTGCTAGGATTCAGAACCCATCACTATGAGAGCAAATTGATAGTAATTTGTTGGAGTATGTTCTTATAAATCTTTTTAAAAAGAGTAATTTTAGCCAGAGATCAATATGACGGCATGTTGAGTTGATATGATAAATCCAGCCATGGTTAAAGTGCTGGATAACCCTGATAATATATACTCTGTAAAACAACACGCTTAGCAGGTACAGTTATGGTTCATAACCAGGTACTGTAAATATGAATGTTCATAAATCATCCATGTTGTAGAACCAGAGAACTCCTGTTTTTTTTTTTAAGGAAAGGTATGCTACTTCTACAACAAGAACACAGGGGCAATATATGCTGTATGTAGAAAATATACTTACAGAGTAGAGTATTAGGCTTTAATATATAGAAGGACAATGTTCCATAGGGTATGTTTATTGAAGATAAAAGGAGAAGGAAAGCTACAGAGGCATTTTATTGCCAATAGATTAGCTGCAATAGTGCAAGCTAGAATGCTATATTTATTCTGTAGAATGTTTTACCATACCTGAGTAAAAAGCTCTAGAAACTCTCTGTTTGTTTAGAATAGGAGCTGCAGTATTAACATGGTGTGACATCACTTCCTGCCTGACTCTCTCCCTGCTCTGGGCTCAGATTACAGTAGAGAAGGGAGGGGGGGGGGGAAGAGGAGCAAACTGAGCATGCTCTTGCCCAGGGCAATGAGATTTAAGATGAAGGTAGGAAGTCTGATACAGAAGCCCATGTGTACACAATAAAAGTAAAGAAATGCAGTGTTTCTTTTGACAGGGGACTCAGAGCAGCATTACTTTGGGGGTTTACTGGTATATTTAGATGGACCTTTCTGATAAGGCTTACTTAGTTTTAACCTTTCCTTCTCCTTTAAAGTTTAATCTGAAAATCCAGAAAAATTTTACTTTTTTCACTATAAAACTCAAATTTTTAAAGGAAATCCGAATATCTTTAACCCGTCGAGGTCCTGTAGAAGTCAGTGGCAGAGGTTCCTATACTAATTTGAAGTTATTATGGTCTGCGATGGGTTTAGTACGATAATATAAATATCTGCCGCATCAAGCATTTTGGGCGTTACACTTGAAAAATTTGGATTTGTCAAGCTTCAATCCAAAAAAGTTGCAGGATTTGAATTAGAGTTTTTTTTAATGATAAATAAGGTCAAATCATGGATTGAAGTTTAGTCAGAAAATTGGGATTTTAGCAAATAACCCCCTGAATGTTGCACTAGAAATACTGTGAACACCTTAAAATTTGTGGTTTTCTGGCATCAAATCTGTAAAAATTTTACGATTCAGATTTTTTCATAATTTTATGAGTCTTTTCCTGCACCAGATTTTTGTTGAGTAAATGTATTGATAAATACAGTAAAAAAGTGCACAAGAGTTTTGTCAATGTGGTTTTAAGTAAATAGTGAGAAATTTTCAGGTTTTAGTAAATAACCCCCCTTAATAAATCTCAAATTTTTAGAGCTTTTTAGAAAAATAGGAAAACCACAAGTTTTTTGAGATTTGTGGAAAAAATGTAATTAAATTTTTGTAAATGGCCCCCTTAGTGTCAGTGCCATTCAGCGGTAACAATCCACAAAACAATAACAATCAGATATGATTCAAAAATATTTTTTTTGCACAGGGACTGACTTATTAAATTATTGTATTGGCTACTTAGGGGCCCATTTATGAAGCCTCAGATTTATACTAGTCTAGTTTTAAAGAGGGAAAAGTCCATCTTTAGAGGGAAAAAAAAAACTTAAATTCTTCAAAATTTATTATGCTCCAAAGTTGCTAAAGATCTGAATCTGAAAATACTCCAGCTAAAACCTGTCATAATCATGTAGAAGATTCGTTCGGGTTTTTATTTGATTTTCCGAATTGTTTGAGTTTTTCTGCAGCAAAAAGTCGCATTATTCAAATTGACGCTCAATTTTGTCCCAATGCTTTTTTTGCGCTGAATTTTATATGAGAAAAAATATTGATAAATTAAGGGAATTTGGGTTTGGTAGTTTGGTCAGATTTTTTTTTAAAACAGAGTGAGAAAAAGTTGAGTTTTAGTAAATAACCCCCTGAATGTTAACAGGTAAAAAAAAAAAAAAAAAATATAATAATGGACACATGTTCATGAATACAATCAGAAAGAAAAAATAATGTCAGTTACTATAAAAATAATTTTTCCAGTGATTGTACATTCAAAAAAGTCTTTCTATGGAACTAATGAGAAGCTTCCAGGCTAATAATGGAATTCTCTTTTTCATTGTTGAGATGAAGCGTTTCTTTGATACTGAAAAATTTGAACATGTGGTTAGCGAAGGCTTGGATACAATATCTTGGATACAATGTTCAAAATCACCTTACATCTGAAATAAAAAATGGAATACCGTTGTTATAAAATATACAGAAAAGTGCAATATAATATACAGTAACAGACAATTCTGTTACAGTATATAAATATGTAGTCTGTGTGGAGATTCTGTCAATCCCTGGCCAATAGGTTTTTATTATTATTATTATACTGATATGTGGATTATATTATATAAAACAGAGTAGGAATGTTGAATCAGAGCTCTTATGAGCTATGCTGCTGTGTGTTTTATTACTTTCTGATTCATTTTTATCATCTTATATATGTGTTCCATGTAATCAATACTTTAGCTCTCTTACAGGCTAATAATACTTCTTTCATATTGTCATATACTTGCTTTTTTGCTGTAGAAAAAACATTAATGCCTTTTCATTGTTTCCAATGTAGTTGGCGAAATTTCGGTTTTCAATCGGTTTTGTGAATTTTCATTGAATTGGAATGGGCCACTTTCGCTTCTCACTAGTGATGGGCGAATTTGGGGCGTTTCGCTTTGCTGAAAAATTTGTGAATTTCCTGCAAATTCCACAATTCCATGCCTCTAGAACATGTGGGGGCCTATTTATTAAAGGTTGAATTGTTGTGGTTTTTAGAGGTTTTCAAAACCACCATTAAACTCATTTCCATGAATGTCATTCAAAAGATCCCAAATGAGAAAGCGCAAACGAGAAAAAAGTCACATAAAATGAGCAAAAACAGCAACTTTTTTCAACGATAACTAAGACTTTTTCATATTGTCGCACAAAAGCGAGTGACAAAAACCTCAAAAATCATGAAGCAAAGAAAGATCTTTCAGTTGTATTCCCATTGACTTTTATATGACTTCGACAGGCTGTAGCTGGAGTATTTTCGGATTTGGAATTGTTGCAGTTTTGTTGCGCAATAAAGCCATAAAATTCTGGCTTTTTTCCGTGACTTTTTTGGGTTGTTGGTGCCAAAAAACCTGACCCGAAAAAGTCACTGTTTACAAAATTGGCCCCATAGTATTCTATTATACAATATAATTCTTCAATTCTTTTCTTTATTATGTTGGCTGAAATAATCGGCCATAGCTGTAACGTTGTGTGTTAAGTATTGGCACTGAGGGGCAAATTTAACTAAATAACCCTCGATATTCGACTGTCTAAGTTAAATCCGAAGTCGAAGGATTTAGCGCTAATCGTGTTCGACCAAAAAAAGATAGCTAACATTGACTTCAGTAGCTTTTAGGTGGCGAACTAGGGGGTCGAAGTTTTTTTGTAAAGAGACAGTACTTCGACTATCGAATGGTCGAATAGTCGAACGATTTTTAGTTTGAATCGTTCGATTCGAAGTCGAAGGTCGAAGTAGCCCATTCGATGGTCGAAGTAGCCAAAAAAAACATTTGAAATTTGAAGTTTTTTTCCTCTATTCCTTCACTCGAGCTAAGTAAATGGGCCCCTGAATGTCATCATTAGAAAAATATATGGCGATGGTGTATTTAGGGCTGCGTAAAATATTTTTACAATAAAGTCAATGAATTTCTATTAACTGATTAAAGAAAAAATGAGCAAAATGCAAAACTTACATCTCCTGCTCTTAGTGATTGCAGTGTCTTTGTTAAAAGCAATTTGTGCATGTTAATGTGTGTGCTTTGTAAGTGTGGTAATTCATTGTGAAGGTGTCCAAACACAATTCTGTAGATTACATTGTATAGACACAAATCTGTAGACAGAGGGGACGAATACTGAATAGATACATACTTTGTCCTTGAATTTCAAACCTAATTTGGAACCTCCAGATCAGTTTATTATATTTAATCTTTTTTTCGATCTCACCCTTTATTTGACAACTTTATCTTTCATCCAACCAGCCAGAAATAAGTTAACTCAGTAATAAAATTTGCATGCAGTTTAATATTTCAGGTTTATTTTCATACAGTGAGGATATCCATAACATACAAATTTTACTTTCTGGCTCTAAGTACATTGAGGTTTATATATTTTTTATAGCTACTTCCCTTACATTCATCTGTTTAAAAACTTAAAAGCCATGCATCTTATTACAAATATTTTCAACAAGCAGATATTTGGAATTTACAGTTCTTTTACCTGAACAAAATTGAGTTAAAGCTTCACTACTGGGAGGCTATTTTGTCTGTTTATGCCAAAGGCACTGAAATTAGATGATGCGCTTCATCGGGCAGAAACCCCAAAATAATTTAGAGTACAGTATACTTTTTGCACTCTGTTCGGGATGATTATTATTGTGAAAAGATATAAACAAGCCTGGTATTTTTTAACAGAGGAAAATAAACACTGATGCTCTTTAAACACCATTACAAATAAGAATAAATATAAAATTAGGTTTCTCAGATCTCGGTTACTTTCAAATTTTAAAACTGGTGAATTACTTAACATAAATACCCTGTGCAGGCGGTATTCCCAAATAGAAAAGCAGGCTGCAATAAAATGGAAAAATAAGATGCAGTTTGTGTTGCCACAAGCCCTTCTCTTTGAATTGCATCTAAGACCTGTATTGTGCCTTTGGGGAAAATTCAACAGAGAATTATATTTTCCCTTGTGGAAAGTTGTATAAATACATTTCGCATTAAGGAAAGGCTAGCAGTAAGCTCTTGCATTATCATTAAAATTACATATGTCTGTTATTTTTCATTTAAAGAAATGGTTGGCCAGAACCAGGTCAAAAACCACCAAGGTGGGCTATCATTCAAAGAAGTACTTCTTTCGAAGTTTTTTTTGGGCTACTTCGACCATCGAATGGGCTTCTTCGACCTTCGACTACGACTTCGAATCGAAGGATTCGTAGTAAAAATTGTTCGACTATTCGACCATTCGATAGTCGAAGTACTGTCTCTTTAAAAAAAACTTCGACCCCCTAGTTCGCCATCTAAAAGCTACCGAAGTCAATGTTAGCCTATGGGGAAGGTCCCCATAGGCTTGCCTAACTTTTTTTTATCGAAGGATATTCGTTCGATCGTTGGATTAAAATCCTTCGAATCGTTCGATTCAAAGGATTTTATCGTTCGATTCAAAGGATTTTATCGTTCGATCGAAGGAATTATCTGCGCTAAATCCTTCGACTTCGATATTCAAAGTCGAAGGATTTTAATTCCTAGTCGAATATCGAGGGTTAATTAACCCATATACGCAGCATTATCTTTGGAAACACTATTTTAACAAACAAATAAACAAAATGAGTTTGGTATTTGAGTGCTGTCCATTGTGATAGTTCAAGGATTTCAAGGTAAGGGTGACAGGTCTTTAAAGGTCACTTTAATACAATATTTTCCCCTGGTAACTTTTAAATAAAAGCAGCAGAGTCTTTATATTTATATTTGAATATATTTATATTGCATATACTGTATGATATCTATATCTATATATATTTCCAAATAGATCCGCACTCACAGGTCTTATAAATTCAAAAAATATTTCATTGCATAGCGATCAAGGGACTGACGTTTCGGCCCTCTCCCAGGCCTTTCTTAAAGTGCCTATGTGGAGTGTGAACACATTCACAATCATATACAGTTTATGCTAGTGCAACAAGTAGCAAAATTATGAGTTTTTAAATTAAAAAAAGTCAGAGCAAACTAGAATCCGCAATTTGACCTTATTTATTAACAAAAAAGCATGATTTAATCGGATCGGGACAAACATGATAAAATCGAGTGAAAATCCAAATCGTATAAGTTTTTTTTCAGAATAGCTCGATTTTTTATGAGTTTTTCATTTTTCAGATTTTTGCCTGAAATACTGTAGTTGGATTTTCAGGCTAATTCCAGCGCAGACCACAGGAACTTCCAAATAGGATAGAGACCTCTCCCTAACCCTCGATATTTGACCCTTAGTAAATGTGCCCCTAGGTGTGGGATCCTCACCCTTGAATGTAGACAGAGGAAAAGACCTCAAACGAGACCATTGAACTAGTAGAAGGACACTGGATAGTTAGGAAGAGTAAAGGAAGCCAGAGAGACCACTGTTCTGCTTTAGAATTTTAGCCAAGTGACACCTCTAAATTTTTTACATAAAATGGGTCCTTCTATCAACATTTAGCAAAATCATTCATATGCACTGTTACAGCCAGGGTCTCTTGCAGAGATTGTTTTACTGTAATCTTGTGGTACTTGAATAGTTTTATTAAACTGTATTTAAATAGTGCTGATCTATTCTGAAGTGCTTTTTTGGCATGATATATCAGCGCCGGTAAAGCTTATAATTAAAGGTCTCTTTCACATAAACACCCTCTGACTGATGTTATCAAGATCCAGTGAACCTCCATGTATGTTTTTGGAGTTGGGGAGGAAACCCATGCAGACCATGGGGGAAAATATAAACTCATATAGTTACAGGTGTCTTGAACTGAACCATACCAACAGCTGTCCAGTGGTGTAACTAATGTGCATCGGGCCCCGCAGCAAAACAAATCTTTCGAGGGGCCCACCATCAGCCTATTCCTCACCCACCACTTGCCTAATCCCCAGCATGCCACTGTCCCATTCCTGCCCTGCATCACCCGTTCTGATGCCTCCCTGCTTCTTCTCTCCCCAGCGACCCCGCTGAAAGGTAGGCGAGCAGCTGGGAAGAGAAAGATTCATTTATAGTTTATTCCTCTATAGTTATGCTGCTGATGCAGTCCATATTGTATGTTTAGTTTTTAGGTGGAAAACCACAGTCCTCGTTATAATGTTGAGCAATTTTTTTGAAGGCAGTATATGAAAGGTACCTTACAAAAGTTATTAAACACTCCCAATAATCGTTGATGCTTACATCATACCCCACACCAGTGCTCTTCTTATTCCACACTTTTTGCTGAGCACCTTGCCATTATATTTTATTGATCTCCTGCTATTCCCTGAATTTTTTCTGCATACGCTCAGTACAGAAATGTAAGTGATCTAGAAAATATGGAAGTGTGACACTAAGAAGAGAGTTCATGGGCTGTTACATTTTTCAATAAAAGTGCCGGCCAGGGGAAGAAGGTAAGCAACTAGAAATACAGTGGAACCCCGAATGATTTTACCTTTCATTCTTCTTTAAAGTGGACCAGTCACCCAGACACAAAAATCTGTATAATAAAAGTCCTTTTCAAATTAAACATGAAATCCAATTTCTATTTTTTATTAAAGCATTCATAGCTGCTGTAAGCTCATTTAAAAATCTCAGCTGTCAATCAAATATTGTCGGCCCCTCCTCTATGCCATGGGCATAGAGGCGGGGCAGACAATTACTTTCACTTTCCATTCAGCACTTTCTAGATGTCACTGCTCTCCCCACATCCCCCCGTTCTCTTTACCATTTAATTGTGTAGCCAGGGCATGGGGATGGACATCGGGTCCCCCATTCTGGTGCACAAACAAGATTCTGAGATGATGCAAGACTTGCCTTAATAACCGTGTCCACAAAATGGCTCCTACCTGCTTGCTATAATTATGAATTCCCAGACTGAAGGAAACAAGATTCCAATAATTTACATAGTGTAATTAAAGTTCATTTTGCTTGACTAATGTGATAAAAAGGATTTTGAATATTTTTTTTGGGTGATGGGTCCCCTTTAAAATTTGTAGTATTTAACTAAAATTGAATGCACAATAATTAGGTTGTTTTACCTTGTTTCTGTTTGTATAAATATTGAGAACACAAACCACTCAGAATCCATCAGACAAGACATTTCGCATTGTCATTCACTCCATTTTCCATAATTTAATCAGCTATAAATTCTCAGCTATGAATTCTCTGCTAATAATTGTGCTATTATAAATGGAAGAAAGATACTTACCATAGTTTAAAATATGAATTGCCAGATAATGGAATGCAGTAAACTGAATGCAAATGAACTGCCAAAGTGTATAAAAGGATAAGGGGGAAAAGAGAGATTTCATTTCATACCTTTATTGTTAAGTTAAAATAGATGAAAATTGATAGGATATATGGGTAGCCACAGGGCTGAGATAAAGTAGTACAATACAGATACAAGAGGGAGATCTAGTCTACTGTCTTGCAAATTATTATGGGGAACTTTTTAAATGAAGAATAGAGGAGTTAGTATATGATTAATAGGAATGGAATGAATCCTATATCATAAACCTTGATATTTTTCCCTTTATTATATATTGCGCTATACCACTACCATTAATTCATAGGGGGCAGCATGTTTCTCTTTGGTTGTGCCTGTCCCTGAATACTATAAAGTGTCAGGAGTGGTGTAAGGAGTCTAGTTGGAACCATATGGGAGTTTCAGTTCTTAGAAAGGAATTAGAAGGATGAAGTCTATGGAAGAATCAAGTCAATATTTTGTTAAGTGTATTCTCCTGGCACTGCTGCAAGTAATTGTTTTTGGTGACTTCCTGATCCAAAGAAACAAATCTCTGTTCACATCTGAACATTGATTTTTATGCTTGTTACAGATTTCTTAAATCTTATCTTTTTGACAAAAGCTGGTGGAAAAAACTCGATGGAAAAGAAAAAAGTCACAACACAAATCATTTTGCTCTTACAAGCTGAAGCACTCACATGATGACATGGAAAATATTGTTGCATTAAATAATACATACAGTATGGGGATTATTTATCAAAGTCCGATTTTATCTCAATATTTTCTGCTACAAACGCTGATGAAATCCGCTCGGGGTTTTTCCGCTTATTTGTTATTACATTTTCCCGAAAATGTGCTTTGCAGGAAAAAATCTGATTTTCACGAATTTTTCTGATATTTTATCCAATTTTCACAAATTTCATTCGATTTTCACAAATTTTTCGGATTTTTCACCCGAAACCTCAAAAAACGTTGGGGTATTGCACGAAACCCAGCGCACATCAAAAAATCATTGGGACTTCTCCTATTGATTTGCAACCTTGACAGGTCTGAGATGCCCGATTTTGAGATTCTGACCTTTCCATCCTTGGGGTTTAATAAATTCTGAAAAATTCATGATTTTTTAAAAGTCTGGTTTTATTGAAAAAAATCAATGAATTTTTCATGATTTTTGCATTCAGAGTTTGGTAAATAACCCCCCATGTGTATTTCAGAATTGTATGTTTTGTTACCTTTCTTGATATTTTTTCCCACTACTTGGTTTCTTCCAGGTTGAACCATAGATGGACAGGCTTTAAAAAGGTTGGGGAATGCAGTTTGTCTTGATTCTTATTGGGTAGGACTGTGAGGTCAACAATATGATCTATTAAGAAGTATATCAATTTCTTCAAAGTGTATGAGTCATTTCACCTCTTACCCCAACCACTCCTACTTGTGAACCATTTAAAGAACTGAACTAGAAAGCATACTGTTTATATCAGGAATGTTATGCCAGATCAGCGACTGAGGGAACCTTATTAAAAGTATCTCAATATTGCAACTCACAATGCATCTTTTGTATAGCCATATTATCCATTTAAAACAAAATCAATATCAAATTGGCATATTACATGTTTAAAAAACATTTCCTTTTGATGCGTGCTACAGTCTGCACTGGTTTCTATGGTACAGTAGCTGATCCTTTTATGAAATACAACTACACTGTGATGCATAGGTTTCTACACAATTTGGGAACATCTAGGCCTTGCTAAATGAAAGGGATGTCATGGGATATTTCTGTGCTGCACATATTTTGATACAGCCCAGGTGATCTCTCCTAGATCAAGTATAACCACATTACAACACTCGAACTAAAGGAGTAGCAGTAAGTCAGGCCAAGGGTAGAAGTGTAGAAGGCACCAAGGTCTGTAGTCATGCAGAGAGTCACGGCAAACAGCAGTAAAACATATTCCAGAAACTGACCACAATATGGGGAAAGTAGACGTTTTAACCTTAAACTTCAATGGAAATAAAAACCAGGTTCTGTGGGCAACAATCTATGGTTCTTCATCACAACAATCATGTTGCAAAATTGCTGTGGCAATTGAGATATTGTCAGGAATTCAGCAGGAATTGCACCCCCTCATTTTTATGGGTAATTGATGGTTCTGCCAAATGACACAATATAGTGAGGCTCATTTATAAACAGTGGGCACCTGGGCAGTAATCCATGGCAGCCGATCAGATGATTGCTTTCAGTGCACAACCTGCAGCTGGCTTAAAAAAGCTAATCACTGATTGGTTGCTATGGTTTACTGCAAAGGTGCAACTTTGCCCACTGTTTATAAATGAGCCCCTGTAAGTTAGGCGGAAAAAAAGACACACATCCATCAGGTTCAATCCTTAAAGTCTGCATGTAATATGCCTAACTGCTAGTTGATCCAGAGAAATACAAAAAACCCATTTGAAGCCTCTCCAATTTGCCTCTTCCTGACTCCAAGATGGCAATCGGACTAGTCCCTGGATCAACTTGTACTATGAGCTATCTCCCATAACCCTTTATTCCTTCACTTGCTAAACACCATCCAACCCCTTCTTAAAGCTATCTAATGTATCAGCCTGTACCACTGATTCAGGGAGAGAATTCCACATCTTCACAGCTCTCGCTGTAAAAAACCCTCCTGAATATTTAGATAGAACCTCCTCCAGGTTAGCTGGAAGGACTTACTGTTAAATAAAGCATTAGGGAAATTATTAAATGATCCCCTTATATATTTATACATAGTTATCATATCACCCCTTAAGCGCCTCTTCTCCAGCGTGAACATCCCCAATTTGGCCAGTCTTTCCTCATAGCTAAGATTCTCCATACCTTTAACCAGCTTAGTTGCCCTTCTCTGTACAATAATGTCCTTTTTGAGTGATGGAAACCAAAACTGTACGCCATATTCTGGATGGGGCCTTACCAGTGCTCTATACAGTGGAAGAATGACCCCCTCCTCCCTTGACTCTATGCCCCTTTTAATACAGCTCAAGATCTTATTTGCCCTTGATGCTGCTGACTGGCATTGCTTGCTACAGCCAAGTTTATCATCTACAAGGACTCCAAGGTCCTTTTCCATTATGGATTTGCCTAGTGCAGTCCCATTAAGTTTATAAGTGGCTTGGATATTTTTACATTAAATAACATACAAGTTTGCAATATATGATATATACCTGCAAGCTTTGGTGCATATTCTCCCACACACCTTACCTAATATATCATAACCCCAAATCTAATAAGCAGAAATAATATTTATTTCTGATCAGTCCCAGCTCAGATGGTCAATATGTGATCTGACCATTTAATTTGATCCCGCAGCACAATTATCCAGGATGGCTGATGGCCAGATACATATGCCTAATAGTTGATTAGGTTTTCTTTTTAGGCTGATCAATGTTGGTGAAATTCCATCAAAAACTGATCAGCAAAATCAGTCATTCTCAAACCATTATCCAGTTCAGTCACAAATTTATCAAACTGCAGAAAAATTTGGTACATGTGGCCAACTTTTATGTGAAATATCAAATATTCCATCAGTTTCTGAATCATCATGATCATTAAATAATTTCCATGGGAAATTATTTTTCTTAGTATTAAATTTAAAACACACATAAGTCTTTGAATTACAGTTGAACAGAATTCTTTGCAGATTGGTTGTTGATCATTCCTTCTTGTCAGACAGAATTGCCGGCTTGATTGTATGTAGCTGAGTTTTTCTCCTTTTATGGAAATAGAACAAAATAACAAGCATGTCCGTGATTATAATTTACCTCTGTAAAATTCTCAGAGGCAACCTTTTAAAATCAGGAGTTCACATTGCGTTAATAAAGCCTTTTCCTTTGACCCAGCTTTACTGGCCCAAAGCTATTTATAACAAAAAGTGGTTTCTCTTTGTGTGATTTGGCCTAATGTATCTAACATGCTTTTGTGTGCAATATTTAAGTAAAGAAGCAAGACAAATACATTTCACATTTTGAAAGTGCTCTGCTGATTTTTCTTAGAGGAAAGCAAATGTAAAATTTACATGCAAAATATTAAAAATACAATATAATATTTTCAAGTACTGAAGTCACTGCAGGAAAATGATGCCTTTTTCACAACTTCAAAGATAATGTGTTTCAGGTGCATCTACAGAACATCAAATTAATTATTATATTCATTGTTGCCAATAAAGAAATCAACTGAGAGCAGAAGATCGGGAAAAATATCTACCATGAGAAATGCATAAAGATTTATAGGAATCTGAAATATTCATTCCTTTTTGTTTTCTAATATCAAAATGCAAATTGTTTTATATTTATTAAAATATATTTATTAATTTCTGCTTAATTGCATTCTCTGCTTAACAATAATGTATGCTGACATTCCTACAATATGATATATTTTTTTTACAGGTATGCGATCTGTTATACGGAAACCTGTTATCCAGAAATCTCAGAATTAGGTTGTCTCCCATAGACTACATTTTATCCAAATAATGCATTTTTTTTTTTATAAATGATTTCCTTTTTCTCTGTAATAAGAAAACAGTAGCTTGTACTTGGGGTGCATTTGTTAAGGAGTGAAGTCAAGAGTGAATTTCCGCCACTAGGATTTTTAAAGGCGTATTTATCAAGGGGTGAACATTCACTTTCACCCATTGATAAATACGCTTTTCAAAATCCCATAGAAATGAATTGAGAGCTGCGGAATTTCACTCTAGTGTTGGAACTTCACTCTTTGATAAATTTACCCCTAAGATCTAATTAATCCTTATTGGAAGCAAACTCTGCCTATTGGGTTGATTTAATGTTTATATGATTCTCTAGTAGACTTAAGGTATGAAGATCCAAATTATGAAAAAATCCATTATCCAGAAAACCCCAGGTCCCGAGCATTCTGAATAACAGGTTCCATACCTGTATTCCTATAAAACAGTGCTGTGTCCCAAGCATAAAGCTGTACAAACTCGGATTTATAAAGAAATGTTATAGTTGTTAAAAATAAAGAAATGCAAAATTTATGCATTGTTTGTGCACATGAATTATTATTCTGTTTTATGTATAACATGCTAAAAAATTGGAGGGGGCCCTTAATGCAAGAGCATTAAGGGGCACCACAGCAAAGCCCTTATTAACATAGTAACATAAGAAGATAGGTTGAATAAAGACACAAGTCCATCATGTTTAACCTTCTAACTCTATTTTAACCTGTCCAACTGCCAGTTGATCCAGAGGAGGCAAACAAACCCAATTTGAAGCCTCTCCTTCCTGACTCCAGACTAGTCCCTGGATCAACTTGTACTATGAACTATTTCCCAAAACCCTGTATTCCCTCACTTGCTGAAAAGCCATCCAACCCCTTCTTAAAGCTATCTAATGTATCAGCCTGTACCACTGATTCAGGGAGAGGATTCCACATCTTCACAGCTCTCCCTGTAACTCTTTTCTTCTAATCGGAATGGGTGACCTTGTGTCAGCTGGAAAGACCTACTGGTAAATAAAGCAATAGAGAGATTATTATATGATCTCATTTAATCCAGTGCCTCATCACTAAAAAACAGATCACTGCTGACATTCCAAACTAGAGAGCTGCTGAAAAGGAAGCTAAATAATTCAAAAACCATAAAAAAAAATGAAGATCAAGAGGGTTATTTACCAAACTCCGAATACAAAAATCTAGAAAAATGTGTGATTTTTTTCTATAAAATCAGACTTTTAAAAATATCACAAATTTTTCGGAATTTATTAAACCCCGAGGATGGGAAAAGTCCGAATCTGAAAATCTGGCATCTCAGACCTGTCGAGGTTGCATATAAGTCAATGGGAGAAGTCACAATGATATTTTGATACGCTTTGAACTCTGCCTGCCCAGACCCGGCCTGATTTGTTTATGCTCACTTTCTGCCTGCCTCGACCTGGCCTGTTCTGACTACGATTCTGTCTAACACCTTGTACCACGACCTTCTGCCCAAAGACTTTGCTAATAGTCATGCCCCTCTGCCTATCCAGAAGCTCTAGCCTTGCACCTCTCGTTTAAGTCCTGGTGGCATACAATTAGCTGAGGGCTCCTCCTGAGGCCAATGGCGGTCACACTACAGGTGAAGCACGAGCCGAGACCAGGGTGCTTGGCATTTGTTCTGGAGTTGGGTGCCGACTGTGACAGCAATACTTTTCATTAGGGGGCACATTTACTTAGGGTCAAATATCGAGGGTTAATTAACCCTCGATATTCGAACGTTGAAGTAAAATCCTTCGACTTTGAATATTGAAGTCGAAGGATTTACCGCATTTAGTACGATCGAACGATTGAAGGAAAAATCTTACGATTCGAAGGATTTTAATCCATCAATGGAACGATTTTCCTTCGATCACAAATTGGCTAGAAAGCCTATGGGGACCTTCCCCATAGGCTAACATTGATGTTCGGTAGGTTTTAGGAGGCGAAGTAGGTGGTCGAAATTTTTTTTAAAGAGACAGTACTTAGACTATCGAATGGTGGAATAGTGGAACGATTTTTAGTTTGAATCGTTCGATTCTA
This sequence comes from Xenopus laevis, assembly GCF_017654675.1. Classification (NCBI taxonomy): domain Eukaryota; kingdom Metazoa; phylum Chordata; class Amphibia; order Anura; family Pipidae; genus Xenopus; species Xenopus laevis. The sequence goes on from NC_054374.1 coordinate 143,032,152, forward strand.
AGTCATAGTCGAAGGTCGAAGTAGCCAATTTGATGGTCGAAGTAGCCAAAAAAATATTTTTTATTCTAATCCTTCACTCGAGCTAAGTAAATGTGCCCCTAGGTGTTTATTGCACTGTGAATCTTAATTGCACATTGCAAACCTTTAAAACCAGCAGTTTTGTTAAATATTTTGTCGCAAATAAATGGTTTGTGATTGCAAAATTTTATTACATACACTGCGAATGTTTGCAAACTATAACATTTGCAATCGCTATTTTACTGTCATGTGAGGGGCAAAGTGTTCACAAAGACAACATTTTTCACTTTGTGAACATTTATTCGTATTGCAAATGAATTGCGAATTATTTTTGTGCTAGCGACTAATATTATATTCCCCCCTAAAAGTTAATTTAAAGTTGAATGACCCCTTTAAAAAAGTATCATATAATCCCTATTTTACCCTAAACATGCTAACTAATTAATATAAAATAAAAACATGCCCCTAAACTGGAATAATCCAGTAAAGCTTACTTTTACCCTTAATCGAAAACGAACGGCGCCACAATTGGGGGGTTATTTACTAAACTCCGAATACCAGAAAATCCCTGAAATCCGAAAAATTCGTGATTTTTTGTGTTATAATAGGCGTTTATTTTCCGAATTTATTAAACCCCGAGGGCTAATAAGGCCGAATATAAAAACACGGCATCTCAAACCTGTCGGGTTGCATAAAAGTCAATGGGAATAGTTTCATTGATTTTTGGTTGTGTCAGGGGTTTCGGGCAAATTCACAATGTTTTTGGAGCTTTTGGGTTAAAACTCAGAAAAATTCAGAGTTTTCGGGGGAAAATTATAAAAATCTGGAAAATCTGAGCTTTTCCCACAAAGGTAATTTTCGGGAAAATGTAATAATAAATAAGCATTAAAAATCCGAGAGTCTTAGATCGGAGTTTGTAGCAGCCGATATTGAGATAAATTCAGACCTTGATAAATAACCCCCTATGTGTTTGAGGCAAACTAAGCTGATTTGTTTTCAGTCTGTGTGCTTTTGTTTTAAGACAGCTAAATTGATAGACAGAGGAAAGGAAAACCAGAAGAAAACATATATAACTTTTCCAGAAAGGTACAATCAGATTAAGTGCTGACAATTCATAATACAAACCAAAGAGCTTCTAAACATTTATGAGGGTGAACAATTAATTTCAATAAACATAAAAATTGACCGTAGAGATTATCCAGATGCTCCTCTGTACAGTTATTTCTATGAAGGCTATTGAAACTGGCCTCTGAGCCTGTGAGGAGAAGAATTATGCCTTTAAATATCCTCATTGCTTCTCATCAAGGACTTCATGTGAGACAGAATTCAAGCTGGTCCCCATAAAAAATGTTAGTTCGACACACTTTAGCCTTTAGCTAATCGCAGGGTCGGCTCCCGTATGTGCAGACTGAATATTAGAGGAGAGCTGCTTTACACAAATGACCAAGTGCTTTATCATTATGTTAATTTAATTAAAGGAAATGCTCATCATCTCTCTATGAAAAAAAGCATGAAATTACTTTTGTATTTTGATCAGTAAAATGAGGACATTCCCACCAAACACTGTGTAAAAAAAGTGCTTGTCAAGTGGAGTCCTACCCTTAGACCAGTGGTCCCCAACCAGTAGCTCGCGAGCAACATGTTGCTCTCCAACCCCTTGGATGTTGCTCCCAGTGGCCTCAAAGCAGGAGCTTATTTTTGAATTCCAGGCTTAGAGGCAAGTCTTGGTTGTATAAAAACCAGGTGCACTGCCAAACAGACTCTCCTGTAGGCTGTCAGTCCATATAGGGACTACCAAACAGCCAATCAAAGGCCTTATTTGAAATCCCGCTGGACTTTTTCATGCTAGTGTTGCTCTCCAACTCTTTTTACATTTAAATGTGGCTCACGAGTAAAAAAGGTTGGGGACCCCTGCCTTAGACCATTAAATGTAGCATGAAAATTAACAGTTCCTTCCAAGTAATTTTCATGTATACGGTAGTTTTTTTAGTCTTTCTTTCTTTCTTTCTTTCTTTCTTTCTTTCTTTCTTTCTTTCTTTCTTTCTTTCTTTCTTTCTTTCTCTCTCTCTCTCTCTCTCTCTCTCTCTCTCTCTCTCTCTCTCTCTCTCTCTCTCTAAAACTTAAACTTTCTCATCAGAAATCTTATGAATGTATCTTTTTCTAGTTCTTGTATAATGTTTATAACTGTGGCAGGAAGGCATTTGCTGAATTGGGCAGAATGAAGCATTTCTTTAGGGCTGCCAATAAAAACCTTTTTACTCACTGCAGAGTGCTCCTTCCGTCTGTGCACTCTAATTTATAGTTATCCTCAAGGCAAACAAGCTGTCATACTCCATTACTTTTTGAGGTTTAGTATTGCTAACAGTTCTTCTTCAAAAAAATTGCTAATTTTCCCTCCCCCGAGAGATTTGGGAATGTAAGTATATTGTTTGCACTTATATTGTTTTTAGAAGATTTATGTTAGTTGATTACAGACAATGCACTGAACAATTATGTAAAATAAGTGAATACTTTGCTGAATTTTTAATGTTAAGTGAGTAATGTTGACTTATTGTAACAAGAAATGATTTTGAAATATTAATATAATAGAATAACAGAAGAATATTTGAAGCAGAAACTCAGAAAAAAACAAGTTATTGTCCATAATTGAGTAAGTATAAGTTTCCTGCTAAAAATGTTAAGAAATTGGATTGGGGCCCTAATAGTATTTTACTATGGAGTCAAGTAACCATAAAGTATCCCCCAAATCTAAAACAGTATTTTAAAACTATCAGGTCAGTATGCAAATCTGGTCAGAATAGAAAAGATGTCTAGTTCCTAAAATATGGCAGAAACTGCAGCTACTTTTTCATTGAGATACCCATTACCCTACTGGATCTCCATTGTTTTTTATGCGTTCCATGTGTTTCAAACAGCAAATTCTGTTGGTTGTTTGGCTGCTCTCCATCTCAGCACCACCGTTATACCTTGTCTACACATGCATGATGTTGCTGCCATAATATGAAAGGGTGGAGGAGTGTGTTTGTATGTAAAGCATGAATTAAAGCCATGCACTAAAGAAACAATCATTGATGACACCGTGGAGGGTGTGGAATCCCTCTGGGTAGAGATTTCAACTGGGAAAAAGGTTACATAGAAAATTATCACTGGTGTATGCTACAAACCACCTTGTATAAGTGACGAGAATGAATCCCAGCTACTTTTACAAATAGAAGAGGCTTCACAACTAGGTCAAGTTATTATTATGGGTGACTTCAATTATCCAGACATTGACTGGGGTAATGGGGGTTGCCAAGACAGAAAAAGCTAGTAGGTTTGTAAATATGCTGAATGACAACTTTTTATTCCAGCTCGTTCAAGAACCTACTAGGAATAACTCACTTTTGGACCTTGCAATAACTAATAATAATGAACTCTTCTCTAGCATTTGTGTGGGTGAGCATTTAGGGAATAGTGATCATAACATGGTCTCCTTTGAGATTATGTTGCAGAAGCAATTCTATAAGGGAGTAACTAAAACACTAAATTTTAGACGTGCAAACTTTGACACTATAAGGGCATTTCTGCAACATAGTAAGTGTAAATGGCTTTTCAGAAGGTTAAACACAGAACAAAAATGGTCTTTAAAAGTCTTTAAAATGATACTTAATAAATATACATGTCAGTATATTTCCCTCCAAAAAATAGCCTAGAGATCTACAGGGTACACTTCATAAGGACGAGAGACTCAGAAGCATATTCCCACCACTCCTAGCATTCAAACAGTCTCCCAACCTAAAGACACTAAATACAAGAAGTGCCTTATTGCACCCCACCAAAAATGGAACATACTCCTGTGGCAAAAAACTATTTAAAACCTGCCCACACATCCTGATTTCAGACAAAATACCAAAGCTCAAAATCCAAGAAAATGACATCCAAGCAGTTGTGTCTGGTGCTGAACTGGAAGACTGCCATAGAAAAAACCCAATGGCAATTGTCAAGCGGGACCCCAAAAAGTTGCACTCCGCATTAAACACGCAAGGCATCCTTGCTTGCATCAGTCCTGTGTGCCATTTTTCTATGGAACTGTTCTTGTAAGGTGGCCGAGCCTCTACCTTTTGAGCACCAGGTATCTTTATTATCCATTCCATTAGGGTGTGCGGGAGCTGAATCTGTTGAACTGGAAGACCCACACCTACCACTGGGTCATAAATATGTCAAGTCAAATTACCAGCAGCACACCGAGCCTGATAAAGGGTCTCGAGGGCTCGAAACGTTGCCCGTTTGGTATCTGTTTTTGGGCTAAATAAATCACTTTTTTATAATTACAACTGACTTGGTGTGCTGCTGGTAATTTGACGTGACATTAGAGGAGTACAGCATCCATGGTCACTACAACTGTTCTTCCAATGTGGTGTACTTAAAACAGGGGGACTGTATATAGGACAAATACAAGAGGTCCTCTGCACTCCAATTATCAATATATTTAGGACATTGAAACATTTTGTGCCTTAAGCTACTAAAAATATCTTCCCCTTTAAACAAAACATGGATTGTTTGTCCATATATTGCAATATATTTAGGCTGGTCAACTACGTCAAAGTCATCCCATATCTGGCCAGTCCTAGACTCAACTTGCATCTGATTCATTAAGAATTCTATTGCTTCATTATACATTTTACACAGGGACTACGTTTTACCTGCAACTTACTTGCTGCTTTCAAAGTAAAACTCCCAAACTTGGCTGCCCTTTTATTAATCACCAGTAAGATCACCTGACTATAGCTGGAAAGGGTGGGAGCGACAACATGGAGCTGTTCACTGCTCCTGTAAATTATAACAAACAAGGGAAAGTTGTGCTCACCACTAATTTTTAAAACCATTAGGCGGGCAGGGGCGAAAAATCTGCCGCGTCAAAAAAAAAACGAGGCATGTCAAAATTGGCGCACGCATAAAAATAAATGGTTGCTCGTCAAAATTATTCAGACGCCCATATGGATCAAATAGTTGCGTGTATAAAAATTGACGTGCATCAAAATTATTTTGATGCCCATTGACTTAATTTCTTTTTTGGCAAAGCATAACTGCACAGATTCACCCATCACTACAGATAATGAAAGAAAAGTGTGGGATTACAGGCTCCCCAGCACCATACACCATGTTCCTCAGGTGGAGGCCAAACAGTATATTAAAGTGCAGCAGGAAGTTGTCATCAGCCAATATGCCAATAATACACTTATGCAATAAACCAAACTAGATACAAGGTCTTTTGCCCAGCAACTAGGGGAACAACCCTTTAGGGATTAAAATTGATAAGGGACCTAAACCCTATGGGTCCCTACACAAAATTCAAATTTCACTTTGAACATTAAGAAGCAGGCATAATAAATACATCTTTACAAAGAATCTGTATTTTAAACTGTTATGTTTGTTTGTCCTAAACTTTACTTTAAATGTGAGGTCCTGTCATTACAGTTTTATGTGAGGTCCTGCATATAAGGTGTCATTTCAGCCAAAGTTTTTAATTCCACCTCTGTGTGATATGATATAAGAAATACTTGGTGCTTTGAAGTGCTTGCCAGGTGCTCCTAAATCAAAGTTAATCTGTGTGTAATTAATGGATGCCAATTTTGTCTGGAAAAGTGTTTACAGGTCCCCCGAGGAATTCAATAAGAGGTAGACATCTGTTTGGGTTGATTTCAGGCTAGCAGAATTCATCCTAATATAAAATGGAAACACATTGCATTATCCTAAATTCACTGAACATCAAATAACTAATTTCACTGAGCTACACTTTTTGGATCAGAAATTTGAAGAGTACGGCAAATCAAATAAGGTTATATAGTGAATACTATATCTTATATTGTAAAATATTAGACGTCACCAAGGAATTCCATGACTCCTCTGAAGGTTTTATATTTTACAATAGGTGGAATATTATTTATTATAATACACAAGTGTCAGTGAGTCATGTAACAGAAATCACTAAGCACTGATTCTAACTAATGACATTACAATGGGGCAGATTTACCAAAATACAAGCACAGTTCAGTTACCTGCAGTTAGCAGTTAGATGGCATTGGTCTAGTGAAGTTAGAATGAGACTGATGTCCAATTGGTCCATCGTACTGCCTAACCCCATAGGCTGCTTCCCAGACTCCATCATCACAAGCTTATTAATACTTGGACAGGATTAATTTGTTATTGAATTTAAACAGGGATGTCTGATCTGATCACACCCTCAAGCTTCATTTAAAAAATATAGCATGTTGTTCTACTGTACAGTCACCATGTGCACCACGGGCTCAGCTCAAGGCAGTCTTTTCTGTGACAATAAGACCCAGAATACCCCTCTAATCTTGTATTTTTTGTAGACAGGGAAATTTATTCTTTGTGGTACATTTATTAAAGAGTCATTTGGGATTTTTGGGCGACAATCTGCCAAAATGACAATTCACAGCAAATTTACCAATCTACTAAAAGGTGAAGAAAAAAAAGTTCAGAGCTAGAGAACTTTTGCACCGTTACGCCATGTGAATTATCACTCAGGCAAAATGATTGTTGATCTGCAAATTTAATTCATCTGCAAATTTGTCAAAGTCTAAACTTTCCAATATGTTAGCCTTTTCTCTGAAGTTTACTTGTCAGGTTCTACCTGGCAATTTGTTAAGATGAAGCTACATTATCAATATTACTGTCAGTGACATCATATCTAGGGATGGGCAAATTTTTTCACCTTATTTCACCAAATAAATGACGCCCATAGACTTGTATGGCGGCGTGCATCAAAATTTTTTTGACGCCCATAGACTTTAATGGGCGTCTGCGACATTTTTGGAGAAACGAAATGGGTCAAATTCGCCCCATCCCTAATCATATCCTGTATTCAAAAAAAGTCATAATAAAAGACAAAACTGACTTTTTTTTCTATTTTAATGTAGGCTTATGTTTACAAGTTGTAACTGTTAAATATATATTATTTATACGGTTTTTAATAATTTGAAGCTCATACCACATTTGTTTAAAGGTGGGCTTATGTCTAGGTCAATAAGAGAATCTCTTTTGTCATTATTTTGCTTCCTTAGACATTTTTAATAATATATGGCCAATTTCACCAACATCACTAATACATATATATGACCTGTATTTACCCACCAAATTTAAATTGATTCTTTTGCCAAGACGTAATTTCGAATTTTGATGAATTTGCGTAGTTGTATCAAAATAAGTTTGACATATTTGCAGTAGTATGGCAAAGGACATTTCAGTAAATGTTTAAAAGGGTGAGTATGTTTGTGTGTAAACTAGAAACTAAGTATAGAAGTAAGGCATGCAAACAAGGAATGAAATATACAGTAACGGAGCACAGTATGAGTTTAAGTGCCACAAAATTTTAAATACAAATTGATCCAACATTAATAAGTAATTTTGTATCATTCAGAAAGAAATGGAAAGCTTTTCATACTCTGACATAGCTCAGTATGTTCTTTTGTAATTGTTATTTATCTACAATTTTATACTCCCTGGTGTGTACTTCGATTTATCTACACAAATATATCTGGCTATTTTATTTAAAAAAAAAAAATCTGTGCTGCATAATTTTCTGTTACTAAATATACCCACATTTCCTAAATGCACATACAGATTTGTTTTTCTTTGGGAAGCGTTCATATCTCAATCATTCTCATCATTTGTCAGGGCTCACTGCAGGGGTTCTGAATCCTGCATTGGGTTTCGAAGGGCATCTGTGATAGAATAATTTGTTATAAAGATAGCGCAATATGAAGGGTAGAACTAATACTTTCTAAGCTATAGAAATACTTTTAATTCACAACTTAACAGGACAGAGGGGTATTATCTTTACCTATAAAAAAAGAACTCATATGAGTATTCGATCCATTTCTAAAAAAGAGTAGGATTGTAACTTATGAAATGGATATTAATTAATAACGAGTGGGAAAGAAGGAAAAGTGCATAATAGTGATGGGCGAATTTGTGAAACGGCACCGGCGCCCGTTTTTTCCGACGCCGGCGAAAAAATTTTTTTTTTGGCGCTGGCAAATTTTCGCTGGGGCGTTTCGCGAATTTATTCGCTGGCGGCGAATCGCGCAAATTCGCCACGAATTCTCGCCTGGCGAATAAATTCGCCCATCACTAGATAGTACATGTATGGGACCTATTATACAGAATGCTTGGGACCTGAGTTTTTACGGATAAGCGATTTTTCTGTAATTTGAATCTCCATATATATGGAGGCTTATTTATCAACCCTCTGATTTTAGTGATTTTAGAGTTTTTTGAAACCACAATTAGGGGCACATTTACTATTGGTCGAATATTGAGGGTTAATTAACCCTTGATATTTGACCCTCGAAGTAAAATCCTTCGACTTCGAATATCGAAGTCGAAGGATTTACCGCAAATACTTGGATCGTACGATCGAAGGAAAGAACGATTAAATCCTTTGAATCGAACGAAACAAAGCATTTTAATCCATCGATCGAAGGATTTTCTTTAGATCAAAAAAAGCTTAGAAAGCTTATGGGGAAGGTCCCCATAGGCTAACATTGATGCTTGGTAGGTTTAAAGTGGCGAAGTAGGTATTCAAAGTTTTTTTTAAAGAGACAGTACTTCGACTATCGAATGGTCAAATAGTCAAACGATTTTTAGTTCGAATCGTTCTATGTGAACTCGAAGGTCAAAGTAGCCTATTCGATGGTCGAAGTACCCAAAAAAAACTTCGAAATTCAAAGTTTTTTTCATTCTAATCCTTCACTTGATTTTAGTAAATGTGCCCCTTAAACTCAGTTTCTCTAAAACCACAAATTTCATGAAATTTATTAAAAGATCCGAATTTAAAAAGTACAAATGAAAATAAAAACGCTGAATTATTCATTAAAAAACTAAGAATACCTCTAAAACCTCTACAAATTTGAGTTTTTTGGACAAGTCCTACAGAAACAAATCCAAAAATCTCTAAGGGGCAATTGTACTAAAGGGCGAAGTGACTAACGCGGCCAAAAATTTGACAGAGTGATGTCATTTTGGTACTTTGGCGATTTACTAACGTTATGCCAGCGAATGAGATAGACTTTAATGGTACTTCGCTCCCTAATGCCTGGCGAATTTGTGCTCTGGCGAATGGACGTAACTACACAAATTCATTAAGATGCAGATTTTACTGAACGTTACCTCTTGCGCCAGACTTGCCTTCGCCACCTCAGACCAGGAGAAGTTCAATAAAGTAGATAGGAGTTCCTCAAAAAATACGCTGGTGTCTTTTCCCTTTTCAGGGTGATAGGCTGAAAAAGAGCGTAATTTTTTTTTGGGGTAACTGGCTTCCCATCTATATTTCCTAACATATGGCACATAAACTATACACTGAGCTCATGTGTAGAGCAATATAACAACTCTATTTTCTTTTATTAAGGTTTCCCAGGCTTGTGTAGTGTAATGTATTTGCTGCAACATTTACCTCCGTTGAACTTTAAGTTCCTGCCGTATGCAAATTAGATAACGCTAGCGCAACTTCAATTCTCACAACTTCGCCAGCGTTCATCGCCCTGGACGCAACTTTGGATTTTATTAAATTAGCGTTGTCCTGGCGAATCTATGCCTGGCGAAGTGTTGCGCTGTGAGCGAAGCCTTCGCTGGTGAATTTTCAGAGGTTAGTGGATTTGCCCCTAAAAGTCTAAATTAATACTAAATGGCCCAATTAGATCAGCACCACTCCCAATGGCTTCTATAGGACCTCAACAACTTTAGAGTTTTTAAGAAATAAAGAAAAAACACTTATTTTTTTAAATTCGTGGAAAAAAATAGACATTTGATTGTTAGTAAATAGACCCCATAGTCTTATCATTTTAATCATTAAATTAACACAATAGGCTGGTTTTAAAGATTACGGATTAATTATATCTCAATTGGGATAAAGTGCAAGGTGCTGTTTTAGAGAAAAATCTGAACTATTTCATTAAAGTGGAGTCTAATTTCCCATAATTTGGAGCTTCCTGGATAACAGGTTTCCGTATATCAGATCCCATACCTGTATACACAATTTAGTAGCCCAAGTTAGTACTTGCATGCATGCCCACTTTCAGTAAAGTATACCCATGTGCATATTAGTCCAAACTGAAATGTGGGCGTTACTGTGCCTCCTACCAATGCTCTGCTGGCCGAGTTTTCGTGGCTGCACCTCTGCTGCTTCCCAGTGCGGGCGGGTTTGAGGGAGAGGGGTACGAGGCACAGGTGGTGGCAGTCAATGCAGTATTAATGGGCAGCAGAGAGTAGAACTGTAGGACACCCAGTCTTTCCAGTACTGTAGTTTATTTAGTGTAGAACTGGGGGCCAATGGGGAAAGGGGGGATGTAAGGGGCCCTCCAGGTGTTGCCTCATTTTGGTAAGGGTGTGGTGCCCTGCTGTCTGTGCCCTCCTGCCTGTGCCCTATCCAGTCTTACACTTCCCTATCCCTGACCCAAAACAAACCCAGACTGAGGGAATTTGCCCAGGGCCACAGCAGCTTAGGGGCCCATAGGGGAGATGTAAATACTGTACATACTGATGATTTTCCCTATACACATCCATGTGCAGCCTTCCAGTTGCTGTTTAACTGCACTTCTCAGCACCCCATCAGCCAAAGGCAAAACATTTATCTTGTACTTATTTCCTTTAAATACTTGACATTTATGTGTCTAAAATAAAGGGCATGTAAAGTCTAAAATAGCATAAGACTAGAAATGCTGTATTTTGCATATTAAATATAAACATGAACTTGCTGCACCACAAGCCTAATCAAACAAATAATTTATGCTTTCAAAGTTGGCTACAGGGGGTCACCATCTTGTAACTTTGTTAAACATCTTTGCAAGACTAAGACTGTGCACATGCTCAGTGTGGTCTGGGCTGCTCAGGGATCATCATAAACAAAGCTGCTTGAGTTCTGCATGGCTGGGAAGTAAGGCGGGGGCTCCCCCTGCTGTTCATAAGTATGATTGTTTCCCTGCTCAGCAGTTAGGGACCGTCTGACAATTCCTATCCACAGCAGTAAATGAAGGGAGAATTTCACTGCATACAGTCAGGTTTCTTATAAAAATGGTACACATTTTTTAATTAAAGTATATTGGAGATAGGTTTATTTTTCATTAAAAAAAGTAAAAATTGGATTTTATTTTTTTGCCCTTTAACACATTTGCCTGATTTTACATTTTCCCTGATTTTACATCTTTTTTTCATGGTCCCCTGAAAAAAGTAAACTGGGGGTTCTACTATATAAATCTGCCCTTCAGTTGCTTTATGCAATGATCCCATGTCACAATATTATAAAAATGAACAAGAACTGGTGAAATGAAGTGATCGGTAGGATACACATTTACCAGACCTTTATTACAAAATATCTAAATTGAACATATCATCCCAATATAAATTGTAGTCCGGTGGCATTTCTATCACACCCCCAGAGAATAAATGAAATGAGACTTTAAATCCCACTTATGAAAACTCTAATTAAAAATATCTAATTTCCCTAGAAACAAAAATAGACCCAACAAAAGCTGAACGCAGCAAAGTTTTATAGAACTCACTAGCAGAGTTAATAAGAGTGTTATATAAACAAGAACTTGTTAAAGGGTTTGATCGCCTTTGTTTAACTTTAGTTTAGTTAGTAGACAAGTGCCAGACTTAAGACAATTTCTTGAATTACTTGTTTCATACTATTGAAGGCTTCCATTGACTTTTCATAGGGGTTGAGTCACTCAAGCACAACCATGACAGTTTTTAAAAAGAAAAAGTGATGAGCAAAACAGCTCTTGTTTTGTGGAAAAAAAAATGCGTGAACATTTGCTAAAATTTTGCCTAATGCATTGGAGTCAATGGGCATTTTTTTCCACATTTTTTTCTCACACCAAATCCATTGCAATCAATGGGGCAGATTTACTAAAGGCAAAGTGGCAAACGCTAGTGACTTTTCACCAGAAATCACATCCGCAGGGACATCGCCAGATGACAATTCGCTAGCGCACTCTATCACCAGACAACTTTTTGCTCAGACGACTGGTCGTTGCTTTGCTAATTGTGGATTTTACTGAACGTTACCTCTATCGCCAGAGTTGACTTCAACACCTCAGACCAGATGAACTGCTAAAATGAAGATCTTCCTCTATCTTACATCACTTACATTATATCCGGTCTGTGGAAAATGCATTAAGTTGAAAAAAACGCTGGCGACTTTTCCTTTTTTTAAGCGGGATTGCCTGCAAAAGTCCTGACTTTTTTGGGTTAACATTTTCCCCCAGACATTTGAGGGCCATGGAACATTAATTTTACAGTGGGCTCATGGCTAGGACATTATATTAACTCTTTTGTCTTTATTAAGGTTCCTTGGACATTTATCATAAAAAGTGGTCACTTCAAACATTATTATTATTAACATGTATTTATATAGTGCCAACATATTGCAAAATCACTAATAAAGACTTCCATACAGCTTTAATGTACTATTTCACAGTATTTGGATTATCTATCAATTATACCGGTTGGAGAGCAGAAAGAAACAGCTAGAGGATTAAACTTCGGGGACCCTTTGTCAACTATGAAGGCCACTATACCATTTATGTTTCTATTCCTTTAAACGTTCAATCTGTATAATACCAAAAGACTTGGGGGCAAATTCACTAAAGGGAGTTTTTTCGCCAGCGAAATTGACCTAAGCGTAAGATCACTAGCGACTTTTCGCTAGGCATAAATGAACGCAAGCAAATCTTCTCTATGAAATGCTTGCACTGAAGAAGTATCGCCAGCGAAAGGTCACCAGCATTTGGCGCCCAGGACACAACTTCGCATTTTAGTGAATTAGTGTAGTGTAGTAATGGATTTGCGCCTGGCAAAGTGGTGTTAAGTGTGGTGAATCGGTCGCTGGTGAAAAAACTCCCTTTAGTTAATTTGCTGTATGAGAGCATACAGCAATGAGAGTCCTGTATGAGAGTCCTATGCTGCCTATTAGCATTCTAAGGGGGTTATTTGCTAACAAGAGGGGGGTTGTGGGTGCACTCCTAAGGCCATATAAAAAAATATATAAATACAATAATCCCCTGTCTAAAAAAAGAAAAACAGGGTTTTTTGTTACAAAGTTATGATCATAAAATTGGTAAGCCGCCATACCACGTCAAGGTAAACCCCATACGGCGGTCCCTAACCTGTTTACCTGCGATCAAAATTTAAAACCTTGGTTTCAATTTGGACTAGATCCTCCCCCGCCACCTGCATATGCGGCTTTTGAAGGGGAGACTGCCCAGACCAACGCCCATTTAAAAAAAAAAAAAAAAAAAAAGCTCCGAATACCTAAAATTCCCATAAAACCGAAAATTCTTGATTTTTTTTTATAAAATCTGACTTTTAAAAAAATCACAAATTTTTCAGAATTTATTAAACCCAGAGGGCTAAAAAGACCGAATATAAAAACACGGCATCTCAAACCTATCGAGGGTGCATAAAAGTCAATGGGAATAGTCCCATTGATTTTTGTTTGTGTCGGGGTTTCTGGCTATTTCACGATGTTTTCGGAGCTTTCGGGTGAAAACGACGAAAAATTCTGAGATTTCGAGAAAAATTCATGAAAAAATCATGAAAATAATAATAATAATAAATAAGCGTTAATAAAACCTGGGCGGGTTAGATCGGAGTTTGTAGAAGCCGATATTGAGATAAATTCGGACCTTAATAAATAATAGTCTGTAGTGAATTTAAAATCATTACTCAACAGATTGGCTCCACCCAGTATCTTTTTTAGTTTACTTGTCCTTTAGTAAAATACAAATATATCACCAATAAATACATTTATGTGCTTTTTCTTCCAACTGTATTCCTAGTGAATGTAATGAACTATATCCATTTCAAAAATTTAGATTTTTAATGATAATAATCTTAGTGTTTTATTAAAAAGTGCAGATCTATCTATCTATCTATTATCTATCTATCTATCGATCTATTATCTATCTATCTATCTATCTATCTATCTATCTATCTATCATCTATCTATCTATCTATCATCTATTTATCTATATATCTATTATCTATCTATCTATCTATCTATCTATCATCTATCTATCATCTATCTATTATCTATCATCTATCATCTATCTATTATCTATCTATCTATCTATTATCTATCTATCTATCGATCTATTATCTATCTATCTATCTATCTATCTATCTATCTATCTATCTATCTATCTATCATCTATCTATCTATCTATCATCTATTTATCTATATATCTATTATCTATCTATCTATCTATCTATCATCTATCTATCATCTATCTATTATCTATCTATCTATCTATCTATCTATCTATCTATCTATCTATCTATCTATCATCTATCTATTATCTATCTATCATCTATTTATCTATCTATCTATCTATCATCTATCTATCTATCTATCTATCTATCTATCTATCTATCTATCTATCTATCTATCTATCTATCTATCTATCTATCTATCTATCTATCATCTATCTATTATCTATCTATCATCTATTTATCTATCTATCTATCTATCTATCTATCTATCTATCATCTATCTATCTATCTATCTATCTATCTATCTATCTATCTATCTATCTATCTATCTATCTATCTATCTATCTAACTATCTATCATCTATCTATCTATCTATCTATCTATCTATCTATCATCTATCTATTATCTATCTATCATCTATTTATCTATCTATCTATCTATCTATCTATCATCTATCTATCTATCTATCTATCTATCTATCTATCTATCTATCTAACTATCTATCATCTATCTATCTATCATCTATCTATCTATCTATCTATCTATCTATCTATCTATCTATCTATCTATTATCTATCTATCTATCTATCTATCTATCTATCTATCTATCTATCTATCTATCTATTTATCATCTATCTATCATCTATCTATCTATCTATCTATCTATCTATCTATCTATCGATCTATCTATCTACTTACATTTTGAGTGTAAGAAAGACCCGCTAAAATTTGTCAAGGTATCTGAGAATAACAAACCTTCATTAAACCTTCAATAAACCTTCATTCACAAATTCTGACGAAGGTTTAGAGTTACAGTGAATTGTGAATTACAGGGAATTTTTTACTGTCACTACGGATATGGTAAATGTCACCAGAAATTGGGAGCAGGTTGCTGAATGTGACAGCCCCCTTCCCTGTCATATCTTTTCCTTTAGAAGGGCACAAAAGGAACATTCAGAATATGTAAGCAAACACTTTCAGACTTTGGCAGTCTTTGAAGGTAGACATAAGATTTTCTGCTCACAACATAGCAAAGCAGGGCTTATCTCTATAATTTATTAGATATTTTTTGGCTAATGTTTACATTTTCATATTACTTCTAACTTGGATATTACATATGTTCAGTTTTCTCCACATTGCTAATTTCTCTATACCATTAAATAAGTAAGATAGAGATAGGTAAAATGATTAGCATTAGTTTTATTCTGCACATGGCAGAACTAAAGGTGACCTCACCCCACATGTAGTGATGTAGTCATTCCTAACAAGGACAAAAATTGCACTTTGCTCTCTGCACTTTGGGAAATGAATATCCCTCATGTCTAGCTTACATAGAGTGCAGCATTTCTGGAAAAATGTTCATCACTTGGCACCAAATCTATGCCATATATGTTGTTCTTAAAGGGCATGTAACGTCTAAAATAGAATAAGGCTAGAAATGCTGTATTTTGTATACTAAATATAAACATGAACTTACTGCACCACAAGTCTAATCAAACAAATAATTTATGCTTTCAAAGTTGGCTACAGGGGGTCACCATCTTGATTGTTTCCCTGCTCAGCAGTTAGGGACCATCTGACAATTCCTATCCACAGCAGTAAATGAAGGGAGAATTTCACTGCATACAGTCAGGTTTCTTATAAAAACGGTACACACTTTTTAATTAAAGTATATTGGAGACAGGTTTCTTTTTCATTAAAAAAAGTTAAAATGGGATTTTATTTTTTTGCCTTTACGATTATGTCTTGCCTGCACTATTTATCCTTTCTACTTTACACCTGGGTAGCTGGCAGGATCGCCATCTGGCCGGTATTTAAAGGGCATATAAAGGCAAAAAAATTAATAAATTATTTGATTGATTAGGCTTGTGGTGCAGCAAGTTCATGTTTATATTTAGTATACAAAATACAGCCTAGCTGGTAAAATAGCAGCCACGGCCGGGGCCGGTATTACAAATTTACCGGCAATGTTCCTGCCGGTAAATTTGTGATCAAACAAAGTCAAACTGCTCCCAGCCTGACCCCGCCTCTGTCACATCATTGTTCTGCCCATTTATGTCACGTCCCTCCCCCTCGTGGACCCGCCCCCACCTTGGCCAGTAAAGTTTTCCCAAAAAGGTGGCAACCCTAGTAGCTGGCCTAACACTTAGGGGGTTATTTATCAAAGTCTGAATTTATCTCAATATTTTCTGCTGCAAACTCTGATCAAATCCGCTCAGGTTTTTTGCTCTTATTTATTATTACATTTCACCGAAAATTTGCTTTGCGGGAAAACGTTCAAGATTTTTTTTGATTTTTCATCCGATTTTCAAAATTTTTTTTCACCCGAAAACTTTTCACCCGATTTTTGCCCAAAAACTTCAGTGTATTGCACAAAACCCAGTGCAAATCTAAAAAAATCATTGGGACTTCTCCCATTGACTTATATGATACCTTAACAGGTCTGAGATGCCGGATTTTTCGATTCAGACATTTCCATCCTCAGGGTTTAATAAATTCCAAAAAATTAGAGATTTTTTAAAAGTCAGTTCCTGCAACAGGCTGATACTCATTTCCATACCAAATGTAACATAATATATTAATCATGCAAGAAACTTTTGATGAATAGGGATGTAGCGAACTGTTCTGCTGCGAACTAGTTCGCGCAAACTTCGACCGTTCGCGTCCGCCGAATGTTCGCGAACGTTTGGGAACGTTCGCATTTTGAGTTCGCGTTCGGTCATTCGACTATTCGACCATTCGAATTCCTTCGACCACTAAAAATCGAACGATTTCCATTCGTTCGAACGATTGTAAGCATTCGATCGAATGAAAAGCATTCGATCGAATGGCTTCGATCGTTCGATTCGAATGAAAATCCTTCGATCGAATGATTAAAATCCTTCGATCGTTCGAATCGAACGATTTTAGCGGGTGTTCGAAGTTCGCGAACTGTCCGCGAACGTTCGCATTTTTTGCCGGTGTTCGCGAACGGCGTTCGCGAACACCAAATCGCCAGTTCGCTACATCCCTATTGATGAATACAACTATACCTGTCTGTAAAGTTCCCTTTTCATCTAAGAACATAAAACTGTGAAATAACTAACCATGCCAGTGGAATATAATCATCTCGTTTAATGCTGTATAGATTTTTAAAAGTGTGTATCGTTCTGTGTTGTGGCTCCCTTTGTGTAAAGTGTTGTACTGTTAAAGGGCAATCAATTATGTTTCCCATTATAATGCTTGTAGTTAAATGCCTATAAGCTATGCACATTTTATAGTAATTTGATGCAAGTAAATATTCCCTTATTGCACTGATATAACGTAAGGCAGTGATGCCAGATTTGCAGTGCTCTTACCATATAGCTGAGAAAAACATCAGTGTCCTGAACTATGGACTGACATTTCACCATATCATTGGGATTGATTCAGTTTAAATCAAGTTTCAAATCAATGTTTTGGGAGAAAATCATAGTCTAGGGGAATTTAACAGTGTATGGAACCTAAAAATAAATGCATTTTAATGCATATTTCTGCTCTGACATTAGGGCTTTATATTTAGGGGATTATTTATTAAAGTTGGAATGCTAAAAAACTCAAAAACTTTGAGTTTTTTTACTATAAAATCCGAATTTAAAGAAAATTTGTTTCAATATTTATTATAGCCCAAGGCTGCAAAAATTTCCAATCCAAAAATCTGCCATCTAAGACCTGCAGAAGTTGTATATAAGTCAATGGGAGTGGCCCCTATGCTTTTTGGAAGTTTTCTGGAACTAGCCCGACTATTTTGGTCAAAAAAACTCGGACTTTTTGGCAAAAGGGTTAAAAAAATCGCACAATTCTGAAAAAATTGTACAATTTCTGATTTTCGCTTGATTTTATCACGTTTTTCTGTGATCTGATTAAATCATACTTTTTTATTATTAAATAAGGTCAAATCGTGGATTCTAGTTTGGTCAGACTTTTTTAATTTAAAAAATCAGATACATTTGGATTTTGATAAATAACCCCCCTAGATTTGTTTTTTTTTAATATTTACTTTTGTATATCTCGGCATGGAATCCTAATCAGGATGCAGAATGTCCATTACACAACAATTAAACTTGTTTACAAGATGGTTTATTAATAAGGTAATAACATTCAAGTAATGGAAGGGAAAAACAAGTCTTTATAAGTGCAAAGTTTCATTATTATCACTGATTTTTACAACTGAGATTTCGGGGCAAATTCATCAATGGTCGAATTTCGAGGGGTTAAATCCCTCGAAATTCGACTGGGGAATAGAATCTAATAGAATCGAATAGGCAATTCGGGCGAATTTACGCGCTGGCGAATAGTCGAATTGGCGAATAGGCGCTCGATCGAATATTCGCTCGAAGGATTTTCATTCGATCGAATGCCTTTTTATTCGATCAAAAACTTGGAAAACAAGCCTATGGGACTTTCCCATAGGCTTTTAAAGCAATTCGGTAGGTTTTAGGTGGCGAAGTAGGCAGTCGAAGTATTTTTAAAAGAGACAGTACTTCGACTATCGAATGGGCGAATAGTCGCAGCGTTTTTGCGCTCGATCCAGTACTTCGACTATCGAATGGCGAATAGTCGCAGCGTTTTTGCGCTCGATCTATTCGAATCATTCTACTCAGGCGAATTTACGCCAATTCGATAGTCGAGGAGCACAAAAATTCGACGTTTTTTTACTTCGAATCCTTCACTCGAAGTTAGTGAATCGGCCCCTTCATATCAAACTTTTTTCAGTGACTTTGCCACAGTAATACAAATTATCTGTGTTCGTTTGGGGAAACTAAAAAATTAGTACAGGTATAGGATCCATTATCTAGAAATCCATTCTCCAGAAAGCTCCAAATTAGGGGAAGGTCGTTTTCCATAGATTCCATTTTAAGCTAATATTTTACATTTACAAAAATGATTTCCTTTTTTTTTTTGTAAAATATTAAAACAGTATCTTGTACTTCATACAAACTAAGATATAATTAATCCTTATTAGAGGCAAAACAATCCCACTGGGTTTATTTAATGTTTAAATGATTTTTAATTAAACTAAAATTAAGGAGATCCATTTAATTGCACAATTTCTATCTTGATGAAGAATGCACTGTTCCTGCAACTACTAGCAATGCTAGACAACTATAGTTATGAGATCTGTTATCCAGAAACCTGTTATCCAGAAATCCAGATACCTAATACCAAATTGGAGAGAACATGTTGGAGAGAACATGTTACTTTGCAGATCTGCCTTTGGCACGCACTCCAGAGGCTCCTTGGAGGGAGTCCATAAAATAATCCAAATTTTTAAAAGTAATTTCCTTTTTTTCGAGAAACTCAAAAAAGCTTCTCGAAAAGAAAGAAACTCCAGAGCAGGTGTTAACGATAACTTTTGCTTTGCGATAATGAGCAATGTAATATTTTCCAGCGATTGATTTGACAGTATCTTTATCAACACTTGCACACTTGTGCCTGTCCCACCCTCTTTAGTGATATCAGAGAAGGGCAGATTGGGCATGTGTATATAAGTTAGATGGGTTAGGTTGATTTTAGGTTGGGAGGGATGTTTGGCACAAGATGACTATTTTCGACCTGCACATCATTAGTAGAACTGCATGAAAATCCTTCATAACTCTTACAGTATAATGAAATACTGAATTAACAATATTGATCTCATCAATAGAGTTAAATAATTGAACCAGCCAGATTGCATAAGTAGCATTCAAACAATAACACATTGCAATTAAAATCATTCTACATATATATCATATAATGATATAGTGAAATGTACAGTTTTTAAAGAATCTTGTTGGGATCAAAGTTATACAGTAGGTGTGCCATTTCTAAACACATCAAGGGGACACATGCCATGTCCTACATCTGCACAAAGACAGAACAGTCCTGGGGTAGAGCTAGACAGTACATTGTTTACTCTATAGGTGTGCAGTCATTCAGGGTCAGACTGGGCCGGTGGGACACCGGAAAAAAACCTGGTGGGCCCCAGACCTCGTGGGCCCCCACTGGCCCAGACCTGCTCCATTGACTCCCCTATAAAGAACTTTGTTGTGGCAGCATTCGTGCGGTGTGTATTTTGTGCATGCATGCCACTTGTTCATGCATGACCATGCCAGCGTTGACAGTTTTAGGGGTAGGAGGGGGCCCCAGGACTGCCAGGAGGGCCCTTGTTTTGCAGTGCTGGTGGACCCCCAAGTAGGGATGTAGCGAACGTCGGAAAAAAAGTTCGCGAACATATTCGCGAACTTGCGCAAAAATGCGAGCGGTTCGCGAACGGTTCGCGAACCCCATAGACTTCAATGGGAAGGCGAACTTTAACATCTAGAAAAGACATTTCTGGCCAGAAAAATGATTTTAAAGTTGTTTAAAGGGTGCAACGACCTGGACAGTGGCATGCCAGAGGGGGATCAAGGGCAAAAATGTATCTGAAAAATCTGCCTGTGTGTGCTTGGAAGAGATAGTGTAGGGGGAGAGCTGTTAGTGATTTCAGGGACAGATGATAGTAAGTTTGCTGGCTAGTAATCTGCTTGATACTGCTCTGTATTGGAGGGACAGAAGTCTGCAGGGATTTGAGGGACATTTTAGCTTAGGTAGCTTTGCTGGCTAGTAATCTACTGTTCTCTTTAAACAACTGCCATACGTTGACCTTGTAGGCATTGTTTGCCCAGTTTTTTTGGACGCAGCCACTGAAGCACAGTTGCCATAAAAAATATGCCATATAAATGCTGAAAATAGTAATTTTTCGCCATACGTTGACCTTGTAGACATTGTTTGCCCAGTTTTTTTGGTTGCAGCCACTGAAGCACAGTTGCCAGAAAAAATATGCCATATAAATGCTGAAAATAGTCATTTTTTGCGATACGTTGACCTTGTAGGCATTGTTTGCCCAGTTTTTTTGGTCGCAGCCACTGAAGCACAGTTGCCAGAAAAAATATGCCATATAAATGCTGAAAATAGTCATTTTTTGCCATATACGTTGAGTCAACGTATGGCAAAAAATGACTATTTTCAGCATTTATATGGCATATTTTTTCTGGCCTCTGTGCTTCAGTGGCTGCGGCCAAAAAAACTGGGCAAACAATGCCTACAAGGTCAACGTATACACTACTACAGCGGTGGATACGGATTACGTAAAATATATTATGGCTGCTTGAAAAAAGTCACTCCGGTGTTTTTTCTGGAGACGGTAATATTATGGATATTTAGACAGAATGTGAACAAGGTCACACAGCTAGATGGCGGGTTGAAGAAAACAGTGTGCAAATAATGCCTACAAGGTCAACGTATACACTACTACAGCGGTGGATACGGATTACGTAAAATATATTATGGCTGCTTGAAAAAAGTCACTCCGGTGTTTTTTCTGGAGACGGTAATATTATGGATATTTAGACAGAATGTGAACAAGGTCACACAGCTAGATGGCGGGTTGAAGAAAACAGTGTGCAAATAATGCCTACAAGGTCAACGTATACACTACTACAGCGGTGGATACGGATTACGTAAAATATATTATGGCTGCTTGAAAAAAGTCACTCCGGTGTTTTTTCTGGAGACGGTAATATTATGGATATTTAGACAGAATGTGAACAAGGTCACACAGCTAGATGGCGGGTTGAAGAAAACAGTGTGCAAATAATGCCTACAGGGCAAATAATGCCTAAAAGGTCAACTTATACACTACTACAGCGGTAGTAAAATAAAAAAAAGTAAAATAAAAAAAAATGAATATTAAAAAAAAAAAATTAAAGTTGGTGCTGCTGAACTACTAGGAGCAGCAGATTAGCACACCAGTCCCACTCCCCAACACTGCTAGACTAATAGCACTGGGCTCTTATAGTAGTAGTAGTAGTAGTAGTAAAACAACAAAAAAATAAATAAAAGCAGTCCTTACAAGGACTACTGTTATTGCAGCAGTCAGCAGATGAGATCAGAAGCAGGACAGCTGCCCACTGCAGCTACATACAGAGCACTGCAGTAGAAGGTAGATTACTAGCCAGCAAAGCTACCTAAGCTTAAATGTCCCTCAAACCCCTGCAGACTTCTGTCCCTCCAATAACAGAGCAGTATCAAAACGATTACTAGCCAGCAAACTTTCAACTGTCCCTGAAATCACTAACAGGCAGCAGCTCTCTCCCTACACTATCTCTTCAGCACACACAGGCAGAGTGAAAAAACGCTGCAGGGCTTCGGTTTTTATAGGGAAGGGGAGTGGTCCAGGGGAGAGCTTCCTGATTGGCTGCCATGTACCTGCTGGTCTGGGGTGAGAGGGCAAAAAAAAGCGCCAACAATGGCGAACCCAAAATGGCGAACGTCGCGCGACGTTCGCGAACTTCCGGCGAGCGCGAACACCCGATGTTCGCGCGAACAAGTTCGCCGGCGAACAGTTCGCGACATCTCTACCCCCAAGGGTCCAGTCCAACCCTGCAGTCATTAATATCACTAGTCAATAACTAAAACGATTGTATCCTAAATATGAAATATGAAACCTACAAAACCTTGTTTGACTGCCTTCGCATCAGACTATGTTCATAGTATTACACTTCTGAGCCAAACAATTCATTGCTGAGAGGCAATTGTACATGTTGTATTGAGGGGTGAATGACCCAGGCCTCACTAGTAGAGCCCGGTTAATAAGAGCTAGGATGGGCAGTTGTTACTGGGTGAAGGGCATATGTCTGCTCTACTCCATCCTATCCTAAATCTGGTCCTGGTAACTGAAGTATGCAAGAGCAAGTTAATATTTAAAAAATATGGATATTATAATAAAATGAAATATGTTGGCTCCAGGTCTAGTAACCTACAATAACATCTTACATCATTCTATTTAAGCAGCTTACCAAAATGACTATATTCTTGTTGGATGCTATGGGTTACAAGACCTGGAGCAAGCTTTAACTTATTACCTTAAACTTTATGAATGATATATGGCATCTGTCCATAAGCAGAGAACCGCATTACCAGAAATAGTTATGCAAATCTATAATATAATACATAATAAATACATTTAAGAGTAGATTAGTATTATTACCAATATAACCACATATAGGGGGAAATGTAATAAAACTCATAAAGAGCGAATAACGATTTGCCTGTCGCAATGTAATAATGTTTGTTAAGCTTTTATTGCATTGCGAATCCTTATTGCGCGTTGCGAACCTTTAACACTTGCTCTGGCGTTTCATTAAATATTTTGCTGCACAAAAAGGTTTGCAATTGTGAAATTGTATTACATACACGTTCACAAAAGCAAAACGTTTGCGAGGATGTCTTTGAGGTCTTTGATCAATCAAAAATGAAGCAAACATGGTCGCTAACATTCACAAAAGTGTTTGTGAACTTTTTTTGCGCTAATGAAACATATTACACTCCCCTATAAAGTCAGCAATGAAGTGTGAGTAATAATGATATCCACATAATTCTCTTCTTTGCATCTGTAAAAATCATGAAAGGCATGCAAATTGGCTAAATTCAATTTATTTCCTTAAATATTTATGCACATCCTTTCTAGTCTGTGAATGGTAATTAGCAGTGTAATATATCTCAGAAAAGTGATTATACATTTGAAGGAGTTATAAAGCAAACAAAAGGTTTCTTGTGGTAGTGTTAATAGTCTATTTCTCGAATCCACTCGCAACCCACAAGTCCATCAAGATATCCATTATACAGTGACATGAGTCTCCACGCTGCCCTTGCTATGCCAATTACATTAAATGAATACATTAAACAAAACTGATATGCCAGTAGGGGAATTTTCTTGTTATTCTTGGTAATTTCTAGGAATAATTTATTAATAGTGCAGAATCGGTTCTTTCTATATAACTTGGCTCAGTTTATGCTTATCTCAGACATATAAGGTTAATCTTATAAAGCAGTGAAATGGTACAATTATATGAACTATGCAAAACAAACCTAAGTTTCATTACTAGGCAACACGGGCAGCAAGCCCTGCCCCACTCGCGCAGCGGAGAGGAGTGAGTGATGGCGGGGAGGGATGGAGTCAAGGGGTGAGCGATGGAGGGGAGAGAGGGACATCGACGGAGGGGAGGGTGTCAGGAAGGAAGGGGAGTAACTGAGAGGTACAGACTAGGGGTAGGCAGAACACAATTTTAGAGGTAGCTGCCCAGCACGCCCCTATTAATGCGCCCCAGGCAGCTGCCTCTTCTGCCTACCCCTAGTTCCGGCCCTGTTTATTACATTATTTGTCTACTAGAATATCCATGTTTTTGCCTCTAATGTACCACCATGCCAGGAAAAAAACAGGTTCAAGTCCACTTGTATTCAAGTGTAGAGTAGATGTATGTATTAAACAATAGGTGGTGCAATATTGCACCATGTGCACTTTACACATCATCCTGTGTTATAGTATGCCTTCTTGCACGTGTCCTTACCCATGACATGGGCAGGGCCAAATATCTGCCTCATTTCCCCAATAACTGGCCTAGAAATAATAAACTATTACCACTTGTTTTACATTGGAATCTTTGTTGGCCACAACTTTATTAAATGACACAAGCATTAACCATACATAACCATACATAATCACAAATATAAATAGCAGGAACATATTAACAGTGTTATAACAATAAATATCAACAGTGATATAACAGTATTTAGTGATACTCGGCATCTGCAAGATCCCTAGCAATGGACCAAAATGAGGTGCTTGACAATCGTACCAGGCCAGCCATCAGCTGCTTGGGCTTTCCAGCATGGTGGATACTCTGAATTGCATGCTTCAACCAATGTAATATAACTCTCCAAGAGACCAATGCTCTAAGAGAGGAAAACAACCAACCACATCCCACTGACAAACTTGGCACTTGGTAAACTCAAACTGTCCCCCAACTCTCACCATTGCCAGGAATCCACTGCCTGGCTGTGACAACTAGCTATCATCCTTGCAACTCTAGCTTATCCATAATCCCTGGATACTCACCATATCACGTTACCTTAACCTGTATCCCAATAACACAGGCCACAATTGTGACAACTAGCATAAAGGGTTGATCCAAGGGAGGGCAGGTGGGCCTCTGTTTGCTCTGTCCAAAATGGATGCCCTCCCTAGCTGCTACTGATTCAAATAAACTAAATTCCACCTCCCCCTACACTACGTAACTAAGTCCAACTACTAACCCCTGACTGGCAGTTTTGTCCATGAGCCCTCAATCAGCATTTTGCTGTACCGGGCTTCCCTTACTGGATGATTTAAGTGCATGCTGAAAACTGCTGAACTTAGAACTCATGATGCAATTGTGCTACTTTTTACTAGTTCCTCGTGCATATTGCATGATAGGCTGGTGCAGCTGACCTTGTATCACATAATTGCCCTTTACCAAACATCAGCCATCAACCAGGTACTGGGACAATGAGTTATATACACGATTACTGCTCACTTGTAAATCAATTGCCTATTCCTGATGTATCTAATGCAGAGCAGAGTACCATAGCTGTTGAGTTCTGCGTGTCACTGTTTCTAGGATTACCTTTGCCATGCTTTAAATGTTTTGTGCCATTTACCAGGTTAGAGCTCTTTTATATCAGAACACCTCACAATAAAAAGTCAATTCCCAGGTTTATTTAAATATTCACTATATATTTTCAGGATAAACAGTTAACAGTACTAATCAGACATTACTAAGAGATCCACTATAAAACAGATTATGAGACAGCATTTCTCTTAAAATTAGAAAAAAAATAAAAACAATCACAACTTTAACAATGTGCATTTCCTGCACATAGAATTTAGTGGTGTAAAACACTTTTTAAATCTATATAGGGTCACTTACTCAGAGATCCCCCTTACTGCAGTTTAAAATAGCACTAAACCCCCCCCCCATAGGTAAAAAAAGGTACCTATATAAAAATCTTGCTCCGGCCAGGGTCTATAAGTTAAAATTTAAAACGATGGACCTGCTCTTCTCCGTTCCCAGCTGTCCATAGTTTATCACACCATTGGAATTAATGTAGACTTCCAATTGCGCCACTTTGTTTCTTTGTTAAGAAGCCATGGCTAATGTTGGGGCCCAGTTGTTACTATTTTACACCTACAATTACTCCATTTATATATTAAGTTCTAACTATAAATTATTGCAGGTGTATTTGCTTGTCACAGAGGCTTCCCATACTCACATGGCACGGCACTCTGGAAATCTAGTTTTATTGAAGTATTCTATACATCTGAAGGAGTAAACTGGGCCAATGAATATATCTAGCCTTTCATGCACTTATAAGGTGAATCTTAAAGAGATTAAGAAGCTATTATTCCATCAGGACCCTGGACTAATGAGCTATTGCCCACAGCTAGACAAGGGGTTTGATTGAGGGAAGATGGTCTTGGAGGCAGCGTCTCAGAAAATATTCAGGGTCAGGCTTCTGCTACACTTCATCCTGTGGCTCCAGCGGGAGGAGCAATGGCAGGAAAACAACAGGCCCATGGTTTCAAAACCAGGGAGTTTCTGATACTCATACTAGGCACTACTATAATCAACTGGGTTTATAAATCTTTCTGGTACCAGAATGTACTGGTTACTCTTCTCCGTTGGCAAAACTGTGGGTGTCAGATGGGTAAACAGATGGATTCAATATGAGAACATGTTGAACTGGTAGGGGTATGGACTGATGTGAGGATAACCAATATTTTACTGATCTGTTACATCCAACCATCAAAATGAGTTATTCCAACAGAAGACTCTTGAGGCTTAGGATGTCGTAAGTGATACAAGTAAAATGCTTTTGTGGAATTCCAGGCAAAGCTTACGACACTATTATGGTAAGTGTTTGCTGTAATCATACATGGCATGTTTCCTATACTTTGTCAAAATAAAATTGTCTAAATGAACCAGTGCTTCAACTAACGTAACTGACAGGATTTGGTCGCTATGCTTTACTGCATTAAAGAGCTCAGAAAATGATCCTTCATTTTGATTCTCTCAAACTGCGGAATCCTCAGCTTATCTTTTGACTGCAAATAAATCAACTGAAGACAGTAGCAAAAAACGTTTCGCAATTGTCTCGCTGTATCCCCAGAGAATGGTTTGCTGTTTGCCGCACACGAATAACAATGTATGGACGTGCCAGAGAATAGCGTATTCAGTTTCAGTCCCCTTATGCCTAAGAAATAATTTAATGAGCAAAATATTTTTTCATTAGGGTTGTTACAAGAAAGTGTTCGCTATACAGCTACTCGTTTTTGTGAGATCTTGTGTCTCTGCTGTGTTTGTAATAAAGCAATTGAGGAAATATTAACAGCCTCGTGCGAAAAATATTTTAAAAAAGAGGTCTTCTAAAAGCAATTTATTTTCTCATTTCTGGGTATGTGTTGGGCTTGAAATTTAATTATTGCCATTAAGGGGCACATTTACTAAGGGTCAAAGTGAATTCGAAGTGAATTTTCGAATTCAAAAACTTCGAATTTCAAAGTATTTTTGGGTACTTCGACCACTGAATAGGCCAAATTCGACTTTGATTCAAAGTTGAAGTATTTTTTTTGAAAATCGTTCGATCGATCGATTAAATCGTTCAAATCGATTTGACCGATTTCTACGATCGATCGAACGTTTTTAATTCGACCGAAAACGGCCAAAAAAATTCAAAAAGAAAAGTTTGACTATCGAATTTGGCCAATTCGATGGTCGGATCTCAGCGTTTTTTAACTTCGAAATTCGACCCTTGATAAATGTGCCCCTAAGTCTTGATATTTTGTCTTGATAGACTGATCTTTTTTCTATTTCACAAAGCTTGGAAAGACTCAGAAAACAAATTCTAGATACTTCTATAATGAATCAAGTTGATTTTTTCAATTCCTTTAGAAGCCAAGCTTAAAATCCTAGTTAACTGTCCCCAATATCTGCTCACACAAATCTATTGAATGTAACAGGGATTTATATCAAAGCCATTGAGTATATTTAGTGTTTTACATGTTCTAGATCCAAAATCAATTTCTATCAGTTGGAGTTGAAATAAAAGTCTGAGAACATGTATACCATTGCTAGTACACTTATGGGACGTGATATCCAGAATGTTCAGGACCTGAGGTTTTCTAGATAATGGCAATTTCTATAATTTGAATACATTGTGGTATATTTATCAAAAAGTGAAGTTGGAGATCACCGCAGTTCTCTAGAGTGAAATACCGCCTCTCTCCATTCATTTCTATGGGATTTTTAAAGATGTATTTATCAAAGGGTGAAAAGTGATAGTTCACCATTTGATAAATACGCCTTTAAAAATCACATAGAAATGAATGGAGAGTGGCAGTATTTCATGCTAGTGGACTGTGATGATCTCTAACTTCACTCTTTGAAAAATATACCCCATTAAAGTGATACTGACACTAAGGGGCACATTTACTAAGGGTCGAACTGAATTGGAATTTTCAATTTCGAAGTAATTTTTGGGTACTTTGACCAACAAATCGACTTCGATTCGAAGTGAAAATGCTTAGACTATTCGACCATTCGAAAATCGAAGTACTGTCTCTTTAAAAACTTCGACTTCGCCACCTTAAACCTGCTGAATTGCTATGTTAGCCTATGGGGACCTCCTTGAACCTATGGCCAGTATTTGGCTAAGTTTTAAGAAGTCAAAGGATTGTTAGATTCGAAGTACGATCTTAAAAATCCTTCAACTTCGAATGTCAGACTAGCCTATTCGATGGTCGAATTTCGAAGTTTTTTTCACTTCGAAATTCGACCCTTGATAAATTTGCCCCTAAATAATAATTCTTCAAAATATTAATGTACATTAAAAGTTACCTATAGGTCATTTTGATAGTTTTTCATTGATATGTCTGTTTTTGTAATTAATTGTTACTTGAAGTTCCTAAACCTGACTGTTTTGCCAACCTGACTGTCCCTTCTCAACATGTCAGTTAGGGGCCCATTTACTAAGGGCCGTAACGAATTCTAAGTGAATTTTCGAATTCAAAAACTTCGAATTTCAAAGTAATTTTTGGGTACTTTTACCATCGAATAGGCCAAAATTCGATTTGAATTGAAAAAACTTCGGATAATCGACCATTCGAAAATTGAAGTACTGTCTCTTTAAAAAACATCAACTTCGACACTTCGCTACCTTAAACCTGGCGAATTGCTATGTTAGCCTATGGGGACCTCCTAGAACCCATAGCCAGTATTTGGCTACGTTTTTAGAAGTCAACGTTTTTTTTTTGAAAAACGTTCGATCGTTCGATTAAATCATTCGAATAGCTAGATTCGTACGATTTCTACAATTTGAATTTGATCGAAAACAGCGAAATTTAATAAAAAAAAACCTTTGACTATTGCATTTCTACAATTCGATGGTCGAATTACGAAGTTTTACCACTTTCGAAATTCGACCCTTAGTAAATGTGCCCCTTAGAGTTTCTAATGCTGACGGACTCCTGCTGCACAAATCTGGCAGCCTCCTCATAGACAAACACACAGAATCATATGTAAATGTAAAAGCATCTGCAAATACTTTTATGGCAAAATTAGAGATAGTATTCAAACACAATGTTATGATAGATGTAAAGAAAGGTTTAATTTCTGGTGTCAGTATCTCTTTAAGTCTGCTAATAAATCATGTAAATATTAAATAAATCCATTAAGCTGGCTTTGCTTCCAATAAGGTTTGCGTACCTTAGTTTTGACCAAGAACATGGTACTATTTAATTATTACAGAGAAAAAGGAAATAATTTTTACAATTTTGGATTATTTAATTATTATAATGTCTATGAGAAATAGCCTTTCTGTGATTTGGAACTTTCTGGCTAACGGGCTAACAGTGTTTTTGGGGTATTAGCTCAGCCTTCATCAGGAAAGGATATGCAATAAAATGATTGTGAGTATCAATAGCTTTATAAACAACTGCAGATCAACCCACTTGAACAGCTATTCAAATGACCTCCTCATTGGCCAGTATGGCAAAGTCATAAGCATATTTCAAAAATGAGTAGAATATACTGCCATAAATGCAATGTGCAAAGTGCCATTTTGGACCAAATTTCAATGTTTTTATTAAACCATATTACAGTATTTGAATCCAGTTCACTTTGTGCAAGTCTGGTGTCCAGTGCAAGTCCAGGATGGCAGTAACTCCAGGGTTCCCCAGTGTCAGTAGGTGCAGTTACCCACCATTTATCAGAAGAGGCAGGATGGCAACCATGTGGAAGTGCAAGTATTTGTATCAGCTTCAATATACAATACAATACATTGAGACATTTTGTGCCTTAAGCTACTAAAAGATGCCTAACCTTTTAAACAAAACAGGGATTGTTTGTCCATATATTGCAATATATTTAAGCTGGGCAACTACGTCAAAGTCATCCCTGGTCTGGCCAGTCCTACACTCAACTATAGTCAGGTGATCCCATTGGTGGTCACTATAAGGGCAACCATGTTTGGGAGTCTTAACTTGGAAAGCAACTGAGTTGCAGGTAAAGCTTAGTCCCTGTGTAAAATGTAGAGTGAAGTAGAGTTAAGCAATGAGATAAAAGTTGAGTGTAGGACTGGCCAGACCAGGGAGGACTTTGACGTAGTTGGCCAGCTTAAATATATTGCAATATATGGACAAACAATCCCTGTTTTATTTAAAGGGGAGGAGATTAGTATCTTAAGGCACAAATGTGCTAAATATACCGATAATGGGTTGAGACCTTTTGTATTTGTCTATATAATATATTATACAGAGGGAATCATTTTTAAAATTGTAGATTAATAAAATGGAGTCTATGGGAGATGGCCTTCATGTAATTTAGAGCTTTTTGGATAATGGGTTTCCAGATAACGGATCTCATAATCCAAGATCTTTTTCTATCTGACTTTTTGAGACTTATTGGACAGACTCATTGAAAATGTTGGTAGAATGCAATGTTGATGCATTTCAGTTGTTTTTTTTTTCTTAAAGTAGTTGGGGGGTTAATTTTGTAAAAAAAAAATGTAGAAATCACAGATTAACAGATATTTAATAGTTAAAATGTCACCATGTGTTTTTCCAGCACATCTCTTTATGGTTGTTTTTCATTAAAGGAGAAGGAAAGGTTAAAGTAAGCTTTATCAGAAAGATCTATATGACTACACTAGTAAACCCTCAGCAATGCTGCTCTGAGTTCTCTGTCAAAAGAAACACCACATTTCTTTCCTTCTATTGTGTACACATGGGCTTCTTATCAGACTTCCTGTTTTCAGTTTAAACCTCCAGGGCTTGGGCTTGAGCATGCTCAGTTTGCTCCTCTCTCCCTTTCTCACCTCCAGGAGGGAGCTCTCCATGTTGTAATATGAGCTCAGAGCTATGAGCAAATAGGGTGAGACTCAGGCAGGAAGTGATGTCACAGCAAGCTAATATGGCAGCTGCTATCCAGCTGCTATCCTAAACAAACTTATGAAAACAAACGTGAGGTCTTTACATTACCACAGACTAATAACACAACCTTGCATTGGGATGCAAATAAAGGTCTTGCTCAGGGGAAAATATTTCCTTTGGATTAAAACTGGTATTTTTTAATTGTATCATTAATGCATATGTTCATACAAGTTCATATACAGTACAGCCATATAAGGATTGTGTTACATTATGTATGAATTGGGAATTAGGGACGGAAAATAGAGGGGCAAATTTACTAAAGGGCAAAGTGACTAACGCTGATGAAAATTTGCCAGCATGACTTCAATTCAGAACTTCGCCGATTTACTAACAGTCACCGGTGTAACTTCGCTAGCGAAGGAGATAGACTCTAGTGGTACTTCACTCCCTAACGTAACTACGCAAATTTACTAAAATGCGGATTTTACTGAACGTTGCCTCTTGCGCCAGACTTGCCTTCGCCACCTCAGACCAGACGAAGTGCAATAGAGTAGATAGGACTTCCTCAGAAAATAGTTGAACATTTTTCTAAGTCCCAAAAAACGCTGGCGACTTTTACTTTTTTTTTGGTGTACCGGCTTTCCCCCTACATTTCCTAAAATATGGCACATAAACTATACACTGAACTCATGTTTAGGGCAATATAACAACTCTATTTTATTTTATTAAAGTTTCCCAGGCTTGTGTAGTGTAATATATTTGCTGCAACATATACGTCCATTCAACTTTAACTTCCCGCCATATGCAAATAAGGCAACACCAGCGCAACTTCGCTTTGCTTGGCACAGTAACGGTAGCGCAACTTCACCAGCATTCGGCGCCCTGGACGCAACTTTGGATTTTAGTGAATTATCGCTGTCCTGGCGAATCTACGCCTGGCAAAGTGTTGCGCAGTGAGCGAAGCCGTTGCTGGTGAATTTTATGAGATTAGTGAATTTTCCCCTAAATGTCTTTAGTGGCCCAAACACAAAGCACTTACTGTATCCCCTGTGTGGTATTATTTGTGCTCTCTGCCCTATAGTGGGTCGAAAATTCATGGTCAAGGCACAGACCACAGCACTGGCAAGAGCATTGGAGCCCTGTATGACGTGATTGCCATAAGCCTGTAGTAATTAGAGGTTTAGCTAACACCTTGAGTCTCCATCTGCTTTCCCTCTTCCACCCTTGAATTTCCATGTCCTACCCATGTGCTGCCGCTCCCATGTGTTTCCAAATGCAGGAAGTGCTGCTTATAGGCATCACTATTTATGCTCCATACTCCACGTGTGCCTATAGGGGCAGGGACCCAGATTGTCTTTTCTTAAGGCAAATTTTATCTCAAGGAAACTGGACTTTATATAGAGTTTTCTTGAAAACACTTCACCACTCGTCTGAGCGGCTGCTTCAGTTCCAAACTGTGTACCTTCAAAGGGAAAGACATTATAAGGCAACTACTTTATCTGTTGTCTCTTCCATAAAGTCAGAATCTTAATTCAAGAACTTTAGCTTCCACAACTGTCACTGGGCTTCGTTTGGTACCCTATTCAATTACTGCAATCTCTGTCACCACAAGACTGTACGAGTGATTAAAAGTTGTAACTATACTTTTATTATGTTGGTTTAAATTCATTAAAAATAAGAAAAAAAGTGCAAGATGTCCAAAGTTTTACAAAGGGAGAATTCATTAGAAATGAACACCTTTAATTGGTTCTCCATAAAAATGAGAATGCTGAAATGCCTGTGGTCAGCAGATCATACGCAGAAGAATAAATAATGAAGGCTTTAAGCATTTTTAGTTCTCCATGTTACAATGGGTTTTTATTTTATTAACGCTTCTGCTTTTCTCTAATAAATAAAATAGACTCATTTATTGGCAAAATCACAGAACTGTTCTTTGTGTAAGAAAATACACAAGTGTCTTTGGGGGTACTTTGTTGTTCATTAAAAGTTGAAGAAGAATTGTCATGTTCCAAGGCAACAGAGTAGCTAGAACACTGCTATTTATCTTTATATGTTATGCTGCTTCTGAGCTGGCAGGACATTTCCCATATGTTCCAGTGCATATGCTTCATTTCCACTTTGATTTTCATTTACAACCTTTTGGCAGCTCTGTTTCCTTTTATCATTCTCCACATGATGTTAACTGTTTGATAAAAGGTTCAGCAAAGCTGACTGATGTGTGTACCTTGCCTGGCAGATTCTATTGGCAGAATTATTCTAAAGGCATGTTGAGTCCATGGGATATTCTTGGGGTTAGTAACTGACCCCTGGTATCTGTATTATGAGTGAGAAATGTGGCATAATGGTACTTGTGGGAGATTTTATGTGATTTCTATAGATTGCTAAGGGGAGGGATATTAATACTTAGAAAACCTTGATAGATCCATGAAATTATTTTTGGATGGCTGGCATCTGTTATTTTAGTTGTTTACTTGAAATGAACCCCCAGTGCCTGCCATATTAACTGAATGGCAACTGTTAGCATGGGTTCATTGATTGACAACACTAGTTTGATTTATTTGGTAGACAATTTGCTTTCAAGTACATTTTATTCAGGGCACAAAATATTTAATTGTTACTAGAAAACACTTTTTGTATACAGTATCAGAGTAAGAGTAAGCCAAAAGGGTTAGTTGTCAAAAATGTAGTAATGGGGCTGTGATTAAAGAGCTTAAAATATCTGACACTAGGATATAATGTAGCAAGATTTAGCTCACTGATTCTCAAAATAGAATTCTTACTAGTGATGGGCGAATTTATGACATTGAAGTCAATGGACGTCAAAACTATTTTTATACATGCAACTATTTTGTCCAAATGCATTAAAGTCAACGGGCGTCCGAATAATTTTGACATGCGACAATTTTTATACGTGCGACTATTCTGACTTGCAACAGTTTTTTTGTCGCGGTGGAACTTTTACCGCAGTTTTGCGAATTTATTCACTGGCGGTGAAATGCGGAAATTCACTGCAAATCAATGCCTGGTGAATTTATTCGCCCATCAATTCTTACCAAATGAAACACATCGCACATCATGGTACAAGAAAGCAACAGTGAACTGACTATTCACTCAAGTCTCCTCATTAAAAGTATTAATTATGCATGTTTGTCTGTATAAAGCAAAATTCTTTTTTTCTTCATATTGGTGGTTCATCATCAATTCTTCAACATGCAGATTTGTGAATTTTTATGGAAAACCTCTGCATGAGGAATGCCTCAGGTGCCAAAATCCTAAAACAAAGGGCAGAATCTTTATTCAGTAGATTGTTTTATTATTTGCTACAAAGTAACATGGTTGCACTGTAGAGTTTAGAAAGATTGGATGAAAATATGGACTAAGTAAGAATGAAAACATGGAGTTAATTGGTCTTTGCGGATTCCAATTTGTGAAAGAGACCGGTGCCTACTCTGAGCTAGAGTGCTGCACGGGTCCAGTTGGGCAGACATGTGCCTGTCCTGGACCCACTGACCTCCAATCTGATTGCACCCACCACCCCACTAAACCCCCTAACCAGCCCACACCCACAAGAGTTTTTCTTGTCACCCGACCCATTGACCTGTATAACCAGAAAGATTGGTTCCTTTTCACTTATTAGTGATCCCTAACTAAGGACAAGGGCACCCTGATCATCCACTTTCCTCCACTGTCATCCCAACTTAGTGTAGTAAGGTGTTGGATTGTGTGAAAGTACACTGAGTGGATATTTGTGAGGAAATGCAAATGTTTTCCATAACGTAGCCTGAGGAAAGTGGATGATCTGCTCAGTGTGCCCTGGCCCTAAAGACATTGAATTACCATTTTGAGAAGAAATTGTGAGACTCTTGCATTTCAGGGGTTTCAAAAATGAAAGAAACATTTTAAAAGGATAAATTATGAATAATTGGTTAAACATGCCTTCCTGACCACTTTACAACTTTGTAGTACCATTCCTATAGGTTGAGTTACTGCTGTGTATTTAATGAATACATCAGATGGGAGGTAATAAAGTAGGTTCCCTTTACAAATCCTGATATAATTCCAGCATGTTGCATCATGATAGCATCCTAGCAAATGTCAGCCAAGCAAGCCATTAACTGCACATTTCTCAGCCTTTACTTTCCCTTAGTAATATATGATGGCACGTGGCACATCCTTAACTACAATCTCATAGCCTACAGTTTCCCATCTTCTGATAAGCCCTCGCATAAACCTATATTTTGTGCACATTTTCTTTTGTTTTATGTCTGTTATTTGTATGTCAGCTTGCACTCTATCTAAAATACAAAACAATAATACAATGCGACAACTCTGCAAATACCAGGCTTAACACCAAGCCTTGTTTGTGAGCAAATATTAAAAAAAACAACCAGGCCTGCCAATCATTTGGAGGTGGCAGCATGACAGACATTTAATTGTGTATAAAGATGAGAAATGTCTGCTGAGATTTTACGATACGTTACTACATGCCAAATACTGGTGGGGTTTCTGTCATACAAGTTGTTAGAATTCCCTTGTATTTTCTGAACTGTCATGTATCTTGACAGAAACACTGCAAATATACAGAAAATGCAAAATCACCTCAGCACCACAAGTTGGTAAAACAGTATAAACTCGTGACAAATAACAAAGAAAACACACAAGAATTAGGTGCTGGCATTTTTCACCATATGTGTAGGGCAAATAGAGCTAAAACATAGACTGTATCGTCCGCAACTACATGTTGCATACTCTGAAGGGACCATTTGTTCAAATTGGCTAGCGGTGGGTTAAATGATACTGCTGTGTTAGTTTAGATAAAGCAGACAAACAAGCACAGGTACATTTATTACAACATGACAGGAGGTGTGGCCTGCTTCATGCTCCCTCTCAGCTTAGACAGGAAGAGGGAAACAGGAACAGGAATATGAATCATAAGACAATGGTAAAACAGCAGTTATGCCCTTAACCAAAAATGCCCACAGAAGCCGATTATTACAATAGAATAGCCATATCACATAAAATTATCATATTTATCTTTTGCATAAATATCAAGTTTTGAGCCACAACATCAGTACAACATTATATTTGTCAGCCATTTGTAAGAACTTCCAATTAAGAACCTGTAGTGTTTAACAGCAGCCCTTTTAGGAAATGTTTGTTGAAGCAAAAAGGGGCCATGACATGAGGGACGAGTGGGGTAGGTTCAGCATTATGGGAATGTTGTGTGGAAGAAAGGCAGGGAAAGGGGACAGGCCTTAGCTTTTAAATAGCTAGGAAGAAAGTGCAGGAATCCCTTGTTACCTGCTGCTGCATTGGAACAGACAGCGTCCCTCACTCACGTCCTGTGTGGATGGTTGGAGGATGGTATGTCGTGGCATTTTGCATAGTAGAGTTGCCCTACCGGCGAGCCGAAGAGGGGGCAGCAGTGTTAAGGTGAGGTTGGTGAGGCCTGGGGCTAGGCTTAGGGACAAGGAGGCTCAGTAGGAGAGGAAGTAGGTGGTGAAGGCTTAGCTTAGGGTGGAAAACGGGTTTTGCTTAAAGGGGACCCGTCACCCAAAAAAAATATTCAAAATCCTATTTTATCACTTTAGTCAAACAAAATTAACTTTAATTACACTGTATAAATTATTTGAATCTTGTTTCCTTCAGTCTGGGAATTCAAAATGATAGCAAACAGGCAGCAGCCATTTTGTGGACACTGTTTTTAAGGAAAGCCTTGCATCATCTCAGATTCTTGTTTGTGCACCAGAATGGGGGACCTGATGTCCATTCCCATGCCCTGGCTACACAATTAAATGGTAAAGAGAACGGGGGATTGTGTGGAGAGCAGTGACATCTAGGAAGTGCTGAATGGAAAGTGAAAGTAATTGTGTGCCCCGCCTCTATGCCCAGGGCATAGAGGAGGGGCAGACAATATTTGATTGACATCTGAGATTTTTAAATGAGCTTACAACATTTATGAATGCTTTAATAAAAAATAGAAATTGGATTTCATGTTTAATTTGAAAAGGACTTTTATTATACAGATTTTTGTGTCTGGGTGACAGGTCCACTTTAAAGGAGAATTAACCATGCAGAGTGAGCAAAGCAGAGCTCACGGGCACCATCTTCTTCTCTTTGGTAATCTTCGTGTCTTCTTCCTCCCCAATTTTCATCTCTTTTGGTGCTTGCGCAGTTGTTTGCGAAGTGGAAGATTGCTCCAACTGCGCATGCGCCAATGTGCTGCTCACTTCACAAAGATTACCGAAGAGAAGAAGATGGTGCCCGTAAGCTCTGCTGCGCTCACTCTGCATGTCCGGTCGCTATTTCTAGAACGGACAGAATTCAGGGGTAAGACTGTGCAAGGGAGAGGCAGGGAGGGGGGCCACCAGAGGGGCATCAGTGGGGACTTATCACCATGGGGGGTTTAGTTCTCCTTTAAGAGGAGCGGCTAGTGTTTTACACATATGTCAACATGCTATTCAGTGTTATAGTAATGTTGGTCTGTTTTGGTGGTTAACTTATCTTAAGTTTATGTAATGTTATGTAATAAATCAAGCGGCGGCCTTTCCACCCAAGATGTTGTGGTTGTATTTACTTGAAGGTAGGGAGGTTAACGGCATTGAGTAATACTCTAGTCATGTGTATAGCTATGCAGCGTAGGGGACTTTACATGGCGCCCTCTATATCAGGCCAAATAGTATCCTATGCTTTGGGGATGATGCAGTCATGTAGAGAAGACAATTTTTCATTGTGTTTGTTATAGGGTAAACAGTTTTGTTCTTATTGGTTCAGAAATGCGACTGACAGTATCGTTTCACATAATGAATATCTTATCTGTTTTGTGAATCTGAGTTTTTATTTTGTTTAATATCTTTTACATAATTTATATTTATTGTAACTGAGTCTGTTACATGGATGCTATACGTTTGTGAGATAGATTGCTTGTTTAAATGTTCAGCATGGAGTTTGTAATATAAAGATATCCTTTTGTGCACAAACCAGATGTTGTTCTCATTCTTTAATATAAATAGGTCTTTTGTATATTTTTTATCTGTGTATATGGTCACAAACATTTATGTACCTGAGACACATTCATTCTGTGTGCTAGGGGTATTTTTGTATATAGAATGTATTTCCGACAAACAGCACCCCATACACCTAGGCCTGCAATAATTAATGAAACAAACTGGGGCTTTCATGCTGGAGGGAAAATAGTTTTCGTTTTAAAAACTTCCACCTGAAAGCAGCTGGCAATAGTGAAGAGATTGGAAATGGAAGGACAAGTACAGAAAGGAAAAAGTTACAATTTATAGGTGAATAAGCAGCAGTTCTGGGCTAGGATAACAGATTTGTTCCAACTCATTTGAGAATATTATTATTATTAACATGTATTTATATAGCGCCAACATATTGCGTAGCACTGTAAAGTAAATGTGATTATACAACTAAATCACATGAATTATATACATAGAACATATGGAGTTACATACGTTACAATCATTACTGGTACAAAAGTTGAGGAAGGCCCTATGCAGAAAGAGCTTACACTCTAAAGGGAAGGGAGTAAGCAAAAACGTTTGGTATCAAATTAACTTCTGACTACATTTTGCTGAATATTGTTTTCCTGATCAGATCATCTTGTACATGAGCTGAAAATATTTTCATTTACAGTATGCCTTTTTTTTTTTGTGCCAGTTATACTGTAGATATGGCACTTTGCTTCTTTCCTTACAATATGTAGCTTCATGAGATAACAGCAAGCAATAAAATGTGATGTTTTGTGACTGTATGATAAATTGTGTAACACTGGCTCCGTTCTTTCAATAATTTGAATGCCTAAAATGATCGGTGATTGATGTGGAAAAGTTATATTACTGTACTTAATGTCTATTAA
This sequence comes from Xenopus laevis, assembly GCF_017654675.1. Lineage (NCBI taxonomy): Eukaryota > Metazoa > Chordata > Amphibia > Anura > Pipidae > Xenopus > Xenopus laevis. Next base: position 143,071,607 of record NC_054374.1, read on the forward strand.
AAATCTTTCAGCCGGTGCTTCAGGCAAACCATCATCACCTTGTTGCTATGGGAACAGAGTGTAGGTGGAGCTGTTAAAAGATATAGCACATGGAGTTTGTTGCTAAGGAAACTCATCTTGTTCATTCTTATCAGCAATCAGTTTTATCTGGCATTAGGGTGTTGAGTACACTCTTTTCAACGAAAGTTATCATAATACCATTTTAAATGAATTGCACTAGATATATTGTATGAGGGCTCATTTACAGAAGATGGGTCAGGGTTCAAATTACAAAAAACAGGAGTAACTGGACATGTGTGGTGCAAGGACCTGAACATACAATGATGCCTGTGCCTGGGAGTCCTGTATTCACGAGGGACAGCTAGAAAAAGCACATAGACATCACCTCTCCTGCCCCTACATGTCTTCTAACTTGCACTCCATTTAAATGCACTAGTAGTGAAGGACTGGCATTTGTAGGGTCCTCTGAAGACCTGTACTTATCTCCTGACCTTGGCAGGTGATAAGGACACGTCTGCCTTTAGCTGCTGGTGTCATACTTTTTAAAATGGGGCAGGGGACCATGGTCTGTGCGGTTGGCTATATTGAAGTCTAGTCCCCCTCACTATTGTACTAAGTTCAGTGCCTGCCAGAGGTAAGCAAGCTGTGGCTGACCAGGGCTGGGATGGGGGGTGGTGAATGTGGTGTGCACCCCTTGAAGCTTTTTCTGCGGGGGGCTCTTAGTTTTGCAACTGGCAACAGTGCATTTTGTGTGATCCCAATCACTCATCCTCAACAGGAATCGGGAGGAGTCAGGTGTGCAAGATGGGGGTCTCACAGGAGATGTCTACTGCCTTTCTCCTGCTCATACATATAAAAAATGCCAGAAAGCATTGTCTCCACTGCATAAATAAAACCAATGCAATTTAATCTAAGTTGCACATTTGGGCATGAACCGAGAATCTCATAGTGGTATAATTAATGTGAGAGACCCCGTAGCCACTGCCTCTGTTTTCACTTCTCAGAGAATCCATGCAATACCTACTATGGAAAGCAGAGGGATTTCAAGTCCCAAAATCCATCACGTTACAATACAAAAAACATGGGGGAGGGTTATGACTTTGTAAACCTAATAGGGTTTGGAAATAGTTCATATCAGTCAGAGATTATCTTAGTTTCCTTTCAATCCTGTATGACTTTTTAATAAACATGGATAATTATTTCTGGAAGTGTTTATGCACCTTCTATACTTATGGACAACTGATTGAGCTCATGTCAGAGAGGGAGTTTATTTTCTCTTAAAAGAGTAATTGGGAGAAGACTGTATCTTGGTTTTCTTTCTCAATGCTTCCAGTATACTGTAAGCGCCAAAGCAGTGGTGATTCATGCATGGACTGGCATAGATATCTGCTGACTTGACCAACCAGGCCAAACATCAGGACAGGCAGTTAGCAGCAAGGAGGACATGACACAATGGTACAAACAAATTGTGCAGTTGTATGGTAAATAGCTAACTTGAATTGCCAGGGGGTTGCATGCTATTGTTTATGCGTAAACAACTGTTGGGGCAGTAAAACATCAAAGCCAGCTTTTCTGGAAGAGTGATTTTCCCTGGACCAAAGGTGAATAAGAAAGTCCAGATGTCTGGTCTTGGAGACGGTAGGATTGAGGGAGACAGTAGGATTGAAGGAACAGCATTTAAAATCTCACGCTAGTTCCCTGTGCCTGTGTTTGCTAAATTTCATTCCATTGTAATCTATGCGGTACCTTGTTCATTGAACAAAGTATTAAATAATTTTGTTTTCTACAAAAACTACGAGCCTGGAGATTATTCTTATACCTCTAGACAACAAGTGACTCGGCACTTATATTAGTAATTACATTATACTGCTGAATCTAAAGGCAGTAATCTTGTCCTTTTCTGACAGGAATGAGGGGCAAGAGAGCAGCAGAGAGAGATTTTATAAGTCCATCATAATAACAAACCCACAATGACTCTAAAAGGCCCCAATCGCTCAGGAGAACTTTGCAGGTATGGTTCAGCAAGCAGTTCAAGCAAACCAGCGTTTGATTTCTGACATTTCCTATTGACCTGCCAACTGTATCAGTATAGCGTAGTCATCTACCTGGGAGACCATGCAACTGCAATTTATATGACTCTGTAAACATCTAACTTAAAAGAAAGGCTGATAATATTTCTAGATTAAGCAAACTACACACCGGTGGGAAATAGCTATATGGGCCATTTGTAAATATATACGTAGGGGACTGATAAATGTATTCCCATTTATAGTGCAATCCCCTAAGGATTGGTCACCAAAGGGACTCTTAGTTACTAAAGGGAGTAATGCCCCACTTGTTTTGTTTATTGCATTATTCATAGCTATCCCAGGTTTGGCCACCACAAGGTAACAGTGTGCTCTAATATAAAAGGATGAGCCATGTGGCTCTAGGGGTGTTTTTTTTTGGCCAGCAGCTTCCCCAAGGAATGAGAAGGACAGAGTGGAACCCCAGGTGAGCATAGGGTTAAGTGAGTATCAGTTAGACCCTTTAATAGTCTCTTTAGGAGAGCCAGTCAGGAGTAGGGCTTCCTATATTGAGCAGCTCTGGGCTCCATTGAGGAGATTAGCAGGGATTACAGTCCCAAAGCATTTTGGCCTAGACAGGGAACAAGAGCCAGATTATAGGAATTTAGCTAGATTCCCACCGGGGTACCATTAGAGGTGTTCCCCAAGGAAACAGGTGAGAATCTGTGGATACTAATGCAATAACCAACCTTTTATCTTAACTGAAGGATTGCGTTACATATATTTTTAGCCTTTAGTATGGGCAGTAGATCTCTAAATTATTCTGCATCATAGGGAAACCTCTGTCCTCGTTATCTTACAATTGATTCCTCTTGATGTAAAGCCTCCCAAAGAAAAGTTGCACCAGATAATACTTTTTGATGTTCATATTGAATGACCACATTAGTAAAACATTTACCTGAGCTGATTGTTAGTATCCATGTTACTGAACTGCAGATAAAATTAGTTAAAAGAAGTACATTTTAAAACTTTTTTACCTTTGTCTGAAATAGGCAAAACTGTTTTAGATTTTCATTCTTCCAGTTATTGCAGGCACAAATACATGGTCAACAGAATCAACAGAATAATTTGACTAAAGCTGTTATGACATTTCATTACTTTGAAAATTGCAGTGAGCCAATATAATATTTTGAACCCCGAAAAATTCAAGTTTTGTAACTATAAAATTCAAAAATTTTAGTGGAAAAAAAAGTCCAAACCCGAAGATCCAGCATCTCAGACCTGCTGAGGTTGTATATACAGTAATGGGAGAGGTCCCTATCCTATTTCAAAGTTTATGTGGTCTGCGCTGGCGTTAGCCCACAAATCCAACTATTTTGGACTTTTCAGGCAAAAATGTAAAAAAATTCAGGCTTTTTGGGAAAAAAACAAAAAAACGGAAGAGATTCAGAAAAAAACACAATTTTTTCATGTTTGTCCCCGATCTGAACTTTGGACTTTTTTATTTAAACAGTCAGATAAATTCAGGCTTAAATAAATAAGGCCCCCCATGTAGGACCTTGAACATTTGTGTGTCTTGCTCACAATCAGTTAACACCAAGCCTACCATTGCCCCATGATATAATTCCCAAAATTCTGTTGTTAGCAGAGAAACTTCACACAATGTATTGCAAATGCTGCTGATCACACAATGGGTAGGAATGCAACAGGACAGATATTGGCACATGCATTTAGATTGTTGCAATTCACAAATTATATGATCCCTGTCATCCATCCCTGGGACCCAGCTATTTTTATTCATTGTGTGGAAGAAAGGACAATGTTTTGGAAAGTTGAATTTGTCTTTACTTACACAGAGGTAGCAATTTATGGCACTATGTAATACAAAGGAGAAATGATCCCTACTCCACACAAAACAACCATTTTTCTACGAAGAAGTCTTAATTAAAAAAGAAATGTCAAAGAGTTTGCTTCTAAAACAACCATTAAAAAAGTGTTTCAACAAGACTATTGGTCTTATTTGTTTAATTCTTCCTCCCACTTTAAGGGGCAGATTCACTAACTTCGAGTGAAGGATTCGAAGTTTTTCTTGGGCTACTTCGACCATCGAATGGGCTACTTCGACCTTCGACTACGACGCCGACTTCGAATCGAAGGATTCGAACTAAAAATCGTTCGACTATTCGACCATTCGATAGTCGAAGTACTGTCTCTTTAAAAAAAACTTCGACCCCCTAGTTTGCCATCTAAAAGCTACAGAAGTCAATGTTAGCCTATGGGGAAGGACCCATAGGCTTGGCTAACTTTTTTTGATCGAAGGATATTCCTTCGATCGTTGGATTTAAATCCTTCTAATCGTTCGATTCGAAGGATTTAATCGTTCGATCGAAGGAATTATCCTTCGATCGTTCGATCGAACTACCTGTGCTAAATCCTTCGACTTCGATATTCGAAGTCGAAGGATTTTAATTCCTAGTCGAATATCGAGGGTTAATTAACCCTCGATATTCGACCCTTAGTGAATCGGCCCCTAAAAGAAAATATAATAAAAAACCCAATGAAACCTAAATTTCAAGGGATATCCCTATGTCTTCTGGAAAGATCTACTGGTGAATCATAATCTGAATTATAATAATCTCAATTCATTAACTACAAAGCATTCACATTGTCACTCCACTTGTTTGGAAAGCTGTAAACCAGAAAACACAGAAATAAGTTCATCCCCTATACACTCTATTTTAAGTAAATAATGAATTTCCTTTTTCCCTGTAATAGTTACAGATTAGATACGACTGATAACTCATACAAGATGTAAAGAGCCCTGATCAATAGAGTTTACAATCTAAAAGAAATCTCTGCTAAAGCCAAACACTGGAAAAAAAAACGTTTCTTGCGGTGATCTATTATAGTATGTGGGATTTTAGTGGTTTTAAAGGTTTTAGAGGTTTTTTAAAGCATGACCAAAACTCAGAAACTCTAAAACCACGATTGCCACTGAATTTATTAAAAGATTTGAATATAAAAAGTAGAAAGGAAAAAACAGCTGAATGGTGCTCTAAACAATCAACAAATTTGTTTTTCTGACAATTCCTAGTTAAAGAAACCTTTAAAAGTCCAATTTGATTTAAAGCTATCCGATAGGATCAGTGCAGCTCTCATTGACTTCTATAGCACCTCAACAACTTTTACTTGCCTTAGAGGTTTTCGTGGTTTTATTACTTAATACATTTTTAATTTTTAGAGCTTTTTAGAAATATAGGAAAACCAGATTTGTAGAAAAAAAAATCGCCATTCTGTTGTTAATTAATGGGTCCCTTAGTCTTATCCTAGAAACTGTCAAACATTTTTAATTTAGTTAAAGGGGTTATTCACCTTTGAGTTAACTTTTATTATAATGTAGAGAGTGATATTCTGAGACAATTTGCACTTGCTTTTACAGTTTAAGTTATTGAGGGGCCCATTTACTTAGCTCGAGTGAAGGAATAGAGGAAAAAAACTTTGAATTTCGAATGTTTTTTTTGGCTACTTCGACCATCAAATGGGCTACTTCGACCTTCGACCTTTGACTTCGAATCGAACGATTCGAACTAAAAATCGTTTGACTAGTCGACCATTCAATAGTCGTAGTACTGTCTCTTTAAGAAAAAACGTCGACCCCCTAGTTCGCCACCTAAAAGCTACCGAAGTCAATGTTAGCCTATGGGGAAGGTCCCCATAGGCTTTGGTAGCTTTTTTTGGTCGAACGATAGCGCTAAATCCTTCGACTTCGAACTTCAAAGTCGAAGGATTTAACTTCGACAGTCGAATATCGAGGGTTTAATTAACCCTCGATATTCGACCGTAAGTAAATTTGCCCCTGAGTGTTTTACTCAGCAGCTGTCCAGTTTGCAATTTGCAACCAGCAATCCGGTTTCTAGGGTCCAAATTACCCTAGCAACTATGAATATAATAGGAATAATAGGAGAGGGCCTGAATAGAAAGATGAGCTGTAACAATACATTTGTAGCCTTACAGATAATTTTTTTGCATGGGGTCAATGACCCCTATTTAAAAGTTGAAAAGAGTCAGAAGAAAAAGAAGGCATATAAATAAAAAATGCTAAAAATAAATAATGAAGATCAATTGAAAAGTTGTTTAGAATTGGCCATTCTATAACATACTAAAATTTAATTATAGGTGAACCACCCCTTTAAGTCAGTCTTTTTATTTGCAGTCAGTGGAATGTATTGTAACTCAATTAAATAACAACTTTTGCTGGTTAGATTCAATACATTCCTTCCTAATATGAAGGGGTTTTTTTTAACATAAAATCCAAATTTTTAAAGAAAAAAAACTTGAATTTTTCAGGATTTATTAAAGCCCGATGCTGCAAAAAGACAGAATCTGAAAATGAGGCATCTCAGACTGAGTTTGTATATACTGTAAGTCAATGGGAGAGGTCCCTATTTGGAAGTTTCTGTGGTCTGCACTGGAATTAACCTGAAAATCCGACTATTTAGAACTTTTTGGGCAAAAATCCAAAAAATGTGGGCTTTTTCGGGAAAAAACTCTGAAAAAATAGTACGATTCAGGTTTTTGCTCTATTTTATGGAGATTGTCCCTGATCCAATTAAATCAGGCTTTTTAATAATAAATAAGGTCACATCATGGATTCTAGTTTGGTCTGACTTTTTTATTTTAAAAAATCTGAAACAATTATATTTTGATAAATAACCCCCTTCGAGTTTAATCACAATGATAGTTATTTTATTAAATTCATACATTTATTTAATTCAGATTAGACATTCTTTTTTTTTATTGTTTTTCTAATATAACAACATTTTTGCAGCACTTCTTTCTGACCCATTAACTACATGTTTTACACAGTCTAAAAAAAGATAAGAAAACAAAAAGAACGAACAACAGAGTGTTGTTTTTTTTTCACCTTGATCCCGTGGAAAATGCATTATCAAAAAGTAGGATCTGTTTCCAACATATGTCTGTGCGCTTCATTGCACTCATGATATTATTTATTGTGACTTTTATTTGTCAAATATTATTTAAAAGGGTCTAAAAGCAAAAATGTACAGTGGTACTGTACCAATCCATTGAAGTGCATATTTATACAGGAATGGGATTCCTTATCCAGAAACTCAATATCCAGAAAGCTCTGAAATATAAGAAGGAATAGAGTATGTTTTAATTTTTTTTTCTCTGTAAAAATAAATCAGTATCTTGTATTGGATCGTAAATAAATTCATATATATGGATATATATATATTTATATATATATATATATATATAGTTTGCAAAAACGAAGATGCACACCAGGATTTGGCAAAAAAGTAAAAAATTCATTTTTATTAATTTACATTTAAAAAGAGCTGGTCAACGTTTCGGTCTAATTCTAAGACCTTTATCAAGACCCTGTTCACAGTAAGCCCTCCAAGAATAAATAACTAAAAACATGTCACTCACCGCTTCGTGCCCGCCCCCATGATGGTCATGTGACTGAGAGGAAACCCATCACCAAATGTTGAAGTAAATAGTATCTTTTTGCTAAGATTTAAAAACAAAATGTTACATATAAATATATTAAATGAAACATACAGAATCTTAGACATAGTCACTTGTTATTACTGAATGGCAACAAAGTATACATTACAGCGTAACCCTTAACGTTGATTTAGAAAACATAGATAAGAACAGTATTCATTTAGACCCAGGGGAGCAATAGTGTTTAATTTGCGTATCCAAAACGTTTCACGTTGTAACAATACTTTCGATCTGTCACCCCCCCCGTCTCAGGGGGGGGATGTGGTCTATAGCTATGAATCTAAACGTAGGTAATCTATGCCCCTTTTCCAAGAAATGTTTAGCAACTGGTTTGTTGGTTGTATTATCTCTAAAGGCCGTACTGATTGCAGAACGGTGACCGTCCATCCGCAACCTTAATGTCTGGTCAGTTTTCCCAACATATGAAAGTCCACAGGGGCATGTTATTAGATATATCACATGAGTGGTTGTGCAGGTAATGTGATGTCTAATGGAGAATTTTTTACCCGTTTGGGGATGGTGAAATGATGTACCCGGTGTCATATACCTGCAAGATGTACAATTTGGACATTTATGACACCCGGGTCTCCCTCCACTTAGCCATCCTTTCTGTGTTTTGGAATAGCATTTAATTCGCTTTTGACTAAAACGTCTCTCAAATTGGTACCTCGTCTGTAGCACATCATAGGAGGTCCTTTCACAACTTTTCCCAATGCAGTATCTGTCTCAACGATCTTCCAAAGATCCCTGACCCCCTTATTAATGATCTTAGCACCAGTATTGAAGGTAGTGGTAAAGGTAAGTGCTTGATCTTTTTTCACTTGTATAGCCTTCTCACTCACCCTACACCTGGCAATCTCCAAAGCATTTAATAGCACTGTGTCTGGGTACCCTCGCTTCTTAAAGCGAAACCACATCTCGTTCAACTGATGCTCAGCATTTTCATTGTCCGAATTATTGCGGAGTACCCTGCAAAACTGGGAGATGGATAAAGATTTTTTCATATATTTATATTTGTATATATATATATATATATATATATATATATATATATCCATATATATGAATCTCTTGTTCTTCCTATACTAAAGTGATAGTATCCAGCTAGTTACAGCATGCTTCCTTTGCTTTTACTCCAATTAATGATTCATACTTAAGACGCTGCACCTGTCGGGCGCTGGGGCGCCTTGTGGGACTTATACAGGGACACCTCTGGGTTTGTTCGTCTAAAGATTTGGAGCTCTGCTCACTTTGCTTATTTTCTATCAGTTTACTTATACTGAACGCTGTTGACTTATTTCTTTCCACCCAAGAAATTTGCAACACTGTTTTGTTACTGATGATTTACATTGGCCTCTCACATTCTGAGCCTCAAATCATGTTCATGGTCACCTAATTCTGTACACTTCACTATTCTGCTTTCCGTCAATACAGGTCTGGCCAGTCCTACACTCAACTATAGTCAGGTGATCCCATTAGTGGCCAATATAAGGGCAACCATGTTTGGGAGAAATAACTTTGAAAGCAAGTGAGTTGACTTTGACGTAGTTGGCCCACTTAATGTTTTTAAAATGAGTGGTGAGCACAACATTCCCGTGTTTGTTATAATTTATACAGGAGAAGTGGCCAGCTCCTGATTCTTCAATGAATCAGATAAAAGTTGATTGTAGCACTGGCCATACCAGGGATGATTTTGACGTAGTTGGCCAGCTTATATATATAGCAATATATGGACAAGCAATCCCTGTTTTATTTAAAGGATAAGGCATATTTTGGTAGCTTAAGGCACAAAATATCTCAATGTCTTAAATATAAGTACAGAGGACCTCTTCTATTCATCTTTATGAATTTTGTCAGGCCCGGGCCAAGCCAGCCTGGTGCGAAAGGCTTCTCCCCCCTTGCCGGCACAGCCTCGAATATGCATCGACACGCGTCTGATATTTCAATTCGAGCTGGAGACTGCAGTTGGGAGAGAAAGGGAGTAGGCTGAAAGAAGAGGTATGTGCTTGGTGTCCCCACTTTGTTGTGCCCTAGGCACGTGCCTCTTCTGCTTACCCCTAGTTCCGGCCCTGAATTTTGTAGTGTATATATATGTATATATATATATATATATATATATATATATATATATATATATATATATACATACCCATATATATATATATATATATATATATATACCCACACATATATATATATATATATATATATATATATATATATATATATATATATATACATACATACCCACATATATATATATATATATACTAGTATATAGGATCCATTGTCCAGAAAGTTCAGAATTCCATTATTATAATGAAATAATTCAGAGTTTTAAAATGATTTCTCTGTAATAATAAAACAGTACCTCATCCTTGATCCCAACTACTACTATTCCAAGATACAATTCATGCTTGTTAGAGGCAAAATATACTGTTGGCTTTATTTTCTGTTTAAATCATTTTTAGCCGACATAATGCATGGAGATCCAAATTACATAGAGAACCCTTATCTGGAAAACTCCATGGCACAAGCATTCTGGATAACATGTCCCATACCTGTATATAAAAGAGAAATATGGGGATGATTGTATCGCTAAATCTTTCTGGATGTAGCTGCTTCATAGCAGTTACACATACATAACAGAACTTGTATGGACTGTATGCACTTAAGTAATGGCTTTTATACCAAATGTGCAGTCTAACACACTTAGGGAACTCCAACTCTGACCACTTAAGATGGTATACAACCCATAATAGCAATATGGCAACCACAATTTGCAGATATACTCTTGTGGTTCATCCAAAAAATATGTCAGAATAGAATACAGATTTTGTACATTTTTGTCTTAGAATGGACCGTGTCTGGGTATTTTTCAAATGCAAACTACAGCAGCTAAATTGCTTTTCACCAGCAACCACTTCTGAGGCACAAGCCTTACAACAGTGCACACCATCTGCAGTTTCAACAGAAATAATCAAGCAATTTTCAGGTGCCACTTGAAACTTGAACACCCACAACAAGGCTAGTACTTCTCTATGCTACATTAGTACACTGCTGCAGAAGCAATAAACCAGATTCTTGGAAGTATAAAAGACTTCCAAGCTCAATCAGTCAGGACAACCACTTACAGTTTATATAAGAAAAAAATCTTGACTTGATTCTTACCTATGAACAAAGCAATAAGATGGACAAATAATATGTAGCGTACTGAAATAGGCATTCTATAACAGAGTGTTGGATACAGACCATAGCAGTCCCCCTATCACTGGGTCATGAGGATAAATTGTATGAGTTAATTCAAAGGAGAATTCAACCCTAACGTTAAAAAAACCTTACCCTACATAGACCCCCTTCCCTCCTCTCCCCAGCCTAAGTGTTACCCCATTCAAATGCCCCTAATGTTTTACTTTCCCCTCGGTATAGATTCAGGAATCGGAGTTCACAGACGCAATCTTCTTCTCTTAGGAAATCTTCGGAATGAGACCAGTGTGGTGGTGCATGCGCAGTTGGAGCAATTTTCTGTTTTGCGACAACTCCCTGTTTTGCGCTGAAACTCACGAAAATTGCCGAAGTGCCAGTCTCATTATGGAGATTACCGAAGTGGCTGAAGATGGCGCCCCTCAACTCCAATGCCTGAATCTGCACCGAGGGGTAAGTAAAACGTTAGGGGCATTTGTCTGAGGTAACACTTAGGCTGAGGGGAGGAGGGAGGGGGGTCTATGTAGGGTAGGGTGTAGGGTTTTTTTAACGTTAGGGTTAAATTCTCCTCTAAAGGACAAAGAAAGTTTAACTAAAGAAGTAGGTTAGAAATGTTGTACATTATGTTTTGGGCTTCTGTACCAGCCCAAGGCAACCACAGCCCTTTAGCAGTAAAGATCTGTGCCTCCAAAGATGCCCCAGTAGCTCCCCATCTTCTTTTCTGCTGATTCACTGCACATGCTCTGTGCTGCTGTCACTTACTGAGCTTAGGAAACCACTCACAATATACAGTACACATAGAATAGAAATGTCACAATATAAGGCTGATTAGTAATTAATACAGATACTTACTACATGGCAGCACAGAAACCAGTGCAATTAGCATCAGAATTTAATAATCAGCCCTGTAGCATCAGCTTATATTACAAACAAACCTGATTTTCTGCTGGATAATTGGTGAGAACCCCTAAGCTTAGCTTCTCAACAGCTGCTCAGAGCCCATTGAGCATGTGAGGTCACAGACACTTTCCAAGATGGTGACCCCCTGTGACAAGTTTGAAGTCCTGGATCATTGCTGTTATTGAAAAGCTAAAACTTTAGGCTGGTGCAATACGTTCAGTATATAAAACATGGCAGTTTTAGCTATCTTCATTTTTAGGGTTTAGTTCTCCTTTAAGGAGCATTGCAAGCAAACTTTTTTATGTGTATGAATCGTATATAAGCAACTTTTGCTTTATCATTGTTTTGACCATTTGGCAAGACCCCTAATGTGTTACAGCAAGTCATGTGAGGTCCTTTTCAAATATTAAGTTGAACATAAAGGTCTATGGAGTTCCTGACTTAACAGTAGGTAGGTGAAATAAACTACTTAGAAAGTGACATGTACTTTGTAGGTTTCAGGTAGAAAAACCTGTTGATGAAGAATGTCAATCTAATACAGATGTCTACAGATTTTTTAGCTAATGTTTTTATTTGTGTCTAAAAATGTTTAATCCTCTCTGCAGGTCATAAAAAACAGAGATACATAAAATGTAGTCACATTGTTGTCATTTCATATTCAGTAATAAGTAACAGGCCACGGTCAAACTGCAAAGTCAGATAATTGGGGAACAGGACTGGGCAGGAACAAAACTTACAGGACAGGAACTGAGGCAGGAATACTTGGACAGGATTCTCAGGAACAGGAACTCGGATGTTTTGGACAAGCAGGAAAGCTAATGATCCTAGGTTATACAGAGAGGGTGGCTTAAATAGCTCTGGCTGCAGCTGGATTGTGGGCGCAAGTCAGGAAACACTGACGGGCGGTAAAGACATCCATACAACCTGACAGGCTACAACTACAGTGCCTCCTGGAACAGCAGTGGTCAATATGCATCAGGTCCCTGCTTCTAAACTAGGGAGTTTCTAACTACGGAGTATTTCAAATTAGGGATGCACCGAATCCAGAATTCGGTTCGGGATTCAGCCTTTTTCAGCAGGATTCGACCGAATCCTTCTGCCTGGCCGAACCGAATCCGAATTCTAATTTGCATATGCAAATTATTGGCGGGGAGGGAAATCGTGTGACTTTTTGTAACAAAACAAGGAAGTAAAAAATGTTTTCACCTTCCAACCCCTAATTTGCATATGCAAACTAGGATTCGGATTTGGTTCAGTATTGGGCCAAATCTTATGCGAAGGATTCAGGGGTTCGCCGAATCCAAAATAGTGGATTCAGTGCAGCCCTACTTCAAATAAGCTTTCACCGCTTGATTTGCTTTAAATTTATACAATGATATTTTACTTTCTGTCCTGTCTTCCAATATCGCGTTCAAATTGTCTCCCAAAGTCCTCATGAACACTATTGTTTTAAGAAATGTAGATTTCTATGCCCCAATGAGGCCCATTAAAAATGTTCCTGTTGAGTCTAAATTAATATTACCTGCTGTACTCTCACTTCTGTATTATTAGATCTTTCTGTTCATGACTTTGTTTTGCACACCTTACCAGATCTTCATGTTCAACCACATCCACAAATGAAGGGAAAGGTCCTATAACAAATCTGTTAACAAGGTGGCAAGGTGTTACATAAACATCAGAAAAAACAATGTAATTGTCCAGTTGAATAAATACAAAGAATATGCAGTTGTCAAAAGAGAGGGTTCTTTTTAAAAATAAAAGTATGGAGTGTCTTATCCAGAAACTTGATATTTAGAAATAATTGTTTTGGATGTATTGAATGTTTAATTGTTTTTAGTAGGCTAAAAAACACTTATCTGGAAAAGTCCAGGTCCCACACAGTCTGTTTAATACAGCCCATACCTGTAGTAGATATAAAGTTGCTCATGGCTTGCAAATGCTACCAAATCATTGTTTGCTATAGACTGCTGGGATTTGTCTGACTTTGGGCCTGTTAGGGCTCTTACTCACTGGCGTTCTGACCTGCGCTCCCCTGCGTTCCGTTTTTTGGCGTTCAGCCACAGGGGAGCGCAGGAATAGACGCATGTCATTATTTCAAATGGGGCTGTACTCCCTCAGGCGCGTGTAGGCGCCGAACGCAGGAAAAATGCAGCATGTTGCGTCTCAACCTGCGTTCGGCGCCTACACGCGCCTGAGTGAGTACAGCCCCATTTGAAATAATGACATGCGTCTATTCCTGCGCTCCCCTGTGGCTGAACGCCAAAAAACGGAACGCAGGGGAGCGCAGGTCAGAACGCCAGTGAGTAAGAGCCCTTACTCTGTTGCTAATGACTTCCCAAATCACTATTGTGGTAGAATCAAGAAAGCAAATTTCTGATTCTGACCTTAGTTACTGCACTGAGCCACATTTGCATTTTAATTGGCAAATAAACACCCAATTCCTTGTATTTTGTTGTGTTTTTACTCTGCTCTTTCCTCTGTTAACAGCAGAGATTTAAAAAGTATTCAAAGTGTTCTCAAACATTCTTTCCCTGCATTGGAAAATACATATTTAAAATCTATACTAAAATAAGCACAACCTACTCTATAATTAGCACAAGTGGATCTGTCAATCTGTGACTGCCTCTGATTGAGCTCATTAGAAGAAGCCCTTAAAAATCGGTATTGTTGATGTATCTTAATTATCATCTCAGAACATTATAAATTGCCTCTAGCTCAAAGTTCATGACTTGTTCAGGTTTCTGAAATGTATCACATAGAAGTAAAAGTTAAAAAAAAATGTAAAAGTGTTGACTGGGCAATGTCAAGTCATTGATTATCCATGTTTATTATTTCCTAATTGGACACCCAAGTGCCTTAAGCCCTTACCCCAGAAAAACACACCAGGATGGAGGCAAAAAGGCCACATCTTTATTACTACAAGATTTAAGAATAAAGCTCAGAACACTGTGAAACATAACTTGAGGAATATTTGCCGCAATACTCCGTAAGAGTAAAAGGGCCACTAGTTGTGCCCGCCATCCAGCACTTGAGTCTGAAAAGTGAAAGCAAGATGGTGTGGAGGACAGGTAACAGTGTTACTTTATCATCTCTCAGGTAAAAAGTCTATTTTACTGTTATGCTGTGCATTTTCATTTATTTCCTTGTTCAGCTATTTGCAAAACCATATATCACAAACTGCTAGATGAAACCAAGTTACAACCTCTCCAGGAGTCAGTCTGAACACGTCATGACGGCTTGTGGTCATGACACTCTGCACCTGCTTCCTGAGAGAAGACTGCACAAACTAATTAGGACGGGAATAGATACTCTCAGGACTGATTACGTCCCTAACAATTGACGCCCAACGAGGGGCACCAGGTTCTGGCTGACCATTAGCCGATGCCACGGACAGCAGTCGCTCAGTAGAGGAAAGGACGGAGACTGATCACCTCCGGGACACAGGTAAGACCTATGTTATTAGTTTCTTGCCTGTGTCATACCTATACCTACTACTGATTGTGCCTGTTGCCGATATCGACTTTTAGCAGCTAGCAAAGACAGGTAAAATCTTGCCTGGTGCCATTTACCTGACCTGTATAAGAGTATCTATTGCCCTGTTTATGTTATGTGTTACTTTGTCCCCGGGGTTTATGTTATGTGTTACTTCGTCTCTGGGTGATTTGGATAAAATAGAAGGGACCCTGGATGGAGAAAAACAGAGATAGTATCGGCAGATATAGATACCAGTAAGACCGGCCCTGTTGTATCCGAAGGCGAGAGCCAGTGGAGGCAGATTGTCTATATAAGTATATGGACGGTCGTAAGGCCGGCCCTGTTGTATCCGAAGGCGAGAGCCAGTGGAGGCAGGTATCTATATAAGTATATGGACAGTATCAGTAAGGCCGGCCCTGTTGTATCCGAAGGCGAGAGCCAGTGGAGGCAAGTATTGTCCATATAGATAGGCACAATACCCTAGGTCCTCCCAACTGATGAACTTTGTGATTAGTCAGTGGGAGGCGGTTTGTCTATAATACGTGTGGAGATAAGAAGTTCCCGATTGACTGAGTTTTGTACCTGTCAAGCATGTGGCGGTCCCCCACGTATCATACTGTCTCTGTTCATATCTGACTAAACCCAAAAGACATCCCACCAGAGTTGAGGTTATGTCATGTCATGTTATGACTGTGTATGTGGGTTGATGTTTGGAATTTCCCCAGAAGGTTGGAAATTAACAAGAATTAGGAAATACCCAAATGGTTACTCAGTAGTTGATTTAGGATATAAACCAGTACTCTGGCAATATCCCCAGATTTTGTGTTATCGACTAAATGCCCATTTCTCAGTTAGTGCAGATTGTATCGGACTCAGTTTGTTACAAGTGTGTGACATAGTAAAAGGTCGCACAGGAATAGAACCCAGAGTCTGCAGAGGGAAGTTTGGTCCGAACAAAGGGTTATACAGCCAGATGGCAAAATCAAGTATTTGTACCACAGAGAACCACCTTTCCCTTGCATGGCAAATATACAGCCACCTCCCTATAATGGTGCCTCAGAAAAAGGACAGATAGCCAGAGTATGAGAACTAAAACGTCATTGAGTTTCCCTGGTGGCCATCTTCCCCTTGGTCACTGCCCCGGTCTGGATCTGAAGAGTAATAATGGGACAAAAACATCAGTACAATGAGTGAGGGGGTCCCGGCATGTGAGTTAGTGGCAGGCCGGGTGGGTAAAAGGTACGTAAGAAAATATGATAGATTGCCGAAAGAATGCAATTTGACCAAGAATGGCCGAGAAGAGAGGGTTGCTACATGATAAGGGTCTTGTAGAGACCGCTGAAGTTCAAAGTTGTTAAATGCTTACACAAAGAATTTTGGTCCGAACAAAGAATAATCGAATCAAATAGTAAAGTTAAAGTGATGTATTAGAAGCTCTAGTCCTACAAGAGTTGAGTGGTTGTTACTCATATGGCATACATAGAGCCGTCAGCCCCCTATACTGGGAATGCTTCCCATAATAGAAAGCAAAGAGAAGAACAAGAAAAGCTGCTAGCAGAAGGGTTAAGTTAGAAAAATAGAGAATAGTGAGAAGAGACAATTCATCTTTCAGTGCTGAAAACAGCAGCGCTGATACAGGCAGTTCTCAGCCCCGCAGCCTAGCTCTACCCCGCCCATACAGTACAAACTAGAGAAGAGGGGGGAGAGGCGGGGGCACACACACACAGCACCAAATCTTAGAAGGGTTTTTCAAGACGTTTCACAACCCCGTACTAATCCACTCAAATTTGGACAGGAACTCTTGTTTATCCATAGTGCCCATAACCCTTATTGGACTGATATGTTAGTTGTAATCAAACATGTGTGTGGTCCAGCGGATTACCAACATCTGCTAGCTAAAATGAATTGGGACATTAACCCTGCTGACCCAGCCCAAGTAGGGGTCCCGTATTTACACAAGCTGCCTTTCTTATCATTGCCCCCATCCCTGACAGTTGCATAGGTAGAGAGATCCTTTGTAAACTAGGGCGCACCATATACTGTAATCCGGATGCAGTATTTGTGTCTGTCCCACTTCAGTAAGTGTCTGAGATGACTAATGCCCCAGATACAGCAAATCTTCTGTCACTAAAAGAAATGTCTAAGGAGGAACCTACCTCCTGAATTACAATGTGTCCTAGGTGATGTATGGGCTTTATCACCGACGGATGTCTAGTTGATGTCATCCATCCCACCTGTGTCCAAACAAGTAGACCCAGGGCCCCCCCTTTGCCCCAAAATCTCACAGCACCCACTGTCCAGGGCGCAAGTAGAGGGGATCCGCCCAGTCATTCAAGGGTTACTTGACAGGGGAGTGTTAATTCACAAGATCAGCCCATCTTGCCAATTAAAAAGCCCGGCAAGAATGAGTGGTGTTTTTTTTCAGGATCTCACAGCAGTTAACAAAGTTGTTATTGCATCCCATCCGGTAGTGCCTAATCCGACTACCAAAGCAGGTTGCAGTCATTATGTACCAAGCCCATATCGGGTTCTTTGACCCTGTAGCACAAGGTAATGCCCATGTTGATGTAGCTGCGAAGCAGGCAGCATTGTATAATAAAATGTTTAAAGCATGTGTGTAAAAGAACAAACTCTATCTGTTCCCTCTAGTGCTGTTTTATCAGCCCTTCAGGACCAAGTGGAGCCTGAAGAGAAAGAACATTGGCTTAAAGATGGGTGCACACAAACTCCCAGTGGTGATGTTTCTGTTTGCCGTTTAGGCGATTGCCCTGTTGCACCCCGTGCTCTGTTACCATATTTGGTTGCTGCCTCACATGGTCTCACCCACATTTCAAAAGGGGGGATGTGTGATGCAGTATCAAGACTGTGGTTTGCCCTGGGTTCTCATCTATCGCAGCCAAATATGTACACTCAATGTACCCATTTCAGATATTGCAGATAGATTACATATTCTCTTGACAACACAAAGTTGTAAATGACACAACCTATGAATCTGGTGTGGAATTCTGTGAGCAAATTAAATCCTGGGCACAGAATAGATTGGCTGATCAGGCTATAAGCATTCAGGACATCAACCAAGATTAGGCGGAATCCGGGGAGAAATACAAGGTCCGCATGATGCAGGTGTTCTATGATCTGGGATTCAACTCTCACAACAAAGCACATGTCTGCCGCCCGCCATCTCCGCCTTCAATGCTCCCTCCTTATACCCGACAAAATCACCCTCTATCCTCAATCCCTCCACACTTCTGCCAATTCCCGAGGGGGGAATACAGTAGGATATAGACGATGATAATGAAAACATAAGGAATGGGAAAGGAGCACATGATGCACATGACTGTTTTGAACTTATGCAACAAGAAACGGCCCATCTTCCCACAGTTAGTGCATCCCCATTGGATAACCCAGATATAACCATGTTTGTGGATGGATCCAGATTTACAGATGATACTGGAAAATTTCATGATTGGATATGCAGTCACCACCACGGATAAGGTACTTCAGGCAGGAGCCTTCCCCACCATCCTGTCCTCACAAGAAGCGGAGCTAAAAGCTTTTACAGTAGCATGCAAAATTGCTAAGGATAAACGTGTAAACATTCACATAGACTCCCGATATGCCCAAGGAGTGGCATTAGACTTTGGCATTATTTGGAAGACAAGAGGATACTTGACAGCAACGGGAGCACCTATCAAGCATGGCAAGTCTGTTGTTGAACTTATGGATGCACTAGCTTTTCCAAAACAAGTTGCCATCCTAAAATTTAAAGCTCATGGAAAACTTGACTCCCCAGAAGCACGTGGCAACCATATGGCTGATCAAACTGCAAAAGAAGCGGCAAAGGACCAATTACAGGAATTGCCAGAAGATACCAAGTGTATACCAAAAAGCTTGTATCCGGCCCTAGTCCAATGGGCCCATGGACCAGCACATATATCCAAAAATTTGATGAACAACCTCATATCAAGGACATACTTTGCTCCACAGATAACCACTATTACCAGGAACTATAGCGCATCCTGTGCGATATGTGCTAAATGTAACCCAGGAAGGTTGGAGAAAACCTCCATCAAAACATTTAGCTAAGCCTTTATATCCCTTCCAGAGGATCCAGATCGACCACATCCAAATGTCAAAGAGTGGAAAATTCAAATATGCTCTGGTGATCATTGAGATGTTTTCCGGCCAGAAGCATACACAGTGACCAATATGACCAATATGACCACCAAGACTACCGCAAAGAAATTACTGACAGAAGTAGTATGTCGCTATGGAGTACCGGAAGTGATAAAGAGTGATCAAGGTCCTGCTTTCGATGCCAATGTTACCAAACAAATTTGGACAGCCTTGGGAGTGACTCTTCACTACCACACGCCTTATCATCCTCAGAGTAGTGGAAAGGTGGAAAGGATGAATGGCACCCTAAAGACAAGAATGTTGAAAATGGCGCAAGACTCCGGAATGCAGTGGCCAGACAGCCAGCCTATTGCTCTGTTCAGTGTCAGATACACACCAAGGGGGGGACCATAAATTGCCCCCCTTCAAGATTCTGTTTGTGTCAGCCCCCAGGTTAGGGTGTTATTTTCCCCAACAATTACAATTACAATCAGATGTATTGACTGACTTTGTATCTCAATTAACCAGTGAACTAACAAGAGTGCATGCTCAGGTCTTTTCTTCTATTCCAGATCCCTCTCTTACCACAGGTGCTCACAGCCTCAAGCAACGAGATTGGGTCCTAGTCAAGAAGTTTCTGAGTAAGCACTGTTTGGAGCCCAGATTTGACGGCCCCTTCCAAGTTCTCCTTACCACAGCTACTTTAGTGAAGCTAGAAGGAAAACCCACCTGGATCCATGCCTCACACTGCAAGAAAGCAGATGCACCTAAGGAACCAGATATTGCTCTATATTCTTTACCTACTGCCCCTGGGACTTGCCCAGGAGGTGGCAATATACAAGACAAGTGCAGGACTCACACAATTCTGGTAAAACTCCTCTCTAACACCCATGTAGCAACTTACACCTTTAGTGTTTGTGACATATCAAAGTCATGGCACTTATCTCAGACACCAAGTTGTGATGTAACATGTAGGGAAATCTCTGAAGCTGTGAGCTCTGATGATCGTGGAATAGCCTGTATATATATATATATATAATATATATATATATATATATATATATATATGACAGATACGTATTGGGGAAACAACTGTGATTACTGGGCTGCGATGTGATGGAACACTGGGCCCAATTGGGGATATAAGCCTGCCACTGCCCTAGGCAGGACGAATAAGGATGGTAAATACTTGATCAATAGAATGGCTATTACTAAACGTTTTGCAACTGTCAAATTGAATATTTCCTTCCTAGGGATAGTCAGGTTTGTGGAGTTGGTAGGGTTGGTCCCTGGCTTTGTGCAGGCCTCTCCAGGCTAAGCTGAACATCCATACCCACCCTTATGGTGTATTCCCTCTGGAGCAACTTGCAAACTTCTACATAGGTAGGGACAGCAAAATAGACATTTTTTAGGGGGGATTGTGGAGGACAGGTAACAGTGTTACTTTATCATCTCTCAGGTAAAAAGTCTATTTTACTGTTATGCTGTGCATTTTCATTTATTTCCTTGTTCAGCTATTTGCAAAACCATATATCACAAACTGCTAGATGAAACCAAGTTACAACCTCTCCAGGAGTCAGTCTGAACACGTCATGACGGCTTGTGGTCATGACACTCTGCACCTGCTTCCTGAGAGAAGACTGCACAAACTAATTAGGACGGGAATAGATAATCTCAGGACTGATTACGTCCCTAACAATGGTCACACTCCAGATCACTACCATCTTTTGAAGAACCCAAGGAGTCGTTAGAGGGATGGAAGACTTCAATTATGAGGGTAGACTGTCAAGGTTAAGGTTGGGGTTATGTCAGGCAAATGCTGCTGAGGAACAGCAAAACCGTGCTTGTTGCAATGAATCGTTTTAACAATACTATAAAAGAATAATCATATTCCCCCAAAATGGGCATTATAAGGTTTTTTCTTGATGGTTTTGTCTTGAAGGCCTGTAAATGGCTTCTCTTCCTTCTATCCTCTAGCCTTTGGTTTTAGAAAATAATAACAACCACTGATAGCCCTTGGAAGGGCATGAAATGCAGTCTTAAATTGATTCCTTAAAGGGCATGTAAAGGCAAAAAAATAAAATCCCATTTTTAGTTTTTTTTGATGAAAAAGAAACCTATCTCCAATAATCTTTAATTAAAAAATGTGTACCGTTTTTATAAGAAACCTGACTGTATGCAGTGAAATTCTCCCTTCATTTACTGCTATGGATCGAAATTGTCAGACGGTCCCTAACTGCTAAGCAGGGAAACAATCATACTTATGAACAGCAGGAGGAGCCCCCACCTTACTTCCCAGCCATGCAGAACGCAAGCAGCTTTGTTTATGACGATCCCTAAGCAGCCCAGACCACACTGAGCATGTGCACAGTCTTATTCTTGCAAAGATGTTAAATACAGCATTTCTAGCCTTATTCTATTTTAGACTTTACATGCCCTTTAAGTCTACTACTTCTATTAACTAAATTGGGAGTGAAGAAATGAGAACATATGGATGCATCTACCTATGGCAATACTAATCCAAATACCCTCTCTGTGTGCTAGGTCATAATTTAAAGCCCCCATATGGATGCCATTCTAAAAATACTGTGCCAAAATATTTTTTGAAGGGTAAGGGAAATTGCTATACAAAAATAGGGCATCTTTCCATTTACTGGATTGGGGGACATTATATTTTTAGCAAAGATGTATGGAGATGAAGAATCATTAGTAGTAATGGGTGAATTTGCCGATTTTGATGCCGGCCAATTTAGATGCCAGCGACAATAAATGGACGCCCATTGACTTTAATGGGTGCTGGTGTCCATTTTGACACCGGCACATTGTGGCCAGCGTCAAAATCACAGTTTTGTAGAATTTTCGCCAGTTTCGTGGCGAAGCGAAACGGGACAAATTCGCCCATCACTAATCATTAGTTATATGGTCAGTGGGAATTTCAATTTTTTATGGGTATACAGTAAGTACAGTATCTTTAGGTAGGGCTTTGGAAATGCTTATTTATGGGCCACTAACATGGGCTAAAAGAGGTAGGTATGGGGTCATTTTTTTAACCACCGATCTCAACAGATTGGGGGTTTTTAACTTCCTTATGTAACACTTTATTCAATCATTGTCTAGCATGGCTATATTGTACATACTTTCTTATTAAGAATAATAGAAGATGTAGAAAGTATCATCAGAAAACATTTCTCATTGTAATATAATCACACAACTCTTGTTATGTGGGGACCCATTATCCGGAAACCATTTATCCAGAAAGCTCCGAATTATGGATAGACTCCATTTTATCCAATTAATTCTAATTTTTAAAAATGATTTCCTTTTTCTCTGTAATAATGAAACAGTACCTTGAACTTGACCCAAACTAAGATATAATTAATCCGCATTGGAAGCAGAACCTGCCTACTGGGTTTATTTAATGTTTATATGATTTTCTAGTAGACAAGGTATGAAGATCCAAATTACTGAAAGATCCCTTATCTGGAAAACCCCAGGCCCTGAGCATTCTAAATAACAGGTCCCGTAGCTACATTACATTTATTTGCAATTACCGCTAAATGTAACACATGTTCAGTGAAAATGATAATAGAAAAATGCAAAAATGTTTCCTTCACAGGCTGTAGCTGTGTCCTGCATAAAATGTGCATTGAATATTAAGAGACTTAAGATAGGAAATACTGAAATAACATTATTGAGCAAAGAAATCACATTTGCATCATTTTACCCATAGAAAGAAGCAGATGGGGCGTGAAATAAATTGAAGATCTTTGTACGCCGTTTGTCAAGAACTGCTTCTTCAGCAATCACTGAACTATGTGATATCATTCTCAATGGCATACAGTATCTGTCATAACTGCGGTGTTAGGCACTGTTAGCTTGCTGTTACTCTGCTCATTCAACAACATCCTAGTGTATCTCTATGACTTAAAGTTGAATTACCCATGCAAAGGAATTTAATGGAAAAACCCTTATGTTAAGTCAAAAGTCAAGAGTGAGTTTATTGTCATTTCATCCATATACGTTTGTACAGTACACAGTGAAACTAAACAACGTTCCTCTAGGACCATGGTGCTACACACAACATAGATGTACCGGACAACAGACAAAAAGTGCAAGTGCAAAAATACAGCAATAATAATAATAATGCAAAACAGGACAGCACAGTGCAGGGACAGGACAATACAGTGCACACTCAGTAGATGTAATATGTTAAGTAAATAATGCTAAACGTCAGACATGATGGGTGTATCATTGAGACATAACAGTAGCAAGAACATGATAAAGAACATGATAAAGTGAAGATGTGCTCATAGAGAACAATTGTATCCAATGGCTATTTATTTATACAATGGTGTACAGTGGTATATAGTAAGGTCAGATGGAGTGTGAGTGTGAGAGAGATTTGTCCGGTCCCTGAGTATTCAGGAGCCTTATGGCTTGGGGGAAGAAACTGTTACACAGTCTGGTAGTGAGGGCCCTAATGCTTCGGTACCTTTTTCCAGATGGCAGGAGTGTGAATAGTGAGTGTGAGGGGTGTGTTGGATCAGCCACAATGCTGGTGGCTTTACTGATGCAGCGAGTGGTGTAAATGTCTGCGATGAAAGCAAGAGAGACACCTCTGCTGTCTTCACTATCCTCTGTAGGGTCTTGCGCTCTATGACAGTGCAGTTCCCAACCCAGACAGTGATACAGCTGCTCAGGATGCTCTCGATAGTCCCTCTGTAGAAGGTTTTGAGTATGGATGGTGGGAGATGGGATTTCCTCAGCTTGCGCAGGAAGCAGAGGCGCTGTTGGGCTTTCTTGGCTAAGTAGCCGGTGTTGTGGGACCAGGTGAGGTTTTCCGCCAGATGGACACCAAGGAATTTGGTGCTTTTGACAATCTCCACATTAGAGCCGTCGATGTACAGTGGCAGGTGGTCACTCCTGGTCTCCCTAAAGTCAAAAACCATCTCCTTTGTTTTGTCTTGAATAACAGGATATGAAGCACACCATCCTCAGGCTTTGCCTTTAAAACATTTTATTTCAGCGGAATTCACACACAAGCTTTCGGGGGAAAACCCCTTCCTCAGGTGCATTGGTTTTTTCCCCGAAAGCTTGTGTGTGAATTCCGATGAAATAAAATGTTTTAAAGGCAAAGCCTGAGGATGCTGTGCTTCATATCCTGTTATTCAAGATAAGGAATTTGGCTGACTTGGAGGCAGCTTGTGAATGGATGCACCCTGGAAAAAGTAAGTGGTGTGCTGAAGAAAAAATCGTAATTGGACTCCTTTGTTTTGTCTACATTGAGAGACAGGTTGTTGGCTCTGCACCAGTCTGTTAACCACTGCACCTCCTCTCTGTATGGCGACTCGTCATTATTGCTGATGAGAACCACCACGGTTGTGTCATCAGCGAACTTTATGATGTAATTTGTGCGGTGCATGGCTGCACAGTCATGCGTCAGCAGAGTGAACATTAGAGGACTAAGCACACAGCCTTGAGGAGCTCCGGTGCTCAGTGTGGTGAATCTGGAGATGATGTTTCCAATCTTGACTGACTGAGGTATGTCGGTCAGGAAGTCCAGAACCCAACTGCAGAGGGAGGTGTTCAGTCCAAGCAGGTTGATGTAGTCGCTGTAGGTTGCAGCCACCCCAAACATGTTCCAGTCAGAACAATCATGTCTCCTGCTGGCCATGTTTTCACCTGCTTCAGAACCTTTAGAGTGCCTGACGAGTGGTCTGTATGCTGGAATTAGCGTAACAGAGATGTGGGCTGAGTATCCAAAGTGTGGGCAGGGCTCTGCTCGGTACGCACTGGAAATGTTTGTATAAACCTGATCCAGTGTGTTTGGCCCTCTTATAGCAAATTCCACATGCTGATGGAATTTAGGGAGCACTGACCTGAGATTCGCATGGTTAAAATCTCTAGCGATGATGATCAGTCCATCTGGGTGAGTGTTTTGTATGTCCGTGATAGCGATGTACAGCTCCCAGAGTGCATCTTTGGTGCCCATTGGAATGTAAACTCCAATAATATGAATGGAGGCAATCTCATGGGGTAAATAAAAGGGTCTGCACTTCACAACAACAAACTCCACCAGCGGTGAGCAGTGGCTGGACACAAGCAAAGAGTTCCTGCACCATTTAGTGTTGATGTAAACACACAGACCACCACCACGATTCTTACTGCTCAGAGCAGCGACTCTGTCAGCTGGAACCACGACTAGCCCATCCAGCTGAATGGCGGCATCCGGAACTCTTTCTGAATTCACACTGGGTAGTTTGCTGGAGTCGAATGTAGTCCATTCTATTTTCTATGGAGCAGACGTTAGATAGTAGTATGGACGGGAGAGCGGGTCTGCTGGGGTTAGTTCTTAGCCTAGCACGGACTCCGTCCTTTCGCGTCCTCGTACACCATTTCCGAGTGCTTCTCCTCCCGACATTGGCCCAGACGAGACTGCAGTGAGAAGATCCAGCTCCTGAAGTAGGCCGAGATCCTGTAGTGTATGCAATAAACCATCCTTTATCGTGAGATACTGTATGCATGATTGCATGATTGCTGTAACGAAGGAGTGTCTGGCGATTATAGACCTGGAATTTAATGGAAAAACCCTTATGTGAAAAACTCCAAGCATTAAGGGAGTTATTTATCAAGCTCTGAATTTATCTCAGTATTTCTAAGATAAAAATCCGAGCAACTCCGAATTCCCAAATCGACCTTACTTATCATTCAAAAAAATAGGTTTGGGCAAACTTGGGACCTTTGCGATAAAAGTCTGAAGTTTTTGGACTTTTCCGCAAAAAAAAAACCACAATTTTTTCAGAGTTTTCTGACTTTTTAGCCGAAAATCCCAAAAATCATCGGATATCAGTACTGGCAGCAGCTCAGACACTAGGATCTTCCCCATTGACTAATACAGGCCCCCAAGAGCTTTGAGATGCCAGGTTTTCAAATTTGGAGTTTTCATACCATCGGTGTTTAATAAATCCCAAAAAAATTGGATTTTTTTTTTTAGATTCCGAAAAATCAGAACTTTTCGGATTTCAGGTATTCGGAGCTTAATAAATAACCCTCTATGTGTAATAGATCCATGCTGGCATTACTAAAAAACAGTAAAAAATTTACCCCATAAGAACATAGACCAGGGGTCCCCAACATTTTTTACTCATGAGCCATATTGAAATGTAAGAGAGTTGGGGAGAAACACAAGCATGAATAAACGTAAGTAAGATGGTGCAAAAAATGGATGTGATTGGCTTTTTGGTAGCCCTATGTGGACTGGCATCTTGGGAATAAACCTAGTTTTTAAGCAACTAAAACTTGTCTCCAAGCCAGGAATTCAAAAAATAAGCACCAGCTTTAAGGCCACAGCAAGCAACATCGAAGAGGTTGGTGAATAACATGTTGCTCCTGAGCCACTGGTTGGGGATCACTGACATAGACTCTGCTAAAGGGATCTCCTCAATAATCCATTTCATTCAATATTAACTAAACCCAATAGGCTGGTTTTGCTTCAAATAGGGATTAACTATATCTTAGTTTGGATCAAGTACAAAATACTGTTTTATTATTACAGAGAAAAAGGAAATCATTAATTTAAAAAATTTAGATTATTTGGATAAAATGGAGTCTATGGGAGAAACTTTCTGTAATTCTGAGCTTTCTGAGTTATATTTTATTATATAATGCTATTGTAAATTCATATTACAAAAGAACTAATGTCTTTTTGAATATGTAATTTACTGCCCTTAATGTAAACTAATGTAGTGTAGAATGGTTTTTTTTTGGCAGATAAAATAGAAAAAAAAAATGAAAAGAGCATGGAAAAGGGTAAAACCTTGTCCTAATTCAGTACTTAATTTCTTGTGATTATTGTTAAAGCTGTGTATTTATAAATATTTGATATGAAGATGTGTTTATATAATACCATGTTATTGTGAATTAACACATTAATAAGTAATGGGCAGCTTGTTAGTGTTAGTTAATGCTATCATTTCAGTTAAGAGGCGTTTCGTTCACTACAATTTCAGTGTATTAAAATAAGAAGGAAATGGACAGCTTATTATCAGTAATGAACTGAAAAATGGGTGCAATTTTTGCAATTAGAGGAAAAAAGTAGGCAAAGCACACAGATGAAGCCAGTGTAATTGAAGAACTTGGCAACCAGTTACTCCTTTTTGGTGTGAAATTAGTGTAGTCTTCGATCTGCAAAATGCATTAATTTCTATCCATCTGTGCATAGCCCCTGAATGAAGTATACTTTTATACATGTGTTTGAAAGGCATTTAGCATGCAGCTATAAAATCCTGAAAAGTGTTTTCGCTATTGTGTGTTATTTTAGTTTTTGTTGTTGTTGAAACCTGAACCTGCATCAGTGGTGTAACTATAGAACAAGCAGACCTGCCCAGGCACTCAAGTTACGCCGCTGACCTGCATCTCCCATGGCTTCTATTTTTGCCTCTTCTGATATTATAAATCAGGTTAAAATTCAGTTTCATAGACAGTCTTCAGGATATGTAATGACGATTGCTTATAAAAAATGGTTAAGAAATTAAAAATAAATTATTTTCAAATTATGGACACAGATTTCAGTGTTAAAAGCCCTACCTCCTGAATAGACACCTGATATAACCACCTTCAGTAGAAGCCTGCAACAAGACATACAGTAAGTCCCTGGTCTTCTCTACAGTTCTTCTGGGTTTCATGTTTACTTGTATTATTATTGTTAGTGGTATTCTATTTATTTAAAAATGGCCAACATTTAGGGGGTTATTTACTAAACCCCAAATTTTTCTGATTTATTACACAAAAAAATCCCCTGCTAAAAGTCCAAATCCGAAAATACTCCATCTCAAACCTGCCAAGGTCATGCAGAAGTCAATGGCAGATGTTCCTTTTACAGTTAGAAGATATCATTATCTGCTCTGGGTCTGCTCTGGGTTTGTAACCAAAAAATTTGAGCTTTTCGGGCAATAATCTGAAAAATTTGGGGGCGTCAAATGCTAAAAATTCATACATTTGTTGTCTTTTCCCACACCAAATTTTTCAAGTTATTTTATTGATAAATAAAGTAAAATTGTGGATGGAAGTTTTAATAATTTTAATATTTTAATAAAATAATGAGATAATTTTGAGTTTTAGTAAATAACCCCCTTAATTTTCAGTTCATTTATCTGTGGCCTAACACACTAAGGGGGTTATTTACTAAAATCCAAATGCCAAAAGCCCCGAAAAAGTTTGTTTTTTTACTATAAAATATGAATATTTTTGTGAAAAAGAAAATCACGAATTTTTTGGAATTTAATAAACCCTTAAGGATGGAAAAGTCAGAATCAGAAAATCCGGCATTTCAGACTTGTCAAGGTGCATATAAATCAATGGGAGAAGTCTCAATGATTTTTTGATGTGCGCTGGGTTTCCTGCAATACCCCGAAGGTTTTGGGGAAAAAGCATAAGAGTTTTTGGGTGAAAAATCCGAAAAATGCATGAAAATCGGGAGGAAATTTCCAAAAATTTAAAAAATGTTTACTTTTTTTGGATTTTTTCCCGCAAACAAAATTTTCAGGAAAATGTATAAATAAATAAGCCAAAAAAACCTGTGCAGATTTGGTCGGAGTTTTTTCCAGAAAATATAAATTCGAACTTTGATAAATAACCCCCTAAGGGAGGAATGTAGTGATGGGCGAATTTATTCGCCAGGCGCAAATTCGCGGCGAATTTGCGTGTTTCGCCGCCAGCGAATAAATTCGCGAAACGCCTGCGAAAATTCGCGGGCAAAAACGGGCGCCGGCCTAAAAAACGAGACGCCGGCGCAAATTCGCCCATCACTAGAGGAATGTAATAAAAACATTTCACAAAAATAAAAAAAATAAAAATTAGCATTTCGCAATTTAATATTATTCCTCAGACTTCTTAGATTGTATTACGAATTTTAATTGTGCATTGTACACTTTTAAGAAGTGCTTGGAGGTGTCTTAATCTTTTGGAGCAAACATAACAACAGCTCCAGTAAGACATTTTATAACATAGACTGCGCACTGGCGCAAACGATAAAATTCGCAATCTTTCTTCCACTGTCGTGGTTGCTAAACAGTATCAAGGTTCACAAAGCTATATTAAATTCAAATAAAGGAACGAATCCACAGATGCCTGGCTTGATAGTCTTGACTAGCTAGATAATCCCCACATTTCTGATCAGAAACATATGTTATCTATAAAAGACTAAAACTTGTAGGATGTTACCGGAAGTTCTCTTGTAACTAGTGATGGGTGAATTTATTTGGCCAGCATGGATTTGTGCCAAATTTCCTCATTTCACTGCCCGGAATGTTTTTGCAAAACTTTGGTTAAAGTTCGCAGCGACAAAAAAAATTGTTGAGCGTCAAAATTACCTCACGCATAAAAATTGTCATGCATAAAAGTTATTCGGACGCCCATTGACTTAAATGCATTTGGACAAAAGCGTATAAAAATTGTTGCTTGTGTCAAAATTATTTTGGCACCCATCGACTTCAATGAATATTTTCCCGTTCAGTGGATCAGTGGATTTTATGGCAAATCGAAATGAGACAGATTAACCCATCACTACTTGAAACATACTTACATTTCTGTTTTGTGTTGCAGAGACAAGCATTTACACAACTCTGTATTTGTTTCATCAATAAAGCAACAGTTATTCTGAGAACCTTAGAATAACAAGTCCACAAGTTCAACCCCTCCAAATGAAAACCCAGCATCCATACACACACACCCCTCCCTACTTTCACATAAATTCTATATACCCATACCTATACTAACTATAGAGTTTAGTATCACAATAGCCTTTGATATTATGTCTGTCCAAAAAATCATCCAAGCCATTCTTATAGGCATTAACTGAATCAGCATCACAACATCACCCGGCAGTGCATTCCACAACCTCACTGTCCTGACTGTGAAGAACCCCCTATGTTGCTTCAAATGAAAGTTCTTTTCTTCTAGTCTAAAGGGGAGGCCTCTGGTACGGTGATCCTCTTTATGGGTAAAAAGGTCCCCTGCTATTTGTCTATAATGTCCTCTAATGTACTTGTAAAGTGTAATCATGTCCCCTCACAAGCGCCTTTTTTCCAGAGAAAATAACCCCAACTTTGACAGTCTCCCCTCATAATTTAACTCTTCCCTCCCTCTAACCAGTTTAGTTGCACTTAGTCTCTGCACTCTCTCCAGCTCATTTATATCCCTTTTAAGGGGAAAATTTACTTACCTGTGAAAATTCGCCAGCGCTGGCTTTCCGCACATCGCAACACTTCGCCAGACGTAAATACGCCTGCACAACAATAATTGTGCGCACAGGGTACCGAATGCTTGCGAAGTTGCGCTAGCAAAAATACGATCAGCAGTTACGCTAGCGATGGCTAATTTGTTTATGGCATGCAGTTAAAGTACAATGGCCATATATGCTATATCAAATTCATTACACTACACAAGGCCAGGGAACCTTAAATTAAATTAAATAGAGTTGTTATATTGCCCTACACATGTGCCCACAGTATTGTTTAGGTGCCATATGTTATCAAATGTAGGGGGGAAGGAGGGTACCCCATAAAAACATTTCGATCTTTTTCAGCCTATCACTCTGTAAAAAGGAAAAGACGCCAGCATTTTTTGGGACTTAGACTTAGAAAATTTTCAACAAAAGTTCAAGTAAGTCCTATCTATTCCATTGCACTTTGCCTGGTCTGAGGTGGCGAAAGCAAGTCTGGCGATAGAGGTAACGGTCAGTAAAATAAAAAAACTTAGTGAATTTGCATAGTAACGCTCTTTCGCCAGAGCGAAAATTCACCTAGCGTTAGAGTGCGAAGTTGCGCCAGAGTCTATCTCTTTCGCTAGCAAAATTACGCCAGCGACCGTTAGTAAATTAACGAAGTGCCGAAATGACGTCACGCTGGTGAATTTTCGCCAGATTAGCCACTTCGCCCTTTAGTAAATTTGCCCCAAGGACTGGAGTCCAAAACTGCACCGCATTCTCCAGGTGAGACCTTACCAGGGTATCAATAATGCAGTTAGTTGTGGAACAAACCCAAGGCAGCAAGTTGACTGCAATACTCTTTATTGGGAGGTAGAGTTACACAACATGTTTCGGGCGGAGCCCTTTGTCAAGTGGGACAATGGGCTCCGCCCGAAACATGTTGTGTAACTCTACCACCCAATAAAGAGTATTGCAGTCAAATTGCTGCCTTGGGTTTGTTCCACAACTAACTGCATTATTGATACATTGATTTGGGATATCGAACACAGGATAACCCGTGGAATTAAACCAACAAAGACTTTTGGTGAGCCGCACCCATTCCTTTATTTGAGACCTTACCAGGGACCTATAAAGAGGAACCACCACTCATTGTAGTCTATCTTTTAGCCAGTTCTCTATCCAGGTGCAAATACTATGTTCCAGGCCAACATTCCTTTATTTAACCAGTAACCATTTGTGTGGCACTGTATCAAATGCTTTAGCAAAGTCTAAGTAAATCACATCCACTGCCATCCCAGAATCGAGGTCTCTACTTACCTTCTCATAAAAAGAAATTAAGTTAGTCTGACAAGATCTATTATGCATTAAACCATGCTGCTACAAACTCATAGTATTTGCTATGAAGTTGTCCTTGAGTCTTCTTCTATAATATGGTTCTGGTGAGTACCGTAAATCACCAACACTGCCCAAGGTTTGTAAATCAGTTTAGTTTCAGTTAGCCTCTTTTGCTAGATCTTTTCTCTTCACTGTCCTCTCATTATGCTCTTTAGGGTAAGGCCACACGAGGAGATTCGGGGAGATTTTGTCGCCTGGCGACTAATCGCCACGTCTTTTGCGCGACTATCTCCCCGAACTGCCTCTGCGTTTTTTCCCCATAGGCTACAACGCAAAGTCACCTGTGCAACTGCACACGGGGTGATGCGTTTTCTATAGTCGCCCGAAGTTGCCTCAGTGAGGTGGTTTCAATACAGAATTTGACTCAGTGAAGTGGTTTCAATACAGAATTGTGTTGGTAGTTTTTTGAGTGCACAATTAAATATCAGAGATTACTGAACCATTTTTTTAATGAACCACCGTGACATTTTGTAAATAAATGGCCATGATGGTAAAATATGGATACATCTATTTCCAAGTTATCCTTAATTATTGTTTCCTCATAGATTTTAATTGCTTCTTTTTTTTAACTGTGATCAATTTACAAGTGTTTTCACTTGTATAACCCACTGATGATGTCAGGCACAGATACAGGGAAATGATTCAATTCTCAAAATGTAACAGAATTTTGGAATAAGAAAAAAAGCATAATTCATTTTTACCATTTTGAGTGGTGGGAAAAACAGAAGTGACATTTATTTAGAGATAATTTGAGCTTCTGCCTAGCAAAATTATAATTTTTGTTATAATATTAATTTGCCAATTATTTTTTTACCAAAAATATAAGCAATGTTTGTTTACAAAGGTTTTCATGCAGTATCTAGTGAGGATAAGTCAAAGGCAACTGGACTTTCTGATTTTTCTTGAAACTGTTTCAACACTCATCCAAGCAAAATTTTAGTTTCCGTTAAACTGCTTGGAGGAAACATTTGGATGAAACCTTTTTAAGAATACTCAGAGTTGCTTTAGACTTATCTCCACTGGATATTGTATAAGGGATGCTTGTGTTGTTTCTTTAAAAAACAGTTTACACATCTGTAGCTCAGCATTAAAGATGTTCATTTATGCAAGAGACAGTTTGTGAAACCAGGGCATTATTTACTGATTCATGCTTAAAGAATGTCAGCAGATGATGTAGACATGTAGGGGCCTTTTATGAAGCCTGACATTTTTCTGGTCGAGGGCAAAAAAAATTAAATTTTAAGAGGAAACAATTTTTAGATTTATTATACTTCAAACTGCTGAAAATCCGAAAATACTCAGAATAGCTGAAACCTGTCAAAATCACGTAGAAGTCAATGGTAGATGGTCCCTTTAACAATTGGCACAGTTTTTTTTAACTTCAGCTTTCTCAATAGATTCAGGCTGTTTGCTCTGGTTTTCAAATTATTTGAGCTTTTTACACGACAAAAACATACCATTTTTGGAGCGTCAATTCAAAAAAGTTGCATGATTCGAATTGATACTCGATTATGTCACAATATTTTTTTGCACACAGTTTGTTCATTAAAAATTATTGGTAAATTAAGAGGATTCAGGCTTGTGAGTTTGGTCAGATTTCTTTTGAAAACAGAGTGAGAAAAAAACAAGTTTGGTAAATAATAATAGTGTCACTTCTGGCTTCTTGACCAGGCTCATAACAATAGACTTCAGGGTTGCCTATTCCTGATGTCATGCATATTAAGGGACATCATTTTGATATCCCACTGGTTATTAGCTAGTGTCATTGCCACTGCTCATCAATATTTTTATGCTGATTGCTTCAATCAGGTCTCCCATCCAACCCCAGACTATACAAGAAAAGTATAGTATCTATATATTTTATTAGAACTTACTTAGAGGATCTTATGAAAAGGCTAAAGGGGAACTATAATAAAATAATTCCCATGGTCCTCCATTCTTTGGTTTCTATATCAAATAACAAATTGGAAAGAAATTGCTGAAATGATTGCTGACTACACTGCGGTGCCTTTTCATGTATATTCTACATGTAAAACTGCTGCAAGGCTTTAGTAATGCTATCGCTCTCTCTTGCTGGGAATATGCTGAGAATTGGCTGCTGTAGGGAACCTTTATTATACGATATGATTGGCATTTTCTTATGCTCTACTGAACACTGATTCTGGTAGGATAATATAAAGGGTCAATGATTCAATGTATTTCACATAGTGGTCTGAGGTATAGAATTCTGTATTGTTCTTTAAGGTATTGGGATGATGGAATGATGATAAATATGTGTCTGCATTAAGGCAGTTAATTTCCTGAAATGACAGAGCCCCATGCACAGCAGCAATTCATGTAAATCATGTCAGAGTACCAGTAGCAGTACCAGTGTGTGTGGTTAACCATTGATCTTGTATTTACTCCACTTACTTCATAGTGACATTGTACATTACAATTATGGGCCAGCAGAGAGACCTATGTCATGACTGATGCAAAATGTCTTTCATTTTCAACTGAAGACTGCACGTTTGGTCTGAAATGATATTAGATATAGTTGGCAGCAGTGGGTACCAATATGCCCAATTTTTGTGATTCAAACAAAACATTAAAGAACTGGTCAAACATTGGAGACAATTTAATTTGATGATTTGTATTTGTCATTACAGCTGAGATTCACCTTCATATTATTGTTTGGTATGTTATATTTGGGCCTTTTGTAAGCAACTGAATTTCTGAATTCTGAATTTTTTTGCTGCATATTTGCAGCCAACAACTGAAATTATGCGCTATCTAGACTGGACAAACAGGGAAACTGAAGCTACTAAATTTTTGGTCCTTTCAAAGTAGATAATGAGATTTCCAGTACACAACCCCATCACTTCCCCTTTGTTGTGACTGTTTTGTTAGCAGAAGAAAATTATGTAGAGGGATTTGTGCACTGTTTACCTAACGATCTACCCATAAGGACCAAACATGAAATAGCTTCAGTCTTCTTGTTTGTCCTGTTTAGGCTGTTGCCTCCTCAGATTTGATATGAAATCTTCAAGCCCTCATTTTGTGTTCTTCTCATTGCCATTCTATTTAGTTGTGTTCATTATTTCTCATGTGGTCTTTTCATTTCTTATTTTTTCATTGTGTTAATTTTTCTTCTCATGCCCCCAAATACCAGCTGGAAAACTCTCTCTCCCTACCCATGAGGGATTAGAGCAAGGCTCTGTGCAGGAGGTGCTTCGTATGAACTCAGTCTGGTGGTTTCCTTTAAGATGCAACCGTAAGAGGTTTAAATGATTTTTGTGTTTTACCTTTTAATGACTATCTATGGGGGTAATGTGAAAGGCGCAAAGTATATCAGCAACCAACTGGTAAAGTATATGTATGCTAATGTCAGAGCAGATGTTTCTCTTGCCAAATTTAATTATTGAGCCTGGCTGTAATTACTGAGAATATTTCACACGAAGAATCATTTCTGATAAAATCTGGCAAAATAAAAACAATGAATAAATATTCAAGCTTTATCACAAAATCTGTAGTGTGACATTAAGGGGCATATTTATCAAGGGTCAAATAGTAAATTCAAATTTTCGGGTTTCAAAATCCACACTTTTGAATTTCAATTCCCCTATTCGTATTTAAATTCGAATGTGAGATGTATCACAGCTCTATCATGAAAACAGTCCTGATTTGAAAATTTGCCGTTGAGCCATTTGGAGATGTAAATAGTCTATCTGACATTCAAGTTTTTTTTTGAGATGCAAATCACCACAATTTGCCCAGAATGAAGTGTTTTTCTGATTTGATGGGAATTGCACTGATAATTGCCCAAGTCGGAATGGTGTTTTTCTGATGTGAAAATTATGTCTGGGTCTCATATTTTAGGTACAAGTCCACTACAAGTTTTGCAGGAAACCAATTTGAAATGTTGCTGGTCTTCTTATACAAACTGATTTTTATAAAACATTGTTTATACAAATACATTACATTAAATCAATACCTAAATCAATATGAAAATTATGATGGAAAGTTTAATGGCACTGTAATGTAAATATAGCTTTTACTTAAGGGTTTTGTGTAAAAAATACATATACAAAACATTGACATTTAGAGAGCAAGGTGTTGT
Organism: Xenopus laevis; assembly: GCF_017654675.1. Lineage (NCBI taxonomy): Eukaryota > Metazoa > Chordata > Amphibia > Anura > Pipidae > Xenopus > Xenopus laevis. The sequence goes on from NC_054374.1 coordinate 143,107,542, forward strand.
AAACCAGAATGTCATGCCAAATATATCCCTGGAGCTACGGAGAAGTAGAACAGCAGAGTAAATTATGAATGGAGTACATCCTAACAGAGCATGACACATTCAGAACCTCAGATCACCGTGTTAAAAGAAATGTATTAATGTAAATATCTGTACAACACTCTATAACATATATTTGGGGTTTTTACTTTACATTTTCTAGCCATAGCTTATGCTTGAGAATACATTGAATAAATCCCAAAAGAATATGGCATAGATTTAGAAAATATTGAACTGGGGAACTGTGAAGAATACCCAGCATATTTCCCTGTTTGTCAACACTTTCCTGACTGTCATAAACCTTTCCCTGTGATTTAACAAACTGACACATTCGTCAAAGAAGATGCACACTGTATATCACAGTCAAAATGTGTTCCCTGCTCTGTGGGGAGATAGAGCTCATAATCTTTAAATAGAAAATGACTAATATTTTAACCATTGTTATCACTCAGTAACGAGAAACAGGCAATAAATAACCAAACCTGTTCTTTTGAATGTAGTATCCAGTGTCTCATTGTTTGGCCATTGGTTGTCCATACCTTTAGAATACTTGTACAAAGGCCGATGTGCTACAGGCAAGGAAAGCATTCACTGGTATTACTTTGAAGGGCAAATTTTTTTCCAACCCCCCCCCAAAATGATGGCTAATGGAAATTGAGCAAAATCATGTGTCTCCCAGAATTTGTCATTTGTCATGGGTTGCACACAATATTGTGGGTCACCCTCTACCCCTCTGCTGCCGCCTTGGTAGTTATGCCACTAAAAGGATTAGCAATGGACATGATGTTGGGCTAAGATTTTAGGTGTTTGACACCTGGTGATAGTAAATAGAGCCCTTATCTGGAAACCCTTATCCAGAAAGCTCTGAATTAATGGACACCATCTCCCATGGAGACATGTTTTATTAAATAATTACAATTTTTAAAAAGAATTTCCTATTTTTCTGTAATAATAAAACATAACTAATAACAATAGATGTAATAATAGAATTCAACTAACACAATGGGTTCAACAACCAAACACCCAGGCTGTCCAGTTTCTTCCTTACCATATCCTGTTACATAGTAACGCCCATCAAGTTCAGCCCTTCCAAATGAAACCCTACACACATACTTACACACACCCACTGAAACTATAAATACCAATATCTATATTAATTGCAGATTTTAGTATCAGAATAGCCTTGGATCTCATGCTTGTCCAAGAAATCACCCAAGCCCCTCTTAAAGGCATTAACAGAATCAGTCATCACAACATAATCTGACAAGACATTCCACAACCTCCCTGTCCTCATTGTGAAGAACCACCTACACTGCTTCAAATGGAAGTTCTTTTTCTCTATTCTAAAGGGGATCATTTTATGGAAGTATAGAGCGCCTGCTAGCTGTCTATAATGTCCTCTAAAGTACTTATAAAGAGTAATCATATCTCATCGCAAGTTTCTTTTTTCCAGAGAAAACAACCCCTACTTTGGCAGTCTGCCCTCATAATTTAAGTCTTCCATCCCTCTAACCACTTTAGTTGCCCTTAGTCTCTGCACTCTCTCCAGCTCATTTATATCCCTCTTAAGGACTGGAGTCCAAAACTGCACTGCATATTCCAGATGAGGCCTCACCTATAAAGAGGCAAAATTATGTTTTCATCCCTTGAGTTAATGAAAACCTAATTTTGCCATTCTAACACTTACCAGTGGTTAAACATTTGAATAAAAAGAAGATGAACTTAAGAAGGACAACTGGGTTAGTGCTTTAATAACACAACATGTTTCATGTTAACAGAAATCTTAATCAAGTTACAGTTGATAAAGTTTAATAACTTAAAACTTGTTGTGTTATTAAAGCACTAACCCAGCTACAGTATATTGCTTGGGTCCAGCTTCTTTTTCTTCATACAGTATGTTTAACAAATAAAACTGAATCCATATTGGTGGCTGGACAATCCTATTGGGTTTTCCTTAATGTCCCTAAGTCTGCATCCAAGACCACTGCTTTAATAACATTGATACAGCTTAATAATTCAGAGTCATATGTCCAAACTTAAAGACAACCTGTTTCAATCTTGTTAAATCTCCTTGGTGCAAGATATTGGAACATATCAGTAAAATCTGTCGTTAAGCAAACAGGGTTTCTATATAATCAATGTATGTAACTGTATGATTTTTTGCACAATTAGAAATATTGTCTTTAAACTGTAGCATATTCCCTGATGAAGTATATGTATAAACATCATACCTTATTTTGACCTTATTAGAAGGAACTGCATTTGTGTTGAATGTCATTTACGCATGTTTATTTCATTGGTTTCTACTTAAATGGATTTCTGTGTAAAGAGGTCACCTTTCTCTTCATATGTAAAGCTAAATGAGGTTTTGTGGGAAGATAAGAAAAGGAATAATTTTCAGGGCTGCATTCAGATGAGTGTTTTTGTAATGTGAGCCGCACTCTAACAGCAATTTATAGTTGGAGGCAAAAGCAATTTTCATGGAAGATCTGAAAACGGCTTGACCTGAAAGGCATGTAGGAATTTCTGTTGACACTGTATCTGCCAAAGTACCATTTTCTAAGCCCCTTATTCAGACTTTTTAATCCCTTAACACTCAGTAAGCAAACATGTTCAGCAAATATATAAATCATGATTTTATGTGTATTGCTTGCAGATTTGACTTGGTGCATTACAAAGCACCTTAATGTTGTGCCAATGTCAGCACGCTCTACTGGTGTCCTGCCCCAATGAATTCCATTATCTTTTCCTGATTGTTGGTCTCCTTGGTCCATTCCTTATTTGCTTGAATACAGTATCTTTAACAGTGTTAAAGATGTTTGCTTCACATTGCTGCCTGCATTGACCCATGTCTGACATTTGGGGGCAGAATTATCAAGGGTCGAATTTTGAGTTCATGGGAGTTTATAATATGAACTCCCATAAACTTGAGATTCAGGGAAAAAAAGATCAATCACAATTTTTTTTTAAAGAAATGCATTTTTCAAATTCAGGTGAATGGGATCGATCCACAAACTCATATCAAATTCAACAAAAAAAACTATTCCCTAGTAGAATTATACTAAAATAAATTCAAACATTCTAATTTTTAAGTGTTCACTTCGATGATACTTCTTGTTTGAGCCCTTTGTTGTTTCATTATGAAACTGAAGTGTGCAATCCCAAAGGGCAATCCTTATGCACATTTATCCAAACATACTGTATATAAAATGGCTTCAAAAGTAGGCACTGGGTAAACCCATATCTCAATAAGCACCCACAGCCAAGAACCAGGGCTGGACTGGGATTCAAAATAGACCCTGACATTCTTAGTACACAGAGGCCCAAACAGCTCCCATCAGCCCTCTTAATAGTCACTTTCTATGGCATTTACCAGAACCCACAGATGGCCAGTCTGGGCCTGCCAAGAACCCAATACAAAAATGTAATATCTACAAGAAACAGAAAGTATATGTGACAATCTGTCTGTTTGTAAATGCAGTATTTGGGAGAAGAGGTTCATGTATGATCTGAACCTTACCTGAATTCTTAAAATCACATGATTAAAGTATTAATGAATATAAAAATATATTTTTTTAATTGGTTTTAATCTTTTCTATTGTTTGTTTTTATTCTCCAGTGGACATCACAAAGATTCTACAAACAGTAGCGATCCTAGAGGGTGGTGGGCCCTGGTGCGTGAAGCGCAGCCGGGCCCCGCCCCTTCCATACGGCTGCATTTGGCCGCATTTTTAGCAGCGAACTGACTGCCGGGGGGCCCTGGCCCACTCGCACCCCCTGCTCCCCCCGGTAGTTCCGCCACTGTCTACAGACACGTTTGGAGCCATAGAATGAAGTAGAATAAACTGTTTTTTTTTATTATTATTATTATTATTATGAATTGTTTAAATATGTCTAAATGGATGCATTTGGATCATTTGTGGAAGCATGTGGTATGAATTTTTTAATATATGTTATTTCTGGTGATGGAATAGTAGGGTATGAAAGGAAATTGCGGTTTTAATGATACTTTTTTTAGCTTGAGAAAAGACCATCTGGATCTGAAACACCGATATGCCATATGTGAAATAATGGTGGTCTTACCACACTATGGGAGTGCTGTAATACGTGTGCATTTGAATTGGAGGTATGTGGAGGTAAGCATATTATTCTGCATGAACCCTTTTTAAGATAAATCTTAAATGTATACTGGAAAACTGCTGTGATTGTGTAAAGCTATAATATATCTGTTTATGAACATAACTATTTATCTATTTATGAAAATATCTATCTATCTATCTATCTATCTATCTATCATCTCATAATCTTGTAGCTATCATCTATGTATCTAATTTATGAAAATATATATTGATCTGTCATCTATCTATCAATTTATCTATCTATGTAATCCTCTATTATCTATCATCTATCTATCTATCTATCTATCTATCTATCTATCTATCTATCTATCTATCTATCTATCTATCTATCCATCCATCCATCCATCCATCCATCCATCCATCCATCCATCCATCCATCCATCCATCCATCCATCCATCTATCTATCTATCTATCTATCTATCTATCTATCTATCTATCTATCTATCTATCTATCTATCTATCTATCTATCTATCTATCTATCTATCTATCTAACAATCAATCACTTATTTATCTAATACTCTATTACCTATCATCTATCTATTTATTTATATAATCATCTATCTGTAAAATCATTTATCTATCATCTATCCAGGGCCAAATTTCCTTTACAGCCACCCCTAGGCTGCGTCCCTAATCCACGTGGTCCTAGCGCCCCTGAGCCACTGACCCCTCCCCGTGAGCGCAAACACTGGAGCACTGGGGAGCTGCAGGTCTCCAGTGCTCCTCAGAAAGTGGCTGGGCAGCACGCTGCGGCTCATATTTTGCTACCCTAGGCCCGGGCCTTTGTGGCCTTGCCACACAAAATTAATTACCCAACCCCCGATGGTCAATACAAAATAAATCAGCCACTAAGGGACTGATTTATCAAATATTAAGTTTGGGAATCCTGAAGGATAATTGACACAAAGCTGATAGATTTGAGTGCTTAGCTCTATCATCTGCCCAAAGCCTTGCTCCTGAAGCATGGAGGAGAAATGATGTGGATGTTTGTTTCAATAAAACGGTAAAATATTTAAAACAATATTTGAAAAAAAAAAATCAAACAAATGTAAAATATGTATTACTTAAAGGAGAACTCCACAAGAACATGACTTAAGCTTTTTAAAAGTAAACATAATATCAAGCAACTTTGCAATATACAGCAAGTAAAAAATATGCCGACTTTTCATGATTTTTAAAGGTTTGTAACAGTTCCCTAAGCCTAGCCCTCTGTTCTCCTGCTGATCTGTCTGACTACTTTGCTGAGCTGCCTGACTACTGTTACTTTGTATCAAGAGTAAAAGAAACGGATCCGCACACACACCGATTAGTGCACTAATCGGTGTGTGTGCGGATCCGTTTCTTTTACACATTGGTTGCTAAGGCCGGGACAACGGAAGGAACGCACCACCAGCTTGCAGGATTGGTGAACTACATGTGTGCGGTAGGATAATTACATTGTAATCACTTTGTATCAAGAGCCAGCTGTCCTCAGCCTGCATTATCCAAACCCCACAATTCCCTGCACACGTGATTTCAATAAGAAAAGGAACATCACAGTGCAATGCATCGTGGGTTATGTAGTTCCTGCATGCTGTCTGTAAGCTGTGGAGAAGTTGTTAAATTTGTAACATCAGTGTTTAGTCCCTCCTTCCCTGCCAGGATTTCAAACGATACAGAAAGAGAAGAACTGTTAAACAGCTGGATTGAGCATAGGAAATGGCATTTATTCATACATTTTGAAGAAACAGGTAAAGGTGATGGGTGTATTAGGGGTTTCTGTGTTTATCAAATTTTGGTTTGGAAGCCGGAGTTACCCATTAAGTACATCAGTCATTTGTAAATTCCACTAAATCGCCCCTGTATTTTATGATGAAATGCATATTACTATCACAGCATAACAGTTGCAGGTTCCTCAGCCAATTTATAGAAAACCCAAGAACTAACATTAAGGCGCCTATTTATTTAAATTCCAGATTGCTGCAGAAAGAGTTTTCAAAACTTGAATTTTCAAGTTTAATCAATTTAAACAACTCAACCCAGACTATACAAGAAAAGTATAGGTCATAGCTATATATTTTATTAGAACTTACTTAGAGGATCTTATGAAAAGGCTAAAGGGGAACTATTATAAAATAATTCCCATGGTCCTCCATTCTTTGGCTTCTATTTGAATGAAAAAAAATCTACTAAAACCCTTCTATGTCAATGAGAAATATATTTCCAACATTTAAGCTATTTAATTTTTCTAGTCTTTTAGACTAGTTAAATTTGGAAAAATGAACTTAACACTGCATTCGTGCTGCAAATTAGCACAATCGAGTTTTTTTTCGATATGAGGACTTTTGAAAATGTGGTAGAACAAAAAATATGGTTGCAATTATTTTTTCTGCGATATGAACCCTCTCCAATGGAGTAATACAGTGGAAAGTACCAAGGCCATCAATGTCACTGGTCACTGTTCAGCTTATTGGACCTTATTTTCTGAAAGTTCAAAAAGTAAATTATAGGATAATTTCCTACAATATAGGATCATTAAGTAAGGGGTGGCACAGCATGCAGCTGAAAATGATAATGGGTGCATGACTGTGATTGGCCTGGAGTGGATGGAATGTTCGGAAACTTATACTTACCAATCACATACCACCTTATCTGCGACCTTGCCCCCTCCCAAAGTTTATTCCTCCCAATAAAATAAACGACACCAGGCTTTGTTGGATAATAATGGCCCCAACATCTTTATTAATTTTTGACCAAAACATTAACTGTCCATAAGCTGTTATTAACCGTTTTTACCTCGCAATTGCAGTATAACATACGTAACATTCTGACAATTTTTTAACCCAACTAAATCCTGAACTGTCCTGATTCCCCTGGGCAGATGGTCCTGGGATTACCATCCTGTGTATGGTCCCTCCATACCGCTGCACCCTTCATGACTTTTGTTTACCCATCAGCCGCAGTACACCGACTCAATGGTATTTACAAATACCAGGGGACCCCATGCCCAAGTTGGCCATTTATACATGGTTCCTCCTTCTCTCTGGAACCCATCATAGTTCCTCCTTTTTTAACTCCCTGTTTTCCCAGGACCACCGCCAATGCTGCGACAACTAACTAAGTTTTTAACTTACCTCTTCCACCTTCCTTGAACCCCCCTTTTTGATCAAATAACGTCAGTGCTTCCCATTTGTGCTCCTTGGTCCTTTGGAAAGAAAGAAAAAGTAAAAGGGGAGGGAAGGGTAGGGTAGGCCTGCTCCTATTCACTGACCGCCTGCAGGTAGGAAAGGAAGTGGTTTTTCCCACATACCCTTTTATCCCCCCCAACTCCCTCCTCCCTCTATCCTAACCTATCCTGCCACCTAGACCTGTACTTCCTTCCTCTCCCCCCTGCCTTACAGTCATGCCCTCCTTCCAACTATACAGGCTCCCTCGTTTCTTCGCCAAAAGTAAGTTTTACCATCTTTTGTATTGTTTCTATATTTGAAGTGGTTTCACATAAAAAAACTATATTTTTAAAAAATATAGGGGGTGCAGAGGTGCTGAGTGCAGCATTGATATGTGCAAAGTAGCCCTGTCCATACCTCCTGGGCTGTGTCCTCCTGTCCTCCCTAAACTGTGTGTCTGAATGAAAGCAGGCAGTGCAGTATTCACGAGGGGTAAGTCTCTTTTTGGAGAGCAGAGAAATGTAGCCTCTTTTTTAAAGCTTTAGAGCAGGTTGCAAAGTGGAATCAGCATGGCAGAGGTGTTTGTACCTGTACATGCATGTAATAAATCCTTCGACTTCGATATTCGAAGTCGAAGGATTTCAATTCCCAGTCGAATATCGAGGGTTAATTAACTCTCGATATTCGACCCTTAGTGAATCAGCCCCCAAGTGTAATAATTAGTGATAAGCGAAAATGTTTACAAAGTTTTCCAGCAAAAATGACATCCATTGACTGTAATGGGTGAAAAAAAATTGTTGCACGTCCAAAATTTGTCACACAATTTGTCATGTGCCAAAAAGAATTTTATTGCCCATAAACTTTAATGCACTTTGGTGAATTTTTGCAAATTTTCAACGAAGCGAAACAGGTCAGATTCTTGAAATGGACTCTTTGGAGATGGTCTTCCTGTAAATAAGAGTTTTGAGAATATCTAGATAAGGGATCTCCCACCTGGTGATAAGTGAAACCGAGGAGAAAAGCTAAAACTTTGTAAGTGCATTGAAGTCAATGGGCCTTTTTTTGTGGCACCTTTTTTACTTGTGGTGACATTTTCTGTGCAAAATACATTTGGGGGCCGATTCACTAACTTCGAGTGAAGGATGCGAAGTAAAAAAACTTTGAATTTCGAAGTGTTTTTTGGGCTACTTCGACCATCTAATGGGCTACTTCGACCTTCGACTACGACTTCGAATTGAAGGATTCAAACTAAAAATAGTTCGACTATTCGACAGTCGAAGTACTGTCTCTTTAAGAAAAAACTTCGACCCCCCTAGTTCGCCATCTAAAACTTACCGAACTCAATGTTAGACTATGGGGAAGGTCCCCATAGGCTTGCCTAAGTTTTTTTGGTCGAAGGATAATCCTTCGATCGTTGGATGAAAATCCTTCGAATCGTTCGATTCCAAGGATTTAATCGTTCGATCGAACTATTTGCGCTAAAATCCTTCGACTTCGATATTCGAAGTCGAAGGATTTTAATTCCCAGTCGAATATCGAGGGTTAATTAACCCTCGATATTCGACCCTTGGTGAATCGGCCCCTTGGTGTCTTTACACATTTTTTCACAGGGGCTTTTTCTGTAGCAACTTTTTTCCACAGTGACTTTTATCACGCAAAATACATTGGGGTCTACAGTGCCGTTTGGTTGTAGTGAAAATCTCTGGGACGAAACAGTTTCATGACAATATTCTCAGATAGCGAAATGCGTAATTTCACCGCAAATTATTACCTGGCAAATCTTCCATATTTAGGGAAAACAGATTTCGAGTTATTGTAATTATTAGAGTAATTTGGAGAATGTTTTCACTCTACAATGAGCCTATTAGCCTGTTATCTTCCCTGTAAGGAAATATCACTCTAGTGATTAAAACCAGGAAAGAGGAAATCACAAAGATTTACATTTACACACATAAGTATACAAATGTATTTATTTTCACATTTTCTGAGCTACAGTAGTGTCAGTAAATCACAGCCAACATTTTCCCCTAACACTGTGGGGGTTTTCCATAATATTTTCAAAAAAATTTAATTCCTTCTGGATTTAAGTGGTGAGAATTTTATATTTTTTAAAACTTCCGTTTATGAAATAGATAAATAACCCTGCCCCGTTTAATCTAAAAAGGTTTGTCTGATTAAGTAATTCTCTGTTGCAATTTGCACTGGGGATAAATGATTCAGAGGGTGTAAGAGTTTAGTGCAGTCACTGAGCTCTAACACATTTTAAGACAAAATTACACAAATTAAAACCATTATTGACTGTCAAGAAAGTGAAAATATATTTCAAAATGATCCCTCTGGAATATTCTCACTTTTGTGTCTATTTTTCTAATAATGTCTATTAATATGTTTATTGCTGTTAATGGTACAGAACAGACACCCCAGGGGTCCTGCTAATTATGAGCAAAAATATGTCGGATGTTGCTTATTTTATCATATATACATTAATTATATATTGGCCCATGGTTATGCATTTTAAAGCATTTGCTGCAATTTATTCCAAGGAAGACAGTGCCATAGTCTGCAGATTAAGCGATCACTCTGTGTATTTTCCCACTGTGCTTCAACATACATTCAGCTTTAATTGCTGCAAAATATAAACAATTCATTGTAAATTAACTCCTTTTGTCTACATAAAAAATTGAGAGAGTGCATGTATGGATTTATTTATAAACTTTGTCACTAAAATAATTATAAAGCATCTTTGCTGCATCCTTCTCAGACACAATAGATAATCAGATGAAATAGATGAGGTCTCGAGGGAATTCATTAGAAACCGTATTATAAACTGCTTTGATCAGTGTTTGTTTATTCTCCTTTGAATTTTTTACTCATTCATCACATTTTAACTTTGATTCTCAGTTGTGGTACATCCCGTAGCTTGTATTTTGCAGCAATGCTAGAAAGTTTAACAATAATTTAATATTGCTTATATAGAATTATTAGCTAAAATGATAGACTTTCCCCTGAATGGAAAAGCTCTTGAGATTACAAATTGGGTGAATGGGATTTAAAGGGCAACTAAAGTCTAAAATAGAATAATGTTAGAAATGCTGTATTTTGTATACTAAATATAAACATGAACTTACTGCACCAGAATCCTAATAAGGCAAATGATTTATGCTTTCAAAGTTGGCGCAGGGAGCTGTCATCCTGTAACTTTGTTAAACATTTTTGCAAGACCAAGACTACGCACATGCTCAGTGTGGTCTGGGCTTCAGTTGGAAGGTTAAGCTTAGGGATCATCATAAATTATCAAAACAGCACAAGTCAAATAATATCTGCTATAGAAGACATACCAGCAAGACTGATTAATAATCAGAATATACAGACTGCACTGGGCCTGTGGATACAAATCTCTACACAGTTGCCGGCTGCTCTACAGGGAAACAAACAGAGCTACTCAAGTTCTGGGAAGTAAGGTTGGGGGCTCCCCCCTGCCATTTTAATGTATGATCGTTTTCTTGCAGAGCAGTTAGGGACCATCTAAAGTTTCCCATCTGCAGCTGTCAGAACAAGAAAAACGAAGATTAAATTTTCCTGCATACAGTCAGGTTTATTATATAAACAGTAGACATTTTTTAATTAACGTATATTGGACATTGATTTCTTTTTCATTAAAGAAAATAAAAATGTATTTTATTTTTTTGCCTTTACATCCCCTTTAATCCCCCTCTAAGTGAATAAGGGTATGCTGCCACCTTACTGTTAAACTTTTAACAACCAGAAGGGCAGTTATCTAAAGTTTTCCAAGAGGCTGTTTACTGATTTAATTTTTGTGGGGAGGGTTTACATGTCCTTCAAGGATCATTTAACAGAGATGTGTTTAGTTCCTTTATTTATATACAGGTATGGGACCTATTATCCAGAATGCTTGGGGCCTGGGGTTTTCTGGATAAGGGATCTTTCTGTAATTTGGATCTCCATACATTTAAGGAAAACTATACCCCCAAAATGAATACTTACAGATTATATCAATCGTTTATATCAAATTAAGTGGCATATTAAATAATCTTACCAAATTAATATTGCCCTTTTACATCTCTTGACTTGAACCAACATTATGTGATGGTCTGTGTGCTCAGAGATCACCTGAGCAGAAATACTGCAGCTCTAGCTGTAACAGGATGAAGTGTGGAAGCAAAATAATGTCTGTTAATTGGCTCATGTGAACATTTATAGTTTGTTTGGTATGTTTATGTGCACTGTGAACCTTAGGCTCCCAGGGAGCGGCCCTTATTTTTTAAAATGCCAATTTTCTATTTATGATTACCCAATGGCACATACTACTGAAAAAGTATATTATTATGAAAATGGTTTATTTACATGAAGCAGGGTTTTACATATGAGCTGTTTTATACAAAATGTTTTTACAAGGACTTACATGTTCAGGGGGTATAGTTTTCTTTAAGTTTACTCAAAATTTATTTAAATATTAAATAAACCTCTAATAAGCCTAATATTGGGTAATAATTTACTCTTATAAGGAGTAATTATATCTTAGCTACATAGAAAAAATACATTTTATTTTAAAAATTTGAATTATTTCATTAAAATTGAGTTTGGGGAGATGGCCTTCCAGTAATTTGGAGCTTTCTGTATAATGGGTTTCTGGATAACAGATCCTATATCTAGTACAAATTTTAAGATTTACACATGTCACTTTTGCACTGAACACTGGAAATTATGTCAACTGAACATTTCAATTTTCAGTGCAAGTGCATCCAATTTACAGCGAAGTACAAGCTCAAATAAGTAATTATTATTGTAGTGTTGTTCTACCCATTTCTTTAAGAATGTCAAATGCTTATTTTCATACACATTAGCAGTTTAGAACTAGGTAGAGCAATGAGAAAGGTTATGGACATAGGAAGAGGAAGGAGCAGAGTGTGGGTAGAGAACAGTCAGGAATAAAGCTGAATTCTACTCTGCAGTCTGACACATCATTCACAATTGGAGTCAGGATCTACAACCCCTAATGACTAGTGATGGGCGAATTTATTCGACAGGCGCAAATTTGTGGCGAATTTGCCCGATTTGCCACCAGTGAATAAATTAGCTAAATTAGCTAAATTAGCCGTTTCGCGGATTTTTCGTGAATTTTTTGCAATTTCGTGGGAAATTCGCCAATTTTTTTGGCAGAGTGAAACGCCGCAAATTTGCCCATCACTACTTATGACAACACTGATGCTGGATTCTGTGAGAAAAGCTGCATTATGGGAAAGAATCGTGGCTCACTGCATTTGCACTTACTTAAAGTATCAGTTACGTCGCAAATAGTGATAGGGCGAATAAATTTGCCAGGCATGGATTCATAGTGAATTTCTGCGTTTTGCCGCCTGTGAATAAATTTACGAAATTGTGTAGAAAATTTTCCAGCAGCAAAAAAAAAATTGTCATGCACATAAAAATTTTCGCGCTTTTAAAATTATTCAGCTATCTATTGACTTTAATGCATTTGGACAAAATAGTCACACGAATAAAAAGTGTTGCTCACATCAAAATAATTTTTACGCCCATTGAATGTGTTTTGCAAATTTAAGCGGTTTCGCAAATGTTTTCACCGTTTTGCAAATTATTCTGAGAATCAAAATGGGACAGATTCGCCCATCACTAGTCACAAATGAAATTAATGGTGTTCCAAGTGAATTGTGTGTATCCTATGTGGGTCATTTATAGTGATGAGCAAATCTGTCCCAAAAATTGCAGAAAAATCTGCAAAATGGAAAAAGATTTGCGAAATGCATTGAAGTCAATGGTCAAGATTTTATTTATGCACAGCACAGCACATTTTTGCAGTTTTTCTAGGGTATTCTAGCCTTGAATACTCCTGATAAATACCACTCTGCCTGCGTTCAGCAGCACTATATTAATGAGTAGTGATGGGTGAATTTATTCGCCAGGCGCAATATGCTGCCAGCGAATAAATTAGTGAATTTCCTGTGCAACGGTTTCAACCCTGGCGCACATTTAGACACCAGCGACAATAAACAGACGCCCATTGACTTTAATCAACAGCATCAAAATCGCTGTTTCACTAATTTTTCGCCAGTCTTGCGAATTTCGCATATCGAAACGGGAAAAATTCGCCCATCACTATTAATGAGTGGAAGGCAAAACATGAATGTACTTATCCCCCCCAGACAGTTTTATGTGACATTAAAGTCTGCTCCATATGCTTTTGTAGTGGACTATTAAAACAATTAAAACCCCTTCTAGCTCAGGAATTACCAGTATAGGTGACCTAGAGGCTTCCTTTTTTGTTCCAGGGATCTAGTGACTGTCTTGCCCTTAGTCTATACTGTATAAGGGAGAGGAACATAAGTTCCTGAACTCCATCTTAGCAAAAGGTGTTCTACCAAATGGGCTGAGTTGAAGGTAGGCCTCAATAAACAGGAACCATGTGAACAAGGCATAGAATGCGGATAGTAGAATTCTGTTTCTGCTTCACAAGTTGCCAGTTAGATAGGTCAGCTTGTAATAGAAGTATCATCTCCAACAAGGACTGATAAACTGCTGGTAGCTATCCCAGGTAATGCTGTTTGTAAAGTGAAAGGACATTCAGCTAGGACTCAGTAACTACTTCCTGATGCTTCCACCATAGAGGATTTGGATCACTATAGAATATCTTGTTACTTGTAAACTTCAACTGTATCTCCTTTCAGGTAATGGTGTCTGCACCTTTGTGATTTCTACTGCTACAAATACCACTGTATGTGTGTTTCATATATGACTATCCAATGGTTGTAGTCAAGGAAATACATTCTGCTATATATTCTATTGAAACACTTCAACTGGTTAAAGCGATACTGACACATTCCTATAAAAATCATAGGAACGTGAAAGTATGAAGTAGTTGCTGCACCCAGAATATTTTTCCTGAAAGCCCCCTTCAAAGCCGCCCCCCCAGCCCCACGAACCTTTGCGCAGCCGACCCACTCACACTACTAGCGGATCTTCTGCCATGCTTCCGCACCACTGGGCTGGGGGGCGGAGTGATCCTTCCATAGGCTGAAGTCCTGTTTTCATTCGTAAGTAGCCTATGGAAGGATCGCGCCGCCCCAGCCCAGCGTCACTGAAACTGTACAGAAGGTTTTTTTAGCAGTGTCGGATGGTCAGGTCAAAGCAGGTTCGTGGGGCTGGGGGTGGCTTTGAGGGAAAATACCTTTTCCACTGCCTCCAGATATATTCCCACAAAATCTCGAGGTAGAGGTTAGGGGAAGGGGTATCAGGTACAGGTTGTTGCAGGGTGAGATCATGAGCATGTGTGGTAAGTTGTGTTGTCACTTCTATCTATGTCATTGGTGCACAGGCTGATGGGGCGAAGATGTTCGATGCCTAGCGTTACAGCGATCCAGAACACAGGCCTGGCTAATACCCTCTGCCCACACAGTCCTCTTATTTTGGATGAAAGATACATTTGATGCAAATTGCTATGCAAATGAATGTGCATTGCTAAATATAATTATCTCAAACATTGCAATTCACAACAATTATTTATATTTGTTAACCCTATGAATTATTAAAAATCAAGTTGTTATCTCTGCCTGTGCTTGACAAATATTATTAGTCCTTCTGCATTTAATAAACCAGGTAATTAGAAACAATTTAGTAGCTACTTTCATCTGTATGAATAAGTAAAGGTTTTAAATTGCATTGGATTAATTCTGTTTAACTTTATATAAACAGCATCAAGACATATTTTTTAATCTCATGGCTGGGCTTTAGCACAGACCTTCATTCTGACAAGCTGTTGTACTTACTGTTATTTATTACTAGATACACATTCATCATGAAGTGTGTTTTCCTTGGCAAAGTGCAGATTGCTTTGAATGAAATTTAAATGATGTTTAAGGGATGCATTATTCTGGTTATATACTGGTATATCCCACTTCGTAAGCAAAATGATATTGCAGGGAAACAATTCTAATAAATTAGCATTTTGCCTATTTCCAGATATGCTGCTGCCTACAAGGTTTCTGATTAAATTGAGGAATATTGGCCTAGAACATATTTATTCTTGGATAGAGAACTGGCTGAAGGATAGATAGGGGCATTTCCTGATTGGACCAGTGTTGTTAGTGGAATTCTGCAGGCTCTGTCTTTGGCTCTTTGCATTTTAATTTGATTATTAATAACCTTGAGTTTGCTATCTCTATAAGTTCCATGCAAGGTTCGAATAAAGCAGATAAAGAACTGTCTTGAATAAAAAGGGCATTAGCTTGAAGAATAAAACATAATTTTGCCTTTTTTAAGGTAAGGCCTTAGTAGGGCCTCATCTGGAGGTTTATTAATTAGCTATTCTATAACATACTAAAAGTTAACTTAAAGGACTTCTACTCCTACTGTAGCTGAAAGTGTTGCAGTGGGACATGGATTTTTACTATTGAGTGCTATTTTTAGATCTACCAACATGGTTACCATTGTTCTGCTGATGGGCTGCTGGGAGGGGGCTGATATCACTCCAACTTGAAGTGCAGCAGTAACTGAAGTTTATCGGTCACATGACTGGGGGCACCTGTTTGCTTGCCCTTAGTCTATATAAGGGACAGGAGCATATGGCTCTCTTCCTAAACTCCATCTTAGCAAAAGGTGATTTGCCAAATGGGCTGAGTTGAAGGTAGGCCTCAATAAACAGGAATCATGCGAACAAGGCATAGAATGCGCATAGTAGAATTCTGTTTCAGACCCTTCACAAGTTGCAGTAGTAACTGAAGTTTATCAGAGCACATGAATGGGGGCACCTGTTTGCTCTTTTGAAAAACTGAATTCAATTCAGAAGTCTGCTAGAGAAGCATTATTAACTGATGCATTTTTTTTTTAAAAAACATGTTTTCCCATGACAGTATCCCTTTAAAAAAGGGTATTGATTTTTGTCACAGGGGTTTAGCAAGACATGGAGCCCTGGCTAAAATTTTGCATCAAAGCTCACAGGCATCTATTTAAAGGTGCATTTGCCAAAACACCCTTTTACAGATAAGCTGCAAGCATTATTGGCTTGGAGCCCCATACCTCAAGCCCCTCAGGGCCACTCAAATTCCTTAGGCCAATCTTAAATCTTAGCTACAATCCTGCACTTCTGACTGGAATGAAATCAGGAAGTAGACTGAACTGAGTACATAACTGATCAGCTATATGAAGAAGTTCCGCAACAGTGACACCTTCTGGCCAAAACAGGAATCTGCCAGGCACACTGCATTAGGGACAAAGGACTCACTCCCCCTCCCTTATATAATTAAGGTCCAACACTTAGCTAGTCAGGCAGGGGATTTTCAGCCACGTGGTACTTTTAGGATCATAGGGGAACTTAACCCTATTGGTCCCTACACAGACTTTTAGAGGTTTTCAGATTCTTTTTCGCTAGCAATTATCTGAAAAAACTCATTAGCATTAGTTTTAATGCATCTCTCAGCCTTTCTTTTTTTTTTGTTATATTTGGATCTTTTAATAACTTTCATGGTGTCCATGGAGATATTGGGGCAGATTTATCAAGGGTCAAAGTAAATTAGAGGGAATTTTCGAAGTTAAAAAATTCGAAATTCAAAGTAATTTTTTGGATACTTCGAACCATCAAATAGGATACTACGACTTTGAATTTACTTCGATTCGAAGTAAAAATCGTTCGAATATTGGACCATTCGATAATCAAAGTACTGTCTCTTTAAAAAAACTTTGACTTCAATACTTCATCAAATCAAACCTGCCGAATTGCTATGTTAGCCTATGGGGACCTTCTACAAACTTTTTCCAAGTCTTTACATATCTAATAAAAATCCTTTGATCGATCGCTGGAAATCGTTCGATTCCAAGGATTTAATCGTTTGATCAAACAATTTTTATTCGACCGTAGGATTGGCAAATTCGGTGAAAAAAATTAGAATTCTATATTCAAATTCAAAGTTTTTTAATTCGATGGTCGAATTTCGAAGATTTTTGTACTTCGAAATTCGACCCTTGATAAATCTGCCCCATAGAGTTGAATCGTGGTTTCAAATAGCGCTAATACCACTAAATTTGACTTTTAATAAATGGGCCACTGTAATTCTCACATGACGAAGAGGGAACGCCCTCCAAAACGTTGTGTGACGCAATAAATGCACCAGGGGTATGACCCCGGTTTAACTCGCTTTGTGTGTCTGCTTGAATTATTGGACCCATTGTAATTCTCAACATGAGCTGGGATTGGCAATAACACAGAGTTCGGGGAAAAAAAAAAAACAGCAACAACATATTTCACTAGAAAACTCCACAAATATGTTATGGGGCCTCTTTAAAGAACTCCAGGTTTTTGTTTTCTTTCATTTTTTTTTGTAATCCACATCATAGTAATACTAATTTAAATTGACTCTGTGATTAAAATTATTAGTATCTGTTGTCAGCAAATCAAACCTTGTGATAAGCACATGATAATGAAATATGAGATAATGCATTATAACAAGAAGAAAATCTACCTAGAGACTAACGATTATGACACGTATTTTTGTGGCATTTGCTGAAACTTACATGTATAATAATGCAACAATTCACAATGACTGGAGTGATTTATAAAATACCTATTCGGTATCTGGAAAGCCATTGTAACAATCTCGTTATCAGAACCTTGCACAGTGATGGTTGCACAGGTTAACCCCGTGGTCTCCGGTGTTCACCAATGCCCTGTGGGGGCCCCAGGCTTTATGCTGCAGAACAAGGAAGTGCAGGGTTGACTAATAAGTCCGTAAACTAGGTACCGGCAAGGATTTAGAAAATAAGTAGTCAAACAGGAGAAGAATCATGGGCTGGCGGCAGGAATCGTGCAGGCAGGAGTAAAAAAAGCAGATAATCAGAGAAGATAATACGCTTGTGCAGGAACAATAAACTGAAGCCTAGCTTGGGCACTCACAAAATGGAGGACAAGACCTTTTTAAGATGTTTTGGAGCCAAATTTGAATCTGGCGCCTTTTCATGACTTTTCGTGACGCTCTTGTCATGACGCTCGATGTCAAAGCGCCTGCGCACAAACTTCCTAGACGAGACGCGCCAGGAGGTAAGAGACCGCAGAAATCTCCTGGCGCATCTTACACCCATTTTCCAGAAATCTCTGAATTACCTTGTACTTGATCCCAACTAACATATAATTAATCTTTATTGGTGACAAATCAATCCTATTGGGTTTTATTAATGTTAAGGCAATTTTAAGTCTATGGTGATGGACGGGGAGAGGGGGAATGGGTGGGAAAAATAAGGAAAGGGAAAAAAGAAAACAATATAGTGTAGTAGATTGGTTCACTGACTTATAATAATATATTTAAATATATATTATCTTCCATTTGTAAAAGGGACCATCTGCCATTGACTTGTACGTTATTTCGAAAGGTCTTAGCTGGAGTATTTTCAGATTCGGAGGCGCAGTTTTGTTGCATGCTAAATCCTGGAAAAGCTTTTTCCCATGACTTTTCGGATTTTTGCTGTCAAAAAGCCCAACCTTTTAGTAAATCTACCTCATAGTATGAAGATCCAAAATACTGAAAGATCCCTTATCCAGAAAACCCCAGGTCCCAAGTATTCTGGATAACAGATCCCATGCAGTACATCTAATAACCAACAATTCAACAACAAGCCAGACAGTACAGAATTTGAATTACGTTTCAGAATTGTGGGAGTGTCATTTAATCACTTTATTGCCATTAAAATTTGACAGCAGCACTGAATCACACAGTATAGATTCTGGTTTATTTGCAGAGCTAAGCTAGAAAACAAAACAAATGATGATGTTTGATGCAGAGTTAAATGTGAATCAGGTTTTATTAATTGCTGTTATCCACAGAGCAATGGGCAAATATACAGCAGCTATTTTCTGTTTTGGGAAATCTTTTATACTCCTGCCATTCTTATCATTTTTATAGAGATCATCTATTTACTTATTTTGTGCTGATCATTAGAGCTGAAAATGAAGACAGTTCTTATGTTTGTTTGAGATGTGTCTGCTTTTTGTGCATGGGGCTAGTTATATAAAAATCACTTTAAGTTGTCATTGGAAATCAGCGAATGCCCTATTTATCTGAAAAAACAAAAGATTCCTCATATTCCATTCCCAGCTTGTTCCCTCCATTAAAGGGAAACTCCACAAAAACATAACTTAGCTTCTTGAAAAGTAAACATAATTTCAAGCAACTTTGCAATATATATCAATTAAAAAAAAATATGTAGCCTTTTCATGATTTTTAATGGTTTCCGACAGTTCCCTAAGCCTAACCCTCTGCTGTCCTGCTGATCTTTCTGACTACTTTGCTGAGCTGGCTGACTACTGTTATTTTGTATCAACAGCCCTCTGTCCTTAGCCTGCATCCTCCAAACCCCACAATTCTCTGCACATGTTATTTCTATAAGGAATCGAACATCACAGTGCAATGCATTGTGGGTTATGTAGTTCCTGATTGCTGTCTGTAAGCTGTGGAGAAGTTGTTACAATTTGTAACATCACTGTTCTTCCCTGCCAGGATTTCAAATGATGCAGAAAGAGAATAACTGTTAAACAGCTGGATTTCAGCATAAAAAAATTGCATTTATTCATACTTTTTGAAGAAACAGGTAACTGTGATAGGTATATTAGGGGTTTCTCTGTTATGTGGGCCTCTTTATCAAATTTTGATTTAGAAGCTGGAGTTCCCCTTTAAGGAATAGTCAACGTGCCCAAATTTTGCACGAAAACATTTTTGAAGCGGGCATCAAAATAGTCGCCGGCGACAATTTCGATGCTGTTTCAAAATTCCAATTTTTGACGAATTTCGCTGCAAATTCACACATTTTTTTAACTGCAACACAAAAAGAGTAATACAATAATAATAATATAATGCAAACAATGTGAAAAAAATATGCAGGTCGTAAACATGCAGAGGTCTATTTATTAAAGGTCACATTTGTTTGGTCGCGGTTTTATAGTAAAAGTATTGTGCCCCACAGCAGCAAAAAATCCTAATCAGAAAATACTACAGCTAAAAGCTGTCAAATTCATGTAAAAGTCAATGGCAGATTATCCCGTTAACCACAAGTTTATGCTTCCACGATTTTCAGGTGTTTTGGGGTGTTTGATTCTGGTTTTCTTTCATAAACTCGAATAATTTGAGTTTGTTGTGCAACAATTAGAAAAAAATCACACAATTCCAATTGACGCATGATTGTGTTGCCAATTTTTCTCCCACTGATTTTTTGAGAAAAATTATTAATAAATTCAGGGGATCCAGGTGTGGGAGTTTGGTAGAATTTTTTTTTTTTATAAAGTGAGAAAAAGTTGAGTTTTAGTAAATAACCCCTGTAGTCTACATAATACATTTATACATTGGTTTTAAATATAAGAGCCAGCAGTGTTGCTCAGTGTATATATCTTGCTGATGGTATCTTTTCATTGTACCTAGGACTATTAAGGTGGCCATAGACATGCAGATATAATAGTACGAATCCTCGATTCGTAGGATTTTTGGATGTGTGTGGAGAGTACCAACATTTTTCGTACCATGGAGATCGGTCATTTGGTCAATCAGACAGGTTAAATGATTTCTGTCTAGTGATGGGAGAATTTATTCTTTTGACGCCGGCGATGGAATAGACGCCGACGACAATTTAGACGCCAGTGACAATTAATGGACGCCCGTTGACTTTAATAGGTGCTGGCATCAATATCGAAGTTTCACAGATTTTTCACCAATTTGCCCATCACTATTTCTGCCGGCTAATGATAATATCTCTGCTTGTATTACCGATTTGATGATATCAAAGGGAGCTTGTCACTAGATTTTGTCGGACATAACTTTGGTACGATTGCTGTCACGGACAGGATATCGTCTGATTTGTTCCCCTTGCTCCTTTTACTACTTTTTTTGATCTGAATGGTTAGTGGCAAGTCGGAAGATAGCACCGATACGAAGGCTATATCTGCACGTCTATGGGCAGCTGAGTGTAGCCCGAAATGCGTAGGGTTGATGGCTTTATATAGCAGGCTGCAATAAAGAAAATGAACAATAAATAAATAAGTGTGTCCTACAGTGCTGCTCCTTTTGTTTTTGTCTAAAAAAACTGAATTTACCTCCTAAACATTTACCATATATACTCGAGTATAAGCCGACCCGAGTATAAGCCGAGGTACCTAATTTTAACTACGAAAACTGGGAAAACTTTTTGACTCGAGTATAAGCCTAGACACAACTACAGCCCTGTTTCCCAGCAGCGCACATTCCGCCAAAGCGACCCCCCAGCGATCAACCAGACTTCTTTGCAAAGTTGATGGTGACAGAGAATTGCTAAACGGATTACTGTGTGCATTGTCCTACTGTCCCACTACCATGTGCAGAGGGTGCTGTGTGATATTGCCATCACTGTTAATCTTTCGTATAACCAACAGAGGGCACTGTGTGATATTGCAATCACAGGTAATCCTTCATATAACCAACAGAGGGTGCTGTGTGATATTGCCATCACTGTTAATCTTTCATATAACCAACAGAGGGCGCTGTGTGATATTGCAGTCACTGTTATTCTTTCATACAACCAACAGTGGACGCTGTGTGATATTGCAGTCTCTCCCCAAGCAAACTGTTGGTATAGGAATGATTAAAAGTGACTGCAATCTCAGCTACTGCCCACTGACTCAAGTATAAGCCGAGGTAGACTTTTTCAGCACATTTTAGATGCTGAAAAACTTGGCTTATACTAGAGTATATACGGTATGTGGTTCTGAAAAATGGCTTGAAAAAGGCCTATTCCGTGACCTCATATCATACAGTAATTTATATTTTTGACAAGATGTTTTAGTTAAACGTTTATGATCAAAGAATGAACGGCTGAGCAAATTTATAACCATAAACTTGTGATTTCAAGCTTCTTGTAACAGTATGCACTCACTAAGAATACGTTCAGTGTCAGACTGGCCCACCAGGATACCAGGAAAACTCCCGGTGGGCCAGGTGTCAGTGGGCCCTCATGCTGCTAAAGATTTGGCCTATTTCAAGGCCATTGCCTATTTCTATGTGAACAAAGCAGCTAAACAGATGGAATAATAGGTTATAGTATGTAAAGAAACGTGTAGTAGCCTAGAATAGTGTAGAATAGAGGTTTAGTGAGGAGAGGAAGAATGAGTACTGAGAGTGGGCCCCTGGTCTACGGTTTTTGGGTGGGCCCCTTGTGTCCCAGTCCGACACTGAATACGTTAACAGAAAACATTTCTAATGAATGTGCATTACTCCATTGTACTTTTCTGCATTATTTTTTTCCCAGATGAAATAAAGGAGAATTGTATCATACTTACTATGGTATTCCTTTCTTGGACAACTACATACTGTATAAGAATTTACTGGGTATAGCCCAGTTTTCCATTTCTTCACAGGGCAGGGTAGGGGTAAGTAGAAGAGGCATGTGCCTAGGGTGCAAAGGTCGGGGACCTAGACTACGGAGTTCTAGTCCCCCAACTGCCGCTCATCATCATGAGCAGTAGAGGAGGGGGTAGGTTGCTGCCATATTGCCTTGGGTGCTGGGCTGTTTCAGATTTTTTTATTGCCATGGTTAACACACCCCTGTCAATTAATTTAAATTCCAAGCCAGAGGGCTTCAGGGAAAGATGTAAATAATTCAAAAATGGCAAAAGATTGAAAATAAAAACCAAGGCAAATTGCCTTATAAATTGTCTTTATACACCATATTATAAGTACATTTTAAGGTCAACAACCTTAAACAATTTTTGATGCCCCTTTCTGTAAAACAACTCAGAAGCGTTAAAACACCAAAATCAATGGAAAAAAAAACCAAATAGAGAAGCGATTGGCTTCTGTTTGCTATACTGGGGGTTGACAGAGTCACTGTAGCAAAGGGAACATATTTTGTCAATACCATTACTGAGCTCATGGCTGTGTTCCCAATGGACTTTGCACCAAATTTGGACTTAATGTGTTTGAACACTTGTGAGATGCAGATGTTTTCCTTAATTACAGTTTGAATAATTACATAGTTAGAGTAGGCTTTTCAATGTGCACAAATGTATGACTGCGTGAGCCAGGTGCTTTAGGGCAGAGACACACTCTGCTATTTTGGGAGATTAGTCGCCCAGCCCCTTAGTCGGCGGGAAGGCAGTTCGGGTTTATTTTTATCTGTTCTTAAAGCGAGAGGTCTTTTCTAAAAGCAAAACAATGTAACTTACAGTAAAGTAGAAGTTAGAACATTATATTATTGTAGTTATATGGTGAAGATGTTTGTTTTCAATGGCCAAAAATGATTTATAAAGCATAGGGTAAGCCATAATGATACCTGTCTTACACTGGGACCTAATACAGTTGCAGCCATGGTTACGGTTCAAAGCCAAAGTGTAAGAAAGAGTAATTATAAAATAAGACTATGGATGTAAGTCAGAATTCACTGTATTTCACTGTAAGGCGCCCTACCGGACCGGTGCGCTTGCTTACCTCCAGTGTCTGATTGGGACATCAGGGGCCCACCCAAAAACCGTAGACCAGGGGCCCACTCTCAGTACTCATTCTTCCTCTCCTCACTCAACCTCTATTCTACACTATTCTAGACTACTACATGTTTCTTTACATACTATAACCTATTATTCCATCTGTTTAGCTGCTTTGTTCACATAGAAATAGTGATTGGCCTTGAAATAGGCCAAATGTTTAGCAGCATGAGGGCCACTGGCACCTGGCCCCACCGGGAGTTTTCCTGGTATCCTGGTGGGCCAGTCTGACACTGCTTACCTCTATGTGCTCTGGCCGGCGACCGGTCCTGTTCGGCGCAAGCACGCGCAATTTCGCCTAAGGAATTACCAGCTTTCCAACACCGTGCGGTAGAGATTTTCGCGATAGGCACACAACCAAGAAATTGATTTGTGAGTAGATCTCGTTTTAACCATTATCCCTGAAAAAAAGGGTAATACACTATTTAGCTTATTCTTCTATCCAGGAACTTGGAAAGCATAGTATCTGTTATCAGCGCACTAAATCCTTAAACAAATCCATCGCCTTTTTCTCAGTAATAATACAACAGTACTTTGTGCTTGATCCTAATTAAGACATAATTAATCTTTATTTTAATCAAACAATCCTATTGAGTTTCTTATTCCTGTTGAGCTTTTTTGCAGGCTTAAGATATGGAGATCCAAATTAAGGAAAGACCTGGAGAATCAAAGGTCTCAACCATTCTGGATACCTGTATTTTTCCATACAGTTTTTTTTTCCCCCAAAACACTGTTTACTATTCAACTCCTTATATGCTGTGAGGTGAAATTAAATTAAAGTGAAACGTACCCTCCTATTTCTATAGCTGTATCACTTTAAGACCCTACTATTTTATGCAAGCAATGCAGTGATGAGAACGACTGGAATACCAGTGTTAATTGTGTCATCAGAATATTGAATGCTTACATCTCTTGACGACCCTTCATGAAGGCTGTAGACTCAGTGGAGCCAATATATGGGGGACAAGCAAGATTAGTCACCTTCATGTGTGTTCATGACAGGGAATGAGACCGATAGTTTAACTGGGGAAAGGGCAGAGGAGGAGGAAGCACTGAGTAAGGCATCTGCCTCATAAAAGAACCTACCAATGAATAAATAAATCACTTCCATTAAATGGCTGATTTTTATCATTTCAAAAACACATCTGAAAATTGATTCATAGTAAACAATGCCATTACTTATCAATACAGGTACAAGCAAATAAATGCATTTTCTGATTCAATAAATGTACAAGTCATCTGACTCACACAATGCTGTAACATTATGAATTAACCTTATTTGCATTGATTCAATGTAAATATTCATATTTGTAGCAGCTGTGGATGTACATGCATTAGTTGCCATAATCCTATGGCTAGCTGCTGGCTTAAGAAATCCCTCAATTTGCATCTGTTCACTTTTAAGTAGAATTTTACTGGGCTCCGATACCCACCCATCAACTAGCAACCTGCTAGGGGCTTAAACGCTCCCAGCTTTCCCACTAGAGCTCTTGAGCTAAGGGTAAGTGCACAATGGTCTTACTACTCAGTCACACTGGTTGCTGGGGGACTTGATTTTAAATGCACTCCAAACTTATACAGTGTAGGACTCACGTACAATGAGGGGCCTTGACGTGGCACATGAGCTTACATATATTGGCCAAAGTGTGATACTAACACCAAATTTTTTGTAATTATTTTTTAAAGGCAAACCGAGCGCTGGCAAATTTTCTCTTTGTGTACAAATATTGGCTTTTTATTGTTTTCGGCAGCCGGTCAACTCCAGAATATGTGTTAGACTGAGCACTGGTATATTGGTTAGTGATGGGCGAATGTATTAGCCAGGCGCGAATTTGCGGCGAATGTGCGCGATTCCTCGCCAGAGAATAAATTCGCAAAATGCCTGCGAAAATTCGTGGCAAAAATTCGCCGGCGTCACATTTTTTTTTCCGCAAAAAGCGGACGCCGGCGTCAAAAACGGGCGCCGGCGTCAAAAACGGGACGCCGGCGCCGTTTCAAAAATTTTTTGCCCTTCCGCGAAATTCGCGCGAAATTCGAATTTTTCGGCGAAGCGGCGCAAATTCGTCCATCACTAATATTGGTGTCTACCGCAGCTGGTCAACGCCACATCATGAGTTAGACCGATCGCTGACGATTCCTTTCTGTGTTTTGTAAATAAACGCGTTGTCTGATTCAGTAAATGTACAAGTCATCTGACTCACACAATGCTGTAACATTATGAATTAACCATATTTGTATTGATTCAACTAGCAACTAGCAATATTTGTATTGATTCAACTAGCAACCTGCCCTTTAACTTGGAAGGAAAGGGTAATCATTTCATTGAACAAGGACCTAATATGTCGAAGAACATTTCCCCATAATGAATATTTAAATAAATATTGCTTTTTAATGTGATTTTTAAAAACAAAGTCAAACTGTGAATTCTCAGAATTTACAAGAATACTAGGCAAACATCTCTGTTTCTCGTCTGTATTTCCTTCAATCAAAAGAAGCTCAATGTAATGTCTGAAGTGAAAAGCTTATTTACTGGCTGAATACCCCTGGAACTAGAGAATTTAATATATCTTTTGCAAAAGGATCTAGCATTTAGCAACCCCATAGTTTGCACCCATGCACAGTTTTTGTAATACAACTTCTTACAGGCCTTAAAATGGCACTATGTGCAATTAAAATTTGCAGTTTTACCTAATGAATCCATGTTGCCAAATGCAAATCTTTTTTGTATCGACTTTTGTTTATTACATTACCCCCATCAGTCCAACATCAAGGCACCTGGAAACCTTGCTCCCACCACTGGATAAAACTCTCTGCAAAGTTCAGGATAGATATGAAAGGACAATTAGAACAATTACTATAAAATCCTTAGGTTTTAACAACAAAATATTTTGCAACAAAAACTCCACACTGCGATGGGCAAGTGAAAGCAGGTACTGCTTATATATATATATATATATATATATATATATATATTATATATATATATATATATATATATATACACAAAAATAAATAACAAATCAGTGGTATATGTCTGTTTGCACAAATTTAGGAAACTGTTTATGTGCCATCTATTTAAATCTGCTGCAGGTTAGCATAGAAGGGCTGTTAACCAGATCAGACAGACTATTTTATGAGAAAGATGTGAAATGGTCCCCATTTTAGTGAGCAAGAATGTGTGAATACATGATAAGGATTTGGTTTATAATAAAGATGCTGTTCCAGGGTATCACTGCTGCCCGACATACAAACTGTCAGTTCCAAGAACAGTGTTAAAAGGAGAAAACTGAGAGTGTCATACAGAGGAAATGTTGTATATTTGCTTTATAATCACAGTAGAGTAATAAGAGGCAAAAACAAAATTCCCCAGCAGCACTGTCTAATGTTTCCTGCACATTCTATTAAATAACATCAGCTCTGAACTCCCACAGCGCTGGCTCCGTCTCCAAGTATCTGAGCAGCCTCTCCCCTGAGTGACAGAAAGAAATAACAGTCTGGGCAGAGAAATGCGTTGGGCAAATCAGGAGCCAGTCGCAATGACCAATGGGGATCCGCAGGAGCCAGAGACAGCGAAGCTTTAACTCACACCGTGGGTGGAAGAGAGTTACTCAGAGACTGGGAGGAGGGAGAAAAAAGATAATTGAGTAGAAAAGCACAGAGATCAAAACTGCATCTTGGGAAACCCGAAGGGATATCTCCAAAGAGAGGTGCCTGTTCTACAGCAGAGAGAGAGAATTCACTCTCCATATATGTCAATGTGCAGCAGCCAGGGAGTGTGCACACAGTGTTCCTCATGTTGCACTGCTGCATGCTTCTACATTAAAGCAGGAGGAGAACGGTGCTATTTGCAGTGCAGCGTGGGATTCCCTTATGCAGGGATCTATAGGGGTTTGTGAGATCAGCAAAACGCTTTTTAAGCCCCCTAGGTACTGTTTTCCTGTCTCCCACCATGCACGGCAGAAAAGAACCAGGTACCAGGGAACTTTCTCTTATGCGGATGGAATAACAAAATCCAGCAGTTTGGGTACAGAAAGGATTTGATCCTTGGATATACCACATCCACTTTCACACCAAGTAAGTTTTAGCAAGTTCATCTATTTTGCCTCTTTATGTGAATGATTTTTAGAAAAATGCCGTCTTTGAGTGCAGCCAGGTGCACATGCACAATGTGCTTCATTTGGGTATAGTGAATAGTATATTTGGTGTTGAAATATTTGGGGTTTTGGAGCAGCGAGAGAGAATGGGTTTTAGTATCATACTGGAGAAAAGCTGACATCTGCAGGATGCACTAACAGCAAAACAGAAGAGAAACCAAATGTATCCCCAATGGCTCACAGAATAGCTTATCCATGGGCGCTCTATGATGCTGATATATTAGCAATACATCAGTGTGCACAAGAAATCAATGAAACTGTGTATACACGTCTAATAAGATGCAATAGAAATGAGTCCAAAAGAAAGTGCAATACAGCATGAAATAGTCATTGTGACACTATTGGGTAACATAAGGCAAATACTGTTTATATATCAATTAATGACGGGGCAATATTGAAATGAATTAGAGAAAGGCTGCTTATCTAACCATTAGGAAACTGACGTCAACAGGGAACATTAAGATAAGTATAATAAATGGAAGAAAAATAAAAGAGCAGTGGCACAGTTGTAAAGACCTGCTATAATGGGAGTATTGAATAACAGATAGGAAGTTCTTACCTTCGACACATCTTTTGTGGCTGTTGGCAGGGAACAGACAGTTACATTTAATTGGTCAATAGCAGTAACAGGAGTTAATTCTAAAATTGATTTTTTTTAAACAGAAGCTTTACAAGGGGAAACCCTCAGTTCTGCCCGTCTGTATTTATACGTTTTTCTTTACGAAAGGGAAACCTAGCCAACATCAGCAATGAGGCAGGTTCATTTTATGAGGCTGTAATCGTTCATGAGGGTTTCTGTGACTTGATTCCATTATATTACTGAATTCTGTTACAGAACTCTGATCTCTACAGAAGATGGGGGCTGAGTGAAGTACTGTGTATTGCCCTTTATTAAAAACACCCAGCACACAGGCACTTATAATTGGATCTTGTGAAAAGGATTGGATTTATTAGTATGTAGAATTGTATTTTTCTGAAACAAATGGTGATGGTTTAAAGGTAAGGTAACAAATTCTTTAGCAGACATGGAATCATTTAGGGTACACCACTAAGCAAAATAAGAGCTCTGATTTACCTGAACTGCACCCCAAGCTGTTGCAAGTTGTATAGTAGACTAGAAGACATTGCCTATTGGAATGGCTGCAATCTTTCACATTTTTATTTATTCTGCATTTGAGCATTAGGGTATTAACAGGAATTGCTGATATTGGAGGGTTGTGCTGTTACGCTGAGTCCAAAAAGGCACTGGATCTCCTTCTTTTATCTCTGATCTTTCCAGTTTACATTTACCTTCTGCAGCTGAGTCATCTAAGCATAAATAATACCCAGGGCAGCTGTATGATTATGCTCCTTGATGGCAGTCGTGCTGACAGGTGTACAGAAATAAATGAAGAAGAAAGCAGAGAGCATCTTATTGTATAGGGGATGCCCAGAGGCACATACAGTAGAAAGAGCTCTAGTGTTTGAGGATTCCCTACTAATGCTGTGATATCCTTCACTCAGTTTTGTTGTGGTGTTGTTCTCAGTTTAACCATACATGGGGAGGTGATGCATTATACTCACATGTGGAAAAGTATTCGGTGTGACTGCTATAGTCGTGTGATAGGCTCTCACAGTCTTATCTAATTAGCAAGTATATATGTTCACTTTACACCAGTTGCCATGCTTCACACAAACATATTATTTGTTGACTTTGGATGTATAAGAAGATGTTGCATCTCTTAAAGGAGAAGGAAAGGCTAAAATTAAGTAAGCTTTATCTGAAAGGTCTATATAAATAAACCAGTAAACCCTCAAAGTAATGCTGCTTTGAGTCCTCTGTCAAAAGAAACACAGCATTTCTTTCCTTCTATTGTGTACACATGGGCTTCTGTATCAGACTTCCTGTTTTCAGCAAAAACCTCCAGGGCAGGGCTTGAGCATGCTCAGTTTGCTCCTCTCCTCCTCAGTCCTCCCATCCCTGTTGTAATCTGAGCTCAGAGCTGTAAGTGAGCAGGGAGAGACTCAGGCAGGAAGTGATGTCACACCAAGATTATATGGAAGCTTCTATCCTAAACAAACAGAGAGAGTGTCTAGAGCTGTTTACTCAGGTATGGTAAAGCATTCTGCAGAATAAATATAGCGTTCTAGCTTGCAGTATTGTGGCTAATCTGTTGGCAATAAACTGTCTTGGAGCTTTCCTTCTCCTTTAAGGTCAAAGGTGACTTTAGGGCTGATGTAAGACTATAGGTGCTAAATTGCATATGTGCAGTTGCCAATAGCAACTGTTCACTGTTTTCATTTTACAACTTGGGGGCAGATTAACTAATGGGGGAAGTGGCTAACGCTTGCGACTTTTTGCCAGCATTGCCACCTGCAGGGACATCGCCAATTCACTAACAGGCGCCAATTCACTAGCAAATGGGTCCATCACTAGCGTTTATTCGCACTCTATCGACATGCAACTTTTTGCTCTGGCGAACGATTGTTACTCCGTAGTGTGGATTTTACTGAACGTTACCTCTTTCACCTGAGTTGACTTTGCCCCCCCAGACAAGGCGCAGTGCTAAAAAGAATCTAGATCTTCCTCAATCTTATGTCACTTACATCATATCCTGTGTGCCGAAAATGCATTAAAGTTCCAAAAATGCTGGCGACTTTCCTTTTTTTAAGCGGGATTGCCTGCAAAAGCCTTACTTACTATATTGGGTAACTGGTTTTCTCCACACATTTTATAACATATGATTTAACAGCGGGCTCATGTGTAGGGCATTATATTAACTATCTTGTCTTTATTAAGGTCCCCTGGACAGGTGTAATGATAACCGGTAACTTCAACCATTTCAACATTTATAATAAAAACGTCCATTCATCTTTAAATTCCCTCCCTATGCAAATTGACCTAAGCACAAGATCACTAGGGATCTTTGCTATGAAATGCTCGCACAGCCGAAGTAACTCAAGCGAAAAGTTGCCAGCGTTCGATGCCCGGGACGAAACTTTGCATTTTAGTGAATTAGCGTATTCGTAGCGCATGGGTGCAAAGCTCACGCTGGCGAAAATTTGCTGATTGATTGCTATGGGAAATATCAGCCTCTTTGTGTCTTTTTATTTCAATTTTCTAGAAACCACAGTGAGCACAAAACCCCCTCCATTGATGCAGAATAAAAAGGGTATTTTGACAATCAGAACTATATTAAGCCTTATGCGTTATGTTCCAAAGAATCATAGGATATTAATTAAAGCCCAAGTGCCCTTGTTTTGGAATTTAACTTTTTGAGATGTATTTTCTTTAAACCAAAATGTTTCTTACATTGGTCCAGTTTGTGCCAGCCTACTACTTGTGAAGTCAAACTTTCTTCAACTTCCCTCAAGCTGCAGGTCTGGGGCATGTGCATCTTGACCCCACATACTTTATACAGTGGTGAGTCCTCTCCAATAATATAGTTCATAATTTGGAACTCTAAAGTTATGTTTAATGCAGTTCTCCTCTTTAGATGAGTACTATTTGTTTTTTTGTAAATTCTTTATCAATCATTTAAATCTTTATCAGATTTTTTGGCTGTTAATATTTAATGAGTATTTTGGATTGAAAGATACTTTTTAAATATGACTGTATTATCCATCTAATGTATCCTTTGTACCCCCAGCTCCATAGACTGTAAGCTGTCAAAGACAAGGCTGCCTGACCTCCATTGTTGGTTCGTAATTTCATTGTGTAAAATTGGTTTGTGTCTTTGTTAGTATTCTTGCTCAGTCACGGATGCAGCACCAAAAAATACATAGACACTTCATAAATAAACAAAAATGATAATAATACTTTTTGGCTTCCAGGTCACTGTCAAAATGTTCCCGTTTACAGAGGATGAGCCCCATAGGCTAATTTGAATAGTCTTTGCCCAATTCTAATAGAGGAATTGGTTGCAGTACACCTCTGGTTATTCTCCCTAACACCAATGTTTATTGGGTATACCCCTGATAATACTTGCCTACAGTGATGCCCTTTTGGGTCCCTGGTATTGCACACTTTGGAGTAAGGACCAGAGTAAACAAAGTACAGACAAGAGTCAGGCAAAAACGACAAGAAGTAATTGTGGTCAGAAATAAGCAAAAGTCAAAAACAGATTATAGACATTATAGAATTGAGCAGGATCTGGAAAACAGAATCTAACTTGGGGAGTAAACACCGCAAGCAGGGACATTCCTGGAATTAAAGCTGCCTGATGCCACTTCTGCAATGCCAATGGGGGTCCAGGGGGGCTTCATCATTAGCACAGAGAGTGAATTTTAGGTCTCTGCACTAGAAAAGATTTGCCTAATTTGCATCTGATTAAATGAACACAACTATAAATGCATTTTGTCTCAAATTGCAATCATTGCCTGGCAGGGATGTAGCGAACTGCCGATTTGGTGTTCGCGAACACCGGCAAAAAATGCGAACGTTCGCGGACAGTTCGCGAACTTCGAACACCCGCTAAAATCGTTCGATTCGAACGATCGAAGGATTTTAATCATTCGATCGAAGGATTTTCATTCGAATTGAACGATCGAAGCCATTCGATCGAATGCTTTTCATTCAATCGAATGCTTACAATCGTTCGAACGAATGGAAATCGTTCGATTTTTAGCGGTCGAAGGAATTCGAATGGTCGAACGATCGAACGCGAACTCAAAATGCGAACGTTCCCAAACGTTCGCGAACATTCGGCGGACGCGAACGGTCGAAGTTCGCGCGAACTAGTTTGCAGCAGAACAGTTCGCTACATCCCTATTGCCTGGCATCATTTTCAGTGTTCTGATTTTTTAGGTGCAAGGTGATGCTGGGGGCAAAGGGAACCCTGGAGCCACCACCTGTTCAGGCCAGCTAGATTTAGAATAGGGGGCAGGGGGGAATGAGTGGTGCAGAGCACAAATATATGGAAGTGCACGCAGCTTATTTTGACACAAGTATCTTTAATGAAAGGGGTTTACACGCAACTGGCTATGGGGAAATTTGTGGAACGACAACTGCACATGCAGTTCGAAATGGTTGCCGTACAAAAACAGAAGCTTTTGGAGCAGTTAAGAAGCTTTTGGAGTGTTAAAACAACTGAGTAGAAATGCACAGATAATATTTGTTGTGTTCCCTTGCCATCCTGAGTAGAATTATCAGACTGATTTAGCAGACCCTTATGGCAGGCATGGCACACAGCAGTGGCTGGTTGAAGATGCCTTCAACAATTAACGGCACCAGCAGTTAAGGCTTTTCAAAAGCAGCTGTAGTTAATTAAGAACTTACTTGGATGGATACATCTTAACAACCTCAGAAAATGAATGTAACATGTTTGTAAATAACGGGGGGGGGGAGGCGGAAGTAGCACAGCATTTTACAAAGCCATTCAATCACGTGTGCCATTTAAATAAGTAGCTTATAAGGATGAGTTAAAGGCCATCTTAATTGCTTAATGATAATACCTCCTATTAGTAAAACAAGTTTGCATTCAAATTTAAAATATCCATCACAGAAACAATAGATTGAAATAGTGTATAAAGTGCTTTGGTGTGTAAGTAGAACAACCTAGCAAAAAGCCTAGCAGCCAGCAAAATGAGTCTGTTGTAGAGTACATATTCATATGTAAGCATTCTATAGTGACCAATCAGAGAAATTTAATTATCAGTCCCTGCAACAGTGAAGCTTACAGTCTAAGGGGCAAATTCACTAAGATTCGAAGTTGCGCCAGGCACAACTTCGCCGCACTTCGCCGCACTTCGCCAGGCGTAGTTTCGCCAGCGCTCCGCAAATTCACTAAAATCCGAAGTTGCACTCAGGGGTAGCGTAAGGTTGCGAAGTTGCGCTAGCGTTGATTTGCTATGTAAAGCGAAGTTACGCTAGCGAAGGCTAATTTGCATACGGCGCCAAATTCAAATTTCAATGGAGGAATACGTATCAGCACTACAAATGCCTAGAAAACCTTCAAATCATCAAATAAAAATTTCATTTTGCCCTACACATGTGCCCACTGTATAGGTAAGTTGCCATGAGTCAGGAAATGTAGGGGGGAAGGAGGGGAGCCCCAAAAAAAATTTTCGTTCTTTTTCAGCCTAACTCCCATAATGTAGAAAACACGCCAGCGTTTTTTGGGACTTAGAAAAAATTTTGACTTTTTTCGAAACAATCCCTATCTACTCTATTGCGCTTCGCCAGGTCTGAGGTGGCGACGGAACTCTAGCGTAAAAGGTAGCGTTCAGTACACTGCGCAAGTTAGTGAATTTGCGTAGTTACGTCGCTAGCAAAAATTCGCCAGGCGTAAGGGTGCAAAGCAACACTAGCGAAACTACGCCAGCGTTCGTTAGTGAATTTGCACAGTAACGAAAATGCCAAACGCTAGCGAATTAACGCTAGCGTTCGGCGCTTCGGCGCTTAGTGAATTTGCCCCTTTAAGTTCCTTATCACATCCATAAACATACACTGGGGTCAGTTTAATCAAGAACTGCCTATAGCTTTTGCAGTAAGGGAGGAAACTGGAGTACCCTGGAGAAACCAGTGCAGGTACTGGAAGAACATACAAAAGCCTCATAGATAGTGCCCTGGAGAAAATGTAACCAAGTACTCCAGTGCTGCAAGTGCCACCTTCCCAAACTTCCCCATACAACTACATATACTGTATCTTATGTCTAATTATTCCCATCCCTATAGACTGTAAGCACTTGTTGGCAGGACCCTCATTACCTACTGTTAGTGATGGGCGAATTTATTCTCCAGTCACGAATTTGCCCGTTTCGCCACCGTTGAATACATTTGCAAATTTGCAGCAAAAATTCACTACGGTTCCGACACCAGCACCCATTTAGATGCCGCCGAATTGTCGTCTGCGTCCAAATCGCTGTTTCGCTAATTTTTCGGCAGTGTGTGCTTTCGAATAATTTGTATGACCAGCTTTTCTTCAGATTTGATTATGCTTGAGCTACTTATACAAAACCTGCCAAGTTCCTGGAACATACCTATATATGGCCAGATTTACAGAAACAGTAAAACAGGGCTACATTATTTTTGGGAAGGATATTAGTGGAATGAGACATTTGAGCACTGACATATGGTTGGATAGAGATAGTAGTATTGTCACCCAAGCCGATACTACATGTCCTGGGGGCCCTGCAGCCCCTTCCCCACCAGCTCACAACCTCAACCCGTACCTACAAAATCCTCTCCCTGCGATCACCGACTTATTACTTTGCTTAATTCTCCTCCTGTTCTCTGGAACTGAGTCCCTGTCTAGTGCGCCTTAAGCACGTACCTAATGTGCCTACTCCTGCCTACTACTACTAGCATCCCTGACATTGGTAAATGCTACTTTCTAGCTGGTCGCTATTGGTTACTAGAACTATAAAGGTAACACTGCAATATTACTAATTTCTGAGATTGTATGTTTGTTATTATCTTGGTGTTGCCATATTGGTTGTAATTAGGGATGCACCGAATCCACTATTTTGGATTCGGCCGAACCCCCGAATCCTTTGTTAAAGATTTGGCCGAATACCGAACCGTATCCTAACCCTAATTTGCATATGCATTGTGGCCACAGACAAGCCACTGGCTGTGACCATTCTGATATCCCAACTATACTCGAAAGTACATTTTAAAAGAATGCCTTTAATGGTGCATCAACATTTTGCATTTACCTTTCTGTTTTTCATGGGTTTGTAATTAATAGAACAAAGTATAATAGTATTTCTGTTAAATACAGTAGTTTTTCCTCCTTCTTTCTTTCTTTCTTTCTTTCTTTCTTTCTTTCTTTCTTTCTTTCTTTCTTTCTTTCTTTTTTATCTTTGCAGAGGAAAATACTTTTTTGTCCATAATCCTTCTTATCCACTTTCAGCCAAATTAATGTAATGAGGAGCTAGTATCACTGATAATATGGACAAAGTTAAACCAATCCTAAATAGCCTTGTTTGGTCCTATGTAAGCTCTCTTCCACCTTTTACAGAGTGAGAAAATATAACTATGCCCGGCATGTGAAATTCCATGTACTAGGCACAATTAATAAAAGAAAGCATTTGAGGTCTGAGTGCCTTTTAACCATCTCCGACATAATCTCATGCCAAACCATAAAAGTGCAAATTCAAACAGATTACGTTGTATCTGTTCCCTGTTGGCCTTTTCCCCATTTTTCTAAGAGCTGTTTAGCAATTGTGTAGCTTTTTAAAGGGTTACTGCCCCAAAATTTCCCTTTTTTATATGAGTTGAAATTTTTTTTAACTAAATGAGATATAGATGAAGCACACTGTATCACTAGTGATGGGTGAATTTATTCTCCAGGCGCGAATTCAGGACGAATGTGAGCGATTCACCGCAAAATGTCAACGAAAATTTGCTGGTGAAAATTCGCCAGCGTCAAAAAAATTGGTGCTGGTGTCGAAAAAAATGGACGCCGGCATAAAAAATGGACACCGGCGTCAAAACTGCGCAGTCGAAAAAACTGCGCAGTTTCGCAAATTTTTCAGCGTTTTGCGAATTTCGCAGGAAATTCACTAATTTTTTCGGCGAAACTGCGCAAATTCGCCCATCACTATGTACAGATGCAGCCACTTTGGTTTGTCTGTTTGACACAGAATAACTAAACACAGATATCCCATTTATCTCATTTAACACAGAAAACTGTGTCACAACAACCCATCTAATTAAAGCATTCACCATTGTGAACAATGGAGCTTTGGTATGCTAATGAAAAGGTTAAATGCATTAAATGAGTTAAGATGACTTAAGATAACACAGTTTCTTCAATTACCCCTGAGTCATGACGCATTTAACTCACAAATCCAAGTGGCTTCATCTGTATCACTAATATCATCATCTTTTATGTGTAACAGGCTATGGTGTGTTATGTGAACAGCGTGATATCAAAACAGAATTGTGCCCATTAAGACCTATCCATTAAAACCCATCCACAAACTTGCACTCGCTGGTGCTCACTATCTGAGGCAAGGTCATGGTGCTCAAATCAGGAGGCATTTCAAGGGAAGGAATGCATTGTGCCAAATTCTGACAGTGTTGCATTGAGAATGAGGCCCAGCTCTTTGCACTCTATTCTAGTTCATAAATCTGTGTCTTAGGGATCAACCTTTAAAAATGAGGTCTGATAAGTGTTGAAATCTGGTGTCTGGGGCCACCTGGCTGCCACTTCAGATGCCACCCACCTCAGACACTAACACCTCATCTCTTTGAACCTGTACACCAGCCTGTACCTCTTGCTCATGCTTGATAAACTGTACATCTATAAAGTCAGACCTACCATGTATTCTCCCCAAAGGGATTCCAGAAAAAATGTGCATATGGCTATGGTAAACAGAATGAACATGAGACAATAAAATGGCTTGTTGATGAAGCTACTGTATGTCAGCCTGAGGTTTCTAACTGTGCACAGAAATCGCCGAAGAGAGAAAACATTACTTGCGGATAGGAACTGGCTGATGTATCACAGACAAGCATTTAAAGATAACCTTACATTATAAATATCAAGTACGGCACAACTCAGGTGTTCAGGCAATGATAGTCTCTTGTAAAATATACATATACTGTACAGTTATGGATCTACAGTAGAATGCTAAAGATCAGAATTACTGTATCTCTGTAAACTGGAGCAAGATGCCTTAAAGGTGCAGTGTACCCCTTGGTTGAACGTGATTGCAATAAATAGGGGTTATACTTTTTACCTATTGTTTTCATTTTAAAATTAAAACGTATTTCTTGAGCTGAACTGAGCAGGGCAAATAGGGGAACTGAAGCTACTCCATGTTCTGTTCTGTGTGGTGGATAATTAGTTTGCCAATGGACAGATAATCCACCAGCATTATGGAATCCTGCTAACGAAACAGATGCAACAAAGGTGGATGGGTTGTATACTGGGAAGTTAGCTTAGGAAGTAACAGAAACAATAGATTTTTTCATGATTAAAAAACAAATGGTGAACACAAGCCATATTCATTGCACTTATGTTGAACAGGATTTATAATGCCCCTTTAAAGGCTTAATCATTAAGTGGTGTCAGTTTGTTATGCACCCCCAAGAGAAAGCTTTTTCTTGTCCCAGACAACAGGACTGTTGTGCCTTCAATATGAATGTATGTAGCTTATTTATCATCAAGTCCAAGGTGCTATCTAATGATTACAGATACTAATTAAATTGTTCAAAAATGGGGAACAGTTTTTAAAGTAAGACACTGTGGATATTTTCTGGATCACAAATTTTCTGATAAAGGATTCCATAGTGCCATACTTTTCTTTCAAAACTATTTACATGGTAGTAGATAAAACTTGGAAAGGTATCTAAGAACATTTTCCTGTTTCCTACCTCAGGTTTCCTACATATCTAATTATATAAAGAAAAATCTTTGTATACTGAGTTAATAATGAATAAGATGGTAAAATATTTAATACTGAAGTGATTTGCATAATAGGCCCAGAGAAGAGTCAAAGAGCAAATAAAAAGAAAACATTATCGGCAATGGTTACAGATGATTTAACTCAGATATTATGTGGAATGGTAGCAATACCACTGAACAAATTACAAACTAAATGACAGGCCGGTCTTTTGCAAATACAGCAGCATTTTCCTGTTGCCATCTCTTATTTATGATATTTCAGAGGAAATCTGTTGCTTGTCAGAGCACCTTTGGATACATTGTACAAAAAAAAGTTTGCACTGAAAAGCACTGCTTGGTGTGAGTGCACATAGTGCAAGAATGTAGAACAGCTGCAAAAAACGCAGAATTAACTAAAGCAGAAGAAAGTGGGGTTGGCTTAATGCAAAGTTTTATCTATGTCCCAAATGTAGGAACAAAAGGAACCATCTCCTACCTCCTTTTTTTTTCACACATACCTGACTCAGGATATGATTTATAAAGCTTTAATAAAAATTTATGTAAACAAAGCTCCAGGGCCTGATGGCATACACCCCTGGGTTCTAAGAGAGCTTAGTTCAGTTTTAGACCAGCCCCTATTTCTAATTTTCTCAGATTTGATTTCATCTGGTATGGTGCCTATGGATTGGAGAAAAGCTGATGTCATAATGGCATAATGAGCAGCGATCAGCATGGCTTTATGAAAGATAGGTCATGTCAGACAAATTTGATTGCTTTTTATGATGAGGAAAGTAAGATGCCGGACAGTGGGGGGAAGTATTTGTGATTTATTTGGATTTTTCCAAAGCATTTGATACTGTGCCCCACAAACGACTGCTTTCTAAACTAAGGTCTGTTGGGCTTAATGAAGTCGTTTGCACATGGATAGAAAACTGGCTACAGGATCGGGTACAGAGGGTGGTTGTTAATGGTACATTCTCTGCTTGGAGTAAGGTTTTTAGTGGGGATCCTCAGGGCTTGGTATTGGGCCCACTTTTATTTAACTTGTTCATTAATGATTTAGGGGAGGGTGTTGTAAGTAATGTATCAGTGTTTGCAGATGACACAAAACTATTCAGCCCAATTAATTCCATCCAGGATGTGGCATCCTTGCAACATGATCTTGACTAACTGGCAATCTGGGCAGCTAAGTGGCAAATGAGATTCAATGTTGATAAATGTAAAGTCATGCACCTGGGATGTAAAAATATCCACTTATACCCTTAACGGGACTGCACTAGGCAAATCCATTATGGAAAAGGACCTTGGACCCTACAGTTTTGGTCTCCATCACTCAAACAGGACATTACTGTATTAGAGAGGGTACAGAGAAGGGCAACTAAGCTGGTAAAAGGTATGGAAAATCTTGGCTATGAGGAAAGACTGGCCAAATAGGGTATGTTCACTCTGGAGAAGAGGTGCCTAAGGAGTGATATGATGACTATGTATAAATATATAAGGGGATCATATAATAATCTCTCTAATGCTTTATTTATTATTATTATTATTATTATTATTAAAAAAAATTTATATAGCGTTAGCATTTATTTACCAGTAGGTCTTTCCAGCTGACACAAGGTCACCCATTCTGATTACATGAAAAGAGGTTCTGCCTAACGATTCGGAAGTTTTTTTATACAGTGAGAGCTGTGAAGATGTGGAATTCTCTCCCTAAATCAGTTGTACAGGCTGATACATTAGATAGCTTTAAGAAGGGGTTGGATGGTTTTTAGCAAGTGAGGGAATACAGGGTTATGGAAGATAGCTCATAGTACAAGTTGATCCAGGGACTAGTCCGATTGTCATTTTGGAATCAGGAAGCATTTTTTCCCCCTCTGAGGCAAATTGTAGAGGTTTCAGATGGTTTTTTTTGCCTTCCTCTGGATCAACTAGCAGTTAGGCAGGTTAAAAAAAGTTAAAAGGTTGAACTTGATGGACATGTGTCTTTTTCAACCTAACTTACTATGTACTATGCTACTATGTTACCTGTTATGGCTTAGGAATTTTGTTTAGAAATGTGGTTTCCTGTAACAGGTCATAGTTCATTGGCTTCCAGTGTGTGACTTTTCCTGACCATCTCTCCTCCAGTTCCTGACCTCTATTCTTGTGCCTTTCTGCCCCAGTCCTAGCCTTTTTCCATCAATAAAAAACTGTGGCTCTTTGTGTGTTTGAAAAGAAAAAGTAATTTTAAGCTCTGTACAGGTACCAGTTTAAATTGGGTCTTCCTTTTCTATATTTGTTCCATAAGAGCTACATTAATGACATTTTATCATATTATCATATAAAGGAAAGTGAAAGTGTCAGAGATTTTATCAACCACAATGGTAATGGGCAGCAAAAAATATTTTTTAGAGAAAAAAGTAAAGAGTAATTGGGCCTGGGCATAAACAGAACAGCACAGATATTATTCCTATGAAGCAATGTAGGGGGTTCTTCACAGTCAGGACAGTGAGGTTGTGGAATGCACTGCCGGGTGATGTTGTGATGCTGATTCAGTTAATGCCTTTAAGAATGGCTTAGATGATTTCTTGGACAGACATAATATCAAAGGCTATTGTGATACTAAACTCTATAGTTAGTATAGGTATGGGTATATATAATTTATGTGAAAGTAGGGAGGGGTGTGTGTATGGATGCTGGGTTTTCATTTGAGGGGTTGGACTTGATGGACTTTTCAACCCAATTTAAATATGTAACTATGTCACTATGTTGCAAAGTTCTTTTCAAAATTATACTGAATTGTGACATGATCAACCCCTGTAAGGAAAATAACTTACCCTGGTGGTCTAGCGGGCCTGCGGGGACGCCCGCCGCGCTCTCAGCGGGGACGCCGACTTTCCTCTTGATGCGCCGTTCTGTTAAGGGCGCGCGCGCCGCGCCTCTGTTCCTTTTAAAGGCGCAGGCGCGCTGGCGCGTGACGTCAGCGCGCAATGACGCAAGGCCTTATGGGTATTTAAAGGGCCTTTACACAATATTCTTTGCCCGTGATAGGACTTGTTTCCTGGTGCTTCTGAGCCTTAGTGCATCTGTTCCTGTGTATTATTGATCTCCTGTTGTGACCTTGCCTGTTTGACCATCCTGATATCTGTAATCCGACCTAGCCTGTATCTTGACTACTCCTTCTGCCTGATCCTACTCTGATTGATTACCTGGTTTGACCTTGCCTGTTTGACCATCCTGATATCTGTAATCCGACCCAGCCTGTATCTTGACTACTCCTTCTGCCTGATCCTACTCTGATTGATTACCCGGTTTGACCCTTGCCTGCCTGACAATTCTTGTTATCTGCCTGCCTCGACCCAGCCTGTCTGACGATTCTCCCGCTTGCTCCATTTGTACTGTGACCTTCGGCCTAAAGACTCTGCTAACAGCCGTGCCCCTTCGCCAGCCAGAACATCTCGCCTTGCACCCCTCGTTAAGTCCAGGTGGCACCCAAGTAAGCTGAGGGCTCCTCCCGAAGCCCAACGGTGGTCACACTACTGGTGAAGCCGAGCCGAGACCAGGGTGCTTGGCATTTGTTCTGGTATCGGGTGCCGGCTGTGACAACCCCATTGAAAACTCCAGTGATGCCAAAAGGCCCTTGTAAAATTAGAAATTATAAAGGGTTATATCGTTTGATGGACATTTGTTTAGCATTTATATCAGTAATGTTCACCCTGTGGCTCTCCATTTGCTGTTGAACAAATACAGACACACTTTTATTGTTTTAATGCAATATTTCCTTTAAGGTCAGATTTAATTTCCTTATAGCATAACGGAAAAAGAAATCAAAGCCAAGTGCTCTGCTGATACAAGTTTTTCTCCCATGCTGTCACAACAATGATTAGAAAGATCTGATGTCTCATCTTCTATTATCTTTTTGTATTCTTCTGCCTTAAATGTGATATACCTTTTAGATTGTATATACATGCAGATTAAAGATTATTGTGTTCTCTAATATCTATTTGTGCTAACACATCACATTTATATTATGCTGTTTACATATATTATTCACATTTTAGATTAATTTTTTTTAATTTATTTTCATAATAATTTTTTTTGGTAAAAGCTTAAGAACATACTTTTTTGAGGAGGTTTCATAGAGGAGAAAATCAAGGGTTCTCTTGGATCAAACAGAGGTTTTCTAATGTCCATGAAGAGCAACCTTTTGCTTATACAGGTATGGGATCTGTTATCCAGAAACCCGTTATCCGGAGAGCTCTGAAAAGTCATCTCCTACAGACCCTATTATATCCAGCTAATCCATATTTTTAAAAATGATTCCCTTTTTCTTTGTATAAAAAAAACAGTGTATTGTACTTGATCCAAACTGTGATATCATTAATTCGTATTGGAAGTGAAATCAGCCTATTGGGTTTATTTAATGTTTACATGATTTTCTAGTAGACTTAAGGTATGAAGATCCAAATTACAGAAAGATCCATTATCCAGAAAGCCTCAGGTCCCGGACATTCTGGATAACAGGTCCCGTACCTGTACAAAACTCATTTAGCCTCATTTTGCTGCAAAGTTGTAGTACATTCCAAAATCAAATATTACTTTTTCATTCATCTCCCTTTTACACTGTTACATATTACTTACAGCTATATATTTGAGTTGTGTATCCTAATGATCTACAGTATGTTGAAGCACCTTTTCTTGTCTGTCCTTTTTTTCCTTTGGGTATGTTATTCTACTCAACCAGGTATTTCTGGTCTCCTGAGTTCATATCTGGCTTGGGCACTGTCTGCAAGGAGTTTTTATGTTCTTCCTGTGTCTCTTTGGAATTCCTCTGGTTCTCGGGTTTCCTCCCAATAAATGAAGGATAATAGGCTCCTGATAAAAAAAGATTGACCATAGTGTGTGTGAATGTGATGGCAACCTCAGATTGTAAGACCAAGGAACCGATGTGAATGATGTGTAATCTCTTTATAATGATGCATAAATGTTAGCGCTATATACTATAAATAGTTAATAAATACTTAATTTCAGTTATAACCAAGACATTTGGTTGCCCATGGTTCAGACCATTAAAAAAATCATCACACCATTACCCATTGAATTAAATGCTGTGGCAAGTTGTACTGTGGTTGGTGTATTATGGCGCTTCATGCGAGATGTCTAAACATCTTACTGCACCTGTATACCTCTAGTGAGAAGAGATGATATGAATACAGTATCATGTTAGATGAGTGCCATTTTTTAACTCAGCATGTTGTAACACTACAAACATTATATCACAATTCCCCTTGTGATGTGTTATCCTAGTATCCCCTTTACATTTAAACATATTAAAACATTTTATGTTTTAAAACTATATCTAATCTACAGCATGACCATCTGCTGTTCACTGGTCTTCCTGCTCATCTACCTTCAAGTAAAGTCTTGTTGTACATTTGAACGTCAAAGGATAACGTAAACCAAGTAGATAAAATAAAACATAATACTGCTTATACAAACAACAGAACTTTAATGATATGAAAAATAGACAATGCTATGCAAAAGGCAGTTAAGTTGGGTGCATGGGGCCCTGTACTACTATTTTGGAAAGGGCCTTCTCTGCTAGTAAAAAATTTTTGTATTTCTGATTTGAGCATTGGCCATGGTTACAAGTGGTTTCTGGATGCCACCACTGTCATAGCATTGTAGAGTTGTAAATTAGAGTTGTACATTAAGTTCTATAGAATTTGAGGGTCTAATTTTGTACTTTTTCATTAATATAGACTTTGACTTATAACCATTATTCTTCTTTCCTGAAAGAATTTTAAATCTTTTGGTAGCATATGAAACTATATTCTCTACAGTGTGTTTTTAACTATATAAACATATTGTTAACTATGAGATATTTTCATCTTTGCCTTTTGATTATCCTATACTTTATAAAATCACTCAGCAAAATTAAAAAAAGGGATGCATAGCCCATTCCCTGGAGGTGCCATTCACCCTAGACAGAATCATAGGACTATTGGCAGCAGCTGCCTTCACAGCAGAAATGACTGCCTCTTGATAAACTCTTCACCCACACATACATAAAGCTGGTACTGGTAACACAAGATCATCATTTCAGATTTTTCATCTTGTGACCTCAGGGGTAAGAGAAATAAAATGCTGGTTCTATCTTCTTGATTTCCCCTCTTTTTGCTCTATTGCTTTAATGATTGTGCAGGAAGTTGGTTCTACTAGCAAGTCG
This sequence comes from Xenopus laevis, assembly GCF_017654675.1. Taxonomy (NCBI): domain Eukaryota; kingdom Metazoa; phylum Chordata; class Amphibia; order Anura; family Pipidae; genus Xenopus; species Xenopus laevis. Next base: position 143,152,062 of record NC_054374.1, read on the forward strand.
GAGGTCTATTGCTCATCTGTTAACGGGAGCACTAAAGGTCATATTTATAAAATTGTGAGGTACTTTTTGTCGCAGCCCAATGCATATAAAAATGTATGAATTTATAAATCAAAGAAGCAAATGCAAAGCTCCTTTATGAATATGCTAGTTAAACAGACTCTGAACTGCACAGGAGGAAATTGGCACAAGTGTGCATAGAACATTAGAACATTAGTAAATAGGCATATACTCACAGAACCAATGGTCAATATAAATCCCCTCAGGGTAATAGAGCGAATACACAGCGTAGACAGAGGTATCCCAACTTTCAGCCTTTTTCATAAGTGGAGCTCCATGGGTATCTCTCTAAATCCTAGCTCTGACACATAGGGAGAAATTTACTTACCTCCGCAAATCCGCGAGCGTTGCCTTAGCCACAGTTTGCAGATCTTCGCCAGGCGTAGATTCGTCAGGGCTGTGGAAATTCACGAAGATCCAAGGTTGCGTCCAGAGAGCTGAAAGGTAGCAAAGTTGCGCTAGCGTAAATTCGTTAGGCAAATCGAAGTAGCGCTAGCGAAGGCTAATTTGCATACGCCGGCAAATTTTAAATTGAATGGACGTATATGCTGCAGCGCATACATAACACTACATAAGCCCAGGGAAAGTGAGTAAAAGTATATAGAGCTGTTCTAATGCCCTACACATGTGCCCACAGTATAGTTTAAGGTGCCATATGTTATCAAATGTAGGGGGGAAGGTGGGCACCCTAAAAAATATTTTCGATCTTTTTCAGCCTATCCCTCCAGCATTTTTTTTTTTGGACTTGAATTGAATTTTCAACTTTTTTGGGACTTAGAAAAATTTGCATTTTTTTTTTTTACAAACTCCTTTCTACTCTGTTGAACTTTGCCCGGTCTGACCTAGCGAAGTAAACTCTGGCGAAGGAGTTAACGTTAAAAAAAAAAAAACGATCTTAGTAAATTAGCGTAATTTCGCCCCTTTGCCAGAGTGCAACTTCGCCAGGCGTTAAGGTGCGAAGTTGGGCTACTCTTTCTAATTAACTGGCGAATTTTCGCCCAGGGCCAATATTAGTAAATTGGCAAAGTGACAAAATTACGTCACGCTGGCAAATTTTTGCCAGCGTTAGCCACTTCCTTGTTTAGTAAATTTGCCCCTTAGTCCCTACTCCTGGGCTAGTAGTACCCGGATTACTAGTCCCACTCAGCACTCCTTGGTGGAGCCTCTACTATCCCTCTGATAGAAAGTGGGTAATATAACCTTACTAGACTTGAACTTGTCTAGGTTCCACTCCTCCCTTCTTGCCTGCTCAGGTAAGGGGACTAACAAAATGGACCCTTTGTGCTCAGCTCATATACTACTACACACTGCCATTGAGAGGCTAAACCTGAGAACTCTAGTGGTCATGCTAAAAAAAGGAGCCTTGCTCCTATATAACTAAAGGCCCTTTTGTGCCAAACTATAGGTGATTGCACTATAAATGGGGGAATACATTTATCAGTCTCCTACAATCCTAACGGAAGTTGATCACAGCTTTATTTATAGGCCATGATCAGTACATTGCTGTTTTTGTTCCCTCATCATAAAATACAGTTATATTTTTTGCTAATTGTGTATTGGGACTGGTGTATATGTATGTATGTATATATATATATATATATATATATATATATATATATATATATATATGTGTGTGTGTGTGTGTATATCTATATCTATATCTATATATATATATATATATATATATATATATATATATATATATATATATATATATATATATATTTCAACAAATATAAATAGCAGGTTTATTGTCTCCAACCTTTCAGTTCTACATTTGAACCTTCATCAGGGAAGGTTCAAATGTAGAATTGAAACACTGGAGACAATAAACCTGCTTTTTTGTGATTATATCCCTTGGAGTGCTGTCATTTGTTGAAATGCATACTGTTTAAGTTTGTGTTGGCACCTAGACATTAATTTGATTTTTGGTTGTGCGCTCCACCGATTGATATATATATATATATAGTATCCAACCAGATCGCAACACCTTGATAAAATGTAGCATTTATTGTTGCTATTAAAACATTCAAATGTGCACTTCCATTTTCAGCATAATGTCAACTTATCTGTACAAAGTCCAGCATTTTTAAGTCCAGCGATATCGCCACATATTCAAGCACCCACGCGACGTTTCGGGAAATCCTCCTTCCCTTTCTCAAGCGTTTACAGCTTGCAGTGGCGTCTAGGACTCCATTGTTGCGTCCAATGCTTCTCTATGCGAGTCGGAAGTAGCGTATCCGGTCACTGTGATGACGCGTCTTCATATTGGAGACGGATCTGCACGGAAGCGGACACACCTCCACCCATTGGTTGCTATATAGATTCCTTAGCATACGAAATATTTGAAAAACATTTATAAATATACATTTCCTATTATATGGAACTTGTTACATCCAATTTGGACAAATATACAAAGCCAGCATTTCAATTTGCAATTGGTCATGGACCTGTCACAGAAATAAATGTAAGTCAAAATCGTGATTTAATCCCTGTGGGATCAGGGTCCCCAATCTATCTATCCACTTCACTTCTGCTCTTTTTAATATAAGGGTTCGATCTCCACCTCTTTTGGGTGGTGGAATATGTTTATCGATTCCCTGTATTTATAGTTGATCTATGTTGGGAAAACCTATCTCTCACTTTTTGTGTGGTTTCCCCAACATAGATCAGGTTGCATGGACACACTAACATGTACACCACATAATTGGTGTCACATGTATTGTATCCCTTAATTTAGAATTTTTTATTTGTATCTGGATGCTCAAATTCTGAACCTGTGAGGACAAATCGACATTGTGCACAACCTTTACATCTATACATGCCCTCTTTTGGGGCCCCAAAACATCATTCTATTCGGAGGCTTACGGATGTCTGCATTAACTAACCTATTGCCAATAGTGGTTCCTCTTCGATATGACATCATAGGATTTTGTTGAAATTCTGGAATAGTGGGATATGCTTCCCTGAGTAAATGCCAATGTTTATCCAATATATTTTTGAAATTTGGACTTGCTGCACTGTATTGAGACACATAAACTAATCTGTTCCTGTTACCCCTACCCCCTACCCCCTGCAACCCAGGAGGGAAGCACGCAACAAGTAGTATATAATTTATCGTCTGTGGAATTGACGTCAGCACAAACAGCAGTTCTATCCTGTGGACTGAACTATTGTCCTAAATCTAAACTTGACTCTTTTCAGTTACAGGTTGATTTATATAGATTTTTTCGTTTATTGAGACTTAAAACACATTTTGCACAAAGAATTATACCTAATGTTGCTGACGAAGTCATAGACTTAGGCCACTGGTAAACTAGGATTGAGAAATAAAAGTAAATTTGTTCCTCCTACCTCCTATCCTGTAGTTGAAACATATATACAAAGAGTCAAAACAGATGTTGAAACATTCATGAAGACACCCAAACATTTGGGGGGTTATAATATGAGTAGATCAGAAATTGATACATTATTACAATTATCTTCCATGTCACACATAACAATTAAGCCATCCGATAAGGGTGGGGCAATTGTTGTCTTGGACACGGACAAATATATATCAGAGATCAATAGACAATTGTCGGACTCTTCGGTATACGTTCAACTACAGGGTGATCCTACCAACTCATTTAAAAAGGAAATGGATAAACTTCTACACAATGCTTATGTATCGGGGGTCATTACTGAGAATTCCAAAACATATATGACTATAGAGTATCCAATAATCCCTCTAATATATGTTTTACCCAAGATACATAAGGATCCTATTAACCCGCCAGGTAGACCAATCGTGGCGGGTATAGGCTCCTTAACTAGCAATGTGGCAGAAACATTGGACAAGATTCTGGGTCCCCTTATATAAAATACAAAGTCGTTGGTGAAGGATACCAACGACTTTCTAAAAAAATTATCAGAAATACCAAAGCTAGAGGGAGGTATTTGGCTGGCCACATTTGATGTGGCCAGCCTATATACATCTATTCCCCATGTGGATGGGTTAAGAGCAGCTCAGATCATCTTAAGACAATCAGGTCTATATGGTGACGGTGAGATAGAATTCTTTATGGAGATGTTAGGCTTCATACTACACAGAAACTATTTTCAATTTCAGGACAAGTATTACTTGCAAACGCGGGGGACGGCGATGGGATCCAGAGTCGCCCCGTCATATGCCAACTCATTCATGAGCTGGTTTGAGGAGGAGCACGTCTATAAGAATGTACTCTTCATTAGGCATTGTACAGCCTGGTGGAGGTACATCGATGACGTGTTCCTTCTATGGCGGGGTGACCTGGATTCCTTGGCCGCCTTCCGTGAGGCAATTAATGGAGCTCACAATGATATCAAATTTACGATGACAGCCGATCTCCAGTCAGTGACCTTTCTGGATGTGTTGGTTACACACACAGACAGGTTTCGATACTCAAATCTATACTAAACCGACAGATCGCAACCAGTTATTAGCTTATGATAGCTTCCACCCTCCATCGGTTAGAAAATCAATTCCCACTAGCCAGTTTACTAGAGTTAGTAGGATAACAAATAATCCAATAGTATTGGAACAGGATTTGGAAAACATGAGTAAAAAACTTAGAGATAGGGGATATCCAGATATGTTGATCCAAAAAAATAAAAAGCAAGCGAAAGATGGATGTTTAAACAAACGTCCTAGGCATTCAGATGATAGGGGTAACAGGAACAGATTAGTTTATGTGTCTCAATACAGTGCAGCAAGTCCAAATTTCAAAAATATATTGGATAAACATTGGCATTTACTCAGGGAAGCATATCCCACTATTCCAGAATTTCAACAAAATCCTATGATGTCATATCGAAGAGGAACCACTATTGGCAATAGGTTAGTTAATGCAGACATCCGTAAGCCTCCGAATAGAATGATGTTTTGGGGCCCCAAAAGAGGGCATGTATAGATGTAAAGGTTGTGCACAATGTCGATTTGTCCTCACAGGTTCAGAATTTGAGCATCCAGATACAAATAAAAAATTCAAAATTAAGGGATACAATACATGTGACACCAATTATGTGGTGTACATGTTAGTGTGTCCATGCAACCTGATCTATGTTGGGGAAACCACACAAAAAGTGAGAGATAGGTTTTCCCAACATAGATCAACTATAAATACAGGGAATCGATCACTGCCTGTATCAAGACATTGTTTAGATCATGGTCATTCATCTGATGATTTAAAATACAGGGTTATCCAACATATTCCACCACCCAAAAGAGGTGGAGATCGAACCCTTATATTAAAAAGAGCAGAAGTGAAGTGGATAGATAGATTGGGGACCCTGATCCCACAGGGATTAAATCGCGATTTTGACTTACATTTATTTCTGTGACAGGTCCATGACCAATTGCAAATTGAAATGCTGGCTTTGTATATTTGTCCAAATAGGATGTAACAAGTTCCATATAATAGGAAATGTATATTTATAAATGTTTTTCAAATATTTCGTAGCTAAGGAATCTATATAGCAACCAATGGGTGGAGGTGTGTCCGCTTACGTGCAGATCCGTCTCCAATATGAAGACGCGTCATCACAGTGACCAGATACGCTACTTCAGACTCGCATAGAGAAGCATTGGACGCAACAATGGAGTCCTAGACACCACTGCACACTGTAAACGCTTGAGAAAGGGAAGGAGGATTTCCCGAAACGTCGCGTGGGTGTTTGAATATGTGGCGATATCGCTGGACTTAAAAATGCTGGACTTTGTACAGATAAATTGACATTATGCTGAAAATGGAAGTGCACATTTGAATGTTTTAATAGCAACAATAAATGCTGCGTTTTATCAAGGTGTTGCGATCTGGTTGGATACTATATATTTGTTGAAAGCGGAATTACTCACGCTATATGGATCAGCACCCAACATACATTGTAATCGAATTTAATTGATTGGTGCATCATAATTGTTGCTTCAATATATATATATATATATATATATATATATATATATATATATATATATATATATAGCCAATAAGGCTGTCAGTGAGCCGACAGGGATGTATCGGGTGCTCAGTAGGAGAACACACTCTTCAGGGCCTTGGCTGCGATTGTGAAATGTTGACAGTGACATCCAAAGTTGGTCCGACCACTGTCTAAGGGGCGACAGTTTGGCGCTCACCTCTCTGTTTGCTACGATCCCAGCGGATAAGGTAACAGCTTGTAGTTGCTTCCAACTCTGACAATGGGGCGGGCTTCTGACACTCAGCACATTGTACACTAACATGTCTCATTGAACGTTTATGCCGACGCCTACACTTGCGCTAAAGCATCACTTCCACTTCCAGCACATCCCTATTGTGTTGGGCTAAACATATGGGCAGCAACACTAAAATTTTTCTTATTGACCAATATATTTTCACTGGGTGTATGTATATATGTGTAATGATGACGTCACACCCCATTTTTGGCACCACTGCGGGGTTCCGAAGGGGTTCATAGGGGTTGGGGTTTCACTTCCTGATGACGGCTCGAGTCTAGTAGCCAAAACATTGAAATAAAGTCAAGCACACTTTCTTCACTAAAGTCCTAGGAGTGCGGTTTCATTTTGTTTTAATATATATTTATATAGTGAATAAAGTACCCCCTCTTGTAAAATATAAGGATATAAAAAGTTACCGAGGAGTTTCATGACCATATAAAAACACGAGGCCGAAGGTCATGGAACTTTATTATAATACACAAATTTCAGTGAGTCATGTGACAGAAATGACATCACTTCTCACCGTTAATAACTGATGACATCAGAACTCAACATTTATAAGGATATAATTTACAAGATATTCATAGCTTTTGTGTATTATATATTTATAATTTCTCTTTTTTTCATTCTTTTAATATATAGTATACACACATTATGGAGTTTAATTATACTTGATTGTGGCACTGGGGTGAAATGAATTCACTAGCTTCAGCTAGAATCCACACATAAAGGAGTGGTTTAAGGGTTTCTAACATCTCACAACATAGTAATATAATATGTGGGTCACTAATTAATTAATTGTTTAAATGACAGGTAATCCAAGGATCTATGGGGCACGCACACGGCAATATATGTAAATATTTTTTACACATATGGGAATATCTTGGCAGGGGTAGCGATATAGTGGTGTGACATAACGGTGTGCGAGGTTTGCCATGTCCTTAAGGAGGAGGTTCTAGTTTAAATTGTTTGATATGCACGCAGCGTGTGGACTGAATAGTGAGGTGTTTCTAAAGCTGGCCAGAGACGCAAAGACCGATCGTACGAATCAATGTACGATCAGACTTTCCAATCTCCCGACCTGCTACTAACCATTCAGATCAAAGTCTTACCATTCCGTCCAAATAAAGTAGTTATAGAACAGATCAAGCCGATGTTCTGCCCCTGACAGCAATCGTACGATAGATAAAGCTAGTGACAGTCTCCCACTGAAAATCGTATGATCGGCAATAAACGCAGAGATATTACCCGCAGCCGACAGAAATTTTCTAGCCTGTCCGATCGACCAAACGACCGATCTCCGCCGGACGAACAATGTCGGGACTTTCCACACACGTTCCAAAAATCGTACAAATCCTCGATTCGTACGATGAGATCTTTGCGTCTATGGGCAGCTTAAGGGGTGAGGAGGATTAACTACCGGGTCTGAGGTTATACTGATTATATATATATTGAACACATTTAAGAAAGGCAAACACTTTACAGGGGGCTTTTAAATTGAGAGATCTAAGAGAGAATGAAGTCCACGCGTTTATAATTACATCTTTAGATTTGGCAACATTAGTAGCCCAAGTAATTTCAAAAAATGATACATAACTAGTTTTTATGAAAAGAGAAGTGGATATGGTAACTATGTGTTTTGTTTTGAAACATGTTTTTAATCGGGGAGTTTGAGGTTAAATGAATCACCGGGCCATGATGATATACAAGTGATTTAAATATATGCATGGGGAGTTCTTTTGTAATACATAGTTACCTAATTATGTTAATTACTAGTGAGCATCATCATCTCAATTTCCTGCCAGTGTATGTATATAATGCATCCATGTTTGTGATTAATACACTTTGAGAAAGGCCTCGGATGAGGCTGAAATGTTAGGCTGTAAGCTCTGCAGTAAAAACATTTTTATTTATAGTAGTAAGACCTGTGAGTGCTGATCTTCTTGGATTTCTTGTGGATAAAATTATGGATACTGCACCCAGGCATATGAACTTTATATTCGAGAGTGCCGGCTTTCCTTGGTATTATATATATATATATATATATATATATATATATATATATATATATATATATATATATATATATATATATATATATATATATATATATATATATATATATATATATATATATATATATATACACACATACAGTATATAAATATATAAATCTGCATGAACCCGATGTGATAGAATATCTGGGCTGAGGGTTAAATAACGAGAATATCTGACATTCTGTATATGGCCAGCTGTAGGGCAAGATAGGTCTCTTTTAATGGATGTTGTTATTTCTGATGTATCGTATCGGCATTGCACCACTGATTTATATTTACCTTCCTGCACATACAGTAATTCTGGTACAGGGCTTACTGATGTTCTTAATTGATAAGAAACTTTCTAGTGAAGCAGGAGCATTATCATTAATCCTGATTTAGAAAGGAAACTTTCTGTTGGAGCAGCTATTCCATCTATAGACATTTGTTGTTTTCTATGCTGATAATCAAATTAAGTACAGTAGAGAAGCTGAGTTTGCATCACACATTCATCTAACAGCAACAGTGACACTGAGTGTATTGCAATCCAGATAAAGCCAAATTAAATGTGCTTTGGATCAGAAGTTTATTGTCTTAATTGAATTCTCTTTGAAGCATTAGAAATCAAAATTGAGCATTTCATAATATGATGTATATATGACTTGCAAATAAAGCAATATTAACGATGATGTGCATGCTGTACATTCTCTGTTACACATTGTTTTAGTATTAAGAGGGATCTGTTGTAAGTGTATACTTTGCAGTCTTTATAGGTACAGTATATTCTGCAAAATGTGATATTTATAAAATGTAAGATCTCATTTATCAAAGGGATCAGGGATTTTAATGGCAGAGAATCCTTGGGACTGGGGCAGAGCCGGCTGAGTAGTATTTGCGCCCAAGGCAATACTGCAATAATACCCGCACTCCTCCTCGCGCCCTCACATTTTTTGCTTTCTGAGAATTGCAACCCTTCTTTCTTGATCCCTAGACCGCTGCCACTTCTGCTGACCTGTAATTCCAATCTTGGATGGGAGGGGGGGAGGGGAGAGCAAGGCACATGGTAGTACTCTTAGGTGCAATGGCAACCAGTCAGCATACAGCTCCCCATTTCCTTGCAACCCCCTTTGCTCTTTAGTTTTCGTGTCTAAATGTCAAGTTAGGATGAATTTCAGGTGTTCCCCTGTGCTTGGTGCAGTTGCTTTTTCTATGGGGCAATGACAAAAGTACAAAAACCAGGCAGCTTTGTGCCCATTTGTAGCCCCTTGTCGCACATTCCCCATTGTTAAATGTGGCTGCTAAATCTTCTCTACTGTGTTTTGTTTCATATTTAAATATAAATGCATATACTATGGGGCCCATTTACTTAGCTCGAGTGAAGGAATAGAGGAAAAATAGTTTGAATTTCGAATGTTTTTTTTGGCTACTTCGACCATCGAATGGGCTACTTCGACCTTCGACTTTGAATCGAACGATTCAAACTAAAAATCGTTCGACTGTTCGACCATTCGATAGTCGAAGTACTGTCTTTTTAAAAAATTCTTCGACCCCCTAGTTCACCACCTAAAACCTACCGAGGCCAATGTTAGCCTATGGGGAAGATCCCCATAGGCTTCCTAACAATTTTCTGATCGAAGGAATATCCTTCGATCGATGGATTAAAATCCTTCGCATTGTTCGATTCGAAGGATTTAATCGTTCGATCGATTATTCCTTCGATCGCTCAATCGTAGGAATAGCGGTAAATCCTTCGACTTCGATATTCGAAGTCGAAGGATTTTACTTAGACGGTCGAATATCGAGGGTTAATTAACCCTCGATATTCGACCCTAGGTAAATGTGCCCCTTAATGTTTGAATTAGCAATAATTTACTGGTCCAGTTTATTATTCTCAGCTAAGATTATTTATACTGCTAAAGATTCTGGTCCCCAGTTTTCTAAGGCTATAGCCTGTAATGCTAGTAGTTCAAAGCCATGTTACATACAGACCTTCCATTGACTCCAGTGATAAATCCAAGTCTTAAACAGGTATAAGAGTCCATGTGCACAGCAACTCAAGCAATGCCAATGTTTTCCTGGCTAATTTATGCCATCATCTTGGTGCCAGCATTATTACTAAGGCACTGCACAGCGAGGGTGCCCACTGCGACAACTATGGACACAAGTTTATTCCTGGAATGTTTGAAATGATTCCCTTTTATAGGGCTAGATTAGAGTAAGATTTATCTGTTAGTATTGTCTGGTCTACTTTAAACCAGTGGTAAACAATAGTGATGGGCGAACTTGCGCCGTTTCGCGTTGCCGAAAAATTCGGGAATTTCGCGCGAAATTCGCGAAATGACGCAGCGAAATTTTTTTTGTAAGCCGGCGAATTTTTTCTGGCGAATTTTCGCTGGCGTTTCGCGAATTTATTCGCTGGCGGCAAATCGCGCAAATTCGCCGCGAATTAGCGCCTGGCGAATAAATTCGCCCATCAATAGTAAACAACCAGTAGTGGCTCTGACTAATCAAAAGGGTCATACATTTGTTAAGTTTCATGTTTGCGATTGTGCAACATAATAAAATAAAGATTCCATTCATCTGATACACTATACTTTATTTATCTCTCTCCAATTCTATTCCATTATACTGTCTGACAGCCTTGGGGCGACCAGCCTATAATATTCCTTAGTGGTGGGGGGGGGGGGGTACACACTACAGTGGCTTATTTAGAAACACTGGGACACATTTGCACCTGGGCAGTAACCCATGGCAACCAATCACATATTTGGTTCCATTGTTCTTACTGAAACTGGCTCAAAAAGCCTAATCATTGATTGGTATGGGTTACTAGCCAGTTGCAAATTTGCCCAGAGTTCATAAGTGAGCCGCACATGTGTGTGCCTATGGACCCCAAGAACATAAACTGGCGTTATGGGAGGAGTTATTTATGATTCAGACCACAGACAGCAGGGCAAATAACAGCAGCAGCAGTTTTTTTTTCAGCACCCACAGGCAGATAATGGAGACCCTTCTGGTCCCCTAACTTGCACTTCACTGAGACAGGCAAGTTAAAGAACTATTTATATAGTGTATTAGCTCAGGTTTTAGAACAGATTAGCCGGAATTTTCCAGTTTATTTCTTTAAATAGTAACTGCACTTACAGCTGGGGTGCTTTATAGCATTATTAGAACACCTCCTGTGTCATTGCTTGTGATTTTATTTTTATTTGCACAGCCACTTCACCCATTCCTTATATGTATCTGTTTAAATGGATATGGAAAACAATTAATGGTATTCCAATAAAACTCTGGGCAATATAATATAATAGTATTGATCTGAGCAAACCTGAATTTATGATGCCCTGTGCTTCTGTAGGTTCCTGGCAAACAACTTCTCAGACTTCTATTTATAGGTTTATGTGAATAAGGTTATATGCATAACAGCCTTCCCATCCAGACATGGATTTTACACTTCTAGGTTTCCATTAGTGTGTTTTAAATATTAAGATTTGTTGTGTTTTGAGGGAGCTAATGATTTCTCCTAGACATGACAGTTGTTGGTGCCTTAGTGAGTCTGGTTTAATCCCAAAGTCTGTTACATTAACAAAATCCTGGATGAAAAGGACAAACACTGATGTTGGAGGGAAGGAGGCTTTGCCATCAGCATAGAAAAGGCTCAGTTAATCAACAACAAATCATTTCAATTTCAAACACTGGAGTGTATGGCACTTTATAAGCAGTTAGGGGGCATGTATTAACTCTCCAGATGCAAGTGAAATAGTAATAATTGGTGCAAAATCATTCCTCTTAGTGCTCAATAATCCGCTAAGTACAGGGCTCCTTAAGGAAGTGCACATCCTTGATATTGATGAGCACAATTATTTTCCAGGTTTGGATTTGTAGCTCCCACCCTTTCCAGCTATAGACAATAGTAGGAGCCAATAAAAGGGCAACTGTGTTTGGGAGTTTTAACCTTAAAAGCAGCAAGTAAGTTGCAGGTAACACTTAGTCCTTGTGTAAAATGTATAATTAAGCAATTGAATTCTTAATGAATGAGATGAAAATTGAGCATAGGACTGGCCAGATATGGGATGACTTTGACGTAGTTGGCCAGCTTAAATTTATTGCAATATATGGACAAACAATCCCTGTTTTGTTTAAAGGGTAAGGCATTTTTCAGTAGCAGTATGCACAAAATGTCTCTGTCTTAAATATATTGATAATGGGTTGAGTGCAGAGGATCTCTTGTATTTGTCTATATGGATTTGTAGGGAAATGCCAAATTCCATAGGTGAATATTTTTTTGAAACCTCTGCAAAATATCACAGGAAAAATACTTATCAAAAAGTGAATGGGTGAACTAGAAAGTTCATCTTTTAATAACTACACCTTTCAAAATCCTATAGAAATGAAGGCAGAGTGGCAAAATTTTACTCTAGAGGACTGTGGTGATCTCTTACTTCACTTTTTGATAAATATACCTCATAGACTCCAATGTACTTTGTACAGAGAAAGTTGTCACAAAAAGATGCCCAAAGACTCCAATGCATTCTGCATCAGTGGCAAAAGTATATCACAGGAGACTTTGTGTCTGAAGGGGGGCCCGGGGGTTAAAGAGCTCAGGGCGTTGGGTCTTCTGCATTGTAGTCCCCCAATGCAATAAAGTTTGCCACGCGCTGAAATTACACAAGTGGTGGCTGACTCACCAACAGTGGTTGGGGGGGAATGGGGGTGGTGAAGGGTAAACACCGGGACCCCCTACAGATCTTTTGCAGGGTGGCCCAGTTGTTTCTAGTTATGCCACTGCCTTGCAAGACAGTCGCTTTGGGTTGGGGTTGTCTTTTTAGTCACATCTGTTTAGCAGAATTCAGTTCGGTACATCCTTAAGAAGCATTCCCAGGGGTTTGGAATGAAGTTACCTTGCCTTCACTTTCTTATCAAAGCACAGCTGAGCTAAGTTACCAGCAAAGCAGGTGGCCTGCTCATTCCCATGGAGTTTTGTCAAGTGTTGCATTGACTTGACTGTCATTACATATTCAAGCGTTACAGTGCTTAAGTTTACAATTTAACAGTTTGTGCTTTATTTCCTATGTTAATAAAGTCATGGCCCATGCACATTCATCCTAGGCTCTTGTTGTGTTTATTGCAGTTCTATCCCACAGAGAAGGCAGTTGTTGGTTGGCTGCCTTGATGTTCTCATTCCTAGATCATTCGTCTGAAAAATAAATGCTTTTTTTGGAGGATTTTAAAATGGTTTTACTTGAATCATCATCATAATCATTTCATCATCCCAAGGCTTACATGCTGAAACAGTTAATAGGGATATACTATACCTATAAAACTGTTGCGGTCAGTTATATTAATATTTATTTCTAACTGCAATGCTTTACAGTTAGTTTAATATGCAAAGTGAGCATTACCAATTAAATAGCATCAGGGACTAGTCTTAATAAATACACTATTCTGCACTGTCAAGTCTAATTGTCAGCAGTTTCAATGATGCAACTCTGCCTTAATAAAGTGCTTTTAATCAATAGTAAAGCAGCATATTAATGTAGACTTCTACTCCTTGACTTTCTGCCATTGCTCTGGGCTTAGAGTCGGGCTCCTACTATTGTCTTTATAAAATAATAAATACAAGTTATTTCTTGTGTTACAAAACATTTAAAAAGCAAATTCTTATGGAAATCTGTAACTGTCATTGTCATAGGGTCTTATTTATCAAAATCCAAATTTTCCTGAACATTTTATTAAAAAAGTCAGACCAGACTAGAATCCCCGATTGGACCTTATTATAAAAAAAACATGATTTATTTGGATTGGGGGACAAACCCGAAAAAATGTAATGAAGTTTTTTCCTGAATAGCTTGATTTTTTTGGGCTTTTTCACAAAAAGCACAATTGTTTTTGGTTTTTTGCCTGAAAATTCATAAATAGTTGTATTTTTGGCTAATTCCAGCGCAGACCACGGAAACTTCCAAATACAGTAGGATAGGGACATCTCCCATTGAATTATAAACAACCGCTGTAGGTCTGAAATTTTCAGATTCTGACATTTTCCATTCTCGGGGTATAATAAATCTCGAAAAATTTGAGGTTTTTTTTTTTCACTAAAAATTCCATTTTTATATTTAAAAAAAAACTAGAATTTTTCAAGTATATGGCATTCAAACTTTAATAAATAACTCCCGAAATGTCATATTTATTAGCTTTGTGCATATGACTCACCAGTGAAAATTCCACTGAGATTTGTTTGACACATACATAGTATGTGAGTAGCGATGTGCATGCGATAACTGCTTCATACAAAAAGTGTGCATCAGCTCCATAACATAGTAAATTTAGGTTGAAAAAAGACACACGTTCATCAAGTACAACCTTTTAATTATATTTTTACCTGCCTAACTGCTAATTGATCCAGAGGAAGGCAAAAAAAAACCCATTTGAAGCCTCTCCAATTTGCCTCAAAGAGGGAAAAAATTCCTTCCTGACTCCAAAATGACTAGTCCTGGATGAACTTGTACTATGAGCTATTTCCCATAACCCTATATTCCCTCACTTGCTAAAAAGCCATCCAACCCCTTCTTAAAGCTATCTAATGTATCAGCCTGTACAACTGATTCAGGGAGACAATTCCACATCTTCACAGCTCTCACTGTAAAAAAAAAACCCCCTTCCCAATATTTAGGGGGAATTCTAATTGGAATAGGTGACCTCGCGACATCTTAATAACTCCTTTTTTCCCCAAAATTCATTTTATAGATAGTTTTACATTGTTAGAATTCTATTACAGTTGTTGCTTCACGAACAACTGACTCATTAAATAGTTATATGTTTCTGTATTAAAGGAAATAAAGGATTTTATAATCTTTTTATCAGTTACAACATCAGAGACGTATCTGTTATTTCAGATGGGCCAGTAGGCGATTGTTCAAATAATTAACTCCCTTCGCCAAACAATAAGATCCTATTCAGTTGCAACCACTTCATTTTGAATCAGTCAGTTGTCATATAGACCTTTATATCACACAAAGAATAGAGGCAAGTCACTTCATTGTTGACCTATGACTCTGTATATCATATTTTATCAGCTTTAAATTGATATGTCAGGGAAGATATAGGTTTACTGTGCAGATTTTATTGCACTGATGTTGCATGCATTTGTACCTATTGATTATATGCCTTTGGAGACACATATTTTTTAATAAAAAATTACCCCAAGTCTACTCAAGTTAATTATCCATTGTCTTAATTCATCTGGTTGCCCTGCTCTGAAGCCTTTGCAGTTATGTGATTTTTTTTTACATACAGTATAGTTGACTAAAGCTACTACTTTTTATAAAACAAGTGTCTTTTGCACTTTATAGGAAAAAAATATTTTGCTTCTCTAGAATGAAACAGTCATTTTGTCTACATGGTAACATGTTTTGGCGACTTTTTACCTTGAATGTTATAATAGCCAAGACTTTTTACCTTGAATGTTATAATAGACTTTAAGACTTTTTACAAGACTTTATATGGGAACCTCAGCGGCCTGTGCCCACCAGCTCTCCTTAACTTGGGCAAGTAAGATGACAAATAGTGGGCGTAAAGGCCTATGTGTAGGGTTACCACCTGTCCGGATTTGACCTGGACAGCCGGTTTTCCGAAAGGCTGCCTGTGTCAAGACAGTCTGCCCGGTCTGCCCTATTTGGGCAGGATCTCCCCTGATTGACATGGCGATCAATTGCTGATTGTCACATCATAGCCATGCCCACGTGACATACATGCCCCACCCTGGGCACTTGCCAAGGGTGCAACAATGGGAGGGGCACTTACCCCTCACAGCTCTAGCCTCTGCCACACTCTCCCCTCCCACCCCTCTGCCACTCTCTCCATTCCCTCTGTGTTCTTTCCCCTGTTACAGCGAATGCACACACAGGAGGGTATTCGGTTGGGTGGGGAGCGTGGGGGCCACCCAGGTTGCCTAAGGCGCACGGTCGGCTTGGCCAAGCCCTACCCTGATCTGACAGCATTATATGATCCATGGTTTCTTGCATGGATATTGGTCTTTTGCCCTTGTGGGGGCTCTTGCTATACAATTCCTTTAGGCAGAGAGAGATTAGGTAATAGAAACCCTTTAAAATGAGTTTCAGTGACCCACATAAGGTAGTGGAATATTCAGCTGAAAGGATACAACTGTGGGTTTAGAAGAACTGGTAAAAGTGCAGTTTGATGGGTATGAGACAATGGGCCAGATACAGCTTGGGGAAGAAAACCTTATCTCCTAATTCAATTGCAGATTTTCCCATAAATTAGTTTTCACATGATAAACAAGGAAATATGTTTTACTGAAATGAATCTGTTCATATTCAAGTGTGAGTTTTGAATGGAGATGAGGGTGTGTCTTTATGGTTTATGTAGTCCCGTGACATCTTTTAATGCCTGATTATTTCCATTTACCCGTAGAAAGTTTTCAGTTGCCAGCAGATACAATACCTAGATGTAAGTGACACTGAAAAGTATGTTTTTTGCACTTACACTAAATAAGACTAGAACAGTTAGAATCTAGATGAAGTAATTGGAGTTGATCCGCATATTGCAAGGTGGGCTTGATGCCCATCCCGAATACATCTCATATGCATTAACTGACCTTTCATTTGTTAATGCACTGTTCAGGTTATCTCTGCATCATTATCGATCTGCATTATAAAAATGACCTGTATTTTAATTTAGTTCTGTTCTTTATATATTACCTTTCTTACCGTATCGTTCAATAATAACTCAGCTGTAATGCGTAAGAATCAGATATGTCACCTTTGGCCTTGGATAAATTATGGTGCTGTCTAGTTTCATGATCATATTTCACCCCCCCCCACCAATAATGTTTCATTTTTAGGAATATAACTCCCTTCAATTACAATATTTTAAGTATGCATTGATTTTTAAACAGAGAAAATCTGAGGCTGAGAATAATGAGTTTGGCTTACCAAGGCTGACCATTAGATAATATTTAATTCCTGAAATGTGGCTTTTATCTTCTCTCCTTTCTCTGGCTCAAAATGAAAACAAACATTTAAAAATTGTGTTTTTGCATAAATCATTTGCTGTTTGGATAGGGAGCTCACATAATGAATTGTTTTTGATGTAATATTTTTTACAGCTGTCACCTGGGCTGGCAGATGTTGTTATTGTTGGCTATAGTGAATACCTTAGCTGAAGGCAAACAATGTGGTATGTATAAATGTTCTTTGTGGGTTCCATCATGCAACACTACTGTACAATACTTTGAGGTATAAAAAAATATATAAATCAAAGGAATATTCTATAGATGAAATTTTGGTCAGGTGACGAACCTTATTTTCATCCAAATTTGACTCATAAATGAGGTTGTCAAGAAGACAACTGAGTAGTAGATTCTTGCATTTATATACTGTTTCTATGCCTTGAGCTTTGCACACAACTATAATTGTCATTGAATGTTGTCCTTTTTGCCAATAAGTGCAGATGGAATAAGTTGTCCCTGTTGGCTTATGGAGGCTAAAAATAAAAGCAAGATATTGACGACTATTACATTATGTAACAATAAATACTGTATAGAATTGACTTGTTGTGGGTAATCTTCCTTAAATATCGAAGACACTCTTATCATCACATCGCCACCATTTACTTCCCAATTAAGTTGCTATTTATAAAACTTGTCCTTGGACACATTATCTTCTTTTTTCAAGTGTCACTCAATTGGTGTTGAGTGACACTTTTTCAAATGTCACTCAACACCAATCATTATCTTTCAATCAGCCCGTTCCATCTGTTCAGATTCCTTGAAGCATCAACATGACTTCTTCTCTTTGAACTACCTTGTTATTTCTATCTTTAGGAGTAAGATAATATCTTTACATGTCAGACATGCAGACATATTGAACATGTAACGCCACCAGTAGTGATGGGTGAATACATTCGCCAGGCGCGAATTCGATGTGAATCTCCACATTTTGCCACCAACGAATAAATTCACAAAACTGTGGCGAAAATTCGTTGTCTAAAAATCAGCTGTGTCAAAAAAAATGTTCGTGTCCATCAGAATAGTTCCGGGCATAAAATTTGTCGCGCATTGAAATTATTCGGATGCCCATTGATTTGTGTTAAAAGTCTGAATAAAAAAGTTCTCCAAGATGTCCCGAAGATATCCTGAGTTGCGCTGGATTTTCAAAAAAGTTGCGTTATTCGAGCAGGAGTCGCAGAGTTGGATTTTTTTATGATCTTATTGAGACTTTTCCAGCACAAGTGTCACGGTCGGCAACCTAAATCAAAAACCAATGCTAAGCACCCTGTTCTCGGCTCTTGCTTCTGCCTAAAACAGCCACCATTCACCTCGGGGATGCCGTCAGGTCTTATTAAGAGAGGTGCCAAGCTAAGGGTTCTGGACAAGCAAAGGGACATGACGGTAAAGCAAAGTCTTTTGGGCAGAAGGTTGCAGTACAAGGAGTAAACAGAAGGCGTAGTCAAATCAGGCCGGGTCGGGGCAGGCAGAGTACAAGCGGAGTCAGGCAGGCAAGGGTCAAACCAGGAGATCAATCAGAAGGGGTACGGATATAGAAGAGTCAAACGCCAGCACGCATGCGCTTATAAAAAACAGGAGAAGTGCGGCGTGCACGCTCTAAGGCCCCAGGACTTCAGAGGAGCGGCAGCGTGGCGGGCGTCCCCGCCGACCCCCTCGCACCGCTAGATGACCAGGGTGAGTGGACGCTGTTACAACAAGAATTTCTCAGGAAAATGTAATGATGAATAGGGAGGAAAATTCAGTGCGGATTTGGTGTGGCTAGTTAGATTATTGTGTTTACTGTACTGGAATCAAACACTAAGAGGATGTTCTGTTCAACTGTTCAGAGCTTAAAAATAGGTTTAGTGCGCCGCAACAATCACGTGAACCAAGAACCTGAAATGCAAAATACAGAGCAACTAGTGATATCAGTGAGGTCTGCTGGATTGCTGTTTCTAGAGAGCATTGGTGTTATCAGACACTCTTGTTAAAGGTGGCCATATGCTGGCCAATAGTATTGTATCGTATGAAATGAGTGTGTGTATGGCATCGCTAAGCCAACCAATATTGGCAAAAGACTCGGATATCAATCAGCTCGTTGATCAGTGCCCGAACATCTGCCGCTATTACTTCTAAATCGTGAGATACAGGTATACAGTAATTCTATTGATTCTACCTGTATATCTGAGGATTCAGCTCTAACACATCTGTATTGTTACGTCAGCAGCCACCTTAAGAATGCAATCCTAGTATTACAAGTACAGGTATTGGACCTTTTATCCAGAATGCTCCAGACCTGGGCTTTTCCAGATAAGGAATCTTTCTGTAATTTAGTTCCCCATGTCTTAACTCAACTAAAATATCATATAAACATTAATCAAACCCAAAAGGAGTGTTTACCTTCTATTGGTATACAATAAGCAGACAAGGTTGACCAGCACCACAGGATTGTTTAAAATTAAAATGCCTTTATTGCACTCTTGTAGGGCAATACAGCAACGTCAACCCTGTCTGTGTAAAAAATGATAAACCACATAACCTAATTAGCAGTTTCACACACAAATATTTATTGCTTACAGCAGGGGAACTTTTTACCCATAAAGAGGATCGCCGCCCCTTCAGTGTGTGTGTGTATGTATGGATGCCGGCTTTCATTTGGAGGGGTTGAACTTGATGGACTTTGGTCTTTTTCAATCCAATTTTACAATGTAACATATACAGGTATGGGACATGTTATCCAGAATGCTCGGAATCGGCGTCTTTCTGGATAATGGATCTTTCCGTAATTTGGATCTTCATACCTTACTAGAAAATCATGTAAACATTAAATAAACCCAATGGGCTGATTTTGCTTCCAATAAGGATTAATTATATCTTAGTTTGGATCAAATACAAGATACTGTTTTATTATTTCAGAGAAAATTTAAAATTATTTTTAAACATTTTCATTATTTGGATAAAATGGGAGACGGCTTTTCCTTAATTTGGAGCTTTCCAGATAACAGATCCCATACCATGCCATAATTTAATATTTAAATCAAATAATTCCAAAAAACGAATACCACACCAAACAACAAAAAGTGCATCCTATAGTGGCATGGCCCCTTTTTCACCACAGGGAGGCGCTCCATTAGACATTATTTGACTAATAGCACGAAACGTATAAGGAGGGCGGAACATGGGGACCATGCTACATTGTGTAAGCAATAAATGTTTGTGTGGGAAACTGCTAATTTGGTTATGCTGTTAATAGGCAATGCATTGTGCAATTAATGTAATTTGTCTGCAGCATAGCCTGGTGCCAAATAATATGATCAGCCTAGTTTAGTCAACCACTTGTCAAAGATCTACACATTTGGCAATCTTAAATCTTAGTTAATCTTCTAAAAGAGATTAACCAAGAGCGCAAAAGGCTTAAAATAAACCTATTTAACTTTCTATGTTGCAAGGTGCATCTAGTATATTCAAAGTGGGGGTTGTATCACTTCCAGGGCTCACTTTCAAAGCAGCATTTGCATCTGATTCACTAGGTGCAAGTCTGGGCACATCTGTTGACAAGACCTGCTGTGGGCAGTGGCGGAACTACCGAGGGAGCAGGGGGAGCGAGCGGGCAAGGGCCCACACCCCCTCAGGGCCCCCCGGCAGTCCGTGCGCCACTGACAATTGCGGCCGTACGGAGGGGGGTGGGCCCGGCTGCACGTCACGCACCAGGGCCCGCCCCCCTCTAGGATCACTACTGGCTGTGGGAACCCTGCAACTACTACGTGGTCCAAGGTGGCAGTAGCTCCATGTTTCCCCTGCATCAATAGGCAAAGCTGCAAAGCATTCATAAGAAGAAGCAGGATAGATGCACTGGCAAACATGTAGAAGTGCAGGCTCCTGCTTGGTTGCAAGTATCTTAATAAATTGCATTAAAAGGATAATGTCATGGGAAAATATATATATATATATTTTTTTTTAAATGCATCAGTTAATAGTGCTGCTCCAGCAGATTTCTGCACTGTAATCTGCTATTCAAAAGAGCAAACAGATTTTTTTATATTTCATTTTGAAATCTGACATGAGGCTAGACATATTGTCAGTTTCTCAGGTGCCCCCAGTCATGAGACTTGTGCTCTGATAAACTCTTAATTGCTGCACTGCAATGTAACAAAGCGAAGGTAAGCAGATAACAGCTCCCTGGTAGATATAATAACAGCATTCAATAGTAAAAATCCATGTGCCACTGCGACACATTCAGTTACATTGAGTAGGAGAAACAAAAGCCTTCCTGAAGTGTTGTCTCTTTCTGAAAAGCACACGACCAGGCAAAATGACCTTAGATGGCTGCATAGACGCTAATATTTCAACTAGATAAAATACACTTTTTGGGTTAAGAATTTAATTGTATATGGTAGAGTGAATTATTTGCAGAGTAAACAGTGTAATTTAGAAATAAAAACTACACCATAATAATCAGATGACAGAATCCCTTTAACGTGCACTCTAGACTGTGGCCATTTTGAAGCACTTGCACTTGTGGGTTTGTTCATAAATTGGCCCTATTCTCTCCATATTCTCTCTCTCTCTCTCTCTCTCTCTCTCTCTCGCTCTCTCTCTCTCTCTCTCTCTCTATTAAACCCCGAGGATAGAAAAGTCAGAATCTGAAAATCCGGCATCTCAGACCTGTCAAGGTTGCATATAAGTCAATGGGAGTAGTCCCAACGATTGATGTGCGCTGGGTTTCGTGCAATACCCTGAAGTTTTCAGAGTTTTTGGGTGAAAATTCCAAAAAAAATCGTGAAATCGTGAAATTTTCCCAAATTTCTGGGAAAATGTAATAATAAATAAGTGTAAAAATTGACTTTTGTAGTGTGCTTATCTTGGAATTCAAGTAAAACACTGCATTGTGGGAGAAATATAGTGCATGGCCCCTATTTTCCGCATTAGCACTTGAATGCAGTGAAAGTTTTATGCTGCAAAGTATTCAAAAGTGTTGGTCAACATTTTTTCCTGACATATTCTCAGCATTTGCTTTCCTATTACTGAATGTCGCTCTGCCAATTTGCTTTCTTGCAGAAAAAGCATTTACTGTTCTGATTTATACATTGGATTAGAGAGGATTTGATCAAAGATGCTGTTTCCAAATCTGATGAAATGTTTTTGGATTCGGTTAAATGTTCTCCGCAGACACCATCTGCCTGATTAAAACAAGCTAGTTTTTAATTTATTAAAGCATGATTAAGAAAATCAAATGCTATTAGGCCTGGATCACTTGGATATGTTAGCACTTTGTCTTGCAATGTGTTGGCATCTGCAGATAAATTGAATTCTATAGAACTAGAAGGCTGGCTCATCTTAATAAATGCTGGTCTTTTAAAAATGCCGTATTTTATATACTGAATTTATTGCACCAGCTTAATGTTTCAGCTTCTACATAGCAGCAATGATTCAGGACTTCATACTTGTCACAGGGGGGTCACCATCTTGGAAAGTGTCTGTAACACTCACATGCTTAGTGGGCTCTGAGCTTAGGGGTTGTCACTAATTATCAAGCAGAAAATGAGGTTGGTCTGTAATTTAAGCTGATGCTACAGGGCTGATTATTAAATGCTGATACTAGTTACGCTGGTTTCTGTGCTGCCATGTAATAATTATCTGTATTAATTACTAATCAGCCTTATGTTGTGACATTTCTATTCTATGTGTACTGTATATTGTGAGTGGGTCCCTAAGCTCAGTAAGTGACAGCAACACAGAGCATGTGTAGTGAATCAGCAGAAAAGAAGATGGGGAGCTACTGGGGCATCTTTGGAGACACAGATCTTTACTGCTAAAGGGCTGTGATGCCTTGGGCTGGTACAGAAGCACAAAACACAATTTACAACATTTCTAGCTACTTCTTTTGTTAAGCTTTAGTTCTCCTTTAAGCAAATTGGTTCACCATAGGAATCAAAAATAATGACTTAAAGGGGTTGTTCACTTTTAAATTAACTTTTAGGGGCAGATTTATCAAAGGTCGAGGTGAATTTTCGAATGAAAAAAATTCCAGATTCGAGCAATTTTTTGTGTACTAGGGAATAGTCCAAATTCAATTCGAATTTGAAAAAAAATGTACTGTCTCTTTAAAAATTCGACTTTGACCATTTGCCACCTAAAACCTGACGAATTGCTGTTTTAGCCTATGGGGGACCTCCTAGAACCTGTTTGGAGTCAATTGGTGGACTATGAAAAATCAAAGTTTTTTTGGGGGAAAAACTTCAAATCGAATTCGATCGAATGTGCTATTCCTTTGATTCGTATGATTCTAATTCGGCCGAATACGGAGCTACAGTATTTGATCGAAAACTGACCTGTTCGACCAAAAAAAAACAACTTAATTTCGGTTGGTCTTTTTCAATTCGAAATTCGACCCTTGATAAATATGCCCCTAAGTATGATGTAGAGAGTGATATTCTCAGATGGTTAGTTTGCAATTGTTTTTTTAATTTTTTATTGCGAACGGTCGAAGTTCGCGCGAACAAGTTCGCCGGCGAACAGTTCGCTACATCCCTAACTGGAACAAGTGCTAACTCATACATGGAAGCACAGGGGAAATAGAGTGGAGAACCCAAAGGTGCTAGACCACAGTAGAAGGCACATGATCCAGCATTCTATTGGATAAGGAGACAAGCTTATATAACCCTGTTGATGTAAAAAAAATGTGTTTGATGAAAGTGTAGTTAGTACATGAGTTTTCCCCAGTGATGGACTGGTATTTCACAAACAAACTGCACCAACTGCATAATTTCTACCTTATTGGGTGCTTGTCCAGGGAATGTCCACTCCATTCACTTTGTACAGTACACCTTTAGTAAAGGACAGCTGCTAAGTTGCTGCCATGTAGAATAAACATTGTTTTAAACAATCTTCAGGAGTGATATCCTCTACTAAAGGTATATTGAGCCCAGTGTTGGACTAGGCCTCCTGGGGCCCACCAAAGGATGCATATTCCAGGCCCACTATTATATCAATCTCATGCTAAATGCTATGGCTATTGTGATGTCCATCAAGAGATCATCTGGCAGACTAGTCTGAACTTGGTTGTCCCTGGCTGGACTCTAGAAGTAAACCATTGACTCTACAGTGCTGTTTAACTCGAAGCTTGTATATCAGATGTGGCTCTCCAATTTGGTTATTCCCAGCCTGCTCATGGTACTTGAGTGTTAATTTTGTGGGGAATAATGTTAGAAATATAGTATAGTTAACAATGTGTTTAATGTTGTACATTGAAAGAAGAAGGATAGGTAAGCAGGAGAAATCAGGGAACAAGGGACAAACAAGATTGTATTGAGGCAGAAGTAAAATAGAGAGTTCAGGAAGCATGGAGGAAAAATTAGAAAGCAATGTAAGGACTAGAGATGCTAAAATGTTCTAGCTGTCAGGGTCATCTTGTTTTGAATGATCACATGCTAATTTCAACAAATACATAGCAAAATTCTAGACAGAATAATAAGTATTGAATTAATCTCATGCACAATAGGCAGACTAAGATAACAATTAGCCTACAGACTAATAATTACAATTCACTAGGCATATTTACATTTCCATATACTGTACACATCCAGATGATAGAAACCAAATACCCTTAAGGTCCCTTAAAAGCACATTTGTAAACACAGACATTTAAAATACAGGCAGATGTTCATATCAACAGTACTCGTGTCTTATAGCATAGTCATGCTGGGTATTTCACATGTTGATTATGGGACTCTATATAATGCTTATAAAATGTTAAGAGTTTAAGATGAAGATTTGGTATCGCAGATCACCTACTAAGTAACTTATGTAACACTTATAGAAATGAAGACTGAAAGGGAAAATTTGCTTTTGGAGAATTATAAAATATTTAGAAGTTGATAAATAAAACAGTTCATATCGTATGAATAATGCATCGGAAGAAGAGAACTGAAGTCGTTTGTAAGTAACAGGAAGCTTTCATTTGACCCTTAACATCAATGCTGAACATTAATGTCTGTTCTGTGACTTTAGCAATAATACATTTACAAGATGCTGTAAATAGGAACCAAGGACCAAATTTAGGTCTATGGCACCTATGGTGCCTAATTTAATATCAAAGTACACTAGTGCTGTTGTCAATAAAAAACAAATAAGTAAATAGTCTTAGTCTAGTCTAGTCTAGTTTAAAAAAATCAAAGCAAAGGTCTGATTAGTTGCTAGTGGCAAGTACACTGGCACATTTTAGCACCTATGCAATTACCTCGAACATATATCACTAAAAGTTCTTAAATGTTTATAGGAGGTGCTGGGCAACTTGCTGTGGTTTCCAGTAGCTATTCAAAACACCGCATTTACCATAGAAATTAGTCTTGTCTTAGTAGCTGTTGTGTCACTGGCTGGCTGGTCACAAGCCTGAGACTAAAGGCCTGAGACTAACCTCAAGAAATAAGTTTTTTTTCCTATATTTATAAAAATTTGAAATATATTAATAAGCGAAAAAAACATGAAGATCTTTAATACTAAACGAACATTGTTCAGTGCTTTTTTGATTCACACTTTTTATATTTATATCTTTTAATAAATTCGACAATCGACAATGCGGTTATAGAGTTTGTGAGTTTAGTTGTGGTTTCAAAAAACTCTTAAACCTCTTAAATAAGCCTCCACAGGTACCAATTAACTGTGTCTTTTTTTTTTTTTCTTGTAACTTATTTTTTACTGACAGTTTTCAAAATTTTACAATGTTTAAAACATCACACTAGTTGTCATTTGCATGTCAGTACAGTATAACATTCATAGGGCCTTTATGGCCTGCATTCAGATCTATGTCAATGTTCATCTATTGTTCGTAATCCCCATGAGGGAATGCAAAATGTATATCATTTAAACTTGAACTCAAAAGACAATAAATAGTGATGGGCGAATTTGCACCTTTTCGCTTCGCGGGAAAATTTGCGAATTTCCCGTGAAACGAAACCGAATTTTCGCGGGCGTTTCGTGAATTTATTTGCTGGCGGCGATTCGCGCAGAATTCCCGCGAATTCGCACCTGGCGAATAAATTCGCCCATCACTGACAATAAAAAGATATAAAGGAAAAGGTATGAAATACAAAACTCCAGTTATAATTCTTTGGGTTCCGGTTCAGGTAATAGAAATGTTAGTGGTATATAAAGTGGGTAGGTATAAGTGTTGGTAGTCTCAGGGGTGGTCTCAGACAAACTCAGTGGGGCAGGGTGGATGCCATACCTTGTAGCTCCCATATGGATCAGATTTTGAGAAATTGGTCGGTCTTATGTTGGATGTGGGCTACAGTATGTTGGCCTCGAAGATTCTGTTGCTGTTCACCCTGTTTACAATTTCAGTTATTGTGGGTATTGTCTGGCTTTTCCATTTAGCTGCAATGGCTAACCGAGTATCTGTCAATATTTGATCAATTAGCGCTTGCCCACTCTTGCGAATCTTTGGTAAGGGTTTGCCTAGTAAAAGTATGACAGGGTCCAACGGCATTGATTGAGAGATCATTTGGCTTAGAAGGTCTCGTACCTCTTTCCAAAGAGGCTGCATAAGTGGGCAGTCCCAAAAAAGATGTAATAGAGAGCCTTGAGCCCCACAGTGTCTCCAACAAAGAGAGGAGTGCTCTGGAAAAAGCTTGTGCAGTCTTTTTGGGGTA
This sequence comes from Xenopus laevis, assembly GCF_017654675.1. Lineage (NCBI taxonomy): Eukaryota > Metazoa > Chordata > Amphibia > Anura > Pipidae > Xenopus > Xenopus laevis. Next base: position 143,179,044 of record NC_054374.1, read on the forward strand.
TAGTACCAAAAAGTTAAGATTTTGTAAATATGTTCCTTCTGCCGTATGCAGGATACCATGTGGGCCACATTGTCCCATATTCTAGACCAGTCTGTATCAGTAATTGGTTGTGGAAGAGCTTGGTCCCATTTGTCCATATACTTATGTCGTTGCTGTGATGGTACTTGGGGAGCAGTGAGCAACATGTAGGGATGTAGCGAACTGCCGATTTGGTGTTCGCGAACGCCGTTCGCGAACACCGGCAAAAAATGCGAACAGTTTGTGAACTTCGAACACCCGCTAAAATCGTTCGATTCGAACGATCGAAGGATTTTCATTCAAATCGAACGATCGAAGCATTCGATCGAATGCTTTTCATTCGATCGAATGCTTACAATCGTTCGAACGAATTGAAATCGTTCGATTTTTAGCGGTCGAAGGAATTCGAATGGTCGAATGGTCGAACGATTTGTATACGAATCGAACGCGAACTCAAAATGCGAACGTCGCGTGACGTTCGCGAACATTCGGCGGACGCGAACGGTCGAAGTTCGCGCGAACAGTTCGCTACATCCCTAGCAACATGTAGATTTTTGAGATAAGGCCTTTTTGTGGTAGTCCATTGGCGGCCAAAATTTCAAATGCTGTGGGGCTGGTCTTTTTAGCAATCCCTGCAAAAGAATCCACAAAGTGACAAACTTGTAGGTATTCAAACAGTCTGATTTTCACTTGTGGTTCTCTGTCCTGAATAGTTTGCAGAGGAAGTATTGTATGGGTATGTGGATGAAGTATGTCTCGTATAGTGAAGTAAGATGGACTTGGACCACTTTGTGTGATATGTTGGTTCCATGCCGGGCTGGAAGGCAGGATTCCTAAGAAATGTTGTCAGTAATGGTTTGGTCGAGATCATGTTATGTCTGTTTCTGGTGTTGAGCCATACTGAATGCATGTGCCTAGTCGCTGAAAGTACCGTAGGAGGGCGTCTAATTGTGGCATTGGGGCACCATATGAGCGCATTCAAGTGAGCACTTTGATATGGGACATTTCACAGCAACAATGCAGAACAAAATTTCAAAGCCGTTAAACTACTTGTGCCCAGATTTCATGTACTCCACTTAAAAAACTACACACATATTAAATGTATTGGGATCTGAAAAAATCATAACAATATAAACCAGCCATTTCCAAATGGAGGTTCCAAAACTCTCATAGACAGCCATAAACAGACACATAACAGGAAAGTTACTAAAGAACACCAAGCCATGATCTCAAAAAGTTACTTTATTTAAACTATTCTGGACTATTTATTCTATCTACTGTATTATTTATTTCAAAATGAGTTAAGGTGGCCATACATGCTGTTTGCTTTGGCCTTCGGGCCAATGATTGGATAATAATTGCTGCCAATGTAGGCTGTTAGGAAGAGCACAGCATTTCCTTGTGACCTTAAATATCCTCCTGCTCACAATATCCAGGAAGATCAAATGTCAGTTTCTTTATGGCTGATGATCTGACAACTGTAAACTATAGATGTTTTTAAGGCAATAGATAAGAATTATGTGCAGAATAAGGGTCTGGCCAAATGAGCAGATTCTGGGAGATTAGTCACTCCAGCGACAAATCTCCTCTTCTTTGGGGGCGACAATCTCCCCGAACATGCATCACTTCGTTTTCCGAAGTTGCCCGAAGCTTCCCCCAGGAGTTTTTTAGCCACCGGAGGGCAGGGGGAAGGCAGTTCATGGAGATTGTCGCCCCAAAGAAGAGGAGATTTGTTGCTGGGCGACTAATCCCCCCGAATCTGCTTGTGTGGCCAGACCCTAAGTGTCATTCATTGAACTAATGTTGAATAAGGTTGTATTTTTGAAGCTTAGTGAATAGAGTGATAACATTACTTTTGTAGGTAATTTCCTTCCAAAGTAATAGTAACAATAACAATGTTTTTTGAGACAATAGCTTACATTATATTAAGAGACCAAATGTTGGCATGCCTTTATTATGTTACAAAGAATATGGCACTCCAAGAGATCACTCCAAAGACAAGCTTGTAATCACACGACTCTCAGCATAATCTCTGTCTTACACGTTTCATGATGTACCTATTCATAGCCTGATTATATATACTGTACATGAACATTTGTTCAAACTGCATGTGCAGATTAATTCAAGCTAAAGTTTCATTTGATACTGTCAAAAGAATGTATAATACTCACAGTGTAATTTGGAAAACAAAATGACATTATGTGACAGTTATTGACACCGATGTATACAGTGCCACTTGTTTTGCTCTTTGCAATATGATGCTACATCTGTTGGCTGTGTCAACCTGGTACATCCCATAAATGTCTAATTAGGGTTGCTGCCTATAGGACATGTGCATTTCTGGCTTGTTGTTGGTGGAGTTTAAAATGTGAAATTATATTACAAATTGCATGTGTAAAAGGGTACAGGATTTATTGGTGCAATTATGCATTTAGTTACAAAAGTCATATAATTGGAAGGTGCTCTGCATGCTAATGTGCTTTATATATGGAGAGTTCTATAAAGCATATTATTTTAATTATAAACAAGTTATTTGGGAATAAGAGATAAAATGAATTAAAACATAAAAGGTTAAACACTGAGACTTTTTAATGGATATTTATTGCAAGAGCCTCTGACCTTTGAAACCATAAAGAATATTCCCATGTGTATAGTTCTTAACAGATATACAGTTAGGCCCATAAATCTTTGGACAACTTTTTTCTAGTTTTTGATCTGTAGATTACCACAATGAATTTTAAATGAAAAAACTCAGGTGCAGTTGAACTGCGGACTTTCAGCTTTAATTCAGTGGGTTGAACAAAAAAATTGCATAAAAATGTGAGGAACTAAAGCCTTTTTTAACACTATCACTTCATTTCAGGGGCTCAAAAGTAATTGGACAATTGACTCAAAGGCTATTTCATGGGCAGGTGTGGGCAATTCCTTCATTATGTCATTATCAATGAAGCAGTTAAAAGCCCTGGAGTTGATTTGAGGGGGGGGGGGGTTGTATGAGGAAGATTTTGCTGTGAACAGACAACCTGAGGTCAAAGGAGCTCTCCATGCAGGTGAAACAAGCCATCCTAAAGCTGCAAAAACAGAAAAAAAAATCAGAGAAATTGCTACAATATTAGATCTTCAGTTTGGTACATCCTGAGAAAGAAAGAAAGCACTGGTAAACTCAGCAACGCAAAAAGACCTGGATGTCCACAGAAGTGGTGGATGATCGCAAAATCATTTCCATGGTGAAGAGAAACCCCTTTACAACAGCCAAACAAGTGAACAACACTCTACAGGAGGTAGGTGTATCCATATCCAGAGAAGACTGCATGAAAGTAGATACAGAGGGTGCACTGCAAGGTGCAAGCCACTCATAAGCATCAAGAATAGAAAGGCTAGATTGGACTTTGCTAAAAAAAAAAAATCTAAAAAAGCCAGCACAGTTATGGAAAAAACATTCTTTGAACAGATGAAACCAAGATCAACCTCTACCAGATATACGGCAAGAAAAAAGTATGGAGAATGCGTGGAACAGCTCATGATCCAAAGCATACCACATCTCTATAAAACATGGCAGTGTGATGGCTTGGGTGTGCATGGCTGCCAGTGGAACTGGGATACTAGTGTTTATCCATGATGTGACACAGGACAGAAGCAACCAAATGAATTCTGAGGTGTTCAGAGACACTGTCTGTTCAAATCCAGCTAAATGCAGTCAAATTGATTGGTGGTGTTTCATAATGACCCAAAACATACAACCAAAGCAACCCAGGAGTTTACTAAAACAAAGAAGTGGAATATTTTTGAATGGCCAAGTCAGTCATCTGATCTGAACCCAATTGAGCATGCATTTTCAGTTTTTTAATTAGTCTAATTACTTTTTAGCCCCTGAAGTGCTTGTGTTAAAAAAGGCTTTAGTTCCTCACATTGTTATGCAATCTTTTTGTTAAACCCACTGAATAAAAGCTGAAAGTCCGCAGTTCAACTGCATCTGAGTTGTTTCATTTAAAATTCATTATGGTAATGTACAGAACCAAAATTAGAAAAAAGTTATCGCTGTCCAAAGATTTATGGGCCTAACTGTAGCTACTGCTTTATTAACCTGTTCTACTGACATTGTCTTTTTTTATTCCTTATATTTTGTATGTAATATATATTCTGTTGGATTTATACAATGAAATGAAATATGTGACATGGGAAAAGATACATTTATTTTGCTTATGCTGCAAAGTATACCACAAACTGAAATAGAGCTAACAGCAATTTATTGTCCCATAGAGCTATGGTACATGAAAATCTGAGTGGCCATAGTAATCATTCAGGCCCCACCAATCCACACACAGCTCAGATTATTACTTCTTGGAAACGCTCATGGGTCAGACAATTACCATAATAGTCTATGTGCTATGACAAATGGAAAAAATGTCTTGCTACCGGTACAATTTCCAGCTCAGCAGGCAGTCGGCCTCAAATTTGCCTCTTCATAGACCTTCTTCATAAGTGTTCTACACCCTCAGGGCTGGAGCAATTACCATAAGAATTGCTAGAAATCACAAGAGGCAAAATGCTTAAATTCATCTCATGTGCCATAGCTCTTAAAGGACCCACTTTCTAAACCATCATCAACTTTGAAAACAAAAACATTGTGTATGAACCTCCATAATGCAAAACAAGGATTCTTCCATTACCGATCAATCATGATGTTCCACTGTTGATAGTGGTAATACTCTAGTACTTTCACTCAGCCCAGGCTCAGCTCACAAAGGGAACATGAATTATATTTATGACACCTAAATTCTGACAAGGGCCTTTATCAGCTTAATTTATACTTCAAGATAATTTTATTTCTCAAAACCATTCACAAACAAGTCTGGAAAATTCTCTGGCACTGGGCTCAGCTACACAACACAATCTGTCTCGTCCCATTGTAGCATGTGTTATGTGCATTATCCCTACAGTAGCCCTAACTAATGCATTTACCCTACCCTGACTCATGGTCCTACTAACCCAAGTTCTGCCTTTTGCTTTTTATAAATCACAAATATTCCTCAATTCTGAGGACATGATTTTTCCAGCTCCTGCTAGATGGGGCAAGGTATCAGGGAAGGGAATTCCGGGCCCTGTCACTTATCGAGATGCATCTTAATAAGGGGGCTGAGAGACTAATAATCTGTAGACAGGTCCATTAGAAATATTATTATTTGCTTATAGAAGTAATATTCTAAATAATAGTGGTAGACTGGTTAACAATACCTTACATGGGTCTGCATATCCAGAATGCTTTAAAGGAGAAGGAAAGCAGTTTATTGCCAATAGATTAGCCACAACAGTGCAAGCAGGAAGACTATATTTATTCTGTAGAATGTTTTACCATACCTCAGTAAACAGCTCTAGAGGCTCTCACTGTTTGTATAGGATAGCAGCTGCCATATTAGCTTGGTGTGATATCACTTCCTGCCTGAGTCTCTCCCTTCTCACATATAGCTCTGGGCTCAGATTACAGCAGAGAAGGAAGGGAAGAGGAGCAAATTTAGCATGCTCAAGCCCTAGCCCTGGAGGTTTAAGCTGAAAACCGGAAGTCTGATACAGAAGTCCATGTGTACACAATAGAAGGAAAGAAATGCTGATCTTTTGACAGAGGACTCAGAGCAGCATTACTTTGAGGGTTTACTGGTATATTTAGATGGACCTTTTGAAAAGGCTTACTTAATATTAACCTTTCCTGTTCCTTTAAACTCAGGTTCATTTAAAATCCACATGCTGTATGGCTAATTATTTTACATGTATGCTGCAGACAGCATCGGTTTCTGTGCAGCTATGCAGTACAGTTATGAGATCCGTTATCCGGAAACCCTGTTTTCCAGAAAACTCTGAATTACGGAAAGGCTGTCTCCCATAGACTTCATTTTATCTAAATAATCCACATTTTTGAAACGGATTTCCTTTTTTATCTCTGTGATAACATAACAGTATTTTGCACTTGATTCCAACTAATAATGAATGAATCAATATAATGAATTGTTATTGGAAGAAAAAGCAGCATATTGGGTTTGTTTAATGTGTACATGATTTCCTAGCAGACTTAAGTTATTAAGATCCAAATCACAGTGGCATAACACTGTATTTACATCACACCAGTATACATTCAGGTACTTAATTCGAGCATCATTCAGTTAATAATGCTTGCAAGTAAAACATATCTAATACAGGGCTAAACGTAATTATCCTGTGATAATCCATAATAATGTTATGTTATAAATAGGGTTTAACCCTTTACTTAGTAAGTAAAACTTGTAAGTGTTAAATCTGCATTAAAATGGTAGTGCTTTCATATCAGCGCCATAGATATGCATAAAGGGTTAAATAATAGTGACCAATGGATTACCTAAACTTCATCAGTGGTAAAGGAACAGTAACACCATATAATGTAAATGTTTTAAAGTAATAAAAATATAATGCAGTGTTGCCCTGCACTGGTAAAACTTGTGTGTTTGCTTCAGAAACACTACTATTGTTTTTATAAATAAGCTGCTGAGTAGCAATGGGGGCAGCCATTCAAAGGAGAAAAGGCTCAGGTTACACAGCAGATAAGCTCTGTAGAACATAATGGTGTTATCTGTTATCCACTATTTAACCTGTGCCATATAGTCTTTTTTCAATTTCTGCCATTGCTACACAGCAGCTTCTTTATATGAACTATAGTAGTGTTTCTGAAGCAAATACATCAGTTTTACCAGTTCAGGACAACGCTACATGATATTTTCATTACTTTAAAACACTTACATTTTTTGATGTTACTGTTCCTGTTCCTGTAAGGTTGGTAAACCACTATCACTTATGCAAAAGTCCAAGGGGCAAATTCACTAACCTGCGGAGTTGCACTAGCACAGGATTCGCCACACTTCGCCGCACTTCGCCAGGGCGCCGCTAATTCACTAACATCCGAAGTTGTGCTCAGGGAGGCAAAAGGTAGCGAAGTTGTGCGTTAATTCGTCAAGTAAAGCGAAGTTACACTAGCGATGCCTAATTTGCATACGGTGCCAAGTTAAAGTACAATGGACGTATATGTAGCAGCAAATACATTACACTACACAAGCCTGGGAAAGCTTCATAAGATAAAATAAAGTTGTTATTTTGCCCTATACATGTGCCCACTGTATAGTTTATGTGCCATATGTTAGGAAATGTAGGGGGAAAAGAGGGTACCCCCAAAAAAATTTACGATCTTTTTCAGCCTATCACCCTTAAAAAAGACGCCAGCGTTTTTTAGAACTTAGAAAAAATGTAAACTTTTTTTGAAGCAATCCCTATCTACTCTATTGCACTTCACCTGTTCTCAGGTGGTGAAGGCAAGTCTGACGCAAGAGGTAACGTTCAGTAAAATGCGCAAGTTAGTGAATTAGCGTAGTTATGTCCCATTCGACATAGCGCAACTTCGCCTGGCATAAGGGTGCGAAGTAGCGCTAGAGTAGGACCACTTCGCTAGCGAATTTACGCCAGCGTCCGTTAGTAAATCGGCGAAGTAATGAAATGACGTCATGCTGGTGAATTTACGCTAGCGTTAGCCACTTCGCGCTTTAGTGAATTTGCCCCCAAGACTCAGGGAAGTTGGCTTTTTTCATTTACCAGTGCAAGTAACTAGTAACTTCAAGTGAATTTCAGGCAGCTGCCTGTGAAAAGAATGCTCACCCTAGGAGCCCCATTAGAATGAAAATATTCTGTGTTCTATGATCGAAGATAAAGGGATACTTTGACATGAATATTTCAGGCTGCATTCATTGGTCATCATCCCTGCTGAATTTCATGGGAGTGGATAGTTTGGGGAACTGGTTCTCCTGGTTTCTTTGTAAAAGTACAGACTTGCGAGTACATCCCTGGTGTTGTTACTGACTGAAAGGGTGCATGGACCACTGTAATGGGAAGGCCTTTGAATTGCATTTACTTAAGGCATTTTTAAATAAACTATTGACATAAAATCATATATACATTTTAAAATACTAAAAGACTAAGAGGCACATTTATTAGAGGTCGAATTTCAAATTCATGTACGTTTTTTATAAACTCCTTAAAATTCGAATATACACAAAATTCGATTGAGGGGTTATTTAAGAAAAAAAAATATCTTAATCCAAAAACTCGAATCTAATTGGAATCTAACTTGATTAAACTCCATTCGAGTTTTTTTGTGGCAATGTCAGAAAGACTACTAACATTGATCTCTGGACCTCTCCCGTTGACTTATATATGAACTCAGCAGGTTTTAAGTGGCGAATACTTGAATTTGAATTCAAAGAGAGAGAGTTTTGGCCATAAAAAAATATAGTTTTGGCTGTTCCTTGTCTTTTAAGAATAGATTTCTGAACATTTTCTTTTGGTCTTCAAAATACTGAAGTTGGCTTTTTAAACTTTTTTATATATTGGTCAATTCTGATAACATTTCTTTATCTGTTTGCCTCCTACAGAGACAGAATAACATGGCATAAAACATGGCTCAATTTTACTATAAAAGAAGCTCCAACTCGCCCTACCAGGACCGGATTCCTCTTCGCATTGTGCGTTCAGAATCTGAGCTCTCCCCATCTGAGAAAGCATACCTGAGTGCTGTAGAGAAAGGGGACTATGCCAGTGTAAAACAAGCACTCGAAGAAGCAGAAATATATTTTAAGATCAATATTAACTGCATCGATCCTTTGGGAAGAACTGCTTTACTTATTGCCATTGAAAATGAAAACCTTGAACTCATTGAGCTACTTTTGTCTTACAACGTCTATGTTGGTGATGCGTTACTGCATGCTATAAGAAAGGAAGTTGTGGAAGCAGTAGAACTACTTTTAAATCATAAGAAGCCAAGTAGAGAAAAACAGGTAGGTTGATTAATTTTCTACAAAGTATATGCCATGTGGTTAGCAGGCAAACATATATGGAGCCTAATAAATAACAGAAGCTATTAAATGTAAATGTTACATTTCCATGATTAGACTTACCATTTCTGTCCACCTTTGTTTGTAACCAGCTGCAAGTTGGCTCTTTTCACTGTCAAAAAGAGCAATAAGCCCAAGCATAACCTTTACTTTTGAAGATATCTATTAATGTTAATGTTTCATAAGAATGTAACAAGTGTTTCTTGGACTCTCACTTGTCTACCTTTACATATGTAAAAATGATGAGTTGTGCTTAGCAACAATGTGCTAAAAGCAATGTACGTCACATACCTACTTCTTATTTCTTCAACATTTGCAAAAAACTATGGGTTTTCTCCCTATACCTTGTACTTCCAAGTAAATGGTTTACTGTAAATTCTATACTCTTGGGATGCACGACATCCATCATTTTTTGATTTAAAATTTACTGAACACTCCATAAGACTTGGTGCATACCACATTGATCTACCCTGATGTGTATAATCTGAGGAAAATCAAAAATAAATCTGTCCTGGACAAAACTTAGGTTCAGAGCACCCAGAAGCAAAGGAGAAATGTTGTGGTCCCTGCCCAGTTGAAAGCTGCTCCCGGCCCAGCTGGTATGAGGTCCCTACCCCGAAGATCTTCCTGCATTTTTACAACTGGACTACAATATATTTTTGTATCTTTCATTAGATTCTGCAGACCTTCACCCCAAGATGTAGGTGCAAAAAAATGTAATTTAAAGAAAGGCAAGGTGTGTCAAATTGAAGGCAATGTAAGGTGTAAATCATCAAGAAGTTTACAAGGTTTAGTTTTATATTTAAAAAAGGATGAATATATATGGATAGAAATGCTGCATTTTATATACTGGACTGTACCCTATAACAGTAATGATCCAGGCCTTCAAAGTTGTCCACAGGAGCTTGTCATCTTAGATCTTCTTGGGCCAATTCTTGGGTGTCAGAGGCTGACAAATTTACATGTGTATATTTTCCCCGTAAATAGGACTTTTTTGCACTAAAAATCATGCATTTTTATAATGGCTTTAAAAACACAATCATTTCCACATTTATTAAATGAAAAAAGCCTGAAAAAAATCTACCCCATAAGGGGGTTATTTATCAGAATTCATATTTGTGTCATTTTAAAGGTTTTGTCTACCACAAAGAAACTCAAAGTTTAACAAAGTGCCAATGTCTCCTCATTTATTAAATAATACAATTGTAAAAACCATAAATATGAATACAACAAAATCACAGATTTTTTTGTTCAATTAGAAGTGAAAAAAATTTTGAAGCACAATTTTGAGGCGCACCCTAATTTTTTTGATGAGGCAGATTTTTCACTGGTGAAACACAGAAATTCGCTGAGAATTCACGCATGCCGAATTTATTTACCCATCACTAGTTCTCATTTATGTTAATGTCAAGTTTTCCACCAAACATCTTCAAACATCATCTTATTTTCTATGTGTATCCATTCATTGATTATACACTCGAAGGATCAGTCTTTTATATCACTGACTGCTTAAATATGAGCTCAGAATGTCTTTTTGCAGACAGGAATCCTGTGACATTGTCATGTTAATTATCACCACGCAAAATGCAATTCAGGATTATTAATTGCTAACCAAGAATCAAGGTTTTAATTTTACGGAGTATTGCATCTATTGATTGACTTCTCACAGTATTTTCAAGTATTGAAAATATAATATACGGCTGTGCTGTACTGGTAAAACTGGTATTTACATCAGAAACTCAACAATAATTTATACAAACAAGCGGCTGTGTAACCATGGGGGCAGCCATTCAAAGCTGAAAAAGGAGAAGGATACACAGTAGATAACAGATATGCTCTGTAGTAACATAGTAAGCTAGGTTGAAAAAAGACACACATCCATCAAATTCCATCTTTTAGGTCTATATAAAACCTGCCTAAATGCTAGTTGATCAAGTAGAAGGCAAACTAAATCCTTCTGAAGCCTCTCCAATTTGCCTCAGAGGGGCAAAAAATACCTTCCTGACTCCAACAGGGCAATCAGACTAGTACTATGAGCTATCTTCCATAACTCTGTGTTCCCTCACTTGCTGAAAAGCCATCAAACCCCCTCTTAATGTATCAGCCTGTACAACTGATTCAGGGAGAGAATTCCACATCTTGACCGCTCTTGCTGTAAAAAAAGAATATTTAGACAGAACTGAATCTCCTTTCTTCTAATCTGAATGGGGGGCCCACATGTCAGCTGGAAGGACCTACTGGTAAATAAAGCATCAGAGAGATTATTATATGATCCCCTTATATATTTATACATACTATCATATCACCCCTCAAGCGTCTCTTCTCCGGAGTGAACATCCCCAATTTGGCCAGTCTTTCATAGTTACATAGTTACATAGTTAAATTGGGTTGAAAAAAGACAAAGTCCATCAAGTTCACCCCCTGCAAATGAAAACCCAGCATCCATACACACACCCCTCCATACTTTCACATAAATTCTATATACCCATATCTATACTAACTATAGAGTTTAGTATCACAATAGCCTTTGATATTATGTCCTCATTGCTGAGATTTTCTATACCTTTTACCAGCTTAGTTGCCCTTCTCTAGACCCTCTCTAATTCAATAATGTCCTGTTTGAGTGATGGAGACCAAAACTGTATGGCGTATTCTAGATTGAGTATTACAAGGTTTCTTTACAGTGGAAGAATGAGCTAAAAATTGGCTTTCTCAAATTTAGGGGTTTTGCTGCCCCGATGTACTGTATATTATGTTTTTTTTGCACCATACACTAAATTAGATCACATTATTGTCACTTTTACCCAGGGGATCAATTACTTGCACATTTGCTATATGTTCTGGGTCATTAGAGATAACTCGAACTGGTATAGCTATCTGCTTTAAAATGAGATGTACTTTAGCCTTGTCATCTTTTATTTTGTGAATATGTGAGATAGTGTGTTTCTGTTTCAAAGCCTGGGCTAACATTTTCCCTACTTTGTTTCCGTATTCAAAGTATTTCTGTCTTGTTTTGGCCAAAGTAGTTAAACAACAGATCACGTCTCTGGGTAGGTAATCCTGTAGGCCTCAGTGCCCTGTGAACCCGCTCCAAGTCAATCTGATGTGTGTCCGGTTGTTCCAGTATTTGGTTGAAAATTTTCACTACTGTGTTTTGGAGTTTTTCTCCGTCTACTTGTTTTGGAAGGCCTCTAATGCACAGATTTCAGCGTCTCCCTCGATTGTCCAAATCCTCCATCCGCGTTTGTATAGAATAAAGCATCTTATTCTGAGCAGTGTGTGAGTGTATTAAAGAATTTGTAGTCGTCTTGACTGTGTCTTGGCGTGTTTCCGTGTCCGCCACACGGGAATGTAGACTAGCCATTTCAATCTTAAGATCTACGACTTCTTCACGAACAGTCTTTTTAATTTGTGCCACTAAATTCTCAAAGTCAAGTTTAGTCGGCAGCGAACTTTAGATATGAGAGGGTAGTGGTATCATTACTCACAGATTCAAATCATCGACTGGGCTGTGTGGTCGTCTTAGCGCCATTTTCGATTTTTGCGACGCAGCTTCCAAGTCCGTAGAAGTAAAAAACTGCTTAAATGAGCGCTGTACCTCGCTCACTTTTGGAGTCTTGGAGTCCTCCGAGGTAGATTCTTTAAGTTTGCTGTGTTTGCCCATATTCACTAAGAGGGATTACCACTGATCTGGATCAAGTTGGTCCGGAGACGTTAGATTACACGTCCACCATACTCGGCTGCAAACCACACCCCCCAGCCTCTCATTTTCTATTATCACCATCTCCTTTATATTATCTTTTAAATTCTGCCTCACAAACAGACATACCCCTCCTCATTTTCAATTGCCTCTGACCCTCAGAAACAAAGTATATATTTAGCCATGTTTCAGCAACACCAATCACATCATATTTTCCCTCCAGCACTTCCAGCTCTCCCATTTTACCAGTCAGACTCCTTTTATTTGAAAACATACATTTTATACTGGTACCTGCATGAGAATTTTGTAAGTACAACATGTGGTCCTCTCTGTCCTTAACAGTACCCCCAACCAAATTTCCTCCCCACTTTTTCCCTTACCATGCAGCAGCAGAGCTACAATAAGGTTGAGGGGCATATTTAATGCACCTCACATTTTTCTGGTTGATTTTTTAAGGGTAAAAACTTTATTATGATCTGAAGCTGTTAAAAAATTGAATCCAACAATATTCCAGCTAAAGCCTGTCAAAGTTATGTAAAGGTCAATAGCAGATGATCCCTTTAACAATTGGAACATGTTTTTTTTTTTTGCCTTCATGGTTGTCAAAAGTCTCAGGTTTTTAACTATAGTTTTTGTTCGATAATCCAAATAATTCACATTTTTAGGCTACCAACTCGGAAAAGGTGTATGATACGAGTGTCAAATTGAAAAAGTTGCATGATTTTTATTGATGCACAGTTTTTTTGCAACTTTTTTAGCACCGACTTTTTCAATCAGATTGTTTGATAAATTAGGTAAATTCCTGGATGGGTGTTAAGTCAACTTTGTTTTAATCAAAGAAAATGGGAGAAATATCGAGTCATGGGGGCACATTTACTAAACTCGAGTGAAGGATTAGAATAAAAAATACTTCGAATTTCGAAGTATTTTTTTGGCTACTTCGACCATTGAATTGGCTACTTTGACCTTCGACTACGACTTTGAATCGAATGATTCAAACTAAAAAAACACTCGACTATTCGACCATTCGACAGTCGAAGTACAGTCTCTTCGAAAAAAACTTCGACCACCTATTTCGCCCCCTAAAACCTACCGAGCACCAATGTTAGCCTATGGGGAAGGTACCCATAAGCTTTCCTAGCAATTTCCGATCGAAAGAAAATCTTTCGATCGATGGATTATAAAAATGGATTTAATCGTTGAAACGAATTGCGGTAAATCCTTCGACTTCGATATTCGATGGTCGAATATCAAGGGTTAATAAACCCTCGATATTCGGCCCATAGTAAATGTGCTCCCTAGTATATACAGACAAACATTAAATTTTTCTTCGTTTTTATGGCTGATTTACAGGTGCTAAATTGCACAGGTACTGTTGTAAATTCCAACAAGTCAACAATTAGCTTTGATCAGTCTACTACAAGCTAGAAAATATAAGCATCACATTTGGTATGAAAGTTATTTTTGAGTTTCTCAGTCTAACTAGTTTTCCTGCTGCATTCTCTCCTATGTATTGAGTCCCAGACTGATAGTAGGAAAATGTATTTGAAAATTCTTAGAGAAAATCGTTTATGAAGTTCTCTGGGCTAAAAAAGTTTATTGCAGTAAGAGTCACTGATCTGAAATGCTCAACTGCTTGACAGCAAGAGCACAGCAATAAAACATACACATTACAGTTTGTGTGTCTGTGTATAGCCATGGAAGTTCCCCTTGAAGTAATAATAATAATAATAATAATAATAACATGACTAATATCTTAATAGTCACTTTTTCTCAGACACCAGTATTATTTTTTACATTTGTAGCAAACTATAAATGAATAATATATAAATGTACGATTCATTCTAAACAGTGTGATTGTTTTTTATTCCTATACATAAACCCTGTAAACTTAAAAAAACTTAAGAACCACTTAAAACACAGGGGTTTGTAATTAGAAGAAAAATATGATAGCATATTTGGTGCTCAACAGGAGAGGGCTTGCAATAAAAATAATTCCTAAAGCTTTTAATTTGTTATAAGCCTCGTAAGATGAGGACGTAAGATGGTATTTTTTTTCTAATGATTGAGAAATAATAATAAAAAAAATAATAAAGTAGGTGTAGTTTGAATAAAACATGTTTTTGCAGGATTCTGCATAACTCAGCCCCCTGTCTTTCATGTCTCCATGTTTGATGTGATTCCTCCTGGCACATTTCTCATCTGCACAGCACAGGCATGTGCACTTGTTTTCTCCGTAGGCATAAAGTGACACTCGTAAGGAATGACAGAAGGTCGCAAAAATTAGAATGTAAAACAAGGTTATTTTTCCTATATAAAAATATAAAAAATGTATGAATACAAGCTTCAAGATATAGGCCACACCACAGAAACTGTGAATGAATCTGCCTAGCAAGACAGCGAACTACAGCAGGAGGCCTCAAATAGTAAATATAGTTACTAATGACCAAGGAGACATTAAAGGCTATGAGAATGCAACTCCATTTTTTCATCTCAATCAGCAATAAATGGATCATTATAATATACATATCAGATTATGTATCATTATGGATAACATTTTTAAACATTATTCTACAGACAGTAGAAGTCATAAAAAATATGGAAACTGGAGGTACCATCCAGTAAGCAGTAGGATTATGTACAGTATATTTAAAGAGATCTAAAGTTACAAGATAAACAAAAAAGCATACATTTACAATAACTGTTGGGTACCCAAGGTGTTAAGTCTCATACTGGCTCAGAATTGGAGTCCTGTTACCTATGCAGTGTGGGAGAGAGTTTTCCCCATTTGGCCTAGGAATCTTCTGATTGTAGACATTGTCCATAGGTTATATAATAGGTGGGCAACATGGTACTTCCTCTTTGGACTCAACCTGTTACCAGGGGTGGATGTGCTATGGAGCAGAAAGTCCCAGTATCAAGGCGGTGTTCTTAGGGAACCAATGTAATGACAAGGAATAGGGACACCATGAATAAGTTAAAGATAGTGGATAACAGTTTGTGTCTTAGGGCACTTATAGGAGGTCAGCTGAGAAAGAGCCTTGTGCTCCACCAAGGGGAGTAGTGTGGAACTAGTTTTCCAAGGCAACACTCACGGAAGAGTATGAGTCAAAATTTGACAGGGTCTGAGTCTAGTTTAACTCCATGAGAGGCTTCAACTGGAGCAGATTCCTTACATGGAGGTGTATCTGAGTGGTGAAACTAACACTTCGCCTAGTCCAGCTCCTAACCCAGAGTTACTGTGTACTGTGCAGACTTTGCTATAGCAACCATTCCAACTGTCATTGTACTCATGGAAGTACCACTGCACTGTTCAATAAATCTTCTATTTGGTTAAGAATACAAGAGCCCATTTAAATTATACAGTACCAGAGTACTGTCTAGTAAAGTCCAGTTTCCTAAAACCCTGGTTCCACTAATTCTGGAAGGGTTAGTTGAGAGAATGGGTTGACTGAGAGCAGTTAGAAAAAAGTAAAAGGGCCATAAAAGGGTTTAATATACCTTGTCCCCAGTGGATACATTTTACAGATACTAGGCCCATAGTAAACACTCCAGTGTTGCTTCAAAGCTCCATTCCAAAAGGCTATGTCTAATTGATTCCATAGATCTGACCCAGTTCACATTTGCTATTAGGATTAAGGGGGTCATTTATTTAAGACCATTTTTGTTCTGGTTGGACTTTTAAAGGGGAAAAGCAAAATTTTTTGTACAAAAAGAAAAACTTTTTCGTAGATTTATAAACCCCAATAGTGTTGATGGGATTTAGGGGGTTATTAATTGAGGACCCTTTTTTTTTCTGGTTGGACTTTTACAGGGGAAAAGCGCCATTTTTTCGCAGAAAAGGAAAAAAAAAATTTCCCCGTAGATTTATTAAACTCCAATGGTGTTGAAGTCTGAATAAAAAAGAGCTGTAACTCCTTCAGTGTTAATGTGGAAGTCAATGGCAGATGTCCCGTTGACATTTTGAAAATATCTTGATCTGCTCTGGGTTTCATTTAATAATCCGAGGATTTCATGGTTTTGGGTGTCAAATCCGAAAAAGCCGCTGTTTTTTTACGACAATTCCTATTTTTTCACAATTTTATGAAGTCATAAAGTCAGATAAACAGGGAGGAAAACTCTGTGTGGGTTTGGTCAGAGTGGTTTTCAGAAAATAGTGAGAAAATTTCAGATTTTGGTAAATAACACAGAATGTTTACCTTTCACTAGTAAAGGCCTAGCGACTATGAGACTGGGGCTCATTTATCATGGCTTAAAATTAAATTTTTATCGAGATTAGAGGATTATTTTACTTTTTTAAGTTTTCAATAACTGCTTGTTATTTATTAAGCACTAGTGATGGGTGAATAAATTCATGAGACACAAATTTGTGGCAAATTTCCACATTTCGCCACCAGTGAATAAATTCGCGAACTGCTGCGAAAGTCATTAGGATGGCCTTTGGCTTTAATGCATTTGGACAAAATACGTTGCGCGAATAAAAATTGTCGATCGTGTCAAAATTGTCGTGCGTCAAAATAATTTTGACGCCCATTGACTTTAATGTGTTTCGCGAAGCTTAGAACGTTTGGTGAATGTTTCGGTAAATTCCCCGAATTTTTGGCAACATGAAATGCCACAGATTCGCCAATTACCATTGAGCACAAAAAAGCACAAAAAACTGAAATATAAAAATTCAGTGTCTAAAAACATGGTAGCTGTCCAAGGTAACAGTTATTTTACTATTACTATTATTACTACTATTACTATTATTTCAATTTCTGAGGTTTCTGTATCTCATAAATTTACTAAAAATAGCGAGTAAACCACAATTTCAGTGTAATAGAGTTTTCCACAATTGTATTCATCCATGTTTTTTAAATATTTTTTTAATAAATAAGCAAACATCTGCTGATTAAATTGTGATTTTTTTCAAAGTAGAAAGAAACCTCTCAAATTATACAAATTTGAATTATGATAAATAGTCCTCTTTATGTATATTTAAGCTCTCATTAGCAGGACCTTCTCCTAACTATATCCAATTGTAACTATGAACCAATTTTGGTAAAATGCTTTGTCAGTATATGTAACCATATTGTCTAGTATTTGTATCCCTTTACTCCCTACGTTGTAGGGAAAATATATGCAACTTAATAATAATTTATGTGGTTTCTGTGTAGAATTTATAACCATCTTACAAACATTTTCCACTACTTAACAGGTTGACTACAAATGTACAAAAAGTTAGCGTTTCACTAGATCGATGGAAACAATTTACCTTGTTTCCGCTTATCTTTGAAACGTGTGATGAAATTATGACTCTGTGGTGGTTTAAATAATTGCCATTTTCACAACTATAGATCAAAGTTCTTGGAATTCAGTTTGTTAAACAATATTTGACAGACCATCCTGTCAGCTAACAATATGTCAAAACATATAATGTACTGCAATTATCTCAATAAAGAAGCTCAAATGGATTTGTAATGGATTAATACAAGAGAAGAAATATTTCTTTACCTCTTTGTACAGACAGTTAAATGTAGCACTTATCGCCATTTTCCTAAGAAATATGACATTCCTGGCATAAAGAGATTACATTGTAAAAGCAGGGGCAGAATGAGAGTGAACAATGTATAAAATCATTTACTTCCATTGCTGCAACTGGTGCTTTGCTCCACAATTTTGTTCTTAAAGGTTACCTATTTGATTTATGATCTGTGTATAATAGACACACACGTAATGATGAACTGGCTGCCTGACATTTATTACTTATTCATTAGGTGCACTAGAAATAGAAAATGTAATTTCTAGTAAACTAACAAAAAATGTAATCAACGGGGCAAATTTACTAAGTTCGAGTGAAGGATTAGAATAAAAAAAACTTCGAATTTCAAAGTTTTTTTTTGGCTACTTCGACCATCGAATTGGCTACTTCGACCTTCGACTACGACTTCGAATTGAAAGATTCGAACTAAAAATCCTTCGACTATTCAACCATTCGATAGTCGAAGTACTGTCTCTTTAAAAAAACTTCGACCACCTAAGGTCCCCATAGGCTTTCCAAGCTTTTTTTGATCGAAGGAAAATTGTTTGATCGATGGATTAAAACTTCGATATTCGAAGTCGAAGGATTTTACTTAGACGGTTGAATATTGAGGGTTAATTAACCATCGATATTCAACCAATAGTAAATGTGCCCCTACATCCGTTAACTAAAGTTTGGGACTATATTATTAAATGGTACATGAAGGGGGAGAATTTATCAAGGGTCGAATTTCGAAGTGGAAAATACCTTGAAATTCGACCATCGAATTGAATACTACGAAATTCAAAGTCAAATTCATTGGATTTTTTGCATCGTACGATTGTAGTCCGATCGTAGTACGATCGTACGATCGTACTTCGAAACGTACGATTCGAACGATTTTATTGTATGATCGTATGATTTTCCTTTGAATACAAAACTTAGAAATATGCTCTGGAAGATCCCCATAGGCTAACATAGCACTTCGCCAGGTTTTAGTTGGCGAAGTATTGAAGTCGAAGTTTTTTTAAAGAGACAGTACTTCGATTATCGAATGGTGGAACAGTTGAACGATTTTACTTTGAATCGAAGGTCGAAGTCGAAGTCGTAGTAGCCTATTCGATGGTTGAAGTATCCAAAAATTACTTTGAATTTCGAATTTTTTAACTTCGAAAATTCCCTCGATTTCACTTCTACCCTTGATAAATCTGCCCCTAACAGTAACACGGCCTTTGTAGTTTACCTGTTGGATTGTAGTACTTGTCACATTCAATACGTGGGCCAAGCCTCCTGTCAACTTAAAAACGGTATTAGAGAGCCCATTTTAGACATAAAAAAGGAACTCTGATTCCAATATAGCTAAACATTTTAGCGATTGTAATGGTGGAGATACCACCAAATTGGTGGTTACAGGCATAGATAGAGCACTAGGTAATAAAACGTGGTCGAGACATTATTCCAAAACTACTCCGCTTAGAGACCAAGTGGATTTTCTATTTACAAACTAGAAAGCCACTTGTCTCAATAGTGACTTTGATGTCACGTGTTTCTTCGAATAATTAGTTATATGAGATACTGTATGTACCTGTACTAGTGTCTGTTTGTAGTGATGGGCGAACTTATTTGACAGGTGCGAATTTGTGGTGAAAATTCACTGATTAACGGACGATCGTTGACTTAATTGTGGGTGCCGGCATCAACTTTGACGCTGGCGTCAAAATCGGCATTTCGCAAATTTTTTGCCCGTTTTGCGAATTTTTCGAAGTTTGTGGCGAAACAGAATGGTGCAAATTTGCCCATCACTAGCCGTTCCCTCTCATGTTTATATTACGTACCTAACACATTACTATATGTATGAATATGGCATAAATCAGAAATTGTTAATGTTGACCTAGTTCTTTGGGTAATTTCCCTTTGTAATATTATTGACTGTAATTCATTTATTATTTCATATTTCATGTATAATTTTTGTACTATTATTTTTTTTTTAACCCATTGATTGCAGTACAAAATATTGTTTTTTGTAATTATTTGGAATGTTTTTAGTATCTTTTTAGTATTTTCTTATTTTTTTCATGTTTTTTCTCTTTCATGTTTTCACATATATACTGTACATATTTTTTTCAGCAGTTAATGAATTATTATTTTTCAGCAGTTATTTTTCAGCAGTTATTTTCGTATATTACTATTTTTGTATAAATTCATACGTATTCTTTTTAGTTGCTAACTTGTTTATACATTTATAACTTTTCAGTTTGCTCTGTGTGGATTTATATCACCATTCAACATGGACAATTTTGCATGTAAATTTTTAATTGGCAATTTTTCTTCAGAACTATGATTGGTTAAGGTGCACATGTGTCTGGTCACAGCCCCTATATAGAATGTGTACATAGGGGTGTCCAGTAGCCTATGAGTAAGTGCCTCAATAGGAACGAAACACGTTAGGCCTTTAACTGTACTGTCCTAATAAATGGATTTGAACTTTTAACCTTTTTTGATTTATTGTTTTTGAAAAAATCTCATATTTTTCGTTTTGGTAATGTATACATTCACCCATAGACTGGGGTGAACTGTGAGCATTTTTTACATTTTTACTACATCCATTTACTATTTTTCATTACTTGGTAGTGCCACTAATTGGCTTTCTGCACCCTCTTTTCCATTTATACCGTAAATATTTAAAATCAGGCTGTTTGATAACTTAAGTTAACTTAAAGGAGAACTAAAATGAATTAAGCCCTTTTCTGCTACTGCAAGAAATCTAGCACTGATTTCCTTCCTTGTGGCGGTACAGGAGTGCTGTGTCTCTGTTACAAGACTTCAGGACAGACTGGGCTGTAATAACCCTCCCTGGGAACTTCTCTGATCCACAATTACACACAGGGATATGGTTGAAAGGTTTATTTGTAGAACACTGTAACTTTTAACAACACGCAGACACAATCTCTCTTAAAGGAGAAGGAAAGCTACGGAGGCATTTTATTGTCAATAGATTAGCTGCAATAGTGCAAGCTAGAATGCTATATTTATTCTGTAGAATGTTTTACCATACCTGAGTAAAAAGCTCTAGAAACTCTGTTTGTTTAGGATAGGAGCTGCAGTATTAATGTAGTGTGACATCACTTCCTGCCTGAGTCTCTCCCTGCTCTGGGCTCAGATTACAGTAGAGAAGGGAGGGGGAGGGGGAAGAGGAGCAAACTGAGCATGCTCTTGCCCAGGGCAATGAGGTTTAAGCTGAAGGCAGGAAGTCTGATACAGAAGCCCATGTGTACACAATAGAAGGAAAGAAATGCAGTGTTTCTTTTGACAGGGGACTCAGAGCAGCACTACTTTTGGGGTTTACTGGTATATTTTGATGGACCTTTCTGATAAGGCTTACTTAGTTTTAACCTTTCCTTCTCCTTTAAGTGGGTGCAGTTTATAATCACACAAATGATCAGTAAGTGCTTTCAACAAATAATCTTCCAGTGTATACCCACAAGCTTCAGGGTGAGTATTCCCAACACCCCAGAGTGCAGAGAGAGGTGTATCTCACAGGGGTCCCACACTTCAAGGATCACTCTATCCCTAAGCCTAACCACTTGAATCCCTAAGCTGGTGGCCTTGTTACCGCAGGGTACTAGAGTGACTATAACAGAACTGACTTGCACTTACTTCACCTATTTTGGAACATTCCTTTGCTCCAGGCCCTATGGAGCACCATCAACAAGTATGCCGCTCAAAGAGACTGAGCATATGGGGCAGCAGCACAAATCATGTGCAGTGAATCAACAGAAAAGAAGATGGGGAGCTACTGGGGCATCTTTGGAGACACAGATCTTCCTTGTTAAAGGGCTGTGGTTGCCTTGGGCTGGTACAGAAGCCCAAAACATAATGTACAACATTTCTAGCCAACTTCTTTATGCAAATGGTGTTCATGCATGGATGCTCCTATTCTAGCCTCAGAATGTTACTACAATCAAATGGAGTACAATGGATTTGGGGGATTATCGGCATGTATTCAGAATGATGAGAAAAAAAGTTTTTACAATAGACAGCAATTTTTATTAGAAAACACTATAGTGATACTATAATCCAAATGTAATTTTTTTGTACAGGTATGGGACCAATTAACCGGAAACCCGTTACCCAGAAAGCTCAGAATTACGGAAAGGTCCTCTCCCGTAGACTCCATAAGTAGTTATTTGATTTAAACTTAAAAATGTAGAGGTATGGGGGGTGTTTTTGTGGGTCCTTTTGGCCATGGCTATCCAACCATTAAGTTTAAAAGATTATTTTTTAAATAAACCACATGTCATTAAGTTAAGACGTTTCTTTTTTTTAAAGGCATTCATGTTTTTTTGTTTTTTTTACAGGTCCCTCCAATCCTCCTCGATAAACAGTTCTCAGAATTTACACCAGATATCACTCCAATAATATTGGCTGCTCATACAAACAATTATGAAATCATAAAGTATTTGGTACAAAAGGGTGTTTCCGTGCCTAGGCCTCATGAGGTTCGGTGCAATTGTGTTGAATGTGTCTCAGGCTCTGATGTGGATAGCCTCCGACATTCCCGATCAAGGCTAAATATCTATAGAGCTCTATCAAGTCCCTCTCTTATTGCATTATCCAGTGAAGATCCATTTTTGACAGCATTTCAGCTGAGCTGGGAGCTGCAAGAGTTGAGCAAAGTGGAAAATGAATTTAAATCAGAGTATGAGGAACTGTCAAGCCAATGTAAGCAGTTTGCCAAAGATCTCCTAGTTCAGACAAGGAGTTCCAGAGAATTGGAAATTATTCTTAACTACAGAGATGATGGTGGATTGTTGGATGAATCGATTGGCAATGACCTTGCTCGATTAAAACTAGCAATTAAATACCGCCAGAAAGAGGTAAATGTTGCAATATTTATAATCCTTTATATACGCTCAATAATGTCTACAAAGAAGGTTTCAATATATCGCTTGAATGGGTTTGAAATGTTTTCTTTCTTAACATTGTAATGAGTACTGTCACACTTTGAAAAATCAGTTGTATACTCAGCTCCAATTGGGAATTACACATTTACCCCTCACCCCCAAAAAAAGTGGACAATTTCAGAGGTACAGCCATCTGAACTTCTAGGCCTCATTTATTCAGGATACTTGTGTAAAAGAATGCAAGATGGCACCTGATTTCCTAAGTATACTCAATGTATTAGGCCTGGGTGTCTGTGCTGCCTGATGTTTAGAAAAAAAATGTCAACCCCAGGTTGAGGGTTTGATGTACAAATGATAAAATAGTATACGTGTCACGATCGGCACCCTAAATCCAGAACAAGTGCTAGGCTCCCTGGTCATGGTTTTGCTTTTGCCTGTAGCAGCCGCCTTTGGCCTTGGGAAGAGCCAGATGCCGGCAGGCATTTTCTTTGTATTTTACAGCTTGCCCCTTGTGTTTTAAATGGGGCTTTAATGATTTATATGCATAGCTGATTTAGAAATATATCAGCAGGTAGTATTTACTGGTCACGTATTTGAAAGAAACATATTAGTTGTTTTGGACTACTAGAACTGTAACCATTGTACCTTATAAATTGCTGTAATATAGACTATGGGAGTGCAGTTTTCATGGAGGTTTATTTGTTTACTTAGGGAATTAGTGAACCCAAATATACATATATGGGATGTTATCCCAAATCCCATAAGGTTTGTAGTTCCAAACTATGGAAAGATCCATTATCTAGAAAATCCCAGGTCCCAAGCATTCTGGATAACAGGTCCCATTGCACATAAATGCTAAAAAGCTTGAGCAATCATAAATAGCCCTATCTGTATTTTGTATTGCTCCATAGAACTGAAAGTAAGAGAGACTGATTGGTTGAACTTGACAGACGCATTTCTTGATTCAACCTAATGACTATATAACTGTTTGTTAATACTCTGTTGGTGATGATTCCTGTATAACATCATATTAACTATGCCAGGCATAGATTTGCTTAATAATAAATCACTGGCTGTGCCCTGGGGTATTACGTTTTGGCTGAGCTCCATACGATTCTGTTGTGCTGCATTCATTCACTACATTGAACACATTTGTAATTCTAGTACAATATATATTCATACACATATCAGACACAAGCACTAAGTGAGTGCAGCACATTTACTGCTATAGTGTAGTTTCTTAGTAATATGTAACATATTTTTAAATTTTTTCTACACCAACACTGAAGGTGCCAGGCCAGCTGTGTCACAGTATTATACACTAGCAAGTTCAGCAGCTGAACCTTTTACCCAAAGCCTTCTGTAATCTAGACATCTTCATTTTACAGTTTGCATGAAAATATATATTTGCTTGATTTTTCCAAAAAATCTCATAACAGGGGTTTATGCTCCCAGGTCACATAGTGGTCATGGGTGAAAGGGATTTTGTACCCTGCCCAGTTAATATCGCAAAAGACCCAACAGACAATAAAGGAGGAAATTAAAAGTAAAATATTACCTGTGTAGAATGTATGTATAATGTGTAGATTACATTTACATGTATAAGATGGAAATCTTGGCTGAGGTATTTTCCATAGGCATCAGTGGAACCGAGAAATATAAATATTCTTAAGCGATCCACACTGTGGGTAAGGCAAACCAGCCATTCTACTCACACTGTGGAGACCTGCCTCCAGCTGCACCTGCCCTGGCTCAGAGAGTAAGGTCCCCCAACCACTCTAATATGCTGTTTCTATAGCAGCCCACCCTCTGTGTAGAGACCTTATCCAGCCGCACAAGCCTAGCTCATAATGGCCCAGCTCAGAGTGTTACCACTTTTGCTTAAACTATATATTATGGTCACTGTAGTGACAAATAGCCACAGAAAGAAATAACTAATAAACTTGACTGGGATGGGGGCTATAAGGTTTCTCGCTTGTTGTACACTTACTCAAACCTCTCCCAGGTGATGTCACAATGACAATAGGGAACAGCTTTCCCCATTTCTGCACATTGCACAGCTGTGTAATGTGCAGACTGATGAAAGCTAAGCCTTGAAAAGTTACTATATTCAGGCTTTGCCCTGTTCCCACTGCCCTCTCTGTATACTCCAACTACAGCTCTCTAATGAGTTTCAGTAGCAGCGGCTCAGTGTCACAGCCTTGATTTCTATATAATACAGAGGATGCCTTTCAGGCCCAGGCTGACTTCCATGCTGCTGGAGTCACTACAGTAAGATTTAATGCTGCAAGGAAACAGCATGCGACTATGAAACAGCTGCCCAAATAGTTCTACCCCCAAAGCCAGCAGTATAGTAAGGAGTTAATGTGTATATACTGCAGCTAATAACGTTATATAAAAGAGAGATCGTCGCCTCATGTTCCATGATAACCGCACAGGGGGAACTGTACTGTAATCTCTCTCTCTCTCTCTCTCTCTCTCTCTCTCTCTCTCTCTCTCTCTCTCTCTCTCTCTCTCTCTCTCTCTCTCTCTCTCTCTCTCTCTCTCTCTCTCTCTCTCTATATATATATATATAAATACAGTAGAACTACTCCTGCCCTATGCCTACAGCCTGAATTACAGTGTTCAGACTCTATAGGGTATGAAGACAGGGCAGCTGGAATGTTGCCCAAATAAATATATGGCTAGCCTGTGGGCTCTGCATGGGTTAATCATGTATATATAGATGACATCTGTGACTCAATAAAGCCCAGTCACAGGTCAGACTCTGAAGACAGGCTGCTAAATCAAGTAACTATATCTATAGAATTACAGCTCTCTTAAAGTATATTCTAATGAGTTGCAGAAGCAGCATCTTAGTGTCACAGGCTGGATTTCTATATAATACAGAGGAAGCCCATTTGCACTGTAATCCAGCAAACAACTAGCAAGAGACTAACAAGCAGCTGCCCAAATAGTTCGATCCTCAAAGCCAGAAGTATAGTGAGGAGTTAGTGTGTATATACTGCAGCTAATAACATTATACAAAAGAGACAGCTCTACCTCATGTTTCTACCTGCTCAGAAGATAAGGAAGTGAACCAGGCTTGCCAGTAGGGATGAGCATCGCGTCTCACATCAAAAAAAAATCAATGCGGCTCAAACGTTTTTTGACGCCCATGGACTTTAATGGGTGTTGGCGACATTTCCCCAGCAGCAAATTTTTGAAGAAACGGGTCAAATTTGCCCATCCCTACTTGCCAGGTCTAATTTTCAAAACTAATTCAAAACTAGCTAAGAGAAACTTCAACAGTAGCCCAAAAATAGCACAATATGTGCAGTGAAAAAAATCTAAAAAATAAATAAATGTATGTGAAAATACACCTTTTTAAAATTTTCACTGTTTCACAAATTTTCCCACGAAGCAAAATGTGACAGATTTGCCTGTCATCAGGGGCATAACTACACAGGGGGACCCAGGAGGTATAGGAGCCCCATAAGGCCCTAATATACATACACAATTTCAATAAATATTGGTAAAAACAAGTCAACCTCTAGACAAATTGGTGGCCAGCAGATTTTTACCCCAAAATTGTCTGAAATTGAGGAAAGTCACAGAAAACGAAAGTATGTTTAAGAGTGATGAGAGACAGGTCACAGAGCCCAAAATCTGGTAACTTCCGACTTCTACACAAGTCAGTCCCATTGCATGCTGGGTATTGTAGTCTTACTTTAAACTTGGCAGTTGGCAAATTGTTAAACAAAAACTACATTACCCAACATGCATCGGGAGACGCAGGCTTGGCACATTAGGTTTCCAAATTACAAACCAGCCAAAGGCCCAAAAATTAGCCCAAATCCGTACCTTGGCTAGTTTGTCCTTTTTTAAAACCCACCTGGTCTTTAAATTAGTAGCCCGATTTGGCTGGAAACCTTCCAACCTGGCAACCCTGTTTCTTCCCCTAACATCACATCCCTCTATTTCTCTGCCCCCAGCCTGGCTTTTCCCTGAATTAACTCATTCCTTCTCACTACATCTGATTCTGCCAATCTTTAAATATACTGTAAACCAGTGTAATCTGGCTGCTGGTCATTCGGATCCCTTGTTATGCAGCCCCTGCGCTTATAGCTCCAAGACTTTCCTATATTCAATACACACTGCCAGTAATAGACAATAATAAAGGTTTCTATTTACTCTTCTTTCATTTAATCAGTCTGGATATTTATTTAAAGTGCAAAGCCATTAGCAGAATGATCCTCAAGCTGAATACATTATTAGTTTTATATATCAAAATCTGAAAAGTTTGCTGAAAACTACTTCGACCAAATTCGCAAAGACTTTTCCCTCCCATTTATCAATACATTTTCCAAAAATTTCTTGTGCTGGACTTTTTCTGATTTGACGCTGAAAACTGCATCTTTTTCCACGAAAAGGATTATTGAGCAAAACCCAGCACAGATCAGGATATCAATGGGACATCTGCCATTGACATTCTACATGAACTCGGCAGGAGTTGGAGTACTTTTTTATTCAGACTTTTAACACCGTCGGAGTTTCATAATTAACGAAAAATTCAAGGCTTTTTTCTATGAAATAATAGTGGTTTTCCCCTTTAAAAGTTTGACCAGAAAAAAATCAGGCTTTGATAAATAGCCCCCTATATGTTTTATAGAAGAATATCACATAATTGTGGGAGTGTTCAACTTTCTCTGTACTAGATTTCATTTAAATAACGGTCATAATTAAGATATGATTCCTATTACAATAATTCATCAAATTAATTGTGTCTTGCTAAGAAATATAACATTAATAAACTAAAACCACTTGTCTAAGGTAGTCGTCTTAAATTTTTATTGTTTTATTTAACCCTTTTACTGGCACACTCTTACTGGCACACACCTGTGGCAATCTGGCAGTCCCGACCTCTTTACTTATGAAAAATACTGGGAAACTGGGATTTCAGAGCTCAGTGCCTCCGCCTAGTGGGCACTAAGGGATACTCCCCAGTGGGGGCAAAAAAAACACCAAGCTTTCAGCAAACAAATACAATTTTTATATAGCAATAAAACAATGCAACAGCATCACATACAAATATCAATCAGGGACTGGGGACAAGTCCTTTAAATGTCACACTTTACTCACAACATCACATCTATTGAAAAAAATAAACAAATATGAATAAATTACCAAATTGTTTATTGGGAAGGTTAGCAGACATAAGGGGCAGATTTATCAAAGGTCAAGGTGAATTTTTGAATGAAAAAAATCTGAATTTCGAGCTATTTTTTGTGTACTAGGGAATAGTCCAAATTCCTGCTGTTTTAGCCTATGAGGGACCTCCTAGAACCTATTTGGAGTCAATTGGTGGACTTTGAAAAAGTTTTGGGAAAAACTTTGAATATGCCCCTAATTATGCTTAGACTTTACGATGGCAAATATGAGTTTATGTCCTTGTTATTATTTGTCTTAGGTCAAATACAGAAATCGTGGATCAGCACATACTAATTATTAGGTGTAATTGACAGGATTAGGAACATTTTTTCACCTTTGTTTGTTGAAAACCACATTTTAATATGTGGCAAAAAATTTTACCATGCATTTTGTTTCATCAAAAAAAATTGTGTTTTTTTTTTGTATACAAAAAAAAGCAGGGGAAAAAGCCAATTGACTCCTGTACATTTGGCACAAGAAAAATTGCCAATTGATGCCAATGCCTATGGCAATATTTTGCCATTTTCCTAATTTTTCATTGAAGCAAAACAAAGCAGTTTCACTCATCACTGGTCATTCATATTTCCAGCATTACATTTCTATCAATTTCATCTAAAGCCAACAAAAAAATATATTTAATGAGAACCCTGAAAATCTTGCAACCCCTCAATAAATACCATAAATATTTTACAACTTAACTTGATTCCATTGGCTTCTGTATGATACAATACTTTATATTTATAAATATGATAATATTAGGACAACTAGGATTTCTAAGTTTAATTTCTTGTGTTTTTGAGCATCGCATTATTGCAGTTCAAGTGATTGCATACTTTCGATTTAATGTGATTTAATATAGAGTTCTTAACTTCCTTTATGTTAAAAGCCAAATCTTCTGTAGCAATAGAAAATAGAAGACCCCTGTCTTATGCAGAATGAGCTATAAAACAATTTTCAGCTAAATCCAAAGTGGCAGTTTTAAAGAGGATTTGCAAAACTATTTGTCCTGCATTGCTTAATCTATCACAGAGTTATATACAGCCAATTGGTTTCTAGATAAAATAAATAATACTTTACCTTTTATTTTTTAAACTGATTTATGAAACATTTATCAAGAATATTTAGCTGTTAAAGGATTAGCATTGTGTCCAAACTAAATAATTACATGACATTTATCCTTTTAAAT
Source organism: Xenopus laevis (assembly GCF_017654675.1). Classification (NCBI taxonomy): domain Eukaryota; kingdom Metazoa; phylum Chordata; class Amphibia; order Anura; family Pipidae; genus Xenopus; species Xenopus laevis. The sequence continues at coordinate 143,208,448 of NC_054374.1, forward strand.
TACCTGTTGTCATTTTTTATTATTAGTTATTATTATTTTTTATTATTAGTTTAAAAAATCAATTTTATTTAAAACGGCATTTGCTGTCTGTGGGAGATGCTTTGTTCTAAAGCTATTCAGTTTCAATCATCCATATCCCCGTTGAAAACAGAACTGATGATGCTGTTCGGAAACAATTGCCCATTGGCCTTTTCAATTATTGTGGAATCAAATGGCACATAATTCAATAGGGGCGTGTGATAGAAGATGAAAACTAAATAAATATTTCACACCTCCAAACATTTTAGTTTTATAAAGTTAGATCACACTCAATCCACCCAACAATACTCTGGTGAGTATTCTGGTTTTTAGTCAATAAGCAAAAAGTCAACCTTTTTTAAATTTTGAATTTATTTGAAGTAAAAAAAAGCCTCTAAAATTGTATAAACTACTTGAATTTTGATAGTGTCTCTAAGGTTACAGGACGGACTAATAAAAAGATTATCCCTCATATAAAATAAACGGTACTAAGTTTGCTCAGAAGTAGTGATGGGCAGATTTGTCCCGTTTCGCTTTGCCATGTATTTTGCCAAATTTGCGAAACGGGCAGAAATGTTTCAAAATGTTGATTTTGATGCTTGGCCCTAACCTGCAACACCTTAATCCACACCTGACCCTAATTCACAAAATGTTGCCACGCACAACTCTTACCCTAGTCTGTATGCTACTTCACTACACACCTTTATTTCCAAGACAGGGAATCTTTGGGAGCAGTGGAGGAATGTACTTCCGTCATTCTGACCTGCACCCAACCATAAACCGCAATGGTGGACCAAATTTAAACCTGAACCCACCCAAACAGTGGTAAATTTGCAGGGCTATTGTGGGTTTCGGGTCAACCTGCACATCACTAGCACCTAGCTCTTTATGGGCAACTAGGGAAGTCTGCACTATAATATAAATCAAACACAATGTGTAGAGTGTAGTGTGTCCATTGTCATGCACAAAAGAGCCTTGTACTAAATGATCAGTAAGTACAGTGCTTTCCAGTGCCTTGTTTCCCCTGTATTCAACAGTCAAATGTGTGTTCTGAATAACATACAAACTGAATAACATACAAACATACACCCCTCCTGTATTCAACACTGCTGCACTCTTGCACCCCTTCATAAAGAATGGGGTTTCTTTTTGCTTCGTTCTAGGACTTTGCACCTTTTCGTAAATCAAGCCTTTGTTTTATAAATTAACCATGGTTTGTGTGGCCATCAAAATTTGTCTAGGGCTGGGCCACACAGGCAACTAAGTTTTCACAGGTGATGTATGGAAATGTGCTGTTTGTTAGATGAATATTGCAAATAATCCTCTTTGAGAAATTCTTCAAGGAGGTATTTTGAGAATTAGGGCAAATAAATTGGTGTATGCTTCCTTTCCTTAAGCAATATATTAAAGGAGAACTAAACCCCCTTGCTAATAAAAACCCCTACCTCTACCTTCCATAGTCCCCCCTCCCTGCTCCCCACTGCACGGGTTTTAACAGCAGTAAATGCCCCTAAGCTTGTAATTACCCCTTGTTGCAGAGTCAATGCAGCAGAGCTCACCGGGGCCATCTTCAGCGCTTTGGTAATCTTCGGTAACTAAACTCTGTATCCGCGCATGCGCAGTTGGAGCAATCTTGCGCTTCGTGATAACTGCGCATGTGCTGAAAGTGGTGAAAATTTCCGAAGCGCCGGTAGAAGACACGAAGATTACAAAAGCCCTGGAAGATTGCACATGTGAGCTCTGCTGCACTTACTCTGCAACAAGGGGTAATTACAGGCTATGGGGCATTTACCGCTGTTTGCACCTGTGGAGAGGTGACTATGGAGGGTAGGGGGTTTAGTTCTCCTTTAAAACTAGCTGTCTTTCATAATAACCGACTCTGACTATTTTTACTTGTTTATATGCATTCATGGATTTATTTCCATGGGATTAAGTTTACATTAAACTGTAACCTCCACACTAGCCCCCATGTGCTTTATATTCATGGCACATAGACATAGGGTATGATTTCTGTTGTAATTGGCAGAATTTGAACTGGCAGAACAGTAGCAACCCCAAACACAGTGTGCCAGAAGCCTAGTGGGTATCAATGAGAGCTTTTTCAACAACTAAAACAATTGAGCTAAGTACTGAAATAATGGGTATTAAAAACAAACCCTTTCTACTGCTGCGTTACGTACACTTTAGTGCAAACAAGTTATGTTTAGAATTCTTTATATGTATATTGTAAGCTACCCATAAACTCTGTCATCTGCACATTTTAGCAAGGTCTTTGCCAATACCTCCTTATCTTAACTAGAATTACACAACTAAGCTGGAGGCTGCTGCAGCTTTTCTTCTTACTGTTTATTTAAGATCTTTATCTGTGTAAGTTTATTGAAAACAAATTCTTCAAATTCATATCTTTACAATGAACGCAATGTACAAATATGGTCATGTAAAATAAAGGCAAACTGAAATAGCTAAGTAACAATCTAAAAAAAGAAGAAAGCATGCTTATCTCAATACCACATATCTTACTATGGCTGTGATCATTTATTCTTTTTCATTCCTTCTGATAATTGTTTTCCACCTGAGCATGGCTGTAATAGGCCTAAAGTATAATAGAGATTGACTTCAAGAAATAAGTCCTTAGAAATCAACTATTTATTAGGTTTTGACACTTCAATGTATGAACTGCAATCAAATAATATATTTTATTAGCATAAGGTAAATGGCACATGACGCATCCGTGAGTATTTTTTCTAAAAACAAAAATGTCCCCCTCCCCATTCACATGGAAATGCAAGAACAGGTAACGTATATACTCGAGTATAAGCCGTGTTTTTCAGCATCCAAAATGTGCTGAAAAAGTCTACCTCTGCTTATACTCGAGTCAGTGGGCAGTAGCTGAGCTGAGTTGCAGTCACTTTTAATCATTCCTATACCAACAGTTCGCTTGGGGAGAGAGTGCAATATCACACAGCGCCCTCTGTTGGTTATATGACGAATAACAGTGACTGTAATATCACACAGCGCCATCTGTTGGTTATATGAAAGAATAACAGTGACTGCAATATCACACAGCGCCCTCTGTTGGTTATATGAAAGAATAACAGTGACTGCAATATCACACAGTACCATCTGTTGGTTATATGAAAGAATAACAGTGACTGCAATATCACACAGCGCCCTCTGTTGATTATATGAAGGATTAACAGTGATGGCAAAATCACACAGCACCCTCTGTTGATTATACGAAAGATTAACAGTGATGGCAATATCACACAGCACCCTCTGCACATGGTAGTGGGACAGTGGGACAATGCACACAGTAAATGCAATTCTCTGTCACCATCAACTTTGCAAAGAAGTCCGGTTGATTGCTGGGGGGGTCGCTTTGGCAGAATGTGCGCTGCTGAGAGACAGGGCTGTATTTGTGTCTAGGCTTATACTCAAGTCAATAAGTTTTCCCAGTTTTTGTAGGTAAAATTAGGTACCTCGGCTTATACTCGGGTCGGCTTATACTCGAGTATATATGGTATGGGACCTGTTATCCAGAATGCTCAGCACCTGGGATTTTCCGAATAAGGCATATTTCCATCATTTGGATGTCTATACATTAATTCTATTAACAAAAATCACTTAAATGTGAAATAAACCCAAAAGGATTGGTCTGCATCAATTAAGGATTTATTATACATCTTAGATCAAGTACAAAGCCCTGTTTTATTGCTACAGAGAAAAAAAAGGACATTTCTTTTAAAATTTAGAATTATTTGATTAAAATGGGGTCCAAGTAACATATCTAGGAGATATTATGCATTTTGTATCAATAAAGCTTATTGAGGAAGAATCATGTACTCATTGACATTTATCATTAGCACAAGAATATATTATTTTAATACCATAAGAAACTAATAAAGATCACACATGGTGTTATTGGTTACTGCAGCAGCTTCTAGATTTTCTATATGTTTACAGAAGGTTTAACTGTAATGTAGGGGTAAGGGACTTGTTATACAGAAAGTACAGGACCTTGGGATCTTTGGATAAGGGATTGTTCTGTAATCTGAATTCCCATACTTTGTCGACTAAAAAAAACGTTTAAATTAAAATGCATACAATAGGATCGTTTTGACACCAATAAGGATTAATTCTATCTTAGTTGAGATCAAGTACAAGGTATTATTATTATTATAGTGAAAAAGGACATCATTTTTACAAATTAGATTTATTTGATTAAAATTTAGTCTTTTCAAAGCCATTCAAAGCTGAAAAAGGAGAACATGCACAGGATACACAGAAGATAGCAAATAAACTATGAATTATACAATGGGATTCTTCAGAACTCTGTTATCTACTTGGTATCCTGTGCTTGAATGGCTGCCCCCATGGTTAAACAGAAGCTTGTTTATATAAACTATAGTAGTGTTTTACAAGTGCAGGGCAACATTACATTATATTTTAATGTTAATTTAATTAACAGTTTATATTTTTGGTGTTACTGTTGCTTTAATATACTGTAACCTCTTTGGGTCAGAAACTTCATGTCAACTGTATTTATTATAGTCTAAATTATTGTAACTGCACCCCTGTTTGTGTTTAAGCCTTGTAAAGCACTATGAATATCTGTGATATTAATATAAATCACCAATTAATATGAATAGTGATGGGCAAATTTATTAGCCATGCACGAAATCCCGCGATTTGCCGCCGGCGAATAAATTTGCAAAACCGCAGCGATGTGTGCCGGCATCCAAAAAATGGATGCCGGTGTCAAAAACGAGATATCGGTTCAAGGGAAATTCACGATTTTTTCAGCGAATCGAAACACCCCAAATTTACCCATCACTAAATATGAATGACATTACTAAGCACTATTAATAAGGATACATTTACAAGGATATATATTACAGTTTATTCATGGTTCTTGTGTAATATAATTATTTTGTTTCAAAATTCAGCAAATTCTTTTTTCTCTATATTTGATTTCACAGTTTGTTGCTCAGCCCAATTGTCAACAGCTGCTTGCCTCTCGATGGTATGATGAGTTTCCAGGATGGAGAAGAAGACACTGGGTAGTGAAGATGGTGACCTGTGTTATAATAGGACTTCTCTTCCCCATTTTCTCTTGTTGCTACTTAATAGCTCCTAAAAGCACCTTCGGACTCTTCATCAGAAAGCCCTTCATCAAGTTCATCTGTCACACTGCCTCATACTTGACTTTTCTGTTCCTTCTACTACTTGCATCGCAAAATATCAACAAGATGGAGCTGCAGGGACCGGCACCAACCATTGTTGAGTGGATGATATTACCGTGGGTTTTGGGTAAATGCATTATTAAAGAAAATACAGAGTAAAATGTATTAACACAATTTCCCTCTAGGTATAACCACTTTCCACCTTTCCACTAGGCAGGAAATGGGCAAGGGCAAGTTAAGAACAGGTCCTCTAATACCTAAAATGCGATTTTACAGTATATATATATGTGTGTGTGTGTCTGTGTAAGAAGCAATGAGTACATAAATTGCTGAAAATCTGCTCTAGAATTTTGTCTTTTGTTTTGTCTGAAAAAAAATAGAAAAACAGCAATTGCATCATAAAAATAAGTATGCCGCTAAAATGGTAACAACCACATCCCTTACTATATTAAAAATAATTCCCAACAAAATTTACACAACTTCAATGCATGATTTCAATTATCTCATAAAAATATTGCACACATATTCACAATCACAGAAAAGAATGTAAAAAAAGCATGTGCAATTTTGGCCAAAATGTCTCTGCATTTGCAGAGAGAGAAACTGTCCCGTTTCTGCAGGAAAAAAATGTTAAACACAGGAAAAAACATATTTATTGGAATCAATGGGCATTTTTTCAACAAATTTTTTAATGTGTCGAAAGCATTGGAGTCAGTGGACAGCTTTTCTCCACATTTTTTCTTGTGATAAATGCATTGGAGTCAATAGACAATTTTTCCCGGGAACAAAAAAAAATGCATACATACAAATCGAAATAATGCTTTTGTAATTTTTTCTGTTGTGTATTTGTTTACTGGCACAAAACCTGCAATTTCTTCTGGTGAAACTAAATGTATGGAAAAATTCTAAAACTGACATCAGTTTTTTTTTCCTTGTGTTTATTCATGAAAAAAATCAATTTTTTTCCCTAGCAAAGCAAAATTCATGGTGAAAATCTAGCAAGGATATGCAAATGTTCGACAGTCACGAAAACAAGAGTTTTTCAGCTGAATGCATGCTTACAAAATGTGCATTCAGTCATGTGGCTAGTGCAGGCCTGTCAGGCTAAGCCACCATTTTGCTGATTATCCAAACTCTTGCATATTTGTAAAAACTGTGACCTGCAATCCTAAAGTTCTTGATTTAAGCCTATTTTATCATGCTTCTCAATAGTAATTGCCCCTTTCCATTTAATATAATCTACTTTATTTCTAGTTTATTTGCTAGTTTTAATAGAAATATTCAAAATGCCAGTTGATTCTTCTCTACAAGAGATCAGCATGATAAGCCTTTTTGATGTTACCTGCTGTGTTTTTGTTTTGCTAAGCGTGGCGGCCTTGGTTTAAAGCTGATAGTTTAAAGATTAAGCTTAAAGGAACAGTTCAGTGTAAAAATAAAAACGACGTAAATAGATAGGCTGTGCAAAATAAAAAATGTTTCTAATATAGTTAGTTAGCCAAAAATGTAATGTATAAAGGCTGGAGTAACTGGATGTCTAACATAATAGCCAGAACACTACTTTTTGCTTTGCAGCTCTCTTGGTTTCCACTGATGGGTTACCATGCAGTAACCAGTGACTTGGGGGGGGGGGGGTATGGGTTATAACTGTTGCTTTTTAATCTGAGCTGAATGCTGAGGATCAATTGTAAACTTACTGAACAGTTATGTCCCATGTGGCCCCCCTTCAAGTCAATGACTAACTCAGAGTTAGAGAGCTGAAAAGCAGGAAGTAGTGTTCTGGCTATTATGTTACACATCCAGTCACTCCAGCCTTTATACATTACGGGGCCGATTCACCAAGGGTCGAATATTGAGGGTTAATTAAACCTCAATATTCGACTGGGAATTAAAATCCTTCGAAAAATCCTTCGACTGGGAATTAAAATCCTTCGAAAAATCCTTCGGCTTCGAATCAAAGGATTGTAGCGCAAATAGTTTGATCATTCGATTCGAAGGATTTAAATCCAACGATCGAAGGAATATCCTTTGATCAAAAAAACTTAGGAAAGCCTTTGGGGACCTTCCCCATAGGCTAACATTGAGTTCGGTAGCTTTTAGATGGCGAAATAGGGAGTCAAAGTTTTTTCTTAAAGAAACAGTACTTCGACTATCGAATGGTCGAATAGTCGAACGATTTTTAGTTCAAATCCTTCGATTCGAAGTCGTAGTCGAAGGTAGAAGTAGCCCATTCGATGGTCGAAGTAGCCCAAAAAACACTTCGAAATTCGAAGTTTTTTTACTTCGAATCCTTCACTCGAAGTTAGTGAATCAGCCCCTACATGTTTTCCTAACTAATTGTATTAGATTGTTGACTTCTGCAATGTCAATTTTAACCTTCACAATTTTTTTTCTATAAAGTGCTCCTGTGTACTGAAAGTTTCTAAGGCTGTTTTTATAACACTGAGGTGAAATAAGCCATTATCTTTGAGTGGCAGAATTACCTAAGATGCAGACGTATGCATCCCCAATGCTTTAAATAATATTGTGTCTTTGTGTTCTGAACTTATATTTGTTTACTGCACCTTTCCATTTGTCATAGAAAGTCAGGTTCAAGCTACAGTATGCAATGCAATGTCAACTATAAGGAACAAAAATACTACAATGTAAATACACAGCATTACAATTGTGCCTGAACACTATTGTGTATCTTTTGCCTAAAAATATGTTTTGGCCTCTTTTCACCCTATTAAAATCAATTAAAAATAGCAGCAAGCAGTGCACTTTAGGAGGATGCCTTTAAGAGTGGCTTGGATGAATTCTTGGACAGACATAATATCAAAGGCTATTGTGATACTTAACTCTATAGTTAGTATAGATATTTGTATATATAATTTATATGAAACTATGGAGGGATGTGTGTAGTGATGGGCGAATTTATTCGCCAGGCGCGAATTTGCAGCGAATTAGCGCGATTCGCCGCCAGCGAATAAATTCGCGAAACGCCCGCGAAAATTCACGTCAAAAACGGGCGCCGGCGCCAAAAACGGGCGCCAGCATCGAAAAAACGGGCGCCGGCGTCAAAAACGGGCGCCGGCGTCAAAAACGAGACGTCGGCGCGAAATTTGCTAACCACACGAGGCGATGCGCTTTTCAACAGTCGCCTGAAAATGCCTCGCCAGGCTTTTTCAGGCGACTGTTGAAAAGCGCATCGCCTCGTGTGGTTAGCACAGGCGTTTTTACATAGGCGCACATACAAAACTGTCGCCTGCGCCGGTCGCGGCGCAGGGCTATCTCCCCGTGTGGACTAGCCCAAAGGACTTAGTCCAATAATTAAAATGTTAAAACATATGTAAAATTCATTAAAATCAACAAATTTAATTGTAATACAGGAGGGATGTGTTTTTAGGCTACAGAAATGGTTTTCTGTGCCTGCCTTACATTCTGGTAAAAAACACTCAGAAAAGGTTTATTTAGTCAACATTTCAGTCACTCTGGATAACTTTCCTTCTAGTTTTTGTTGAGGAAGCTCCCCCGAGGAACGTAAGAGTAAACTAAAAAAAATTGTGTTTTTTATATTCATTTATAATGTTGACTGAGTGCTCCATTTAATAATAATTAAAATAATTAAAATAATTTAATGAGATAAATAGATAAAGACAGAGAAACAGAACGATAAAGTATAGTAAAATGCATGTTTTCATCAGTGGCAAATATTTTTCAAATCTGCAGTAGAATTTCACCCTGTGTTTTGATTCGCCAGAGGAAAAAAGAGGGGGTTTTACCAAAAAAAAAATACCACAGGAAAATCCCAATGGAATTAGTATTTCTCCATGTATTTAATTTTGCTTAAAAATTGTTTATTTGTGCTGGGAAAAAATGCATAAAAATACCATCAATGCTGTTTCAAAAATGTCACAATTTTCCATATTCTTTCCACTGATTAGCAAAATCTTTTTGGTGAAGCAAAATGGGTCAGTTTTGCTCATCAATACTCAATATTTTTAATTGTGGAAAATAATTGCAAAAGAAAGTCTCATTATTCTATTTATTCTCAGTGAGTCAGATATGATACCCATGTTCTGGTGATACCAGGAAATACATTTTTAATTAAAAATAAAGTTGAAAATAATTATTTTAATAACAGCCCTTTGAATGCTGTAATAGCACAACGGGTTTTATTTGCCAATTATTTAGAAAATAAATGTGTTTACATTTTTCATTCTTCATGGAAAATTATCTCAGATTTCAATATATTTTCATCATAAAATCCAATTAAGAAAATCTGACTATGCAATAGAAATAATTGCCACAGTATCTGAATATTTACTTATAGCTCTATTGAGATAAAAGGCAATAGTTAATAAATTTCCCCAACAGCTGTAGTGAAATGCATTAGATTGCTAAATGAAAGTTGAACCTGGATCTTTTCCAGCTTTGCTAGAATCATATTCCTTTAAGAACATCAGAGTTATCACATCAGAACTCAGAATTTGTTTACTTTTCTTGACTTTTCATGATTTTTGTGCAAATAAATATTTGATACAAAACTATGAAAGTCAAAATGAATTTGTTCAGATCTTTAAGATTAGATAAACTCACGGAAACACCAGACAAAAAAGACCACCCCCATGACATGAAATTATAGTTTAAAAAGATTAAACATCAGTGTTTCACTGTTTTTTCCACTGCTGCTGTATAACATGAAAATGAAAAATCTTTTTGTAGGGGTACATTTTAAACCCTAAAAGAAATACATAAATATCTGAAGATACAAGAGAAAGCAAAAACGACCCTGGAACCTGCTATGTCTATAGTCACTATATGGGATGAGCATATTTTTTTTGCTGATAGATTTGAGTGCAAAATTTGTGTTTACACAAATGGAGAAGTTTGCTTTTATAGTGGTGGATACTTTTTACAAATGTGTGCTAGAATTTCACCATGCATTAAAAGTTTCAATAATCACATGGAAAAATGTGAAAAATGACAATTTGCCGAGAGAGAAAAACATCCATTTATTTTAGTATATTTTGACAAAAACAAAAATGGGTCTGACCCTGTACCTGTCGTATGCAAAAGTGGGAAGCTCCCAATATTTATTCAAAGTATAATAACATTCACATGTGGGTCAAACTTTTCAGTACCTGTTCTGCCCTTCTTCAAGTGAACAATGCTTTGGAGTCAATGGTTGTTTTTCAAAAAATTAATAAAGACAAACCAATGAATACATACAGTACTTTGTGGCAAAACTAGCGTGAAGATGGTAGTGGGTGTTCGTTCTAAATCAGTTGAAAATTCCAACGAGTTACTAAACTAAGATGTCTTTTAATCATAAACAGGCTTCATATGGGGAGAAATTAAACAGATGTGGGATGGTGGATTCCAGGATTATATCCATGACTGGTGGAACTTGATGGATTTTGTAATGAATTCCTTGTATTTGGCAACAATTTCATTGAAAATTGTTGCATACGTCAAGGTAGAGTAATGTTTTAAAATTTCAAGATTGAATTGTTGACTACATTTCTTAGGATATTATCAGTTTTTAAAATTTAACTTCACACCCCTTCGGTTCTTAGTGAATCTTACATATTGCGTGAGAGTATGTGAAATTCGGGAAATTTTGCAAACTCGGGGCAAATATTTTACAGCATTTTTTGATCTCCTGCTTGGCTTAGGCTTTACAAACAGATACAACAGTGATCCTAATTGCATCTACAGCTTGCACTCCCTGTGCATATATTCTAAACTTTTTCTACAGTATTCTGTTTGTGTTTCTTTGGGTTTCTCAAGTAGCCAGAAGTTTCCTTTTAAGGAAACTTTGGGCTACTACCGAAACTAAAGAGACTGAAGTTTGCCAACTGGTGATTTACATTATTGCTGGTGGAAAGGAAACTGGAGACATTTTGTTGTCCATAGCAGTGCCGATTTATTTCAGGCAACAAGATGTTATGTTTTTCCCCAAACTTAACAAGATACATGTTGACAAGCATGACCAAGTATGAAGTCATTATGTTTTTATATACAGGTATGGGATCCTTTATCCATAAACCCGTTATCCAGAAAGTTCCAAATTATGGAAAGGCTGTCTGCCATAGACTCAATTATAATTAAATAATCCAATTTTTAAAAATGATTTCCTTTTTCTCTGTAATAATAAAACAGTAGCTTGTACTTGATCCCAACTAAGATATAATTAATCCTTATTGGAAGCAAAATCAGCCTATTGGGTTTATTTAATGTTTACATGATTTTCTAGTAGACTTAGGGTCAGGCCACACGAGCACGAGCCTCATGAGGAAACTTCGGGACGACTTTGGTAAACGAAGCGCCGTGTGTGCATTCCCCCAGGCGATTTTCATTTTAGCCGGCGGAGGGCAGGGGAAAGGCAATTCAGGGAGATTGTTGCCCTGAAGAAGAGATTTGTTGCAGGGGCGACTAATCTCCCTGAATCTGCTCGTGTGGCTAGACCCTTAAGGTGTGAAGATCCAAATTACGGAAAGATCCATTATCCAGAAAATCCCAGGTCCCGCGCATTCTGGATAATAGGTCCCATACCTGTATAAGCAGCTTTACAACAAGGTGCCCATTTATGACGTTCTTTCATATTTTGCTGTAGAGTGACCTTTTACGACAACAATTTATGCTCTGGGATACTTCATTAAATTGACTGCATTGAGCAAAATGTCAATCAAATTAATTAAACAGTATAAAAATAGGATTTCATTTCTCTAATTTCCATTTCAACATTGGCAGCTATTGCATTTTTCATAAATTGTGTCTGAAAAAAGGGCAAAAAAAATTTTAATTCAAAATTAATTTAGTTTTACTTACAGTTTATTTGGGTGTTCTCGTTATTTCTATTCCTTAAAGAACAAGAACACAATGTATGCACTCAGACTCAAAACATACAAATGTTTTCTTTTCTGCAGTTTCAAGGACAGCGCAATCGAAAAGAATGGGAACAGTGGCACCCAACACTGGTGGCAGAAGCCTTCTTTGCTATTGCCAACATCTTTAGCTCCTTGCGACTGATCTCACTGTTTACAGCAAATTCTCACCTGGGCCCTCTACAAATCTCTTTAGGGAGAATGCTCCTGGATATTTTAAAGTTTCTCTTTATATATTGCCTTGTATTGCTGGCATTTGCAAATGGATTGAACCAATTATATTTCTACTATGAAGCAGATGGTAAAAGCCAAGACTGCAAAGGAATCAGATGTAAAGATCAGAATAATGCCTTCTCAACGTAAGTTTTTAATTATTTCTAAAAAACGTTTCATTCCTGGGGTATATGTAGCAATGGTGATGGGCAACCAGGGACTTTGTTTGTATAATGTATAATGGAAAGTTGCTTAAAATTATGCAAAAACACTATTCAGGGAGATGACCCTTTTACAGAGAGGCCCTCTAAGTAATTCGCTAGCCGTGGATAGCCTTCCTTTCATCGAACATGTTGCAAGGAAATGTAGTTACATAGTACATAGTTACATAGTTAAATTGGGTTGAAAAAAGACAAAGTCCATCAAGTTCAACCCATCCAAATAAAAACCCAGCATCCACACACACACCCCTCCCTACTTTTAATTAAATTCTATATACCCATACCTATACTAACTATAGAGCTTAGTATCACAATAGCCTTTGATATTATGTCTGTCCAAGAAATCATCCAAGCCATTCTTATAGTCATTAACTGAATCAGCATCACAACATCACCCGGCAGTGCATTCCACAACCTCACTGTCCTGACTGTGAAGAACCCCCTACGTTGCTTCAAATGAAAGTAAAATGTAGTTTAACTATTGACAAATGTCATGTAGCCATGAGGCCAGTTTACAAAAGGGCAAAGGTAAGGGATGGTTGACAGTTATAGGGGCACAGTTGAACAGGTAGGTTCATGCAGTTGGCAGGCCACAGACATGTCTACAAGGGCCAAACAAAGCCCCAACCGCCCAAGCTAGCAGGCCAACTTAAGCCACTTTTCCACCCTGATACAGAATCTGGGAGAGCGACTCAGAGGGAGCCTGGGTGCCCTAAAAATTGTGTCTCTTTCAATCCATGTTCGTAGATTTAAAAAATGTATATGCACAAAATGAAGAGTACATACCATTGTAATGCAGTATACACACACGCATATATAAGGATATTGTTATATTAGATTACATACAGAGAAAGACTTGGGGAACACTTTCACAAATGTTTTAAATTGTTCTTGTATTGCAGTGGATTTACAGGTATATGGATTCAACTGACACTGACAACAACACGTGTTATTTAATTTCAATCTGCCCTTTGGCTTGGCACCCATGGGAGCAACTTTAATACTTAGTGGGAAAAAACTGAATAAAGCACTTTATGCCATTGTTTTCTAGAAATAAGGCAAAGTGGACCAGTGTTGTTAGTGGAGCACCGCAGGGCTCTGTACTTGGTTCTCTGCTTTTCAGATTGTTTATTAATGACCTGGAGGTGGACATTGAAAGTACTGTTTCTATTTTTGCTGATGATACTAAATTGTGCAGAACTATAGGTTCCATGCAGGATGCTGCCACTTTGTAAAGTTGGAGAACTGGGCAGCAAACTGTAAAATGAGGTTCAGTGTTGATAAATGCAGGTTATGCAATTTGGCAAAAATAGTATCAATGCACGTTATACAATAAATGGCAATGTGTTCAGAGTTTCCTTAACTGAGAAGTGGTATTTATAGATAAGAAGTTGTCTAATTCTGGCCAGTGTCATTCTGTGGCCACCAAAGCAAATAAAGTTCTGTCTTGCATAAAAAAGGGCATAAATTCAAGGGATGAAAACATAATTTTGCCTTTTTATAGGTCCCAGGTAAGGCCTCACCTGGAGTATGCAGTGGAGTTTTGAGCTCCAGCCCTTAAGAGGGATATAAATGAGCTGGAGAGAGTGCAGAGACATTCAACTAAACTGGTTAGAGGAATGGAAGGCTTAAGTTGTAAGGGTAGACTGTCAAGGTTGGGGTTGTTTTCTCTTTTCAACCCGATTTATCTATGTAACTGTGGGGCAGATTTACTAAAGAGCAAAGTGGCTATTACTAGTGACTTTTTGCCAGCGTTGCCACCTGCAGGGACGTTGGCAATTCACTAACAGGCACAGGCACCAATTTGCTAGCGAACGGGACCGCGTTCATTCGTACTCTATCACCAGGTGACCTTTCGCTCTGGAGAACGGACGTTACTCTGCAGATTCACTAAAATGTGGATTTTACTGAACGTTAGCTCTTTCGACAGAGTTGCCTTTGCCACCACAGACCAGGCGAAGTGCTATAAAGCAGCTAGATCTTCCTGAATCTTCTGTCACTTACATCATATCCTGTGTGCTGAAAATGCACTAAAATTCAAAAAATGCTGGCGACTTTTCCTTTTTTTAAGCGGGATTGGCTGCAAAAGTCCTAAATTACTTTTTTGGGTAAGCGGTTTTCTCCACACATTTTATTACATATGGAACATTAATTTTACAGTGGGCTCATGTGTAGGGCATTATATTAACTCACTTGTCTTTATTAAGGTTCCCTGGACACATGTAACATAAAGCGGTAACTTAAACCATTTGCAGCAACATTTATAATAAAGATGTCCATGCAACTTTAAATTTCCTGCCCTATGCAAATTGACCTAAGTGCAAGATCACCAGCGAAGTTTTGCTAGGCACGAATGAATGCTAGCACATATTCGCTATGAAATGCTCACACATCCTAAGTAGCGCTAGCAAAAAGTCGCCAGTGGTTGACGCCTGGGACAAAACGTCACATTTTAGTGAATTAGCGTATTCGTAGCGTATTTGTGCCTGGCGAAGTGGTGCGATGGGTGTGAAGCTGACGGTGGCAAAATTTCACTCGTTAGTGAATCTGCCCCCATGTCTGGGCGGGTTTTTTCTGGGTTTTCCATTTGCTTTCCACAGTCCACAGCTTGTGTGTGTAAGTGTATATAATAATATTCAGGAGGCTGCAACTTCAATCACTTCCCCCAAACATACAGGAAACTTTTTCCATCTGATTTCTGTAATCAGAATATACTGAGTCATTGTGTTTTTCTCCAGTAACATTTTTTTTCCATTTTAGGTTATTTGAAACGTTGCAGTCACTGTTCTGGTCTATTTTTGGCCTTATCAACTTGTATGTGACAAATGTAGATCCAAAACATGAATTCACAGAATTTGTTGGAGCCACAATGTTTGGAACTTACAATGTCATCTCGTTGGTTGTGCTTCTAAACATGTTAATTGCCATGATGAACAATTCATACCAGCTTATTGCTGTAAGTCATTTTCTGTATTTGTCACCCTTTTAATTTAAAGGAACATAGTACAGTTATTTATCTAACATGTATTATTCTTTAACATTCAATAAATCAATACTACAAATCTACAGTATTTTGACCTGGAAGATTATCTATGTATAAAATGTATCAAATAATTGAGGCCCCCATATAGATAAAATAATTATGATATAAAAAGAAGTTTGTGTCTGGAAGTTGGAGAGCACTGCTATAGCTCATGAACATAGCAATGATTGAAAATAGCGAAACTCATGGAACATGACGACAATATAACATACTGTAGATGTTGACAGAATTTTAACAAATATCTGTTTAGGCTGAACTGTTCCCTTAGATTTGCATTAGAGTTTACAGTTCAAGGAGTTTTTTCAGGTTTATAACTACAAGAGCAGCATTAGTAGCAATGGTAGAACTTTAGACTTTTGATTAATCTTATATAAGACATATAAGAATTGTTTTTAAATAGGCTGTGATATGCCACACTGCTGCGGTTCATAAATCCCAGATGACATTTTAAAAATGTTGGTAATACTGTAGATACACTGAAAAGTGAAAAACATGGGAATAAGTAAGTCAGATGATGGGGGGGAGCCAAAAAAGAGGGGTTAGATAAGTAAAAGCATTATATAGCAAAGAGCATCAGATAAAGGCAATAGGGTTAGCATGGTTTAAATAACAATAAGAAAAGCAATCTACAGACCTTGGTAACAAAAAAAGCTAACAAAATGTTGAATGGTGTGGCAATGACCAGTTAAGGCTGTAAATAGGACAATGTGAGTTGTATAACATTTAAATGGTTGCAGATGCTCTTGCTTATATATATATCTGAACCAGAAAAGCAACGCATCCAAGGAACACTTAGGGGTTATTTACTAAACTACGAATGCAAAAATCACAAAAAATTTGTGATTCTTTTTTTTTTTTATAAAATAAAACCTTTAAAAAAAAATCTAAATTTTTTTTGGAATTTATTAAACCCTGAGGATGGAAAAGTCAGAATCTGAAAATCCGACATCTCAGACCTGACATAAGTCAAAGTCCCAATGATTTTTTGATGTGCGTTGGGTTTAGGGATGTAGCGAACGTCGGAAAAAAAGTTCGCGAACATATTCGCGAACTTGCGTCAAAAATGCGAACGGTTCGCGAACGTCGCGAACCCCATAGACTTCAATGGGAAGGCGAATTTTAAAAGCTAGAAAAGACATTTCTGGCCAGAAAAATGATTTTAAAGTTGTTTAAAGGGTGCAACGACCTGGACAGTGCCATGCCAGAGGGGGATCAAGGGCAAAAATGTTTCTAAAAAATCCATTGTTGACACAGCGCTGCGTTTTGTGCTGTAAAGGGCAGAAATCACACTACATTTCTAAACCTGTGTAATAAAATGCTTTAAAACGTCCGGCGTCTACATGCCAATCAAGTGTAAAAGTTACAGCCTGTTCACACGCAAAGACGAAACGCGGTGCTTACTGCAACGCAAAAAGACGCAAAGAGCTTTAATGAATGATACCGTCAAGTGAGCAAATAATAGTTTTTAATTACTAGTTGCTTGTCACCTCCAGGATGTTCGTCCTGTTGGTGGCAATATTTCTGTAGTGGTGTGTTTAGCAGTCACCGTGCTTGTGCGCACGTGCACGGTCAGGCAGAGGTAATTCAATGTACAGTGAAGCGAACCAAAAAACACTGATTCTGCAGTGTGGGCCCAGTTTTGGTCTACTTTATTGATCACCTGCGGTGACCATAAAAGATGCGATTTTGCCACTGTTGCAGAACCCTGAAAAATTAGGCATGTGTACTTTCCTGAAAAATTATGTTTTTTTTGTCGCAGCCACTGAACCAGAAGTCCAGAAACAATATGCCATATAAATGCTGAAAATATTATTATTTTTTGTGGCAGCCACTGCAGCACAGAGGCCAGAAAAAATATGCCATATAAATGCAAACAATATTAATTTTTTTTTTGTCGCAGCCACTGCAGCACAGAGGCCAGGAAAAATATGCCATATAAATGCTAACAATATAAATTTTTTTGGTCGCAGCCACTGAAGCACAGAGGCCAGAAAAAATATGCCATATAAATGCTGAAAATATTCAATTTTTTTGGTCGCAGCCACTGAAGCACAGAGGCCAGGAAAAATATGCCATATAAATGCTGAAAATATTCTGTTTTTTTTAGTCGCAGCCACTGAAGCACAGAGGCCAGAAAAAATATGCCATATAAATGCTGAAAATATTCAATTTTTTTGGTCGCAGCCACTGAAGCACAGAGGCCAGGAAAAATATGCCATATAAATGCTGAAAATATTCTGTTTTTTTTAGTCGCAGCCACTGAAGCACAGAGGCCAGAAAAAATATGCCATATAAATGCTGAAAATATTCAATTTTTTTGGTCGCAGCCACTGAAGCACAGAGGCCAGGAAAAATATGCCATATAAATGCTGAAAATATTCTGTTTTTTTTGGTCGCAGCCACTGAAGCACAGAGGCCAGAAAAAATATGCCATATAAATGCTGAAATATTCTGTTTTTTTTGGTCGCAGCCACTAAAGCACAGAGGCCAGAAAAAATATGCCATATAAATGCTGAAAATATTCTGTTTTTTTTGGTCGCAGCCACTGAAGCACAGAGGCCAGAAAAACTCAGGATTTACCTGGATTCAAATTAAACCAGTAGGGTTTGCACCCTAGTTTGTAACGGTGGTGGAGGGAGGAGGACGCTAAAGGACAGCTGTATGTGGAGTCATGAGGCGTGCAGAGAAGGACAGCTGCATGGGGAGTCAGAATCAGAAACTCAGAACAAGTCTTCCGGCGTGCAGTAACCCTCCGAGATCCACCCCTCATTCATTTTAATAAAGGTCAGGTAATCCACACTTTTGTGACCTAGGCGAGTTCTCTTCTCAGTTACAATCCCTCCTGCTGCACTGAAGATCCTTTCTGAGAGGACACTTGAGGCGGGGCAAGACAAGAGGTTCATGGCAAATTGTGACAGCTCTGGCCACAGATCAAGCCTGCGCACCCAGTAGTCCAGGGGTTCATCGCTCCTCAGAGTGTCGATATCTGCAGTTAATGCCAGGTAGTCCGCTACCTGCCGGTCGAGGCGTTCTTTGAGGGTGGATCCCGAAGGGTTCTGCCGCTGCCTTGGGCTGAAAAACATTTGCATGTCTGACGTTACAGAGTGGCCAAAGTGCTTTGTCCTTGCAGGTGCGCTCGTGGCAGGATTACTGGCACCTCTGCCCCTGGAATGTTGATGAGTTCCTGAAGTGACATCACCCTTAAAAGCATTGTACAACATGTTTTGCAGGCTGGTTTGTAAATGCAGCATCCTTTCAGACTTGTGGTATGTTGGTAACATTTCTGCCACTTTATGCTTGTACCGAGGGTCTAGTAGAGTCGCGACCCAGTACAGGTCCTTCTCCTTAAGCCTCTTGATACGGGGGTCCTTCAACAGGCATGACAGCATGAAAGACCCCATTCTCACAAGGTTGGATGCAGAGGTATCCATCTCCGCTTCCTCGTTATCAAGGACTGCATCATCCACGGTCTCCTCCCCCCAGCCACGTACAAGACCAGGGGTCCCCAAAAGGTCACCACCAGCCCCCTGGGAAGCCTGCTCCTGTTGGTCCTCCTCCTCCACAAAGCCACCTTCCTCCTCTGACTCCACTTCTGACACCTCTCCCTGCGTTGCAGCAGGTGCCTGGGTTCGTTCTGGTGATTCCGACCAGAAATCGTGCGCTTCCTGCTCCTCGTCACGCTGGTCTACAGCCTCATCTGTCACTCGTCGCACGGCACGCTCCAGGAAGAAAGCAAAGGGTATTAGGTCGCTGATGGTGCCTTCGGTGCGACTGACCATATTTGTAACCTCTTCAAAAGGGCGCATGAGCCTGCAGGCATCGCGCATAAGCACCCAGTAACGGGGGAAAAAAATCCCCAGCTCTGCAGATCCAGTCCTACCACCCAGTTCAAACAGGTATTCGTTGACGGCTCTTTGTTGTTGCAGCAGACGTTCCAACATGAGGAGCGTTGAATTCCAGCGAGTCTGGCTGTCGCAAATCAAACGCCTGACTGGCATGTTGTACCGCTGCTGAATGTCAGCAAGGCGTGCCATGGCTGTATAGGAATGTCTGAAATGGGCCGACACCTTCCTGGACTGCCTGAGAACGTCCTGGAATCCTGGGTACTTTGAGACAAAACGTTGTACTATTAAATTCAGAACATGTGCCATGCAGGGCACATGTGTTAAATTGCCCAGTCTCAGTGCTGCCAACAGATTGCTTCCATTGTCACACACCACTTTTCCGATCTTCAGTTGGTGTGGGGTCAGCCACCGATCGGCCTGTGACTGCAGAGATGACAGGAGTACAGATCCGGTATGGTTTTTGCTTTCCAGGCACGTCATCCCCAAGACAGCATGACAACGGCGTACCTGGCACGTCGAATAGCCTAGGGGGAGCTGGGGGTGCACAGGTGTGGAGGAGGAGGAGGACCCAGCAGCAGAGGACGAAGAAGAGGAAGAAGACGAGGTAGAGAGCGAAGGAGGAGTAGAGGTGGTGGCAGAACCGCGTGCAATCCGTGGCAGTGACACCAACTCCACTGTCGTTGTTGAGCCACACATTTCCTGCTTCCCAGCCATGACCAAGTTCACCCAGTGGGCAGTGTAGGTGACATACCTGCCCTGACCATGCTTGGAGGACCATGCGTTAGTAGTCATATGGACCTTTGGCCCAACACTAAGTGACAGAGATGCGGTGACTTGGCTCTGCACATGGTGGTACAGGTGTGGTATTCCCTTTTTTGAAAAAAAATTGCGGCTGGGTACCTTCCACTGCGGTGTCCCAATTGCTACAAATTTGCGGAAGGCCTCAGAGTCCACCAGCTGGTATGGTAAAAGCTGGCGGGCTAAGAGTGCAGACAAGCCAGCTGTCAGACGCCGGGCAAGGGGGTGACTCGCAGACATTGGCTTCTTACGCTCAAACATGGCCCTCACAGAAACTTGGCTGGGGGCAGATGACTGGGAATGGGAACTGGTGGTCAAGGTGGAAGGCGGAGTGGAGGGTGGTTCAGACGGGTCAAGGACAGCAGAGGTAGAGCAGTAAGATGCTGGACCAGAAGGAGGGTGGCTTTTAGTTTGCCTGTTGCCTTTGAGGTGTTGCTCCCAAAGTGCTTTGTGCTTGCCGTTCATGTGCCTTCGCATAGAAGTTGTACCTATGTGGCTGTTGGGCTTCCCAAGACTCAGTTTCTGACTGCACTCATTGCAAATTACAACGCTTTTGTCAGAGGCACACACATTAAAAAAATCCCACACTGCTGACCTTTTTGAGGCTGGCAATCTGGGGGTAAAAGTAGAAGTCGGCGGCGTTGGCGGCAATGGCGGGTGCGTTGGCCGGCTGACCACAGGTGCCGATACATGTTGTTGCCCTACTGTTCCCTGCGAGCTGTCCTCCCTGCTTCTTCTAAGTCTTATTCTCCTCCTGCCTCTCTGACTCTCCGTCTCTCCATCTGAACTATCCTCCTCTTGCTCTCTTCTACTGGGCACCCACAAAACATCAATCTCCTCATCATCATTCTCCTCAGATGCATCAATTTCTTCTAACAGCTCACAGAAGGAAGCAGCAGCGGGGACCTCCTCGTCATCACTCATTATGTCCATCTCTGTTGTGTTCTCTGCCAGAATTAAATCTGGTGTAACGTCCTCATCTCCTTCATCTTCTTCTGCCAATAATGGTTGCGCATCACTCAGTTCAAGAAACTCATGTGAAAATAACTCCTCTGACTCCAGTGAAGAAGGGGCGCCGGTGGTGGAGGAAGTGTTACGTGGGGTGCCCATAGCAGTGGAGGATGAGGATGTTGTGGTAAAGTTAGAAACGGTAGAGGATGGGGTGTGCTGTGTAAGCCAGTCAACTACCTCTTCAGCATTTTGGGAGTTCAGGGTCATTGCCTTTTTAAAACTGGGCAATTTCCTAGGGCCACAGGATAGCATAGCAGCACGGCCCCTAGTGCCTCTGCGTGGCGGCCTGCCTTTGCCTGGCATTATTTTTAAAACAAAAACAACAACAACTCAGGTGGTGTTTCTGGAGACTGTATTATTATTGATATTTAGACAGAATGTGAACAAGCTCACAGAGCTAGATGGGAGTTGTTTGAAAATGAAGAAGAAGAAGAACACACTGGGCAAACAAGGCCTACAAGGTCAACGTATACACTACTACAGCAGTGGATACGGAATATATTATTGCTGCCTGAAAAACGTCACTCGGGTGGTGTTTCTAGAGACGGTATTATTATTGATATTTAGACAAAATGTGAACAAGCTCACACAGCTAGATGGGAGTTGTTTGAAAATGAAGAAGAAGAAGAACACACTGGGCAAACAAGGCCTACAAGGTCAACGTATACACTACTACAGCAGTGGATACGGAATATATTATTGCTGCCTGAAAAACGTCACTCGGGTGGTGTTTCTGGAGACGGTATTATTATTGATATTTAGACAGAATGTGAACAAGCTCACACAGCTAGATGGCAGTGGTTTGAAAATGAAGAACACACTGGGCAAATAATGCCTACAAGGTCAACGTATACACTACAGCAGTGGTGGATACGGAATATATTATTGCTGCTTGAAAAACGTCACTCAGGTGGTGTTTCTGGAGACGGTATTATTATTGATATTTAGACAGAATGTGAAAAAGCTCACACAGCTAAGTGGCAGTGGTTTGAAAATGAAGAACACACTGGGCAAATAATGCCTACAAGGTCAACGTATACACTACAGCAGTGGTGGATACGGAATATATTATTGCTGCTTGAAAAACGTCACTCAGGTGGTGTTTCTGGAGACGGTATTATTATTGATATTTAGACAGAATGTGAACAAGCTCACACAGCTAGATGGGAGTTGTTTGAAAATGAAGAAGAAGAAGAACACACTGGGCAAACAAGGCCTACAAGGTCAACGTATACACTACTACAGCAGTGGATATGGAATATATTATTGCTGCCTGAAAAACGTCACTCGGGTGGTGTTTCTGGAGACGGTATTATTATTGATATTTAGACAGAATGTGAACAAGCTCACACAGCTAAGTGGCAGTGGTTTGAAAATGAAGAACACACTGGGCAAATAATGCCTACATGGTCAACGTATACACTACAGCAGTGGTGGATACGGAAGATATTATTGCTGCTTGAAAAACGTCACTCGGGTGGTGTTTCTAGAGACGGTATTATTATTGATATTTAGACAAAATGTGAACAAGCTCACACAGCTAGATGGGAGTTGTTTGAAAATGAAGAAGAAGAAGAACACACTGGGCAAACAAGGCCTACAAGGTCAACGTATACACTACTACAGCAGTGGATACGGAATATATTATTGCTGCCTGAAAAACGTCACTCGGGTGGTGTTTCTGGAGACGGTATTATTATTGATATTTAGACAGAATGTGAACAAGCTCACAGAGCTAGATGGCAGTGGTTTGAAAATGAAGAACACACTGGGCAAATAATGCCTACAAGGTCAACGTATACACTACAGCAGTGGTGGATACGGAATATATTATTGCTGCTTGAAAAACGTCACTCAGGTGGTGTTTCTGGAGACGGTATTATTATTGATATTTAGACAGAATGTGAAAAAGCTCACACAGCTAAGTGGCAGTGGTTTGAAAATGAAGAACACACTGGGCAAATAATGCCTTCAAGGTCAACGTATACACTACAGCAGTGGTGGATACGGAATATATTATTGCTGCTTGAAAAACGTCACTCAGGTGGTGTTTCTGGAGACGGTATTATTATTGATATTTAGACAGAATGTGAACAAGCTCACACAGCTAAGTGGCAGTGGTTTGAAAATGAAGAACACACTGGGCAAATAATGCCTACAAGGTCAACGTATACACTACAGCAGTGGTGGATACGGAATATATTATTGCTGCTTGAAAAACGTCACTCGGGTGGTGTTTCTAGAGACGGTATTATTATTGATATTTAGACAAAATGTGAACAAGCTCACACAGCTAGATGGGAGTTGTTTGAAAATGAAGAAGAAGAAGAACACACTGGGCAAACAAGGCCTACAAGGTCAACGTATACACTACTACAGCAGTGGATACGGAATATATTATTGCTGCCTGAAAAACGTCACTCGGGTGGTGTTTCTGGAGACGGTATTATTATTGATATTTAGACAGAATGTGAACAAGCTCACAGAGCTAGATGGCAGTGGTTTGAAAATGAAGAACACACTGGGCAAATAATGCCTACAAGGTCAACGTATACACTACAGCAGTGGTGGATACGGAATATATTATTGCTGCTTGAAAAACGTCACTCAGGTGGTGTTTCTGGAGACGGTATTATTATTGATATTTAGACAGAATGTGAAAAAGCTCACACAGCTAAGTGGCAGTGGTTTGAAAATGAAGAACACACTGGGCAAATAATGCCTACAAGGTCAACGTATACACTACAGCAGTGGTGGATACGGAATATATTATTGCTGCTTGAAAAACGTCACTCAGGTGGTGTTTCTGGAGATGGTATTATTATTGATATTTAGACAGAATGTGAACAAGCTCACACAACTAGATGGCCACTGGGCAAATAATGCCTGCAAGTGCACTACTATTGGTGCACTACTATGAAGAACAGCAAACAGCACTGGACACCTTAAAGAACAGTAAGATAAGTAAAATAAAAAAAAAAATTATATGTATATTAAAAAAAAAAAATATTCTCGGGTTGGTGCTGCTGAACTACTAGGAGCAGCACAGTAGCACACCAGTCCCACTCCCCAACACTGCTAGACTAATAGCACTTGGCTGTTAAAGTAGCAAAGTAAAACAACAAAAAAGAAAATAAAAGCAGTCCTTACAAGGACTATTGGGTTATTACAGCAGTCAGCAGATGAGATCAGAAGAGATCAGTGCCCACAGCAGGCAGCTACATACAGAGCACTGCAGTAGAAGGTAGATTACTAGCCAGCAAAGCTACCCTAAAATGTCCCTCAAATCCCTGCAGACTTCTGTCCCTCCAATACAGAGCAGTATCAAGTAGATTACTAGCCAGCAAACTTACTATCAACTGTCCCTCAAATCAGTGAAATCACTAGCAGCTCTCTCCCTACACTAGCTCTTCCAAGCACACACAGGCAGAATGAAAAAACGCTGCAGGGCTTCAGTTTATATATGGAAGGGGAGTGGTCCAGGGGGTGTGGGGGTGGTCCAGGAGGGAGAGCTTCCTGATTGGCTGCCATGTATCTGCTGGTCTGGGGTGAGAGGTCAAAAAAAAGCGCCAGGTAAGGCGAACCCAAAATGGCGAACGTCGCGCGACGTTCGCGAACTTGCAGCGGACGCGAACAGCCGATGTTCGCGCGAACAAGTTCGCCGGCGAACAGTCCGCGACATCCCTAGTTGGGTTTCGTCCCCCGGAGTTTTTGGGTGAAAAATCTGAAAAAATCGTGAAAATCAAATGAAAAGCAAATTTTTGGGAAAATGTAATAGTAAATAAGCGCAAATTGGAGTTTGTAGCAGAAAATATTGAGATAAATTCGGACTTTGATAAATAACCCCCTTATTGTGACCAATAAATAACTATGTTAGGGGAGAGGCTGAAAATCAGGAACAGGACTGTGGGATAGAGTGGGCATATAAGGCAAACAAGAACAGGGCAGAACTGAGGCAAGGCAGAACAATGTGAGGTGAGAAAAAAAGGCATGGAATAACGAAATAAGTTGTTGCCAGATCCTAGTGGCTGCTGGGCTACAATAGAAAAGGCAGATAAGAGGATCAGATTCAACAGGAACCTGTTGGTTGTTGTCTTGGTCCAGCAGTCTAATTCAGAACAGGCAGCAACCCCAAGGTTGCCAGTCCAAACCCGAGTAGAGCCTTACATATATCAACTGCTTAAGACTGAAGGAATGCATAAATCATAATGTGCTTATGTCTTCATATAAACATAATACCATAATAACCTACTGTATGGGGTAACTTTTTTTTTCATTAGGACCATGCAGATATTGAATGGAAGTTTGCAAGAACAAAGCTGTGGATGAGCTACTTTGAAGAAGGAGGGACTCTTCCCACCCCTTTTAACATAATTCCAAGCCCAAAGTCGTTATGGTATTTAATTAAATGGATAAGAAAGCAGATCTGTAAGAAGAACATGAAAAGAAAACCTGAAAGCTTTGGAGCAATTGGGGTAATTTATTTCTAAATAATAAACAATACTGCATTGTATTTAGAGAATGAAAAACTGTTTTTATTCATTGGAGATTTGACTATTTTGCTACAGTCTTTTAGCACATTTACATTTCTAGATTAGGAAAGTAAAGTCATTGGCCCTCTGGCTCATGTGTGATGCCATTTGTTGGACCTCACCTGTTACCTGTAATATAAGCCATGAGACTAAAGCCCAGCTACTTTTACAAATAGAAGCAGCTTCATAACTAGACCAAGTTAATATTATGGGAAGCTTCAGTTACTGTAGCTAGCAGGTTTGTTTGTATGCTGAATTTCAGCTTGTTCAAGAACCTACTAGGAATGGCTCTCTTTTGGATCTTATAATAACTAATAATACCAAACTCATCTCTGGCATTTATGTGGGTGAACTTTAGGGAATAGTGATGGTCTTCTGTAAGATTATTTTGCAGAGGAAACTCTATGAGTAACTAAAACACTAAGGGGCACATTTAAATTACTACTTCGACCTTCGACTATGAGTTCGATTACGAATCGAACGATTCAAACTAAAAATCGTTCGACTATTTGACCATTCGATAGTCAAAGTACTGTCTCTTTAAAAAAAACTTCGACCACCTACTTCGACACCTAAAACCTACCGAGCATCAATTTTAGCCTATGGGGAAGGTCCCCATAGGCTTTCTAGCCAATTTGGGATCGAATCGATGGATTAAAATCCTTCGAATCGTTCGGTTCGAAGGATTTAATAGTTTGATCTAACGAGTATTCCTTCGATTGAACGAATTGCACTAAATCCTTCGACTTCGAAGTCGAAGGATTTAACTTCGAGGGTCGAATATCGAGGGTTAATTAACCCTCGATATTTGACCAATAGTAAATGTGCAAACTTTGACAGTATAAGGGCATCTCTGCAACATATTAACTAGGAAAGGGTTTTCACAGGGTTGAACACAGAACAAAAATGGGCTGTCTTTAAAATGTTGCTTTATAAGTAAGAAAATACATGCTTTTAAGGCTTTCAAGTTAGCTGAGGCAGCCAAAACTTTTGTTAGGTACAAGGAGGCCAATACATCATGCAAAAAATCAGACAAGCTCAAATTGAGATGAAAAAGGGTATTGCAGCAAGGAGTAAAAGGAATCCAAAATATTTTTTTAAATACAGTATGTAAATAGAAAAAAAAAATTAAGCAGGAAGGGATGGGACCCTTAATATTAGAGGGGGATCAGCTGGTTGATAAGAACAAAGAAAAAGCACAGATTCTGAACTGTTATTTTTCATCTGTCTACACAAATGAGGAACCAGTTAAGGTTTCCTTGTTAATAGTATAGAATAAAGGAACAGAACTTTCATTTGAAGCAGCGTAGGTGGTTCTTCACAGTGAGCACAGTGAAGTTGTGGAATGCACTGTTGTGATAGCTGATATTTAGTGATGGGCGAATTTATTCGCCATGCGCGAATTTGCGGCGAATTTGCGCGATTCGCGCCGAGCGAATAAATTCGCGAAAAGCCCCCGAAAATTCGCTGTAAAAATTCGCCGGCGTCAAAAATTTTTTTTTTCGAAAAAAGTCGCCGGCGCCAAAAACGGGCGCCGGCGTCGGAAAAACGGACACCAGCGTCAAAAACGGGCGCCGGCGTCAAAAACGAGACGCCGGCGCCGTTTCGCGAATTTTTCGCCGTTTCGCGAATTTCGCGCGAAATTCGCGAATTTTTCAGCGAAACGAAACGGCGCAAATTCGCCCATCACTACTGATATTGATTTTAAGAGGGGCTTGGATTCTTTCTTGGACAAGCATAATATCCAAGACTATTGTAATACTAAAATCTACAATTAATATAGATTATAATTAATAGATATAGATTAGTCCAGGGTTCAAGCTCATATCAGTAAAAATGATTAGAAAATTCTGTGAAATGAGGACAGTGGCATTTTATGGAGATTACAATAGGAGCTGATCACTTGCCAGGAAACCAAAAAATCAGAACAGCTTAATTTAAACAGCTAAAATCTGCTAATCTGATGATTTGGCTAAACAATTTGATTTAACCATGTTTAGCAAGCTTTATGATGTGTAGTCTCAATGAGATAGACAATATGCCTGCTATTCGCTGTATTTTGCTTCCCTTGATACATTTGGAATCAGCTTCAATCAAGCAAAGCTATTTGATTTTGCTTGATTATATGAAACACATAACTGATGTCCAACATTTCTTTACACATATTCTTCATTTTCAATGTTGCAGAGAAGAGCAGCTGACAATTTGCGAAGAAATAATCAATACCAGGTAATTATTTAATCCTTTCAATATTATAAAATGAAAATTGTTGTATAGTTTGTTTTAATAGCCTTTGGATTTCATGACTCCCACCAAAATCCCTGGCACAGAGAGTTCAGTTTTAACCCAAAATCATTTCTTACCCATTGGGGCAGAATGTGGGTAGGTTCCTCCAATGCCTACTGTCCAATTGACCCCTCACCTTCTTGGTAGTTTATGCATTATTGGATTTTTATTAATTCCTGAGCTATATTTATCAATTACACTACTGTACCTAGAGTAGAGATGTATTTATAAAGTGCCAGCATTTGCTACGGCACCATATAACTATAACATAGAGTGTATATATGGAATCAGACATAAAAATTACATAATAAGGCTGGTACAGAAGGTAAAGAGTGCTCTGCTCAGTAGAGCCATATTTTCTACCTATTTCTCATATTGTCCATCTGAACTATCACATGAAAGTAAGGAGGGCTACTAGTTATTGTTAAGGTGCACAGTGCTGTGATGAACCAGCTGTAAATTTCTAAGCAAGCAACTCACTATTTCAACTTAGATATCTGAGGGATAATAAACTGATAATGCTACAAACTGCCCATGTCTTTTTTTAATTAATAGTCCTGTCATTGGTCTGCCTGAGCACTAGAGAATTTTCTTGTGGGCCTAAAGTATTTCCTAGTGCTCCACAGAGTAGGAGCATTTCCATCAATGCATATTTTTTTCTTGCAAAGGCCAAAATACCTAGATAATTTAGCATTAACTTCCTTAAATGGTTGTGAGAGTGGTCCCTCAGTACTTCTACACCTAAAATGACCAGTTTAACACTGGTTTCACCTCATTATTCTTTATATCATCCAATGAGCTGCACCTCAATAAACATCCTTTTGTTTCAATAGGAGGTTATGAAAAATCTGGTTAAAAGATATGTTGCGGCCATGATCAGGGATGCGAAGACCGAAGAAGGTTTAACAGAGGAAAATTTTAAGGTGTGATAATTTTATTTATTTATTATTGCTGTGAGAGAAGCCTACAAGACATTGTTATTTGTTATGTGGTTTGTTGTTTTTCATTGGTTGTAGAGAAAACAATTTTATAAATGATGCCAAAAAAATGGTAGCATATTGGCAATCATCCTTGCCACCCTCAAAATAGCATGCCCCCCAAGTTTCCAGTTTCTCAGTCGCCTTCCTCTGTCAATCCATATATTCTTCATGAGGAATAATATAAGGGGTCCTTCACCATGTATTCGGTTTGCTTTCCCTGATGAAAGATCCAATTCCTAACCTTATTCCTAGTAGTTAGCACACTGGTACAAATTTGTAATTAATGTCCACATTTCCCCACATCACCTGTGTTTTGGCATAACCTGTTTTTTAAGCATTGTTTCACTTAATGGAAAAACTAAACCCTAACTAAAGAAGTAGCTAGAAATGCTGTACATTATGTTTTGGGCTTCTGTAGCAGCCTAAGGCAACCACAGCCCTTTAGCAGTAAATATCTGTGTCTCCAAAGATGCCCCAGTAGCTCCTCATCTTCTTTTCTGCTGATTCACTGCACATGTTCTGTGCTGTTGTCACTTACTGAGCTTAAGGACCCACTCACAATATACAGTACACATAGAATAGAAATGTCACAATATAAGTCTGATTAGAACTTTATACAGATAATTACTACATGTCTGATTTTCTACTTGAAAATTTGCAAAAAACCCTAAGTTTAGCTTTTCAACAACTGCTTAGAGGCCACTGAGCATGTGAGTGTCACAGACACTTTCCAAGATGGTGACCCCCTGTGACAAGTTTGAAGTCCTGGATCATTGCTGCTATTGACAAGCTGAAACTTTAGGCTGGTGCAATAAGTCCAGTATCTAAAATATGGCATTTTTAACCATATTCATTTTCATGGTTTAATTCTCCTTTAAGCCCTAAGAAGAAAAAATATATCCCACTGACACATTATTTTGCAAGATCTATTTTCAAGAACTATTATGAAAAGATGGTACGTTTTCCAGGGTTTTTTGCAGTAGTGTCTGAATCAAATATATTTAATGATGCTCAAGTTGGAAACCCTGTTTTTCTAAAGCTGGTTTTACTAACACACAGGACATACTTTAAAGAATATAAATTGTCATCACATAATATTCACACTTCATACAGAAGAAAAACGAATTTGGTCCTGGTCCTGACATGTTCATTTATAAATATGCTCTAGCTTTTCAGTGTGAAAATTTAATTTCTAATTAGCATATTAGTCTTTGTTTTCTTTGTCAGGTTATGATGCATTCAGCCCAATCCATTTACTGCATACATGTCCTATTTACTAAGCTGTATTGTAATTATAGTAGATATCTTTGTTCTTTATAAATTACATATGGTGTACTTTTGCTTTGCTGAAGTTTTGATTTGCATCAAGGAGCAGCCTTGTACAGGCATGATATGGATTTGTACAGACTGTTCAATTAAGTGTATCACAAAAACATGTTGTTACTATGGAATAACATGTTATGTTAAACCATCAAATTATTACAATATTGCTAGTGGAACAAATCAATACTGTGGAATATAGCACATCTCTGTTTAATATAAATATGTAAATTGCATGTCCTCTAGATCAGAAAACTGTGCATGGTAACTGATTGTTCTTATTTAGCCTGGTACACTTACATTATTAACAAGTAGTGGGCTAGTTATATACACACATGGTCTAAAGTGTATTAACATTTATAACAGGGTCCAACAGTAATGCTTAGGCCATGCAAATGAATCCATGTAACCTCTGACCAGGGTGGGGGAACAAAAAACTTTCATAGAGCCAAATCCTACCTACAGCCTTTCAGCTACACAGCTGTTTTCATGAATTATCTAGAAGAATATTTGTTTTGTTTATTAGTTTATAAACATGTATTCTGAGTATTAACATCCATTACTGCAGCCGAATATTTAGTCTGGCTATGACATTGCTAAGGAAGAAAAGGTTTCTTGTGATTAGGTTAGAAAAATAAACATTTGAACAATTAAAGATGTAGCAGGTAGGCTGAACTAAAAATACTCTGACACTCAACCAAAACCATTTCCCCAATACTGTATTATTAATGTTTGCTAAATATTAGGTTGAGTTGGCAAGACACATATAAAAAAATAATTTCTTACCTCCATATTGTTTTTGCATTTGTTGCTATTTCTCTCTTTACACCATACTGTATGTATTTGACACCATATGTATTAAAGGATATATATATATATATATATATATATATATATATATATATATATATATATATATATATATATACAGTATAATTAATATCTTACCATACACAGGTCCTGAATCCCCTTTTCCTCAATGAAAGGGTACTGGGAATTTTACCTATGGGTGGCTCCACCAGGAACATATACCGTATATACTCGAGTATAAGCCGAGTTTTTCAGCCCCCAAAATATGCCTCGGCTTATACTCGGGTCAAGCGCAAAAATGGTCGCCGGCGTCTAAGAATAGTTGCCAGCGTTTAAGAATAGTTGCCGGCATCTAAGAATAGTCGACGGCGTCCAAGAATAGTCGCCGGCGTCCAACAATAGTCTCCAAGAATAGTCGCCGGCATCCAAGAATGGTCGTCGTCGTCCAAAAACAAGATGCCGGCACCTCCAATTGGAGTATGAAACCCTCAATTTTTTGATTGAAACTTACCAGAAGCTGCTGCATTTCTCACCCTAGTTTTATACTTGGCTTATACTCGAGTCAATAAGCTTTCCCAGTTTTTGGAGGTAAAATTGGTTACCTCGGCTTATACTCTGGACGGCTTATACTCGAGTATTATACACCAGTTGCAATAAATCATGATTAACTTTATATAACTGAATAAAGGTAAAATACAATCACATATAATATAGCACTAATCCTCTGCCCTTGGGAACCCATAGGGTAAGTCCAACCCTGGCACAGTCTTTCCCAAGGCACACTCCCACACTCCACTCCAGGTGGACAGAGAGTCACAGTCCCTGCCCCCCCACCGAGAGCTCTTACTTTCCCCAGTTAGTGCTACCTGCCCCAAATATTTCTCCTTTTGGACAGAGATAGTTGCTTATGTGTATCAGGCACACAAACAATGCCTGTTCTCAAACAGGGGACATGCTGGAGCCTTTCAATACCTTCCTTCAGGCAGAACACTCACTCAAACAGATGGCATCCACAGTGACTCAATCTGTAGGCTGGCTACCAAAGCTATCCCAGCTAAGTGCGCAAAACCTGCTTTATTCTTCACAGCACAGCTCCCAGCACTATCCAATGTGCGCACACATCAAAAGCCCCCTACCAAATCGGCATCCACCCGCAGGAAACTCCTTTACACAGTCTCTCCAGTGCTTCTGAGCTCCAAGCACTCCATAGTCGAGCTCCCAATGCTTGGGGTCCTGCATCCCAGCCATTTAAGGGCCCATCCGCATGCACCAAGGGCTCTGCATCTGCATGCAATCACTCCTGGAGTTAAAATGGACAGAGAGACTGAGCACATGGTTGCTTTTTATACTTCTTGCACAACAGTCACAGCTTCTGGCCGAATCTGCCAGGGCCCACTGCACATGGTTCAAAGGACTCACTCCCCCTACCAAATCCAATTTAGGTCCAACACTTAGTTGGCTACAGCAGGGGATTTACAACTGTGTGGGATTTTCAAAGGGGAACTATCCCTATAGGTCCCTACAAAGATTTGCTAGACCAAGTAGCAATAACATCATAATGTTGGTGTGTGTTTGGAAGAGTACTCTGCTAAACCAGCTTTCTCATTTTAACATCCTGATGCAGACGTATTCAGGTTTTGTATCAAACTGCAAATCCAGCAGTAAAACTTAGTAGGATATAATATGTAGATTTAGAAATGTAAAAGGACAAGGAATCAAGCTGCTTTACAGCCCACCTAATTTTCTATGCCCTGCATGCAGAGTGAGTTTGTTCAATGGCAAGCCCTAATTACTTGCTTTATCTTTAATCTCTTTGTACAGTATATTCTTCAACAAAGCAAGCAGCTACTGGAAGCCATTGCTACATGGGCTGGTTTTCATTTATCTGGAATCGCTTTCAAAGTTGAATTTCGTTAATGCTATTTGACCACTTAAACAAGCTTGTTGGGTTGGCTGACAGAATTCAGGAAGTCTTAACAATTTACCAGCTGTTGATTTTAAAAGGAGAATTAAATCTTCTGTAGTTCTATTCTCAGCCTGCGGTGCATTGCAATTAATCTACCTTCACCCAACCTCAAAGGAACACAAGATTCCTTTTTCCCAGTTCATTTCCCAACATGTTTTTTTTTTTTTGCTTGCTTAAAGCTGTGCGTGAATTACATTCATATTGAGCCAAAAAAATTAGTTTCTGTATATACAGAGACCAGTTAAAAAGGTTATTAAGATTAACCAGTGGCTAAATAGCCCAGATGACCTATATAGAACCCTTATTCACAGGCTAAGATGTATTTCTACTTATACAAGAACCTTTAATCAATACCACCATAAATATAGTAAGTAGGAATCAGTATACTATATATTTACATTAAAACTAATCATTTTGAAAACAAGTTGGCCTTTAAAAAGGCATTTAAAACCTGTCAAAATGAAAAATAATATGGCTAGGAAATAGGAAATCTGCTACTGTATTACTGGAGCCATTAAGATGACCTCTTCCTAATTACCTCTGTCTTTGACTGAAGAAAAAGAATCCAAATATACAACATGTTCTTAATAACTGTAATGTTCTTAATACTTACATCAACTATATATAATATTTGGAGAAACCATCATTACATTTCAGATTAAATTGTTATTCTTGGCTGTCAGTTTGTAAATTTACAGAGCTTTGCAAGATGTAGAGTATCATGATACAGGTATGACATCAATTATCCAGAAAGCTCAGAATTTTGAAATGGCCACTTCCATCAGCTCCATTTTAATCGAATATTTCACATTTTCCAATTTTTTATTCTCTGTAATAATAAAATGTTACCTTGAATTTGATTCCAACTTAGATATAAATCATCCTTATTGGTGGCAAACCAATCGTTTTGGGTTTATTTGTTGTAAGTGTAGCGCTATAGTAAATTGTGTGTGCTATACACCACTATTGAGCTCCACTCCCAATAAATGTGCTCCGGATGAGACCTATAATCTTAGGGAGTGAGCCCTCGCAACGGTGTGAAAGCAGGGTGTAGTGCAACTGTAACTGGATACAGTGTATAATAATTGGGCGCCAGTGGTTCTTATAACTTAACCATGAACTTATTTATTAACATACACAATCCTCAGTGGAGTATACAATAGAGCAAATAGGATTTGGCATCACATTTAATAGGCAATACTCACAGCACCATTTGGTCAGTATTAGTCCCCACAGGCAAGAGGACGTGCTCAGCGGCAATAAAGGTACCCCCGCTTTCAGCCTTTTCCCTAAGTGGAACCTGAGGGGAATCTATCTACCCTGTTCCTATACACTTAGTCCCTACTTCTGGGCTATTATTACCCGGGATTTTAATCCCTCTGACTCTCCTCGTCGGAGCCTTGAGCTGCTCAGCTAAATAACCTGTCTGTCTGTTACTCCTAGAGTAACCTATAATGGTGCCTAGCCTATCCTGACTAATCCTAAAACAATCAGGTTCCACACAAACTCAGCCTGTTAGCTCAGGCTAGAGCCAGCACAAAATGGACACTGAAAGCATGGCTTCAGAGCCTTTTATATCCCAGCACAGTGCCATCTGCTGGTCACTGTGAGAAGCAGCAAGGGGCATAGCTTAGAGCAGAAAGAGCAAACAGTACCCCTCCCAACTGTATTTTAGGACCAAGTTAGGCATCTATAACAATGAGGGACTGCCTGCCAATAATACAAGGGGTGGCTATTTTACACATCCCTACATTAGCTTATTTAACTTTAACTTAATGCACCAGCCTAAAGTTTCAGCTTGTCAATAGCAGCAATGATCCAGGACTTTAAACTTGTCACAGGGGGTCACCATCTTGGAAAGTGTCTGTGACACTCACATGCACAGTGGGCTCTAAACAGCTGTTGAGAAGCTAAGCTTAGGGGCCGTCGCAATTTATCAAGCAGAAAATGAAGTTGGCTTGTAATATAAGCTGATGCTACAGGGCTGATTATTAAATTCTGAAGGTAATTGCACTGGTTTATGTGCTGCCACGTAGTAATTATCTGTATTAGTTACTAATCAGCTGTATATTGTGACATTTATATTCTAACAGGAATTCAACCTCAATTTTTTTATGCGTTTTTAAAGGAAAATAATTTTTTTTGGAGAATTATTATGCTCCAAACTGCTAATAATTTGAATCCAGCTAAAACCTGTCAAAGTCATGTGAAAGTCCATTTCATATAACCCCTTTAACAATTTGAACATGGTTTTTTGACTTTTTGTTGAAAGTTACGGGCTGTTTCTCCCTGGCTTTCATTCGCTAATGCAATAAAATTTATTTTTTTGGGCAATGATTTGAGAAAGTCGAAATTTGGCAATATATATATTGTGACATTCAGGTAGCTAAGACCGTAGGCCACGGCACAGAGTAAGCACAGAGATGGAGACTGACAAATTCCACTTCTTAGCATACTAGCTTCACGTAGGATTAACAGTCCCAGTTCAACAACCACATTGGTTTACACATTAACACAAATTTCCAGCACTTTCCAGGTTTCACCGTACCCAAGAGAATCCTCTCTTGGACTCACACTTTACACTCAGTCTCTGGGGAGGGTTTCCTCTCTTCCTCTCTCCAGTCATTTGGAACTCTCTCCAAACACTTCAGGTCAATGGGGAATCACTCTCAATCTCCTTCCCAGCTACACACACAATCTCACTCCCTCCTGCACTTGGAGGTGTCCACAGTCCCTTACCCTCCTCCAGCTCCAGGAGGTCTCCAGAGGGAAGAGCCCTGAGATGTAGTCCCACAACTCTTTTTATCTGCAGCTCACCTGCAGTCTATTACCTAGCTACTACTATTTTTCACTCTGGCGAAAGAGCATTTTTTATTATAAAGTTTTTTATTTAACTGACCGTTACTTCTATTGCCAGACTTGCCTACGCCACCTCAGACCAGACGAAGTAGATAGGAGTTTGTCAAAAAAAAGTTTACATTTCCAAAAAGTCCCAAAAAAACGCTTTTGTCTTTTACTTTTTACAGGGTGAGAGGCTGAAAAAGACCACATTTTTTGGGGGGTACCCTCTTTCCCCCCTACATTTGATAACATATGGCACCTAAACTATACTGTGGGCACATGTGTAGGGCATTATAACAACTCTATATAATTTTATTAAAGTTCCCTGGACTTGTGTAGTGTAATGTATTTGCTGCAGCATATATATATATATGCAGCCGTATGCAAATTAGCCAGCGCTAGCGTAACTTCGAACTGCTGATCGTATTTTCGCTGGCGAAACTTTGCAAGCATTTGGTACCCTGTGTGGAACTTAGGATCTTCGTGAATTAGCGTTGTCCAGGTGAACTTACACCTGCCAAAGTGTTGCGATGTGTTCGAAGCCAGCGCTGGCGGATTTTCGCATGTAAGTAAATT
The DNA here is from genome assembly GCF_017654675.1 of Xenopus laevis. NCBI lineage: Eukaryota > Metazoa > Chordata > Amphibia > Anura > Pipidae > Xenopus > Xenopus laevis. The sequence continues at coordinate 143,244,960 of NC_054374.1, forward strand.
TCCCCCACACTTTCCCTGTAGTTCACCAGTCTAACACTGGTGAAATATCCACAATATTGTGCCTTTTTCCAACACATCACTTACAATATATATAAATATATATATATTCTAATATATTGGACACTGCACAGAGTCATATTTGAACCCAGTATCGTGAGTGCCGACTCCTCTATGGACTGTTATATATATATATATATATATATATATATATATATATATATATATAAAAATTGTAGAAAGGACCAGCACTCCGTTTTCCAAAAAAATTCAATGATTTATTCAAAATTCACAGTGTCTCCAACGTTTCGACCCTCTTTGGGGTCTTTATCAAGGATAAAGTGCTGTGTGTTACAAATCTTTAAATACCCAAGATTTCATCGGCACTCTCCAATCAATATAGTACAAAGCACTCATAGCAAACTAATTAATGTAGCAACATGACAAATATGTATTCTTCCATATTCATTTGATAAGAAGGGAAGAAGGGTAATAACAGTAGCAATGTATACTTCTTAGATGATTAATGAAAAACACAGGTCTGTAGAACAATAAAATGTATTTAATATAAATTCAGTTATTTACAAAAATTAATTCAATTGTTATGTTGGTTTCATTGTGTTGCAGGAATTAAAACAGGACATTTCTAGCTTCCGCTTTGAGGTTTTGGGGTTGCTAAAAGGAAATAAATTTCATATCCAATCTTCAAAAATGAAAAATGGCGTCGAAGATATCCTAGAGACTGAAGAAAGTTGTAAAATAAAGGAAAAAAGAAGTCGATCACAGAAAAACACTTTCAGCCTCTTCGACATAACAACTATGATCCGTCCCAAAACAGAGGCCTCTGAAATGCACAAGAGCATGAGCAATGGGTCAGCCTTATTGGCCTCAGAAAGTACCAAGGAGAAAAAGAGAAAAAACAGCTTTGTTGCAGACATAAAAAACTTTGGCTTTTTTCAAAGTGGTCCCAAATCAAACTTGTCAGTTCCGATTTCCGAGACAATCTACTCTGTTTCCGAAGACGTCGCCAACCAACAAGACACGGAACCATGTGAAAACACGGTTGACTTACAAGTCAAAGATTCAGAGATGCACTGCGGACTAAATGTCTGTAAATCAAATGAACAATATGACCTCCCTCCCAGCATAGAAAATACCTCAGAAATTCTGTCTCAAGAACCCTCGGACAATCACGGTTCTGTCGTTTTAAATGAACCTTCTACGGGTGCCCTTAAACAAACCGATTTGCCTGCAGATGAAAATAGCACAATGGTAGAATCAACCAAGGAAGAAGATTCTATAACAAGACTGTGATTTCAAAATAAAAAAATGACAGGTCCTGTATATATATATTATATATATATAATTTTATATCTTTCATTTTTGGAATGTCTGGACTTTTGCACAGATTCATTAACACTTTGCCTGTGAACATTATAAATGCAGATGCGTTAAAGTTGTTAAAAAAAGGCAATACCCAGTTGGGATATTCTCTTATGACATGTACCGGAATGATTCACGTTCATATATAAATAGGCAAGTTTTGCAACAACCTGCCGACATAACATTTTAAACGTAGAGATTTTGTGGCCAAAACCAGAGATTGGTCACTAATGCAGAAGAGAGGCATTTCCATCTATTATTAGCCACATTTACCATGAGCTAGATGTTGTCTATGTATATTGAGTTCATTTCCATGTTACGTATATTTGTATCATTATAATAAGGATTTTTTTTTTCATATTTTATAATTTATGGACTTTGGACAGTGCTATAAATATTTATGGCTTGGGGTAAAATGGACATGGAGCGAAGTTCACCAGCAGAAAGTGAAGTCATGTTTGCAGGACCTACTGTATGTCAACAGTTAAATCAGGGTCACACAATAAGGGCACTTCCCTGCATGGTAAACTACATCATGAATGATGTCATGCATGACCATAAAAAAGGAATTCCATATTCCTGATATCTGCAAAATGACAAGGAACATTGTTAAGGACAAGGATTCTTGATTTTTTCCCCCCAAGACATGCCATGATTTTCCATGTGTCCATTATTTAATCTATAAAGGTACACAGTCTCTCTCTCACATACACTATTCTATGCAAAATAGGCATAATGAAAGCTTTCAGTCTCAAGCAACTGTTCATTTGCTAACACTACAGGAACTGTCGTGCATTATGTATGTTGCTAATTCTTGTTGCATGTTTCAAGACACATACTGTTAATTTGCCTTAGACATAATTCATGGCAGAATTAAAATTGCTGCTCAGGGAATTCACAGCTATTTTTTTTTATTCTGCTTGCGTAAAACATACGACCAGGAGACGGGGATTGGAACAAACCCTCTTAATGGTGTGGACCGTGGAGGACTCAAAGTACCGAAAACCTGAACTCCCTGCCAAATAATAGTGTAGCACATATTTTAACTTCTGTGGATTACTATCTCATCACACAGGTCCTAAGAATGATCTTTACAGACGCCCACCTGTAGCTTTGTGTCACAAGAGAGGTGCTCTTAAATCATTTTCAGTACCACTCAGTTGTACGCTTTCATTATCTGTACATTGATTGTGCTAAGCTCTTTATTAACAAAAATGTACATAATATGACATGGCAACAAAGCTGAGCAATGATAAATTGTGGGAAATGTTTATATATTTTGTATACATGGATTCCATGTTTGACCTGTAGCATATTTTCTTACTCAGAGGTGTTTAGTATGCGCTTACCTTGTGAAAATGGCATTTCTGAAATCAGTAGAGACCGTATTCCTCTATATCCCCATTAGGCCTCAACATTAGGCCTATCATTGTACGGTAACTAATAGGACAGATATGGGATCCCTTATCCGGAAACCCTTTATCTACAAAGCTCCAAATTACTGAAAGACCCATCTCCCATAGACGCCATTTTATCTAAATAATCCAAAATTTTCTCCGTAATAATCAAACAGTACTTTGTTCTTGACCCAAACTAAGATATAATTAATAATTTTTGGAAACAAAACAAGCCTACTGGGTTTATTTAATGTTTACATTATTTTATAGTACATTTAGGGGCCGATTCATGAAGCTCGAGTGAAGGATTCGAATTAAAAAAACTTCGAATTTCGAAGTGTTTTTTGGGCTACTTCGACCATCGAATGGGCTACTTCGACCTTCGACTACTACTTCGACTTCGAATCGAACGATTCGAACTAAAAATCGTTCGACTATTCGACCATTCGATAGTCGAAGTACTGTCTCTTTAAGAAAAACTTCGACCCCCTACTTCGGCAGCTAAAAGCTACCGAAGTTAGCCTATGGGGAAGGTCCCCATAGGCTTGCCTGAGATTTTTTGATCGAAGGATATTCCTTCGATCGTTGTATTAAAATCCTTTGAATCGTTCGATTCGAAGGATTTAATCGTTCGATCGAACGAATAATCCTTCGATCGTTCGATCGCAGGATTTGCGCTAAATCGTTCGACTTCGATATTCGAAGTCGAACGATTTTAGTTCCTAGTCGAATATCGAGGGTTAATTAACCCTCGATATTCGACCCTTCGTACATCTGCCCCTTAAGGTGTGAAGATCCAAATTATGGAAAGATCTGTTAACCTGGAACGCCCCAGGTCCCGAGCATTCTTTATAACAGGTCCCATACCTGTACTTGGCTAGGAGAAAAAAAATTGCACTATAAAACCAGTTCTATTAGGCTTTACATCGGGCTTTATTTTTTAAATAACCAAGTCATTACTAGTTCACACTAGTACACAGGCTATAACAAGACAAGCATACTAGAAATGTTAGACACAACATGTAATTTAGCCTCCCATTTAAAAAATTAAAGAGTGTAAAGACTAGTAAAAAAAACAGTTAGAGGAATACTAGTAACCAAGTTTACTCTACCAAACTAAATAGATTAAGGGGGGGGTATTAATATTTGTATCCAGGGTAAAGTAAAGTAAACCACCTTTAATCTATTTACCAAGTATATAGACAAAAAACTTAATAGATCAGGGGGATAGAAATATTCTTATCCAAGGTATAGTATAAAGATGCTAGAGGAGGCATTTTTGGATTTGGTTTAGAACCTGCTTGGCACAAAAATTGCATCCATTGTGTTGTCCTGAGTGCATTAGGTTTGCGTTTATATTGATTGAGGGATTGTTCTAAGTATAAGTTAATTTGCAGGTGACTAAAAATTGCAGCGGTACCTTACAGAAGTAAAAAAAACACTGCAGTAGTCAGATTAGAGCACAAATGCTAAGGGGCAGATTTATCAAGGGTCGAATTGTGAAGTACAAAAAACTTCGAAATTCGACCATCGAATTGAAAAACTGCGAATTCGAATATCGAATTCAATGTTTTTTCACCAAATTTGGCAATCCTACGATCGAATAAAAATAGTTCGATCGAGCGATTAAATTGTTCGAATTGAACGATTAAATCGTTCGAATCAAACGGTTCAAGCGATTTTAGCGTACGATCGAAGGATTTTTATTCGATGTGTAAAGACTTAGAAAAAATTTGTAGAAGGTCCCCATAGGCTAACATAGCAATTCGGCAAGTTTAATTTGAAGTATTGAAGTCACAGTTTTTTTTAAAGAGACAGTACTTCGATTATCTTTTGGTCGAATATTCAAACTATTTTACTTTGAATCGAAGTCGAAGTAAATTTGAAGTCGTAGTATCCTATTCGATGGTCGAAGTATCCAAAAAATTACTTTGAAATTCAAACTTTTTGTACTTCTCTGTCCCATTTCTGTCCCAGATCAAAAAAATCTCGAAAACCACAGAAAGATTTGTGAAAAGTGAAAAATTCATAAAACTCATTAAAGTCAATGGTCATTTTTTCACAGCAACCTTTCCTTGCAAAATACATTGCAATGTTTTTTTGTGTTGTGTTAGAGAAGGGTCATCTAGCTTGAATCCCAAGCACAATATTCACCAAAGGTGAGATGCAGAATTTCGCCACAAATCCATGCCTGTGAAAAAATATGCTCATTCACATATCTGCAAAGACAAATTCTTGACTATGGTGACTAAATTCAATATTTTTTGCATATGCCATGATAACTACAATATGGGGCCTATTAAAAATGTGGGTTCTTATTTTTTTCAGAAATTGTATTTTTACTCTTAGAGGGGCATATTTACTAAGCTCGAGTGAATGGTTCGAATTTCCAAAAGTTCGAATTTCGAAGTAAATTTTTGGGTACCTCGACCATCAAATAGGCTATATTCGACCATTCGACTTTGATTCAAATGATTCGAAGTAAAAATCGTTCTATTATTTGACCATTTGATAATCGAAGTACTGTCACTTTAAAAAAAAACTTTGACTTCATACTTCGCCAAATTAAAGCTTCCGAAGTGCAATGTTAGCTTATGTTAGCTTTGCTCGAATAAAAATCCTTTGATCGATCGTTCGATTGAACGATTACTATTCGATCGTTCAATCTATCGAATACGGCAAAAATCCCTCGACTTTGATATTCGAAGTCGAGGGATTTCAATTCGAGGGTCGAATTTCGAGGTTTTTTTAACTTCGAAATTCGACCCTTAGTAAATCTGCCCCTAAAAATTTGTTTTTTTTATTTCTATAAAATTCAAGATGTATTAAGGGGCAAATGTATTAAGGGTTGAATAATAAATTTGAATTAGAATTTTTTTTTTTTGGTGTCAAAATTCACACAATCGAATTGTAATCACCCAATTTGAATGCAAATTTGAATGTGAAACAGTCTACTTCGAATATTTGCCACCTAAAACCTGACGAGTTAATTTACAAGTCAATGGCAGAGGTCTGTTGAACCATTTGGAGATGTTAATAGTCTTCCTGACATTTGAGGTTTTTTTTGATTTGTACGTTTCGAATACGATTCAAATATGATTCGAATTTTCAGGTCGATCTAATATTAGACATTTAAATGTTTCTCTTTGAAGAAATGTTGATCTTCAATCAATTACTTACCCTTCACATGATTACTTTTAGATCACTTTAATACATCCAATAAGATGGGTGTGCCTTTAATTATGCAGATGTTAATTGATGTTGGTATAAAGGCTGTTTTTATTAAAACTGTTACTTGTTCCAAAAAGCTTTATTACTATACATAATCTCTGAAAACAATGATATGTAAAATATTAATTATGCATATATGTGAAAGATATAATACATGACTGCATATTCATATTTAATCACATAAATATTATTTAATGGCAGCAATGTAGCTAATGAAAATGAACTTGATGCATAGAACAGCTTTAGATGAGATGTCATTAGAGACACAAATCAACTTAATATATATTATATAATATACAATATAATGAGTATTTCACTAACAGGTTATTAGAAGATTTTGCAAAATGCTCACATTTTTATTCCTCCCAAATGAAACAAAATATCAGCTCTAAATGATACAGTATACTTCATATGCAGCCTGAGCTTTGCATAAATATGCAGTTGGGTCACATAGGGGTAAATTTATCAAAGAGTGAAGTTCCGCCACTATAGTGAAATTCCTCAGCTCACAATTCATTTCTATGGGATTTTGAAAGGCATATTTATCAATGGGTGAAAGTGAAAGTTCACCCTTTGATAAATACGCCTTTAAAAATCCCATAAAAATGAATGGAAAGTGGCGTAATTTCACTCTAGTGGCGGAACTTCACTATTAACTTCACTCTTTGATAAATATACCCCTAAGAGTCTTAAGGACAGTGGATTACACATATTCACCAACAATTGAATTGTATAAAATTAGGAAAAATATGGTATTTTGGCTTGCAGGAGGGTCAATGGCCCTCCTTGGTTAAGCATAAAAATGTGTTTAGATAGGCCAACAGTGTTTGCTATATCATTTCATTTATTCACATCCTTTGGCAGAAAAAAATACAAAACCTGGACTTCTTACTTGGAGCTCCCAAGAGGATGATAAGTAAAGTCACAAATATTAGTTTCAGTGCCTCAAATATTATGCATCTACATTTTTTTCCATGGTACCCAGATTGCTCCCCAAGATTTGGCATATAATGAATGAATGTGTCCTTCTCACTGATTCTTTACAAATTAAATATAGTTTAATGTATTTGTAAGATGAGATGTACAGTAGTGGATGCAAAGGAAATCATGATGCACGATTGGACAAATCATGACAACCCATTTATGGGTCCTGACCCACAGGTTAGTAGGCATGGATAAAGCATAAACTGAGAAAGCTATATTAAGATATATTATTTTTTATACTTTTTACATCCCACTGTAGCTCAGACAGGGTTTTATGAAACTAGGTAAGAGTGTGCAATTGATTAAAAAAAAGGTTAAAAGAAACAGAGAATGTAATATATAATTTAATGAAATAGAAATCCTTCATATTAATAGAAACAACACTATGCATTTTAACTAGTGATGGGCGAATTTATTCGCCAGGAGCGAATTCGTGGTGAATTCCCGCGATTCACCGTCGGCGTATAAATTTGTGAACCCACCCAAAAATTCAGCGCTGTCAAAAAAAATTGGATGCCGGCGCCGTTCCGCTAATTTTTTCCCGTTTCGCGAATTTTTCGGCAAAACGGCCCAAATTAACCCATCACTAATTTTAACAAATTTATAAAAACTGAATAGGATCTCCAAGATTCCTATGTACAGTGGTCCAACACTGCAGGCAGTGAGCATAATTTCAGTATACTGTATATTCTGATAATACTGGGTGAAGAAACCCAGACTTTCATAATGGTCTGCTACAAAAAATTCAATATCCATTGTACTTCTATTACAACAATGACTCGAAAATGAGAAAAAAATTTGCTTCAGCGAAGCCATGACCAAGAAGAATTGAATGCCTTTAATTAGACGCATGAATGGATATTAACGCAAGGCTTAAATTTAGGCCCGTCAAAAAATGTTTTATCAACTCTACCACTGTGATTTTAAAGAACCTTAGAAATGAAATATTGGTATAGATATTATTCTACAGTACATATTCATCTTTCTGTTACTATTGTCTTGCCTGTTTCTCCCAAGGTGGGAAATTGAATCATATAGTGGTACATATGAAAGTATTTGGAAGTGTGTCATCCAGGTGTCTATTAAGAATGTGTATTTCATCTGTGAATAAGATGCAAGGGCATGTCCAACATCTCCAGAGATGTGTAGTCAAGATAATAAAATTCAGATATTTTCCAAATTGAAATGAAGCCAATGTGTTGTCTTAGCTACAGTACCTGCGGCTATGTAATGTATGTCTCGTGTTGTTCTTCAAAATGTGGACTGTAGGTTTCTACAGAAGGTACTGTACATGGTTGTGTTCTTGCTACTGTCTATATTGGAGACTTCTCCTCTAGTATCTGTGGCTCTAAGAAGCCTTGTCTGTGACTCTATGTGCAGACTCCATCACCCTCAAGGTGCATTTAGTGAGGTCACATTGTTTATTGTCTAAATCTGGAGGTGAGGAGAGTTATCACCTGGCAGTTTTCTAACTGACAATAGCAGAGGAGGTTGAAATAGCCCTATATGGCTGTCATTTGTTTGGGAACTATGAGAAATGGCTGACTGAAAGAGGTGTAGAGGTAACGTCTTAATAAGGGTCTACCTACCACTAGAATGGAGGTCTACCTATCTCAGCTATAGGCTATGCATTCATGATTATTATGGAAAGTGTTGAAAACTGTATTGGGACATAAAGATCCCCATCAATTCCAGCCTCATTACAGCAGCAGTCAGAATTCCCTCTGTTTCAAAAGTCTTCCTGGCAGTCTTCATTGCAGAGAAAATAGATCAATAAAATGTATAATTCAATTAACAAATTGAAAACAAGCCTAATAATTGAACCTGAGATGTTAAAGGAATTTTTCTTTTCACTTCAGTTGTAATAAAACATAGCCAGGTTAGCTCTTTGCTTATCTTTCTATAAAAATGAGTGCCCCCATGCTGACAAACTGATTCACAGTCATTACAACAACAACAAATTCAATGACCTGCCAAAAAGCGTATGACTATTGATAACATTATCCAATAAAATTCTTCTTTGAAATAACTGATTTGCCTTTTTTTTTTAAATATCTTTATTCTGTATATAAAATGGAGTCACTCCTGATGTGCCTGGTTAAACAGAATCACTTCTTAAGGCAACTGATTAGTGTCACAATTAAATTACACTTTACCCTTTTATTTTCCAGATGCACCTGTCAGGGAGCCGGGAGCCCCCTCTGGGGAGTAGTCCGGATCTAGGAGGAAGCCCCTCAGGAGGGATCAGGGTCGTGGTATCCAAGGGTAAGGCAGGAGAATAAACAAAGTCCAAGCACAGGTCAAAAGACAGGCGGAATACAAACAAAGTCCAGGGCCAGGCAGGGGGTCAAATGGCAGGCAGAGTATCAGTGAAGTCCAAGTCCAGGCAAGGGGTCACAACAAGGAATCAGGCAGATATAAGCAGGGGAAACAGCAAGGGAACCCAGGAATCTCTCAGGGAACAGGATCCTATTTTCGGGCGCCATCTTGGCGCCTCAGGCGTCCTTTTATCTTTGAATTTGGCGCCCTTGCGCCAGCGTCAGCGCGCCTGCGACCGTCGCGCCGTGCTGGCGTCACAACGCCGGCGTCGGAACCCACGTGGGTTCCCTGGGCGCCGCCATCTTGGATTCTTCGCCGCCGGGAGCGGACTCGACTCCTCGCGCTCCCGGCGGTCTTGACAGTACCCCCCCTCACGGGGGGCCTCAGGACCACCGGGACTTGGTTTCTGGGGAAACTTGGAGTGGAAGTCTCTTACCAAACGAGGAGCATGCACATCACGGTGTCCCTCCCAAGAGCATTCTTCGGGGCCAAAGCCCTTCCAATGAATGAGGTATTGAAGGGACCCTCTGGAGATTCTGGAATCAAGGATTCTCTCCACCTCGAATTCTTGTTGACCCTCCACCGAGACAGCAGGAGGAGGAGATTGGACACCAGAGAAACGGTTGGAGACGGTGGGCTTCACCAGGGAGACGTGGAACACGTTGGGGATTCTCATCTCTGGTGGGAGTTGAAGTCTGATGGCTACAGGGTTAATTATCTCCAAGATGGGGAACGGACCCAGGAACTTCGGACCCAACTTGGGAGATGGCACCTTCAAGCGAATATTCCTGGAAGAGAGCCAGACACAATCACCCACCTTGTAGGGAGGAGAGGGCCTTCTACGGCGATCCGCAAAAGTCTTGTGGGACTAGAGCACACTTCTCCAGATTAGACTTGGTTGCAGCCCAAATAGCAAGCATATGGGCTGCCAGATCATCTGCAGCCGGGACGTCCGACAACACGAAGTCCTGAGGAAAGGCTTGAGGGTGCTGTCCATACACCACCATAAATGGAGACCTTCCTGTGGAGGAATGACATGCATTATTATGAGCAAACTCCGCCCACGGGAGGAGGTCAGACCAATCGTCCTGGCAAAGAGACACGTGGTTCCTCAGGAACTGTTCTAAGGCTTGGTTCACACGTTCAGCTGCCCCATTCGTCTGCGGGTGGTAGGCAGACGAAAATTTAAGTGTTATTCCCAAGTCTTTACATAGAGAACGCCAGAACTTGGCGGTAAACTGGGTGCCTCTGTCGGAGACGATCTCCACCGGGAAACCATGCAGGCGGAAGATGTACTTAATAAAGAGTTGGGATAATTCCACCGCAGAGGGTAACTTCTTCAAAGGGATGAAATGGGCCATTTTGCGGAAGCGGTCAATGACAACCCAGATCACAGTATTCCCACCGGAGGGAGGAAGTTCGACAATAAAGTCCATAGAGAGGTGCATCCACGGACGAGAGGGAACCGGCAAAGCGCTGTAACAACCCGCTGGGGCGGGAATGGCTAGGCTTAGAAGTGGCACAGACATTACAAGCAGCCACAAAGTCCTTTACATCCTTGCGGATATCAGGCCACCAGACTAGGCGCCTCAAGAGTTCAAGGGTCTTGGCCGGACCAGGATTTCCAGCTTGCCTGGAGCAGTGGGTTTGTTGCAGGATGGCCAGGCGAAGTTCTGGAGGGACGAAGGCCATGCCAATCGGAGTATCTTGAGGAGCCGAGGACTGCCCAGCCAGAATCTGGTCGGCAAATTGGGGATACAGAGAGGCAATGATCTTGACTGGTGGAATGATTGGTTCCTGCCTCTCAGGGTCACGGTCCACCGGAGTGAAGCTACGAGACAAGGCATCGGCCTTCAGATTCTTGGAACCTGGGCGGTAAGTCAAAACAAAGTTAAATCGGGAAAAGAAAAGGGCCCACCTGGCTTGTCTGGGATTTAGCCTCTTGAGGGACTGTATAAACTCCAGATTCTTGTGATCTGTGAAAATCTGGACAGGAATTTCAGAGCCCTCCAGGAGGTGACGCCATTCTTCAAGGGCAAGCTTGACTGCTAAGAGTTCTCGATTTCCGACATCATAGTTCTGCTCTGCGGATGAGAACTTCTTGGAGAAAAACGCACAGGGGTGCAATTTTCCATCAGTGGAGTGTCTCTGAGACAGGATAGCTCCGGCTCCGACTTCAGAAGCATCAACTTCGATGCAGAAGGGTAGTGCAGGATTGGGATGTCGGAGAACAGGAGCGGACGTGAAGGCCTCTTTCAAGGACTGAAAGGCTTCTATGGCAGATGGAGGCCACAGGCTGGGTTTACCCCCTTTCCGGATGAGGGCCAGGATAGGTGCAATGCGGGAAGAGAACCCCCGGATGAACTGTCGATAATAATTAGCAAATCCGATGAATCTCTGGATTGCCTTGGTACTCAGTGGGAGAGGCCACTCCTGGATGGCCGACACTTTCACGGGGTCCATCTCAAATCCCTCTGGAGAGATAATGTATCCTAGGAAGGGGATCTTGGATACCTCGAAGACACACTTCTCCAACTTGGCGAAGAGAGAGTTCTTCCTCAGACGAGAGAGTACCTCCTTCACCTGGGAGCGATGACTTTCAAGGTCCTTGGAAAAGATCAGGATGTCGTCCAAGTATACGACTACGAACCTTCCTAGGAGATCTCGGAACACATCATTAACAAACTCCTGGAAGACGGCAGGGGCATTGCATAGGCCGAAGGGCATAACAAGATATTCATAGTGCCCATCCCGAGTGTTGAATGCCGTCTTCCATTCGTCACCCTCCCGGATGCGAATGAGGTTGTAGGCCCCCCGGAGATCCAACTTGGAGAAAATCTTTGCCCCTTTCAGCTGGTCAAAGAGCTCGGCAATCAAGGGCAGGGGGTACCTGTTTTTCACGGTGATCTTATTCAGACCCCGATAGTCTATACAAGGCCGAAGGCCTCCGTCCTTCTTCTCCACGAAGAAGAACCCAGCCCCTGCAGGAGAGGTAGAAGGGCGGATAAACCCCCGCTGGAGATTTTCTTGGATGTACTCCTTCATAGCGGTAGTCTCTGCAGGAGAGAGAGGGTAGGTGCGCCCTCTGGGGGGCATAGCTCCTGGCAGGAGTTCAACCGGACAGTCGTAGGAGCGATGTGGGGGAAGGAACTCTGCAGACTTTTTACAAAACACATCAGAAAATCCCTGGTAAGTGGAGGGCAAAGTCTTTAGTTCCGCAGTGGAGACATTCACCTTCTCGAGGGGTTTTGGCGGAAGGCAATGTTGCAGGCAAAATAAACTCCAACGAGAGATCTGCCCAGTGGACCAGTCTATGGTGGGGTTATGCAGACGTAACCACGGAAGACCCAATATTACTGGAGTAGAAGGGCAGGGAATGATGAAGAAAGAAAGTTTTTCTTGATGCAGCGCCCCAACTTGTACAGATAGTTCCGCCGTGAACATTGTGACGAATTCAAACTCCAGGGGTTTGTCATCTATGGCGGTAATTCGCAGGGGTGAAGACAATGGAAGCAGGGGAATCTTCATGCGTTCAGCAAAGAAGGCGTCCATGAAATTGCCATCCGCTCCGGAGTCGAGGAAGGCCCTTTCGAAGATAGATTTACTTGCCAGGTGAATCTGCAAAGGAAGGAGAAGTCTGCGTGAATTTTCTTGATACTTCTCCTGAGGCCCTCGAGTGATGCCCCCTACATGAGAAACCTGAGACATACCTCGGGGTACAAAACTCTTGGCTTTGGCAGGACAGGCGTTGGCAAAATGGGAATGCCCACCACAGTACAAACAGAGACCTGCCATACGTCTTCGAAGTCTTTCCTGCTCGGAGAGGCGAGCCTTTCCTATTTGCATAGGTTCCTCCAGGGGAGACGTGGACACATGAGTCACAGGGACAGCGGGTGCTTGCAGAATCGGCCTTTGAAAGCGAGGGGCCAACATGGGAGAAAATCGTCTGCTGCGCTCTCTCTCCACCTGGTGTTCTCTGAGACGGGTGTCAACCTTAATGGATAGAGCGATCAGCCCTTCCAGGGTGTCAGGAGTCTCTCTGGAGACGAGATCATCTTTGATGCGGATGGATAGGCCTTGGTAGTATACGGCCTTGTAAGCGTCATCACACCAGGAAGTCTCCGCCATCAGAGTTCGGAAGTCTATAGCGTACTCATTGACACTGCGGCTTCCCTGCCGGAGCTGCAAGAGACGGGCAGGGGCATTCGTAACCCGACCTGGAGCATCAAAGACTATGCGAAAAGCTTGGAGAAAGTCTTTAACATCATAAGTCACCGGGGAATTCTTCTCCCAAAGAGACGTTGCCCACTCCAGTGGCTTGCCTTCCAATCGAGACATCACATACCCCACCTTGGAACGCTCACTTGGAAACTGTGTGGGTTGGAACTCAAATTGAATTTGGCATTGTGTGGCAAATCCCCTGCAGGCTTGTGGGTCCCCACTGAAGCGAGGGGGAGGTGGAATGCGAGGCTCACCTGTCGGGTAGCTTGCGTTCGTAGAGGCTGCCGCCATGGGGGGATCTCCAGCAGGTGGAGCAGCGGAGGGCGCGGAAGGCACTTGAGCTAGCAGGACATCGAGTGCTTGCCCAATGCGAACCTGCTGGTTTTCGTAGTCCTCCATGCGGGATGCCAGTCCGCGGAGCGCTCGTCCGACATGAGGTGTGGCTTCATCAGAAGGATCCATGGCCCGAAAATAATGTCAGGGAGCCGGGAGCCCCCTCTGGGGAGTAGTCCGGATCTAGGAGGAAGCCCCTCAGGAGGGATCAGGGTCGTGGTATCCAAGGGTAAGGCAGGAGAATAAACAAAGTCCAAGCACAGGTCAAAAGACAGGCGGAATACAAACAAAGTCCAGGGCCAGGCAGGGGGTCAAATGGCAGGCAGAGTATCAGCGAAGTCCAAGTCCAGGCAAGGGGTCACAACAAGGAATCAGGCAGATATAAGCAGGGGAAACAGCAAGGGAACCCAGGAATCTCTCAGGGAACAGGATCCTATTTTCGGGCGCCATCTTGGCGCCTCAGGCATCCTTTTATCTTTGAATTTGGCGCCCTTGCGCCAGCGTCAGCGCGCCTGCGACCGTCGCGCCGTCTGGCGTCACAACGCCGGCGTCGGAAACCCACGTGGGTTCCCTGGGCGCCGCCATCTTGGATTCTTCGCCGCCGGGAGCGGACGCGACTCCTCGCGCTCCCGGCGGTCTTGACAGCACCATACTCAGCTCAGTTGAGCCAGTTACACAATAAAGAAAATGTATACATATAAGTGCAAAATTAGCAGTAAAAATGCTTCCAAAACATTACTAATTGATAAGATATATTTGGGTTGTGCACTTTGCACACTGAGTGGTGCATTGTCCGAGAAGCTGAAGGCCTCTGCTATCTGCCAAGTGTCAATCATAGACAGAAGAATACCTGGCACAGCATCCAGAATGTTGATCAAAAACCCCATGGACCCCAATGCATTTGGCAAAATGTTGTGGTTTCACAAATTTTCTGGCTTTATTCATTTTTGTCAAAGCAAAAATGGCACATCACCACACAGGTCACTTGCTAATTGTAAGGACCAGCACTTCCCCAGTGAATATGGCCACAGTCCCTGGTGACATTGCACTGTGGTGATTTGTACCTGTCTTGTGCACATAGCACCTATGCATGCTGTCAGTAAATGAGCCCTTTGATTTTTATACTGAAAAATAATGACATTGGGATTTGAACCCTAGCTTACCAAGTAAACATTTTTGCCACATTTGGCTTCACTTAGAGGCACATTTATCAAAGGTTAAATTTCAAATTCATGTGAGTTTTTTTAAACTCCCATAAACTGGGCCATAGTAAGATAAATCTCAAAAATCTAAATTTTATTAATTAGTTATTTACTTGAAATGAATGCTATGGAATCATATTTCCACAGTTATATGCCACACATGGTTCTCCCAGATTGAGTTTTTTTACTATAAAATCAAAATTTTTAGTGGGAAAAAAACTCAAATTTTTGAGATTTATTATGCCCTGAGGATGCAAAAAGTCTGAATCCGAAAATCTGTCATCTTGGACCTGCTGAGGTCCTTGTAACTGGCCGTTCGCTGCTGCCTGAGGCAAGGTGCTCACCTTGCCTCATGGCAGGAACGGCCCTGCCTAAACCTGTGCTTTCCCAGTGAATACAGCATTGGTGGAAATGAGTACTTCCTCCCCTACCAATCACCTTGTTTGTCATTCAGATGCAAGTGTTACAAATAGTGATGGGCGAATAAATTCGGCAGACACAAATTTGTGGCAAATTTCGCCGGAGAAAAATCAGTGACGTCAAAAAAAAATTGTCGCGCATCAGAATTATTTGGACACCCATTGACTTTAATGCTTTTGGACAAAATAGTTATGCGTCTAAAAATTGCCTCTCGGGTCAAAATTGTTTTGACGCCCAATGACTTTTGTGGATTTTTTGCCGTCTCGTGAATTTTGCAGTAAATTTGTGATTTTTTTCAGCGATGCGAAACAGCACAGATTCATCCACCACTAGTTACAGAGCACCATCAGCTTTAAACTCTGTACCTTGTGCTGAATTTTTAATCTGGGCCAAGATCGAGAGCACAGCTATGCCCGAACACAAGTGATTGTTTTTGCAACTAGGGTTTTACTCACTCTGTATAAACAGTTAAATACCCTTTTAATTAGACAGTTTAATAATAAAAGAAAAAACAGGGCCTGGTGCATTATTAAAAACCTTTTGTCTTTTCCAGACACATCGTTTCTCAACTGCCGGCTGGTACTATTCAGCTTGTTATAAGCAGTGACACTGACAAAAAGCAGCTCACAGAGCTGGAACAAAAAGCTTTGCTGTTGAGATGGGATGACTTTTGTAAATATGTTAAGAAACACAATGTGATGTAAGTCTTTAAAAAAAATGATATTACCCTGATTGCCAGTAAGATAGCTGCACTCAGTATGTTTTTACGCATCGCTGAATTTTGTTACTGGGTTTTATAAAAAGACACACAAACCTCCATGAAATTTTAATTAAAAAAAAATAGCAAAAATATAGCACAAGGATAGGTACTGCTCACAGCTACAGACAGTTGTCATTGTAAAAAACAGGTGTAATGTATATATTAAAATAGCTCCCCTATGAAAATATAAAAGAACACTGAGAGGCCTGTTTATTAAAGGTTGAATTTGAGTGGTTTAGAGGTTTTTGAAACTACATTTAAACTCAATTCCTCTGAAATTACAAATGCCAAGAACGTTATGAAAAGTTCAGATTATAAAAAGTATGAACATAAAAAATGCTGAACGATGTGCTAAAAAAAAAATCAGAAAACCTCTAAAAGTCTGAATTGATTAAAAAAGGTCCAATAATATCAGCGCAGCTCCCATTGCCTTATATGGGACTTCGACAGCTTTTACTTGGTGCAATTTTGTATTAGAGGTTTTTGACATTATTACACTTAGGGGCAGATTTATCAAGGGTCGAATTTTCAAAGTTAAAAATACTTTGAAATTCGACCATCGAATTGAAATACTTCGACTTTGAATATCGAAGTTTTTTCATCGAATTTGGCTATCCTGCGTTTTTTTCTTCCAAAAACATACAAAACTGCTCTAGAAGGTCCCCATAGGCTAACATAGCACTTCAGCAGGTTTAATTTGGCAAAGTATTGAAGTCAAAGTTTTTTTTAGAGAGACAGTACTTTGATTATCAAATGGTCGAATATTCGAAGTATTTTACTTCGAATCGAAGTCAAAGTTGTAGTAGCCTATTTGAATATCGAAGACAACGTTTTTTCATCGAATTTGGCTATTCTGCGGTTTTTTCTTCAACTTCCATAAACGTAGAAAACTGCTCTAGAAGGTCCCCATAGGCTAACATAGCACTTCAGCAGGTTTAATTTGGCGAAGTATTGAAGTCGACGTTTTTTTAGCGAGGCATTACTTTGATTATCGAATGGTTGAATATTCAAAGTATTTTACTTCGAATCGAATTCGAAGTCGTAGTAGCCTATTCGATGGTTGAAGTATCCAAAAAATTACTTTGAAATTAGAAGTTTTTTACTTCGAAAATTCACTCGAATTCACTTCGACCCTTCATAAATCTGCCCCTTAATAAATCTTATATTTTTAGAGTATTAGACAAAAACCAAAAAAAAAACAAGAATTTTTAGTATAAAAAATACTATTCATGAATTTTTTTTAATTAAATTGGCCCCTAAGGCATTTATTTTAATAGGAAGGTTTTAGTGTAGGAGCATACAATAGTGCTCCCTAATCTGGTGATCACCCACATGTGTCTGAGCAGGTTCCATGTAAGGGTTGGGCATAATGCTCCTACACAAAGGAAGTCGCTCTGCTAACAATCAGGATTAATGGGATTAAAGCAAATATATATTTTTGGACAATGGGAGAGAGCCTGCACTGCACATGCACAATCATGCTGAGGAAATATCTATTTTATGATGAATTAGTGTCATGGTTGAAGCTGAATACATAATTCCAGTATTGCAAGGTGAAAGTGCTAACTAATGGAACTAAAATTTCCAGCCCCACCCATGAAAAGTATTGCCTAATTCCTAGGCACCGCATCACCCCGTCACCACCACTCACACACGTATGTGCAATGCAAATAAATGTACACAGATACATATAAGTGCAGGACTTGTTCAGCTGGACTAGGGGTTAGCAGCAGGTAAGGTACGTGCCTGGTGTCCCCTAAGCTTTGCGTCCTAGGCACGTGCCTCTTCTCCCTTCCCCTAGTTCCAGCCCTGCCTAATGCTATGAAACTCATATTTATACATCAGCATCAGCTGGAGAGCTCTGTTTTATATTTCCCGATATCATTATACTCTTCTTAGTCTAGGATATATTAGTGGAACATTAGCTTAAATACATGAATAGAATCAAACACAACTACTTTTGTGTAAGACTTATTATTAGATGATCATTGTATTGATTAGAGATATATAATAATTTTTGGATATTCTATAAAGAATTTAGTCAAAAGTCTTACCAAGATTAAATGAAAAGCAACCAACAAAAACAAACCAGAAACCTACCTCTACCTTCTGCTTGAATGGAGGCAGCCAGGGGCCAATCATATTTACATGGACAAATCATATTCACATGGACCACTTGCCCCCAAATTTTCCAATAAATATGTTCTATCCTACTTTTAATATATTTGCTATATGACCACATTTTCATGGGTTTTTTTAAAGTCCAACAAGCCTCTTTGGTCCAAAGGAGTTTCCCAATCTATTCTCTGATTCTCTTTTTCTGATAGATAATTAACCCTCGATATTCGACTGGGGAATAAAAATCCTTTGACTTCAAATATCGAAGTCGAAGGATTTTGTGCAAAAAGTTTGATCGAATAATATAAAATCCATCGATCGAACGATTAAATACTTTGAATCGAACGATTGGAATAATCCATCGATCGAACGATTAAATCCTTCAAATCGAACGATTCAAAGGATTTTAATCCAACGATCGAAGGATTATCCTTCGACCAAAAAAACTTAGCCAAGCCTATGGGGACCTTCCCCATTGGGTTTGGTAGCTTTTAGGTGGCGAACTAGGGGGTCGAAGTTTTTTCTTAAAGAGACAGTACTTCGACTATTGAATGGTCGAATAGTAGAACGATTTTTAGTTTGAATCCTTCGATTCGAAGTCGAAGTCGTAGTCGAAGGTCGAAGTAGCCCATAAAACACTTCGAAATTCGACGTTTTTTTACTTCGAATCCTTCACTTGAGCTTGGTGAATTGGCCCCTTAGTATTGGTATCAATATCCTATTAGGCCACAGTTTCATTTCAGCCTTATAGAAAACAGCTGGGCTTTACTAGAAATGATACTGAACCATTCAAACAAGTCTGTAAATCTTCCAACCCCTTCTTAAAGCCATTTATTGTATCAGTCTGTACACTTGATTCATGGAGAGAATTCTACATCTTCACAGCTCTCACTGTAAAAAACCCCATCCCGAATGTTTAGATGGAACCTCCTTCCTTCTAGTGGTAGGCAGAAGAAGCATGTGCCTAGGGTGCAATGAAGTGGGGGTGCCAAGCACGAACCTCTACTTTTACCTAACCCTGGTCCGGACCGTTGTTTCCCCACCAGCACTTCTCTCCAACGCACCTCTGTATATGCTCCCTCCCCCCGCCCCCCACACGCATCATACATTGCACACACATGCCAGGGAGGTGGTGAAGAAGCTTTGCTCAGACATGGTAAGAGTAGATTGGGGTCATCTATCACAAGATCTTAATTTTCTATTTTCAGATGTTGGGTGGTAGGATACATGTATATTTGTATATATTTGTAGTCAGTGTTGGACTGGTCCACTGGGATACCAGGAAAACTCCCGACGAGCCCTTGTGCTGCTAAACATTTGGCCTATTTCATAGCCATTTCCTATTTCTTTGAGAGAGGCTAAATCGATGGAATAATAGATTATAGCATGTAAAGAATAAAGACTAGGAGAATAGAGGTTGAGTAAGGAGAAAAAGACTAATAGCACTGAGAATGGGCCCCTGGTCTAAGGTTTTTGGGTGGGCCCCTGGTGTCCCAGTCCGACACTGTTTGTTGTTCTGTATAGGGCAGTATAGAGCAGACTTAAAGATACCTGTGTTACTTCATCTGATGGTTTAGACTGATGTAATTCCTAGTGTCAATTCTCCAGCATCAGTTGTCATCATGTTCTATTGCTCCTCTACAGTGAACCCCCCCTGTTGGCCATTTGATGCATCTGCAAGGGAACATTTTCAGTGGCACATCTGAACCCCCATACTCCCAACACATACCTCCCAACATTTGAAAAATGCACAGGGTCAAAAACATCACACACGAGTAGTGCATCAAAATATTTTTGACCACACCCATATATGGCCTCACCCCCCTAATTTTACATTTTACAAAATTTGACAGGTTATGAAAGTTTGAACAAATTTCTGAGAGTTTTAGAGCCATGTTTTATGTAATATAACAGTTTTGCTAATGAAGCTGAAATTGCCCTTTAAGCTGTGAGTCACAGTTCCCCAAGAGACCTGTTTATCTTAAATTGTTACAATTGTTTCTTTGCTTATCTTAAATTGTTACAAATGTATCAAACTGCAGCTTCTCAAAGTATTTATGCATAGTTTAAATGTCAATGCTTGACAAAGGGGCGTGTCCCAGAAACTTTGCACCATCACATTAAATGAGCAAGGTTTACCTTGCTTGTAGCAGCTCTGTGTGCCATTGGATGTCGTTCTCTTAGATGTGAGTTTAGGTGGCTGAACCTCTACCATTGAGCACCAGAGATCTCTTTTCAAAGGAGGCAAGGGTGCGCGGAGCCTGCTGTGTTGCAGTCAACTCTTAGCTGGCCATATCACGTAGATTTCAAACCAGTAGGGGATTTCCAGAACATAGGGGAAGTTAACAGTATGGACTCCTACAATTTACACTTGAAGGCATATACAGCAATTGACACAATGTAATGGACTGCATACTTTTGGGATGTAAGTAAAAGTTGACATTAACTGATAAGTGATTTATTGTAATTAAATGATTTGTAAACAAATACAAATAGCACTCTATTGCATTTTGCAATTTTTTTTTGTAGTTTCAGCATTATTTAACCAATATAAAGAGTTTTGTAACAACAGTGCCACCTTCTGGTCAGTTCCTGTAATGGTACAATGGATAGAGCTACATTCAGAAGGAAAACAGAGAACTGTTCTGAGATTGCCCTGCTCAGGAAAGATATCAGAAACCTCAGATGACCTTTATTATCTCCTTCCTGAGTAGGGCAATTTCAGACCCACTTCTTTGATTTCCAGCTTTTATGTTTTCCAGTGGACCTAAACAAATCTGTAAAACCCAGGAACAAAAGGAGCTTACCTGCCATATGTGAGACTGTAGACATCTATGACCAGGAACTGACTAGCAGTTGGTACTGTTGTTACAAAATTGGTTATTCAATTCTACATTTGTTGTTAAGGTTTACATATCATTTTCAAAAACAAACAAAAAAATTGTGCTCAGATTTACAGTATAGAGAGAGAAGCCATGGCATGTAAATGGCAAGAGGGTGAATTATGGAGTTATTTTAAATAGAAAGTGTTTGAGCCTTACATTAGAACATTGCTGTTTAATGCACTTTATGCCATGTGTATTCTCTGAATGTTAAATATACACGGATTATTCACTCTGTTAGGGAATGATTTAATGCACAAAACAGTTGCATGGTAAGAAATACTATCTAGGCTCAAGTTAGTTATTCCAGGAATGTTTTAGGTGGAATTCTAATGCAGTATGGCTAAAATGAAGGCAAATTATATTTTTGAATAAAATTGTTGGCTAGGTAGTTAACATTGCTTCAACTTATGTTTAAATCTTTGTTGTCCAATAATGCCCTCTTGTGGTCTGAGAATGGTATAATGTTATATATTATATATTGTTTAATTAGCCTTTTAAATCCTATGTTTTAAATCCTATCAACTAAGGAGCTGCAATTTTCTCCATGTAGACACAGGGCACACCAATAGGGAAATGTTAGAAAAGTTACCAAGGCTGCACTAGGTTTTGTAAGCTACAGAAATAATCAGCATGCAGCATTTACGGAATGCGTTTACAGAAAAGTACTACCTGTCCCAGCACATTGTTGGAAAGGGCAAATCCTGTACCTAGGGGTTTTCAAGGATGCTGGGTTTGGGTATATTTTCTCTTTAACTGAAAAAAAGAAAACAATTGTTTCCTAATCAATGATGGGCACAAGCTTGTCTACCCACTATATGACCAATGACATTGCGGCATTTTATAGTATTGGAGAGCCAAAATTCAGGAGGACAATTGGTTTGCAAAGCAGAGCACTTTCAAAAATATGTTTTATTATTTAAAGGAGAAGTAAATCTTTAAAAAGACTGTGGCTTTCAAACCAGTAGGGGATTTCCAGAACATAGGAGGACAACTGGTTTGCAAAGCAGAGCACTTTCAAAAATATGTTTTATTATTTACAGGAGAAGTAAAACTTTAAAAAGACTGTAACATTAGCCAAGGTGCTTTACTAAGTTTTTAATAACATCCTGACCTACTGGTCAGTTCATGCAACTGTGTAGTCAAAAACAATAAAAGAAATATACCTTCAGAAGGAAACAGATACATTTTCTGTTGTTCTGCTCAGGAAAGAGATGAGACATCTGAGGCTTCTGAACCCTTTCCTGAGCAGAACAACATCAGAACATTTCCCCGTTTTCCTTCTGAATGTATATGTCACGACCGGCACCCAATACCAGAACAAGTGCCAAGCACCCTGGTCTCGGCTCGGCTTCACCAGTAGTGTGACCACCGTTGGGCTTCGGGAGGAGCCCTCAGCTTACTTAGGTGCCACCTGGACTTAACGAGGGGTGCAAGGCGAGGTGTTCTGGCTGGCAAAGGGGCACGGCTGTTAGCAAAGTCTTTTGGGCCGAAGGTCACGGAACAAAAGGATTAGGCAGAAGGATGGTCAAACAGGCTGGGTCGAGGCAGGCGGATATCAGAATCATCAGGCAGGCAAGGGTCAAACCGGGTTGTCAATCAAGGGGTTAAGCAGGAAGAGTTGTCGTAGGCAGGCAAGGGTCAGGATACAGAATGTAGAGTAGTCATTAACAGGCTGGGTCAAACACGGGTAATCAAACAGACAAGATTCAGATCAGATGCACAAGGCTCAGGAAACCACTAGAAACAAGTTCTATCACGGGCACTGGCTGGGGGTCAAAATGGGCCTTATATACCTTCAAAGTTCGCACCAAAACGTGTGCCAATGCGCACTGGAGCAATCACGCCTGTGCCTTTAAGAGGCGTGCCGCGCACGCCCTAACAATCAAAATGGCGCCTAGGAGACACGCGGAGGGCATCCCCGGTAATTTTATTACAGTATATCTCTTTGACTTTACAGTAATAAGAACTGACCAGCAGATGGCACTGTTATTACAAAATTCATTATATTAGATGTTACTAAAAACTTAAATAGCTCTAAAATTGAAAAAATGTAATGTAAATGGTAAAAGTGCTTAGAGAAACAACCTGAACAATTTCTATTACAGCTTACTTATTCTTTAAAAGACATAACCTCACATTTTTCTTGGCAACACTGGGTACCATAGATTGTAGGCAATAAGGTTACTTTTCCCAACATAAATCATCATTTGGATATAAGCATATACATTTTCCTTTCCCAAAACATTCTAACAAAATATGATTTATAATTGCCAGTTATATTTCAGGCATTGTTTTACTCATTTTCATGTAACACATTGGTTAGTCAGTATAAGTTTTTAAAAGCATGAAGTGAAGCCCAACAGGCTGGCTTTGCTTCCAATAAGGATTAATTATATCTTAGTTTGGATGAAGTACAAGCTACTGTTTTATTATAACAGAGAATTCATTTCTATAAATTGGGATT
The DNA here is from genome assembly GCF_017654675.1 of Xenopus laevis. NCBI lineage: Eukaryota > Metazoa > Chordata > Amphibia > Anura > Pipidae > Xenopus > Xenopus laevis. The sequence goes on from NC_054374.1 coordinate 143,268,674, forward strand.
ATTTGATTGTAATGGAGTCTAGGGGAGACTGCTGTTTCATTATTCAAAGCTTTCTGGATAATGGGTTTCCGGATAATGGATCCCATACCTGTACTCAGTCTGAGCAATGAACAGTAAAATTCCTGACCTAGAAAATTATTTCAACCCTATTGGCATTGTATTTCCTTGATATGGAAATACAGTATTTAAATTCAAAAAACAAAGTAACATATTTGCAAAAATTCTAGTGTTCCACTAGGGGTCTCTAGCGATGCACCAGTCACAGCGCATTCACATATTTGTGACCAGACTGAATTGTGGATGCAAATCCTTTTAAAATGAAGGAAAATGTAATAACAGATGCAGAAGAGTAATAACATCTTATTATCAGCTGCACTAATTGTTTTTCTATATAAAAATATAAATCGACTACTTCGTTTAAAACAAAAAGCAGGTTAATGTTAGCACTTATTTAAAATGTCAAAATTGTAAGGATAATGCATAATATTTCTCATCCTTTCAGATGTTAAGTATCTATAAATCTTTTTATCATGTCGGTAAATTTGCACAGATACTTTTTTCTAGTAGTTATTTGAACAAACCTTTATAATGAAGAGAGATGAATAACTAGCATGATAACGTCAGGACCAGGAAAATCATTTAGTGTAGAACTCCCATTTTATGTTTCTCAGGGGACGAGAATAAAATGGTGTGAAATTCAGGAAAGTGTAAAAGCAGGGAGATGTGTTATACATTATGGGGGTTATTTATCAAAATCTGAATCTTTCTGATTTTTTAAAATAAAAAAGTCAGACCAAACTAGAATCAACGATGTGACCTTATTTATAGCGATGGGCGAATTTATTCGTGAGACGCAAATTCGTGGCGAATTTCCGCAAAAATTTGCAGGCGTCAAAATATATTTGATGCCGGAGACAATTCTGATGCCGGCGACAATTCTAGGAGCCCATTGACTTTAATGGCCTTCAGAATTGTCACCAGCATCGAAATTGTCACCGGCGTCAAAATGCGCGTTTGGCAAATTTTTCGATGTTTCGGGAATTTCGCTGGAAATTTGCAAATTTTTCGGCGGAGCAAAATGGGAGAAATTCGCCCACCACTTCTTATTTTTTATTGAAAAAAACACATTTTAATCGGATGGGGGACAAACTCAATAAAATCTAGTTTTTTCCCGAATAGTTCAATTGTTTTGGGATTTTTCCCAAAAAGCCCGAATTTTTTGGATTTTTGCCTGAAAAGTCAGAAATAGCTGCTATTACAGTAATGTACTGTGGTTTGCTTGACCTACAGAACATTGTGCGTAACCTGGGAATGTAAAACGAAGGTTTCACGGTGTATGGAACTCCTTTTTGCAACTTGAATTTTTACCCTTAACAAAAACTGCACAGTTTTGCTTCCCCGTAATATTTCCAATGCTGCCAGATAATTCACAAAATGCTAATATTTCTTCAAATTTACTGGAGTCAATGGGCGTTTTCTGGTGCATTTTTTTTGTTTCAAATGCATTGGAATCAGGTTACTTCCGCTAAATGCATTGGAATCAGGTCGGGACTGGGAATTAAAATAGGCCCTGGTATTTCAGGTACACAGAGGCCCAAACAGCCTCCACCAGCCCACTAAATACTGACTTTCTATGGGACCTTATAGCAGCCCCTCTGGCATTTGCCAGAACCCACAAATTGCCAGTCCGGGCCTGATTGGAATGTATGGACGCTTTTTCTTGCAGTTTTTCTCCCACCAAACGCATTGGAGTCAATGGCTATTTTTTTACTTGCCTTGGAGTCAATGGGTGTTTCTTCTTGTGCCAAATGCAGATTTGGTGAGTTTTGTTTTACTTTCGCTGTGGTTCTATATGACATGAAAAATACAAATCAGCTTATTTTGATCCAGGAAACTTGGCCAGGAAAAGTGCAACTCCAGACTCTTTAGAACCCTAGATCAACCCCACTGCTATCATGGCTTTATGCTAACATAACTAACTTCAAGACAAGAGTAGACAAGAAACCAGTGGAAAGTGGCTAATAAACAATAGAACCCATACCTGTAGGTTATTTGGATGCAACAAAAAAAGCTAGAGATCAGTTCCCTGAACTGCTTCAATAGGTTGCTACTGTATCTTCTTATTTTAAAATTGAACCCCTACAAAGGTCAAGTAAGTTACTCATGAGTCCAAATATCAATAGAAGTTCCTCAGAAGCCATTCATCATGCTGCTGAGCCAGTTAGTGATTAGCCCTGCAGCATGTGGATTTTATATGTGTCTGGTTTTGAACAAAAGAAGAGGAGCCAACCCAAAGTTCAGGTTATGGCATTTAAATTCACATCTGTTACTGTTCCAGCACATACCTTCACGCTGGGGCAAGTTCTGCTGAAGCAGTAGTATTTATTCTATACCCACTCTGAAATAGGCATCAAACCTGCAGAACAATTTGCATTTAAATGAAACATTACTCCGTTGTGGTGCTTGTTTGTCAGACATTTCCAGAGTTTGTTCTTTAAATTGCTTTTATGTTTTAGGTGTGCGGTTTAACGAGGTGTTGAGATTACTTAATGAGCACAAGCACACGGGAATGCTTAAATGTCATAAAAGGCCCCCCGGCTATAGCACACCAATGATGGAAGTGATTTAAAGCACCACTTATATAAACTCGCAGCAAATGTACACTGTACAATGACTGCCAGTTAGACACGTTCAAACTAATTCCAAGGCAAAATAGTTGGAAACGATGACAATAATCCTGCAGGAAGAGGTGTCTGCATACAGGGCACGAAAGAGGAAGAAAAGAAACATGGTATTTGGGACCTGGTGGCAAAAGGATGTTTTCCATAACCCACCAATGTCTAATGTAAATGTCCCTGATTGTCTAGAGTCAGTCAACTCCATACTAATAGTTACATAGTTAAATCGGATTGAAAAAAGACAAAGTCCATCAAGTTCAACCCCTCCAAATGAAAAGCCCGCATCCAAACACACACCCTCCATAATAATGCGCTGAATAGCATTTCACTTAAAATAGTGGTTGAACTTAGGGTAAACATTTAATGCTATAGATTTTTAGCAATTTTTTTTCATTGGTCTTTATTTTTTTATAGCTGTTTTTAATTGTTTTCTTTGTTTAACTTTCTCTGGCTTTCAAATGGGGGTCACTGACCTCGGCAGTCAAAAACCTATTACTCTGTGAGGCTACAATTTCATTGTTATTGTTACATTTTATTGCTTATTGCTCATTCAGATTGCTACCTGCTGATAGGGAAAAGTAGACCATTGAAACCATATAGCTGCTGAAATTCCAAACTGATGAACTGCTGAACAAAAGCCTGCAACAAATAAAAAATATAAAATAGTCTGTGTGGAGGGGTGGAAGATACAGCGCCTTGTTTCTTTTTCTCCTTTTTGTATAAAAAAGCAGCACCTGCGGTGTGTGGATCCACTAATCCACGTTTAGTGTAAAATAGATAAAAGAAGTGCTAGGTGCGCTGGACAACAGTGTTAAGGTCTCCCAACCTATAAAGAAAAAAGAAATCCCAATGGTATAGTATGTTTGTGCCAGGACCTATTGTATTTAATAAATAAAACTACTCACAAAGGTCTAGCAGTTGTCAAGCCCGTAGGTGTTTAAATTCGGTAAATGCTTGCATCAAAATTTTTTCCTAGAGGGAAGAAACTCCAATAGTGCAGTATGGTAAGTATAATAATATAATCTGTGGACGGTTAACACCGTCCGCGCTTACCCCACAATAGCTCAGTGATTGCGAATCAAACAGGTTGCCTGTCGGAAGCCCCAGAGTTGTGTTCTCATTCAGCGCCGTATCTCCTTGTGCACGCTGGAGTTAAGAGCGGTTCTTATGATCGTACGGCGTCCCTGCAGTGGAGATGTTAACCTCATAGGAGAAGTTGTTACAATGTTGCGGTAAGCGGGTCCGTCGCTAACTTCCAATCCGATCTTTGGGTCTGCCTTTCTCTGCGGTCCCCTCGTACAATTATGCCGGACTCTGGAGCGGACACTCTCGAGAATGGGGAGAATCGGTTCAATCCTAATTTTGTGTTGTAATTTTAATTACTTTTTGATTTTTCACCCTTGGTTTATTTTAGTACATACCAATAAAGGTTAAGTTTTACTTTCCTGGTTCATGGGATTTATGGAGTAATAAATGGGGTGGTGCAACTTCTGGGTCATTCTTTACCCTCTACCCAATATTTACCTTTAATCCTTGACCCTGCACACCATATATGTGTTTTTTGATCGGTGGAAGGTGCTTTACACTCCTCTCTCTTGACATTACTAATTTTGCGCTGACCTGGTGGCTGGGGTAATCGTCTCGTATAGAGACAAGCATTAGGCACTATTTGTCCGTATAGGATAGTAGGAGAATTAAACACTGTGTAAATAAATAATTAACTTTATTTAAGATTAATACAGACCAACGCGTTTCGTATTCAGTAATACTTCCTCAGGTTCCTCCTTTGCCCCTGAGGAAGTATTACTGAATACGAAACTCGTTGGGAGGTGTATTCACAAGGTTAAAGAAAAAAAACATTTTTTAGTTTTAGTCAAATTTTGAAGAATGAATGGAACAGTGAGATTTTCATTGAATGTTTTTTCTACACAATATCGTGATTGAGTTGTTTTCTTTTAAGGTTGTTTGTAACTTGAAAAAAACTTTTCAAGCACGTTTAAAAAAAAATTGAAAATTAATAAGTCGTCCTCTTTTTTTTGGCTGAAGGAATCATGAGCATAACTCTGCCCAGACTGATTCATCCGCTAGCACATCATGGTTTATTTGTGAATTCTCAAAAGTTGCTTTACCATTAAACGTTGCACAAATGTAAGATATGTACGATTTGTTCTCAGCCATTTTCATAACCAGGTAAACTCAAATGAGGAATTTTAAATAACTGAAAATAATTAGAATTCTTGAGTTTTTTGAGTTTTGATAAATCTCCACTAGATTGCAGATGGAGTCATAGCACTACAAAACATCTTTCCTGGCAGCCTGCACAACTCAACATCCCATACATATTGTATGTGTTAATGATGGATCTGACTGGGAACATACACATACACTGCACATGTACAGTACCAGGGTTCCTTCGTACTCTCCAAGAACATCTTCCTCTCAGGTTCCTTTTTACTATCAAAGGGCTACTTCATCTCAGAGCAGTGTGCATAGTTGGTTTCCTTCATAAAGGAATTCTTCATACCTTCATTCTACAACTGGTAATTGTGAAGAATGATTCTGGAAATCATAATTTGCAGACCTTGCCTTTAATGTAGGTCTTCTATAATTACATGGTTACATCATTAAATTGAGTTGAAAAAAGACCAAAGTCCATGAAGTGCAACCCCTCCGAATGAAATCCAGCACCCATACACACACCCCTCCCTACTTTCTCATAAACTATATATACCCATATCTTTACTAACTATAGATTTTAGTATCACAATAGCTTTGGATATTATGTCTGTCCAAGAAATCATCCAAGTCATTAACTGAATCAGCATCACAACATCACCCGGCAGTGCATTCCACAACCTCACTGTCCTGACTGTGAAGAACCCCCTACGTTGCTTCAAATGAAAGTTCTTTTCTTCTAGTCTAAAGGGGTGGCCTCTGGTACGGTGATCCTCTTTATGGGTAAAAAGGTCCTCTAATGTACTTGTAAAGTGTAATCATGTCCCCTCGCAAGCGCCTTTTTTCCTGAGAAAACAACCCCAACCTTGACAGTCTCCCCTCATAATTTAACTCTTCCCTCCCTCTAACCAGTTTAGTTGCACTTAGTCTCTGCACTCTCTCCAGCTCATTTATATCCCTCTTAAGGGCTGGAGTCCAAAACTGCACTGCATACTCCAGATGAGGCCTCACCAGGGACCTATAAAGAGGCATAATTATGTTTTCATCCATTGAGTTTATGCCCTTTTTATGCAGGACAGAACTTTATATGCTTTGCTTTGTTATCTACAAAAACCCAGTTAAGGAAACTCCCAACACACTGCCATTTAGTGTATAACTCACATTTATATTATTTTTGCCAAACTGCATAACCTGCATTTATCAACATTGAACCTCATTTTCCAGTTAGCTGCCCAGTTTCCCAACTTAGTCAAATCATTCTGAAAAGTGGCAGCATCCTGCATGGAACCTATAGTTCTGCACAATTTAGTATCATCTGCAAAAATAGAAACAGTACTTTCAATGCCCACCTCCAGGTCATTAATAAACAAATAAAAAAGCTAAGGACCTAGTACAGAGCCCTGCGGTACTCCACTAATAACACTGGTCCAATTAGAAAATATTCCATTTACCACCACTCTTTGTAGTCCAGCTTTTAGCCAGTTCTCTATCCAGGTAGAAATACTATGGTCTAGGCCAATATTCCTTAATTTAACCAGTAACCTTCTGTGTGGCACTGTATCAAATGCTTTAGCAAAGTCTAAGTAGATCACATCCACTGCCATCCCAGAATCGAGGTCCCCGCTCACCTTCTCATAAAAAGAAATTCAATTTGTCTATTACACATTAAACCATGCTGGCACAAACTCATAGGATAATTATTTGCAATGAAGTCCAGGAACTTATCCCTTAATACCCCTTTGAGAAGCTTTCCTACCACTGATGTCAGACGAACCTAAGGTAGAAAACAGTCAGCATTCTTACATGAAAAGTGTTTCAGTGCATGTTTCATAGGGACGCTACAATGAAAGAAAACTTTGTTCACTTCACTGTGTTAAATTTGGATTCAAGTGTTAAACAGAATGACATTAAAGCACTGACTGTCAAGACAAGTTTCTGTCCAGCCAAGAACACAAATGGATGAATCAGCAGCTCCAGTGAATCTGTCCAAATTACTCACCCACTTTTTTTTCATAGACCATTTGAAAAGACCTCTGCTAACCCTCAGTCAGCTAATTATCCAGCACTGACATACACAAGACATTATTTACTTTATGTCAAATGTTTTTGGAACACCTGGAATGAATTCATCTCTCACCAGTGACATGAGATATTACTGTTGTCCAACAGACAATTCAAAAGAGGAAATCTTCAAAGGCTATCCCAAATGTTGAATGATCATAAAATAATTCTGAACTCATTTTCTATCATCAGGCACGTTAAGCTATTCTATTATGTAGAATTAGTGATGGGCGAATTTATTCGGCAGGCGCGAATTCGCAGCGAATTTGCGCGATTCGCCAATGACGAAAAAATTGACGGCGGCATCCGTTTTTTGTACGCCGGCGCATTTTCGCCAACAAAAATGGACGCCGGCATCAAAAAACGGACGCCGGCATAAAAAATTGATGCCGGTGTCAAAAACGAGACATCAAATTCACCCATCACTATGTATAATACGTATCTGTGCTGTGGAGTAGCTGCAATACAGAAGACCCCACAGATGTAGGGTGGGGGCCAGGGCCAGATTTAAATAGTGGGCGTCCCTAGGCCCACTGCCATTTGTCGCCCCTGACCCTCCCCTTTATTTGTGCAAATTTTCATCATCTGGATTGGAGCAATGGGGATTGGTGCACTGGAAATTTAAAAAATTTATGTATCCCCAGTGTTTTGAACCAATGTGGGTGTGGTTGGACAGAATGGTTGGACAGAATGCCGCCCTCCTAAAATCCTGCCACCCTAGGCCCCGGCCTAGGTGGCCTTTCCACAAATCCGGCCTTGTGGGGGCCCAGGAGGCAGAGGAAGCCAGATTGCAAGATCTGCTGAATAGCAGTCCCCCATACCCTATCCTACCTCAAAGTTTGCTGTCCACCCTAAACTACCACCAGTGGGCAGGCACAGCAGGACATGGGGTGGCTATAAAGAGGGACATTGTATACCAGGACACCCTCAGAGTTTTTTTTCCAGGGGCCTGGTGCTGTCAAGTTTTTTCACTGTATCTCTGATTATAGAACAAATATTGGAAAATTCAATAAATACTATAATATGGCATCTGTTATCCAGAAAGCTCCAAAATACAGAAAGGCTGTCTCTTATGGACTCCATTTAATCAAAATAATTCACATTTTTTTTAAATTGATTCCACTTTTCTCTAATATTTAATAATAATAAAATAATACCTTGTAGTTGATCTAAACTAAGATATAATCATCCTTATTGGAGGAAAACCCAACCTAATGGTTATTTAAAGTTCAAATTATTTTCTAGTATACTTAAGGTATGAAGCTCCAAATTACAGAAAGAAAACCATTATCCAGAAAACCCCAGGTCCGAGCATTCTGGATAACAGGTTCCGTACCTGTATAGAACTTTCAACTATTTAAAGCAAGAAGATACTACTTAATTTCACTAAAGCCTTTATCCAACTTGCCCGTGTGCCCTGCAACTTGTATTTGCTCTTTTAAGTTATCAAGACCCATTATCCGGAAACCCTCAGGTCCTGAGTATTCTGAATAACAGGAGACATACCTGTAAATGAAACTGACAATTCATGCCGCGAGAATGGTCATGACCAGCTACAATTTCTCGGCAAGCCTGCCATTTGCAAAACGATTCTTCTCAGGGCCGGATTTACATATCAGGCGCCCCTAGGCCTGCTGTTGTTTGTCACCCTGTCCCCTCCCCATCCCTTTATTTGCACAAATTTTCGGAGCAATGAGGATTGGTGCACAGGAATTTTAAAAATATTATCATATCTCCTGCGCATTCCCAGTGTTTTTAAACCAATGTGGGTGTGGTTGGACAGCATGCCGCCCCCTAAAATCCTGCCGATTTAGGCCCAGGCCTTGGTGGCCTCTCCACAAATCTGGGCCTGATTCTTCTTGCTTTGTTGAAAGTTCTATACAGGTATGGTACCTGCTATCCAGAATGATCAGGACCTGGGGTTTTCTGGATAATGGTTCTTTCTGTAATTTGCATCTTCATGCCTTAAGCCTACTAGAAAATCATTTAAACATTAAATAAACCCATAAGGATTAATTATATCTTAGTTGGGATCAAGTACAAGATACTGTTTTATTATTACAGAGAAAAAGGAAATCATTTTTTTAAAATCTGGATTATTTGGATAAAATGAAGTACATGGGAGACGGCCATTCCGTAACTTGGAGCTTTCTGGATAATGGGTTTCCGAATAAAGGATCCCAAACCTGTACCAGAATTGTAATGTGACAACAGACCCTTGCAATGTGCAATATTTGCCAGGAATGGTTGTGAAGGTGGGGGATGTGCACCATGGGTTTAGGATGGCAGAATTAGTGAGTGGGGTGCGGTGCCCCTGAGATGGCAGCCCAGGTGGGCTGCGAAAACCTCAGTTTGAAGTTGCACGCTCTTTGCACTTCCATAATGCAACACTAAGTGCATTGTGTCCTACCTTTCTTTTCTGCTGAATTGTACACAGCAAAGCCTATTGCCACTGGAGAACCCGGCAGCTACTGGCGCCCTGAATGTGGCAGCGGCAGCAAAAGAATCACATGCTAATGCTGTTTTAAGTGACATAATCCACACTCCGAAAATGCCAGCCAACTTGCATCTGAATGCATTTGCACATGCAGTTGCATTTGTTTTGATGCATCGGCCACAACTGCAGTGGATACAACTCCCAATGGGTTAGCGTAAAACACACTGGGGTTCATTTATAAAGTTTGTGCATCGCAAAATGATTTTCACAGTGAACTTATTTGCCCTACACATGGTTATATTTATAAAGCTGGAAAAGAGTGGTTTATTTGATGTGCAAACAGAATTGCACATTTTCGTTTGCACTGCGAATATCCTTAAGGGCTTTTTAAATATGGCATAATCACAAATTGCATATATTTCTGCGAACTAGGGATGCACCGAATCCAGGATTCGGTTCGGGATTTGGCCAGGATTTAATCTTTTTCAGCAGGATTCGGATTCGGCCGAATCCTTCTGCCCTGCCGAACCGAATCCTTACCCTAATTTGCATATGCAAATTAGGGGCGGGAGGGAAGTTGCATGACTTTTGTCATAAAACAAGGAAGTTAAAAATGTTTCCCTTCCGACCCCAAATTTGCATATGCAAATTAGAATTCGGATTCGATATCCGGCCAAATCTTTCGCTAAGGATTTGGGGGTTCGGCCGAATCCAAAATAGTGGATTCGGTGCATCCCTACTGCGAACACTCTGCGTTTGAGTTACGCCACAACTTTGGTGCCGGAGAAAATCTTCTCAAGTTGCTAATTTAATTCCTATCAATGCTGTTTTAACACACAACGACCTACCACTGTGCCTGCACTCACGCAAACACCCATCTCCTTCGAGATTATTTTTGCGCAATGCGAATGCACAAAAACACGGCAAGATGGGCACAGCAGTGTAATATTTTAGCATTCAAGAAAAAACATGAGCAATACAACCGTTTACGGAAAAAATATGCCCTGCACGAACTTTATAAATTACCCCTTTTGAGATTCATGTCCTAAATTTGCCTTTGCCCTCTACATTGTGTTCATAAGTGACCAAGTTTCCAAGCAACTAGCATCTGGATACAGATCCATTTAGAAGCCTACGGATGCTAGTTATGTGCCATGTTTTTAAGCAAACTAAATTGAAGCAAATTATTGTAGTTTTTTTGGTTGCTTAATGTTGTAGTCAGTCTAAATGCCTTCCTTGCAGCTGGGGAAAAATGCCTACTTTGCAGTTGCAGGTGCAGCAAATAATAACTAACCACCCTGCCCACACCAGTTCCAGTATTTTTGCAAGTAGGATACAACTTTTCATTGTAGTATCCTACTTCATTTTTATGATATGGTTAAGGACAACAAACGATAATCTCCCAGTGGCAGCCACAGTGATCGCTTGTGTGAATAGATGCATAGAGAAGCATGGAATCTGTTTCACAAGAATTGTGCAGCTACAAGAAACTCTGTAGGTTGAATAAGCTCCACTTGATAATGTTTGCTCTGCATGCAGCTGTCTGTCTCTTATTAAAGAAAAATGGATGAAAAAAATGAACTAAAATAACTTTAAGGTGTCTGAATTTATTTTTAGCTCAAACGTTCGCAAATCCTTGACTCACAATTAAAAAAATCCTCTAAAGTAACTCTCCCCCCCCTCATGTCATTATCAGTTTATTTAAGCACAAACTCTATTTCCTGTGAAAGTCAGACGCTCACAAATACACACACTAATAGTGAGCAAGAAAAAGATCGGAGCAGCTGCTGAACTTGTACAGAGGGTGGTACATGCACCTCAAGTTGATGCTCAGCTTCCCTCCCACAGAATTCCAAGCTGTATATAAACCCTGTGCACTTCTATACTAATTGGCAGTCCTCCCTTTTCATAAGCAAGGAGCAGTCTGGAGCAGGATGATGAAGGGCTTATTTTTATGCGTGTTTGCTACTTTTTTGCTGTCTGCTATTGAGCAGGCAGAGAGTAATGCTTACTATGACAAGATCTTGACCCACAGTCGCATAAGGGCAAGGCAGCAAGGGTAAGTTCCCCTTTATTTTAAGAAGATATGCTCAATAACTTGTTCCTTCAAAGTGGCATTGCTAATTCTAATTATCAAGGAAAATATTTTATTCTTACTTTCCTTTCTTTTGTATTTCACACTATATATATTATGGGGCAGATTTATCAAGGGTCAAATTTCCAGGATTAAAAAACCCTCGAATTCGACCCTCGAAGTAAAATCATTCAAATTCGAATATAGAATTCCAAGGATTTTAGTGCAAAAGCTTCAATTGAACAATCAAATAAAAATCTTCGATCGAACTATGAAATTGTTCGAATCGAACGATTCAAACGATGTTAAGCGATCGATCGAAGGATTTTTATTTGACCAAAAAAAACTTAGAAAAGTGCTAGGGAAGGTCCCCATTGGACCTCGGTAGGTTTAAAGTGGCGAAGTATGAAGTCGAAGTATTTTTTTAAAGAGACAGTACTTCAATTATTGAATGGTCGAATAGTCGAACGATTTTTACTTCAAATCGTTCGAATCATTCGATTTGATCGAATTCGACCAATTCGATGGTCGAAATACCCACAAAAATACTTTGAAATTTGTATTTTTTTCCATTCGAATTATTCACTCGAGGTTAGTAAATCTGCCCCTATGTGTGTGACATGCATAACACAGACATTAGTTGGGAAAACTGTCCTGGGAAAAAGGATATAGTGCCATGATGCCAGCTTTCTAGGGACAGTGCCATGTTTTCATTATCTGCCTCTTAAAAAATGTCTGACTGGTAAGTTCCCAGTTTTTATATTTTTTACAATTGACCTACTGCCCAGATATATCCACATTTTGTCCTGCTAAGAATACATCCATGCACTCTAACTCTTAAAAGTCAGTACAATAGCACTGTAATAATCGCTTCTAGTATTGATGTCATGGATGAACATCTTGTATTTAATGCAGTTGTTGTATAGCTGTTAGGAACCAAGCTTATACTACTGTACAATAAATGTAAAGTACCATATATCAGAAGCAATATGACAGAGCGTATTTAAAACAACAGCGGTTATTACATGGATTACAATAAACCTAAAGCAGTTCTTTTGATGAGGGTAAAGTAAGGGCTGTACAATGCAGCCTGTAACTTCTTTGTCCAGTGGAGCAACTGCACATAACATTGCTCCGCTTTGTAGAGAAATATCTATCGCTGGGTGCTCTTTGGTAAATCCACCAGAAGATGTCACTTATGCTATAGATTGTTGTACAAGAGCACCAGGGGGTTATGGTGTGTGTTCAGCTTATTTTACATAAGTTATAGAGTAACACAAAGTGCCGAAAGAGTTTAATGCTCTCTGTTGCATATTGTACATCCCCCTCCATTGGCATTTCTTTAGCCGTAATGCACTGAATATAGTGGCACCAGAACAAGCTGTAACATGAGGAATTCCTATATCTGGGACTACCTACTATGCTCCTACACACCAGGGGTCTTCTTTCAATGAACATAAATCATCAGCATCAAATTTCTCTGAATTTATTTCCCCTATATGCTGAATACAGATAAAGCTTTTTTTCCAGGATATGGTTTTCTTTTTGCTTCAGATAATCTAAATATAATTTCTTTTAAATGGAAAGATTCACCATTTCAGGTAGAAAAGATGAGGGGGGATAGGGGGATGGGAGAAAGGCAGGGGCCCATACTATGGGGGAAATAATAGAAATTTCCATAGAATTATAAGTACAACAATAATTATGAGTCCCTCCAAAAACAGTCAAGATTATCAAAAATACAAAAAGTATATATTTAGGATATAGTAAAAAAAAATGGCCTAACACGTTTCGTGCCTGTTGGGGGCACTCATAGGCTGTTGTTCTGTGACTCTCTAGCTGTTGTTGAACTACAGAACCCGTCAGTTTTTAGTATCTTTTTTTTAAACCATTTTGCTATTCTTGGGTGCATGGGACCCAGGCCACTTGTTCTCTCTGCTCATTTTTTCCAGGATATGATTTTCTTTTTGCTTCAGATAATCTAAATATAATTGTTTTTAAATGGAAAGATTCACAATTTCAGGTAGAAAAGATGGATAGGGGAAGGGCAAAAGCCAGGGGCCCATACTATGGGGGAAATAATAGAAATTAGGGACACCCAATCTGTGACTCTCTAGCTGTTGTTGAACTCCAGACCCCGTCACTTTTCAGTATTTTTTTTAACCATTTTGCTATTCTTTGGTGCATGGGACCCAGGCCAGTTGTTCTCTCTGCACATTATGTGCTTTAAGTAGTTATTTATGCTGCATTACTTTAAAGCTTTGTCAGCAGAATTAGCCTTGTAGTTCTGCTGAATGCCAGTTAAACCAACATTCTGAAACGACAGTTAGCCACTATTTCTGGGGCTGTTTTGATCATGTTTGTTTAGCTGTGTTTGCCTCGCCATGCCATCAAAGACCACAGAACAGAAAACAGGTAATTGCCGTTCAAAGAAATTACCCCTTCAGCTTCCAGATAACAAAAGATAAAGTCATAACAAATGAAGTGGTTTAGTGCCCCAGTGAAAATGGGCGAGGGCTCCTTTTAAAGTTCTTTAAATCCCTGCCTTATACATTGCAGTGGTGCTGGCAGCCCCTGTAAAACATAGTGCTCATAAAGATCCCTTTGTCTCCCCCGTGTTAGTGAAACAGGATAGGGGAAGGCTAGTGAAGTGTTTATAGCAATTTAAATATGTCTTGCTGGTGTGTGTCAAGAAACTAAACACAGAGAGGAAACACATTTATTCTCTTTCTCTCTCTCCTTTTCAGCCCAAATGTCTGTGCTTTGCAACAAGTTCTGGGAACCAAGAAAAAATATTTCAGCACCTGCAAAAATTGGTACCAAGGGGCAATCTGTGGCAAGAAAGCGTAAGTTGAAGTTCATTTCCCTTTTCTGTGTGTTTGGACAACCTCCTATAAATCATAATCCCTTTATATATGTCAATTTGGGTATATGTATTCATATAAAGAGGAACAAAGGAACACAAGGACATGAGGGAGAAATCAGTGCCTCTCTAAGAAAATATCAATGATAAGTTCTTATTGGTTGGTTTCCTGTGGGTTGTGCTATAAGGAGAAAGTGATTTGCATGGAGAAGGCAGTAATAGTGATACTGTATATATAAATATATACAGGTATGGGACCTATTATCCAGAATGCTCAGGACCTGGGGTTTTCCGGATAACAGATTTTTCTGTAATTTGGGTCTTCATGCCTTATGTCTACCAGAAATTCATTTAAACATTAAATAAACACAATAGGCTGGTTTTGCCTCCAATAAAGATTAATTATATCTTAGTTGGGATCAAGTACAAGGTACTGTTTTATTATTACAGAGAAAAGGGAAATCATTTTTAAAAATTTGGATTATTTGGATAAATTAGGGTCTATGGGAGACAGCCATTCCGTAATTCGGAGCTTTCTGGATATTGGGTATCTGGATAAGGGATCCTATACCTGTATATATAAATATATTGATTATAAACGTAAGCCCATTATTTAGTTTCCCCGATAGCAAAAACACAACGTAAGCTTAAAGGAGAACTAAACTCTAAAAAGGAATATGGCTAAAAATGTTATATTTTATATACTGAACTGATTGCACCACCCAAAAGTTTCAGCTTGTCAATAGCAGCAATGATCCAGGATTTCAAACTTGTCACAGGGGGTCACCATCTTGGAAAGTGTCTGTGACACTCACATGCTCAGTGTGGCTCTGAGCAGCTGTTGAGAAGCTAAGCTTAGGGGTCGTCACTAGGTATCAAACAGAAAATGAGGTTGGTCTGTAATATAAGCTGATGATACTGGACTGATTATTAAATTCTCATGCTAGTTGCACGGGTTTTTTGTCCTGCCATGTAGTAATTATCTGTATTAATTACTAATCAGCCTTATATTGTGACATTTCTATTCTATGTGTACTGTATATTGTGAGTGGGTCCCTAAGCTCAGTGACAGCAGCACAGAGCATGTGCAGTGAATCAGCAGAAAAGAAGATGGGGAGCTACTGGGGCATCTTTGGAGACACAGATCTTTACTGCTAAAGTGCTGTGGTTGCCTTGGGCTGGTACAGAAGCACAAAACATAATGTACAACATTTCCAGCTACTTCTTTAGTTTAACTTTCCTTGTCCTTTAATGACTACAGCATCTTCATGAAGCTAACAGCATATCAAGAGTCGGTTAAAAAGGAAATTCTCATCACAATGTTTATAAAGACAATCAAATTGTCTATTTGAGAAGGAAAAAAAAACGTGGGAACTTTTTTGGGAGGATTGTCTTTTTATGACCATATTTTATATTTCATTATTTTATTTTCGTGACCTATAATTACTGCTCCACGTGTCACAACAGGTGTTGTTCTTCATCTACTAATCATAAAAAAGAAGTGTTCACCTACAATGGCATATGGCATTCCTGTATTTCTGAGCTATCTGTATAATAGGTTTCAGGACAAGAGATCCAACATATTTCTCACTTTCCATGTAATGCACGTAACACGGTCATGTCCGTAATTGTCCACTTAGCAACCTCTAACCAAATCTCACACGGAGGGTATATTTATTTATGACACCCTCTGTCTATAAGTGTTTGTGCACTAAGAGGCCAATTCAGTGTAAAGATTAATGGTCCTCGGCTGTAAGGCTTCTTCCCCCTCAGCTTGAAACATCTGTGCAAGCTTGTCCCTTGCCTACAGCAGTCTCGCTGTGATTTATAGCTGAGTGTGTATCAGTGGAGACCTTCCCTTTATGCCTACGTTTAACAGATGTTAAGCAGAAAGCTTTGAAGCCATGTGTTTTTAGCATAGCATGGGGCATATTTATAAAGCTAGGAAGTTCATTTGATGCCAAAAACAGCCATAGGTTCCCCTTACATTTCATATAGAAAAACTCTGGTTTAATATTATAATACTGTATGTTGTGAAATTTACACCACAATTTTATACAGTACTTCACTAGACTTGGTGAAGTTCATTGACAATTATGGGATCAAAGGTAGTAAACTTGTTAACAGAATGGTGTAAAAAGTGTGTTTACTATTTAAGCCTGTTTTAACACATTTTTACAAGACGTTAGTGACTTTTTATACAAATTTTTGCTTGCTGATTTACATATAAATACACCGTTTTTTTAGACTACTGTTGTAAAATTTTATTTTTGTGCTACATTTCTATACAGATTTTATTGTGACCCTCCTTTTCTGCCCCAGCCTTTGAACAGTCCCATCAAAATGGAAGTGAGCAGTGAAAGGAGTCATAGTGGATATTTATGGGGTGTTTCTGCCAAAAGATTGAACTAATGATTGGGATCAATGAACCACTTAAGACACAACACACACACTGTTATCATTACAACCCACTTCATTTTAAAGACTTTATGGGTGATGGGTGAGCTGTATGGCTTTATGGGACTTCTAACTTTTTAGTTATTGAAGCCCATAAAGTCATTTTTGGAATCCTTTTTACTGTCCTTAGTATAAGGATTGCTTGAACTAGATATTGTGTTATTGTCAATTTGATAAATGTTTCCTACAGGTACTGTATATATGGCATGAATGGTTTCTTTGACTCTGGCTAAGGTTCCCATTCACCATGTCTTTTTGGCAATGTTTTTGGCTCCTTATTGGAGGCAAAACAATCCTATCGGGTTTATTTCATTTTAAAAAGATTCTTAGTAGACTTTATAATTAAAGGAGAAGGAAAGTATTCTTCCACTTGGGGGTGCCAAATGTTAGGCACCCCGAGTGGAAGTATATACTTACCTGAAACCCCAGGCCGGTGCTCTTATCAGCAGAAAACTGCACCTGCCCGGGGTTCTTCCAGCGAGCACCATGGAGTAATCCTCTTCCGACTTCTTCTTTCTTCTCGAGGCTGTGCGTGCACAGTAGAGTGAAAAGCTGAACTTTAACTAAGAAGTCAGCCATTTCGTTCTACTGCACATGCATCTGCCCCAGGAAATTTGAAGAAAGAAGAAGTCGGAAGAGGATTGATCCGTGGTGCTCGCTGGAAGAACCCGGGCCAGTGCAACTTTCTGTTGATAGGAGCACAGGCCCGGGGTTTCAGGTAAGTAAATACAATCACTTGGGGTGCCTAACATTTGGCACCCCCAAGTGGATGACAACTTTCCTTCTCCTTAAAGGTACAGAGATCCAAATGACGGAAAAAACCCATATACGTAAAAAAAACCCCCAGGTCCTGAGCATTCTGGATAACAGCTACCATAACTGTTATGAGCAAAAAAAGGGAGGTACCCTCCTACCTATTAATGCCCGAAAGTATTGAAATTTAACTTTTTGAAGAACCAACTCTGTCTTGCCAAATCTAAATAGACCTGTTCTTCATTAATCCTAAGATCCCTATTTACCACCAGCAAATCACACACAAAAGGAATATGTATTAAATCATCACTTTAGGCTAATCCAGGAAAATCACATGCTTGAAAATAGCACAAGACAAAATGCAAAAAACATACTGTTTCATTTAAAGCAGTTTCTTATTTGAATTTCTTTTCATTCCTGGCCTGGACTTGCTGTAATTTTTTTTTCTTTTCCTTGAAGACATTTTGCTAGTCATGCCACTGGCTTTCTCAATTCAGAATGACCTGAATTATAAAAATAATTATGGTTATATACCCTGGAATCTTGCTCTAATCAGATATAATAAACACTGCACCCCTGTTTGCTTTAAACCCAGCAACACACTGAGGCAGCAACTGGTTCATCCAAAAGACCCAATACCAAAGCATAAGACATTGTGTATGCAGTGCAGTGCAGAGAGGAGTGCTCAGACTTATATGTGGGAGAAACTAAACAACTGTTACACAAATGTATGGTGCAGTATAGAAGAGTCAGCTCCTCTGGTCAGAATTCAGCTGTGTACCTACATCTAAAGGAAACACGAAACTTCTTTGAAGACTGCCAAGTTCACATTCTGGACAGGGAGGAGGATTAGTTCAAAAGAGGTGTCATAATTTGTATGGGAAAACAGAACAACCAATTTTGAACAGAGGAGGGGGTTTATGGTTTCGTAACACATCATAGCTTTAATCATACAATAAATACCTTATCTCCATGTGATCTCTTACCCCAAGCTGGTTATACTAAACAAATAATACTGATTGGAGTAATATTCCAAGGTATAGAACCACAAATATTGTTTTACAGATCTTTATAAATTCAGAATGCCAGTTAGATGACTAGCAAAACGTCTGATAGAAAAAAAATACAGCAAGTCCAATAGATTTGACTTATTACTATTGATATAATTGAATTGATCTCTTTATTGCCATTGATCATGTTAATATTATGTCACAGCCACTAGAGGGCGTTCCAAACGAATCCCCCTTATTAACAAACAATGGTGTAAACTGCAAAAAAAACTTAAAATGCAGTAAAACTCACATTTACAGGGATACGCAAAGGTTTTTAAGGAAAATAGAGTACAATTATTATGAAAATGTAGGAAAACGTACTTACTTAATTTGAGAAATGCTCCTATTGAATTGCATTAAACATTAAATCTGGGGATACCATTTTTATTTAATAAAAACCTCAGTACTGTAAGGAAGCTTTGGAACACAAAGAGATATAAGGGGTCAGGCATGGTGTTTGGGGAACACCCAGTCACAATCTTCTTGGTGGAGCACAGACCTACTAATCAAAAATCTACGGCTGAAGGTAGTGAAAGGCATCTGATTATTTTGCAGACTCTACCCAGATAAGTTGAGGCTTGTTTAAAGGAGAACAAAACCCCCAAACTAATGAACTACCCCCTACCCTCCATAGTCCCCCCCCTCCCTGTTCCCCCCGCACAGGTGTTAATACGTAAATGCCCCATAGTCTTTAATTGCAGAGTTGCCGCAGCGGAGCTTACGGTCGCCATCTTCACCACTTCGGGAGTCTTCGAGTCCCTTCAGCAATCTCCATGGCGGTGCATGCGCAGTTGTTTGGTACCACAAAATTGCTACAACTGCACATGCGCCAATACTTTGCTTACTTACTGAAGACTCCCGAAGCGGTGTAGATGGCGCCCGTGAGCTCCACCGCACTGACTCTGCATCGAGGGGTAATGAAAGACTTAGGTGCATTTACAGGTATTAACACCTGTGCGAGGGGGGGGCAGGGAGGATGGACTATGGAGGGTAGGGTTTTTCATTAGTTTGGAGGTTTAGTTCTCTTTTAATGCACTTTTATTGTCAGAACAGAACCCAAGCTGTGCACCCCTTGATCACCTCCCTGAGAGATTTCTGACAAAAATCAGGGTTATATCTATTGGGCAGGTTTCAAAATCCTGTGGGTATGGACCACATCAACCGCTTGATGGGGTTGTCTCCTGACAGCCTGGAAAGGTGTCCAAAATCAGATCAGTCTGATGGCCCAGCAACCCAGCGACCTTGCAAAAAGAGTCAATCATAACATGCAAGGTCAGCTTTACAGATGTATTTGACAATATTCCATCCAGTATATTTCAGAGGAATACACATATGTTTAAAGTAGTTTAATGTTCATTACTATATTATTCCCCCATAGAAATGTAAAAACAATCTCAAATAATAAAAAATGTGGATGAAATTATATCCTATGTGCTTCCCTGTAATGCAGTCACGATAAATCGAAGCAATAACTACTCAAATAAACAAACCTATAGCCACACTATACTGTATGGAAATGATGTAAGTGAAAGATTTACATAAACAACTTCCATCCGTTGACATCTGTGGTCCTATGACATTTGAGATATATTTTCATATACCAAATAGCCAAAGGGGAAATAAACACAATGGTCAAATTGAATAAGTGCCTGTGGTTGCGAAACGCGTAAGGTGGAGCATCAATTGGTCTGTATGCCTACTTTTTAATATTTATGCTAAATAAAGAGTGATTTTTTAACTTTGAGAGAATTGACTTGGAATATATTTTTGGACTTCAGGTCCTATATTGGCCCCGAACAAAAAAAAATTGTGCATTGCAGTGTGCTCGCCATTAGCACATGCGTGCGGTGGGTCTGTCTTTTGTGCATGCATGTGGTACATCTACCATGCGCAAGGCACACTGACTTTTGTGCATGCGCGCAGGGGCTCCAGAGGTTCAGAACCCAGTGGGCCCCAACTGCACCAGTCAGATGCTGGTCAGACGCTGGGTGCTCAGCTTGAAGACCAGTTAGGGACAGATTTGGGGAGAATGCCTCTATTCCACAAAAAATGGGAACTGAGGTCACCAAAAAATGTTACAAACAAAAAAACGGTATTTGAACAACATCTCTATTGCCTTCTGCATTTCATGCTCACTGAGCATGTAGTCATGAGCCAGGAGTGTGCATCAATTTGAAGAAGAATAAGAAGAACGGTGGGAGGGGAGTTTTTAGAGAAAGTTGACCCCATGGTGTGACCCTCCCTGCCCCCTGGAATCTGCTTCCTCTATAGTAACGTCGCTGTCCTTAAGTCTACTACAAAAACACTGTTTTGTTTTTACAAGAAAATCATTTTTAATTGTTTGCTTAAAATGGGATCTATGGGAGATGGCCTTTCTAGAATTTGGAGCTTTTGGATAATTGTGTTTTGGGTAATGGATGCCATACTCGTAGTAGTAAATTGCTTGTAGTATTAAATTGGTAATTGCCTGTAATTTAAAAGTTCCTGAAATTCTTTGTCAGTATAACTGTCCCTCATGTGCGACACAAGAGGCAATGTGAAATTTTAATTCCATACATGATGAATTTCTCTCAAATGTATACACTTTGCCAATTGTACCCCTTTATAAATTTGTTTCAATGCAAGACCTGTAGCAACATCTTCATTCTAGTTCATTGTGTTTTAAAGAGAAAATGTGATGCATTTATTTTGACAGTATTGTATAACGCCTAAAGTGGCTGAATCCATAAAATCTACCATAGCCCATCTGTGTGTGCTGGAATTATCAGTAGGCTTCAATCATTCATTCATTCAATCATAAATTCCCTTAGGCAGTAATCAGACAGATAGTTTATATTTGGTTTTTCCTTTGTTAAATGATTTGCCCCAAATAAAACATTCACAGAGCTGCTTACATGTTCTGACATACTTGTCTATTTCCTTAACCAAAATATCCATCTTCTAGTTACAGCATGTCTAGCCTCTCTCCCTCTTTAAGTCATGGTGACTTGTCAACTTCAATGAACTTCTAGCTGTGCCTTTGATACATAATTAAATAACATAAATGTTTAGATTGACTATGATTACCCTTACATGGACTTTTTGTTTCATACATAGCCAAATTTGATCGCAGTGAGGTGGCTAAACATTACAGGCAATTAAACCTGTAAGCTAATGCTGATGCCATTTGACAAAGAGACTGCACGTACATTCACGTCACTATGATAACAAATAGAACACCCATTTATAAGTTGCATTATAAACATGTCAGATCTTTATCATACCTTCATGCCTGTCTAAATAGGTCATATATAGTGATTGGCAAATAAATTCGGTAGGTGCAAATTTGCGGCGAATTTCCGCGTTTCACCAACGGAGAATAAATTTACCAAGATTCACTGGTGAAAATTTGTCAGCATCATAATTTTTTGGATGCGCGTCGGAAAAGTCGCTCAGGTCAAAACTGGCACTCGTCACATTATTCGGACGCCCATGGACTTTAACACCGGCGTCAAAATTGCGTGAGCGTCAGAATTGAGGCAGGTGCCAAAATTCGTGGTTCACTAATTTTTTGCAGTTTCGCAAATTTCGCTGGAAAGTCACAAAACGGGACAAATTGGCCCATCACTAGTCATATAACAAAAATTATAAGGAATCATTTAAGAGCCCTGATGCACTGCGCACATTTTTACCCTGTGTGTTCATACATTTTTCTGTACTACAATTTATATAGGTTGCCATTACTCATTACTAATGAAGGTAATATCAAATATTCCTCAAAAAATGCCCCAATAGGAAGCTCTTCCTGACAACTATGGCAAGACCCTGACAGCACTGCAATCCACTAATTCACATTGCTAGCTTTTATTATCTGGAAAAGGGAGGAAAGATAAAAGAAAACAAAATGCTTAAATAAAGGACTGTGAGGCTTAAAGCATAAATATTTGAGAACTGCAGATAAGAAATGACTCATAAGAACTCACTAGGACCTTGATAAATTGCAGTTCATGTTTGTGCTGAAACTTTATCTGCTCTCTTACTTCCTTGGGTTAAATATCTCAGGGGGATCAGATAAACACTTTCCAATGGGTTTGGAGAAAAAGAAGAAAGAAGAGCAATAAAAAGAAGAGAGAAATATGGGCTTTAATTATTTCAAGTTCAAAAAGAAGAAAAGAAAAAATTATGAACTTCAAATATTTAAGAGTTCCCAACATCAATTCTGACACAGTAAAGTAGTTGTTTGAATAGTAATGGAAATGTGGTCAAATGTTGTCAAAGCAGTAAAATATAATTGCAGCACAATTATTTGAATGGCTGGGCTACATCTTCAATGAAAATTATCACTAGTTGGCTAGAGATGACTTATTTTCTGACTTTTGCAAATGCAAAGCCTTACACATTTCATGCTCAAAGCATAATCATAGGGGTAAATTCACTAACGAGCGAAGTTTCACCAGGGTTAGCATCGAACATCTCGTACCACTTTACTTTACACTTTACTTTACTTTACTTTACACCAATTTACTAGTATGCAAAGTTTCATCCTGTTTAATCCTGCAAATTAAATCAAAGCAGTTCCGTAGATTTACATTTTGGAGGCAACAATGTATGTACTGTTGTATGTAGGGCACGTGGTTGTGACCAAGCGTGCATACCCCTGGTCACCAAGAAAACACCTTTGAGTCTAATGACAATATTATTTTAGAGATTTTTAGAGATTTTTTAGAGATAATAATGTGTTTGGGAAATGTACTGTTCTAGACCCTGAGCTGTATTGGTAAAAAGGCGATTTTTTATTAGCCCACAGTCTTCTGACCAATCCATAGACTTTGTGACATGACATCATAGTTTCACAATAGTTAGGTAGTTTTCAACAGAATTGTAGTATGGGATATGATAATCCCACTACATGCGTAACATTTCATAGCACTAATTTAAGTCAATGCTTGTTGGCATTTTAAGGTTCAATTCCTCTTGGAGGACCAACCTTTGTTCAGGGACCCACCTTAGTTTATAACAGTGCGGGAAAATTTACTATCAACAGTTCACTGATATCTCCAATAATATCCAGGGAAATAAATTATCTCACCCTAAATGGCCATCTAGCTGGGATTTCTGGGCAATATAGAAGAGCAAATAGATATTATCCCCAGACTACATCGTTAATGGTCCTTAGACTGAGCCTGTCCTGTAACTGTTCTTGACGCCCCACGCCACCACCACCAAAGTTTGGAAACCAGTAGCTCTGTATGAAACCTGCATGCACATTTAATTTGACCAATGTAAACAAAGTTGGAAAATAATTTTGCCATGTTATTCAGTTGAAAAGAGGGAAAAACTCAGGTAAGAAAACAAAACAAAAGTAAATGTAATATCTTTATTGGTTAAATATATTGGAAGTTTAAAAAGCCACCTATTATCCATGTCATTTTGCTCATCACGCAATTTGTCAGCCTGAAAAAATAATTTCAGAGTGGAAAACATGCAAAAACAATGGAAAAAAAAATATTTTGTTGAATGCTAGAATAACATATTCTAAATTTATGTCTCTTAGAGTTTAAGTCTGTGCAGTTTGTTGTAACTAAGTACCAAAACGTCTCTTGTATCTCAATAAAGTATAATTTCCTAATATTACTTAAGCTCCCCTTAAATCCCCTTGAGTCTTTGTCACAAACCATTCACTTGGCACTCCTGAAGCTGCAAAAACTACAGAAGAATCAAAATTCAAAGCTTATTTGATTTCAATAAATGTAGCTCTCGGGCTGGGGAATAGGTATTAGCTCTCAGGCTGGGGAATAAGGTTCATATTTCCAAAAACTACCTTGTAATGTATTTGTGGGCCACTAGCTATAGTCAGGTGATCCTAATGGTGACTAATAAAAGGGCAACATTTTACTTTGAAAGTACTTGAACTTAGTCCTCATGTAAAATTTTTAAAGAATTCTTAATGAACCGGATGAAATTTAGCATAGGGCTGGCCAGATATGAAATGACTTTGACGTAGTTGGCCAGCTTAAATATATTGCAATATATGGACAAACAATCCCTGTTTTATTTAAAGAGTAAGACATTTGTTGGTAGCTTAAGGCACAAAATGTCTCAATTTCTTAAATGTATTCATAAAGGGTCGAGTGCATACATTTGTCTATATGTATTTGTGGGCCATTAACATGCCATCAATGCTAACGACTTTGTATAAATCAGGCATAGAAATCTATAAATTTAGTCAACTGGGCTTATTTTTAGATTTTTTATTTTTATCAATCAACACCGATTACAACATTTTGTTATGGAAGTAGACACACGTTTGACTTTTTAGGAAGTATTTATACACAGGGAAAATTATAGTATTACATTGTTGTATCACAGTATTACATTGTTTGTATAGAAGATAAGTGAACATAAAATCCAAACATGTTTTGTATAAGCAAATAAAAAGTTGATTTAGAAAAATAGTTTGCTATGTACATTATAAAGCTTTCAATTATAGGGTAAAGTGATGTGTGCCTGGGGCTTAGGAAGACATAGAAGTAATAGGAAAATAAGCCCTACGACTACCACTGTATTTTTACACGTATTTAGTGCAAACATTTGGAAAGCTGCAGTACATTATAATGATCTCACCATTAATCTACTGCAAATTAGAGGTTTTCCAGACTTCAGTCTTTGAATGGTTGCCAAACTGTATTCCCAGTGCTCCAAAGTAGACTGTGTTCTTTTGTTTCAGAGTTTAAAAAAATAGACCTTTTTGTTTTATACATTTTTGATACTTCATCACACCATTTTCACTTAAGAAGAACATATGGTTTGGGATGGTTACTGTGAATGTGGGCTAGACATATACCCTCGAGACAAAGAAATTTGCAAACTTCAGGAATATTCAGGAAGCTACAAAGCAGCTTGTGGGTTCAGTATCTCTATAATTAGAACCCACACTAATATGATAAACTACAATAACTATTCAACATCGGTTTAAAAGGAAATAGACACAATATTGCTGATGCTTGATTGGAAGCATCTTAATTCCCATGTGAACTTGTCATTCTTGCAACACAAGATTCAGGTCTAAGGGGACACAATGTGTTTCCTGGATTTGTAATCATTATTAGAGGTCATTTTTCTCCTTTCACACACACATAAGTGCATTTCTTTAATGGAAACTTGCCAAGACTTGGAGAAGGACCAGGATGTTGAGGATCCGGTCAGTTAAATTAAGCCTGATGGTCTTTCCTTAGGCTAAATGTTTTAGTAAGTTCATTATTTGAATAATAAATATACATTCAACATTACAATTATGTAGCATGAGAAATAATAATTTCTTCTGCAGACTAATATCCTCAGATTCTTGAAGCATAACTAGAAATGTAAAGGTGTCACCAAAATGTGTCACCATTTGATAGACAGATATCAGACAGATATAAGGACGAAAGACCTACAGCTTATAAAGGGTGACAGTGCATATTGTTATTATGTATATTACTAGGCACCTTGACTGTGTCCTATAGTCCTAATGTAGAAAAAACAACCTTCTGAACTGGAATAAAAAAAAAGTAAGATATACAACATTAGACAGCAATTTTGGTCAATCCAGTGCCCCCTTTTATTAAGAAAAGGGCACATTCAGCCAAGTACAAATATTTTTCTGCTATGCTTCTTGCACATCTATTGGTTATTTCCATTTAAAATCTATTTTGGTTACTATGGGTTTTTTTCCCACTTGATCTTTGACTGAATGCACATAAAGATAAAGAAATCTGCCTTTTATAAAAGAAGATGATGAGCTCATGAGCCAGATATCCATATAGGAGGAGGCATATGGAATGTAACTTATCTCAGTGTTCATTTTTATTCTCGTCAACAGTTAATTATAATGGCATTCATCGTTCAGCACATAAGAAATATTGTGAAAAAAATCATTTAAACTTACTTTGGTTTCTGTTTATGAACAATTAACAGGCCCCTGACCTTGCCCTTATGATAAATGAGTAGGATGATTCCATATGCATGTACATTGTTACAAAAAAAGAAATATTGCTGCGGGTCCTGGGTCCCCATAGTTACATCACTGACTGCAGTCACACATGGCCACAATCAGTGGGGGAGAGGTGGTACACCGGTAAAGGGTTCACATGGCAGAGGCGGCCACTGGGTACATCATTCAACACAAAGAGGTGGTACTTGTGGGCAGTGGGCATAATTTGGGGTGATTGTGGGAAACATTTTAGCATCATGGGACAGGGTCAGAGTGGAATAGAGGACTGGCCATGCATATAGGGGCATTTTTTCTCATTAGAGCCCCTATGAACTTGTTGGAATAATTGAGGTATTAGTGATCCTTTTTTCAGTGATCTAACAGTATACTGTATATAATGTGCCTTTCCAGCTTTCATTTGTATTTTGCCTGACAAAGGTGTCTGCATGCTCCGAAAGCTTGCAATTGTTACTAATTCAGTTAGCCAATAAAAAGTATCACCAAACTTTACATTTTCTGCATTTTTTCAATGGCTAACACAGTACAACATCTTAAAACTGTTGAGGTGTCATTAATCCTGTTTGTTGTTTTGGTAGTGTTTAACACTAAACTGCACCGCACCACGCCAAAATCGCCCGTGGAGTTCTACCCTGAGATAATATTTTTACGGAAAAAAATTAAGTATCTACTACAGTTTTGGTGCATGAAAAAAATCAGTTCCCCTTTAGTTAGCCTGTCTAACATAAATGTCCTTTGTATAAAACTGTATTGATGGCCCTGTTAAGCGAGAGATTGTGCAAATATTAAACCCCAAATATAATATTAGATGCTCTGTAAACACGGATTGATAATCAGCCTCTGGAGGGCTGAAAACTTAATTATTTTCCGTAATCTTACCTTAACTGGCTTTTGGAAAGAAGAAAAACTTTGGCAACTCAGTTTATTTAGCAGAACAATCCACATAGGAGTTTATAACCATTGATAGAACATAGACCACCAAAAGAATAGTGTAAACTCACAATACTAAAAACAACTGTCCCTGAAAGCAAACGAAACACACAGTAAGACAGCAACTGGAAGGTATGTCCAGCTTTCAGCCTTTCTCTTAGTGGAACCCAGGGGAATATCTACATCCCTGAGTCTATGCATTTAGTCCCTACTTTTGGGTCATTAGCACCCAGGATCTTAATCCCTCTGACTCACCTTGTCGGAGCCTGGAACTGCTCAACTACATAACCTATCTATCACTCCTAGAGTGATCTGTGAAAGAGTATAACTACCCACTTTACTAAGGGCAAATCTTGGGTTCGACTACCCCTTCCCTTCCTAATGAACAGGGAAGTGCTCAAGCTAAAATGGACCCTGAGCACATTGTCACAACCCTTTTTATACTATTGCACAGTGCCATCTACTGGTCACTGTAGAAACAAAAGGGCATAATCAGAAAATAGGTTGATTGAATAGGTTGAGGATTTGCCTGCCAGTATTAGCTAGGGGTGGCTATTGTACATATCCCTACATTTGTCACCCAGAATCATATTTATAATACACAATGGCTTCTTGCTCTTTTGTATAGGCTCCTTGCACAGGACACTTTGAGCCTACTAGAAGTAATGCAGTGGATCAAATAGTGCCCACACTCCATAGTATCTTGCATCATCATTAGTGACAAAGGACATGTAATCCCCCCATATATTTTGGCTGTTGGCTACGTAGCATGCTTAGGTCTTCTCAACTCCTGATTAATAAACATCGCTGGTGTCCATGAAAACTCTGCCCTAGCTGTCTGCTTTTATTTTTTCTCCAAACCATCTCTCCTTAAACATTACAGGGATTAATCCAAGCAGGACTTTTGGTGAAAGTATGTTGTTTCTGTACAATGCTGCATTCTTGATTGCACAAACTTTACAGCATACATGTGTTGTTTGTTGAAGTAAATATCATAGATGTTGTGTCAGAAGGAAAATAGCTGCCTGGTGAAAGCAGCTATTTGTTTTAGGAAAATGCAATGTGACTATCAAATGGAGGGGTTATATGCAGGGCTGCTCCTGCCATGAGGCAAGGTTTGAACCTTGCCTCAGGTGGCAGTGAGCAGGCAGTAACAAGGGGTGGCTTTTGTAAATTTAAGAGCCAAATGAACGGGTTTCAACCCAGAAATAGGGCTACACTAGAGTGCTATTACCACCCACTGACTCTTTCCGACTCTCCAGTGCGGGAGAGGGGGTTGGCATCGGGGTTGCTGCTTCAGGCGGCATCAGCTCCAGGATCGCTGCTGGTTATATGCTGTACAAAATGTGCCATTTGGGTTGAGCATATGTGCTCAATTTAGATACATAATATGAAAATGTAAATGTCCTTTATGGCAAAAACAATGGAACTTACACTGTACATTTCTCTGTGCTACACAATACAAAATTATGTCTCCTACTCTACAGTATATATTCATGGCATGATGGTTTATTCCTCTTAATACTAATGCTTTAATGACCATTAAGAAATGTGTGTATTTTTCTTTGTCCAGAAAATAACATTACTTGCACGTATACAAATAATGTTAAATGTCACTGTGAAAAATAGAGGCAAAGGACCATTTACATATAAGAAGAATAACAACTGGGAAATTACTTTTGCCCCTTTACTGCCACATTCCTCCTCGATTACTGTCTCAGCATAACCCCAAAGTTTATAGCAAACTGTCATTCCAGAACATTCTGGCCTTTTTCAAGGCAATGTGTTTATTATGGTTAGTATTTTCCTGCTGCAATGGCCTCTGTCCCCAGGGCATAGTGTGGTTTGGGCAATACCGATAACTATAAAGAGATTGTGTTGAAAAGCCCTGATGTTTTAACTAGATACGTATACAGTATATACATATACCACTGAATTGAACTGTCCTTCAGTTTCTTGAACTTATTCCCACATGTGCAGTGTCACTTTATTCATTGTAACATTCTGTTTAACAGAACCATTTTATATGAATGTTGCCCAGGCTACATGAAAATAAACGGTGAAGCTGGATGTCCTGCAGGTATTGTTTTATAAATGGTATTCCTTGCTTATTAATGTGATTATATACTGTGGAATTTACAGTCTGCACATTCATGTTTTATCTTGTGCCAATATGTAAAGTTTGTAGGATTTTCTTATAAAATTATAAGGCTTGACATTATAAATGCTACTTCAAATGAGTCTTCCTTTGAATGATTTGCCTTCTTTTTATCAGGACTTTGTTAATTACTTTACTGGTCCATATGTTTCTGATTCTCTACAAATTCAGCATGTTTTTTTAAAATATCTATTCATACAGAAATGGTTCTCTATTTTATTTAAAAAATAAATAAACATTATAAAAACAAAGAAAGAATAACATGTTCGTTAGGTAATTGCAATGTTAGTCTATGACGGGTTGTTATGCTCAATTTAATGTGCCTGTGTGATCATCTTGAATTTTTTTAACAGAAACAGAACTAATGCAAAAAGAAGTTCTTTACGCAATAGCAGGCTGATACATTTAAGTATACTTACATGTCTATTTGGCACATTGGCTATAGTTTTGCTTCATATATGGTGTAATCAAAGGGTAAAAGAGGCTCTGAAGCCTTAGGAGAGAACTTGTAACATTAGAAGTTGGGCATAACCATTGTACTATATCAGCATCTGTGTATTCAGGGCCGCCATTAGAAATCACGGGGCCCCGTACAAAAAAATTTTTGGGGCCCCCTGGGCCCCGCCCACACTGACGACCAAGCTCCACCCCATATCCCGCCCACTCCACATCGCAGTTAAAAGACCACACAGACATCAGCGCTAAAAAAGTAACCCCCCCACACAAGTTGTAAAAAGCTATTGATGGTCAGGGCCCCCTTATAAAAAATTGGGGCCCCAAAAAAAAAAAATTTTTTTTTTTTTTTTTTAAAAACATTGGTGGCAGGGGCCCCCTTATAAGTTAAAAAAAACTTGGGGCCCCAACAAAAATTTTTTAAAAAACTAAAAAATAAACAAACATTGGTGGCAGGGGCCCCCTTATAAGTTAAAAACAAATTGGGGCCCCAAAAAAAATTTGAAAAAAAAAAAATTTTTTTTTTGAAAAAAAAAACCATTGGCGGCAGGGGCCCCCTTATAAGTTAAAAACAAATTGGGGCCCCAAAAAAAATTTTGAAAAAAAAATTTTTTTTTGAAAAAAAAAAAAAACTGGTGGCAACTTTTTTTTACAAGTTAAAAAAATTAAAAAAATTAAAAAAAAAAAAAAAAACAATGGTGGCAAGGGGCCCCTTATGAGTTAAAAAAAAAATTGGGGCCCCAAAAAAAAAGTTTTAAAAAAAAGATTGGAGGCAGGGGCCTATAGAATATTAAAATAATACATTGGTGGCCAGGTGATTAAAAAAAAAAAACAAACACAAACTGGTGTTCAGTAGGATTGAACTCATGGCTTCAGTACTTCCACTTCGCCTCCTTTCGTGACTTCGGGTCTTTTCACCGCTTCAGGACTTCAATTTCGGCTCTTTTCGTGACTTCGGGTCTTTGCGCTGCTTCAGGACTTCGGCTGTTTTCGTGACTTCGGTTCTTTTCGGCGCTTCGTGACATCGGCTTTTTCCGTGACTTCGGGTCTTTTCGGCGCATCGGCTTCGGCTTTTCGGCACTTCCGCATTCGGCACGCAAGAGGCAAGACGTACGGCTCGGGCGCTCGTAAGGGGGGCCCGGATCTTCAAAAAATGCAGCGCTGCCGGGCCCCCCTTCATGCCCGGGCCCGGTACGCTTGTCCCCCCTGTCCCCCCCTGATGGCGGCCCTGTGTGTATTGTCCAATGTTGTTTTTTAACTCATAATACTGTATTTGTAAGGCTTCATGCTAATGACCTGATTACTTTTTGTTATCTTTCCCCTGTTTTGGCTTTAATACGTGTGGCCACATGAACTTGGGGGTGAATAGAAATGTTAGGGGCAAAACAGAATGTCCAGAATGCCTAGATCTCAGGAGGAAAAACTCTGCCATTTGCCAGATGCATTTTAATTTAAGTTTAGCAGCTGTGTATATTTATTTTATGCATGTATTAATTACATATAGATGCTCCCATGAAATTTGGAGGCATCTGAACAAATTACTTAATCCTGTACTGGATGAACATTGTCAGTACTTCCCTTATCTTTCTCTGCTGACAATGACAAGTAGGGACCTATGTATTAAAACTCAATTTTTTTTGTTGAGTTTTTAAAGGGGAAAAACTTGAATATTTACAGGGAAAAAACTCTAATTACTTAAGATTTATTATGTTTTGAAGCTGCTAAAAATTTACATCGAAAATACTCCAGCTAAATCCTGTCAAAATCATGTAGAAGTCAATGACAGATGGTCCCTTTAACAACTGGAACATGTTTTTTACCTTCAGGATTCTCCACAGTTTCAGGCTCTTTTCACTGGTTTTTGTTAGAAAATCCAATAAATTCAAGTTTCCCAGGTGTTTTTGGAGCAAAAATGTGAAAAATTATACTATTCAAATTGACACTCAATTTTGTTGCGACTTTTTGTCACACTGATTTTTGCAAGAAGTTTTATTGGTAAATTAAGGGGATTCAGGTTTGGGAGTTTGGTCGCAATCTTTTTCTTTGAATTTCTATCTATTTTTTGGGTACTTCGACCATCGAATAGGCCTAAATTCGACTTCGACTTCGATTCAAAGTAAAAAGTTTGACTTCGAAAATCGAAGTACTGTCTCTTTAAAAAAGTTCGACTTCGACACTTCGCATCTTAAACCTGCCGAATTGCTATGTTAGCCTATGGGGACCTCCTAGAACCCATAGGCAACATTTGGCTAAGTCTTTAGAAGTCGAAAGAAATCGTAGATTGATCAAATAAATCATTCGATTCGAAGGATTTCATCGTACGATCGAACGATTTTCGTTCATCCAAAAATGTAATCCAATTCGATGTTCGATGATCTGCCCCATAATGTATCTTGAGATTTGGAAATGAAACCCAAATGGGGAAACATTTCAGATCAAAGAAGCGTTCAGCTTAGAACCTGACAACTTAGAATACACGTGATATATACTCTTCCCTTTAAAATCATTACAGGGCTTTAATATCAACAGGCAAAAATGACATCAAATTGGATAAATTAGAAATAGCAGAGCCCGAGGCCCCACTGAGCAATGTTATTAGTAACCTTCCCTGTTCAAAACCTACTTAAGTAAGTTTAAGTAAAGGTGTTCATAGACAAACAGGTTTTATTATACTAAACTATGTTTCGTATGATATTCAGTGCATGTAAGGTGGGACATGAGCCAACCAATATCAGCAAAAGACTGATACTGATCAGCTCTCTGATTGGACCGTTCGGAAAATGTGCTAGTGTTTGTTGCTGAATCGTCAGCTAGAGGTAGAATTCTATTGTTTCTACCTTTATAGCTGAAAAATTCAGGTTTAAATGTCTGCATTGAAAATTAAAGATCTTTCCTGTGACCAATGGTTGCAGGAAAGATCGTAACTGTACCGTCTATGGCAACCTTGAGGCATGCAAAAGTATTTGATCTAATATATTTCCAGTGTTGTGTCCTTTCTTATTACAAAAAAATGTAATCATACCTTCCTAATAAATGAATGCTGACCATGGTCTGCTAATTTATTATCTACATGGTCTTGGGAACTCATCAAGTACCAAGGGAATTGAGGTTCAAGCTGTAACTTTGCATGCAATTTGAAATGAGCGTCAAAAGTGAAAATGTACAAATTTTGAAAAAAAATTAGTTTTTGAGAACAACTTTCACAGGTTCTGTTTGTACAGAGTTTTTTGTTAAAAAACAGCGGACAAGCAATACCAAAATGCTCATACATTCTACTAAAATTTCAACTTTAATCATCATACAGTAAGCTAATCTAAAAGAAATCTGTCCCTCTTGCAATGAGTTTGATCTATTTTTCCTGTTTCATCTTACTAGTTGCTCCCATTGACAATGTGTATGGCACCCTTGGAATTGTGGGAGCCACAGCAACGCAGGATTATTCTGATAGATCTGAACTGAGAAAGGAAATAGAAGGAGTTGGCTCCTTTACTTTCTTTGCACCCAGCAATGATGCTTGGCAGCTGTTGGATTCTGTAAGTTTGTATTATTGTGTTTAAAGTTTAAACTTTCTGCTTAAGAAACCCCTTTATACAAGCATTAACAAATCATCTAGCTCTTAGCTTTTTCTTTCTAAACGTCTGCATTGTTTGTTTGTTTTTTACTTACCATACGTGGTAATAATGCTTGGCAGCTGTTGTATTCTAGAAGTATGTAATTTTATTATTTATATAGACTTTCTGCTTCAGGAAATTCAGAAAGAAATCAGCATATAACTTTTCCTTTTTACAAGTCTGCATTGTGTTTTCTATATATAAATATATTCATTGTTATCATTGGCATAACTAAGAGCTACCTCTTTGGTAAATGTAACATTATACAGTATAAAGCATTTCCTACCTCTCAGCTGAATTGAAGAAACTTTAGGGACAAACAGTGAATTATATTCAATATTACTCTGAAATTCCAGTTGCTTAAGACTTATTATCATTACAAGATACTTTATATAAAACTGGATATTTGGAAAAATATCTCCTTTAACAACCTGACAAAATGTAGTTTAAGGTATTAAGAAAATACCTTTATAACAGAATTTAAAAAATGATGGAAAAAATGGTGCTAATGAAGTGTTTATTTCCTTAATATTGTTATTAGGAAGTGCGTGATTCATTGCTAAGCAATGTGAATATTGAACTGCTCAATGCTCTTCATTATCATATGATTAACAAAAGGATGTTGACAAAAGATCTGAAAAATGGATTATCTGTGACATCTATGTTCAATAATCAAGAACTAGTAATAAACCACTACCCAAATGGGGTAAGTACCAATCAGTATGATTTTCTTCATTAAATCAGGTACAAATCTGCATTCCTGTTATTTACAGTTGTTTTCCAAAGAGTATGCTGAACAACAACAGCAGTTCCCCCTTTAAGCTAAAATGATGTATGTTATCTTTTACTACAACTATAAAAAACGTTTCCTTATTTAAAGACTCAGGGGTGTCTATTATGCAAGAGAATATTGAGGGAGGTGTCTTCTAAAGTCAAGCAATTTTTAAATTTGGGCTTTTTAAACAATTTTGACTTTTTGCATACTAGAATGCAGCTTTACTGGGATCAAGTTATTTCACTTAAGTTAACAGGTTTTTCTGATTTCAGCCCATTTTGTAGATTGGAACTCTAGAAAAACCTGTGTTTAAGTTAAGTTTTTCCAAAATTTTAAAAGAGTTTGAAAAGTTCCAATTTAGTAAATCTAATGCCCCATATTTCTCCATTCATATTTTTTCTTGCTAAATGCAAAATGTATACTTGGCTCAAATCATTTTCATCTTTCAGTCCTAACAAAACTAATTTTAAGATTTAAATTGACATGTGATTAATTTCTAGTGTTGATCAAAACAGGTTGTCACAGTTAACTGTGCAAGAATTATCCATGGAAACCAAATCGCAACAAATGGTGTTGTTCATGTCATTGACCGTGTTGTGACAGCAGTTGGAAATACCATCGAAGATTTCATTGATTCTGAAGATGAATTATCATCCTTCAGAGTAAGTGTGCAAGGGCAACGAAAACAAATACTGTCAGTTAAATCTATAGATGTATTTGCCAGATGTAGCAATATCACTAGTTTACAATATCCTTTGTGCTTTAGTAGTAAATTAGTAAATATATATTTTTGTTTAGGCTCAATACCCCTTAACTGGCATGAATTCCTATAGCATAAGTGGATAGACATAAATAAATTAAATTATATTTAATTTATTAATAGGATGCACTTAAATAGTCTTAACAAAAGAAACATCAGAATAATTTATGCCAAAATGAACTATATATATATATGTGTGTGTGTTTTGTAGGAGGCTGGAGTTGCTGCAGAGGTATTGGAACAGCTTGGCAAGTCAGGTCACTATACCCTTTTTGCCCCAACTAATGATGCTTTTGAAAAACTTCCAAAAGGTGTTCTTGACAGAATTATGGGAGACAAACAGGCAGTTAAAGGTATGGCTGGGATTTATGATGGAGTAGCTATAATTGTAAAGATTAATTCATGTTATAAGAGCAATTGTTCAATTATAAGCTTTATGTAGTGATTATCACTTACCCTGGTGGTCCAGTGGTGGCATCTTGGGTGCCTAAGGACCCGCGCGCCTCGACGTCATTTAAAGGCGCAGGCGCGCTGGCGTGGTGACGCCAGCGCGTCATGGCGCCGAATTTGAATTGTATAAAAAAGCTCATTAGGGCTGTGAGACCTTGCCCGTGATAGGATCTTGTTCCTGGTGCTTTGTTAGCGATTCTGATTTCTGATTCTGGTTTTGACCCCTGCCTGGCTTTACGATTATCCTGACTTCTATATCTGACCCTTGCCTGAATATCGACTATCCTTCTGCTGAACCCTCCTGTCTGATCAGTGTCGGACTGGGCCGGCGGGACACCGGGAAAAACCCCGGTGGGCTCCGGGCTCTTGTGGGCCCCGCCGGCCCAGATCCGCTACTTAGTGGGGTGGCGCGACCCCACTTTGTTTGGGGTCGCGGTAGAATAGAATGGCTGCGCATGCGCACAAACGCGTTTGTGCGCATGCGCACTAGCCCCCTGCAGCACTCCGGAGCGGCAGTGGCGGCTGGAGGGGGCCCTGGGGCAGTAGCCCCGGTGGGCCCCATGCCTCCCAGTCCGACCCTGTGTCTGATTGATTACCCGGTTTTGACCTTGGCCTGCCTGATTACGATTGACTTCTGCCTGCCCCGACCCGGCCTGTACTGACTACGATTCTGTTTCCTGTTTTGTACCGTGACCTTCGGCCCAAAAGACTCTGCTACCTGCCGTGCCCCTTTGCCAGCCAGAACATCTTGCCTTGTACCCCTCGTTAAGTCCAGGCGGCACCCAAGTAAGCTGAGGGCTCCTCCCGAAGCCCAACGGTGGTCACACTACTGGTGAAGCCGAGCCGAGACCAGGGTACTTGGCACTTGTTTTGGTATTGGGTGCCGGCCGTGACATTTTAAAAATAAATTGAAAAGGATACATAAAAGGGGACGGAGAATAAAAAGGGGAATTACTGTGCACAGCTGTTACATAACTATATAATCATCTTTGCGTACTTCACCCCATGGACCACCTCACAGTTAGTGTCAGTAATTCTGTCTGTACACAAAGGAAACTTTGCATGGCAGTCATTGTCCTATTTTGTATAAAAAAAAAAGGATTTAATTGTACAGTTCTGTAGAGAGCCAGTAATTGCATTAATTCTCTGTTCATCTTTCAAATGAGGGGCACTGCCATAAGGCAGGTCGAGAGATTTGTCGCAGCAAACCGCAAGTTACCTGGGGTGGCAAAAAGCCACTACTGGTGACTTTAAAAGCCAAAATTCTGATTCTTAAATTGGAATTCTGGCTCCTCTAGTGCAGAAACCACAATTGCACTCTCCACACTAGTGATACCCCCTCAACTCGTGACAAAGCTTCTGAAGGTAAGTGCAGGGCTGATGGGGGACAGCAAAGGAAAGGCTGCCTCAGGGTAGCAATGGGTATAAAATGTCCCTGCTGCGTTCAGCCATTCTATTCTACACAGGTTCTTTGTTATCTTCTAAGTATTTATTGAACCTGTTTTGTATTGTTCTATACAAAAATAATGTTGCTATTGTGTGTTGGTCTAAGGTTAATAATTTCATGCAAAACCCTTTTATCTTTTGATGTTACTGGTCCTTTGAAGAACATATGGACTTAAATATGACTTTGAAATTACATTGTACTAAAATTGCTTTCTTTTAAATTACTTTCAGCTCTTGTGAATTACCACATCCTCAATACTGTCCAGTGTTCAGAAGCCATAATGGGTGGGGCAGCATTAGAAACTCTGGAGGGAAGTTCACTGCAAATAGGATGTGATGGTGACAGTTTGACAGTGAATGGCATTAAGATGGTAAATCGTAAAGATATTGTTACAACTAATGGAGTCATTCACTTGATTGACCAGGTCCTGATTCCTGACTCTGGTGAGTAATTAACATTTTATTTTTTGTTAAGCATAAGCAACTGAGGTTTATAAGGATTTATAACTTGACTGTTTTCATTTACTTCTGTTACAGAATTGTAATGCAAATAGAAATTATTATTTTTTTTGCATTTATGGTCGCAGCTTAACAAAATTGTTTTAAATAAAGACACTATTGCTCATATACATAGGAGTAGGAAGTAGGAGGTGCAAAGTTTAAACACTGGTGTTAGGGGCCATGTTTTTGTCCCACAATCCTTTTTTGCTCATGAACAACTCTTTGCCCCACCAATATGCAGTGAAAAGAGTTGAACCCAACTGTGAATGCTTGTAAATGCTTACCATTGAAAAGGCAGAACATAAGCATCATGTAGGCATCCACTTCAATAACCTTTATCTGAGCTGCATTTACAAGTCGCATATGTTAAGTGTCTTTTACCAAAGCCCTTAAAAGGAATTCAGAATAGAGCACTATTTACCTTGCACATTGGCAGAGAGCAGAAGCTACATTAGGTGGATTCACCCCCTCTTGAAGAGCAGATTTTCAATTTGGAGCTTAGTGCAATATTCCTTGTGCACATTGCTTGTTAGGTGAGCACTAAGGACCCCTTAATGTGCTAGCATTTATACCAGGAAAGTAAATAACCAATGCTTACTAACTGCTACCTTTTGGAATAAGCAAAGAAGCTGCTGTAACCAATTATATATTTGGTCTCAATTATAAAGCAAAATAAATTGCAAGAAAATGTAAAACATTTTTGTTTATTATTACAGCAAAACAAGTCTTGGAGCTTGCAGGAAGTCAACAAACTACTTTTACTGATCTTATGGCACAGATGGGTCTTGCAGCATCTTTTAGACAAGATGCAGAATACACACTCCTTGCACCTGTAAATAATGCTTTCTCTGGTAAGCTTATATTATCGAGTCGCATCTAATATAGCTTTATGAAAGCAAAGGATAATGTAAAAAAATAGTTTTGATTAAGATTATGCTTCTACCTGACAGTGCACATTTTCTTTTCACATAACTTTAAAATAATTTAATATATATTATCTTGAAAGAGAGAAGATATGTTATAGAGTAATTGTCATGTCACCCATGTTATTTTTCTACAGATCAAACCTTAAAAATGGATCAGCGTCTTCTTAAATTGATCCTACAAAACCATATTCTCAAGACAAAGTTTGTTCTTAATGAACTGTACAATGGACAGACATTGGAGACATGGGGTGGAAAGATCCTTAGAGTGTTTGTCTATCGTACTGTAAGTTCACTTGCTGTCTCTCTGTAATGGTTAGCAATACATATTATTAAATCCATTAGGATAAACAACTTTTGTTAAAAAATGAACATGCCAACACAGTTAGCAATATTATTTATTTGTTGCCAATAGAATAAGTTTAAATAGTTAGAAGATGAAGAAAAAAATCTCTTCCACTGATTTTGAAAGTCCAAAGTTTGGCCTTCCAGAACTAATAATTTCATCTTTTGTGTTTCCACCAGAAGTGGCGCAAAAGTCATGCTTCAAGCTCAGTAAAAAAAATATGCTTTGTTGAACAAAATGATCATTATAACTCATATGGTCCTTCATTTAATGTAACTGAATGGAATCTCAAGTGGTTGCTTGGCTCTAGTAACAAATTTCAACAAAACACATAGCTGGTTTTGCCTAAAATTATTGCACAAATAATACAATTTCTGAAATCTACCATTGCAATATTCTTCCATTTTTATTTGTTTCTGGAAATATGTCAAGGTTTAACACATTGGATATTTAAATACTTTAGAAATTTTCCATATTTATTCACACATAAATTAAACATTAATTTATTTTATGTATATTAATGTTGCATGAATTTCATTCATTGAAACGAAAATACCCTCAAGCAACATTTGTCAGTTTAGTTATTTCTGAATATGATCAGGAGGTGTCTGAAGATAATTGTGGTGTTACATGCTGTAACAAGATAAAATAATCCTGGAGCCTAATGTAATGTAAGATAAATGTGACTGATATGTACATGTTTTCAGTCTGCACATTTACAGTGTTTAATGAATACTCAATCAATGATCAATATTTAGGGGCAGATTTACTAAGGGTCGAATTTCGATGTACAAAAAACGTTGAAATTCGACAATCGAATTAAAAAACTTTGAATTCGAATATCGAATTCAAAGTTTTTTCGGCATATTTTGTAATCCTGCAATCGAATAAAAATTTTATTCGATGTGTAAAGATTTAGAAAATGGTTGTAGAAGGTCCCCATAGGCTAACATAGCACTTCGGCAGGTTTAACTTGGCGAAGTATTGAAGTCGAAGTTTTATTAAAGAGACAGTACTTCGGTTATCGTATGGTCGAATATTCGAACGATTTATACTTCGAATCTAAGTCATAGTATACTATTTGATGGTCGAAGTATCCAAAAAATTACTTTGAATTTCAAATTTTTTTACTTCAAAAATCCCCTCGAATTCACTTCGACCCTTAGTAAATCTGCCCAATAATTTCCTTTAACAGAAACACACCTTCAAGCAAAAATATTTTACTATTTTGAAAATAAATTCTCCGGAACAATATTATTAATATTTGTTATTTTTTCATATGTTATTGAATAATGTATTCAAAATTTAAGAATCATAATAATCCCATAAATTTAACATTTATCAAATGGCATCTAAAGCTTAGTGAACATAGTCAAATTTGTAAAAATGAATGGAACAAGGCAAATATTTGTTGCTATCAATTCTCTTTTACAATTTAATTTGAACAAGTTCTTCTGATTTGAGTTTTGTGCGTATGCTAGTGATCAAGAAAAAAATCATAATTCTGTTAAATTTAATTACATTATATTTGTGATTTTTTTTCAAGTTTTGACAAAACGCAAATTCAAAAATAAATAATTCTACCTTTATGTCTTCAGTATTAAATTTAAGTTTCCTACTGAGAATCCGTGTAAAAAAAAACCTCAGTATGCTGGTTTTACTAAACAAAGTGAATTTGTATTATTGAGGCTAAGCAGGGAATGATGAAAAATAAAGTCAAATAAAATGTTTTTGTACCACAGGCTGTCTGCATTGAAAATTCCTGCATGCTTCGTGGAAGCAAAGAAGGAAGGAATGGTGCAATCCATATGTTTAGTGAACTTATCAAGCCAGCAGAAAAGTCATTATATGACCTCTTAAGCCTTGACAAACGGTTCAGGTAACTTTTTTTAATCATATTAGAACAAAGAAGTTGGATAACAATAATCTCAAAGAACTACAGAATGAATTCAATTAATTTTAAAAGCAATGTACATAGAGTTTTCTAGGCTCACTAAGCCACTACCATTTAGAGCTTATTCAAGTTTTAAGGACGGAAAAAGAGGGACCTAAGTGGATGTCGTATCATCAAAAGGAGGCACCACTAAAATACATTGGCTTTCCTTACTCAGAGTCCAGTTATAAACCTAATTGACTGTTTTATATAAAAAGTTGAGAACAGAACCAAAAACTGGTCAAGGTGATGGTCAGTAGAACACTCCATGAGCTATAAAGTTAAAAAGAGATTTATGATCGTATCCACATACGTGGGTTCTCTAAAATAAATGCAAAGGAGAGTACATATTAACACAATTCATGAAGGTACTTGTGTCCAAACATGCTCCTGGTTGTCAGTGTGTTCCTTCTGCCTCTTATGATAAATGATGGACAACTGCACCCATTGATGCTAGGGACTGTAGCTACCACCACCCTGGAAGTGACTGTAGCTCCAAGTCTCCAACAGCATGTTCTATCAAGAATGCAGTTGAAGCATGCACCACTGAGAGCATGGCCAATATTACACTGGACTTAGGGGGAAATGCTGCATTATAGGTAAAAAAAACAAATTATGGCATTTTGTGTCCAAAATATCCCTTTGCACACAACACTAGTGGTTGTAAATGAGCCCTGTAGTATAAAACAAAGTCCACAAGTTCAGCAAAAATGTGGATAGAATTTGCCATGTTTCTACACACAATTTTTTACCTTGGGTATGCAATTTAATATCTGAAAAACTATTAACCAAAAAAGCAATTTTTGTTTTAAGTAGCCTTAAGGCATAGTACTGCACATTAGAAAATAATGTGAAGTACAGTACTATCTAAAAACTCTCAAGGGTTCTGCATAAAGGATTCATACTTATACTAAGATCAGGTCCCTTCTAGATTTTTCTTTTGAGCATAAATTGGCTAGATTCTGGTTATCACAGGATTACAATCACATGTAATGTTTTATTTATATATTTCTCCATAGGAAGGAATACTACCCATTATTTAGGGACACATTTACCTAGGGTCGAAGTAAAATCCTTCAACTTCGAATATCGAAGTCGAAGGACTTTGATCGAACGATTAAATCCTTCAAATCGAACGATTCGAAGGATTTTAATCCATCGATCAAAGGATATTCCTTCGATCAGAAAATTGTTAGGAAGCCTATGGGGACCTTCCCCATAGGCTAACATTGGCCTCGGTAGGTTTTAGGTGGCGAACTAGGGGGTCGAAGAATTTTTTAAAGAGACAGTACTTCGACTATCGAATGGTCGAATAGTCAAACGATTTTAGTTCGAATCGTTCTATTTGAAGTCGAGGGTCGTAATCGAAAGTCCAAGTAACCCATTCGATGGTAGAAGTAGCCATATTCGACCCTTCGAAATTCAAACTAATTTTCCTCTATTCCTTCACTCGAGCTAAGTAAATGGGCCCCTCAGTTTCACAAAATATGAATCTTTAAAGCTAAAATTCACAGTAGTTTGTCTGGTCCTGTCTGATGTTTATGTTATACAAATACAAATTTATGGCTTATACGCATTTGTTTCTGGAATAGCAAAATGTCTAACTTGCAAAACCATATCCCATGTA
Source organism: Xenopus laevis (assembly GCF_017654675.1). NCBI lineage: Eukaryota > Metazoa > Chordata > Amphibia > Anura > Pipidae > Xenopus > Xenopus laevis. The sequence continues at coordinate 143,311,106 of NC_054374.1, forward strand.
ACTCATTACTGGCTACAAAAAGAGACAGCGGTTAATTGTTTGGGGAAAAATCGTTGATCAAAATGGAGATTTATAATAATCTATGTGTGCTCAGCAAAATGGAAATGCTAGAACATGATAATGTTGAAAAGAGCAAAAGGAGTGCCTTGAGTCATTTGTTGGACATGAAACCCGCTGAACAGGCATTTTCCAAAATATATTCCTAGAGAACTGGTTAACATGACACCATATGAAAAGTCTGAATAATTAACCACTTTTGGCCTAAGGTTTCTGGATTCTATACAGACTATGATACATTTCTTGGAGAGAGATTTTTATATTTTGGTTTGGCTGAGCTTATTTAGGCAGTCAGATTTTTGGTTTATCTTATACCTTTAACAGATGACCAGTCTGACATCTGTAACCACTCCAGGCAGTGTTAAAATGACTGCGTTCAGATAGATGAATTATACAGTACCACTGACCTAATCCCACTTAACCACACATTTCATACATGACATAGTGTCTATGAAAAATAGTTATATCATGTGTGAATTCAAATGAATACTGCATGCTTGATTCCTATTTCAGATGCTTGTTGATTCAACTAAATTGATCATTCTTCCCATACTCCAAGCCCTGAAATTACATTTAAAACTCAAGAGGCACAAAATTAACTGTGTCTGGAAAAAAAACATTTGCAGAACTAGATACGAATAACAGCTATATATTATACCTGAACTGACTATTAGGGGCCAATTCATTAACTTCGAGTGAAGGAATAGAAGAAAAAAAAAATTCGAATTTCAAGTGTTTTTTTGGCTACTTCGACCATCGAATGGGCTACTTCGACCTTCGACTATGACTTCGATTTTGAATCGAAGGATTCGAACTAAAAATCGTTCGTCTATTCGACCATTTGAAAGTCGAAGTACTGTCTCTTTAAGAAAAAACTTCAACCCCCTAGTTCGCCACCTAAAAGCTACCGAACCCAATGTTAAAAAAATCGTTAGACTATTCGACCATTTGAAAGTCGAAGTACTGTCCCTTTAAGAAAAAACTTCGACCCCCTAGTTCGCCACCTAAAAGCTACCGAACCCAATGTTAGCCTATGGGGAAGGTCCCCATAGGCTTGGCTACGTTTTTTTGGTCGAAGGATAATCCTTCGATCGTTGGATTAAAATCGTTCGATTCGAAGGATTTAATTGTTCGATCAAACGATTATTCCTTCGATCGTTCGGTCGCAGTATTTGCACAAAATCCTTCGACTTCGATTTTCGAAGTCGAAGGATTTTCATTCCAAGTCGAATATCGAGGGTTAATTAACCCTCGATATTCGACCCTTGATGAATTTGCCCCTAAGTATTTGAATGCTTAAGGGACTTGCACAGAAGTTAAACTTTACACGGTCACTTACCTCTTTTCTTTCAATGTTCACAGCATTTTCCTGAACCTGATTGAATATGCCGGCTTGAAAGAACTTCTCTTGCAACCAGGAGCTTGGACTTGGTTTATTCCAACTAATGATGCCTTTAAAGGACTTAGCGAGGAAGAATTGGAAATCTTAAAACGTAAGTGGTTCTTAGAGGGTTGTATAATAAAAAATGCTATGGCTCTGATGTATCAAGATTCAAAATCTGCAATTCAAGGGGGTAGCTTTTTTGCACTAAATCCCACAACCTTAATTTATAGCTTTAAATCAAGTATTTTTTAAGCTTAAAAAACTCAAATACTTGAAGAAAAATCCATCTAAAAGGTTACAAGGTTAATAGGAGCTATCCTATGAAATATTTATTTATTGGATTGTTTTTGATTTTTTTTTAATCTTGTAAGATCACAGATTCAAGATTTTTATAATAAATACACAAATACTCCAGTTTATTCACAGTAGAAAAAAAACCTTTAAAAGTACACAAATTAAAATTTTGATAAATAGGTTGCCTAGTAACTCATAGCATCCACTCAGGAGGTAGTATTTATTGGTTGCTATGGGTTACATCTCCTGGGGAAACTTAGTTCCTTTCATTACATGAGGATGAAACATCTACTTGAAAATGTTTAAAACTATTTTGATTCAGGTTAATACATCAGTAGACATGATTCATCTGTTAACTTAAAAGCCTCCATCCAGTCTCAGATTCAGGTTCATTGGAACCCTGGTGCCTTAAAGGGCCAGTAACACCTTTTTTCATATATTCCCCATGCAGTGAGTATACCCCACCACATTCATACAAGGTGCTGGGTGATGATTACCATTTGTGGAAGGATGGAAAGAAAATGTACTGATTCTTTGTTGGTGTTATAGTGTATCTATGTGTCTTACTTGCTTCTTTCAGAGTCCTCTTCATTTCTATGTGTGCCCTGCAACATACATACAAGCACTTTAAAATGTGATTGGGTGATTTGATGCCTTTAGTAAAATATAACAAAAGTAGAATTTTTAATTTTATGTGTTATTTTATTTTCATATATCAGGAGACAAAGTTGCTCTTCAGAACATCCTTCTGTATCACTTGGCACCAGAAGTGTTCATTGGTGGGGGATTTGAGCAGGGTGTGACAAATATTCTTAAATCTCTTCAAGGAAGTAAAATCATGGTTAAAGCAGTAAGTACATTACGTATGATCTATTACAATACTGTGAACTGGTAACTGGAAAACAGTTTGAAGGGAGTACAGTCTCACTTGGGAAATAATTAGCATTACTGCCCAGAAAGAGGGTGTCCCAGTATGAAATTGAACTATACGCTGAGAGGGTTGAGACCTTGGATCTGGGTGAAACAGTTTGGAATGCTGCAGATTAAAAGAAAAAGACCCTGTGAAGTTGTACTTTTATATTTTGGCCTAGAATCCCAATAGGGAACCAGTATTAGAGAAAAATACCCTGTGTATTCATTAAAGCCCAAGTGCGGTAAGGGTTTTGTTTTATTTTTGTACCAGTTAGATCACAGAGTCTGGAAATGTAAATAGTAAATGGATTTTAATCTGCTAAAAACTGTCTGTTCGTCTGATCCTGCTCATAATACCCAGTGAGCATAGTTTTATTGGATACAATGGTTAAAGTATTTTGAGTAGAAATAAATTTGCAATCATTCTCTGACACTCACAGCTGACTTTTCTTTGAATCTGTAATTCCCTAATTTACCTACAGTACGTCTACATGTTTCTGGCTTGAAAAAACTACAAAAGGTTTTTAGAGTCTTAAACATGTAGAGGTCTTAAGTCCCCTGGAAGAGTTATGCAGAAGACATGACTCAAGTTTCTTGCTTATCATTCTGGAGGACCTTTATTGGTGCTACACATTTTCAATGTTTCAGGTTTAATTCTTTTTCTGGGTTTTTTAATACTAAAACTACAGGATTTAGACTGATATATATAATCACCTTCTTTTCTCATTGGCAGTAAATGGATGGGTATTTCAGACGTTAAAGGTGTTATAAGGTCAGGTGTAAGAGCTACCAGACACACATCTGTTGGTCTCATTTGAATTAACATGTTACATTTAATACTGCTTTACTTATTCAACTATTATACTTTTGAATATCAGAATTACAGTCTACAGATCTGTAATATCTTTACACCATATACTGTAATAACCATAATGCATCTCAGTAACTTGTCTTGACTTGCCTTTAAATGTAAATGAATTTCCTTACTGTCAAATTATCATAAGCGAATTCCTGTTTGGCTTGAGTCCCTATTAGCTACAGTAAAAAAAAGGAAAGCAATGTTTATTTCAACTGTATAATAGCACATTTAAAGCAGCTGCAATGTAACTAGATTGTAGGTGGTAGGATATCTAGTTTGACTTTGATGATCATATTTAATAGAATGAACCTTCTTTGGAACGTTTGAGGTGCATTCAATAATTTAATATTTAATCTTGTAGATAAATAATACTCTTTCTGTGAACGGCGTGGTCTCAAAGGAACCAGATGTTATGACAACCAATGGAGTATTTCATGTTATAGATAAACTACTTTTCCCTGCAGGTTAGTACAGTAAAATATTCTATTAAGGATATGGCATAGTGGTTATAAATAAGAAGAGTCTTGTTTATAAAGAAGAAATGCATCAATGGAAATGAAGGGGGCACGGGAGTAGAAGTGAAAAAAAAAACATGAAAAACTTGTAGAAAAGATTTCAAATGGAAAAGCATGAATAGCAGTAGTAAACTGCAATAAATACCAGCCATCTATGTAAAGTATAACAAGATTTAATTTCCTTTTTGTTTATTTACAGATGTTTCCCTTGGTAATGAACAACTTATGACCATTCTTAATAAAATAATCAAGTATTTTACAATTAAGGTATGTGACTACAAATAGCCATTTTGATTGATACAGTTGTATTATCTCTATAATTCAAGAAAATGTTATTACCACTAGAGGTTTTGATCTAGTGCTGTCTATGCAAGATTTCTCAGTTGACCCAAATAATATGGCAGCAGTAATTAAAATGGAATGCAAAGATGCATGAAATGTCTATGTACAGTATATTTTTTTATGTTCACAATCATACTCTCTTGTTATGGTACAATAAAAGACATCTGACATATGAATGAAACCTTATAATGCATTATCATAAAGCATGCCACATGTATCCCATGTTGTTTGCACCTATGATTTAATTTACAAGTTTGTCTAAACCCCCCCAAGATATTTTCTTTGGATGTTTTCTAGTTTACGTAGAGCACTTCAGTCTGCATAATTCGAAATTGTTTTAAATATTTTTATTTCTAATCTAATGATATTCTCCAAATAACTAGGAGAATGAAAGGAGGGGCATGTACATACAGTATTTTAATCTCTTTTGATATTATTTACTTACTTTATAGCATTTACATTTGTAGATTTTCCAATATAGTTATTGCTCTTGATATGGTGGATTACTCTTTAGTGATGAAAAGTAATGTATGTCATGCTTTTATCTAGTTTTCTAGGGGAAGCAAATTCAGTGAAATTCCTCTCACTAAATACAGTAAGTAACATTTTCGTAAACAATATGAGATTAGTAGGTTTAGTCAAATAAACCCATACTGAACTGAAAATGAATAATACAGATAACTTTCTAGACATTGTCTTTCTTTGTAAAGTAGCCAATATCCTATACTTGTATTTAGACAAAGAGTCCTTGTTAAACATTACTGAAAATTTCACCCAGAAAATAAAAACTGCAATGTAGATCAATCAAGTATAAACTGAGGATGGAAGTGTTATTAAGCATCAAAAACAGAAAAATACGAAAGGGAGACACCAAATCAAGGAATTTGCACTTCAAGGGAAAAGGGAAAAACACAACTCCAACTAGATAAAAGGATAATGGGTGTAACGGGTAGTTCAAGTCAATGATTTTTTTTAGATATCTTGAATATGTTGACTGGTAAGAAATAGTGTAGGTAATAGTAGACACTAGGTAGGAAGAATAAACATAAAGACTTGGTAGGAAAACAGAGTTCATAAATCAGTAATGAAATAGCCGAGGACTTTTGTGTTGCATTGAAAAAGGGCAAGACAAGACAAGTAAGTGACAGAAAATAACAAGTACATCAACTGGAGGCTTTCACTTGTAAGTGCTATAAACCAAATCAAACAACATGTTAGTACTCCAAAGCACATACAGTAATTTAAACTTGATTTTAAATATAATGAGGAACAGCCCATGAAAGATGCATGGAATTATGAGAAAACAAAGGTGGTTCTGTTAAAAGCAGATGAGTTATCCAGGAGTGAAACTGAAATTTGCATACAATTATATCAGATTATGTCACAATAGAATCCAGTTTATTTTGGAAGTAACCATCATGAAGAATCTGCAATGTTATTATGGAACAGCTGTTTTTCATTTGTGTTAGATCATTCAAAACGATGAGGCTTATTTATTAAAGGTCGGATTTTTGTGGTTTTAGAGATTTTTGAAACCACAACTAAACTCACAAACTCTTAAACTACGATTGTCATTTAATTTATTATATAAAAATATAAAAAGAGAGAACGGAAAAAAAGATGAGCAAATTGTTAAAAAATACCAAAACATCAAAACTCTCTAAAATTTAGATTTTTCCAGGCCAATTTCTAGCAAAGAAAAAATCCAAAAGCCTCTAAAAGTACGAACTGGTTTAAAGTGGTCTAATAGGATCAGTGCAGCTCTTATTGACTTCTGTAGTACCTCAACAACTTTCACTTGGGAAGTTTTGCCTTAGAGGTTTTTGTGGTTTTTACATTTAATAAATCAACTTTTTAGAGCTTTTTGAAATTATAGGAAACCACAAATTCACTGTGGAAAAAAAATATTTGATTGTTTGTAAATGGGCCCCTATATGATTAATGTAACTTTGCAAAGATTGTTAGATGTGAATGCATTTTAAGAAATGGCAAAATTTAATGTATATTTTTTTTTCTTTCCTTTAGTTAAAAGAATCATCATTGGAGGTAAGAGCATAGCTTTCAAAATCCTCATTACCCAAAGCTTCATTTTGTCATAGTATAAAAATTGTAGGCATCAACTTTATATATCTAAAGTAAAATTATGATTTTTCCATTGGTCTCTATAAAACAGAACAAAGTGATATTGTTTATTAAAATTTCTAAATTTTGCTGCTTAATTTCAGAGCCAATTGTTACAACAGTCACAAGGATAATCGAAATAAAGCCAGAAATTAGAGTAGTTGGAGGTGAAACCATTACTAAAGTTATACGTGGAGGTAATTTAATTTTTTTTTATCCCTATTAAAACAGCAACAAAATCACATTGGATATTAAACATACGGTACATATAACAATGCTTATGCATTCCTGCATGTTGTGTGCATTAGCTACTCAGGGCCAAACTTCAGGTAAGCAGAAGACTACTCCCTTTCGTTGCCCCCGACCTGTCAACCCATTCTGCTCTCTTGTCATAATTGGGCAGAGGCTTGCCAGGGGGACCACCCCTTAAGCCAAGCACTGTTGTTTGTCAACAGTGTCAATTTTGTGTTTTAAAACCTTATAAAATAAGTAATACAATAACTCCTAGCTCCCAAGACCAGAGTATTATATAATTTTCCTAATGAAGACCATCTCATCTGAAAATTATATTTACACCACTATCAACAGTTTCCCATCCACATTTAGGGGAAGATCAAAAACAGACCTATTCGACCAAAAAAAACTTCAAATTAATTTCAGTTGGTCTTTTGAATTCAAATTTCGAAGTTTTTTCAATTTGAAATTCGACGCTTGATACATACGCCCCTTAACATCATTCATTACTTCTAATTTGATTCCATTAATCACTCCAAATGTCTCTTACTCCTACAACAGATTTTATATTTTCTTTAAATGATGCATGTGCATTTCTTTCTTCGTGAACTGTATATTCTAAAGATTTATTAGAAAAAATAAAAAATGTATTAGCTATTATAGGAGATGGAAAGTTATAATAACTGATATGTGCCAGTGCCACCCCCAGTGATTATAATTGCTTGCAATATAATCGCCACTACTCCTATTATCTGAAAACTGCACTGGCCTGGGGTACTTCTGTAGATCAGTACATTGCAATCTTCTCAAATTTTTCCTTCTTCACATCAGGTGTACATGAACAGTAGAATGAAAAGGTGTACTTTAAATAAAAATTTGACCTGGGGCTGCTGAGGAATAAATAAGGAATGTAGAAGGAAGTAGAAGAATTACAACATGGTGCTTGTACAAAAGTAACACTTGGCACAAACCAGTGATTTTAAAGGGATCCTGTCTCAGGAAAACATGTTTTTTTTTTCAAAATGCATCAGATAATAGTGCTACCCCAGCAGAATTCTGCACTGAATCCATTTTTCAAAAGAGCCAACAGATTTTTTTTATATTTCATTTTGAAATCTAGCATGGGGCTAGACATGTCAGTTTCCAAGGTGCCCTCAGTCATGTGACTTGTGCTATAATAAGCTTCAGTCACTCTTTACTGCTGTACTGCAAGGTGTAGTGATATCACGCCCCCCCCCCCAGTTTCAATAGAACATGTGAAGGCAACCAAATAACAGCTCCCTGGTAGATATGAATATCACTCAAAGGTATGATACATGTCCCATTGAAACTCCTCCAGCTACATAGGAGAAACAATAGGTTTTCTAAAAGCAGATCCATTGTACAGCTCTGGCTCATTCGGAAAGAACATGACCAGGCACATTGACCTGAGATGGCTGCCTACACACCAATATTATAGTTAAAAAATAAAGGAATACAATTTTATATGGTAGAGTGAATTATTTATAATATAATTTAGAAAAACAAACTACACTATAAAAATCACGGCAGAATCCCTTATCTTTCCTTGTTTTTATTAAATTTTTTTGAATTTACCAGATCCCTCGATTACTAAGATCACTAAAGTGATCGAAGGTGAGCCTGAATTTAAACTGATAAAGGAAGGAGAAACACGTGTAACAAAAGTGATCCAAGGAGGTAAAGTAACTAGCAGACAATTTTGTGCTGAACCCATTAAATACTCTGATTCATATTTATGTCACATTGATTGAAAAAAATTGAATTGCTATTTATTAACGCAACTCTTTAAAGGAGCACCCCCATATGCAATAAAAACCAATACGTTTGCCCAGGAGCAGTAACCCATAGCAACCTATAGGATCTTTGCTTTTGAACAGATGACCAGTGATTTCTACCTTCTGATTGGTTGCTATGGGTTACTGCTCCTGGGCAAACTTAGTGCCTTTTATTACATCACCTCTTGTATGTGTTCTAAATGAAACCTAACCAAGAGATCATTTATATCCTTAAATGTGACCTATCAAATAATATTATGAAATTGGTAAAGACATGTCTAATATTACCTTTTTACATGTTTTACCTTGATCCACCATTTTGTTATGTATTGTGTGTCTTTTACTGAACAAGAAGAAGAAGTGTTGGAGTAGTAGACTCCCTGTCTTTTCATTGACCAATGACACCTAGCATGCATATGTACCCTTTACAGAGCCTCATATAAGCCATATGGTCATTAAAATAGTAGAGTTTCATTATAACATTATCCAGGCTACATATTATAGGAAAAGTATCGTTTTCATACATATGTAGTGTTTTACATATACTGTAGGTGGTAGGTACTTTAGTTTTTGTAATTTTGTTTTACAAAAACAACAACCAATCCCGGGAGAAAAGGCCAACAAACAACATAGAGACTCAAACAAAGGTATCTATTTTAACATCAGAGTATTTTCATATAAGAATATAGAAAAATTGTTTTTATTGGAGTAAAGTGGAAGTGTGGGTAAAAATTTGCCAGCTCCACAATGATTTATTTCAACATTTTCTTTAGACATGACTATACTAGTTATAAAAAAATATTCCACAAGTAAAATACTTCCCATTGCAGTATACAGTATTATGGTAGAAACCACACAAGCAGTTTAGACTATTTTTTTTCTAATGAAAGCTTACAGCTTCTATGGTATTTGAGCACACTATATCTGAACCAGAAAAAGTGTCAGAAGAACAAGACATTCTATTTCCCAAAAAATCCAGTCCAAGCCTGGCATGGCTAAAATGTCACATGCTACTTCTACTTTTTTAATATCTTTGTTCATTTGAACAAATTTGGTTTTGAATTTGGTTAGATGTTTAATACACAATATATATACCAAATACTAGTTCTTCAGCATTGTTTCGGAGTTGTTCTTAAAAGTGTGTGTAAGTTCAGTTTGGAGGCACTTTATCTCTACTATTCTACTATGGGCCCATCTTAGAGAGCCAGTCATATTTCCTTCCATTTATATGCTTTATATGTGCATACGTGAGGTGCAAGAGAAACTGGCTTTTGCAGACTGTGAGATCTTGCTCATAACATGCAAAAAATGTATTTCATTCCACAAGGCACTATCCCAATTAAATGATTGTAAACCAGTTGTGTACCAGAAGCCATCCCTTCAGACTAGAAGAAAAGAACTTTCATTTGAAGCAGCATAGGTGGTTCTTCACTGTAAGAGCAGTGAGGTTGTGGAATGTACTGCCAGATGTTGTTGTGATGGCTGATTCTGTTAATGCTTTTGGATTGGATGATTTTTTGGACAAGCATAATATCCAAGGCAATTGTGATGCTAAAATCTATATGTATGTGAGTGTATAAAAGGGTCAGTGTCAGTGTGTGTGGATGTATGAATGCTGGATTTCATTTGGAGTGGTTGAACTTGATGGACGTTGATCTTTTTTCAACCCAATTTAACTATGTAATTTTAAGGAACCCAACAAATTACTCAAAATTAACAGAATGCAAAAATAAAAATAAAATATTTTCAGTCAGTTTCTGTTCATTCCATTGGCATTTTTAGAGGCATATTTGTCATCAAATAGTGAAAGTTAGAGTTCAATAAATCCTTTAGGCCTCAAAATATGTATGTATATTGCAATGCATTTCACTGCATTTTCATGCTCTTAATTCTGAAAAATCCATCCTGGCTTCATTATAATCTAAAAAGGAACTAGATTTTTCTTAAAAATTGCTATGGTTAACATCTTAATCCCTTTTTCTATTTTTAATTTTAAAAGTTTTACCCTGTGACATACTATTGAATATATCAATATATGGAGGCACCTGGCACTGCCCTCTTAGTATGAGCCAATACATATCAACACCTTTTGCTTCTGCTACGGATCCTTCTAACACATGTTTATCAACTAGTAACTTTATGAATTTGAGGAAGCAGCTATGCAGATTGGTTGGACACTAAAGTGACAATCATCTCCAAAAACCTAATAGATATGTTTCAAAGTTGTAAATTTAATGTAATTATATGCTGGAAAAAGCTTGTGGAGGCAGAGCAATATCACAAAAATCTATAACATGTCAATAAATAATTATACATCCTAACTATTACATTAAACTGTTTTATTATATTGGCTTTGTATTTCATTCACTTAATAATTCAGGAATAAAAGCAAATACTTGAATTTCCTAAAACGAATAAACGTTTTTAAAAAGCCATAAGATACAAATTGTTTTGCAGTAATTGTTGCAGAGATAATCAAATAATGGGGTTTATGTAATAAGAGGCCTACTTTTGCCCAGGTATAGTAACCCATAGCAACCAATCACCAGGTAGCATTTACTGGTCACATCTTATTGGTTGCTTTGGATAACTGCTCCTGGGCAAACATAGTGCCTTTTATTACATATGGGGGAAAATGTTTATAAAAAGATTTTTAAACTTACATAATAATGAATTAATATGGTGTTAACAATTAAACTATTTTATCAAGTTCTTCTAACCTTTTTACCCTTTAAACTCAAATTTTATCAGAACCTACAATAACTAAAAAGTTTACTAGAGTGGTTGAAGGGGAACAAGATTTGAAACTGATAAAGGAAGGTGAAACTCGAGTGACTAAAGTCATACAAGGAGGTTAAGTTATTTAGAATGTGGTTTTGATTTTGATTTATTTTGAAAAGTTAGTACTATGTATTTTTAAAAGACGTTTTTATGATCTTCACATACTTTATACTAAAGGTATACAAAAATACAAATAAAAAGATAAAACGTTAATAAACAGTTTATAAAATATATTAAACAAATCACACTATTTGAAACAGACTATTATTTTTTTTTATTTATCATAACAACAAACTGTTAAAAGTAAAAAATACTAACATGACCTACACATCGTCACTTTTTGTTATCAATTTAAACTCATCAGAACCAATAACAAGAATCACTAAAGTGATTGAAGGGAAACCAGTTTTTCAACTGATAAAGGAAGGTGAAACTCAAGTAACTAAAGTAATACATGGGAGTAAATCACTTCTTCTGGTACTACAATTTTTAATATGTTGCCTTAAGCATAGTATTAAAGTGGACCTGTCACCTAGACATAAAAAGCTGTATAATAAAAGTCCTTTTCAAATTAAACATGATCTCCAAATTCTTTTATTATTAAAGCATTCATAGTCAATGAGTAAACTCATTTAAAAATCTCAGCTGTCAACCAAATATTGCCTGCCCCTCCTCTATGCCTTGGGCAATTACTTTCACTTTACATTCAGCACTTCCTAGATGTCACTGCTCTCTCCACATTCCCCCAGGTCTCTTAATCATTTAATTGTGTAGCCAGTGCATGGGGATGGACATCAGGTCCCCCATTCTGGTGCAAAAACAAGATTCTGAGATGATGCAAGGCTTGTCTTAATACCAGTGTCCACAAAATGGCTCCTGCCTGCTTGCTATAATTCTGAATTCCCAGACTGAAGGAAACAAGATTCAAATAATTTATATAGTGTAATTAAAGTTCATTTTGCTTGGCTAACATGATAAAATAGGATTAGGAATATTTGTTTTGGGTGACTGGTCCCCTTTAACAAAGATGCAAAATGTTATTAATCAAGGTATAATGCCTTAAATGTTTTCCTAAATTTAAATCCAACACTATTTTGACAAGAAACAATCTAGAAAATTATCTTATAATCCTTTTTATCTCACCTACCAGAAAGTTTCTGGTTCTCACAATTATTATACTATTTGTTCCTTTTAACATTTTAAAGGAGAAGGAAAGGTTAAAATTAAGTAAGTCTATATAAATATACCAGTAAACCCTCAAAGTAATGCTGCTCTGAGTCCTCTGTCAAAAGAAACACAGCATTTCTTTCCTTCTATTGTGTATACATGGACTTCTGTATCAGACTTCCTGTTTTCAGCATAAACCTCCAGGACAGGGCTTGAGCATGCTCAGTTTGCTCCTCTCCCGCTTCCTTTCCCCCCTCCCTGCTGTAATCTGAGCCCAGAGCTATGAGTGAGCAGGGAGAGACAGGCAGGAAGTGATGTCACACCAAGCCAATATGGCAGCTGCTATCCTAAACAAACAGAGAGCTTCTAGAGCTGTTTACTCAGGTATGGTAAAGCATTCTGCAGAATAAATATAGTGTTATAGCTTGCACTATTGTGGCTAATTTATTGGCAGTAAACTGTCTCTGTAGCTTTCCTTCTCCTTTAAAGTTGGCAAAAGCATTTAATAAGATGCAAACACATGCTATGTTCATGTCCCCTACCTGTAAAAATTGGTATTGATGTTTTATTTTTTTTAATTTATCAGAACCCACAATAACTAAGATTACTAGAGTGATTGAAGGGGAACCAGATTTTAAATTGATAAAGGAAGGCGAAACTCGAGTTACTAAAGTAATACAAGGAGGTAAAACTATTTCTAATGGCACTTTCATACATCTGAATGTTAAAGATAAACTTTGTTGTTTAGTTATTTGCAATAAATTGTAATACACTAATACTTTATAAAAAGTTTATAAACAGTATATAAAATATATTAAACAAAATTCAACATTGCTTTGATAAGTCACACTTTTTGACATAGAACTATTTATTCTATTATCACATAATCTGATAGAAAGCAAATTATGTTTACAGATCATTCACCTTATCACTTTGGGCCACATTTATTAAGGTTCGAATAGTACATTTGAATTTTAATTAGAATTTTCAAAAAAAAATTGGTGTCAAAATTCACACATTCTAATTTTAATCCCCCTGTTCCAATGTAAATTTGAATGTGAGATTTATCACAACTCGACCATGGAAACATAATGTAATTATTCAACACCTAAAATCTGTCGAGTTCATGTACAAGTCAATGTTTTTCAGAGTTTTAAGCCTTTTGGAGATGTTAATAGCCTTTCTGACATTCAAGTTTTTTTTTGGGGAGAAAAACTTGATTCGTACGAATCAAATATGATTCGAATTTTTGGGTCGGAACCATTTGATCGAATATTAGTCATTTTAATTTTTTCTTAAATAACTTCCCAGTCAAAGTGTGAGTATATTCGAATTAAAAAAAATTCACATGAATTTGAAATTCGACCTTTGATAAATGGCGCTCCCCACGATTTTAAATTTGTCAAAACCTACATTAACTAGGATCACTAAGGTGATTGAAGGGGAACCAGATTTACATCTGGTAAAAGAAGGCAAAACTCGAGTCAATAAAGTAATACAAGGAGGTAAAGTAATTTTTTCTGTTACTACAAAATCTAATATGTTGTCTAAAATAAAGATATACAAAAGTGCACATAAAGCACTGTAAAAAGTTGATAAACTGTGTATAAATGATATTAAACAAAGTTCAACCTTTCTTTAACAAGTGACACTATTTGAAATAGAACTTTACTTTTTATTATCACAATGATGAAACCATTAAAAAGCAAAACATACTTACATGACCTTCATCTCATCAATAATTATCACTTTAAACTCATCAGAACCAATAACTAGGATCACCAAAATGATTGAAGGAGAACCAGATTTTCGCCTGGTAAAGGAAGGCGAAACTCGAGTCACTAAAGTAATACAAGGAGGTAAAGTAATTTCTTCTGGAATTTAATTTTTTAAACTCGAGTGACTAAAGTAATACATGGAGGTAAAATAATTTCTTCTGGTACTTCAGATTTTTTAATTTGCTGCCTGAAATATAATATAACGAAGCTATAAATGTATATAATATTTTTCTTATTGAAATGTAAGATTTGCTTTGAAAAGAAAATTCAATCTAGAAAATGCTTTCATAATCCATTTTTCTTTACCCACTTGATAAAAGGTCTCTGGTTCTTTTAGCAACTAAAGACTTAGGGGCCCATTCACCAAGCTCGAGTGAAGGATTCACACACCCTCGATATTCGACCCTTGATGAATTTGCCCCTTAATTTAACATTTCAATGTTAAATCATTGTAAAATGGAAAATTCTAAAGGGCTTATTTATCAATGTTCAAATTCAAATTTGCTCCTCAATTGGATTTTTTTTTAGCTAAAACTTACAAATTTGTTAAACTCACAAATTAAACTTGAATGTTAGAGATTTATTGAGCACCAAAAACTCTAATTTAAAAATTTGGTTTCTAAAAGCTTCTAAGTTCATGTTAAAGTTAAAGGGTGTTGTTTATGTGATTTACATTTTTTTTTTAAAATATTTGTACACCCATTGAAATTGATGAGAAGAAATCAAATTAGATGTAATTGAGTTTGATTTCTGTTTTTGATCATGTTTTTTACATATAATTTTTTTATAAATAAGCAAACTTTTGAGTTTATTCTAAAATTCATATATATGAATTCTGAAAAATAAAAATAAATCTTACCTTAAGTGTACTTACTTACTTACTTACTTAACCATACCTGTTAATGTTTTTTATGAATTAGAACCCACAATAACTAAGATTACCAGAGTGATTGAAGGAGAACCAGATTTTAAATTGATAAAGGAAGGTGAAACTCGAGTTACTAAAGTAATACAAGGAGGTAAATCTTTTTCTAATGGCACTATCATAAATCTTTTTTTTAAAGATCAACTCTACTAAATATGTGTATAAAATATATAACATAAAGGAACCTTAACACCAAAAACAGAAAGTATATCAAAGTAATTAAGATATAATTTACTGTTGCTCTGCACTGGTAAAACTGGTCTGTTAATTTAAGAAACTCAACTATAGTTTATATAAACAAGCTGCTATGTAGCCATGGGGGCAGCCATTCAAAGCTGAAAAAGGAGAAAAGGCACAGGATACACAACAGATAACAGATACGCTCTATATTATACAATCGGATTAATGCTTATCTATTGTGTCTCCTGAAACTGAATGGTTGCCCCCATGGCTACACAGCAGCTTGTTTATATAAACTATAGTTCAGTTTCTGAAGCAAATATGCCAGTTTTACCAGTGCAGGGCAACAGTAAATTATATTTTCAATCCTTTAAAACACTTTAATTTTAAATGGTACTGTTACTTTAAAACTCAACATGGCTTTAACAAGTTGCCAGATTTGATAAGACTATAACATAATAATGATAACAATTATACAAAGCAAAATATGCTTACAGGTCCTTCACCTCATCACTTTTTGTTATTAATTTAAATTTATCAGAACCTACATTAACTAGGATCACAAAAGTGATTGAAGGGGAACCAGATTTTCGCCTGGTAAAGGAAGGCGAAACTCGAGTCACTAAAGTAATACAAGGAGGTAAAGTAATTTCTTCTGGAATTTAATTTTTTAATATGCTGTCTAAAATATAGTTTTGCAAAGCTGTAAAATGTTACTAAACTTTATATAATATGTATTGATCATTGCTAAATTAGATATATCACACCTATTAATTTGTCTTGCCTTTAATTCATCAGAACCCACAATAACTAAGATTACTAGAGTGATTGAAGGGGAACCAGATTTTAAACTGATAAAGGAAGGCGAAACTCGAGTCACTAAAGTAATACAAGGAGGTAAAACCAATTCTAAAGGCACTTTAGAAAGTCTTTATTTTAAAAACAAACTCTCCTAAATGCCCTTTACTTCACAGATGTATCATGCTTATTCAAATGCCTTTTTTCTTTAATTTATTAGAACCCATAATAACTAAGCTCACTAGAGTGGTTGAAGGGGAACCAGATTTTAGACTGATTAAGGAAGGAGAAACTCGTGTGACTAAAGTAATACAAGGAGGTAAAGTAATATTTGGTAAAGCTTTCATAATTCTTATTTTAAACTTTCCTGAATATTGCATTTAATATATGCTGTAGGTATATAACAAGTGCTTATTATGAAGTTGTAAAAAGTTTTTAAACAGTGCATAACATATAAATAGAAAAACAAATAGTTTTGAGGAATATAACCACACAAAATATATGACTTCAGAATGCATCAAAACTAAAGTTATTTAATTTGTTTTAAATTCATATACATTATGGAAATATACAATTCTCAGAATTATTTTACATAATCCAGGGCTAAACTTTCGAGTCAATTTCTTGCCTATTAATAAAGTGGTATTTTTGCATCCACTTTGTAGAACCAATAATGAAACCTTTGCAAAAGTCATTAATAGTTTCCTGAAGGATTAACAGAAGGTGGAATGAAAAAAGAGAGACTACTTCAAGGTGCCTAATAAATATACTGGTATTTTGTTTCAGAGCCGCTATGGAAGAAGATAAACAGCGTACTTAGTATTTTGTTAAATTTCTATGTACTGCAAAAGCAAAGCTTGTTTGGTTACAACTTTGATAATCTTACATTCTATAACTTCACAGGTCCCGAAATAACATATACTCGTGTATCTGGTGGTTCAGAAACAGATGAAGAAATGCTCAAAAAGTTGCTTGAGGGAGGTTAGTATTTTTTAAAATAATAATTACTGAATGATCTGATTTCTGAGCTGCCATATAATTACAATCTGAATTAAGTATTAATCACCCTTGTATTATGATTTTATTCTCTAAATACAGTATATGGTAAATCAGTTTCAAAGCTTAGGTAACTGACAGCAGCCTAGAGCATGTGCTAGGAATCAGCAGAAAAGAAGATTGGGAGCTGCTGGGGCATCTCTGGATGTACAGATCTTTCCTGATGATGGGCTAACATCACCTTTTGCTGCATTTCTAGCCAATGGTACATCAAAACATTTTTAGAATGACAGCATTTTCTAAACAAGAGATAAAGAAAACATTACAATTGGGTTTCCATAGCTCATATGAAGATTTGTTTATACATTTTATGACTGGAGCCGAATCCATCATCAAGCCCAATACCCTATTGAAAGAGGAACATTTACTTGGAGGAATTAGTCTTGGTGACCACTCTATCTATCTATCTATCTATCTATCTATCTATCTATCTATCTATCTATCTATCTATCTATCTGTCTATCCATCATCTATCTATATATCTATCTAGCTGGCTAGCTAGCTAGGTAGCTATATTATTTAACCACTTAATGCCCTCGTATATAAGTTTCAAAAGGTAATTTGCAATCTGCCACAAAAAAGACTCTTTTGGAAACTTTATGGCCAGATCATTATGAATTTAAGACTACATTTTGCAACCGATACAAAAAAGATTTGAAGGGGTATGAATAATTACTTTCAGAGTTCTTACCTAGACTGATTTACATTTGTAACTCTGGAAATGATTCCCCTAATGAGAGTGAGATGCTGATTCTGTAATCTGAACTTTTATCTAATTTGCAAAATAATTAAGAGCATATTCCTCTGTCAGTCATTACCATTTGTTTTTCCTGCAATAGTGATGGACAAATCTGACCCGTTTCGCCAACTATTTGCGAAACTTCACAGAATTCACGGAAATGCATCGAAATATGGGCAACAAAATGTATTTGACGCGTGACAAATTTCGAGAAAGATTTTTGACACATGACAAATTTTTTCACCAATTGGAGACTATGGGCATCATTTTCACAGTGAAACTTGCCAACTAATTTTGCTCATCACTACCTATAAACATTTAATACTGTGTGCACAAAATGATGTGCAGATTTATATATAGTATATACTCTATATCATATTCATGGTAGAGAAGTATCATATAGTATCATTTATATAGCTGCTGGCAAAACCTATATGCAGTGTCAAGAATTACAGCTTTCATTTAAAAAATCAATACAAAACATGTTGCTGTTGACTGAAATGGTGATCGCTCAAAACAAATCTGAATTGTCTTTTAAAAATGTCTAAATATTTGTTTTTTTAAAAATTCTCAAAATTTTACTATTGGAGGGTTGCTGTTAAACTTTTCATAAAATAAATTATCTACTACAAAACTTCAAACAATGTCAATATCTGAAAATTGATGACATAAACATGTATCCTGTCAGAGGTCACCAGGGTAACCAAGTTCA
Organism: Xenopus laevis; assembly: GCF_017654675.1. Classification (NCBI taxonomy): domain Eukaryota; kingdom Metazoa; phylum Chordata; class Amphibia; order Anura; family Pipidae; genus Xenopus; species Xenopus laevis. The sequence goes on from NC_054374.1 coordinate 143,329,756, forward strand.
TTGAAGGAGATTCACAGATTCTCGAGGATGATGAACTGAAAATGCTTCTCCAGGGAGGTTAGTGGGATGTTAGCATTTTTGTAGAGGATCCTGGTGATGGAATTTAGTGTAATATATTTTTTAAGACAATTTTTTTAATAATGAAAAGGGATCTAATCAAGTAACTTTATATTTTGCACACCTCTAATTCATTTTAAAAAAAATTCTAACACTATTTGTGGCACAATGGATATTTTGAACTATGCAATGTTTCTTTAAAATGTATAATTTTATATAAAATTTATAATTTTTCTCAAGTTTTATAAATATTCATTTCCCCTCTAACCACTAAAAGCATGTGAATGTCAGCACAGTTAGTTTACAAATACAGCTCTACATTAATTTATGTAACCTTTACATAAACTGTAACTATATAATTTAACTCTGGATTATACAATGTTATATATTTTTATATTTAAAAAAAAGCTTAATCAAGGTATGGCAAGATGTAAATAGAAACCAGTTACACTGAACATAAGTCTAATTTAATTTAATAAATAATATATTTAAAATGTAATTTTCTTTTTTGTTGAATGATGAAAGGGACATTTTTTATGCACATGATACCATCCCCTGGACTCTGTAGAATAAGGGGCAGATTTATAAAAGGTCTAGGTGAATTTTCCAATGAAAAAAATTAAAATTTTGAGCTTTTTTTGTATACTTTAAATAGTCCAAATTTGAATGTGAAAAAAATTTAAAGATTTGAATATCTAAATTTATCATGTACTGTCTCTTTAAAAATTCAACATCGACCATTCACTATCTAAAACCTGCCGATTTGCTGTTTTAGCCTATGGGGGACCTCCTAAAACCTACTTGGAGTCAATTGTTGAAAAAATCGAAGTTCTTTTGGGAAAAACGTTGAATCTAATTCGATCGAATGCGATATTCCTTCGATTTGTAGAATTCGAATTTGCCCGAATAAGGACCTATTCGATCGAAAACTAACCTATTCGACCAAAAAAAACTTTGACTCAATTTCGGTTGGTCTTTTTGAATTTTGAAGTTTTTTCAATTCGAAATTCGACCATTGATAAATATGCCCCTCAATGTCATGAAGAGTTTATTTCAACGGTAGAGTGTTCTGTTTCTCCATGCCTCTTCAGATGCAAGGGGAGGAATAGAGTTCAAAAGTGCTCTATTACCACTGTTTCATAGAAAAATAAACTGGCTATAATGTATAAAAAAAATTACAATGTAAAAAGATATGTACACTGGCCTTCGGAACAAAAAAGATCTACACGTGAAGGAGCACAAAACAGTACATGGCATGTCACTGTGTTTGTAATCTACTGAGTGTGAATTAGATGGAGTATATCGTAGATTGTAGGAATGCTCACTGATTGCACTTGCATGCTATACTCTTTTAAGCCTGAACATGTGGGTGGTGGTTATTCTTAAATATCTAACACACTGTATGACAAAGTACCTTCAAAGATTGTGAGTATTTGGAGATCTGTGGACTATTCCATTTGGTTTGTGACAAACAGTAAGAAAAGGATTTGTTGGACAGTAAATACATTTGTTTCATGACTATAAAATGTAAGATCATTCCTGTGAATGAATAAATATTAGTATCTGCAATGATACTTCATGGAATGAGATAACTCTTACATTTTGGAAATATGAAATATATTTATTTCATATTTTAATATATCTTGTTACCTTACTTAGTGAGCATCTTTTCAAAATCAACATTTGTATTCCAGGTACCCAAATCTCCAAAGTTACCACAGTACATGAAAGCGAAATGCCAGAAAATGTGCAAATATCAAAGATTATCAAAGGTTAATCTTATACTTCAGTTACTAACTGCATGTACAAACATATTGCAAATGTCTCTTTTCAATAGTCATACCCACTTTATGTAATTTTTTTAGAACCCCAGGTTAAAAAAGTACAGACTGGCCGAAGAACACAAGGTATGCCTGAAATGTATAACATAGTATGTTGTTACTATGCTACTGTATATACATGATACTCTAGCTAGAACTCCATTTCAAGATCTGTCTGCTTGGATATCAAACAGACATAATTCCAGTAAGATTACTATACTAAGACTACTATAAATAGTAGTATATGTGAAGCCATGTTGGGGCTGAACCAGAAGTGTCATCAAAAAGTGTTGTAGGTAGCGATCCTCTTCCAGCTTCCTCTTTCTTCTTGCAGCTCTGCATGCGCATTAGAGTGAAAAGCCAAACTTTAAATTAAAAGTCGGCTATTTCATTCTACTGCGCATGCGTCTGCCCCAGGAAATTTGAAGAAAGAAGTAGCTGGAAGAGGATCGCTCTGTGGTGCTCGCTGGAATAACCCTGGGCCGGTGCAGTTTTCTGCTGATAAGAGCACTGCCCCGGCGTTTCAGGTAAGTAAATACAATCACTTGGGGGTGGCTAACATTTGGCATCCCCAAGTGGAAGATGACTTTCCTTCTCCTTTAAAGAGATTTAATTAATTATACTTGCACTTAATGAGAGTAACAAGCCCTTTATTTTCATGGCAATCTATATTAAAATTGTCAGTCATTACTAAATAAAATGAAAAAGAAGGGCAACAAATGTATCTACAGTATCAGCAATTAAATCTCTTTAACCTACATTGGCTTGCCTGTTCTTTCTATGATAAAGTTGTTGCTTTTTAAGAGCTTTTGCAAAGCTAAATGAAATGCAAGTACATATTCACTCAATCATATCCTCAACCTGGCAGGATGAAATGGAACACTGGACAGAGTAGGTGGCTAAGATTTTTCCAGTTATTCATAATTTTTTTTGTTATGGTACAGTATGTTCAGCTTCATTTTTGCTAACTCAGAACAAACTCAAGTTCCATAACTGAGAGCCAAGAGCATATGTGGTTTCCCTGTTCAACACTGTAACAGGAGAGCAACTCATAAGGAAATATACTAGATATACATGTGCTACTGTTATTATGCTTAAGCTGATTCACTCAAAAGCAAAAGGTGGAGAAATTATGGTGATTACTCTCAGGAATAAAAGAAAAAATTGTCTAATGCAATGCATTTCTGGAATAATCATTGTCAGTATGAATTTGGCAGTTTATATTTTTAAATAAAAAAAAATATTGACAATAGTACCTTTCTTTGAGTAAAGTATATTTTTTATCAATACATAGTAAAGAATAATTATATAACTTTGGTCTGTCCTCTGCAGATCAGTTGCACAGTACAATGTATTTATAAGGACTATATGCCAACCTAGAACAGAGGGCTGCAGAGCAGAAGGGCAATATCCACAATTCTAGGTGATAGAGACCAGCTGTACATTTAGCTTACCTTTATATGAAGGGCAATAAATATATGTTTTTTAATTGCACAGTGAGAAGAAAAATGAGACGAAGCCATCAACAATCTTAAAGGCCGGATTCCTGAAAATGTTAAATGATTTGGGAATAGGTGCTATGTGAAAAACAGCAACTGGCATCTTTTATAAATCGTTTTATATGTGAAAAAAACAGTTTTTCTGCTGTTCAGAAATGATGTAAAAAAAAAACATGTTCTGTATAGAGTGCTTGATACAAAGTTTAAGGGCAAAACATATGCACAACCATTAGATAATTTTCCTTAATATATTACATTCAATAGCAAAAGTTGTTCTAATAAGCCATAGTGTAGGGGCAAGCAACCTTTGGTTCTTCAGCTCATATAGATTTACATCTTCTGTTATCTTCTAGCAGTGATTTTGGAAGTTGTAGCTCAAGAACAGTTGGAGGGCGCAGGACACCCACCAGTGCAGTAGCATTTATTAATATAAAGACAAAAAAAAAGGTTATTGTTATTGGTTCTGGGGAGGAGCAGTGGTTAAAAAAGTCAAAAACAATCTTTTAGTGCTTGAGCCACAAAGACCCATTAAACAGAACAATAAAAATGTTCAACTACATTAAACTCATTGGTGCTTGATATAGAAGCTTTAACAAAATTTTTTTTAGAAAATGTCCTGATTCAGTTTATGAGGGCCTGTTTGTAAATTAAGTAATTTTTTATCTCTGATTTTGTATGCATAATGTGACATTTGCTTTTTAAAATTGTGTTCAGAAATGTTGCAATGCAACTATGTGTGTTAGGGAGGAAATGTTTACTAAAAGTTCCTGTGCCTTTTTCATTTAAGGTACCTGGCTTAAAAGTCTATTGGGTGTGCTTGTATACCTCTGTTTCTAAAATAAATACTCAATAAAAATTTGGTTGAATGATATGTTTTGGTTGTTTTATTTGTCGAAACTATATGTGTTAACTCATTTTTGTATACCATGATTTGTACAAATTGATCATTAATTCGTTAAAATAGAAACTTAATTAATTGAGTGAAATTATGAGTTGAAAAAGTAACACAAACTGAAAAAATCCACAATTGAAGAATACCTTGTTACGATATAAAAAGTATTACATTTTTTAATGTAGGAGACTGATTATATGCAATAAAAAATGTTAAAAAATTTGATTTTAGTGAAATGAAAATATGATGAAAATAAGTATAGTACAAGAGCAAGTTGGAGACATACAAATTGCTTTGGAATATAATACCCTTAGATTTGACAAACATTCTTCATCTCTGTATTTGGAGAAATAACAAGACTGAATTTAAATGTAATACTGAAAGTATTAATGTACAGTAGAACCCTGTTTTTCAGGGGAGCAGAAAATGTAAATTTGGTTCTGGAAATTTTAAAAAAAAGAACTTCAAACTTTATAAATAATATAAATTGCCCTTTACACATAAAACATTACATGACAAACACAGATTTTGTCAATAAAAAGGAATGATTTATCTTCAGATATATAAAATTGATTAAAAGGAGGGTATTTGAATTTTTATATAGGAGAAAAGAAAGAAAGTATCCCCGTCTTTTTGATCAGAAAAAATACACAAAAAATATATGTTATCACTATATAATTTGATTTCAGTTAAACCATTTGATCGCGTGATTCTATATATGTTGGTTCCCCCCTTGATAATTAGTCCCACAAAGTGCTAGTGCTTGACATAATTAAATAGCATTAAATAGAATACAACCAGGACACAATTGATTTTTCTTTTTAATATTGTGTATGCTTTGTAATTTCTAACTCATAAACAATTCATTTAACATTAATTGATTGTTAAATTACTAAAAATCAACTAAAACACCAATAAGGGTGATAAAGTGCCAACAGATTGTGATCAGTTCACTTATAAATCAATTAAAGTGCAATTATTAATATCTCTGATTCCAAGAAAAGGTAGGAAAAGGAAATTGGTAGATGGGTGGAGAAGTCCCGTATTTTCTAGCTGATTGTTTTACTAACTGTGGGACCCCACAAAGAAAGAGAAGTCAGTGCTTATGGAACTGTGGTCTCAATTTTAACTAACTGGATTGAGAAGCTATCTTTTCTAAAAAAAACACACACATTCCAGAGTACTTATAGTGAAAACAGTAGAACAAGAATGCAGATAAGGAATCTCATTAATCTGGGCTAAGAGAAGTGCCCAGATCACTATAAAAAAAATTTTCTTAAGAGAACCCCCCAAAGTTTTATCTAAAATGGTATAAACCGTTGAGAAATAGCAAGCTGATTTTGTCTTATCGAGTACTGATGTCCATATTTACATTACAGTTCATCTTTAATAACTGTTGGATAATAAGGCCTAGCAATGTATAAAATGTTTATGTTATGGTAATGGTTATGGTAATACTTCAGTCTGTTTTGCAATATTGAAAATTTAACAAAATGTATGATAATTAAAAAAACAATATTTAACACCAGTTGAATCTCATTATCATGGAGGAAGGTACTATTTTTATGATTATGCATTTTAACTTTTTAGGATACCAAGATTCTAATGCTGGTCTATTGAAAGGTATGGGAATAAGCTATTTTGTTCCCCCAAATTAAGTTTATCAAGAGCTATCACCAATTTGTCTCTACAATGCTTCTTATGGAAGAAGAACAACTACTAAAAACACACCAGACTGAACCCCTGTGATATTCATTGGCTTCTGTAGCACCTTGACAAACTTTACATAGTGAATTAAAGGCTTTTGTAGTTTTTACATTTAAATTTCACATTTTTAAAGCTTTTTAGAGATATAGAAAACCATGACGTTTTCGAGATTTGATGGGAAAAAAAATCACAATTCGATCATTAGTCGATGGGTCCCTAAGGGCGCTTTATGAATATGTGATGGATGCCAACTGGCCCAGGTATTTCATACACAATTTATTTTATTTAATGCATCATATTTTGTGAAAGTCACCTGTAGCAGTACAAGCTCTGGTCAAAATAACGCAAAGTAAAGTGCTTTATAAGAAATGTACAGTTAATAAGAAATTGGTTGAGTAGCAACACCATGGCCTAATGATAAATGTAGGGTGCTAGATGTATTTTGAAAGTCTCTCCAATTCAGTTACACATCAAAACACACCTTTACAAACACTAATGAGTACTTTACAACTCCAAATTAGAGAAGCTCCAACTACTTTTTTCCTTCCCTGATCATAAACTGCCTCTAAATACAGATGATAAAAAGTAATCACATCTTTACCATCAGGGATACCTCCATTCCCATATGGGGCAGTAAACTTCTATATTTATATTATTATTGGTCTGGCAATTAAGCACCTTATAAAGTAACAAAGAAAACAGCAATGATCTTCCCCATGTCCTATAAAATACAAACTTAAAAAAAAACTTTTATTCTCTTTGCATCCTTCCTCATTTTAAAAAAGAAACATGAGGAGTGATCAGGTAGTCAAGAAAGTATGTTTAGATCCAAATGGGAACACAGTAAGTGGCTATTAATGGTAAAAAAAAAAGCACCTTAGAACTATTTGGATTAAGCTTATATTGTTGCCTTGCGTTACCATACTTCAAAAGGTAAATATAGATTAAAGGGCCTACCGGTATTTATCATGCTGTGTAAATAGTGGAGAGAAACATTACTGGCTATGCTGCCCATAGCAACCACCTTTTGTTATATTTTGTATTATAAAGGTGCTATTTGTCAAGCGACGCTATTCTTCTTTTATATGATTCCTCACTAGATCTAACATCAGAAGGCAGAATCCATCACAAAATTAAAAGTGGTGAAGGTAAAACTTATGAAGGTGTGTATTTTGATTTAACCAGAAATATACACCTTAAATTTAAAGGGTTGCTACGACCCTTTGACATTAACAAGGCTAAAGATAAGTTCCTGAGTAAAAAGTGGTATAAAAATGGTGTGTATTTTGATTTTACACCATATCAGATTAAAGTCAACGAGGACAAGTCATTGGGTAAAGTAGTGCAACTTTATACTTATTTTCACACCCTTATTTTACTCAGATTCACATTCATTACCAAACTTGATAAATACACAATTCTAAACAGTGCAGAATAGTGTTAAAGTGATGATCTATAATGTATTCTCAATCGTCTTAATTCCACATACTATAATATACTGTTTGGCCTGCAATGTATGGTAGGTGTAACTTACTGTAGCTTCTTTTTTTACAGCTTACTGTATCTCAATTGAGTCACCAAGATTGCCTGAGAATTGTTTTGAAATGCTGTAAGCTATGAGAATATAATTTTAAAAGTCTGCTTAACAACATGCAAGTATTCTCAAACCAAAACAGCCCTATTGCCTCAGGGTGATTTGCATTATATTTTCCATTTAGAATCCAGACACTCCTTTTATCCTTAGATGTACAAAACTAGGGCATTTAAGGTCTTAAATGTTTGTTAATATATTAAAAATTTATCGTGTTCCAGCTAATTGTATATCTTTCTAAATTAATGCCACATTTATGCAGTAGAAATAAAACAATGCATTTACAGATTGACATTCTCAAAGGCTTTCTCTTAAGTACCACATACTTTTTATAAAACAAAACAGTAGTAACAATGGATTTCATATGTTGGAGTTCTTCTCTGTAGTTTTTAATCATTCTTTATTATTTTATTGGGTAGCTTTAGTTGCTAAATATTCATGGTGCAATGTAATTGGATATTACCATTAAATTGAATAACTTCAAAAAAATGGACCATCTGTTTCATCTTGAGCTTAAAGGGCATGTAAAGGCAAAAAAATAAAATCCCATTTTTACTTTCTTTAATGAAAAAGAAACCTATCTCCAATATACTTTAATTAAAAATGTGTACCGTTTTTATAAGAAACCTGACTGTATGCAGTGAAATTCTCCCTTCATTTACTGCTGTGGATAGGAATTGTCAGATGGTCCCTAACTGCTGAGCAGGGAAACAATCATACTTATGAACAGCGGGGGGAGCCCGGCCTTACTTCCCAGCTATGCAGAACTTTAGCAGCTTTGTTTATGACGATCCCTAAGCAGCCCAGACCACACTGAGCATGTGCACAGTCTTAGTCTTGCAAAGATGTTTAACAAAGTTACAAGATGGTGACCCCCTGAAGCCAACTTTGACAGCATAAATTATTTGTTTGATTAGGCTTGTGGTGCAGTAAGTTCATGTTTATATTTAGTATACAAAATACAGCATTTCTAGCCTCATTCTATTTTAGACTTTACATGCCCTTTAAAGGACCAGTAAAATCAAATTTTTTTTAAAAAAATTTGTTAGTATACAACGAAAAAAACACAAAGAAAAATTAAACTTTGAAATCACTAAGTCTTTATTAAGAAATAACTTACCGAAATTTTGCTTGCACTCCTCTTCAGAAAAGGCGTCAGTGTGGTGATCCATCATGCGACACTCAGTTTCTCCTCCTTGGCTATCTCCTATAAGGAAGGCAGGGAGGAGAAATCGAGCGTTGCACGATGGATCGCCAGATCGCCTTTTCTGAAGAGGAGCTTAAGCAGAGCTTCAGCAAGTTATTTCTTAATAAAGACTTCAAAGTTTCATTTCTCTTTGTGTTTTTTTTTTTCGTGTATACTAATGAATTCTTTAAAAAATTTGATGTTAAAAGTCTTTTAAAGGGGAACTCTTCTCTACATTTTCTAAATATTATCAATTAATAATTCTGACCCATTTCAGTTCCTCTACTCTCTCTTCCTCTCAGCATCTATTTCTCTTCATTCTGTCTTCATGCAGGAGTTGGGAGTCTGATTCCAAATTACAGTTAAGTCTAATACAGCCTTTGGGGGCCTCATTTTGCCTAGAAAATGTCTTAGAGCTCGGTCTTAAAATCACCAGAAACCTTGTTTCCCTATATGCAGGGGTTGAGCCATATTGTTTGTGCTAGAGTCAGTTATTTGAGTTAGCTCTAATACATCTGCTAGGAAAGGGAGCCCCTAAATAATATATTTGATTGGCATGTCAAGGAAAATTTGACACCCAACTCCTGTATGAAGACAGAATGAAGAAAGAACATATGCTGAAAGAGGGATAGAGAAGATACACTTGATTATTTCAGAAATGGCACAGGATTTTTAATTGGTTATATTTAGAAAGTCTCTTATTTCAATATCATAATGCTTATATTTAATTTTCATTTTCACAATAGTTTCCCTTTAAGTTTTCCCCAAACCCACTTTTATCAGTTATACTGGCAAGAATTCCAAAAAAAAAGACAATTACAGATGATATCCTTTAAAATGTGATATTTATATGGTGCAACATATTTCTGCAGCTCTTTACAGATACAGGTATGGGATCCGTAATCCAAAAAACTCCGAATTACAGAAAGGCAATTTCCCATAGACTCTTAGACATTTTATCCAAATATTCCAAATGTTTTTTAAAATGATTAAATTTTTCTCAGTAATAATAAAACAGTACTTTGTACTTGATCCAAACTAAGATATAATTAATCCTTATTGGAAGCAGAATCAGCCTACTGGGTATATTTAATGTTTACATGACTTTCTATTAGACTTATGGTATGAAGATCCAAATTACGGAAAGATTCATTATCTGAAAATAATATTAAAGGTTGTCCTGTCTAGGTGAAACACAAGAAAATAGACAACACAAAAAAAGGACTGTCCAGTATGTGACCCAAAATCCTGTAGAAATTGTAGCCAAAATAGCTACTGATAATCTGTTTTAATTGTTTCTATAGCAATACTTTACTATGAGAATATTAGCAGTCTTGTATTTCCTCAACTGATAATTGATGGGCACATTGCTATGATCAATGTGGTTTTGGTAAAATCTGCTGTTGGGTCAAACAGAAATAATACAGATCGTTTAGAAACTCAACCAGCAACTGATACAAATTTGGCTAGCTAAGGCATTCTTGTCATCTATTTACTTGTTCTATGTCTACAGTGACTATTTAGGGGTCTCCATTTTAAACCTTGTTATCCAACTTCAAAATAAGAGCAGTACATTTGACTTTTATTTTTTTTTTAATTAAAACTGTTATTATATTTTCAATTGAAAAGGAGTAGAGATAACAGTCAACAGGTTATTGTTAGTGGTGTAAGGGTACAAAGGGCACATTGTAGTATTGTTCTGGACATAAATATGTAATTGCAGCTTATTTTTCTTTAGAAATATCAGTCCCGTTCATTACTTTCGAATATAAAAAATAGTAACATGGTTGATACAGTTGGGAAAGATGAAGTGTATAGAGAAAATAAAAAGAAGAAGAGAAAAAGAAATAGTGTAAGAGGGAAAGAGATAAGGGGGAGGCTGTTATCACTTATCACATCATTCATGGGTGCCAGAAAGCACAGTACATTATTCCAGGTAAGGGTAGGACCCACGAACAATTTTGTCGTGATGATGGAGGAGGCAAGCTTGTTGTTGTTACATTTGGTCCGTAGGTTGGTAGGTAGGTAAATTCCCTTAGGAGGGCAGCTTCTGGCCACCATTTGGCCACCATTTGGCCACCATTTGGCCCTTCAAGTATTTATTCCACATATTATAGAATAGGGTACCTTTAAATTCCTTGTCTTTGCATTCCCATAGTTGTTTTGGGGTGGCCGTTAGGAAGTCCAAAATCCTAGGATGGTTTTAACTGTGGTTAATTCTAGAATGTCAGCTACTCTAATATTGCCTTTGGCAGTGTTGTCGGTGGGTTTGGGATATAATCCCAGTAGTATTTCTGGATTTGTTCGAGTCACAGGGATGCCACATAGATCTATAATATGTGATATAACTACATCCCAAGGTCTGCCTTGGCATCTTGAAAGCAGTTATTGTTTAATAAAGGGAGGAAATATGATAGTTTGTATGTACCAGATAATTTAGTTTGTATTGTTTGCCAGGCCTTAATTGTGGCATAGATGAGTGGGTTGGAAATGGTACGGAATCTAAGAGGGTAGGGAGTGTAGTAGATAAGATAAGGAGAGATTCAGTATGAAATGTTGATCTCTTTGAACGTCGGCATATACACTTACATTGTTGTTCCAGTCTGTGGCTATGTGCATGAGATCTGCTAGGTTGTAATGTTTTAGCAGTAGTTATGGGCGAATTTGCGCCGTTTCGCTTTGCCGAAAGATTCGTGAAAGTCGTGAAACGGCAATATATTTGCGAAACGGTGCCGGCGTCTCGTTTTTGATGCCGGTGCCCGTTTTTGACGCCGGCGCCTGTTTTTTTGATGCCGGCACCCGTTTTTTTTACGCGAATTTTCGCAGGCATTTCGCAAATTTATTCTCTGGCGGTGAATCGTGCGAATTCGCCCCTGGCGAATAAATTCGCCCATCACTATTTACCAGAGGTAAATTAAGCCCGCCATTATTATTAGATTGTACTAAATTTAGTAATGATAACACATGGAATTGCCATACCTAGGTTGGCAAAAAAAGCATTACGTAATCAACGTAGGTGGACAATTCCATTTCTGCAGTGTCGATTTTAATAACAGAGAAAAATTGCCTAATAGTGGATCAAATGCCAGGTTGAATAGTAATGGTGATACAGGACTGTCCTTTTTTGTTTCTTTGTGTATGGTGAATGGTTTAGAGCAGTAGTCCCCAATCAGTGGCTTGTGAGCAGCGTATTGCTCACTAATACCTTGGATGTGGCTGCCAGGGACCACAAAGCAGTTGCTTATATTTGAATTCCTGGTTTGAGGGCAAGTTTTGGTTGCATGAAAAGCAAGTGTACAGTCAAACAGAGCCTCTCTGTAGGCTGCTAGTCCACATAGGTGTTAACAATAGTCAATCACAGCCCACAATTGGCACCCCAGGGAACTTTTTCCATACTTGTGTTGCTCTTTTTTTATTTATGAATGTGGATCAAGAGTAAAACAAGGTTAGTTATCCCTGGTTTAGAGTTTACCCCTTGTGTTGAGATGATGGCTTGTTGGGCCTTATATATTGTTGTGATGAAATTGATGAACCAGGGCCAATGTTTTGAATTATTAAGGACCTAAGCAAGTGTGGCCATGGGACTTGGTCAAAAGCCTTTTCCGCATCTAGGCTAATTGTGGTGTGAAAAACCTCTGTATTTTAACACTGCTGCTAAAAAGTTTTCAAGGTTTTAAACAAAAATTCTGCCCTGAAAGAATACGGTTGGTTCTGAGGAGCTTATTTTGGGCAGAATTAATTTGAGTCTATCTGCAAACACTTTGTTTAAAATCTAATGATCCATGTTTAATAGTTAAGTAGGCCTGTAGGAGGCTACGTTGATAAGGAAGCAATATAATAATATATTTAAAAAATCTAATTTTCCAAACTTAGGTGAATAGGATCGCCCCAAAACAAAACCGAATCGAATTTGAGTTTTAAAAACTCTTTCTCTTGAAATGCTGCAAACAACTCCAAATTGACTAAAACACCAATTCGGCAGATTTTAGGCGGCAAATAATCAAATTTGATTTTCTCAAGGGCCAGTGTATGAACTCGAATCAAAATGTAATAATTCTGATTCTTGGTCAATTTTACTAAGTTTAAGGAGATTTGCCTTTTGTAAGAATGTATGTCCTCTGGATGGTCTTTCTCTGCCCCATAAAGTTCTGATAATATTGTGGAACGTTTGTGATTATTACTGTTTATTTATTACAAAATTCAAATCTATAAAAACTAACATTCACTTTTAATTTAAGGCATTGGAACTGGCTTACTAACCAATTAGCAAATTTCTCAAAACAATTAGAAAAGGAAAAGCAAAGATATAACTGGCTGCTATGATCCGATGCAATGTAGCATCTATATTAGTAAATCAGCCTCCATATCACTGTTGTGTAATATTTGAATTAAAGTAAAATCACATCACATGACATGGAAATCAAGCGACACCCAATGCGCCTATTGATTAGGCCAAGATACTTGTTCATCATGTTAATGTCTATGCACCAGCATCACAAAAGTTAGTACTAGTGCAAAGAGTACATTATACGATGGGGGGGATAGTCTTCAAAATAGCCCTCACTTCTGGTGGGGAGGACAATATTTTGGTGACTCGTTTTTGACGCCAGCGTCCTTTTTTTTAATTTTCGTGGCCTTTTCGGAATTTTGTTCGCCGACGGCGAATCACGCAAATCCGCCGAGAATTCGTGCCTGGCGATTGAATTCGCCCATCACTACCCTTAAGCATCCTGAGACTAAGCAGTAGATCTTGCAAAACAGGATTTGCAGAATGGCAATCTATGGCTATGGAAAACAAATCATGGTGTCGTCCAGCAATTTATCAGTCTCACTGGGATTTTCTAAGAAGATCTCTATAAAATAATGGATAAATGTGATATATGTATCATATAAATAAGGCTTCATGGTGTTTATATTGATGGCTTTAAGGATCCTCTCTCTTAGCTTACATATCAGAAGGGTAATTGCAACATTGTGTTGAGACCAGCAGGAGCACAGTACAAAATGATACGTACAATTAGTCATAAATAGGACTACTTGCAGCACAGTTGGTTACACCGCAAGACTTACACATATGGTCCATATGGCATTTTTAATAACATTTCATTGATTTCCATCACTATTATCATATATTATATGACAAGCTGTATCATGAAAATGCAAAGATGACCCTCTCAGTGAAATACAGTATTTTATTTTCACCATTTGTAATGTCCTAGATCATATAGAATAATTGTAAACAAGCATCTAATCGGCCCCTATATTAACACAAAGATTCCTTTTAACCTTACACAAGTAGTTTATTATTATTTACTGGGTTATTTATTAAGCTCCGAATTTTTCTGGTCGGACTTTTAAAGGGAAAATTAATATTTTTTGGAGACAAAAAAAGTAAGTTTTTCTTGATTAATTAAACACCGATGGTGTTAAAAGTCAGAATAAAAAAGTACTCCAACTCAGATCTGCTGAGTTCATGTAGAAGTCAATGACAGATATCCTGATCTGCCTTGGGTTTTGTTCAATAATCCAAAGATTTTGTGCTTTTCAGGCGTCAAATCCAAAAAAGTCGCAGCTTGGGGTGACAAATCTGAAAAATTTGTATAATTTAGATTTTTTTCAAGATTTTTTTTCCTGCAAAAGAATATTTTAGAAAATGTATTGATAAATAAGGGGAAAAAGTTAGTGGGGATTTGGTCGGAGTAGTTTTCAGAAAATAGTGAGAAATTTTCAGGATTTTCATAAATAACCCCCTTAATGTTATGCTTTCATTTAAGATGGGGGTTTGCCATTCTTCGCTGGGCAATATGTTGGCACTCTATAAATACATAATAATAATCATAATTCATAACATTACAGTTAAAGGAACAGTAACATCAAAAAATAAAAGTGTTTTAAAGTAATGAAAATATAATGTAGTGTTGCCCTGCATTGGTATAAAAGCTGTGTTTACTTCAGAAACACTACTATTGTTTATATAAATAAGCTGCTGTGTAGCCATGGGGGCAGCCATTCAAAGGAGAAAAGGCTCAGGTTACACAGCAGACAGCAAATAAGCTCTGTCTGTCTAATGGTGTTATCTGTTATCCATTAGTTAACCTGTGCCATATAGCCATTTTTCAATTTCCGCCATTGCTCCAGAGCAGCTTGTTTATATGAACTATAGTAGTGTTTCTGAAACAAAAAAATCAGTTTTACCAGTGCAGGGCAACACTACATAATATTTTCATTACTTTAAAGCACTTTCATTTTTTGGTGTTACTGTTCCTTTAATTATTGGCTAAAACGAGCTGTCACTTTTCATAAATGTTTCCTTTTGAACTGCAAATGCAATTTTTATTGTGTCTAAAAGAAATTTTAAAAGGAGGATACAAGGTTAGTTTTATTGATTCCACAGATTTTTGGTTATCCAGCCAAAACCTTACTTAACTTCACTCTTAGGGGCAGATTCACTGACTGGTGAATTTTTACCAGCGTCCCCTTCGCACCCATCGCAACACTTCGCCAAGTACAAATGCATTCGGATGACTCTAATTCACTATTATGCAGAGTTTTGTCCGGGGAGCTGAACACTGCCAACTTTTTGCTAGCGTTATAAAGCGAAGATACGTTAGCACTCATTTGTGCCTAGTGATCTTGCGTTAAGGTCAATTTGCATATGGTGGGTAATGTAAAGTCTTTATTATAAATGTTGGTGCTTGAAGTTACTACTTTTTCTTACAAATGTCCAGGGACCATAATAAAGACAAGAGAGTTAATATAATGCCCTACACATGAGCCCACTGTAAAATGAAAGTTCCATATGTTATGAAATGTCTGGAGATAACCAGTTACCCAAAAAAAAAAGATTAGGACGTTTGCAGGCAATTCCGCTTCAAAAAATGAAAAGTCGCCAGCGTTTTTGGAACTTTAATGTATTTTCATCACACAGCATATGATGTAAGTGACAGAAGATTCAGGAAGATCTAGCTATTTTTAAGCACTTTTACACTGACACACTGATACAATTGAGACAGGAACATTCAACTTTAAACTTAAATTTTGGTAGAACGGTAAAAAATAAAGAATGGAAATCAATTGAAAAAAGTCTTCGTGTTTATGGTGATCTGAAAACAACTGAGCTGAAAAGGGTGATTGGCAGGTGATCAACCCGTTTAAGATGTTATTTAAAAATGGGGAAGTGAAGAGGAGAAAGGTGCAGAATGTATAGCTGCCAGGTGCAAAATAGCCCTGTACTTAATTCCTGCCATAGTGTTAAAAGGGAACTCCACAAAAATATAACTTGAGCTTTTTGAAAAGTAAACATAATTTCAAGCCTATGATTAAGTATCTGAATGATATGAAATGTGTAAGGCTGTATCCTTGTATACCGAAATAAAATGACTCATGATTTGACAAGTCTGCCTGGAGGATTGGTCTTTGTAAGTGCCTACTCTTTTTTTCTACATGGAGGTCCGCTCCCCGGTATACCTGGACCTCCTCTCACAACTGGTGAGTTTCACAGAGACCAGACTTTATATATATATGTATATATATATATATATATATTATATATATATATATATATATATATATATATATATATATATATATATATACATATATATATATATATATATCCAGTATACTACTGCTATCAACTATTGTTCATTGTTCGTTTTGATATAATTTCAAGCAACTTTGCAATATACATCAATTAAAAAATATGCAGCCGTTTCATGATTTTTAATGGTTTGGAACAGTTCCCTAAGCCTAGCCCCCTGCTCTCCTGCTGATCTGTCTACTGTCTGACTACTTTGCTGAGCTGGCTGACTACTGTTAATTTGTATCAACAACCAGCTGTCCTCAGCCTGCATCCTCCAAACCCCACCATTCTCTGCACACGTGATTTCAATAAGGAACAGAACATTACAGTGCAATGCATTGTGGGTTATGTAGTTTCTGCATGCTGTCTGTAAACTGTGGAGAAGTTGTTACAATTTGTAACATCAGTGTTTAGTCCCTCCTTCCCTGCCAGGATTTCACATGATACGAAAGAGAAGAACTGTTAAACAACTGGATTTCAGCATAGAAAATGGCATTTATTCATACTTTTTGAAGAAACAGGTAACTGTGGTGGGTATATTATGGGTTTCTGTGTTATGAATACAAACAAAACAAAGGAAATAGTTGTTGACTTCAGGAGAACACTAGGGGATCATTCTCCACTGTACATTGACGGATCTCCGGTGAAAATTGTCAAGAGCACCAAATTCCTTGGGGTCCGTTAACACCAGCTCTATAGTGAAGAAAGCACAGCAGCGTCTCTACTTTCTGCGAAAGCTGAAAAAAGCCCACCTTCCACCACCCATTCTCACTATCTTCTACAGAGGGTCTATTACATAGTTAGTTAGTTAACTAACTATGTAATAGACCCTCTGTAGAAGATAGCACCCACCCTGCACATGATCTCTTTACCCTCCTGACATCCTGTAAAAGATACCGCAGTATTTGAGCGCTGACTTATAGAATGCGAAACAGTCTATTTCCACAAGCCATCAGTTATCTCAACTCCCAAGGACTGAACTGAATATATTCATAAGGAACTGAATTGTCCACTTTGCCCAGCATGACCGTGTACTAGAGTTGTTGTATAGCACCGGGGGAGGTTCTGGAGGAACGTCATTTCATTTCTACTATGTACTTTATTTACTGTATATGGCTGAAATGGCAATAAAATCCACTTGACTTGACTTGTTATGTGGGCCTCTCTATCAAATGTTGGTTTGGAAGGTGGATTTCCTCATTAAGTAAAGGCCTCTTGCATCCTGCCACCCCTAGAACCTCTCTACAATAATAAATAATGCACAAGCTAATGAGTGTTGCAGGGGAAGCACAGGGTGCTTTTTGCTACAGCTTTTGTACATTGACTGCTTAATTAAGGCCAATAAATGAAGAAAGCTGTTGAAGTTTTTCTTTGTTTCAAAAGCCTGTGTGGGACGGGTAAAATGAGTAAAATTGTTGAGGTTTTTCTGCTCAAAACCCAGCATGCAGGGTTTCCTTAAAGATTGCTTGTGCTGAAAAGCATAAGAAGTTTTAAATAGACCCCAAATCATTCTGCATGTTATTCCTTGATAAATAAACATAAGTACTCAAATGTCTAAGAGAATTTTAGTTCAAATAGTATTGCTCAGTAAAGGCAAAAAACAGAACTGCCATTCTCGATAGCAATCTAGAAACAGTATGGGGAGGATCGCTCTCATAAGAATAAACACACAAAGAATAAACACATTTATTCAGATTAATAAATCTGTCCATACAAAAGTACTAAAGTATTGCAAAAGCAATATAATCAAAAGAAACTCTGAACAAAAAGCTTAAGTGGTCTATATATCATTAACATTTTAGGAAAGTTGAAACAAGTTTAAGCAACATGGATTTATTCTACCCTGCAGCATTTTTTAAGTGCTGGAAATGTTGCGTCTCATGTTCTTAACATAGAAACTGTCATATTTTAAAGAATGACAGGCAAATAGATATAAAAATTCTTGTGAAATGGTTTAGGTTGAATCAATTTTACTTATGAATTAGGAATACAGTCTATTTTCTTTGCATTTGCTGTAGGTAGTGCTGAGACCCTCAGAAAATTACATACATGTTTATAATATGTTCTTTGGAGTCATGTCGGTAATAACAAGTACAAGTACTATCTCCCATAGAGCCCATTTTAAGCAAAGATTGTTTCTAAATTTTAAAAATGATTTTCTCTTTCTCTGTAATAAAAATACAGTAGCTTGATGGAAAGTAAGTTGAATGCATCCATATTGAAGAAGCTATTTTTTTTAATTCTTGTTGTTGCAGCATTAAGAAAATTTGCAAGGGATTACAGTAGAATTTAATATGTGATGTGGTTACTCTTCTAACAACTAATTTGTCGTGCTGAGGTAGCAGAAATTATTTTGTTTCATTAGTTAATCAAATACAACCTAGGTTAAAATGTTGTAATTATTTAATAATAATCACAATTACAGTACAAACGTTAAGTAAGAATACCTGGTCTAGCGGTGCAGAAAGTGTATTAAAGGAATGACAATATAATGTAGTGTTGCCCTGCTCTGGTAAAACATGTGTTTGCTTCAGAAACACTACTATAGTTTATACAAACAAGCTGCAGGGTAGCCATGGGGGCAGCCATTCAAGCACAGGATTAACAGTTCATAAAAAAACTCAATTTCTGAAAAACTCCATTGTATACTAAAGAGCTTATCTGTTATCTGCTGTGTATACTGTGCCTTTTCTACTTTTTCAGCTTTGAATGGTGCCCCCATTATTGTAGAGTGTCTGAAGCAAGCACTTCAGTTTTACCAATGCAGCACAACAGTACATTATATTTTCATTACTTTAAAAGACTTTTATTTTTGTTACTGTTCCTTTAACATTCAATATATAACCATGGAGAAGCAGATTTATTGAATTTAATTGATTAGATGAATGTAATAAAAATAATAAAGACAATAAGAGCACAATACATTCATCACTTAAGGAAATTCAGTCTGTACTTTTTATGGTATACTTTTTATTACTAAATTACACTGTGTACATTGCACTTAATGTATTTTACTATTTAAAACTTTATTCATTAATCCCTAAATGTATTTTTTGTTGTAATGTTGGTGTGTAGGCAGCTATCTCAGGTCATTTTTCCTGGTTATGTGCTTTCAGAAATCTAGCACTTCACAATGGAACTGCTTTCAGATAAGCTATTGTTTCTACTACTCAATGTAGTGGAAGAAGTTGCAACTTGGGTTACCTGGACTTTTTACTATTGAGTGCTGTTCTCATATCTATCACTAGGTGGGGCATGGGGGAATTTTTAGCAAGTGGTAGGGAGCTGTTCTCTGGTTACCTTCCCAATGTTCTTCTGATGGGCTAGTGGGGGGGGGGGGGAGGGTGATATCACTCACAAATCACTGCACAAATAGCAGTGCAGTAGTAAAAGGACTGAAGTTTATCAGAGCACAAGTCACATGACTGGGGCACCTGGGAAAATGACAACATGTCTAGCTCCATCTCCGGGTTTCAAAATGTAATCATCTATTTGCTCTTTTAAAAACAGATTTCAATGCAGGTCTCAGCTGATTGGGCATTATTAACTGATGTATTTTGGGAAAAAAATGTGTTTTGCCATGACAGAATCTCTTTAAGCCTTTAGGGTCTGGCCATGCGAGCAGATTCAGGGATATTAGTCGCCCCAGTGACAAATTTCCTCTTCATCGGGGCGACAATCTCCCCGAACTGCCTTCCTTCTGCCCTCCGCCGGCTAAAATGAAAATTGCCTTGGGGAAGGCACACGTGGCGCTTCGTTTTCCGAAGTCGCCTGAAGTTCCCTCATGAAGAAACCTTGGGGCGACTTCAGAAAATGAAGCGCTGGCGGAGGGCATGGGGAAGGCAGTTCAGGGAGATTGTCACCCCGAAGAAGATTTTGTCGCTGGGGACAACATGGGGCCCATTCACTAAGCTCGAGTGAAGGATTCGAATGAAAAATACTTCGAATTTCGAAGTATTTTTTGGGTACTTCGACCATCGAATGGGCTACTTCGACCTTCGACTACGACCTTCGACTTCGATTCGAACGTTTCGAACGAAAAATCGTTCGACTATTCGACCATTCGATAGTCGAAGTACTTTCCCTTTAAAAAAAACTTCGACCCCCTACTTCGGCAGATAAAACCTTCCGAAGTCAATGTTAGCCTATGGGGAAGGTCCCCATAGGTTTGCTAACCTTTTTTTGATCGAAGGATTTTCCTTCGATCGTTGGATTAAAATCCTTCGAATCGTTCGAACGAACGTTTAGCGCTAATATCGAATAATATCGAATATCGAAGTCGAAGGATTTCAATTCGAGGGTCGAATTTCGAAGTATTTTTAACTTCGAAATTCGACCCTTAGTGAATCTGCCCCCTAATCTCCCAGAGTCTGCTCGTGCGACCAGACCCTAAAAAGAAGAAGAATTTACTATTATTGTTTATGTTTAACATAGGACAGTATTATACTGACTCAAAATTTCTGGAATACATTACAAGTGCAAATTTTAAAACAATATTTCAAAACTAGTTTCAAAGGGAAAAAATTGCCATTTTATTTCAAATTTAAACTAAAATAAAGTACTGTTCTGCATTCTAAATATACTTTGCTTAATGGCTAACAGAAGACATTTGTGGTTCAATCGCTGTTAGCCTGAAATCGAATTTCCATGATTTGCTGCAAAAAAAACCCCGAAAAAGTACAATTTCCTGTTTTATGGTTATACCCATGCAAGTACAGTATTTACAATGCTACACTTGTGGTGTATGTGACATCAACACACATTCATTGTTGCTGATTTAGTAACTATGGCAGCCAAACATGAAATTTGTAATTCTGTGAATTGCTCAATGGCAAATAAAACAGTTCTTCCGATATCCTTTGCTAAATAAGTGTTGACATCACATAGTTTAACAAGTAACACTGATATACGGTCTAATTTTCAGGACGGAAGGAAAAGATATTTAAGAAAGGTCTGTTAGGCTCCCCAGGCATCTTTACAAGTAAACAGTACTATGTGTATTATTAAAATGCAGACGTATATTGCACTACAGTTCAGAGATATACTGGTATGCAATAGGAAGATCTATTCTGTGTAGCATTAAAACTTAGAGCTCAATGAAATCTATGGAGAGTTAAAAGGAATTTTTGGCAGGGCAAATAGCAAGCAGAACTGACAGGTAGAATGCAGTATTACTGCGTGCAGCTCCCGGCGGAGTGTTTAT
The DNA here is from genome assembly GCF_017654675.1 of Xenopus laevis. Lineage (NCBI taxonomy): Eukaryota > Metazoa > Chordata > Amphibia > Anura > Pipidae > Xenopus > Xenopus laevis. The sequence goes on from NC_054374.1 coordinate 143,351,293, forward strand.
GGTGACGAGTAAAATAAGAATTTTTATTATATCAGTCTAATATAAAATAGACAGAACTACATAATACATAACATATGAAAAAGAGGTTTCAGCTTCAGCTGCTGAAGCAATATTTTTTTAACAGAGGAAGCATAAGTGAAATCCTTCCCTAAAGATCGTACTGCCACATAACTTCATAAAAGAACTGTGATACAGGGAGGATGATTTAATAATTGTGGAATTAGATTTTTTTTTTCTCCAAAACTCGTTTGTGAAAAAAAAACTTGATCCCCTCTTATTAACTCTTTTTTCCCTCAGCGACTAGAAAAAAAATGGTATCAGAAAAATGTGTTCACATTTATTTTAAAAAACATAATTGTATCATCACGAAAATCACATTATGCCGTTCGTTTTAACAAATCCATAAATAATTGTTGAGTTTTGAATGTTTACCTACCATTGACATATATGTAGAAATGTGCTGCCGAATGTTTTCATTTAAATTTTAGAGACTTTTCAATTGATTTCGGAAAACTCAGGTTATAAAACATTGCATTTTCTTAAATCGTGGCAAAAACGCAAATTTCAATTTTAATAAAACTGGCCGAAGCTACAGTTTACTCCAATAGGGTTCTCTCTTTAATCAGTTTTAGCAGCACTTCTATTGATACAGATAGAGAACAGTTTGATGAGTACATGGCACATAGGTTTAGCACCTGTATTAGGGTTTTGATTTACATTAAAAGAGAAGGAAACCTAGTCGGCGCAAAAACCCTCCCCCCTCCCCTGTGTTGCTTCCCCTCCCTCCTCCCCCCTGGCCTACCTGTAACGCTGGGCAAATGCCCCTTACTTATTACTTACCCTTCTGCGCAGGTCCAGTCTACGGAGTTCACCGACGCCATCTTCTTCCAAGCGATCTTCTTCCTGCTTTGACCGGCGCATGCGCAGTAGGAGCATTTCGCTGGTACGATCTACTGCGCATGCGCCAAAAGTTACAAAGTGAAATCGGAAAACTTCGTGACTTTTGGCGCATGCGCAGTAGATCCCCACCTGCAAAATGCTCCTACTGTGCATGCGCCAAAACGCCGGTCAAAGCAGGAAGAAGATTGCGTGGAAGAAGATGGTGCCTGTGAACTCCGTGGACTGGACCTGCGCAGAAGGGTAAGTAACAAGTTAGGGGCATTTGCCCAGCAGGACAGGTAGGCCAGGGGGAGGAGGGAGGGGAAGCAACACAGGGGAGGGGGGGAGGGTTTTTGCGCCGACTGGGTCTCCTTCTCCTTTAAGGTTATTCTAAAGTCATAATGGGTGATTTACCAAACCAATGGGTGCAAGATCCACAATGCTGCTCTGTACCTTGCGCCTCTGAATGACACACAAGGAACAGAGCAGTGACAAGAGAGGCGATACCTACATGCCTCCCCTCCAGCGGCCCTCTTTATCACAAGCAGTGCTCAATTCAAGGTGCATTCCACAGGTGTCTGATTTGACGCAGTGGGTGCAGAATAATATATTTTTTTGCACAGTGTGACATTGTTATTTACTGCTATAGTTCATATTCTTTGTCAACCATGACCAATTTATGTCTCATAACAAAAGGATAGTTTAAGGCACAACCCTTTGTTATGTGGAATTACTAGATAAATGGCAAGAATTACAAGCAGAAATGAAAATAGATGATGCTAAGATTATTCATGTAGAGAACATAAGGATTAGTTTGCTCCGTGGCGTAACTATAGAGGAAGCAGACCCCGCAGTAGCAGGGGGCCCGGACTATGGGGTCTGCTTCCTCTATAGCAAATAAAAAAACCCTCCTCCCCAACTGCTCTCTTACCTGGGATGCAAGTCAAGCGGGAGTGGGAAAAGTCAGGGTGGGGAGTGGGCGAGTGGGCAGGGGGAGGCAGGATATGGGCAGGGCGGAGGCGGGACGGGAAGTGGGTCGGAGGATGGGGATCGGCGCTGAGCCCTTCCAAAGACTTTTTTGCAGGGGCCCCAGCGCACTCTAGTTACACCACTGAGTGTGCTTATACATCAAGATGTGCTGCTAGACTCTGGGCCTATACTTATAATAGGGAACCAATGTCTGGGGCATTGTAGAATAAACAACATCTCAGTTAAACACATTTGGACACCATGCTAAGTTGAAATGCATTGGATACGACTGCAGTATTTTGCCAGCACCCATGTTCCATAATAAGTGTAGGTCCTTGCATTTGGGCCACATTTCATGTACCTTTAAACTAGCAAAGTACATTTTACAGGCCCACTATAATGGGTGTGTGTATGTAGACCAAAGCTATTTTTCAGATAAGCATTCATCTGTGTGATACACCATAATAAGCAATAACCCTATTTGAGGTCTGAATACCATTTAAAAACACAGAGTAGGCTCCACAAGAAGACTAGAATACACATAGTTTAGAAACAGTTTAAGGTTCATTTGTATTTGCACTTGATATTCCAAGGGTTTTATTATGGGATTCCTGTAGAAATGTGTGTGTACAATGGCAACTATACAAAGCCAATTCTGTTCAGTGGTTATTCACCAGCTATTTTTGGACCATACACTTACATTTATGCATTGTAGAAAAAAATACAAGCATTATGAATACTGGAGCCGAAACACAAATATGGTAACTTTCTTGCTTCCAAACCAATTTCATGGAATTTTCCTTGAGCGGCATTTCACAGGTTGTAAAACTGAGATGTAATGACTGAATAGGGCCAGAAGTCCAAATTAATAGCATCTGACTTGCTACTTGCATTGCTATTAGGTAGCTTGTTTTGGGGGAAATTCTGGACAAAATTTAGCTTAAAAATCAATGGGTGATGTGTACAGAATAACTGTAGTGACAGAGTTAAGAAATAATATATATGTAAACTATTTTTTTTCTCATTTGATGGCCATCAAGCATTCCATAGATTTCTTGTATAGCATTTAACAGTATAATGCGATGGGAAAAACCAGCTCCCTATAATGTGAAACTTTAGTCCAACTGAGAAAAAACAACAAAAAAACAAAAAAAACAAAACAAAAAAAAATATATAGTATGTTGTGTCTTAGTATGTTCCACCAGCACCTCACACTTGAATATAGCTTCACCAATAGTTTACAGTCCTTAACATTTCCCAAATGCAAAAACCTGGAATGACCCCAGTTAGCCTTGCTCTTAATGTGTCTTCTCTGTAAACAATATTAAAGAGCAGACTTTCTCAGGCTTCATTTAACATTCCATGATGTCTGTGCATTCCTATCATTTATTTATGATTGTAGGAGTTTGTGTAGAGTCTGGTCCCCATTATGTTTACCCTAAATAAGGGTCCTGCATGCACTATAAGTCACCTTCCTACTTTCTGATAACAATGAACAAAGTACAATATACCTTGTACATTGCAGTGTTTGGTTCAGCACTCTGAAGTCTTTGAAGCATCTGTAAAACGTTTTCATTCCAGGAAACTGAACCTTAACCTTTGACTCTGGTTCCTTAATCTTTTTGTACCAAGTGGGTTGTGGGAGCACTCCAAGGCTGAGATTGCGAACAGGGCCATCTGATTCCATTCCTGATTCCAGATTCCATTCTGTTTTGTAATCCTTGTCTGTTGAATTAATGTTGAAGCCTGTTTATGCATTAATTAGTGCAAAACGCCATGTAAATAACTGGTGCTATACAAATAAATGACAAAAAAGTATTAGGGTGGAGTTGTTACTATAAATTTAAAAAGCAGTGTGAAAACTGCTAATATAGTAATATATAGAAAAGAAATTTGAAATAACTTGCTCAGAAGAGCACACATTACGTAATAAAAACTAAACGTTCTAGACCCAAACCACTTCAACCATGGCATACTGTTCATACAAAAGTGCTCCAAAGACAATCACGTGCACTTGAGCGTCGCTGGGGCAAATCCCGCTTAGAATCAGACTTTTGGAGCCACAAATCTGCCCTACGCTCCTACAACACCAGCCTTTCCCAAGCCAAACAAACATATTATACTCAACTCCCTTTCTAAAAAACTGGCACAACTTTTCTCCTCTTTTCCCTTCTCCACCCCCTCCATGCCCATCTGTCTCTGCTCAAGATATTACCGAGCACTTCAAAAACAAAACTGACACTATCAGAAGTGACATTACTCAACCCCCCCTAGACTTCCATCACCCTCCCTCAGTTTTCTCAGTATTGTCCTTCTTAAGTTTTGTAACATAGTAAGGTTGAAAAATGACACATGTCCTTCAAGTTCAACCTTTTAAATATATATATAACCTGCCTAACTGCTAGTTGATCCAGAGGAAGGCAAAAAAAAACAAACATGAAAAGCCTAAAGATTTACTAAAGGGCAAAGTGGCTGTCGCTACCGACAATTCACCAGAAATCTCATCCACAGGGACATCACCATTTTAATTCAACAGGCGTAGATGACAATTCGCTAGCAAAATTGATTCAGGGAGACAATTCCACATTTTCACAGCTCTCACTGTAAAAAAAAACAAAACATCTGAATATTTAGCTAGAATCTCCTTTCTTCTAATTGTAATGGGTGCCCACATGTCAGCTGGAAAGACCTACTGGTAAATAAAGCATTAGAGAGATTATTATATGATCCCCTTATATATTGATACATAGTTATCATATCACCCCTTAAGCGCCTCTTCTCCAGTGTGAACATCCCCAATTTGGCCAGTCTTTCCTCATAGCTAAGATTTTCCCATACATTTCACCAGCTTAGTTGCCCTTCTCTGTACCTTCTCTAATACAATAATGTCCTGTTTGAGTGATAGAGACCAAAACTGTACAGCATATTCTAGATGGGGCCTTACAAGTGCTCTATACAGTGGAAGAATGGAATACCGCTCCTCCCTTGACTCTATGCCCCTTTTAATACAGCTCAAGACCTTATTTGCCCATGATGCTGCTGACTGGCATTGCTTGCTACAGCCAAGTTTATCATCTACATGGACTCCAAGGTGGATTTGCAGTCCCGTTAAGGGTATAAGTGGCTTGGATATTTTTTACATTCCATGTGCATGACTTTACATTTATCAACATTGAAACTCATCTGCCACTTAGCTGCCCAGATTGCCAGTTTGTCGAGATCCTGTCGCAAGGATTTTTTCGTTTTCCAGGGTTGAGCCTCTTCCTGTAGTTATTTTGGGTGGGGTTGCCCTGTTACGATTTCACCTGTGTTACTACTTCCTAAATTGTCCCTTTGATTAAGTGTGCATGCGCACAAAACGTGCCAAGCCTATTGTTTTAGATGGATAAATAAAATCAAGTTTTAAATGACATACGACTGATGAAAGGTGTGAAAAAGCTGTTTTTGTTTTGACACTACCAAATGCAGACAGCACTCTATTGTGCCACACACGCACAGGGAAAGGCATTGCTTAAAGTGCAAACAATGGCCACAAAATCTTGATGGTCATAAATGAGTCCTCCTGATTTTAGATGTGTTATTGGAGAAACTTTCTTAATGGAGGTAAATGTTTTCAGAGTGGAGCACCTTATTTTTTCCTTTTCTTTTGCTTTTTCTGGAATGTAATATATACACTACATAACTACAATATAAGGAGAAAAGATCACATTGGTTAAGCATACAGACATTGGTTATAATGAAGATTGCAAAGGCCCTTACTGAAGCATCTAGTTATGGAAGCCATCTCTGGGGATCCATCATCTGGAGAATGCTTTTCTCATTAAATTCCTTTGGTTTTGCATACTTTTTCCATAGCAGTTTTACAAGAGTTTATACAATATTTAGGCCGCATATAGAATTTCCAGTTGGTCATTATTTGTCTGCTTGGTTATGCTGAGCTCTATGGCTCACTACTGTATATGCACATATTGCTATTTGAAAACGTCTTCAGAAATGCTTTATTTATAGCACTCAAGATAATTACAGCTGTGACCCCCTCTGCCTTCATATAATAATGCATTTTCAGTCTGCGTTCAGAAATTTCCATTCGTTCTTTCTTCTTCTTGACCTCCACTTAAACTGAAGACCTTTGCAAAGAACAGAGCATTGTAATATAATGTTAAAGTAATGTCCAACTGAAAATGAATTCATTACCTGTGAAGTCATACAGTTTTGGCTAGCAGTGATGCATAAAATACTTGAAATTTTACAGCATTTTAAAAGTGATGATTACAAAATATGGGCTTGGTAAAGGCTACATTTTGTTAAATATTGTCTGTATTAAATTGTAGTCCTTTGGGGTTAACACTTAATTAGAGAATTCAAAGATCTTTACGTGTCCAGGGTGTGGTATCATGAATGTTTTATTTATTTTGCAGTAATATATAAAAATTTTAGTTTGCCAATAGTGATTAAAACTGTTGGTATCTTAATTTTATATCTAGAGCAGAAGAATAGTTTTGAGTGCTCTGCTATTTAGTTGAGCACAGGTGTCAGATTAAAGGGCAAATTTATCAAAGTGTGAAATTAGAGGTTAACACTAGTGATGGGCGAATAAATTTGGCAGTTGCAAAATCACGGCAGTTTCTGCGTTTCGCTGCCGGCGAATACATTTGCTGCAAAAATTCGCTGGCGATAAATCCGCCACGTCAAAAAAAATTTGGGCGCGCGTCAGAATAGTCTTGTTCCCTCCTTGAGGTTAAAAAAAAAATGATGTTAAGCCATTTCCCTTAAGTATAGTGATTGATTCATCCTACGAAAATAGACTGTGGGATCCAGACCCGAGCAAACTAATTTCTGTAATATATAAGTCCCTGATACCTAGCCTGGGGAAACCCTTTGACAAAGTGAGAAGTAAATGGGCTGTCGACATGCCCCACTTGAGCGATGAGATGTGGGCAGAGGCAACTGAGGGGTTATATGACTATCTAATCTCCACCAAAGATAAGATGGTACAGTACAGAATCATTCACAGGACTTATATCACACCGCTAAGGCTAAAAGTAATGGGCAGGAACCCTACCGCTTCGTGTCCAAAATGCAATTCTCCAGACTCAGGTTTCTTCCACTTGCTGTGGGCATGTCCGGTGGTATATAAATACTGGGCAGAAGTAGTGCAATACATTAATGAGCAAGTCCTCTTACCTGGCATTCTTGCCCCGGAGGTATGCTTGCTGGGAGTACTAGAGGACACGGCCCCACTGATTAAGACCCGCACCCTACTAAAATCACTGTACTTCTATGCCAAAAAACATGTGGCAATGAAGTGGATGAGTCCCCTTCCCCCACAGGTCCAACAATGGGTCAGATTAGTAAACAGTATTCTGCCAGCTATTAAATTAACCTATCTGGCGAGACGGTGCCCCCAGAAGTTTGAAAAGGTTTGGGACCCCTGGCTGGATGCCAATCCAGGGGTTACCCTCTAAGACTACATAGGTAATTGCCTCATGTAGCTACTCTCCCAATGCCATTTATTCCCCTCTGAGTTAAGTTTCCTCCCATTGACTATTGGAATGTGCCTTACTGTATACTCCTGCTGTGTATAACTTACTATTGCCCGCTAAACATGTCATTTTATTTGTATGGTCATAGCATTGCAACTTTGTGTTTGTGTGTTTTGAAAATGTTAAATAAAAACCTTTTAAAAAAAAAAAAAAGTATAGTGATTGATTAATGCAAATAGAAACAGTCCCCCTGATGCAGAGAAATAACATTCCTGGGATATAACAATACATTTTAAATGCATTATTTATAGTTTCATAAACATAGCATTTATTTACTGCTGAAACCAGCCGTTTATGTCGTGAATCACTGACTGAGCTGTTCAGGTCAGCAGTTTGATAAATTCCACTTTGATAGATCTAAACTTTAGAGGCCTATTTATTAAAGGTCGAATTGTAGTAGTTTTAGATGTTTTCGAATCTACGACTATTTCTCTAAAACTATGAATGACATGGAATTTATTAAAAGATCCAAATATAAAAAGTATGAATGTAAAAAAAAATGCTGAATGATGCTCTAAAAAATACTAATCTCCAAAACCTCTAAAAATGTGAGTTTTTCAGACAATAAGTAGCAAAAAAATTCTGAATTGATTAAAAATAGTCCAATAGGATCAGCGCAGCTCCCATTGACTTCTGTGGGATATTGACTCAGTTTTGTATTAGAGGTTTTTGTGGCTTTTACACTTAATAAATCTTGAATTTTTAGAGAAATAAAAAAACTAATATTAAAAAATACAATTCATGACAAAAATAGGAATCCGAATTTTAGTAAATGGGCCCCTTAGGGGCCCATTTACTTAGCTCGAGTGAAGAAATAGAAGAAAAAATACTTCGAATTTCGAATGGTCGAATACGGCTACTTCGACCATCGAATAGGCTACTTCGACCTTCGACTACGACTTCGACTTCAAATCGAACTAAAAATCGTTCGACTATTCGACCATTCGATAGTCTAAGTACTGTCTCTTTAAAAATACTTTGACCCCCTAGTTCGCCACCTAAAACCTACCGAGGCCAATGTTAGCCTATGGGGAAGGTCCCCATAGGCTTCCTAACAATTTTCTGATCAAAGGAAAATCCTTTGATCGATGGATTAAAATCCTTCGAATCGTTCGATCGTAGGAATATCGCTAAATCCTTCAACTTCGATATTTGAAGTCGAAGGACTTACATTCGGCAGTCGAATATCGAGGGTTCCTTAACCCTCGATATTCGACCCTATGTAAATCTGCCCCTATGTGTAGTCAAAAGGTGGCAACCCTATCTCCGTATGGTATTTAAAGGGTTTAGGGAATTTGGGATTTAATTTTTCAGTTTTCCCACAATTCTGCTTTTCATAAATGAGGGCAGTTTAATACCCTAATTTACATTACACAATATGTGAGGAAGCCTGAAAAAAATACCAGTGAATCAAAATGACCGCTTCATGAACCTTTCTGGTCTAGCTTTATGGTACAATTCTAGACATAAAAAATCTCAGAAAAAAATAGATATTATTGTTTATAAATAGTGATGAGCGAAATTTTGGCTTGAAAATTACTCCCATAGACTCTAATGGGATAAAACATTGTCACACGTCAAAAATTTAGTGTGCAATTCGTTGCGCATCAAAAATTATTTTGTCGCCATTAGACTTCAATGCATTTCAGTGAATTTCCACCATTTTGCAAATTTTTTGGCGAAACAGGTCAGATTAGCCCATCACTATTTATAAAACAGTTTTAATGACAATTCAGCTCAGTTTGATGACTTTATATCCCTATGCTTGTGTTTCTCTGTTTATAGCCATTGTTTAACATCAGTGCAATGAATAAGGCTTGTGCTGAACATTCTCTTTGCCTATTGTTTAAATCACAAAATAATCTGTTTTTTTTTTTAATTATTTCTTTAGCTAAACAGGACAAATAGAGAAATTGTAGCTTAATTGAAATCTCACTTAACCCTTTGTTGTAACAGATTTATTAACAGTAGTGAGCAGTGGAGTCCATTATTTAGGGGGATTATCAGTGCTCTGTGAATCTAATTCTCACCTCCCAAGGACCAAACATTTAGTAGTTTCACTCTCCCTGCTTAGCTCAAGAAATAATAAAAAACATAGTATTTTGTTGATTAAAACAATGGACAAAAGGTATGTTTAACCCCTATTAGTGATGGGCGAATTGCCGCGATTCGCCGCCGGCAAATAAATTTGCGAAACCGCTGCGAAAATTCACCAGCATTAAAAAAAAAACATTGATGCCGGTGTCCATTTTTTTGCCAGCGAATTTGCGCCACCGTCAAAAAACGCCCGCCGGCATCAAATACGGATGCCGGCATCGAAAATGAGACACCGGCGCCGTTTCGCAAATTTTTCACTGTTTCGTGAAATTCGCGGGAAATATTGAATATTGGTATCCTGCCCCATTTAGCATAAGACTCCATAGTGGAAACTGGAAGCAATCTTTGTAAAAAAAAACAATATTCCTTGCATCAAGGGGACAAGTCATATGCAAAGTATTTCCATGTGTTCCAAGTTTGCCTTGTGGATCAGAGATGAGCCTTAATTAACACCAATAATCTGCATATAATTTGCATTAATACAATGAGCGGATACTTATGTTTAGTCCATGTAGTCCAACAATACTGTTTTTTTTCATCAGTCATAAGACCACACATTTTGTCCTGTAATTATTTGAACAAATGGCAGGAATTTTGTAAACTCCATGCAGATGTATCATTCACATAGAACTCGCAAGCAGTCCAATATGCATCAAGTTATGTTCCCTTTTTATTTACTTACATCTTGACTATATTACATGGAAACCGCCATTGTTTTAATTATATTTCAATTTGAAAAACAAAAGAAAGAAAGCAAAATTCATTGCTTGAAAGATGTAAGAAAAATATTAGCAGTATTTTTTTAAATTCAAACAAATATTTTAATGGATACATTTGTAAATTTTACAGCAAATCATTGCAAAAAACTTTTTTTTTTTTAAAAAAAGACCCCACCAAAATGAAACATATGATTAACATTTGTTGTCACAATATAAGCAAATTGAGGCAAAACACTAGAATTAATTAGTACGACTTAAGGAGGCCTATTCGTGAATTTTTATTTTTCATTTGAAAAACTCATATAATCCAAGGTAAATGTGCACTTATTTATTTAAAAATTAAAATCTTGAAAATTTGATCCCTTAAATGTGAAAGAAAAACCTCAAACACACCACAATTGCATTCTACTCACCATTTTACAGCTGTGGAGGAATGCTTGCCCAAAGTGGGGGGGGGTCATGCCCCAGTTTTATGCACAAGTGGGCCAAGGTGATAATTGCTTCCTCGGCAATGGGTCCCAGGACATTGGTTGCCTGCTCTCACTTGCCCATCTATTGCTATCATGACAGGTGGCCAGCATGGCAGGTAGCCCTGTTGGTGGTGTTTTCTGCAGGGCAAGCATTCCATGTGATGTGTGTATCATGTGCATGAATGTTACACTATTGTTATTCTAAAATTGCTATTTGGTATAATGTAACATTTAATAATATTTTTTTTAATAAATCTGTGGCCTGTTACATTCCAACCTTGTTGTACTCATTGTCTGTGGATGTTGGGGAATGGTTTGCACGTTAAGAAAGGGTCAGTCTACCAGTTGACAATGCACAGTCATGACTCTTTGAAGTTTCACAAAATACTTGTTTGTTTTCATATTTGGTTTGTCTGAAAAAATACTAGCAGAGCCAACAGTTCCATCTGTTCAAAGTCACCCACTGCCAATTCCCTTTTCTCCTTGAAATCAGCAACAGACCAGAACTCCCTTCATCCCCTGTGACCATCCACCAGACCAGATACCCCTTACCACTTTGCAACCAATCGTTAGACCCAATCCCCCTTTTCCATTGCAACCAGTGGCCAGACCAGACCCCCCCTTCACCCTATGCTAGATCTAATCTTACTTACCCATGCCCAATGTTTGCCACAGCTCCCGTCAGCCCCCATCTCGAGAGTTCTGTGCGGAGAGAGCACTGAAGTTGTTTGAACTTTGCCATTTTCCCCACCCAAATAGCTCCCCTTCAAGTTGTGCCCTAAGCGTCTATCGGTAGATTTGTCGCATTACCATAACCTATAGCAATCATTCAAAGATTGGATTTCTATATAGCGAGTTTTATATCCCTGAGATTATTTAAAATATATATTTGAACTAGTGTATGTAGCACAAGAAGCTCTAGGTACACCAAAGAGTAGCTTGCTCAGGTAAATGTTGTGCCATTCATTAGTTACGAATCACAGGAATTCAAATCATTGCAACGATCAAGCTGCATTTTTGCAGCAATTCTTGAGTCTTTACCAACTTTTGCCAAATCTATTAGTATTGGTTAGGGATGCACCGAATCCAGAATCCTTCTGCCTGACTGAAACAAATCAAATTCTAATTTGCGTACACAAATTAGGAACGGGGAAGGAAATTTGCATATACAAAGTATTTCTACAAACTAACTCAAAAGGCACAGAAATAATTGTCATATATATTACAGAAAAAGCACTGCCTCGAATGCAGAGTATTTGAGGTTATCAAAGCCTTTACAGGAAAGGATGTTCTGAAGTAATGGAGCTGATTTATATCCCCTTTTATTTATGTTGCTTTTTTGGAGCAGCTAAAAAATAAATTTGAGTTATCACACTATGACATATTGTTGAATAATTCTACACCCATCTGTTCGTTTATACTGATATGAAATCACTGACAAACAACCCCTTGGACACTTCCTCACGATTCACTTTAGCATTTAGGTAATCTCTTCATTCTCATATCACAATGACCCAAAACAGTAATTCCAAAAACTTCTGGATGGACGGACATAATTTATTAGCACACTAAATAAACATTCTCCCTACGCTGTCTAAACAAGATTTCCTGGATTTTCCGTGAATCTCTGGCCATAACAATGCAAGCCAGTTGATAAGCAAAGCCTATATTACTTCATATATATTTAACAGTATTAGAAAGAGTTTTCAATTCAAATTCAAATTCTTAAAAATCTCAATTTCTATCTTATTTATGAAAAACTTGTTTGGTCAACTTAATTGTGTAAAATGTGCTCACGCTACAATAACATCTTACTAATGATTTTCAATGAACCTGCAAAATTCCCAAATTTTCTCAAAAGCTCAAACATTGATATGGTTAGAATAGAGAAAATAATTCAGCAGAAGTCTGGCAGCTTTTATTCACATATGTATATCTCTCTAAATTCAACTTGAATTTGAAATTAATTTGAAAACCTTTTCTTTCATTGAAAATTAATAAATGAGCCCCTTGGAGTATGTTTTTGGCAGTGTGCACAGCTATAGTGGAGGGTGGGATAGGACTTGCTTATTGACAAAAGCGTTAATGCTGTTTTTGTACAAAACTAGTTATTCTATACATGTATTACTTTCAAGGTTTATCCACCATTCCCTGTTCTATACTATACAAGGGATTTCTGATTTCTGAGATCAATTTCCCTCTTGATTCTGTGATAACAAGAGGAATTATAATTTAGCAAACCCATACAAATAAAAAACATAAGCTTGAACTAAGGCCCTTTCGTCCTGCACAAACAATAGCTATTGTTGTACAGAAACCGTAATTTGCCAGGGAAAGCTAAAACGAAATAATTTGCTCTGTGCCATGATTTTGGTTTGATCATGCACAATTTTAGTGATGTTATTTTAAGTATAATTCTGCCAAGTTTGAACTTTCACATACTGCAGTAGGATTGCTTTCACATTTCACTATAGAAGTATATTATAGCAACATCTGCCAGGAATATAAATCTGGAACAGATCAAGATTTATATCTAAGATGTACAAAACTATTATATTAGGACATTAAAATGCTGCTTTTCTTCAAATTGTCCATATCGTGGCTTGAAATACACAGGGGGATGTACTAGAGAGATATCCAGTTTATCAGTGTTTTTTATTTTTATGGAAATATTATATTTTTATTGTATTACATTATTTTATTGTATTTTTATTGTATTTTTCCACCTACCATTCGATTTTTAACTTGGCAAGAATAAAAGTACTACCAAATAGCCAGACATTAGGAAGAAAGCATTCAAGAAGAATGTCTTTAAAAATAGCTTTAAATAATTATTAAAAGAGGTGCGCAGGCCAACACAATTGTTTCACTCCAGACTTTGCTGTTTAGGTCAGTAGCACTGCAGGAATTTAACCTTTAGGAGCAGTAGCACCCTATTATTCCACTTCAACAACATCAGTCTGTGAATTCAATATAAGAAAAAAGTATAGGTAGAACCATGTGAGATTGGGTACCATTAACAGATGAGTGACTATGCATTCTATGATTAAATTATGTAGCTGAATCCACACTATGCAAGTCAGTTGGCAAAACAATAAATGAATTGTTTGTAAAAGGAAATGAACAGGACGGCAGAGATTTTACATAAACACAAATTGCTTCATAAAACATCTGAATATCATGATCAATGGTGGGGTAATGTAATAACAGGGACAAACATTAGTCCGAATCTAGTAACCAGCAATGGGAGAATCTGAACTGTTTCTGATGTCTATGATGGTAATGTAATATTCGTCGTTATCGCAAAAATCATTTGCAATTCAAAATGCGAATAAATGTTCGCAAAGTGAAAAAATTTGCCTTTGCAAACACTTTGCCCCTCGCACGACAGTAAGATAACTATTGTGAATTTTATAGTTTGCAATAATGAGTGTATGTAATAAAATTTCGCATTCGCAAATCATTTTTTATGATAAAATAATTGATAAAACTGCAGAGCAGGTGTTAAAGGTTCACAATTAAGATTCACAATGCAATAAAAGCCTAATGAAGAATATTACATTGCAAATTTTTATTTGCCAAATGTTCCTCTTTTGCACAACAATTTTTTTTACCCATTGAAGTCTACGGTCTTTTGCTGCGAAATCTTGTTTACCTGAAAATGAACTTTTAGTTTGATAGAGACAGCAGCATTCTAAGATAGTCTGCAAACAGAATTATTTAACTGAACCATAGTCATCTGCTGCATGTATGTACTGAGCATGTTAGAAATAAAGAACAGTACCCATCAGCTTTGATATTGCTCTTCGGCAATCCAGAATTCCAGCCGGGTTTAGGGAATTCATACCAGCTAGACTGGGCAGCCTATGCTTTTCGTAGAATCAGTGATTTTATTAACCCACTGAGAAAACGGCTATATACATATGATGAAATCGCACAAAAATGTGAGTGGAGTACTGGAAAAAGGCTGGAATATCTTCAGGTTATGCATTATATAACTACGTTGTATGGGCGGCAGACCCAGATACTGTTATCTCCTTTTGAGAGGATTTTAGGAAGCAGCTTTCCATGTAAAGGCCTTATATCCCAATTATATAACTTGTTAAATGCTTTGCCCGATGCGCCATTTCCTACACATGCCTATATGCAATATTGGGAAGACGCATGGGGTAAGGAATTGACCCATCCTCAGTGGGGTAGAATATGGGAGAATGCACGTAGGATGACAGTATGTACCTTACAGAAAGAGAGTGTATACAAATCTATGATGAAATGGTACCTCACACCGGATAGGCTTTCCAACATGTTTCCGCATAGTAGCCCTTTATGCTGGAGAGGTTGTCAACTTAGAGGTACATTGTCCCATGTTCTATGGGACTGCCCGAAACTGACCCAGTTTTGGAAGGAAATTGTTGATTTAATAACATCGGTCTTACAAACCACCCTGAATATTGAGATGCCTCATTTACTATTAGCCCTCCCTATTACTGGACTTAAGAACGCTGCCCAGAAGTGGGTAAACCAGGTAGCGACGGTAGCGCGATTGGCCGTCACTTCCAAATGGAAGTCCCTAGAAATTCCATCAATTCGGGAGGTTACATACAGGCTTGAGAGCAATCGGAGATTCGAAGAAATGACTGCCCGAATATGTAATAAACTACCATTACATGACAAAATTTGGGGTAATTGGGTCTATTATGTCACGACCAACAAAGCGGACTCCCTGGATTGTTGAGAGAGGATATGCTTAAAACATGTATGTTACAGTGGTGGGCCGGGTGTCTCGCCTTTCTCATGCGTATTTAATGCCAAACTGTGGGGGTCCTTTCTTTTCACCTTTTCTGTCAGTTCTTTTTTTCTTTTTTTTTCTCGCTTGTTTTTTGCATATGATTCTTCCTTTGATGGACTTGTTTTATGTGAACAATGTACTGGCTAATGTTGTGCAATTCTACGCATGCATGGATACCTAGTACGGTTGGAAATGTCTGTATTTTTCTTTGTTTTATTTTTTCTTTTGGAAATCAATAAAAATTAAGTTACAAAAAAAAAAGAAATAAAGAACAGAAATTTTACAGCAGTTCCCATAGATTTCAGTCTTATGAAATTACTGATCCATCAGGGACCCACTAAGGTGTAACTTAATGAAAATGTTACCATTTGTTATATTCTCTGACACAGAGGTGTAATTAAAGACACTACGTTTGCCCAGGAGCAGTGGCCCATAGCAACTAATAAGGAGGTAGCATTACTGGTCACCTGGTTAAAAGCAAACATCTTATTGGTCTTCATTGGTAACTGTTCCTGGGCAAACTTAGTGCCTTTTATTACATATGGGGGAAAGAAGCATCAGAGATGCCTGATCGTCTAAGATTTCTGCATGGAAACTGTGTTGTTTTAGTTAGCTTCAGTCTAAATAAGAAATAAGAATTTACAGTTACTTTGTGATTATAATAAGTGCTCATGAACATGCTTTTGTAATACTTTGGTGTCATAGAAATCTTGTAGGAAAGTTCACTGTTACTTGGATACAGCCCAGTATAATAGCTCTATAAATTAATAAATCATCCTTTGGACGCCTAGGGAAATATTAGCCCCAGATTGAAGAAATGCTGAATTTTAGACTGTGCATGCCAACTCAGTTGTGTTTATTCTATAAAGGTCTTCTGATTTGAATTAAAATGTGGTACTTGTTTTCTGTTAAATAAAATTAAATGCAGCTGCTTTTAGAGTTATTTTACCTTCTGGTGAGATATAAAAATCTTTACAGGGTTAGACTGATAGATTGACTTAGATTGACTTAGATTGACTTCAAGGGGCAGATTCATTAAGGGTCGAATTTCGAAGTTAAAAATACTTCGAAATTCGACCCTCGAATTGAAATCCTTCGACTTCGAATATCGAAGTCGAAGGATTTTTCGTTCGATCGAGCGATTAAATCCTTCGAATCGAACGATTCGAAGGATTTTAATCCAACGATCGAAGTAAAATCCTTCGATCAAAAAAAGGTTAGCAAACCTATGGGGACCTTCCCCATAGGCTAACATTGACTTCGGTAGGTTTTATCTGCCGAAGTAGGGGGTCGAAGTTTTTTTTAAAGGGAAAGTACTTCGACTATCGAATGGTCGAATAGTCGAACGATTTTTACTTCGATTCGTTCGATTTCGTTCGAATTCGAACGAATTTAACCAATTCGATGGTCGAAGTACCCAAAAAATACTTCGAAATTCGAAGTATTTTTCATTCGAATCCTTCACTCGAGCTTAGTGAATCGGCCCCCATATGTAATACCAATTTTTGACTGATGTGCTATAAAAGGTACTGCCATTGGACTAAACTGACTGAAGGTGTAATTCCAATGTTTCAAGTTTGGTTGTGGAAAAATAATGGTATGGGGCTGTTTTTGATCATTTGGGGTAGGACCCCTAGTTCTAGTTCAAGAAAATTTCAAAGGTACAGCTTAAAATAACAATTATGACCTTTCCAAAAGTGGAAACTAGGTTAACTAGGGATCTAATTCAACCCATGCAGAGGTTGTGCCTGTTTGTTAAATCAGTAACATACTGGCTTCCTCACAGGCCTGCCCTGCAAAGCTTCAATACAAAAAAAACATGAGTAATAAGTCAAGGTTACGCCCAAGTTTTAATAAAGACGAAATAGAGTGGGTTTTTGTCACTATGTCATCTACAGCATTCTGTGTGAATACAGAGCAATAGTTCCAAGTACTTACATTTCAAGTAGCACCAGGAAGCAGTTCCTGAGCTACAGAAACCTTGAAAAAACAGCTGAACAGATAGTCCTAACAAGAACAATAAAACAAACAAATCATGGGCTAGTGCCCTACACTGGTAAAACTGGTGTGTTTGCTTTGAAAACACTGCTTTAATTTTTATAAACAAGTTGTTGTGTAGCTATGGAGGCAATTGAAATTGGGCTAAATGACACAGGTTCCATAGCAGATAATAGATAAGCTCTGAAGAACACCATTATATTCTAAATATTATATCTACTATGTGCTATGTAAAATAAGCCTTTTTTCCTTTGAATGTCTGCCCCCATGGCTATGTATTTATACACTACTATATAACTAAAGAACTCCTAACTTGGGTCTCCTCCTGCCTGTCCGCTATCTCTACTTGGATGTCGCAACGTACCTTAAATTAAACCTCTCTAAAATGGAAATGGTTCTCTTCCCTCCAACTAACACCATTAACATCCCGGGAGTATCCATCATACTATCAATTCCACTATCACCCCCTCTCCCCAGGCCCGGTGCCTTGGGGTTATCCTAGATTCTGTCCTGTCATTTACTCCTTATATCCAGTCACTTATTAAATCATGTCACTTCCACCTAAGGAACATATCCAAAATACGATCATTTATCACCCAAGATGCTTCCAAAATTCGTATTCACTCTCTCGTCATAGCACGTCTAGACTTTTGTAACTCTCTTTTAATTGGCCTTCCCCTCCAGAGACTGTCACCTCTCCAGTCCATAATGAACACTGCTGCGAGGCTCATAAACCTCAGCAACCGCTCCTCTTCTGCCTCGCCATTCTGTTACCCCCTGCACTGGCTTCCGTTACCTTTCAGAATAAAATTCAAATTAATGACCCTGACATTCAAAGCACTTCATAACTCTGCCCCACCCTACATCTCTGATCTCATCTCTAGGGGTTTTTTTCTCAAACTTAAATTTCGATAAATCAGCTTCCCAGTATTAAATAATGAATGCAATTGTTGTCATTTATTTTCATATAATACACAAAAGCCATGAATATCTTGTAAATTATAGCCTTGTAAATGGTGAGTACTGATGTCATCGGTTATAAAGGGTGAGTAGTGATGTAATTTCTGTCACATGACTCACTGAATTGTGTATTATAATAAATAAAGTACCCCCTGTTGCAAAATATGAGGATATTATAAGTTACCTGAGGTCATGAGTTCCATGACCTGTATAAAAACATATTCTAAGTCATGAAACTTCTGTAATTTATAATATTCTTATAATTTACAAGAGGGGGAACTTTATTCACTATTTTAAAACCTGCAATTATTTTCTAATTATTCATATACTGACTAAATCCTACATTTTACAAGTTTGTAAAATAGAAGGAAATGTTGAAGACAAGAATTGAAATGGAAGAGTTTAGAAGAGTGGTCTGGAATGCAGACAAGCAGATGTACTGTATATTGGAAACAATATAAATGGCTGTATTCTACTGGGGAAGTAAGGCTTAATATCATAGCCAAGAAGTAAAATATAAGAGTTAGATATTCTCGTTCAGTTTCATACATGGTCCAAACACAATTTGGTCTCCGCTCACAAAACAGGCATGTGCATCTTGGCATCTGCAATAATATGCTTATATATCAACAAAACCTTTATTTTTTTTCTACTTTGGATTTTGTAATGGCAAAAACCTTGATCTGAAAAATCCCTTTCTGGAACTTTATGAAAGGAGAACATTTTTATTTGCTTGTGTTCACAAATATATTGCCATACATTCTTGGGTCAAAATAGTCTGGACAAGAAGTTGATGGATTTAGTATGGTTGCATAGTGTTTTTTATTTATTTGATATAAATAACCAAAATATTTCATCTTCATTAAATCTCACTCACTCTTTTATTGGCTGTGGGGGGTGGCCTAGCCGCCAATGTCTAACATTTATCCAGAATGCTCAGGACCTGGGGTTTTCCAGATAATGGATCTTTCCATAATTTGGATCTTCATACCTTAAGTCTACTAGAAAATCATGTGAACATTAAATAAACCCAATAAGCTGGTTTTGCATCCAATAAGGATTCATTATATCTTAGTTAGGATCAGGGTTGGACTGGGCTGGAGGGACACCAGGAAAAAACCTGGTGAACCCCTGGCTCTTGTGGGCCTTCCTGCCTCGACCTCCCTTCGTCAGGTGTTCCAGCAAAGACATTGCGTGTGTGCGGTGGGGGGTCCAGAGGGGGCCATGGGACAGCAGACCCGATTTGCCCCGGGCCCCTCAATCTTACCCTGGTTAGGATCAAGTTTAAGTTACTGTTTTATTATTACAAAGAAAAAGGAAATTATTTTTGGATTTGGATTGTTTGATTATAATGCCGTCTATGGGAGATGTCTTTTCTGTAATTTGGAGCTTTCTGGATAATGGGTTTCCATATAACAGATCCCATACCTGAAATGGGCTGCTTTGATTTTTTTTGCCAGGTCTGCTTTTTACTCCCAGTCCAGCCCTATTTTTTCTTCTCTCCTTTTTAAAACATTTTGAAGAAAGTTACAGAACACAGTACAATAAGGAAGACTGAACTCCCTCCTTTGATGCTTGTAACTTTAGCTGAGTATTATAAACAAAGGACAGCTCCACCACTTCTGTAAGAACTTAAAAATAACCACGGGGTGCAAGACTCTTCACTTTTAGAGTAATTTAAAGGGGACCCGTCACCTAAAAAAATTATTCCAAATTCTATTTTATAATGTTAGTCAACTTTAATTACACTGTATAAATTATTTGAATCTTGTTTTCATCAGCCTTGGAGACATTTTGTGGACACTGTTATTAAGACAAGTCTTGCATCATCTCAGAATCTTGTTTGTGCACCAGAATGGGGGACCTGATGTCCATCCCCATGCCCTGGTTACACAATTAAATGGTGAAGAGAACGGGGGAATGTGGGGAGAGCAGTGACATCTAGGAAGTGCTGAATGGAAAGTGAAAGTAATTGCCTAAGGCATAGAGGAGGTGCAGGCAATGTTTGATTGACAGCTGAAATTTTTAAATAAGTTTAGAACAGCTATGAACACTTTAATAAAAAAAAAGAATTTGGATTTCATGTTTACTTTGAAAATAACTTTTATTATACAGCTTTTTATGTCTGGGTGACAGGTCCACTTTAAATAAGACACCGCTATTTTAATTTAAGTCTAGAAAATGTATACTGCCCCAAAACTTTGTACAAGATTAAATGAAATCACAGTTACCTGAATGTTTTACACATGAGACATAGTATACTCACACAGGATAGAGGAGACCCCATGAGGGACTTGCAATATACAGTATATGCTTAGTCTGTAGGTCTGCAAGTCAAATAAAGTACAATAAAAAAGAGTGTAAGACCCTGCTAATTAGATGTGGTCCTTGTTATTACATGATATAATATCCTTTATAGCAAGTTAGGTTGAAAAAAGACACACGTCCATCAAGTTCAACCTGTTAACTCTATTTTAATCTGCCTAACTGCTAGTTGATCCAGAGGAAGGCAAAAAAGCACAATTTCAAGCCTCTCCTATTTGCTTCAGAGGGGGAAAAATTCCTTCCTGACTCCAAAATGCCAATTAGACTAGTCCCTGGATCAACTTGTACTATGAGCTATCTCCCATAATCCTGTATTCCCTAACTTGCTAAAAAGCCATCCAACCCCTTCTTAAAGCTATCTAATGTATCAGCCTGTACCACTGATTCAGGGAGAGAATTCCACATCTTCCCAGCTCTCACTATAAAAAAAAAAACCCTTCCGAATATTTAGATGGAACCTCCTTTTTTCTAATAGGAATGGGTGACCTCGTGTCAGCTGGAAAGATCTAATGTTTGGCTGCACATAACAAATAAAAACAGAACCACAAAACAAACCCAGTACAATGGGGAGCATGAAACACATTCAAAGTTGTGAACTAAAAGGGGGAATGTGCTGAAAACTGTTCTACAATGTGCATCTTCTTTCTTTCACATTGCAAAGAATGGATTAATACAAATGAATTCACGGTGGGATATCTGCCCTATAAAAAACACTTAAAAACAATGGAAGGCTGATGACTAATGAAAATTAATATTTCAGATCCAAAAACAATAAGGAACATTAGCAGTGATGTTACTCATAGGATATTAGTCAAAGGATGTCTCATGTAACAAAGCCTACAACGTACTGAATATGAAAGCTGATACATAATTGATGGAAGTGTTGATGAGAGATCCAGCACCAAAAGTCAAGTAAGGATAAATAATGGAACAGTCAAAACTTGATTTCTATGCTACAGGGAAAGGAAAAGGGTGAGGCATTGTGTTAACAGTAGTCTAAAGCATTCAGTAATGGAAGACTTTTAAGCAGGCCTTTTATTGCTCGCATGTTTTTATATCTGAGTAACATAGTAACATAGTAAGTTAGCTTGAAAAAAGACACATGACCATCAATTCAACCTTTTAACTATATTTTAACCTGCGTAACTGCCAGTTGATCCAGAGGAAGGCAAAAACCCCATCTGAAGCCTCTCCAATTTGCCTCAGAGGGGGGAAAATTCCTTCCTAACTCAAAAATGGCAATGGGACCAGTCCCTGGATCAACTTGTACCATGAGCTATCTTCCATAACCCTGTATTCTCTCACTTGCTAAACACCATCCAACCCCTTCTTAAAGCTATCTAATGTATCAGCCTGTACAACTGATTCAGGGAGAGAATTCCACATCTTTATTAGACTTACAGAATGCCTGTCTCCCATAGACTCCATTTTATCCAAATAATCAAATTTTTTAAAAATGATTTCCTTTTTCTCTGTAATAATAAAACAGTAGCTTGTACTTGATCCCAACTAAGATACAGTTAATCCTTATTGGAAGCAAAACCAGCCTATTGGGTTTAAATAATTTTCTAGTAGACTTAAGGTAGGAAGATCCAAATTACCGAAAGATAGTTATCTGGAAAACCCCAGGTCCCGAGCATTCTGGATAACAGGTCCCATACCACTTTATTCCTGATTCTTCTCTAAGCACCAAACGTGGGGACACCACCAAGCACACAGGCTCCTACCTGCTGAATTTTTACATCAATTTTCTCACATCGTGGAATCTCGAATTGTATTAATTCAGTCCCTAAGGGTCAGATTATCAAAATATGAATTTAGAACTCATCACAGAAAAACTCACCTACCTTCCATTCATTCCGATAGTATTGTTAGGAGTGTATCGGTTGGCGAAAGTTCACCATTTGATAAATATGCTTTTAAAAATCACAAGAATGAATAGAAGGTGGGTGAATTTTTATTTGGTGTGCTCAATCTAACACTTTTATTTTGCCATATACTGTGTGAATTCTATAATGTAGCAACAAAAAACGCTAACCTGTATTCATACAAGTTTGGCTAAACAAGAGCCTACAGTTGCTAGATTTGCAGTGCACACATGTAATGCTTGTTAATAGTGAAAATTGATATATCAGCTGCTTATTCCTGCCCCATAAAAAAGTCTAATATGCCTCTGAAGTGTAGTTCTAACATGTCAATCAGAGTGGTTTCCAAAGCAAGCAATTTCTACACATCATAAAATTATAGGAAATAAAAAAAATTAGATATTGGTACTGTATACTGTAGATATTTTTAAATTTTTGACAAGATGAGGAAAGTTGGCAAAGATAATATTATGTCTTTTAAGTCGGAACCCAGGAGTTTCCTGGCAAACAATGAAAGAGGAAATACATAAGGAATATTTTCCAACAGCTCAGGGAAATCCCAGAATTCTGCGGTAGGCTCTGCTAAGAAAATGAGTCACTCCGGAACTGTCCTACAGAAGGGATTTGTTAACATAGACTATGAACTGAACACTTTTAGCATGAACTTGATCAAATGTGAATTAATTATACTTTATTATGCCTCTATAATGTTTATATTCTGGTACACTCATAATACATAGGGGCAGATTTCCTAAAGGGCAAAGTGGCGAAGTAGCGACTTTTCACCAGAAATCACATCTGCAGGGACATCACCAATTCACTATCAGGCGCATACGACAATTCGCTAGCGAAAGAGACCGTCGCTAGCGTTCCTTCGCACTCTATAGCCAGGCGACTTTTGACTCAGGCGAATGCTCGTTGCGCCGCCAATTCACTAAAGTTTATTCTTCATCAATGTAGTACCACAATGACCCGTTTTTCGTTTTTGGTTTATATAGGCTTGACAAAAAACGTATCGCTCTATTTATAAAGCTGGGTATTTTTAAGCCAGACTCACAGCACAACTATTTCTTTTTTACACCACCTTTTGCCTGGCACACCCATTAAAGTTAATGAGAAAAGCCATAAAAGCTGAATATTTTTTACCCCTGGTTATAAGGGGGGGACATTTTATTAATAAAAAAAAATTCTGTTCAGTCACTATTATATTTGGCTTGATTCAGAAAAACACGAGAATTGCGTTTGAAAAATAAAATAGTTTGAATGTTGAAATTACACCTTTTTAAAGAAGCCTAAAGATTAAGTTTGGTAAGTGGGGATCATATAAGACATCCCGGGACTGGGTGCAAATAACAGGCACTGCCATTTGTTTACACTGCCCTGCAAGTAGATAAACTGTCACTCCAAAACAAACCGAGTCCTGAAACCCCTTGATGAATACAGTATTGCCTACGGTCAGCAACATTGTATTTATGAGGAGTGGGCAGGGCAAGGTAAATAGGCACCTCTCCTATCCGTTGCCTTTCTAAGCAAAGAAACTGCATCCTGAAATGTTATAATTACATGTATAGCTATTTGTACAAAGTGAAAACTGGTAGTTGTGCATATATGTGCTTCTATAACATCTCCACAATATTGTGTTGCTCCTCTCTAATATTATGGTGCCTGAGCTTATCAAGCCTGAACATGTGCTTTACATTTGCAGCCGGCAGACTGTCTTGTGTACAGTATATGAGTGTTAGACATCTACTTATATCCCCCAATGGTCAGGGTAATTTTATACAGCAGACTTACATATAAATCATACTTTGGATCAACGTGAAAAAAGGAGGTCAGTTTATTACAGGAATTCCTCAAAGCATATCTTTTGGGTTTTTTTCCTGATCACTGAGGATAATTGTAAATCTCTAACAAATACACTGTCATCAATAATTTCATATACCGGCTCAGTGAAAAGACTTGATGTTTTAACAATGTCGTCAAATAGCACAGAGATAATCCATTCAATTCTCAGTTACTACATCAGAATCGTTCCAGTACATATGTTAGGAGAAATCTCCAGTGCCCAGAACAGAGTGTCATAATGTGTTCCAGTTTAGGTGAGGATCTTGTGAAAAACAAAGTAATTTTCAGTGGAAGAGAAAGGGCTCCGTGCTAAGAGGCGCAAGTTCATGCCTCTTAGAGCCTATATGATTGACACTTGCACCCCTGTCCATCAATGTCGCTGCTGTGAAATGCAACTTGGTACAGAATCATCCCTTTATGTCCTGATCTTCCTAAATGATATGCAATCTAGAGGCAGAAGCAGAAAAAAGTCATGCTCAGATAAAGTCAGCATCACATAGAGCGAGGTGCAACTATCATCATTAAGATCAAATTGTACAGTTTGGCTTTGTGTAACATTTACCATAAGTTGTGCCAAAAAATAAAAATGCTCTCCTTTTTTTTTTAACTGAAAACCTAAGATGATAGGGCTCATTGGTTAATGAAGTACAGCATGCAAAGCACAAAAAAAGTATGCAATTGGCATTTTTTTTTGCACTTACACACTGTGTTTCAGCATTCGCAAATAGCTGTAAGCCTGTATGGACTCTGCTTAGAAATGAGTGTGGCTTGTGTTAAGTCCAATTCAATTCTAAAGGTACGTTTGGGATGGGGCATATAGGCATCATCCCCTCCGAGCCCCTACCAAAAGTGTCTTTCTGAGGAACAAGGTATTAGCAGCAGAACACTAGGTAAGAGCGACAGAGCAGAGTGCAGAGCTGAATATAGAGTGGGGCACAGGTGCTTGACGAGAGCTAAGGGCAGGACCATATTTATATATAGTCACTCAAGGGCCTGTGCCTAGAGTGGTAGCTTGTGGGTGGCGGCCCTCGGGTACATTTGAACATTTTTTCAAAATAAGCTCGACTGGGGGTGAGGGGGTACAGATTCCAGTGTCCGGGGGCCGGAAGTGATGCTTCAGTGGGAGCACTGTAAGCCTAGGGTGGCACAGGACCTAAACACATCCCTGATTTAGGGGTACGCTCTTGGGGGGAAAAAATGTCCACGGACTCCCCATAACGGACATTCATAAGTGGGTTTCAAATGCAATGCGGTTTGAATAGTTTTCATGTCTTGAAAAAGAGAGTTTTGCATCTTGTTAACCCTTTATAAATGACCCCATTATGGACTTGCTTTTTGCTTATTTAAGTACGCCCAGTTTGCAATGAATGATATATTTATTAAGCTTAAGCTACTATCTTCTTTGTGGCAAGTGGACATTACATGACTCCATTGCACAGATCTTGGCTATCACAAACCAGTCCACCTTGATAAAATTAATAGTGATGGGCGAATTTGTCCCATTTTGCTTCGCCAAAAAATTCACGAATTTTCCGTGAAATTCCCAAAACGGCAAAAAATTTGTGAAATGCAAATTTTGAAGCCCATGTCAATTTTGGCGCTGGTGAATTTTCACAGAAGTTTCGCAGATATATTCGCCAGTGGCAAAACGTGGAAATTTGCCCCAATTCATGCCTGCCGAATTTATTCTCATCTCTAAAAATTAACAGTGGCACCCAGGAACTGGATATAGAGGGTACCAAAGGACCGCTAGGAATTTAAAAAAGAAAAAAAGTCAGAGCCTCCTTCAGAGGATGAGAGAATGTTTTACTTTTCTTATTTGTCTCATGTGCCTGGAACGTTTAAAACCTAAACTAACAGCATTTAACAACACATTTAAGATTAAGCCAAGATGGGGCTTATAGCTGTATAAGATTAGACTTGCTCAGGCCTATAGGTTGGATGGGGGGGCTAGAAACATTCAGCTAAGTGTCAAAACTGTTAGGCATGAGTGGTGATGAACAGCAGAAGTGTCTAATAATTCTACTTAAAATCTCTAATGAGACAATCTTCAGTAGTGGGGGTGCTTTGGGGTGTGAACATATAGCTGTATGCTGAGCTACATTGTGCTGTATTTGAAAAAAACAGAAAGATAGTAAACCCCCACACCCTCTAATGATGTAAAATGTTAATTACTTGTTTAAAGTTTTTCATATCATACAAAGAACCCATCAATTAATCAATAAATTAATTTAATATTCTAATAAATAGTATATTTAGAACAAAGTGCCCATGCTAGGATAAGAATGAATTGCATATAAATACTTGTAATAAGTTAATTTCGATGCTATTAAAAAAATTCAAAATTCATTCAGAAAAAAGGAAAAATGTAAAGCACCCACCAAGGGAATGATCAGGTGAAAAAATAAAAAATTATTATATTAATCTCACCCTGTTTGCAGTCTCAGACTGCATAGATATTATAGGTGTATATTTAAATTACTCGTGTTAACTTATTGCAGAATTATCCAGTGTCCATTAACGGATTAATTAGGGATCCATATACTTTATTAAGTGCTGGTGCTGAATTAATTGCAGTCACAAACTGCTTGTGGTTCAAAGTTAATGTTGTTCTACAGGTGCTAGTGCTAATCAAAATATTCAAGAGGTAAATTCATTCATACAAAAATTAATTGAAAAAAATCCTAAACCGTCATTTAAGGTAAAAAAGTGGAGAGGTGGAGAAAATAGTGTAGAGGTGGAGAAGTCCCAAAAACTACTGCCTGTTGTTTTCTAGGCCCTGGGACCCCACACGGGGAGAAAGTAGTACACTGGGGACTGGGGTCTCGTGGTTACCTTTCCTATCTCATTTAATGAGGTAAAATTCCCTAAAAAAACACAAATCCTTCAGTGCCACAGAAAGAACAGAGAATTGAAGAGAAGTTAAATGCTGTTCTGGATAAGGCTATAGGCGTTCAGTAATAAATTGTAGACTTCAAATTAGTTAAGCAGTTAAAAGAACTGCTTAACCAGAGCCTTCCCTTGTAATTGATTTTACTTTTCATTACATTCTTTTAACTGCTTAGACAGCAAACAAAAATGCAGTAGAAAGCCACAAAGGTTATTGTGACATACCCACAATACCTCAATTCTGATCAGATAGACCACAAAGTACCTAAAACATATCTTACTGAGACAATAGCCATTAAAGTGATCCACAGATTGGTAAAGTGCACTAGTACTCCAGAATTCCACCACAACTGAGTTAGATGTTTCTACTTACTCAATCAGACCATAATCATAAACAATACACATATAATAACCCTGTAGAATACCCTTTGCATCCAGAGTCGAAGTGATATTGCATTTACCCACAGTGGTTTTAGGAATGGGTTCTATGAAGCAGTTGATGGCAGTGAGACATCAACCTGATTACATGGCCATACTTTTGAGAAAGATAAAGGTTTTTCTACATCCTTATAGTGAGTGATAGTCACAAGGAGGTTAAAGTATGAAACTTGTCCTGTGTCGCACAACACTCGTGTCTTTTTTAGCATTACACTGAATATATGCAAGCCCATGGCAAGAATGTAAATGTTCTTTGCATGCATTGTCAATTAAGTTAATTATTAATAAAGGAATGTTTTATCCAAATCTGTGTTTGAACAAACCTAATTCATTTTCTTTACCAATCGTGCCAAAGAACCAAAGCTCTAGAGTCCCGCTCTGCTGTGTATAGCCTGTATCCGTTTAACTTTTACTTAAACCGTCGCATAATGAGGTTTTTTTTCATTCATTTTATGCAGAATATTTTGTCTTCAGGACATGGAGTTACTCAAATGCTTTTTTTTTTTTAACAATGTTCCAAATAAGCATAAAACTATAATATATGATGTGTTATTTTATGAGGTATGGGTTGGAGTCATGTAAGGAAAAGTTGTGCTAAGTGTATACTGGTCATGTTGGATTCTCCTTTTATTGAGTGATTTTCTTGGTGTGGACTGCTAGACAAAAGCAATGTTTCTGGACATTCTGTTTCATTGTTAACTTTTTCTTCACTGTCATAGCGAAGGAAACCCCAGTCGTATCGGTTTAATGTCTCACTTATGAAAAGCCAATGACAACTATTATCAGAATGCTTTAAACAGTATCAGGGTTAATTTCCCAAAAACTCATTTTACCGTAAGTAAATTATTGCTACATTTAGGCATACTAATTACTCAATTCTAAACCCCCCTAATTACTAAGCTTTTTTTGCATTCCTCCTCAAGGGCACAATTATGAATAGCTGCTGGGAAAACATACGTACATGTTTCTTATACTTGAAATACCCCGAAGTTGCCTCATGAGGAAACTTCAGGCTACTTCGTATTGAGTACATTGCTAGTCCTCACTTCAAAAATGCAGAAGTATTTGAAAAAGGGACCCAGGCTTAAACATAAATTTCATTACATTCACTCTCACAAAAAGACTTGGGTGCCAGTGCTTCTTAACCATGTCAGCTCCTACACATCACCTACAACTGTTTAAACTAGAAGGAAAAGTCTAATCCATGGGGGGGGGTTGCCAAATGTTAGGGCAACATCCAAGGACAGTAATGACTTGCCTGGTACTCCAGGCTGCTGCTTCTGTTAGCAGAAAACTGCGGTACTGTGTACTTGCAAGTGAGCAATCTTCTTCCTCCCTTCTTTTTTCTTCAAAATCCAGCTGTCAACATATGTACAGTACAATAAGAAAGTCATTACAATACTTGGGGGTGCCCTAAAAATTTGGCACTCCCCATGGATTGGACATCTCCTTCTAATTTAAATGCCAGCTGTGAGTGGCTGTTTTGGAAACAATGCACTGGAAGGCAAAAATGTAGATTATATGGTTCTGGCATTCTAATGGTGGCCATACACGGGGTGATAATAGCTTCCGACAGACCGAGTTGGCAGCTTATTAGCCTGGGTGTGGGCCATCTGACAGGCTTCCCCCATCGATATCTGGCCTAAAACGGCCAGATGTTGATCAGGCAGGGTTAAAAATCCCGTCGGATCATGGCCACATCTGTTCGTTGATGCGGTCACGCAATCCAACCACCCGTATTTCCTGAATTGGGTCCTAGGGCCCAACGATCGGATCATCCCGATATTGCCCACCTCAATGTGGATCTCTACATGTATGACCACCTTGCATACAATATAGAATCAATGTTTTTGACAGGGAAAGGGTTAACTAGTCTTGTTGAGCCATTTGTGTACTGTGTTGCAAACACTACCAGTGTTATACAAACAGAATTTTCTTCACTTGGGACAGAGATTTATTACATTTACAGAAAATATCATCAACTGGAAAAAAAAATGGGTGAACATTTCCAATGTCAATTCACCTCACATATGTAGAAGCTTGGACATCATTTCTGTTTGAATTGTACAAGCACTTTAGTTATTTTATTGCTTAAAACCACTTGGAAGGGAAAATCTTTTTTCTTTTTTTTTTTTTTTTAAATGCACGCATGCTAGAACATTTACACTGACAACTTGAACCAAACTGTATTTTGTAATATGAAAACATGCCCAAACAAAATACATAAGCGTCTGAAAAAGTTTGAGGGCTTTAGGATGATAAAAGATACTGGTGACATTCCTCCCAGGGACTGGTTCCGTCTGCTGTACAGTTCCAGGCCACCTCTAGGCCACCTTTAGGCAGTGTACAGGAAAAGTTGACAGGTAAAGGCGCCCGCATTAGAATGTCTACCGTTTTTTTTCCTTCTTTTCATAAAATGATTACAGAGTCATGTCTTTTCACGTTTCAGAATTTAAACTAAGACCTTCCATGTTTCAAATCAGAAGCATTGGACTGGCATGTCTGAGACATACATATCCAAGTATTTGGCTTTTTCATAGTTTACTAAGTATTTTAACCATTGTTCATCCCGCCTGAGTTAGAGAAACTCTTACATTTAGCTCAATCCTTTTTTGTCAACCTCTCCCGTTGACTTATACATAGTGATGGGCGAATTTATTCACCAGGCGCAAATTCACGGCGAATTTGTGCGATTCACCACCAGCGAATAAATTCACGAAACGCCCACGAAAATTTGCAGCAAAAATTCGCCGGCGTCAAATTTTTTTTTTAAAAAAAAAAACGTACGCCGGCGTCAAAAAAGGGCGCCGGCGTCAAAAAAAACGGCGCCGGCGTCGAAAACAAGTTGCCGGCGCCGTTTCGCGAATTTTTCGCTGCAAATTCGCCCATCACTACCTCAATTTGGCAGGTTTTAGGTAGCGAATAGTCAAATTCTAATTCTTAAAGGGACAGAGTTTGATAAATCTTGAAAATTGAATTTGATTTTTTTTTTAAAAAAACTCAAATCGAGTTTAGATAATTCCTTAGCTGAATTTGACAGTCTTGACCATAAAAAAATTTGAAAATTAGAATTAGAATTGAAAATTCGAATTTTCACATTTTTTTTTATGGTCAAAACTGTCAAATTCCACTAAGGAATTATCTAAACTCAATTTGAGTTTTTTTAAAAAAATCAAATTTAGTTTTCAAGATTTATAAATCTGCCCCTTAATGTATGAAGTATTACAGTAAAGAGCTGCTTGCTCTATGAAAAAATATATTGTTTGTGTATCTCAGATCCCTGTGGTAATACTGTTGAAAGAATTTGTCCTTGACTCTGCTTAGATAGATGGGCATACTGTGTGGGTAGATTCAAAATTCGCCGCGAAAATTCACCAGCATAAAAAAGATTTGGAAGCCGTTTCGCGAATTACACATCAAATTTGCGAATTTTTTTGCAAAACTGGACAAATTTGCCCATTAATATCAAATGTTATATCTATGGCATTTACAAAGACAATTTATTTAAATTGCTGCCAAAAACACCAGCCAGTTAGAAATTCATAGTAAAAACCATACCATTGGGATGAATGTTTAAAATGCTTTAAATTACTTATTCTTTGGTTATAAAAACTCCTTCTGAATATCACTGAATACATCAAATAGCTGTGCCAACTTCAAAAAGAAAAGAATAATTATAATATTAATAAATTCCTGAAAGATTTCTAATGATGTGGAAACATGGCAATGGAGCTGAAATAAAGCCACATGACAAATGAATAGTTATGTAAAATAACAAGGATTAATTTGAAGAAAGTTAAATGGCAGTTTGTCATGTGTTTAAATTTTCTCAAAGTTATTGGGCAATGTATTAAAAAAAATTAAAAATGTGACCACAAATATTTTTTAATTCAATTTAATTCAAATTTTCCAAACTTGAATTTCCAAGATTTAACAATTAAAAATAAATTAAGGAAAATTTGTAAAAAAAAATAATATTAATTTGGCATCTTAAAGTGGGGCATGTTTGTATATTCAAGGAAGGTGTATTTTCAACTTACATGCTGTTTTAAAATGTGTGTTTTTTAAAGGGGTGGTTCACTGTTAAGTTAACTTTTAGTATGTTATAGAATGACCAATTCTAAGTAATTTTTGATTGGTCTTCGTTATTTATTATTTACAGTTTTTGAAATATTTTCTGACTCTTTCCAGCTTCCAAATGGGGGTCACTGACCCCATCCTGAAAACAAATGTTCTGTAAGGCTACACATTAACAGGGGGTTAATTATCAAAGTCCAAATTTATCTCAATATTTCCTGCTACAAACTCCGATCAAATCTGCTCAGGTTTTTTACGCTTATTTATTATTACATTTTCCTGAAAATTTGCTTTGCGGGAAAAAATCTGATTTTCCCGAATTTTTCTGACTTTTTTATCTGATTTTCAAGATTTTTTCGTAATTTTCACCCGAAAACTTTGGGGTATTGCCCGAAATCCATCGCACATCAAAAAATCATTGGGACTTCTCCCATTGACTCATATGCAACCTCGACAGGTCTGAGATACCGGATTTTCAGATTCTGACTTTTCCATCCTCGGGGTTTAATAAATTCAGAAAAATCACAAATTTTTTGTGATTTTTGCATTCAGGGTTTAGTAAATAACCCCCTTATTATGATTGCTTATTTTTATTAATCATCTTTATTATTCTATTCAGGCCTCTCCTTCATTTGGACCCTAGCAACCAGATTGTTGAAATTGCAAACTGGAGAGCTGCTGAATAAAAAGCTAAATAACTCAAAACCCACAAATAATAAAAAATGAAAACCAACTGCAAATTTTCTCAGAGTATCACAACCCATTGAACAAGTCGATTTTATGCACAGATTTATAAATATACTCCCCCAGTTGAATTACTACTACTTGAAAGTTTTGTAAACAGCAGCGATATTTAGATATGCATAGGTCAGAAATGCAAACCATCCCTTTACAAGCAACAGTGTTATTATGACAGAGAAAAGAGTAATCATGTTTTAAAGTTAGAATTATTTTCTTAAAACGGATTCTGTGAGAGATTGCCTTCCCGTAATCTAGAGCTTTCTGGATAAAGGGTATATGGCTAAAATATTCCATAATCTTGACATTTATTGTTGCTTCCTTGCTAAATCACACTTTCACCCCTAAATGGGCAGAGTTCTTACTGCCATGGACAAGAAAACTCTTTGTATTTACACTGCCATTAAATCTTGCCTGGTCCCTCAAGCTAAAATGATATATTATTTACCTCCAAAACATTACCAGAAGTTTATGCACGTCTTCTGGTCTGGCTAAATCCAGGGCAGTCATTTTTTTGTCATAGTTTGCACCACTCTGTACATCATGTGCAGATGTATTCAGAGGGGTTGATAACACATGATTAAAATGTCATCGAAAGGAGAACATGTGGCTTTTTTTTGCACATTTGCTGCAAATTAAATTAAGTTATAGCCCTGGCACAGAGCCCAAGATAAAGAAAGGCAGATAAAGTGGAAGTGGCATTCTCAAACACTAATGATCATAAATCTTTATTAGGGTAGTGCTGTAAAAGTGATGCAAATAGAAGTGTGGGATTAAAAGGTATATAACCTTTGTAGTAAGGCTGTTTCAATACCAAATTATTAATCAGGGCTTTACTTGTCCTTTAAGGGCTTTTCATGAAGAAGCATTACTAGACAATACCCTTTTCTCGTGGCATAACCCTTAAAATTAACATTCTCAGCAAACTTTCACTTTCCATGAAGACTACATAGAAGCAGCGTCCGACTGGAACACCAGGGGCCCAACAAAAAACCTTAGACAAGGGGCCCACTATCTACTATTATTCTTCTTCTCCTCACTTAACCTCTATTCTCCTAGTATCTTTTATTGATATCTTATATTCTATTTTTTTTTTCATTTAGCCTCTTAGTTCTCATAGAAATAGGGGATGTCTATGAAATAGGCCAAATGTTTACCAGCATGAGGTCCCACTGACACCTGGGCCCACCAGGAGTTTTCCCGGTATCCCGTGAGCCAGTCCGACACTGCATATAAGCTTTGTCTTTGTAGGAAAAAATTCTTGACCACACCAATTTTGTGGCCACACCCCCTACTTACCATGTTAAT
Source organism: Xenopus laevis (assembly GCF_017654675.1). NCBI lineage: Eukaryota > Metazoa > Chordata > Amphibia > Anura > Pipidae > Xenopus > Xenopus laevis. Next base: position 143,385,202 of record NC_054374.1, read on the forward strand.
TTTACAAAATTTGTCAGGTTATGAAAGTTTCAACACGTTTTCTGTGTTTTTTATGTGTTAATACAGTTTTGCTTAATGAAGGTGAGCCCTTTAAACTGCAAGTCACAGTTTCCCCAAGAGACCTGCTTATCTTAAATTGTTACAATTGTTTCTTTGCTTCTCTTAAATTGTCCCTTAAATTGTTACAAATGTATCTAAGTGCAACTGCTACGTATTCTGGGCTTGATGCCAAAAGCCAATTTCATTCGAAACTTTGGGGCAAATTTACTAAAGGGCGAAGTGGCCCTTTAAAATTCGCCAGCGTGAAGTCATTTTGCCACTTTGCCGATTTACTAACGGGCGCTGGTGTAAATTTGCTAGCGACGTGGACCTACTCTAGCGCTACTTTGCACCCTTACCCCATGCGAAGTTGCGCTATGGTGAAGGGACGTAACTAATTCACTAATTCACTAACTTGCGGATTTTACTGAATGTTACCTCTTGAGCCAGACTTGCCTTCACTACCTCAGACCATGGGGAAGTGCAATAGAGTAGATAGGGTTTGCTTCAAAAAAAGTTGACATTTTTTCGAAGTCCCAAAAATTTTTTTTAAGGGTGATAGGCTGAAAAAGATCATACATTTTTTTGGGGGTACCCTCCTTCCCCCCTACATTTCCTAACATATGGCACCTAAACTATACAGTGGGCACATTTATAGGGCAATATAACAACTCTATTTTATTTTATAAAGCTTTCCCAGGCTTGTGTAGTGTAATGTATTTGCTGCTACATATACCTCCATTGTACTTTAACTTTGTACTTTAATTTTTTAATTTTTGGAGAAGGAAAATGGGTCAGATTCAGCCATCACTAATCTTTTCTGAAAAATCAGTGAAGATCTTAGGACTTTTTTAGCAATGACCCGGTTGGACAGGGGTCATATGTTCTAAATAGATATTCAAAGGGCATTGCTTGGGGTAGTAGAAAAAAACGCTTTAAAAATATTCCCCCCAGCCAGGGGACAGTGGAGGGCCAGATTCCCAGGGCATTCATCACTGCTCAGTAGTGATGGGCAAATCTGACCAGCGAAATGCTGAAAATCCGCAAAAATAATTGAAGCCTATGGGCGATTGGGCAACAAATATTTTTTTCACCCATTAGAATCTGTGGTCGCCATTTTCATGGTGAAACTTGATAAACAATTTTGCTCATCACTACTGCTCAGTGCTTATACAACTTACATCCAGGGTATATCTGGCCTTTACACTTCAGCCCAGATTATGACTTGAAGTAAAGAAAAGGGCTCTTTTGCACCCTGGGGCCACAGTACACCCTAAATTAGAATTACTATTATTAATACAAAAGGTTATTGATTAAAGTAAGGAATAATGGCCTGGAACATAGTATTTGTACTGGATAGAGAATTGGACAAAGGATAGGATTAAGAACAGTGGTAGTAAATGGAACATTTTCTAATTGTACCATTGGTGTTAGTGGAGTACCACAGGGATCTGTACTTGGTCCTTTGCTGTTTATTAATAACCCTGAGGTGAACAGTACTATTTTTGCAGATGATACATAATTGTGCAGAACTATGGGGCCAATAACTATGAAACCAAAACAAGCAATCTATAAGGAAGCCCTGTGTGAGTCTACTAATCATGCAGAGTTTTGTGCCAAAAAACCTTGGCAATCTTTGTCATTTTACCTGAACGTACTTTTGGAACGAAGAAAAACTGCGGCACCTAAAAGCCTTGGATAAGCATAATATCCACTTATAAAACACTGACATATTTTTGGAGCACTGTAGAAAAGTTGTGTGCTAAATGGTGTGTAAGTTAGGAGAAGGGTAGGGGTAGTTTGTAACCTCTTTCTAACTGAGGAAAATAGTTTTTTGTAGACTAATGATCACAATTTCCAGCCCAGTCTTTAGATCCAATGTGGTTCCTTTGAAGTGTCTTAACCCTACATTTTTAAGTACTTAGTATGAGTGTGGTGTATATGCTTATTTGTTGTATACTTTCTCATTGGCTCATACAATAATCACAAAAATGCATTTCAATCAGTTTTAAACACATGGGTATAATAGAGCTGCTTTCACAACATCTATGTCTGCAAGTTAATTAATTAAACCGGATAGATATCTATACCACAATAGCAACAGGAAGTGCATTCTGTATTAATCATAAGGAATAAATATATGCATCAAAGACCCTATTTGGAGCTGAGAGTTTGGGTTTTTTTGTGTTAAGGTGCTATTCTTGAATGTTGTACACTCTTAGTTCATAGTAGAATGGACAGTCCTCTGGATAGTCCTCTTTATATATCTCAAGGGACTCAGCCTGTATTAAATTATTATATATATTAAAAGAGTTGGGACAAGGATGGAATCTGATGGAACTCTATTTTATTTTTTTAAAGGTTCCTTGGGCTTTTGTAATGTAATGTATTTGCTGCAACATATATGTGCATTCGCTAGCTCAACTTCGCTTTGCTTACCGAAGTAACGCTAGCACAACTTCGCCAGCGTTCATCACCCTGTACATAACTTTGCATGTTAGTTTATTAGCGTTGTCTGGGCGAATTTACGGCTGGCGAAGTGTTGCGATGTGAGCAAAGCAGACGCTAGCGCAATTTCGGCGCTTAGTGAATCTGCCCCATAGAATGAATGAGAGATATTTTGGGGAGGGCATTGTAACTTTTTTTACTTTGTGCCATTTTCCATATTTATTCGTGGAGCTCACAAAAACTGGGGTTGTATAAAGCTTTCTGGGGTTGTATAAAAGGATATTGTGCTGCATCCCTTACATTATTGGACAGTGGCTGTTACTATGACTATGCAAGACTCAAAGATTTCCGAATGCTTGTCTAGATAGGAAGTCTTTGTAGTTGCTGTAAGTTATAGCAAAAGGATCTTCACTTTTAGCGCATTGACAGTTAAGGGCATATTTATCAAGGGTCGAAGTGAATTTGAGGGAATTTTCGAAGTAAAAAAATTCAAAGTAATTTTTTGGATACTTCGGCCATCAAATAGGATACTACGACTTTGAATTTACTTCGAATTAGATTCAAAGTAAAATAGTTTGATAATCGAAGTATTGTCTCTTTAAAAAAACTTCGACTTCAATAGTTCGCCAAATTAAACCTGCCGAAGTGCTATGTTAGCCTATTTGGACCTTCTAACGCATTTTTCTAAGTTTTTTGTAGTCAAAGTAAAATCGATCGATCGCTGAAATCGTTCGAACAATTTAATCGAACGATTTTACTTCGACCGCAAACGGTCAAATTCGGTAAAAAGAACTTCGACTTCGAATATCGAAGTCGAAGTATAGCCATTCGATGGTCGAATTTCAAAGTATATTTCACTTCTAAATTCGACCTTTGATAAATCTGCCCCTTAATGTCTATCCTGATGTTTACACCTTTAGGCTAAGGCCACACTAGGCGATAGACGCCGCTATTGTGACTCCGGCGACTTTCGCTCGCGACTTTTACCCGCAATGCTTGGGGAAACTTTTTGCGTGGCGTCTAAAGGGGAATCGCGTAAAATCGCCAGCGTAAAACACGCGGCGATCTTTCTATTGTCGCTCGAATCGCCTGCGAGGCAATTTCGAGCGACAGTAGAGAAATCGCGCGTGTTTTTTACGCTGGATTTACGCGATCCCATAGACGCCAGGCAAAGTTAGCGAATGTTAAAAGTCCGACTGAATTTCCACTTCAAAATCGCCTGATCAAATCGCCGCTATGCTATCTGTGTCTTAGCCTTTAGAATCTAGAGATCACTAACTGTCCCAATCAAATTAGTAGCTGTTAATGAATGATGACATGCTCTTGCCTACCATATTCCTCACTATCATCCCTGAAGAATTGACTTTGATTGTTCATTCTTTATACAACTTTAGAAGGTCAACTACAGAGAATGTAATACCATGAACCCTGCACTTTTAGACATTTTCCACAAATCACCAATACGGCCATCAAAATCCCAGCCTCATGCAATTTGGGCTCCTTAGTGTCATTTTAACCATCTTAGCTATGGTATTAACATGTCCCAACATAGCCTTTTATCAGCTGGGTCTAATAGACAAACAAACCCATACAATTTAGATACATTTGCCCTGACACAAGCAGGCAGGATCCATTTTAGGTTTAAAGGGATTCTGTCATGATATTTATGGTGTAGTTTTTATTTCTAAATTACACTGTTTACACTGCAAATAATTTACTCCACCATATAGAATGTCCTTCCTAACACAACAAGTATATTTTTTTAGTTGTAATACTTGTGAGTAGGCAGCCAGCTCAGGTCATTTTGCCTGGTTTCAGAAAGAGCCAGTGCTGCACTATGGAACTGCTTTCAGGCAGGCTATTGTCTCTCCTACTCAATATAACTGAAAAAGTCGCAGTGGGACATGGATTTTTACTTTTGAGTGCTGCTCTTACATACCTCCCAACATTTTGGAAGTAAAAAGAGGGACAAAAAATTTTTCCCACACCTAGCGCAGCAATTTTTTTGACCACACCCCTTTCTATAGCCACACCCCCTAATTACCATGCTTGTTTTCCAAAATTTGGCAGGTTATAAAAGTTTGAAAATATTTCTCCTTATCTAAACTGTGTTTTTGTGTCTCAAAATTGTTACAAAGTATCTTATTTGCACCTGTTAGCTGTTCTGGGCTCTCTGCTAAAAGCCAATCAAGTGAGAAACTTTGTTTCTTTTTCTGGCTGTTCAGTGCAGAGAAAAGAGGGACTTTCCAGTACAAATGAGGGACTGCGGGTTGAGCTGTCAAAAGAGGGACTGTCCCTCCGAAAAAGGGACAGTTGGGTGGTATGCTCTTATATCTACCAGGAGCTGTTATCTGGTTACCTTCCCATTGTTCTGTTGATGGGCTGCTGGGGGGGGTTATATCACTCCAACTGCAGCAGTAAAGTGACTGAAGTTTATCAGAGCACAAGTCACATGACTCAGAGCAACTGGGAAACTGACAATATGTCTAGCCCCATGTTAGATTTAAAAATTAAATATAAAATAATCCATTTGCTCTTTTGAAAAACCGATTTCAGTGCAGACGTCAGCTCGAGCAACACTATTAACTGGTGTATTTTGAAAAAAACATGTTTTCCAAAGACAGTATCCCTTTAATCATGGCAGTCCGAGGTACTACTGACAAGGTAGCACAAGAATATACCAACATTGCTAGTGCATTGTAATTATATAATATGCTGCATTAAGGAAATATTGTTTATATATATTCTGTTCCCTACAAATGTTGTATTTGCAGTTACTAATAACACAAAAGCAAAAAGTATGTTTTGCCAAATTAAATAAATAAATATTAAAAGGCAACAAAAACAGTTGTGTGAATGTGTCTACTGAACAGAAGCCTCATTTGCATCAGGTCGTAAGGTCCATTCCACTGCCCTTTTCAGAATATTTTAGGTTTAAATTAAAACCATATTTGTTAGAGGCTCTGTTGTTCTTCCTGGGAAAGGCATACTGTGAGCTGGAGAAGATCTGTATTGTGCAATGTGTTTTAGGAGCTTTCCAGCATTGTGTGAATATGAGGGAGATAAATATTTGCAGCTGCTCTGTGATATAAATCATGATATATTCAAAGTCTCTCCATGTCGAGTTAACACCACAAGCAATTTTCAGACATGGTAAATGTGAATTAAATTTGTGTTTAAAAAACGTGGTGGTATTTTATTTCTTCATAATCGCCTAGTTATTTGTTTTACTTGTTTTTCAACTGAAAAAAACTACTCTAGAAGCTCGCAGAATGAAGCTAAAATTAGATTTCACTGTGACATTTTATGTAACCAGTTGGTGGGAGATTAGTCGCCCAGCGACAAATCGATTCTTCTTCGGGCGACTAATCTCCCCGAAATTACTTCACGCCGGCGAGAATCTAAATCACTGGCGGGATGGCACTCGGAAAGCTTTGTTTTCCGTAGTCGCCCGAAGTTGCCTCACGAGGAAACTTTGGGTAACTTCAGAAAGCCGAAGCGATCAGAGTGCCATCCTGCCAGCGATTTAGATTCTAGCCAGTGTGAAGTCTTTTTGGGGAGATTTGTAGCTGGGCGACTAATCTCCCAAAATAGAGGTGTGTCTCTGCCCTAAATTAGTAGCACAGGGCTGCTATCAGTAATCATGAAGCCCCATATCGAAGCATGGCCCTCACCCCATGGACCTCTATTTTTAGCCCACTAGTGACTTGAAAAAAAATACTGGCCTCCTTAGATTTTTAGGCTCCTTCCAAATTGATAACATTGGCAAAAAACTAATTTTTACCAGCCAGTCTGGTGTAAACACTACCTGGGTGATGGGCCCTGCTAATAAGTGAAATGGGTCCCCAATTAAAAAAAAAATAGCTAAAGGAACTCCAACTTACAACTTTAGAAGCCCATACACTTAGGACTTGTAATCGTGTCCGATTCTGTTCTATATCAGGCTGTACGGACATGGCCGGGCTTCCTCTAAAGAATCTGTGCCAACCCTCCCACCCCCTTCCTGTCCCCAATTAGTTCTGGCCTGTACCCCCTGATGATACAATGTGTACCTCACACCATGTATTTAATACAAGGTGCACGGTGCAGTCATTCCTCTGGGCAGTGGTGCATGAATGGGTACTAAGGGACTCACTTGCACTTTAATGAAAGGCACACTGCCTTCCTGCATTGCATTTTTCTGCACTCTATTTTCTGAAGAATGTAGCATTTAAATAAAGAAATATTAAGGGAAGAGATTTAGAATGGCTTATCACACCTCCCCGGGACCACATTTTTAAGCAGCTGGAAGCATCTGTAAGCAGCTGCATACTGCAATAAGTAAATGAGTGCAGACTTTTGGAAACGATAGTATGGCATCTTGCCACCATTTCGTGGTATTTTAATTTTCATAGAAAGTATGCATATTTAAACTCCGTTATTTGGAATTACGTATTATTATATATGCATAAATTGAAGTTCAACCTAAATATATCTAATGGTTCCATAACATCAGTGTGACTGCACATTAGGAGAGAAATGCTTTCTGGCAGGCTGCTGTTTTTCCTTCTCAATGTAACTGAATGTGTCTCAGTGGGACATGGGTTTTTACTATTGAGTGTTGTTCTTAGATCTACCAGGCAGCTGTTATCTTGTGTTAGGGAGCTGCTATCTGGTTACATTCCCATTGTTCTTTTGTTTGGCTGCAGGGGGGGGAGGGAGGGGGGTGATATCACTCCAACTTCCAACTTGCAGTACAGCAGTAAAGAGTGATTGAAGTTTATCAGAGCACAAGTCACATGACTTGGGGCAGCTGGGAAATTGACAATATGTCTAGCCCCATGTCAGATTTCAAAATTGAATATAAAAAAATCTGTTTGCTCTTTTGAGAAATGGATTTCAGTGCATACTTCTGCTGGAGCAGCACTATTAACTGATCCAATTTGAAAAATTTCCCATGACAGTATCCCTTTAAGTGCCCCTTCTCCAGTTTAAAGGACCCCAACTTGACCAACCATTCCTCATAACTGAGACTTTCCTGCTCTTCACTGGGCTTTCCCTATTTTAATAATGTCACTTTTGTGGGCTGGAGATCAAACTGCATGGCAAATTCTGGATAGGGTGTTGTTCAGATGAAAACCTTCTCCTCCCATTTAAATAAACATGTTTTAGACTTTATTTTTCTGGATCTCCAAAGAGATGGAGTGCCCTCTGAGCGAAAACCCCAAGCCTAACACTGTGTTTTGACAGATGCAGTACTAGCTCAGTGCAGTTTCCCTGTCACTGATTTGACGCCTCATTGTAGGCACCATGTAACTGTCAGTTTAAATTCTAAGCATGGTTTTTGGGGTGCTGGGTCTTTATCAGCTGTAACTACAAAAGCAGCTATAGAATTAGCACAGGGCTGGCACCCAAGGGTTAATTTCCTATGCTCAGATCTTTCAAATCAGATGGTCGTGCTCCCTGTGAACTGACAGCATTGGGAAGGAGACAGGTCTGGACTGGAATTTAAAATAGATACGGACCTATTTCAAGTACACAGTAAAACCCATATTTACTTTCTTCAATTCTTTCTTTATTTGCATTTTCAGAGTAAAAATGAAACAGTAAAAATGATGTGTCATTATGCACGTATCCAAGGTACTCTGATATAATGGCAATTACATAATGAATTTAGGCAATAGGAGAAAAGAGGTAGGGAGGGTGAGAACAAGGGCTGGTATAGAAGCACAGGGAAACTTACTTCTGAGCCCAGGGCTGCCTTAAAGATGGGAATAGTAGTGGAACACATTCATACTACATATTAAGTGAGATAAACTGCTTTGCCTTGTCACTCCCAGCCATGACCCTAGGGATAAGAGTGCCATATAAATTTAAAGGGAAACCAAATGTGTTATAAAGCATTGTGACATCCACATACCACTTCTGGACTTCCAATATAAGGAGAACAATGACCTTTAGTCCCAGCTCCCAGCCAGCATTATGAGATTGTTATAATTTATTGATTTAATAGTAGTAAATCAGCTTGAGAGGAGGCAAAAGTCACATGGGTTGGGGCAATATCCTGTCTGTTAAATTAATAGGCTTTTCGATCTGTCATTTACCAATATACAGTTAAGGTTATTTTTCATTTTAAAGTCAGGGCAGCCAAAATGAATCATCAATTTAGCTGCTGTAAATATATGTGTTATGAGTGCTCGAGCATATTTCACTACAAGCTATAGTTCCCCTTTAAAGAACTGTTTCCAGAAATGTAATTATAACCCAATCTCCTTATTTTCATGGCAGAAAAGAACCTTGTAACAGAAATATTTACAACACACAGAATATGGGGTGATTTATTAAATTCCAAATGCCAAAAAAAAAATTTCCCTATAAAATCGGAATTTTTAGTGGGAAAACATTTATTATACCCGACAATCGAAAACGTCTGAATCCGAAAATCCAGCATCTCAAACCTATGGAGGTTGTATATAAGTCAATGGGAGATATTTGGAAGATTATGTGGCTGCGCTGGAATTTTTTTTCGTGTTTGTCCCTGATCCGATTAAATCATGCTTTTTTAATAATAAGGTCAAATCGTGGATTCTATTTTGGTTGGACTTTTTTTATTAAAATAATCAGAAAAAATTTGATATTGTATGCATTGTATTTTGATTGTATTTTGATAAATAAGGCCCATAATGTTTCTAATACATTTTATATTCGATAATCTAAGTACTGTCTCTTTAAAAAAAATTCGACTTCAATACTTTGCCAAATTAAACCTGCTATGTTAGCCTATGGGGACCTTCTAGAGCATTTTTTTGGAAGTCGAAGAAAAATCGTTCGATCAACCGCTGAAATCCTTAGAAATGTTCGATTCGAACTCATTTAACCGTTTGATTGAACGATTTTACTTCGACCGCAGGATACCAAAATTTTGACTTCGATATTCAAAGTATTTTAATTTGATGGTCGAATTTCAAAGTATTTTTAACTTCAAAATTTGACCCTTGATAAATCTGCCCCATAGTGGATGTCTCAGTATTGTGGCTGGATGAGCAGGAAAGAATGACTTACACTGTAGTATCGCCAATGTACGCATGGGATAGAGTGAGGTTTTGTTTGAAAAACGCAGAAACTAATGCCTGCGTGTAAGAACCCTTAGGAAAGGGGAGGAGAAAATGAGCATTTACAAATGTAGCGGCAACTGCATTATTGGTAAATATGTAAAGCCGGCCCCAGCTTTAGGTGATGATTTACCGGCTACCTTAGGTACAGTCAACCTATTACAATCAAAGTTTGGGATTTCAGTACATAACAATGGGCATTTATGTTATTTGCTAGGAACAAGTTATAATTCATAAGGAAAAATTGCCAGTTGTATTTTCTAATTTATATTTTTAAATCAGAGATGCTGATTGATTTTCCAAAAATCTTGAATATATTGCAAATACTGTATTTAAAAAAAAAATATAACATAAAAACATATAAAACATAGTGCCACTATTTTAGTGCCACTAATTTATGTCATCTGTTACCACTTGTCATTCCAGTCCGTTGTAATCATGGAAATTCATAATTGGTTGTCAGAAAAACAAAACACAATTAAAGCAATCAATTAAGTACAAAGAGAACCCAGGAGTACGAAAAATGTTATGATTATATATAAGTACTATCATTTAATTCTTGATTGACAAGCAATTAATTTTTTTAAATTCCAATAATAAATACTGACCAATTTCTAATGCTAGTATACCAAAATTATGGGAAAAATAGCAAGGGATAGTTTGTTTTATAATTCATTTTAACGTAGCTTTGGAGGAAAAAATGAACATCTATAAGAAGAATCTGTTGTGCATAATTAGGTTTTTCATTTGAGCATGGCAGCTTGTACTTACGAATTACTTATCTCTATTGCATAGAGCATGTCATTTCCCCCCTTTTTCCACTGTGTAAATTCACATGAATGTATGTGTCGATATGTGTACTTTTCCACTACATTCCACAACCTCACTGTCCTCGCTGTGAAGAACCACCTACGTTGCTTCAAATGAAAGTTCTTTTCTTCTAGTCTAAAGGGGAGGCCTCTGGTACGGTGATCCACTTTATGGGTAAAAAGGTCCCCTGCTATTTGTCTATAATGTCCTCTAATGTACTTGTAAAGTGTCTCAAGGATCTTTTTTTCCAGAGAACCCCAACCTTGACAGTCTCCCCTCATAATTTAAGTCTTCCATCCCTCTAACCAATTTAGTTGCACTTAGTCTCTGCACTCTCTCCAGCTCATTTATATTCCTCTTAAGAACTGAAGCTCAAAACTGCACTGCATACTCCAGATGAGGCCTCACCAGGGACCTATAAAGAGACATAATTATGTTTTCATCCCTTGAGATTATGTCCTTTTTATGCAAGACAGAACTTTATTTGCTTTAGTAGCCACAGAATGACACTGCCTGGAATTAGGCAACTTGTTATCCACAAAAAACCCTAGATCCTTCTCATTTAAGGAAACTCCCAACACATTGCCATTTAGTGTATAACTTGCATTTATATTATTTCTGGCAAAGTGCATAACCATTTATCAACATTGAACCTAATTTTCCAGTTTGCTCATTTACCACTTATCTTTGTAATATATCTTTCAGCCAGTGTAAGGGGCCCGAAGGCTCAGCCAGGAGTAGCGGACCTAGGAGGAAGCACCAATCCAATAGTTCGAGGTACAGGCAAGGGTCTAGAAAGAGAGTGGTCGAAGTCCAGGCAATAAGGTCGGTTCAGGCAGCAAAGGTTCAGAATACGAAATCAGGCAAAGGTCAATACACAGGATCAGGAATGATAATCACAGGAAGCGCACCCACGAGGAAGAACCTATAGTAGGGCACAGTCTGCAGTGCTTCAGCATCTTTTATAGGCCTCCTTTGGCACCAAAACAGACGCAGTGGCGTCATGACGCTGGCGTCTTCATTATGCTTTTTTAGCACTACAAATATATTATGTAGGGCATATAGCCATATGTTTTTAAGAAATAATGCTGTGCCTTAATATGAAAGTCTTTAAGTTAAACAGGAAGGGGAAAGTGTAGTTGAATCTAGAGTAGACTGGTTTATGACAATCACAATAGTGTACTACAGAACAAGGACAATTAAGAAAGAACTACAAGAATGTTTTATGACCTTGAACTTGGCAGGAATAACAGACTTTCCAAATGCATTTAAATTAGTTCAATATATAAAGAAAAGCAGATAAAATAATCACTCATTCAGGGGTCTTTGTAAGAGAGAATGGACATTTGTACGAGACAAGTTCCTCAATTCTTTATGTAGCAATAGACATCATCTGTGATAAAACAATGGGACACAGCAGATGAATGAACATATACGTGTCATAAAATCCATTTTCACTTACGCCAAAGTTTAATTTATTCCACAGCAGAACAAAGCACATCTCTGTTCATTTCTGCTCTACAGATGACTATATGGATTAATTGCCATTGCAAATTGTATGGATTTAACTTGCTTGACTTTTGCACTTTAAAAACTTTTCATTCTGAAAGCCCAAGTCTAGTTTCCTGGTATTTATAAATATCATAACGCTAATGTAGTCAAATGGAACTAAGATGTCCTTTTAACAAAAGTATTATTATGGGAAATGTGATGTGATTATTTATTACAATATTCTTAAGAAAAGAAGTATCAAGGAATAGTATTGTCATTTGCCGATGGAGTTATCCTTCAAGTAATTTAGGTTACATGTATGGGATCTGTTATTCAGAAACCCATTATGCAGAAAGCTCTGAATTAAGGAAAGGATGCCTCCCATAGGCTCCAATTTTGCCACATTTTTAAACAGGATTTGCCTTTTCTCTGTAATAATAAATCAGTAGCTTGTACATGGTGCAAACTAAAATATAATGAATCCTTATTGGAAGCAGAACCAGCCTATTGGGTTTATTTAATGCTCACAGGATTTTCTAGTAGTGTGAAGATTATGGAAAGTTACCCCAGGTCCAAACCCCAGGTCCAGAGCATTCTGGATAACAGGTCTCCTACCTGCATCTTGACTTCATAATAATTACACAGCTTAGCAAAAGGGGATAGTTATACAGTATTTGCCATTGCCTGAGATATAACATTTCTGACTCCGTTTCATTCTCCCTTGAAAGCAAAAAATTAACTTAATACCAACGTCACGTGTTAAGCAGCATTGTGCAATAAATGGGTGTATACATTAAACATGCATGAATATGAAAAAAACAACAACAGGTAGAAGAGTATCTTGCTCAAAAGAAATTATAATTTAAAAGATTTTATCTAAAAAAATATATTTTTAATCTAAGAGTTTTTCTCACATATGGCTATGGCTGCCCATTGGTATATAAACGTACACATTGCAACTCTATGAGGCCTATTTACTAGCATTCTAGTTTTTTTTCATGAATCAACTTTAACAGCTGAATAAAAATTAAAAATCAAATTTTAGATAGTGTGGATGTAAAAGATCTTTATAATTCAAAAGGAAAACTTTTACTGATTATACTATTTATATAGATTTATTTATTATTCAGAAACTATTTTGGTGTGATTCAGATTTGGCCAAATCCTTGGGCAAGATGAACCAAATGCGAATCCTTAAAATAATGTTACTTTTCATAAAAAAACTAGAAAGAATAACATTTGTAACCAGTTCTCTTTAACCTTCCCCACCCGTTTGCATATGCAAATTAGGCTTCCGTTTCAGTTCGGTACCAGGCACTATGGGGCAAATTCACTAACAGGCGAAAATTCGCCAGCGATGGCTTCGCGAAAATCGCAACAATTCGCCAAGCATAAATTCGCCTGGACAACGCTAATTCACGAAGTTGCGCACAGGATACCGAAGGCTGGAAATTACGCTCAGCAGTTCGAAGTTACGCTAGCGTTGGCTAATTAGCATACAACGTGCAGTTAAAGTACAATGGCCGTATATGCTGCAGCAAATACATTACACTCCACAAGGCCAGGGAACCTTAATAAAATTATATAAAAGTTGTTATAATGCCCTACACATGTGGCCACAGTATAGTTTAGGTGCCATATGTTATCAAACGTAGGGGAGAAGGAGGATACCCGGAAAAAAAAATTTACGATACTTTTCAGTCTATCACCCTTTAAATAGGAAAAAACGCCAGCGTTTTTTGGGACTTAGAAAAATTTTAAACTTTTTTTTGAGGAAATCCTATCTACTCTATTGCACGTCGCCTGGTCTGAGGTGTGAAGGCAAATCCGGCGATAGAGGTAATGTTCAGTAAAATCAAAAACTTAGTGAATTTGCATAGTAACGCTCTTTCGCCAGACCGTAAATTCGCCTGGCGTTAGAGTGCGAAGTTGCACCAGAATCTATCTCCTTGATGCCAGCTACCGTTGGCGAAGTGCTGAAATGACGTCACGCTGGCGAATTTTCGCCAGCGTTAGTTACTTCGCCCTTTAGTGAATCTGCCCCTATATTACAGTGCGGCAGGAAGTGGTCATAGGCCAGTAGGCCAATAACTGAAATATATAAATGAAGTAAATAGTAGGGATGTAGCGAACGTCGGAAAAAAAGTTCGCGAACATATTCGCGAACTTGCGTCAAAAATGCGAACGGTTCGCGAACGTCGCGAACCCCATAGACTTCAATGGGAAGGCGAATTTTAAAAGCTAGAAAAGACATTTCTGGCCAGAAAAATGATTTTAAAGTTGTTTAAAGGGTGCAACGACCTGGACAGTGGCATGCCAGAGGGGGATCAAGGGCAAAAATGTATCTGAAAAATCCATTGTTGACACAGCGCTGCGTTTTGTGCTGTAAAGGGCAGAAATCACACTAGATTTCTAAACCTGTGTAATAAAATGCTTTAAAACGTCCGGCGTCTACATGCCAATCAAGTCGTGTAAAAGTTACAGCCTGTTCACACGCAAAGACGAAACGCGGTGCTTACTGCAACGCTAAAAGACGCAAAGAGCTTTAATGAATGATACCGTCAAGTGAGCAAATAATAGTTTTTAATTACTAGTTGCTTGTCACCTCCAGGATGTTCGTCCTGTTGGTGGCAATATTTCTGTAGTGGTGTGTTTATCAGTCACCGTGCTTGTGCGCACGTGCACGGTCAGGCAGAGGTAATTCAATGTACAGTGAAGTGAACCAAAAAACACTGATTCTGCAGTGTGGGCCCAGTTTTGGTCTACTTTATTGATCACCTGCGGTGACCATAAAAGATGCGATTTTGCCACTGTTGCAGAACCCTGAAAAATTAGGCATGTGTACTTTCCTGAAAAATTATGTTTTTTTTGTCGCAGCCACTGAACCAGAAGTCCAGAAACAATATGCCATATAAATGCTGAAAATATAAAAAATTTTTTGTGGCAGCCACTGCAGCACAGAGGCCAGAAAAAATATGCCATATAAATGCAAACAATATTAATTTTTTTTTGTCGCAGCCACTGCAGCACAGAGGCCAGAAAAAATATGCCATATAAATGCAAACAATATAAATTTTTTTTTTGTCGCAGCCACTGCAGCACAGAGGCCAGGAAAAATATGCCATATAAATGCTAACAATATAAATTTTTTTTGTCGCAGACACTGAAGCACAGAGGCCAGAAAAAATATGCCATATAAATGCTGAAAATATTCATTTTTTTGTCACAGCCACTGAAGCACAGAGGCCAGAAAAAATATGCCATATAAATGCTGAAAATATTCATTTATTTTTGTCGCAGCCACTGAAGCACAGAGGCCAGAAAAATATGCCATATAAATGCTGAAAATATTAAATTTTTTTGGTCACAGCCACTGAAGCACAGAGGCCAGGAAAAATATGCCATATAAATGCTGAAAATATTCTGTTTTTTTTGGTCGCAGCCACTGAAGCACAGAGGCCAGAAAAAATATGCCATATAAATGCTGAAAATATTCATTTATTTTTGTCGCAGCCACTGAAGCACAGAGGCCGAAACAATATGCCATATAAATGCTGAAAATATTCATTTTTTTGTCACAGCCACTGAAGCACAGAGGCCAGAAAAAATATGCCATATAAATGCTGAAAATATTCATTTTTTTGTCACAGCCACTGAAGCACAGAGGCCAGAAAAAATATGCCATATAAATGCTGAAAATATTCATTTATTTTTGTCGCAGCCACTGAAGCACAGAGGCCAGAAAAAATATGCCATATAAATGCTGAAAATATTAAATTTTTTTGGTCGCAGCCACTGAAGCACAGAGGCCAGGAAAAATATGCCATATAAATGCTGAAAATATTCTGTTTTTTTTGGTCGCAGCCACTGAAGCACAGAGGCCAGAAAAAATATGCCATATAAATGCTGAAAATATTCATTTATTTTTGTCGCAGCCACTGAAGCACAGAGGCCGAAACAATATGCCATATAAATGCTGAAAATATTAATTTTTTTGTCACAGCCACTGAAGCACAGAGGCCAGAAAAAATATGCCATATAAATGCTGAAAATATTCATTTTTTTGTCACAGCCACTGAAGCACAGAGGCCAGAAAAAATATGCCATATAAATGCTGAAAATATTCATTTATTTTTGTCGCAGCCACTGAAGCACAGAGGCCAGAAAAAATATGCCATATAAATGCTGAAAATATTAAATTTTTTTGGTCGCAGCCACTGAAGCACAGAGGCCAGGAAAAATATGCCATATAAATGCTGAAAATATTCTGTTTTTTTTGGTCGCAGCCACTGAAGCACAGAGGCCAGAAAAAATATGCCATATAAATGCTGAAAATATTCATTTATTTTTGTCGCAGCCACTGAAGCACAGAGGCCGAAACAATATGCCATATAAATGCTGAAAATATTCATTTTTTTTGTCACAGCCACTGAAGCACAGAGGCCAGAAAAAATATGCCATATAAATGCTGAAAATATTCTGTTTTTTTTGGTCGCAGCCACTGAAGCACAGAGGCCAGAAAAACTCAGGATTTACCTGGATTCAAATTAAACCAGTAGGGTTTGCACCCTAGTTTGTAACGGTGGTGGAGGGAGGAGGACGCTAAAGGACAGCTGTATGTGGAGTCATGTGGTGTGCAGAGAAGGACAGCTGCATGGGGAGTCAGAATCAGAAACTCAGAACAAGTCTTCCGGCGTGCAGTAACCCTCCGAGATCCACCCCTCATTCATTTTAATAAAGGTCAGGTAATCCACACTTTTGTGACCTAGGCGAGTTCTCTTCTCAGTTACAATCCCTCCTGCTGCACTGAAGGTCCTTTCTGAGAGGACACTTGAGGCGGGGCAAGACAAGAGGTTCATGGCAAATTGTGACAGCTCTGGCCACAGATCAAGCCTGCTCACCCAGTAGTCCAGGGGTTCATCGCTCCTCAGAGTGTCGATATCTGCAGTTAATGCCAGGTAGTCCGCTACCTGCCGGTCGAGGCGTTCTTTGAGGGTGGATCCCGAAGGGTTCTGCCGCTGCCTTGGACTGAAAAACATTTGCATGTCTGACGTTACAGAGTGGCCAAAGTGCTTTGTCCTTGCAGGTGCGCTCGTGGCAGGATTACTGGCACCTCTGCCCCTGGAATGTTGATGAGTTCCTGAAGTGACATCACCCTTAAAAGCATTGTACAACATGTTTTGCAGGCTGGTTTGTAAATGCAGCATCCTTTCAGACTTGTGGTATGTTGGTAACATTTATGCCACTTTATGCTTGTACCGAGGGTCTAGTAGAGTCGCGACCCAGTACAGGTCCTTCTCCTTAAGCCTCTTGATACGGGGGTCCTTCAACAGGCATGACAGCATGAAAGACCCCATTCTCACAAGGTTGGATGCAGAGGTATCCATCTCCGCTTCCTCGTTATCAAGGACTGCATCATCCACGGTCTCCTCCCCCAGCCACGTACAAGACCAGGGGTCCCCAAAAGGTCACCACTAGCCCCCTGGGAAGCCTGCTCCTGTTGGTCCTCCTCCTCCACAAAGCCACCTTCCTCCTCTGACTCCACTTCTGACACCTCTCCCTGCGTTGCAGCAGGTGCCTGGGTTCGTTTTGGTGATTCCGACCAGAAATCGTGCGCTTCCTGCTCCTCGTCACGCTGGTCTACAGCCTCATCTGTCACTCGTCGCACGGCACGCTCCAGGAAGAAAGCAAAGGGTATTAGGTCGCTGATGGTGCCTTCGGTGCGACTGACCATATTTGTAACCTCTTCAAAAGGGCGCATGAGCCTGCAGGCATCGCGCATAAGCACCCAGTAACGGGGGAAAAAAATCCCCAGCTCTGCAGATCCAGTCCTACCACCCAGTTCAAACAGGTATTCGTTGACGGCTCTTTGTTGTTGCAGCAGACGTTCCAACATGAGGAGCGTTGAATTCCAGCGAGTCTGGCTGTCGCAAATCAAACGCCTGACTGGCATGTTGTACCGCTGCTGAATGTCAGCAAGGCGTGCCATGGCTGTATAGGAACGTCTGAAATGGGCCGACACCTTCCTGGACTGCCTGAGAACGTCCTGGAATCCTGGGTACTTTGAGACAAAACGTTGTACTATTAAATTCAGAACATGTGCCATGCAGGGCACATGTGTTAAATTGCCCAGTCTCAGTGCTGCCAACAGATTGCTTCCATTGTCACACACCACTTTTCCGATCTTCAGTTGGTGTGGGGTCAGCCACCGATCGGCCTGTGACTGCAGAGATGACAGGAGTACAGATCCGGTATGGTTTTTGCTTTCCAGGCACGTCATCCCCAAGACAGCATGACAACGGCGTACCTGGCACGTCGAATAGCCTAGGGGGAGCTGGGGGTGCACAGGTGTGGAGGAGGAGGACCCAGCAGCAGAGGACGAAGAAGAGGAAGAAGACGAGGTAGAGAGCGAAGGAGGAGTAGAGGTGGTGGCAGAACCGCGTGCAATCCGTGGCGGTGACACCAACTCCACTGTCGTTGTTGAGCCACACATTTCCTGCTTCCCAGCCATGACCAAGTTCACCCAGTGGGCAGTGTAGGTGACATACCTGCCCTGACCATGCTTGGAGGACCATGTGTCAGTAGTCATATGGACCTTTGGCCCAACACTAAGTGACAGAGATGCAGTGACTTGGCTCTGCACATGGTGGTACAGGTGTGGTATTCCTTTTTTTGAAAAAAAATTGCGGCTGGGTACCTTCCACTGCGGTGTCCCAATTGCTACAAATTTGCGGAAGGCCTCAGAGTCCACCAGCTGGTATGGTAAAAGCTGGCGGGCTAAGAGTGCGGACAAGCCAGCTGTCAGACGCCGGGCAAGGGGGTGACTCGCAGACATTGGCTTCTTACGCTCAAACATGGCCCTCACAGAAACTTGGCTGGGGGCAGATGACTGGGAATGGGAACTGGTGGTCAAGGTGGAAGGCGGAGTGGAGGGTGGTTCAGACGGGTCAAGGCTGTTGGGCTTCCCAAGACTCAGTTTCTGACTGCACTCAACGCTTTTGTCAGAGGCACACACATTAAAAAAATCCCACACTGCTGACCTTTTTGAGGCTGGCAATCTGGCGGTAAAAGTAGAAGTCGGCGGCGTTGGCGGCAATGGCGGGTGCGTTGGCCGGCTGACCACAGGTGCCGATACATGTTGTTGCCCTACTGTTCCCTGCGAGCTGTCCTCCCTGCTTCTTCTAAGTCTTATTCTCCTCCTGCCTCTCTGACTCTCCGTCTCTCCATCTGAACTATCCTCCTCTTGCTCTCTTCTACTGGGCACCCACAAAACATCAATCTCCTCATCATCATTCTCCTCAGATGCATCAATTTCTTCTAATAGCTCACAGAAGGAAGCAGCAGCGGGGACCTCCTCGTCATCACTCATTATGTCCATCTCTGTTGTGTTCTCTGCCAGAATTAAATCTGGTGTAACGTCCTCATCTCCTTCATCTTCTTCTGCCAATAATGGTTGCGCATCACTCAGTTCAAGAAACTCATGTGAAAATAACTCCTCTGACTCCAGTGAAGAAGGGGCGCCGGTGGTGGAGGAAGTGTTATGTGGGGTGCCCATAGCAGTGGAGGATGAGGATGTTGTGGTAAAGTTAGAAACGGTAGAGGATGGGGTGTGCTGTGTAAGCCAGTCAACTACCTCTTCAGCATTTTGGGAGTTCAGGGTCATTGCCTTTTTAAAACTGGGCAATTTCCTAGGGCCACAGGATAGCATAGCAGCACGGCCCCTAGTGCCTCTGCGTGGCGGCCTGCCTTTGCCTGGCATTATTTTTAAAACAAAAACAACAACAACTCAGGTGGTGTTTCTGGAGACGGTATTATTATTGATATTTAGACAGAATGTGAACAAGCTCACACAGCTAAGTGGCAGTGGTTTGAAAAAGAAGAACACACTGGGCAAATAATGCATACAAGGTCAACGTATACACTACAGCAGTGGTGGATACGGAATATATTATTGCTGCTTGAAAAACGTCACTCAGGTGGTGTTTCTGGAGACGGTATTATTATTGATATTTAGACAGAATGTGAACAAGCTCACACAGCTAGATGGCAGTGGTTTGAAAATGAAGAACACACTGGGCAAATAATGCCTACAAGATCAACGTATACACTACAGCAGTGGTGGATACGGAATATATTATTGCTGCTTGAAAAACGTCACTCAGGTGGTGTTTCTGGAGACGGTATTATTATTGATATTTAGACAGAATGTGAACAAGCTCACACAGCTAAGTGGCAGTGGTTTGAAAATTAAGAACACACTGGGCAAATAATGCCTACAAGGTCAACGTATACACTACAGCAGTGGTGGATACGGAATATATTATTGCTGCTTGAAAAACGTCACTCAGGTGGTGTTTCTGGAGACGGTATTATTATTGATATTTAGACAGAATGTGAAAAAGCTCACACAGCTAAGTGGCAGTGGTTTGAAAATGAAGAACACACTGGGCAAATAATGCCTACAAGGTCAACGTATACACTACAGCAGTGGTGGATACGGAATATATTATTGCTGCTTGAAAAACGTCACTCAGGTGGTGTTTCTGGAGACGGTATTATTATTGATATTTAGACAGAATGTGAACAAGCTCACACAGCTAAGTGGCAGTGGTTTGAAAAAGAAGAACACACTGGGCAAATAATGCCTACAAGGTCAACGTATACACTACAGCAGTGGTGGATACGGAATATATTATTGCTGCTTGAAAAACGTCACTCAGGTGGTGTTTCTGGAGACGGTATTATTATTGATATTTAGACAGAATGTGAACAAGCTCACACAGCTAGATGGCAGTGGTTTGAAAATGAAGAACACACTGGGCAAATAATGCCTACAAGATCAACGTATACACTACAGCAGTGGTGGATACGGAATATATTATTGCTGCTTGAAAAACGTCACTCAGGTGGTGTTTCTGGAGACGGTATTATTATTGATATTTAGACAGAATGTGAAAAAGCTCACACAGCTAAGTGGCAGTGGTTTGAAAAAGAAGAACACACTGGGCAAATAATGCCTACAAGGTCAACGTATACACTACAGCAGTGGTGGATACGGAATATATTATTGCTGCTTGAAAAACGTCACTCAGGTGGTGTTTCTGGAGACGGTATTATTATTGATATTTAGACAGAATGTGAACAAGCTCACACAGCTAAGTGGCAGTGGTTTGAAAAAGAAGAACACACTGGGCAAATAATGCCTACAAGGTCAACGTATACACTACAGCAGTGGTGGATACGGAATATATTATTGCTGCTTGAAAAACGTCACTCAGGTGGTGTTTCTGGAGACGGTATTATTATTGATATTTAGACAGAATGTGAACAAGCTCACACAGCTAGATGGCAGTGGTTTGAAAATGAAGAACACACTGGGCAAATAATGCCTACAAGATCAACGTATACACTACAGCAGTGGTGGATACGGAATATATTATTGCTGCTTGAAAAACGTCACTCAGGTGGTGTTTCTGGAGACGGTATTATTATTGATATTTAGACAGAATGTGAACAAGCTCACACAGCTAAGTGGCAGTGGTTTGATAATGAAGAACACACTGGGCAAATAATACCTACAAGGTCAACGTATACACTACAGCAGTGGTGGATACGGAATATATTATTGCTGCTTGAAAAACGTCACTCAGGTGGTGTTTCTGGAGACGGTATTATTATTGATATTTAGACAGAATGTGAACAAGCTCACACAGCTAAGTGGCAGTGGTTTGAAAATGAAGAGCACACTGGGCAAATAATGCCTACAAGGTCAACGTATACACTACAGCAGTGGTGGATACGGAATATATTATTGCTGCTTGAAAAACGTCACTCAGGTGGTGTTTCTGGAGACGGTATTATTATTGATATTTAGACAGAATGTGAACAAGCTCACACAGATAAGTGGCAGTGGTTTGAAAATGAAGAACACACTGGGCAAATAATGCCTACAAGGTCAACGTATACACTACAGCAGTGGTGGATACGGAATATATTATTGCTGCTTGAAAAACGTCACTCAGGTGGTGTTTCTGGAGACGGTATTATTATTGATATTTAGACAGAATGTGAACAAGCTCACACAGCTAAGTGGCAGTGGTTTGAAAATGAAGAACACACTGGGCAAATAATGCCTACAAGGTCAACGTATACACTACAGCAGTGGTGGATACGGAATATATTATTGCTGCTTGAAAAACGTCACTCAGGTGGTGTTTCTGGAGACGGTATTATTATTGATATTTAGACAGAATGTGAAAAAGCTCACACAGCTAGATGGCCACTGGGCAAATAATGCCTGCAAGTGCACTACTATTGGTGCACTACTATGAAGAACAGCAAACAGCACTGGACACCTTAAAGAACAGTAAGATAAGTAAAATAAAATAAAAAATTATATGTATATTAAAAAAAAAATATTCTTGGGTTGGTGCTGCTGAACTACTAGGAGCAGCACAGTAGCACACCAGTCCCACTCCCCAACACAGCTAGACTAATAGCACTTGGCTGTTAAAGTAGCAAAGTAAAACAACAAAAAAGAAAATAAAAGCAGTCCTTACAAGGACTATTGGGTTATTACAGCAGTCAGCAGATGAGATCAGAAGAGATCAGTGCCCACAGCAGGCAGCTACATACAGAGCACTGCAGTAGAAGGTAGATTACTAGCCAGCAAAGCTACCCTAAAATGTCCCTCAAATCCCTGCAGACTTCTGTCCCTCCAATACAGAGCAGTATCAAGTAGATTACTAGCCAGCAAACTTACTATCAACTGTCCCTCAAATCAGTGAAATCACTAGCAGCTCTCTCCCTACACTAGCTCTTCCAAGCACACACAGGCAGAATGAAAAAACGCTGCAGGGCTTCAGTTTATATATGGAAGGGGAGTGGTCCAGGGGGTGTGGGGGTGGTCCAGGAGGGAGAGCTTCCGGATTGGCTGCCATGTATCTGCTGGTCTGGGATGAGAGGTCAAAAAAAAGCGCCAGGTAAGGCGAACCCAAAATGGCGAACGTCGCGCGATGTTCGCGAACATTCGGCGAGCGCGAACAGCCGATGTTCGCGCGAACAAGTTCGCCGGCGAACAGTCCGCGACATCCCTAGTAAATAGTATATGGGCATCTGCCCAGCAACTAGGGATATAAGGAAGTGTAGAGATTTAAAGCCATAGGGACATACTATACTAAACCTATGGGTTCCTACATATAGATACAAGGCAAGCGAAAAATGGGCATTGACACCAATGCCCTTGGCACGAGAAGAAAATGTCCATTGACTCCAATGGATTTGACCAAATTTCTACTTTCACAAATTTTCCCTAAACTGGGCAGCTTTGTTCATCACTAGAAAAATACCCTTTATCTGGGAGATCCCAGATCCCAAGAATTCCACATAAAACCACCTATACCTTTTATATACAATACACTACGTGTTCCACAATTAATTGTGTGTGTAGCTGAACATACATAAGTGCTCATTAATAATAGACCTAATTAGACAAGACCTAATTGGAAACAAACCATGTTAACCCTAATAGTAGACAACTATATGTAAAATGAATGCAATACAATAGATTCAATAATATTTAAATTGCTGCCTGCAGAAGTTTTAAATATGGAAATTAATGTTTTATGAATATCCTAAAGCATTATAGAGAGGATAGAGAGGATAGCAAATGCTAAAAGGCTTAGTCACCCCATGTTTCTATTGCCAGGACACCATTGATTCAAACACAGAGGTATAAGATAAAAATAACCTCTTGCAAAGATGAAATGGAAACAATTCCATCAAGTTCAGTCACTCCAAAACACTCTTTGAAGTGATCTACTGGAGAGCAAGCAGAAACTCCAATCAGCTGCCAGTTCCTTGTAGGAGGAAATTATACCTTTCTATTTTTAGATGCTTAGGGTGAATTTCATATTGAAATCATTTACACACACACACGCACACACAAAATCAGAATTTTTAGTGGAAAAAAACTAAAATTTTTCGAGATTTATCATATCCCAACGATGAGAAAATTCCGAAAATACTCCTTCTCAGACCTGCCGAGGTTGTATATATGTCAATGGGAGAGGTCCCTATCCTATTTGTTTCTGTGGTCTGCGCTGGAATAAGCCTGAAAATCCAACTATTTCTGGCTTTTCGGTCAAAAATCTGAAAAATTCGTACTTTTCGGGAAAAAGCCCAAAAAAAACAAGCGATTCTGGAAAAAAATCCGAAAAAAATTGATTTGGATTTCCATTCGATTTTATTGAATTTTTCCCTGATCCAATTAAATAGTGCTTTTTTAATAATAAATGAGATCAAATTGTAGGTTCTAGTTTTGTATGACTTTTTTTTAATAAAATAATCAGAAAAATTTGGATTTTAATAAATAACCCCCACAGTATTGTCACTGTAAAATCACTATAGGGTCATTATTTGGTTGAACTATGATACTGATAATGTCAGAATATTTTTATTCTGCAAAAATTATAGTGAAATCCTTATGGAAAGGTGAATGCACAATGACATTTTTTTGCCATTAAATGATAGTAATATCAAAATGGCAAAACCAAAAACTTGTATGCTTTAGATGGGTTCTTACCAGCAGTTTATAAAGAGAAACAATATCACTTGCTAAGAGTCTTTGAGGAAAATTTACTAAAGAGGGATGTGGTTTTTTTACCCAAAATTCTAAAAAATTAAATTCCGCCAATATATTAAAATGCAAAGAAGACAATTTGCTAGCAAAAAAGCTCAGTGCAAGAGACGTTTGGCAAGTTTCGTTGCCCAGACGTTAATCCGTAAATGTATTAACTTATTATTTTCTATATGTTACCCTTTTGCCAAAGTCTATTTGGTAAGGTTCCGGCTGGCGAATTGATAGGATGAAGCAACATCCTCAACATTATTATGTCAGTGACATCAAATCATGTACTCCAAAAAAGTCATAAAAAAAGACAAAACGCTGGTGTTATTAAATATATTAATGTGGGATTATGTTTACAAGTTGTAACTTGTTAAATATATGTTATTTACACTTTTTTAACCTTTGAAGTTCATGCCACATTTGTTTTAGATCTCTTTTGTCTTTATTTTGCTTCCTTGGACATTTTTAATAAGTGACCATCTCCAGCAATTTCACCAACATTACTAATAAATACATACATATGACTTTTATGTAGGCACCATATTAATTTGACATACGCGTAAGTATGTTAATGAAGTTTTTCTTGGAAGAAAGTAACATCAGAGTAAATTTGCAAGGAAAGTTTTGCGCTGACAAATTTTTCGCTGGCAAAAGTGTGTCAGCGTTCATTTGCCCAGATTTTTGCATTTTGATAAATACATGTTTTCTTGTGCAAAGGATGACGCTGTTTTCTGTAGCGAAAATTCACACCTAAGAAAATATGCTCCTATACCTATGACTAGAGAATATCCCCTATAAGTTTACAAACAGAATTCTAGATATAATGCAATATTAAGATGACCACAATTTTCAATGTAACGTAACACAAGTAACAGGACTAACTATAGGCATTTAAGTTCCTCCTCTCCCACTCTTAGGTTTAGAGGACAGAAAATCTCATTGCTAGAGCAGGGATAATTCAGGCAAAAATTGCAAAATTCTCTGTTTCCGTATCGTCACCACCCCTCACAATTCAGTGGCCAAGTAAAGGGCTATGGGGGGTAAATGAACTCACCCCTGGGGCATGGGGAAAGGTACACAAAATATTTTCCTATTATCAAACAATTTATTAAATATCCTATCACAGACTGAATTTCTAACAAAATGTACAAGTGGTTGAAAAGTTCCTTATGGAATCCAAATAAAGGAACAGTGTTGCCCTGTAATATTATGCGAAAATATTATTCAAAATTTACACCGCCCCCCCCCAAGAACAATGGAGAACTGCAACTGTTAGCTTTTCAGAGAACAAGAACAATTCATATATAGATCTTAGATGGTAGCATTTGGGAAACAATATCAAGGATTAGGTAGGGGGCACTGTGGAGGTAGAGGAGGAAGGTGAGTCCTTTAGGCAGGGACTGGCTGTGCCCATGGAACACAAAGGGTAAGGCAGGAACAGGGTGATGAGAGCGTAGTCTATCAGAGTGGAACAGATAGGAACACAATGTAGAGGGCAAAGATCAGGACTGGACAGGAAGAAGAGGGCGACAAGTTGTGACAGGAGCAGACTGGGCAGGAGCGGGATGGAGCAGGTGTAGAACAGGAACAGACGAGGAGAGACAGAACGGTGTGGGCGTAGAATCAGAACAGGCCGGTGCATGCGTAGAATCAGAACAGGACGGTGCGGGCGTAGAATCAGAACAAACCAGTGCAGGCGTAGAATCAGAATAGGACAGTGCGAGCTGAAAATCAGATTAGACTGGGGATAGGGAAGAAGAAGGACTGGAGCAGAATGACTGGAAAGCAGGAGAGGACTGGATAGCCGGAGAGGGTACTGGATAGCCGGAGAGGGTACTGGATAGCCGGAAAGGGGACTGGATAGCCAGAGCAAGATGCAGAGCGAGACGAAGAAAGATATAGACAGGGTACAAGGTCAGGTCAAGGTCAAAGCAGAATAAGGTTAAGGCAAGGGTTAAAACAGGACTGGAGCAGAACCGGGAGGGGAAGGCAAGGCAAGATCAGAACAAGGCAAGGTCAGGAGGAAAGGTTCAAGGTAAGACAAGGCAAGACAATGAAAGGAAAGGAAGCTAGAGCAGGAACCTTTAGCTAGGGACGATGCCACAGTGTTAGTATAGGAACTAATGCTCAGGCAAGAAGTGTTTTGAGGGCTGGCCTTAAATAGGGCAGAGTCAGCCCTGATTGGCTGACTACAAACCAATCAGGCTGCTGCTGGGCTAGGGCTGCAAAGGCCAGGTAACGCATTGAGTCCAAAACCCAAAGGTTCCTGACTTGAATCCCGGCAGATCCTAGCACATAATTAGTTATTCTGTTTTGCACAAATCTATGTCAGAAGTAATGTTTGTCCACAAAGAGTTTTCTCTTTGTTTTGCTGAATCATCAGGCCAGCTGGTTTCCTGATGACTGACCTTTGAAAACAGAAAGGAACAGGATATACTGGGACCAAAATAGACTATTTGTGTAAAAGAAGGAAGAAAATTTTACACGAAAATTGTGTTTACATAAATACACACCAAAGAGACTTTTTTTTAAAATTTTGGTTGCCCCATGGTACACAAATTTTTTTTTCAGCAACTGGATGTTTTGGACTTCATTATAAGTAACTAATGGCCTGGAAACACTTTGGGGGTTATTTATTAAAGTCTTGAAAAATTTTAGGTTTTTTACTATGAAATACGAATTGTGGGAAAAAAACTAACATTTCCGAGATGTATTATACCTTGAGGATGGAAAAAGTCAGAATATAAAAATCCTCCATCTAAGACCTGCTTTTTGGACAAAAAAGTTCTGACTCTTCTCTCTGGGAAAAAGCCAGAAAAAAATCAAACAATTCGGGAAAAAAATCTGAAATTTTCCCCGATCCAATTAAATAATGCTTTTTAATAATAAATAAGGTCAAATCTTGGATTCTAGTTTGCTCTGACTTTTTTTTAATAAAATAATCAGAAAAATTCGGATTTTGATAAATAACCCCCTTTATCATGGGCAGTTAACAAAAGTTCGATGTGTGTTCCAGCCACTGTTCTGAATATGAGGCTGAAATTTTTTTTTGCCCTATATTCTATGGAGAAAGACGGAAATTTGGACATTTACCAGACCATTTAGTTTATCTCTCGTCATGAAATGTTGCATATAATTCACGCATTATGAGCAAGATTAATGTAATGTTGCAGCTGGAAAACATTAGAAGGAGATTCAGTAAAAAGAATTTGCATTCTTGTCTTATGGAATTCAAGTCTCCAGAGGTGTTTGCTTCAGAGCGTGGAAAACACAAAAATTCTAACTTATTTCTCAGGAAAAATCGTAACACCAATTTACTTTTTCTTCCCATTGCTGGTCTACAATAGTTCTAAAGACACACGCACACCTGCCCTTTTTTCAGTGATTTCTATCCAGTTAGGGGAATAGTATTTGTCAGTCTGTCTAGTGAGATCCATGTAATGGTTGGGTAAATCATAGAAGTTAAGAGTTACCAGTTTTAGGTACCATGTCCTTGGTCCTTTAAGAATTTTCATACCAGGAATCATGTATTATGTTGTAATTCATATCTAGTGAGTTACATTGAAAAATGTATACTTGTTTTAATAAGTTGTCAGGATGGAGTGGCTCTAAGATAGCAGCCTGATGGGAACACTGTAACTCCTCAACAGCTTGAGCATCCTGATAATATTTATTATATGTATTGTCTTGTCTAAATTACATAGCTTAGTAGCTCTCCACCCCTTGGAAACTTTCTGGGAAAGCCAGGGCAAGCAATAAAGTAAGAAAACAATGTAGGGTTCTACCAATTTGAACGGTTATCTGTTTTCAGTCCTCTTTGGAGGGCTCAGCCCCAATGAGCAAGCTGATTCCCTTTTAGCTTCTCAACTTCTGACCCTAATTCAGTGGCACCTAATAAGGACCATCTGTCAACAATACAAAATGTGCGTACCAATGTGACCTCTTAATAGGAGACTATTAAGACTGATATTATTTTAAGCTGGATAGCCAAAGATTGCAGGATATCCAAAGCTTGCACGAGCAGATTGAGCTTCAGCTTTGCCAACTGAACTGAAGCAACCTTCAGCAGATATTAGATGTAATGTCATGAGTGGAGAAAATAAAAAAAAAACCCAGCTGTCCAAAACTTTGGGAGCTGGGGACTTCTCATACTTACAAGTCAATGAGAGAGAGACAAAGCCTAAACAATCATTGTGATATTTCTTAATTATTAGGGCTGCATGGACAGTGGCAGCAAGATTGAAAGGCCAAGTGACCTTCAAAGGCAGCCCAGTTTCCCTATTCCCGCATGAGATGAAGAGAGCAAAAGAAGGCTAATCTAGGTTATGGCTTAGTCAGTGACAAAATTTAGTTAATTGAATCACCAAAGGTGGCACATTGATGGTCATTGGAGAGCAGTGTATACCAGCACTGAAAAGACCTACATTGGGTCTACACTGCTTTATGGTTAAGTTAGAGCCAAATTCAAATTTTGCCCATAAAATTTAACAAGACTTGGAGCTCTACTCAATAGCCAGTTCTGGTCTCTGCTCTGAGCTGGAATCAGTATTGACTCATGGGGTCCATCTGTGTTTTGATTCCCATACCTAAACTTTTGGTGAGTGTTATATGCACTGTCTATTGGATCCAGTATGATTATCAGTCTGGTCTCTCCAAAAAAACTGAGCAACCTATTCCTGCTATCCTTTATAAACTTTTCATACAGATGTAAATACTGCCTGGTATTTATATGGTTTTTTGAAAGTGCTGGAAGTAGAGGTAGTATAGGAACGTTAAGACCTATATTAGCTCCATTAAGGCATGCTTTGCTTTACTTTCAGTATGAGGATACCCTGTTCTTATTGCCAGCAAACTTAATTCCAAATTTCCAAATACAGTTTTCTAATGTTTCTTCCAATATTGTCCTTTAATTTTATGTACATATACAGCATGTCAAACAATTGCTGACAATTACTTAAATATTTGTCAGATTTATAAATATTTAACCACAACTGGATATTTATTAGTAACAGTATGTTACCAGTAGGAAATAAATGTTTAATAGACATCTGTACAAGCTGTAAGGTTATGCATTAAATACAGAGAGTTAAGATCTTTGCTAACCACTAACCACAGAGTGACCGCCTTATCATGCCGGCCATCTTCCACGCAGCATTAGGTAGACATAAAGCTTAATTATCGACTTCCTGAGACCATTGCCCAAGGAGTTCACCACCCAACATGCACCAACAGTGGGGCCTAGTTCCTCACCCCTGGTAAGTACTCCTCTGTAAACTGTGACAATGTAACACCCTTGGATACTCTCCAGGCCCAAGTCAACTCCAATGAAAAGTAAGAAAGATGCTAGTGATCCCATTGATGTGCAGATCGCAGTAGTAAGTGGGAATAATGGTAATTTAAAACAACGAATGTGCCCAATTTCTGAACATTTACAACATTCTGATTATGGAGAAGCCTTAGTGCCTAGCCAAGTCAAACCTAACACCTACAAATTATGTTATTTTTAGATGATACCATTATTTGAATCTACCTCAGATCTGAATAGGCTAATAAGGATTGAGATTTGTGGGTACGGCGACGGCTTGGCACCCATCGCAACACTTCGCCAGGCGGAAAACCGCTAAGTCAGCGCTAATTTACTAAAAAGTTTCGTCCTGGCCGACAAACGGTGGAGAATTTTCGCAATGCGAGCAAAGCAAAGTGAAGATGCGCTAGTGTTCAATTCTGGCTGGCGCAAGGTCTTGCGCTCAGGCTAATTTGCATACGGTGGGAAATTTAAAGTTGAATGGACATCTTTGTGTTACATGGTGCATCTGATACATTACATTTACACTGATAACTAGACATGCCAAGGAAACCTTAATAAAGTCAATAGAGTTGTTTTAATGCCCCTACACATGAGCCCACTGTAAAATAATGCTCCCATATGTTAGAAAATGTATGGGGGAAGCCGGTTACACTAAAAAAAATTTTAGGACAAAAAAAAGGAAAATACACCAGCGTATTTTGAACATAGACGTTTTTACGCTCAGAAAATATGATGAAAGCAATAGAATATTGAGGAAGTCCTATGCACCACAATGCACTTCACCTGGTTTGTGCTGATGAAGCAAGTCTAGCGAAAGAGGTAACGTTCAGTAAAATACGCATTTTAGACGTTTTAGTAACGTCCATTCACCAGTGCGAAAAGTCGACCTGGCGATAGATTGCGAATGAGCCACTTCACCCTTTAGTAAATCTGCTCCTTGGTTTGGTATGTTCTCCAAAGATTTTAGTAGTGTAGCTATTATTGTGGGGAGGTTTGTTTTAGGGTGAAAGAGGACAATTAGTACAATACAATGGGGCTATAACAGAGTAACTAATGATGCAAAGGACAAGGATCACAAACTAGTTTGTGGCTGACATTTGTTTCTCTGTCCAGCTTAATTACATACATGTAAAAACAAATCAAAGTGATCAGCCACAAACTTCAATGGATATCAGTAATGGCCCAGTCTGGAATGTAAATGTTGTACCATTTCAAAGTACATTTTAAAGCAGTTTAAACATGAGTGAAGGGTTTTAAGTGGTTAAAGCACTCACAGATAGCCTTTAGTTCAACACAGCATGTTAACACGTCCCATATGTATTCCCCAAATAAATTTCAAAGTAAATGTATGAAACACCAGATATCGACCATTACAAGCTTATAAAGCTGTCCATCTCTACTGATGTGTGTACAAATAGCAAATACGTACATTGATGGGGGTTGTTTATTAAAGTTTGAAAACTAAAAACTGGAAATAATCGAGTCTTTTTATTAAACCTTATTTATTATACCCCAAGGCTGCAAAAAGTCAGAATCCAAAAATACTCAATCTTTAAAGGAGAAACAAACCCTTAATAAAAAACCCTACCCCACATAGACCCCCCTCCCCCCCAGCCTAGCTGCCCCCCCAGGCAAATGCCACTAACTCTTTACTTACCCCTCCGTTCAGATTCTGTCCAGCAGAGTTTACGGCAGCCATCTTCTTCTCTTTGGTCGTTTTCGGAATGAGAACGACGCCGCAGTTGGAGCAATTTTCTGTCCTGCGACAACTGTGCATGCACCAAAACTCACGAAAATTGCCGAAGTGCCCGTCTCATTCCGAAGATTACCAAATCGGCTGAAGATGGCGCCTGTGAACTCCGCTGGACAGAATCTGCACTAGAAATAATTCCAAATCCTATTTTATGATGTTAGTCAAGCAAAATAAATTTCACTTACACTATATAATTTATTTAAATTTTGTTTCTGTAAGTCTTGGAATTCAGAATCACATCAAGCAGGCAGCAGCCAATTTGTGGAGACTGTTATTAAAGGAGAAGGAAAGCCCCAGGGCGCAAAACCCCTCCCCCCCTCCCCTGTGTTGCCCCCCCTCCCTCCTCCCCCCTGGCCTACCTGTCCCCCTGGGCAAATGCCCCTAACTTGTTACTCACCCCTCTGCGCAGGTCCTGTCCACGGAGTTCACAGTCGCCATCTTCTCCCACGCGCGTCTTCTTCCTGCTCTGACCGGCGTCTTCTGGCGCATGCGCAGTAGGAACAGGTACCGGTACAGCTCAATTGCGCATGCGCCGAATGTCACGAAGTGAAATCGGAAAACTTCGTGACATTCGGCGCATGCGCAGTAGAGCTGTACCGGTACCTGTTCCTACTGCGCATGCGCCAGAAGACGCCGGTCAGAGCAGGAAGAAGACGCGCGTGGGAGAAGATGGCGACTGTGAACTCCGTGGACAGAACCTGCGCAGAGGGGTGAGTAACAAGTTAGGGGCATTTGCCCAGGGGGACAGGTAGGCCAGGGGGGAGGAGGGAGGGGGGCAACACAGGGGAGGGGGAGGGGTTTTGAGCCCTGGGGCTTTCCTTCTCCTTTAAGGAAAGTTTTACATCATCCCAAAATCTTGTTTATGCACCAGAATACCTGAAGCCCATTCATGACACTGGCTTCACAATTGGATGGTGGGTCGGGAGCAGAAATGTGAGGAGGGCAGTGACATCTAGGAAGTGCAGAATCGAAAAGAAAGTAATTGCCTGATTCACCTCTATGCCTAGTCATAGAGGAGGGTCAAGCAACATGTGATAGACAGCTGAGATTTCTAAATAAGTTTATAACAGCCAGTATGGATGTTTTAATGAAAAAAAGGATTTGGGTTTCATGTTTAATTTGAAAAGGACTTTTCTTAAACAGCTTTTTTTTGTCCGGTGACAGGTCCCCTTTAATTAATAAAAAAGGATCTTATTATTTAAACAGCTATAACCTTGCTGTGGTTAGTCTGGGGAAAACAAAGGGTGCCACTGAGTGTGTTGGGGTTACGTATATACACACATACATATTAGCCTCACTCAAGGGTGTGCTACATTTGGTTTGGTAATATGGCCAATTTTTAACACATCTTGATCCTTTATGCATATATGACTGATTGGGTGATTTTTACATATTGTAATCTTATTGCAGATGATCTGACATGTTTTAAATGTTAAGGGTCCAGGCACAATGTCTGTAAGGGCAGATGGGACACTAAAGAGTAGACTCATATGACTTGTAGCCTATCACCACCTAGGCTGAGTTGCTTGGATTTGGGGTAGAAATCAACTTGTCTCCATTATTTGAAGGACATTTCTCCTGCAGAAATACTGTACAAAGGTGGAAATGCTATAAGCCTTAACTGGTAAATTATAAACAATATAGCAATATATTTAATGCAATTATCCATTTAGTATACATCAGACGTAGATATTAAAATCAACTTGCTAGGAAAGGAGCGCCATTGTCTTAAGAATACCTACTAATGGGCTATAAATACAGAGATGAAATAATAACATTGGACTAATATTTGATTTAGAACCACTAACAGAAATTGAAGTAAGCAAATGTATGTCAAGCGTCATTAAAGTGTAGTCAGGCATGAGTTACTACCGCTATTAGAACCTGAATTGATTGTTATAAGTTGATATTTCAACATGTGTAACCATAAACATCAAAGAAAATGATCAAAACAAAGCATATCTTTAAAGAAAAGCATGGCATTGTGTAGGATATCCAAAGTACTATTCAGGTTTCACTTGTAAACAACATAATCTATGATAGTATGCTGCCGTAATATAGCTTTCAGATGAGTACTTCTGTAACTCAGGGCTCATTAGCCAGTAGCTCTAACAGAGCGGGAGTGCCTCGTTTACTGTCCCATCTTGAAAGAGAATCCATCAAAATGCCTCACAAAGTCAAAGCTTTGACAATGCCATTCAATTTTACAACTGATCCCTCTTTTAAGATCTCTTTCATGCTTTGTTTCTGATCTTGCGGCTGATGGGTTTTGGCACTACACATTCCTCTCATATGGTTACAATATGCTGAGATAGTGAAAATATAAAAATGTAGTTTATCCATCCTTTTCTGTTGCTACCAATATAAGATATATTGGAATTCAGTATAAAAAAACAACCTTTGGATTTAGTACTACACATTTTCCATTTAAACCCTTTTCACTTATTCTATTTCTTTTGTTTTAAGGCAAAATAGAGAAAAAAAAAATATTCCACATCTGCTTCAAATTGCCATTAGTCCGAAACTTGCACTGGAACCGAAACAGTTTACAGAGGCAAGCAATTAGAAACATCAGAATATATTACATGGCTTGTGTAATTCCCTGCTCACATTCCCCAAAAGAACAAGCGATTTTCCCCTTTTTTTAGGCTAATACTAACCTATTGGAAATATAATATGACCCAAGTATCAACTTTGTTAGCTGTAATAGCTTTGCAAACGTTTACATTCTTATATATTTGCATGGGGTTTGTTTGCAATGGCACGGTTCCAGGTAAATTACAAGGTCCAAGAAGTTTGATACAAAAGAAGAACTGTTAAAGATTTAGAACATACTAAGGATGGCCACATACAGCCAGAAAACATGGTAAAACAGCCTGGACATAACAGCAGTGGGTATTAACACATACTTTTAGTGTAATTTATTTCTACAGCATTTACATAAATAAACTTTGAAATTACTACAGCTGTAAATAATGCACAATTGTCAAAGCACTTTAACACCTTTATAACCAGAATTAGATATAGGGGCATATTTACTGCAATACCCAAAACATCTTGATTTGTCTTGAAAAATAGTATACCAGAGGCTCAACTAATGGAGATCTACAATCTGAACTGTAGTTCATTAAGGCGATGATATAATTAAAATTAAGCCACATCACTGCTGGCAGGATAATGTAATGATGTCATGTATTGTAATGCGCTTCATGCACCCTTGTGAATGTAATGAACAACCAATAGGCTGCACAAATATTAGTACAGTGCATTTCTTAGCTCTCTAACATGCAACATGATTCCAAATTCCAATACAGGTATCAGTATAGTTATGAAAGCTAAGTGAACCTACTAGGAGTGACAATGCTTCCTTATCAGCTTTTTATACACCTTGGGGGTCATTTATTAAGTTTGCATAGCGCATTTTTGGAAATTGGTTCGCACAGTGAATACATTTACCCTGCCCAAACTGTTATAGTAATAAAACTGGATACAAGTGTGCAAACAGAACTGCAAATTTCACACTGTGAAGAGCTTTTTGAATATGGCAAAAATCGCATTGCAAATATTTATATGCACACTCTGTTTGAATTATGCCACGACTTTGGTGGCAGAGAACATTTCAGAGTTTCTTATCTGCTTTTTATACACCTTGGGTGTCATTTATAAAGTTCGCACAGCGCATTTTCGCAAATTGGTTCCCACCGTGAATATATTTGCCCTATATATGGCAAAAATCACAAATTGCAAATATTTATATGCACGCTTTGTTTGAATTACACCACGACTTTGGTGGCGGAAAAAAATATTCACAAAACAGTTTTGCAAATTGCGAATTTAAGTTACTGTCAACGCCATAACATTTGCGAAAATTTATGGGCAATGCAAATTCCGTTTATCTCCCGTTTCAACGACTTTGTAAATAAGAAGAAAGATGTTACTCCTATGATTACTAGTTTGTTTTAATCATTAAAAATAAACTATAGTTTTATCTCTGATCCTGGCTAGCTGGTCATTTATCTTTCATATATCACTTTGGTCTTCACGCCTTGCTATGGGTTGGGGGTTATGCACCCAGACCCCCAAAATAAATATATGCAATGTATCATAAGGGATTCACCCGTTGAGCAGTACTTCTCGCGATCTTATATAGACCTGGGTCACGGGTCAATTAAGTGGATTTACTTTGGATGACGTTCCTCATGGGAAATAGCCTGGAGTCCTTACACCTGGGCTAACAAATATATACAGTTAGCTTTATTTACGCATTGGTGTTCTTTCTTTCTTTTCTTTGCTTGATAGTCTTTAAATATTTCTCTGGGAAAAGCCAGAAAAGCATTATTATTGATTGAACTACAGCAGATCAGGGTGCCCCCGAACACAGAAATTATGCTTGGGGGAAGTGAGAGGATCACTCCTAAACTGTTAGGAACTCCATGGTTTCAAACTAGGGACCTGTTGCATTCCAGGCACTACTCCCCCTGCCTGAGCCACAGGAGGCAGTGTGGTGGTAGCCTGGTTCTGATGAGATAGCTTTTGCTTTGCTGCCTCCAGGTCAGCCTTCCCAAGTACACGCCCTGTGTCCAGCTGTGGGCAATTGCTTGTTTAAGAGTTATTTAAGCCTGATTCCCAGACAACCCTGTGCTGGATTATTGGCCCTACTGCTGACTCCAAGCCTCGTGAAAATATTGATCCTGTTTCGGTTTCTATTCCAGCTCTAGTTTCTGCTCCCGTTCCTGAATCTTCTGGTAATCTTGTCTTGTTCCTGCCTTGTTCCTGTTCTGTTCCCAACTGGTCCCTGTTCCCTCTGATATTGATCTCCCAGTTTTGTCCTCAGCTTGTTTTTTGACCTTGCATGCCGTCTGCCCTTGACTTGCCTTGTTATATCCCTCTGCAGTGGTGTGTGCACATTGTTTCCCTTATTAAAAACTTAAAGTTATACAGCACATTGGCTTCTGTCCAGTCAATCCTTACATAAACACATAGAAACACTACAAATGAATATGTAGGAATTAATAGCCTATATCATTCACTAAGGACCCCATTTATGGTTTCTCGAGTTTTTTTGACTTGAGCAATCATCAAGAAAACCTGACATGAATTTTAATTCACACTGGTTTCATGCTTTAAAAGTTTGGCAAATGTCTGTAATTTTTACCAAACTGGCTTTTCTTACTAAGAGAAATGATGACACCTGAAAGCTGCTAAAGCCCATTTAGTAAAAAATTATGGAAATTTCAACTCGTAATCAGAGTGAATTAAGGACATTTACGTTTAGTTTTCTTGATGATTGCTCAAGCCAAAAAGTTCAAATAATCAGAAGTGGGGCCTTAAATTTCAGGTTTTAAAGAAGTGCATTAGGAAACTGCTAAACAAAAACACTGCATTTGCATTTCTTATAGATATACTGTATATAGTATAATTTTTCCTATGGATACATATTATTAGACCTACCATGTTAATGCTGACTGAAAAGCAGTTTACCTCCAGTTTTACAGTTATTGTGCAATTCCCATCGCATTTACCAGCTGCTGTTTATCCTCTATCCAGGAGGTAGGTTAACATTCCATTTTTTACTTACGCTAATACATATGTTGAATAGCATAGTTCCTGAATGATTTCAAAACAGTTTATGTTACAGAAAACTAAAATTCCAAGTGATAAATGATTGCACAGCTGCAGTCATATACAATTTAATTTTGATATGCTTCTTAATTGAGATGTGTATGTTTTTTGCTTGCTATTTATGCCAATTTTGGGAGCATGCAACATATTTGCAACAATTTTCAAATTTATGTTAACAAAAAACAATGTCTTTATTGCAACCCCTCTATCCACTTTTTCCTCAACATCTTTGCACTGGATTATGAAATGACACCCGTATGCTACTGTTTCATTTCTTAGTTTATGTTAAAAGATCTAATTCCTTATGCTCATTATCCCCAATAAGAGGTTATAATAAGGATCAGCTGTGGGTCCAGATGTCTTTAGCTGTGTGTTCCTGTTTAAATAAGAGAAGAGAGTATTGACATGGGAGACTAGGTCAGACAGTGAAAGGAAAAGAGAATAATGGATACATTGGTCTTGATCTAACTAGAGCTCTGTTCTGTAATCATCACTGTTATTAGTCATTCTCTGCCCCTAGGCTACCATGTACCTACATGATTAAAGTTCTCCCTTGCAAGAGAACCAGAGGAAGACCCAGAAGAAGCCTGAATTTCACACCCAAAGAGAGATCATAAGCTCAAAAGACATAAATCAGAGAGAGAAACTGCCCAGAAAAGCAGGCAGAAAGGTTCCCCAAGTTCTGGCCAGAGACCAATCTGCTACCTGCTGAGCCACAATCAAGTTCCAGTTTTCCCAGTTTCTTCCATCAGTAGTGTAGGTATTTATACTGGAGTGTAGTCCTGCTTTCAAATACAAGAAGGGTAAACTCATTTAAAAAATTAGCATAGGCATAGTGGTGATATATATTTTTTTTTAAAAAACTGCAATATAACAAATCTGTCATCCAGATCGCTACAACCAAACAGTTTGCTGTCTTCCTGGTGCCAGGGTTTGGCATGTGGTTGTACATGTAGACCAATTATTGGGTGGGGCTGGGCAGCATAGGTGGTTTTTCACGGTGAGGTTGTGGAATGCACTGCCGGATGATGTTGTGATGCTGATTCTGTTTATGTTTTTAAGAGTGGCTTGGATGATTTCTTGGACAAGCATAATATCCAAGGCTATTGTGATACTAAAATCTATAGTTAGTATAGCTATGAGTATATATAGTTTATGTGAGTGTATGGAGGGGTGTGTGTATATGGATGTTGGGTTTTCATTTGGAGGGGTTGAACTTGATGGACTTTGGTCTTTTTTCAACCCAATTTCACTATGTAACTATGTAAACTATCTACAATAGTATAGGTAAAATTGTCAACGAGAAAGACATAGGTCTTGTACATGTAGAAGACTTCCATTAAAAATATGAAACTTATTTATTTTAAATATATGTATACAAATGACGCATTTGCCTGACTACTGCCCTACATGGTGATGCAGATTAATCAAAGGTCAAATTGAAAATTCGAATTTTGAGTTTATTTTAATGTAATTCCACTAGGGTATAGTCCAAATTAGATTTGAGCTTGAAAAAAAAATCTAAATTCGAATTTCGAAATCTTTCATGTACTGTCTCCTTAAGACTTCAAAGGCGACTATTCGCCATCTAAAATCTGCCAAATTGATGTTTTAGCCTATGGGGGACCTCCTACAACCAATATGGAGTCATTTGGTGGACTTTTGAAAATCAAATTGTTTTTTTAAAAAAAACTCAAATCTAATCAGATCACATTTGATTCGAATTCGATTTGAGTTTGCGGGTCGATCCTTTTCACCTGAATTTAAAAAATGTGTTGTTTTTTTTTGATAGACTTTGATTGGTGATTTTTTGTTACAAATTTCGAGTTTATGGGAGTTGATGGGAGTTTTTAGAAACTCCCATTAAACTCGAAATTTGACCCTTGATAAATATGCCCCGGTGTGTTTATCTATGGTTTCTCGTGTATTTTGCTTCTGTACACTCTTCAAAACCATTTATGACTAAATTTACCAGATCAATTTGTGCGTTTACGAATAGTATGCCATTCGTTTTGTTTTTGTGTACTCTACAGAAACACCTGTGAGTAAATGCTGTAGATACCAGATGCATTGATGTTTATCTGTGGTCATATTCTTTTCTGTCTCTTCTTCAGAAACACCTGTGAGCAATCACTGAAGTTACCATAATACTCAATATGTTTATAATTTGTATTTTTTTTCTTCTAAAGAACCATTTGTGAACAAACACTCAATGGATGTTTATCCATAATTTGTCATATATTTTGTTTTTATCTTTTCTTTGGAAAAACGTGAATAAACACAAACGTTGAATTGATATGTTTATCCATGGTTTGTCATGTTTTGGGGTTTTTTGCTGTCCCTTCTTCAGAAACACCTGACAGTAATCGCTAAAGTTACCAGATCATTTAAAATGTCTATCCACGGTTTGTCATATATTTTGTTTCTCTTCTTTCTTTGGAAAAACCTGTGGGTAAACCCTCAACCCACTAACTCACTGCAGATCTTTTAGCATCCCCAATTTGTTACATAATCTGGTAACCTTAATATGCACCCAAAGATACATTTAGAGGGTAGATTTGTTCATTTTTAAATTCAAGTATTTTTAAAATTGGGATTTTTTAATTCTGGATTGCTTTTGAAGTGGAAAAACGTAATTGCTTTAATTTGTAGTAAAAACTTTGCAAAAAATTGCATTGCTTCATTCATTTCTAAAATTTCAACTACGCATTCAAAAAAGAAAATAGCTTTAATGTTGGAAATACAACTCTTTTTGATTTATATACAAACTCCCTTACATTTAGCTGTCAAATTCATTAGAATTAAGATGATATTTCCCTTTAAGAGAAAACATTTAGGTAGGCTTGTCTAGTTATGTTTGTGCCAATTATCTGAGAAACTTTATGCAAGTCCATCTGCTTTAATGTAAAACGATACAGGTAGGGGATCCGTTATCCGGAAACCTGTTATCTAGAAAGCTCTGAATTATGGAAAGCCTGTCTCCCATAGACTCCATTATAATCAAATAATCCAAATTTTTAAAAATGATTTTTTATTGTACTAATAAACATTACCTTGTAGTTGATCCAAACTAAGATATAATTAATCCTTATTGGAAACAAAACCAGCTTATTGTGAATATTTCATTTTTAAATGATTTTCTATTAGACTTAAGGTCTAATAGAAAATGTGTTTTGATCTCTCAAACATTTTGGGTCTTCTCAGGGGTACAGAAAAAATGCAGGCCACAATAGAATAAATAAAAATTTAGAGACACTGTATTTTCATTGCCGCCTCTTAACTTCCCAGATTTTTTGCCTTTGGTAGGTCTGTCAGATAAATAGTAGTACAGGTATGGGACCTGTTATCCAGAAAGCCTGGCTTTTCTGATCTAAGGAAAAAAAAGTCGCAGAGACAAAACTGTTGCAGAGACAAAAAAGTCACCAGAGGAAAAAACTTTTATGCATTTGTACAAAAAAAAGTCGCCACGACAAAAATGCCCATTGACTTTAATGCATTTGAAGTTAGAAAAAATGTTTGCGTGTGTAACAAAAAAATTGGACGCCTATTTTGCAAATTTTCTTGCAGTTTCGCAATTTTTTCATCGAAGAAAAACTGGACAGATTCCCTCATCACTACTCAGGGGCAGATATATCAAAATGTGAGATAAGGAATTTTTAGAAGCAGATTTTTCAATGGCGAACTCTAACTTTTATGTTTCTCACCATTTAATAAATATACTTCTAAAAATCCTGTAGGAATGAACAGAAAGTTAGAAAGTTTTTATGCAGTGAGCTCTAATTTAACACATTTCCCACATAAATTTGGCCTCTGCTGCACCATCAATACTTACTAGACTACAAATGCAACATGATGACGTCTGAGAAGTCAGATAGTGGCAGTGAAAATGAAGTGTGGGGATTTCAGGTGGCTTGTGTTGAAATCATTTCCATATGCTAGTTTGCACAAAACAATAACAAAAAGCAAAACTGGAGAGATTTTTTGATAACTTCACTTTCATCTGTTCTAGTCTAAACAGACAGCCATGTTGACCTCATTAAACTCTATAGCGCTGTAAAGTTTTATACAAACTATTTTCTTGGGTTGGTTTCTTTTTTTTACAATTATATCCAACTATTTTAAATAATATCCAACAAAAATTAGATGGATCTGACCAACCCCCAAAGAGATGAAAAAGCAATAGCATATGTGAAAAGAGCAGACATCACATACTTTTTGCCATCTGATTGTGATTCTGTTCAAATTCAGTTTTCAGTCCAATAAAATCTTTTGACTTGAATGCAGGGTAGGCTACAAAACTGGGGCCAAGAGTCACATATTTGTATGTTTTGCCACATTTCATGGATTATAACCAAAATAACTCTTTATTTGCTCAGAATGGAGCTCGTGTGACTACAGCCCCAGATCATTGCTCCTGGTTCACCAAAGTTCATTGGCCCTTAAAGACACAAATTGTTACCACTTAGGGGCTGATTCACTATGGGTCGAATATCGAGGGTTAATTAACCCTCGATATTCGACTGGGAATTGAAATCCTTTGACTTCGAATATCGAAGTCGAAGGATTTAGCGCAAATAGTGCGATCGTACGATCGAAGGATTATTCCTTCGATCGAACGATTAAATCCTTCGAATCGAACGATTCGAAGGATTTAAATCCAACGATCGAAGGAATATCCTTCGATCAAAAAAAGTTAGGCAAGCCTATGGGGACCTTCCCCATAGGCTAACATTGACTTCGGTAGCTTTTAGATGGCGAACTAGGGGGTCGAAGATTTTTTTAAAGAGACAGTACTTCGACTATCGAATGGTCGAATAGTCGAACGATTTTTAGTTCGAATCCTTCGATTCGAAGTCGTAGTCGAAGGTCGAAGTAGCCCATTCGATGGTCGAAGTAGCCCAAAAAATACTTTGAAATTCAAAGTTTTTTACTTCGAATCCTTCACTCGAAGTTAGTGAATCGGCCCCTAAGTGTCCTTGCTCCTGGCACAATGGTAAATGAGCTCATGTCTGTCTTAATCATTCCAGTAACAAGACAGAAACAGTGGAGAAATGCCTATAACTGTTCAATACCCTATCCATGTTTCCTATTATTTGCTTCAGTTACAGCTGACTTAAAAATGCACACCGATTGTGCGTTTTCAGGCCCAAATTTGCCACATGTGCACAGGGACAGGCAGCTGGCAGTAAAATAAATGGCAGGCAGCAAGCACAGTATCAGGCAGTCCTGGGATTTTTTTTAAAAAGGAGGAACCACTCAGTGTGACATTAACCTTAATATCTTACTAAAAATACTGGATGGGTCATTTAAGAATGAATCCACAAGAGCAGCTGTGCACAGATGTTGCACTTAATGACACCATTCATTAAAGCTACTTGCATCCAAACATGCCCCTTGCATTTCCATTTAGTTGTGATAAACATCATTGCTCCCATCCTTTCTACCTATCTTCTACTAAATCAAGTACAAGTGTGCCCATTGATGCTGAGAAACCCTGAGTGTGGTTACTCCAGGGTTTCCATAGGGGTTGTATCAATAAGCAAAGCAGAACATTATACTATTATTACACAATAATGCTGATAAAATGGTGCAATTGTGAATTACCAATGCTTCCAGAGTAAAACTCCAGTGACCTTTATCATGGTCTGAGCATGGTGATGTTAGGCTTTGCTTTATCCATCAATACCCCATGCGCCCAATCAATGGTTTCTGCTACTTGAGAAGTATGAAACTCATCAATGAGTGTTCAAACTGAATACGTGTTATTATAAATGGAGTACTGACTAAAAATGTGATTGGATTCTCTTGGAATTCTAGATGAAGGAACAGTAACATCTGTTGATGCAACTGGCACA
The DNA here is from genome assembly GCF_017654675.1 of Xenopus laevis. Taxonomy (NCBI): domain Eukaryota; kingdom Metazoa; phylum Chordata; class Amphibia; order Anura; family Pipidae; genus Xenopus; species Xenopus laevis. Next base: position 143,428,247 of record NC_054374.1, read on the forward strand.
ATACATAAGGTAAGCTCCCCTCAAACAAGGTATGTGGGGTCTCTGTTCTTAAACATTGCCTTTTGTTCAGAGACCAAGCATCACTGTAAACCTCTTATGATTAAAGAAGGAGGTACAACTGTGAATAGTGTTGTATCCAGTTCAGATTCTTTTGGCCATATAGCAGGGCCGGGCCAGACCGGCTGGGTGTCCCAGGCAACCCGGCCGTCCTTGTTGCCCCAGCACACGAGCGTGCATGTACACAAGCAGGCGAGCGTGTGCATGTGCGCAAACAGACACGAAAGAGTGCAAATAGGTGCATGTTGGAAGGGTCGGACTGGCCTGGCAGGACACTGGGAAGAAACTCGGTGAGACCCGGCCCTCGTGGGCCCCTGCCGAGCCAGACACCCTCTCCGGATCTCCGTGCGCGCATGCGAATGTGAGGCTTCGTTCATTGAAGTGCGCCGTGCAGCTCCCTGTGCGCGCATGCACACCTTCTTGTGCCCTGGTGTACCTCACATGCCAAAGGCCTGATGCCTGACTTACACAAATGAATGTAGAGTCTGCTTAAAGGAACAGTAAAAAAATTAAAGTGTTTTAAAGGAATGACAATATAATGTACCTTGCACTGGTAAAACTGGTGTATTTGCTTCAGAAATACTACTATAGTTTATATAAACAAGCTGCTGTGTAGCCATGGGGGCAGCCATTCAAGCACAGGATATACAGTAAATAACAGATAAGTTCTGAAGAATCCCATTGTATACTGCAGAGTTTATCTGTTATCTGTTGCGTATCCTATGCCTTTTCTCCTTTTTTGGATTTGAATGGCTGCCCCCATGGCTATACAGCAGCTTGTTGATATAAACTATAACAGAGTTTCTGAATCCAACACACCAGTTTTAACAGCGCAGCACAACAGTACATTATATTTCCATTAGTTTAAGACACTTTCAATTTACTGTTCCTTTAAAAACACACAGAACACTTTGTATTAACTTCAAGACCATCCAACAAATGTGTCATTGTTTTGCATAAAATCCCAGTTAAAGTTTTGAATTAGGCCCAATAAGTATATAAATGCAATACAGCGTTGCAAAACTAAAATTAGCATTTACTGTAAAGCCGACATTTCCTACACAATGTGATATTGCTCCAGTCTGTTTTCTTTTCCAGCAAGAGCTAATCAATTAAAATGCTTGTATAAATGAGAGCATAATTTCTTCCTGACCCAACCAATGACTCACACTACACACACTTGTTTATGTCTTGCTAAAGAGTTGGAGATTATTCTAAGAAACAACAAACTTTCTCTATTTGACTCAGCCTTGACTCCAGCACTAAGGTATTATAGATATTGTGTTTGTGTATGTTGTAAGCAATGTCCTAATTGGATTTTCATTCATTTTCATTGGGTGGCATGGATTATTATTGCATTGCATTTTTGTTAGACACACTAAAAATTCTTGGAGCTATTTTCTGAGAAGAACTTCCTGTTTTGACCAGGGTTGGATTGAGAGTAAAAAGCAACATTGTCAGTGAGGCCCCCCTACAAGTTACAAAAAAAAATACTGGTGGTCAGGGCATCCCATAAAACCACAAAAAAACATTGGTGGTCAGGTTTCCCCCCTCATAAATGTTTAAAAAAATACATTGGAGCCCAAGTCCAAGTTAAAAAGCCTTTGATGGTCAAAGGCCCCCCATAAAAGAAGAAAAAATGGTATTCAGGGTTCACCAATAAAAGTTAAAAAGAACATTGGTTGCCTGGGATTGAAAAAAAAAAATTGGTGTTAAGTGGAAACTTACTTTTAAAATTTGACAGGCAGTCTTCTTCCTCTTTGGCTTCCTCTTTGGATCTTTTCGATGGCTTCAGCTCCCATTCGGCATCTTTGGCTCCCTTTTAGCAGCTTCACTTCCGCTTCCATTGGCTCCCTTCGCTGTCTCCCTGCTTCCCCACCCCAATTAACAAAAAATTGAGAAAAAATTGCCAGTCCAGGCCTGCTTTTGACCATGTTCCATAAAACAAATCTACTTCTAGGTCTCAAGTACTAATATTGGTGCTAAATTGTACAAGTGCAATTGCCAGTGCAATTTGCTTTGAACAAATTATAAAATGCAAGCAAACATTAGGTTGCTATAGCTAACTGTATTGATGTAATTCTCCACCTATGCTATATTTAGAGGCATGTCCAGCTCAATGGCCTCACGTTGTACAGCCCTGACATAAACCATGTTTATTAAGGTACCTGTGTCCTCTTCTTATGAATGGTGTGCAACTGTGCATATTGATGCTGGGGAACCCTGTAGATACCGCCACTTTGGACCTGGTGGTAGCTCAAAGGTTGTGCATTGAGTTGCATCAATTAGCACACACTTGCACTCAGTTAATCAAATGCAAGTGCTACAGTATGTTTAATGCTTGTTTCAAAGTGATTCTAGATTGCGTGAATGCTAGATGCAACTTGCACCAGATCTTCATAGAAATGCATGTCCTATTGCATCAGTTTTGACACTGCATGAGCAATGGTGGCAGGTACACCTCAAATTGAAATTATAAAGGAAAATGCTTCATTATGGGTAAAAAAAACATGGCAACTTGTCCAAAATTGCACTTGCACTCTGCACTTGTGTTCCTAAATTTGCCTTTACTAACACTAGAAAATATTTACTTAATTAATCAGTTCTAGGCAGCCAAAAAAGGATCTAATTTTTAAAAAGAAATATTTGTGACCTCAAAATGTCAATTTAACTTGTCTCTTTACCAACATTGCCATTGCCAAAGAAGAGCAGTCAAACACAAAGAAAAGAAAGAAGGAGAGAAAGACAAGTCTTCAAAGAACAGCAACAGGATAGAAGAAAAGACAAAAAAGACAAAACAGACAAAACTAGGAAAGAAAGACAAATCAAAAGCAAAGATAAGGTAAGATGTAATAAAATAAGAAGCACCAGATTCCTCAGTTTGACATTGGCTTCATTAAAAAATGTAATAAAAGTTGTAAACAGAAAAAAAATTGCATAAATTAAAACAAATAAAATCACATTTTGTTATGTAATATTCTTTATCAAACAATTATGACATCACTATTTTAATTGCACATTATTATGTTCTGCTTGAAGGTGCCAATCTTTCTTCTATTGGCCAATGGAGTTAAAGAATCCTCCATGGTTCAGAAGAGCTATTTTAACTTTGCGCAATCAAAACATTGTTTTTAAAAAACAATTCCCACCTCTGCCCTGAATTTCAATGCCAAGCAGAATAGATTTGCAGCTTATTGACTAACTTTTGTATGGCCTGAAGTTTTTTTACTGGATACAAATAAGTATTATTATTGTTTGCAGGTTGCTTATGACAAACAAAATTTCAGCAACATCATTGTGAAAGAACAAGTTGAGAAATGGTCCATTCAGATTCCAAGAAAACAACAACATTCTTAAGAAACAAAGGCAAGCTGATTGGTAAGAAGCCAGCTACAATCCTCCCCACCTACTAAATAGGGATATGACTAATGTTTCATAAACAGGCAAGTTTATGCCAGCATAGGAGCATTGTTACAATTTTAAAATATTTAGAATTTCACAGGAAATTAAATTCTTGAGGGAAAAGGAATACAGCATTGGTAATTTGGTAATTAGTATTGAAGAGAAGAAAACACATTTTTTTTTACAAGAATATATTCATACAAGCTCAGAGTTGGGATTGGCAATGTTTTATTCCAATATTCTTTCATCGTTCAGGTAGGCATATTTGTATTATAAAGTATGGAGTAATGTATAGAAAGTGGGGGCTGGATGGTCTTTTATAAATATGCAACTTTCCATTAACTTCTTTTTAAACAAACCATCACCTTAGTTGAAATGTGTTCACTGATGCTTCATGGGTGGTCTTGATTAAACACAATACATTTCATTGATGGCACTGTGCTTCAATATATACTGAAGCTTCAATAATGACACAATAGCATATTATTATTATTTTTAGAGGGTCCAACATATTGTGCAGTGCTATAAAATGAATGTGCTTATACAAAAAAATCACATGAATTACATAGATATAACATACAGAGTTACATATATAACAACCAGTACTGGTAAAAAAGTGAGGAAAGCCCTGTGCAAAAGAGCTTTCAATCTAAAGGTGAAGGGAATGTGACGCACTGTGCTGGAGTGGGCAAAATCAAAAATAAGCAGGTGAGAGATGTAGCATAGTGAGGGTAGGCTTCTCTAAATAAGTGTGTTTTAAGAGATCTTTTGAAAGCAATAAAGGTTGGGAGAAAGTCGGACAGATTGTGGGAGAGAATTCCAGAGGAGGGGTGCAGCCCTTGCAAAGTCTTGAATGAGGAGGTAATGAGAGAAGTGTTGAGGAGCAGGTCAGTAGAGGAGTGAAGTAAGCGGTTGGGTGAGTATCTAGAGATGAGTTCAGAGATGTAGCGTGGGGCAGAGTTATGAAGTGCTTTGAATGTCTGGGTCATTAGTTTGAATTTTATTCTGAATGGTAGCAGAAGCCAGTGCAGGGATTGACAGAGTAGCATGGCAGAGGAGGAGCGGTTGCTGAGGTGTATAATCCTGGCGGCAGTGTTCATTATGGACTGGAGAGATGACAGTCTCTAGCAGGGAAGGCCAGTAGTTACAGTAGTTGCAGAGAGTTACAGTAGTCTAGACGTGATATGATGAAAGTGAACAAGGATTTTACCGGCATACAGTATTTATATAAACTCCAATTTTCCTGATTCAAATAAACTATTTAAACTGCATGTTATATTTATATACATAATATATTTTGTAGTGTAACAGCCTTTAACAATTTATGAATTAAACAAAATAAATATTTTATATAGTCCATATTATGATATGAAAGGAAATCCAAAACAAGAAATATAGCCTCAGCTTAGTGTATGCTGTCACTCTCAAAAATACAATGCAGAATAGTCATATGCAGCATGACATCATTTTTAACAATGAGCTAATATGTCCCGTCTCACTTTGCCTATAAATTTGCTAAGCTGTTAAAAAGTTTGCAAAATGCATTGAAGTTAATAGGCGACAACATTTTTTTACGCACATGTGACTTATTTTCTCACTCCAAACAAAGTCAATAGGAGTCTTTTCTTATGGTGACTTTTTTGTCATGGCAACAATTTTGTCTTGGTGACATATTTGCCACAGTTTTGCAACCAAATTTGCAGATGGCGAAATGTAGAATTTTGCCTCAAATCCACAAAATCGCTTATCACTTATCATTTTGACATCAAAATCTTATCACTTTGGTTTTTTTTTCCATTTGAATGCTTATAATCTTTCCCCTAAAGTGGACCAGATATTGCATTTATTGTACACAGTCACAATCTTACTGATATCACTCTGTTCTTGATTGCTTTACCTTCACCAGACTGCTAATAATTCAGTTTATACGTTGGCTTGCTTCATTGTTAAAAACAACAAACAAAGAAAGAATTCAATTGGAGATCACCGGTGAATGCTGTGGCGGGGGGGGGGGGTGATTAATTTGCTGTTTTCTCAAAAGAAAGAGTACCTTTGGGAAACATGATGAAGAAGGAATACATAGCTGCAAACTAGATGAGGATGGAAATAACATGTCCTTCTAGCTCTAATTAAAGTGAATCCTGTCTACCTCCTTGATTAAAAAAAAAGCAGTTGGATCAATCTCTGGATCTACAGAGAGTTCATTTCCCTAAGCTTTCTCACTTGCTAAAGTGACTCTAAAGTTGTCTTTAAACAATGTATCTGCCAGTAAAACAACTTCAGAGAGGGACTTCTACACCTTCACAGCTTTCTCACAATCCATTGCGAACTTTAAAATATCCATGACACCTGAAAAATGTTTGTCCCATCATGACCATTTTGAAGGATGAAGGAAACCGATATGGGATATCACTATAGGCAGTCTATGACTAAACTCATATTCTCTAAAACCATGAATGTCATGAAATTTATTGAAAGATCTGAATATAAAAAGTACTAATGAAATAAGTGTTGTTTCGTTTTAGCTATGTTTAGCATTAAAGATTTTCGTGGTTTTTACACTTAATACATCTTGAGTTTTTAGAGCTTTTAAGACCTATAGGAAAAGCACACATTTTTTGAGATCTGTAGAAAAAATAGAAATTTGATTTTTAGTAAATGGGCCCCTAAAAGAACATTTAAGAGATGTCAGCAGTGTCTTGAATCCATTTCAGGACTTTAAAAAATTCTATACAATATAGTTTGCAGAGGATAGTACATAGTTCTGATATGAGAAACAGCCCTATGATGTACAGAGTATGCCCTATATTATGGGTCTGCAACCTTTTACCCATGAGCCACATTCTAATATAAAACAGTTGGGGAGCAACAAAAGCATCAAAAAGGTGCCAGATAGGGGCCAATGATTGGTAAGTTGAAGATCCCTATGTGGACTGACAGCCTAAGGGAGGCTCTATTTTGCAGTACTTCTGGCTTTTATTTAACCAAATCCAAGCCAGGATTTCAAAAATAAGCACCTGCTTTGAGTCTACTGAGAGTAATATTGAATGGGTTAGTGAACAACATGTTGCTCACAAGCCACTGGTTGGGGGTCACTTCCCCAAATAAATAATAATACATTTAATAATAGTTTAATATCAATATACACAGCAATGCAAAGCTCCCAATTGGTGTCAGAAACTATTGATGCAGACATGAGATTGACCAATATTTTTATATAACATGGTTAATGATCTCAGAGGCTAAAGCTTCAGAATGTACTGGAACTGTACACAGAGGTCATTAGAGAATCAATGGATTAGGCAGTTCACTTGGAACAAAAGACCAAGCATATTGCAAGCAAACTTATACAAACCCTCCAATGAAAAAGACCCTAAGGAATAATTTCCCAGGAACTACTGGTAAAATTCATCCAAATAAACATATTGCAAAGACTTTTCTTGGTATGAACTGTCTCCCATACTGGTCCTGCCAAACATGTGTGAGCAATGTCAAACATATATTTGAAGTCATAGCAACTTCTCCCATTATTGGAAAAATGTCAATGACTCACCCGTGTATATTCTCCAAAACAACTGTTATAAAACAAAAGCCTATGGTATTTGAGCTTGAGTCGTGATAACTCAGTCTGCACATTTTTGTTGTTTTCTTTGGTATGTAGTCTTTCCAAGTGCTTTGTTGTACATCAAATATTATCTGATATCACAGGCGTTCCAAATAATCAAACTTACCTCAATAATTCCAAGAGGTCTGGAGACCATCTCTCCAACATGGAGTGTTTTATCAAGACTCCAACTGGGTGACTTTGTGCTACATTTTCCAAAAAACAATAAATACATTTTAGTAGACTTTCCTGTTTTTAACACTAGAAAGATCTGATGATTCCAAAAAGATTATTTGTTATAAAATCTTTTTTGGAATATGCAATTCTTTCAGTTCCTTAAGGAGAAACAACCATTACCTAATCTTCTATAATCTTGGTCATATAAAAAAGATAAAGATTCACAGAAAACAGATGGCTTCCTTTTTCTGGGGAAGGCTGACCCTTAAGATATATTCTGCCAGGCACATAAAAATTCTGAGATTATTAATTTATTATTATATAAGTAACCTAAAGGGGAACAATTGTGAAAATGCAAATTCAAAGCTGAGTTCATCTCATGGAATAAGAAACTTTATAAATAAAATTCTGTACCTTTTGAAATAATGAGGTTGCTCTTTACTAAGCCTCTTCTCTCAGCAATCTGTCTCTCTACATGCAGCCCTGTGTTGGAGCCAGACATCTCTGATATATAACTTTCATGTCTTATATAATTTTAGAGAAATAAAGTTTAATTGTGGTTTCAAAAAGTTTGAAAACCAATAAAATTTGATCTCTATTAAATGAGCGTCCTCTACATAACATGCATAGGGTAATGTTATTGGTTTAATATAATTGTTCATGTAATGGTTAATACATATGTTTAGGTTGGCCACTAGGAGGAGCTAGAGGGTAATAGTTGTGAGAGAAAGTCCCCAGTGGGTGGAGAATAGTAAGTTATATAAGGGAAAGTTTCAGGAAGTGATTTTTAGAGATGCTTAATGGGAAGCAAGATGGGCAGCAGGCTTTGCAGCAATAGAGTCATCTCCTGGAAGAGCTACTGAGCATACGTAGTGTGAGGCCAAGTGGTATAAAAGTACACTCTAGGAAGTGTAAAAGAGAAAATTAACTAGCATGGGCAGCTATGGCCCCACTAGGAGTTAATGGGCGTAGTATTCCCAGCGAAAATCCCGCCAGCCAGGGTTCAAGAGGAAAGGTTGATCCGGATTGAGCTGGCTAAGGTCCAGGAAGGGTGCCTGTAAGCGTGTGCCCCCCTGGAAGTGTGCTGTTGCAGGCAATGTTCTGCAAAATACTGGGAGATTGAGCGCTGTGAATGTTCTGCTGTTTTGCTGTAGCCATTGACAAATAAAGAGAACATGATTACATAGTTACATAGTTAAATTGGGTTGAAAAAAGACAAAGTCCATCAGTTCAACCCCTCCAAATGAAAACCAAGCATCAATACACACACCCCTCCCTAATTTCGCATAAATTATATTTACCCATATCTATACTAACTATAGAGTTTAGTATCACAATAGCCTTTGATATTATGTCTATCCAAGAAATCATCCAAGCCATTCTTATAGTCATTAACTGAATCAGCATCACAACATCACCCGGCAGTGCATTCCACAACCTCACTGTCCTGACTGTGAAAAACCCCCTACATTGCTTTACATGAAAGTTCTTTTCTTCTAGTATGAAGGGGAGGCCTCTGGTACGGTGATCCTCTTTATGGGTAAAAAGGTCCCCTGCTATTTGTCTATATTGTTCTCTAATGTACTTGTAAAGTGTAATCATGTCCCCTCGTAAGCGCCTTTTTTCCAGAGAAAACAACCCCACCCTTGACAGTCATAACTTAAGTCTTCCATCCCTCTAACCAGTTTAGTTGCACTTAGTCTCTGCACTCTCCAGCTCATTTATATCCCTCTTAAGGACTGGAGTCCAAAACTGCACTGCATACTCCAGATGAGGCCTCACCAGGGACCTATAAAGAGGCATAATTATGTTTTCATCCCTTGAGTTAATGCCCTTTTTTATGCAAGACAGAACTTTGTTTGCTTTAGTAGCTACAGAATGACAACTAGTTATCTACAAAAACCCCAAGATCCTTCTCATTTAAGGAAACGCCCAACACACTGCCATTTAGTGTATAACTTGCATTTATATTATTTTTGCCAAAGTGCATAACCTGCATTTATCAACATTGAACCTCATTTTCCAGTTTGCTGCCCAGTTTCCCAACTTAGACAAATCACTCTGCAAAGTGGCAACATCCTGCATGAAACCTATAGTTCTGCACAATTTAGTATCATCTGCAAAAATAGAAACAGTACTTTCAATGCCCACCTCCAGGTCATTAATAAACAAGTTGAAGCAAAAGACCTAGTACAGAGCCATGTGGTACTCCACTAACAACACTGGTCCAATTAGAAAATGTTCCATTTACCACCACTCTTTGTAGTCTATCTTTTAGCCAATTCTCTATCCAGGTGCAAATACTATGTTCCAGGCCAACATTCCTTAATTTAACCAGTAACTTTCTGTGTGGTACTGTATCAAATGCTTTAGCAAAGTCTAAGTAAATCACATCCACTGCCATCCCAGAATCGAGGTCTCTACTTACCTTCTCATAAAAAGAAATTAAGGTAGTCTGGCAAGATCTATTACGCATAAAACCATGCTGGCACAAACACATATAGTATTATGATTTGCTATGAAGTCCACTATCTTATCCTTTATTAACCCTTCAAAAAGCTTTCCTACTACTGACATCAGACTTACTGGCCTATGGTTTTGAGGCTGAGAACGGGATCCCTTTTTGAATAGAGGCACCGCATTAGCAATTCGCCAGTCTCTCGGCACTATGCCAGACCTCAAAGAATCCTGAAAAATGAAGTAAAGAGGTTTGGCAATCACAGAGCTAAGCTCGCTAAGTACCCTGGGATGATTACCATCTGGCCCTGGAACTTTGTTTTTCTTAACATGTTCTAGTCTCTTTTGAATTTCCTCATGTGTGAGCCATGCATTATTAGTTGTATTACTAGAATTGGAACTATCAAGAATGAAACCTTCATTAACTGGTTCCTCATTTGTGTAGACAGACGAAAAATATGTGTTCAGAGTCTGCGCTGTTTTTTGTTTTCATCAACCAGCTGACCCCCCTCTGATATTAAACGTCCCACCCCTTCCTGCTTCATTTTTTTACTATTAACATATGGAGAAAAATATTTTGGATTTGTTTTACTGCTTGCTGTAATATCCTTTTCCATTTCAATTTTAGCTTGCCTTGTAGCTTTTTTTGCATGATTTATTGGCCTCCTTGTACCTTATAAATGTTTCGGCTGTCCCAGCTAACCTGAAAGCCTTAAAAGCACATCTTTTCTTACCCACCTCAACACCAACACTTCTATTGAACCAGAAAGGTTTTGCTTTGCAACGACGTTCCTTGCTAACAACGGGAATATACTGACAAGTATATTTATCAAGCAGCATTTTACAGACTTCCCATTTTTGTTCTGTGTTTAACCCTGTGAAAAGCATTTCCCACTTAATATGTTGCAGAGATGCCCTTATACTGTCAAAGTTTGCACGTCTGAAATTTAGTGTTTTAGTTATTCCCTTATAGAATTGCTTCTACAACAGAATCTCAAAGGAGACCATGTTATGATCACTATTACCTAAATGCTCACCCATGCAAATGCTAGAGATGAGTTCAGTATTATTAGTTATTACAAGGTCCAAAAGAGAGTTATTCCTAGTAGGTTCTTGAACGAGTTGGAATAAAAAGTTGTCATTCAGCATATTTACAAACCTACTAGCTTTTTCTGTCTTGGCAACCCCATTACCCCAGTCAGTGTCTGGATAATTGAAGTCAACCATAGCAACAACTGGACCCAGCTGTGAAGCCGCTTGTATCTGCAAGAGTAGCTGGGCTTCATACTTGACACTAATATGAGGTGGTTTATAGCATACACCAATGATAATTCTATTTGTAACCTTTTGCCCATCTCTACTTAGAGGGATTACACTCCCTCACCAGTGCCAGCAATGGTTATCTTTTTAGTGCATGGCTTTAATTCAGGCTTTACATACAAACACACTCCTCCACCCTTTTTAATCCCTCTGTCCCTCCTAAAAAGAATGTAACCATTTAAATTCACAGTCCAGTCACATGTTTCATCCCACCAGGTCTCAGTGGTACCAATTATATCATATTTTTTAAAGTATGCAATTAATTCTAGGTCTCCCATTTTACCTGACAAACTCCGTGCATTTGCCAGCATACAGCGGAGGTTACTACTTTTACTTTTGAAATTTGCATTACTTAGTGGAGAATTATATGTTAAGTTAGTATTATTCTGTTTTCCTTATAACAGAGGCACCTCCTTAGCTGGTAAACTGTATGCCCCCCTCACTCCTCCCCCATGACCCCTTACTTATCCCTACCGCATAATTCTGTATCTCACTCCCCCTTGCGTAGTTTAAACACTCCTCCAACCTCTTAGCCATTCTTTCCCCAAGCACAGTGGACTCCCTTCCATTGAGATGCAAACCGTCATGACTGTATAGGCTGTACCCCAAGGAAAAATCAGCCCAGTGCTCTAGGAACCCAAATCTTTCCTTCCTACACCAAGAAGTGAGCCACGCATTTAGCTCCCTAAGCTCCCGCTGTCTTCCTAAACTTGCACGTGGCACAGGCAAAATTTGAGAAATGAAGAGCCTAGATCCCTGAAATCACTCTTTAAGGTCTTCCATCTACCATTTATTTTGTCATTAGTACCGATATGCACTTAGACAGTTGGGTCATGCCCAGCCCCACCCAATAATTTGTCTACCCAATTAACCACATGCCAAACCCTGGCACCAGGTAGACAGCAAACTGTTCGGTTGTAGCAATCCGAATGACAGATTACCCTATCCACTTTCCTAATAATTGAATCCCCTACAACCACAATCTGCTTAGGCCTGATTCTACTCTCCTTCCTGCCACTACTAGAGAAACTGGTCTCCCGGCTGTTAGAGAGATCAGCCCCATCTTGAATTGCCAATCCAGAGTTCACACTCCCATCTTCTTCACACAATCTGGCAAATTTGATGAGCTGTGTTAACTCCAGATTTTCCTTTTGCCCACCTTAGATTTTCTAACTGTCCCCCAGCTAACTGCCTCAACATCCTACTGCTGTTCTGTTCCCCCCAAGCTATCTGACCCTGATAGGTCCTAAAGCCAGATCCAGACTATTGTTTTTCCTTCACTGATACTACGGTGTGGTTCCACGGCATGATAAAGGAGGACTAAAGTTCCAAGGGCTGTACCAGTATCCACTGTTTTTGGTTCAACCATAAGGTTAAGTGTTTTCGGTACTATGTGCCACTGGAAATTGCATAGAGATCCATTAGTGACTAAGTGTTGTGCCTTTTAGGGCATTGTGAAGTTAACAGTGTCCCTGTCTGTTTCTAAAGTATTTCACCATTCTTCTAAGTAAAGCTGATATGGAATGATAATGTATGATGGTTAATGGTGTTGTTCTTTCCACAGCAAGCCATTGTACCCTAATGGATTGGCTGGTCACTCTGAAGAGGATGTTCAAATTGAAAATATGTTTGGGTTAATATGCACAAATTAAGTAACCAAGTACGTGCTGGAGGTGTGGAGAATGCATCCATGAACATGAGAATGTATGGGAGACAAAGTAAGGAATAGCATAAAGTGTTTATGAGAAATGTGAAAGTTTTGTTTATGTCAAGTACAAGGTTATAGAGTTAGGATGTTATAAATGTGATGTTCCTTTGCAGCAACCATTGTGGCCTGGCAGGTCTCAGAGACTGAGAGACTGTCGAGGAAGATGTGACCTGTGGTGATATTTTAGAGATCAGATGTAAAAAGCTAAAAGAAGAGATATGAGCAAAATGTGGTAGAAATAATACAGGTGTAATAATAGAGTGAATGTGGAGCTACAGGGCGAGTGTGATTTTTGATGGATGGTAATTGCCAGACACGAGGACCTCTGGAAGTGTGCTGTTACGGGCAATGTTCTGCAAAATGCTGAGAGATCGAGCCCTATAAATGTGCTGCTGTTCTGCTGAAGGCCGTTACAAATAAAGAGGACGTGATTGAACTACAACTCTTTGCCTTGTGTGCTTCACTCAAGGGTTCCCCATACAAAAGATTGGTGGTACTTCAAGGGTTAACAGCGGGTAAGGCACTGGAGATATTTGCCTTTGTTACATGTAGAGAGTACCATCAAACTGTGGCATTGTGTATTGGTAAGAAAGGGTTACACATGGTAGTTACATTGGAAATTAAACCAACTACTATTGTATGTAAACACTCTGCAATTTACAGTTTCCCAGACTTTGTGCTTTTTTTAATGGTCTCCTGAAAAAATTTGAGATTGAACTGTACATAAATTAACTACAAAGATATGCTATCATCACAGAGCTAAATGCTTCTACTTGGACTATTTTATGCAAAACAATAATCCAGGGACATGATGAAAGCCAAACCTTCCACATTCCTAAAGCTATGGAACTAAATCAGATGTACGTATATATACTGTACCTTCATAATTACTCAGATATCTGATCTATACATACATGTGATTCTAATAAAAACACAGCAGTAAGTCTTGCCTCACTGTAAGGAGTAAGAGGGCGCAAGATGTTCTCATTTTATTGGTGGGGGGGTAATCGCATTCATCACACGAGAGGGAGATTAAGAAGAGGATACTGGTATTTCAGTACCAGCTTGAGTTGTACATTAGGCAATTGATGATTCGGTTGTGTTAAACCAGCTATGTACTGTCTAAGAAAAAAAACAAACTTCCTTCCATCGTTTAAGAGCTAACCTAAATACACATTGTCCAATATTGGATTGAGACAGGGAAGTTTCTCCTTCCAGACTGCCTTCAAAGCACATGCCCTTGTTTCCCAGTACTGCTTGTGTGCCAACCACTCTCCCATAAATTCCTCAGGAAATGAATATGCACTGCACAATGTTTGCTCTGCACAGCCTTGGCCCAGGGATTGATGCCCTTCAGGTGCAATCTAAAGACAGTTTCTGGGGTCTACCTTTAGGCTGGTAAAATAAGCTTCAGTAAATATAGTAAAATATGCCATTTCTAGCATTATTTAATTTTAGGTTTTAGTCCTTTAAAAGTTGGTTATTGACAACCATATATGCAATCCATATTTATATATTTCAAAATATTTGTTGCTTATTTTTTAAAAGAGCTACCCTACAAGCAATTACAAGAAAAAGGTTATAGATTGCTTGAAAAAGCTTGAGAAGGACAATGTCATCAGTATGACTTTGTAACTTTGCTTCTACCCAGATGAAGCCACTCCATGTCTGTTTGGACTCCCAAAAATACACAAGGAAAAATCCCCTCTGAGGTCAAATGTCAGCAGCATTAACTCGGTGACCTACAACATTGCAAAATATGAGGCAAACATGTTAGCTTCCTTGTCTGGCAACACAGTGCTCCACATTCAGAACTCCGAGGACCTTGTCAACAAAGTGCATGATGTAAAACTGGAGAACAACGAGACTGTGGTGTCCTATTATGTTACATCTCTGTACACTTGCATACCCACACCTGAGACAATTGGAACAGTGAGGAAACGGTTGAAACAAGATACCACCCTCAGCAGCAGAAGAAAGCTGAACCCAGAACAACTTTGTTCCTTACTGGACCTATGCCTTAATACCACTTACTTCAAGCACAAGGAAGTCTTTTATAAACAAAACATGGCTGTGCAAGGGGTTGTGGGAGCACTCCAAGGCTAAGTAAAATGTGTTTAGATACAATGGAAGTGCTACTGATTTGGCCAATTAATCAATGCACATTCCCTGGTCCCCTGTGCCATGGGTTTCCTGTGTCTCGAATCATAGTGAACCTTTACATGGAAGAAGTGGAAAATAAAGACTGAATACTTTCAAGGGAACAGCTCCAAGTTATTGGTTCAGATATGTGGATGACACCTGGGTCAAAATTAAAGCACATGAGGTTCGAGCTTTTACTCAACACATAAACTAGGCATTTATTGTGTCCTTTCAAGTATCCTTTTTTTGGAGCACAAGCCAAAAAGAGATAAACACTTTAAGGGAAACAAATACTTTTGGCTTTCCAAAAAGGCATGCTAATGCAATTATGGTAAGATATTATGTCATATGTCTTCCATGTGAGCCCATGCTTCACTGTCCTACATATTAGCCATTTCAGTATCCAGACTGTTCCTCAGCATTTCTGCCAACAAATTAAATTAAATGCTGCCAACATCAAAAGTCTCACTGACATAAGAAGCACAATAAAAGAAAAGTCCAAATTTCAGAAAATTGTTTTGTATCTGCCTATGAATCTGCAAGGAAAAGAAACCAAGGCACCCCTGCCAATATGTGTAGATCTACATATCCTGTGCCAGTTAACAGGAACAGATGTATAGCAGAGATGTGTCTTATTTAGAAACTTTGGTCCCAGGCTGGAACATTGCAACTTTTATTATATTACCCCCAGTTCCAGAATAAGTTGTTGTTCTGTAACTCATTACTATGTGATGCTGTGGAGTAGTAATATAGGGTTTTAGTTGTCTAATTGTCTAGCATGCGTTAGAAACTAGCGGACTATATCTAAAGAGTTGGGCATCTGCATTGGGTACCCCACAAAAATATATTGAACAGTTGTTACATAATTTCATTATATGCATCAGAACTATATAATGTTCTAGGTTATCTACAGGGATGTGTCAAAACCATTTTTAAAAACTATCTCAACCCAACCCAACAAATATTCCTAGTTCAACTTGCTATTTTGTTATGCAGGTTACACAAGGAATAACCAGGTCATCTGTTGTAGGTCAGTAGCCCTAAAAACCTATAAAAACATTGACACTCTGTTATGACCAAATTAAAACAGAACAGTGGCAAAATAAATAAGGCTAACTGGTGATTGCTGTAGAGGGTGAAGGGCCATCAATAATAATAATAAGGGGCCACTTTTTCATACTGATCCAACTTTCCACAACAATGAATTGATAAAACCCATGGGGCAATCAATCAAACCATCAAAAAAGTAGCTTTACTCATTAGCTAATACAAAAAGTTAGATTCAATTTTTTCCTATGCTGCATATGTTCTGTATCAATTTGATCCGTAGGGTTTAAAGTAAAATCAAATAAAATATTTCAGATGTAAAGTTAAATTCAAACAGCAATTAATTGGGGGTCACATATTGACCCTAGCATGAATCTATTATATACTTAACACAAAGTTGTGAAATGTTACACTCAAATATATGTGAATTTGTAAAAATATAGAAGCTGAAGTGAATGAATGTTGGGTAAAATTAAATTAATTTTTTCACAAATCGTATTTTTTCTCTAACAATTTGTGTTTTTTTTATTCCTTTAAAATTTCAAGATGCATTAAGTTTAAAAACCACAGAGAAACTCTAATACAAAGCAGTGGCAAGTAAAAGTAGTCAAGGTCCTACAGAAGTCAATGGGAGCTGCACTAAGCCCCTGTGCCTTTTATTTAATCATTCAGACTTTTATGGGTTTTGGGATTTTTTTGCTAGTAATCGTCCTATAAAATTCAAATTGTTTGAGGATTTAGAGATATTTGCATGCACATCATTCAGTGTTTTTTTTTATTTATTCATACTTTTTATATTCTCATCTTTTAATAACTTTCATGGCACTCATGGCTATAGAAAAATATTGGTCGCTATGTGAATAAATAACACTTTTCTCCTCTCACGTCAGTATAGCGATTGTGCATGTTGTCTTATGCGATAGTGCGCAGTGTATGTAATAAAACTTCTTAATGAAAAAGTCATGTTTGCTCCAAAAGTTTATGCCACCTTCAATAAGGTTCTCACTGAGCAATTAAGATTCACAATACAATAAATGCCTAAGAATATTACATTGCGACATGCAATATTTTTATTCCTATTTGTGCGCAAATTTGTTCTCTTTGCAAATGTTATTACATTTCCCCTATAGAGCTTAATCGTGGATTCAAAAATCTCTAAAACCACTTAAATTTGACCTAGTCTATAGGCTTCTCAGTCTATACAACTGCAATTTCATAGTCAGGGGTGAATGTTATTGTTCTGCTCAAATGTTGTCTCAGCCTTGCAAAGCAAAATTTCAGTCTATAAATCTGGTATATTTTCACTTTAAGAAATGCTTCTGTTTTATTTTACTTTGTAGTTTGTACAAAAACATTTTTCAATGACATATGAAACAACAAAGATGGAAGCAACTGAAAGAGCAGAAATTCAAATTTCATGGAGTGAATAGCATAAGAATTTGCACATTGTCCCATGATCTTCTGGAAAACTTCACATTCTTTGTAGTGGATTTTAACTGAAGTTTTCTATTCCGCAAAATTTAATCGAGCAGAACAGATGCTCAACAGCTGCTCGCCAACTATAAATGGTGGGAGGTGCCACTTGTTGTAAATGCTTTAGCCATAGTCCCTTCACTCTTTGTTTGCCTTTGCTCTGTTAAAGATAAACTAACGTAATACGTGTTTGGATCCTCAAAATGAAGAGCATTACTTTTAAGGTGCCTTTATAAAGTGAGCTATTTACTCAATTCACATTATTATGCTTTATTTATATATAATACACAAAAGCCATGAATATCTCACTGAAATTTGTGTATTATAATAAATAAAGTAACCCCAGTTGCAAAATATGAAGATATTAGAAGTCACCTCGGAGTTCCATGACCTGTATAAAAACACTCCACCTTCTGCACACTTCTCAAATATTCATTTCAGTAAATGGACCATCTTTGGACTTTTCACTATATTTTATCCATAATTTTGACATTTATTGGTGCCTTTCATACTACAAAGCTTTAACAGTATCAAAATAGATTTTTATTTCCTTCTTTAGCCTCAGTTGTAGATCATTTGTTCTCTAATTGGTTTATCAACCCAACTGGAATTAATACATTCCTTAATAAGACAAAGTAAACGCAATGGTGTTACTTTCTCCGGCAACACAAATCAATTGTTCATTAACCCAGTTCTGCTAAAACAAATGCTGCTGGGGGAAATAGTGATAGAAAATGTATTTGTAAATTATATTGCAATTGAAATAAGTATCTGTGGGATCTTTGTAATTTCTTTTTTAAGTTTTGCACCAACCAAATTAAAGGCCAAATTTCATTTGATGGATGACAAAATCTCTTAAAGGAGATGCAAACCCTAAAGTTAAAAAAACCCTACCCCCTACTCTACATAGACCCCCTCCCCCCCCCCAGCCTAGCCGCTACCCCGGGTAAATGCCCCTAAGTCTTTAGTCTTAGTCTATCCATCGTAGTTCTCGGGTGCCATCTTCAGCCGCATTAGTAATCTTTGGGTCTTCCCCCAGTACTTCGGCAATTTCCGTGAGTTTCGGCGCATGTGCAGTTGTCATGAAACAGAAAATTGCTCCAACTGGGCATGCGCTGTTACGGCACTTAGTTACCGAAGATTACCGAAGAGAAGAAGATGGCACCCGTGAACCCGGGAGGGAGGGGGTTCTATGTAGGGTAGGGTGTAGAGTTTTTTTTACTTTAGGGTTTGCTTCTCCTTTAATTCAATTCCAAATTTCCCCTAAGGTTTCTAGTGAGTTTCATAAAATAAATCACAATATAAATGTCTCCTCATCTAACAGAATTTGGCCCTAAATTTGAAACATTGATCCTATGGTTTATCATGCATATAAAAATTGTCGCTCATGTCAAAATTGTTGTGCGTCAAAACAATTTTGACACCCATTGACTTCAATACATTTGTCAGATTCGCCCATCACTAGAAATCAGCTTTCCTCCATCCAAGTCTTCAATTCCCATTATGTCTTGAACATTTCTGTTATTCTCCTTCATTTCAGGTCTACCAATCACAGAACATGTAAGAAATTTGGAAATTTGTAGTTGTTACTGGTGAAAGTAACTCCTGACAATTTTGAATAAATGCATATTTGAAAGTTGCTTAGAACCATGCATCACAAACTCATCATTTATTTCTGCCATATTCCCAGAGTCATATTAGCATGTGCATATAATTCCAATGATCAAAAATAAATTATTTGTTCCCTCTTAACTTTGTAATTATACTCCAATTCATTTACTACCCATCTGTTCAAAATTACTTGTACACAAAGTACATCTCAATTTCTCACTCATAGCAACTATTTCCGCGTACCAACAACCAAGTTTTACTGACAAAGCTTTCATCAGTCTTACGAAAAATTTTATGGCCTTTCATCAATGTTACAAATGAAAACTGTATTTTCTATGATCATTATATTTTGATGATTCAGTGATTTATTTGACACAGTATCTCAGGCCAACCTCAGCTCATCAACATATCCTGTAAAGTAGAACACACAGTATCAAAGTCATAAATATAGCAATCATTAAGCCCCCGAATCTAGTCCCAGAAGATCTCATAAATAATTGGCAAGCAAATTGCCATAAATTGCCATAAACAGTTCACTTATGCTATGATGTGACTTTAGCTGAGGTTTTACTCAAAAGGAGCCATGTGGGTTGAAATACTATTAGTGATGGGTGAATTTATTAAAAAATATTTTTTTACAGTCAGGACTGTGGAATTTTTTCCCTAAGGTAGTTATACTGGCAGATACATTAGATAGCTTTAAGAAGGGGTTAGGTGGCTTTTTGTCAAGAAAGGGAATACAGGGTTATGGAAGATAGGCCATAGTACAAGTTGATCCAAGGACTAGTCCGATTGCCATTTTAAAGTCAGTAAGGAATATTTTGCCCCCTCATGAAAAGAGGACAACTAGTGAAACTCGAGGAAAGCAGAAACAATCTGAATGTAATTTTTTTGGAAGGAATTTATGTCTCACCTTAAAGTGAGGTTGAATTGAGGCTATTGAGGGCTTTGTTGAGCTTTCTGTAGATACTCTTGCTCTATGTTTTGCAAAATCCCTGCTTACTTTGTAATGAAGAATAGGCCTTTGCATGTGAAATCTATAACGTGTCAGCATTTAAGACTGTGTGCTCCATCTGTATACTGTGCACTGCTACTGTCATGTAGCAGAGTTTATTTGGAGATCCAAAGTAACCCATAATAAACAGTTCACACTCCAGATATAACCTCAGGCTAAGCATCAGAAGAGGCTTTTTCTTTAATGCCAGCCCCAATTAAAGGTATTCTGCATAAATCAATATCTTCCCAAATAAAAGCCATAATAATTAATATTACTTCATTTTAGTTTTGTTTTTATCATCTTCACTGCATGGACTCATTCTTCCAGGAAGATCTGACACATTTTCTGAGTCATATCTGAGTCACCAGACTTGGCAAGCAAAATGAAATTCAGAATTAAAGTTTGTGATATAAGTGAGGTCATCCCAAAAAAAAACAAAAAAACGCTCTGAGCAAAGGAGAAAGGCGCCTGTTTGCTTTATAAGAAGTAATAAATTTTACACACTTAACATTTTGAAGAACAATTCACTTTAGGGAAATATTTTAGAAATTGTGCTGCCTTAAAAGATAACTGGAGTCATAAATAACACTTAAGCGACAGTACAGCACTTAACTTTTTTTTTGCTAGGCCACGACCTACTGCCTGTTAGTCCTTCAGAGAGGAAGAAGGATGGTTAAGTAAAGAACGCAATTAAACATCAGTAAACCACTTTTATACGACATACATGAAAGGGAAAGGCACATGTGCTTCTTTTGTGTGTGCTATCATCCTACAACATATATCTTTTTTGTTTGTTGTACAGAATGAAAAATGAATACATGTATGGGATCCGTTACCCAGAAACCCATTATCCAGAAAGCTCTGAATTACAGAATGGCCATCTCACATACACTTTTTGAAAATGATTTCCTTTTTCTCTGTAATAATAAAACAGTAGCTTGTACTTGATCCAAAATAAGATATAATTAATCCTTATTGGAGGCAAAACCAGCCTATTGGGTTTATTTAATGTTTACATGATTTCCCAATTTACAGAAAGATCCATTATCTGGACAACCCCAGGTCCCGTTCATTCTGGATAACAGGTTTCCATACCTGTACTACATTTTATGGGTACTCATACAAAAAGAAAAGTGATATATGGATCAGTATGACAGTGATTGTCTCAACCACAGTAATGAGAAAAACTAGAAAATAGTCATGGTATGAACTAGTAGAAGGCTTGAACATGCAGCACAGGGATAATGAATAAATAACTACCATTACTGGGCCAGAACAAATCTTTTAGATCACTCCTGCGCCAACGTATTGTAGCCTTGGGTCAATCACTTAATCATACCTACACCTTTGCCAGCAACTTTGCTCTGTTCTTGACCTTCGCTTCTCTCTGGCTGCTGCTTCTCTCTAGAACTCTCTGCCCCGGGCTGTCAGATTGTCTACTTCTTTCCAAACTTTCAAAGGCTCCTTAAAGACCCACCTGTTTAGGGAAGCTTATTCAATGTACCGTAATTAATCAGTCATTGCTGTATCATTAATCACAGCTTTGTTTCTAAATTCCTTATGTCTCAATTGTACAATATAGTGTTGTAAACTCTTGTGAGTAGGGCCCTCTACGCCTATTGCACTCTGTAAACCCTTGTTTGTTATTCACCATTTGTTCCCTGTTCATTATAAACAAAGGTAAAGTACTGCATAACTTGTCACTGCTATCGGTCTGGACTGGGAGTCAATTGCATTCCAATTACAGAGAGGCCCAAACAGCCCCCCACTAAATTGAGACTTTCTATGGCATCTGACAGCAGCCCCTCTTACATTTGCAAGAATTCATGTTCTTCAGTAAATGTCAAAGTTAGTGTTCATATTTACAGTGGAATTGAGTTACTAATGTCCAAGTACAAATGTTCTGCACATTCAGTGGCAATATCCACATATATTTTGTATCTGGCTTAGCAAAACACCCAACCATACAGCAACGGAAGGCAATTGATATTAATCAAGGATATAGTAAAGAAGACAGGAGAAGGTAACAGGTTCAGACAATGGATTAAGAGACTGGGAGAGAGGGATAAAATAGATGACAGAAAAGTGAAGTCAATGAGCTAAAGATAGACACAGTGTACAAATGCATGATAGTAAAGGTATGGGATCCGTTATCCGGAAACCTGTTATCCAGAAAGCTCTGAATTACAGAAAGTCTGTATCCCATAGACTCCATTTTACCCCAAATAATCCAAATATTTAAAATTGATTATCGTTTTTCTCTGTTATAATAAAACAGTACTTTGTACTTGACCAAACTAAGATGTCGTTTATTTATTTTAAAATCCTTAACCGATTTTTAACTTATTATTAGAAGCCTAGAATCTATTTTTTTTAAAAGAAAATTCTCTGAACTTCTTATCTTACTCACAAGACGCTGGGAATCTGTGTTTTTTTAGGGAAGCTAGCTCAACAACAGTTAGGGAAGGTAAATAATGAGACCACAGTTCTCACAGCCTTCTCCTCTTGTGGTAATCCCAGGGTTTAGATAGCAAAATGAATTAGATAGCGGTTTATGGGATAATTCCACTACTATTCTCTTTTTCTATTTTCTAACTTTTTACAATGTTTTAATGGTGATTGTGTGGGTGTATTAATTGGATCCTTCAATTTGAACTATAATTGCACTGGTTACAAATTGATTTAAATCATAATTTAAGAGTTACCATGGAAAGGGATTGTGGGATATAAAATTAATTCATCATTTTAAAGGGTAAATACATCAAGTATTATAAAACAATTTTATAGATTTAGTGATTGTATTGATTATAATTAATTGGTTGTACAATAATCATGGAACATGCGTGTGGGGTACGAGATTAAGTTATAAATTAATTTTAAGATTCAATCAATTGTAATTAAGCATATAGCACATGAATTAATTTAATTATTGAATATATTCTAAGCAAACCACTGGGGTGGTGGACTGATTAGCACTTTTTAAGTTATATCCAATTGCTTAGAATTAAGTAGAACCACAATGAACTTAATGAATTAGAGTATACAACACAGTTAAGCACATGCACTTTCATTTAGAGATATATAAAAAGTGGTGAATTGGTAAAGATAGTATATGCACAGACAGTGGTAAATCGATAATTGAGGGTATCGGTGCAATTGTTTAGGAGAGAGGTGATCCGAAAAATTAAAATAAACAGTTTGGAAACACACGGGGTGGTGTCATTTTCTTTCTTTTTTACTAAATAAAAATTCAGACAATTGGTTGGTTCACCCCATTGTTTTCACGTAAAAGGAAAAAAGTTCTGTGTGGTATACAACAAACATATACAAACTAAGATGTAATTAATTCTTACTAGAAGCAAAACTATTGGGATTATTTAATGTTTCAATGATTTTCTAGTAGACTTAAGGGTTCCATACCTGTAGTATTTTTTACAATAATGTTACAAAGTAAATAACAGGGGTATCTTTTTATCATTTAATTTCATTTTTATTCCTTCATCTGCACATGGTTAGGGATGAGGGGATTTTTTTTGTATGGTTTTACAGTGAATTTCTGAGCTTTGCCAAGGGCGAAAAGTTTCATGAAAAAACTGCAAAAATCAGCATTCGTTAATTTTTGCACGCGACAAAAGTGTAGCGCGTGCAACAAGGCTCTAATATTTTTTTGTACAAAAAAGCCACAGTGACAAAAATGTCGCCCATAGACTTTGTGTTTTGCAAATTTTTTGGTGAAATGGGACAGATTTGCTTTTCACTAAACATGGTATCTAATTATTTCTTAGTTCATATACTTAAACTATATAGTACCATACGTAACTGATTCGGTTTTTAATTAAGGGAATCGTTCATCTTTAATCCAGTTAATCGTTAGAACTTTGGAGGCAGAAGACCATCAACTTGTGACTAAAAACATTCTTTGCTTTATGCCAAAAAGCTGTACAAATCAAGCCGTCTTTACAGACCAAAGGTACATCTCCAACACGTTACCAGTTTAGGGGCAGATTCATCAAGGGTCGTATTTCGAAGGTAAAAATACTTCGAAATTCGACCACTGAATTGGAATACTTCAACTTCGAATATCAAATCACCAAATTTGACCGTTTTGCGGTAAAATGGTTCAATCGAACGATTAAATCGTTAGAATCGAACGATTCAAAGGATTTCAGCGAATGATCAAACGATTTTTCTTCAGTTTCCAAAAATCTTAGAAGGTCCCCATAGGCTAACATAGCACTTCGGCAGGTTTAATTTGGTGAAGTATTAAAGTCGAAGTTTTTTTAAAGATACACTACTTCGATTATCAAATGGTCGATTATTCAAACTTTTACTTCAAATCGAATTCGAAGTCGTAGTATCCTATTCGATGGTCGAAGTATCCAAAAAAAACTTTGAATTTCGAATTTTTTAACTTCGAAAATTCCCTCAAATTCACTTCGACCCTTGATAAATCTGCCCCTTAGTCTTCTTGCCTATTCATAAAGTAGTTGGAACATTTTACGTTTATTTATTATAAACCTAGTGCCACCTACTGTATACAGTACTAGTTCTACTTCTACTGTCCATAAAGGGAATAGTCTATTTACTCCAATATAAAAATCCAGAAAACAAGTCTCCTAAGGGTCCAGGCAGAAGTTTCAATCTTACTGGTGTTTTTGATTACTTTTTAGAGGTTGCAATGCCAATGAATTCCTATGTATGAACATAATAATCAAATCCAACCAATATTTTCATTCACTTTCCGGTAATGGTAACATTTTAGGGCTTTGGTTGTTATTGCAAAATCCATGGGGGAAACAATTTTGATGGTAGAAAGGGATTATACAGACAAAAGACAAATCAATTTATTGAAATATCCCATCAGATGTAGTTATAACGCCACCTGAAAATCTCTTCCTTCGTTACATCATCAAACAGCTGCTTGTTTTTCTTGAACTGTTCTTGGACACATTAATCCAGAGAGAGTTTGATGCAAAGTGCAGTTGAATGATTCCTGAAGTAGACACAATAATGTTTATATACACAGACTATTATGACTCAGCTCCTTAGCATTATTGTCAAAGGGACAACTTCCTGTAAAGCACATACCCTTTCTATTCATTCACATTAATCATACAGCAATGGCCCAAAGGAGAGTAGTTGTGCATTTGACCCTGCCTGGGAGTATGATCTTTTTTGTAAGAGTCAGCAATGTACAAGCAACTGTTGAACCCAGTTAATAAAAAAATGTCTGTAAAGATATCTACTGTATAATGTAATATATAACACATATTCTAATAAATATTTTAAAAGCTACTTTGGAAATGTATAGCTCTTTATTAGGTTATTCTTGGTAATTTAATATATAAATTCTGTAGGAATGAATAGGGAGTGAGAGGAATTTACTGTGGTGAGCTCTAATTTCACACTTGGATAAATCTGCCCTTTAGATGTTTTCCTAATTCTGCCATTGGGATGATGGACCACATCAGGCTGAAATAATTGTTTGGCCCCCAAATCAACAACTGGATGGAACTATGGGCCTGCACAGACCCAACAATAAGGGTGGTGGTAGACGTGGCTACTGCAGAGATTAGTTTCCCAGCAACAAATCACCTCTACTTCGGGCAACTAATCTCCCCTAAATGCCTTCCCTCCGCAGGATGGCACTCGGATCGATTTGTTTCCGAAGTCGCATGAAGTTGCCTCACGAGGAAACTTCGGACGATCCTAGTGCCATCCCACCAGCAATTTATATTCTTGCCAGCGGGAAGGCATTTAGGGGATTTAAGTCGCTCAGTTTGTTGCTGGGTGACTAATCTCCCCCAGTAGCTACGTCTGCCACCACCATGAAGGACTTTATCAGAAGCCTGATGTGGTTCTTTGTCAAATGGATTGTCAGTATATCTGGTCCCAACTAGAAGTCCCAACTAGAAATCATTCAGGAGTGACTAACCAACTTTAGTTTGGTTGTTCTGTCCCTTCCTAAAATATCTCTTAATCACTTCAAAACCAATTTCTCATGTTAATTTTAGCATTTATTAGGGTTTAATTATCGGGCAAAATAAAAACTAAATTCCTCTAAAGAGCAGATTGTGTAATCTTTCTTGTCTCCGACAGGCAGAGTGGTTTGGTTTTTAATAGGGGCTTGAATATGGTTTACAACTATGTAACAATATCTATCCTTAGAGATATAATGTCTCAACGTGCTTTTCTTTGAAAAATAAAGATACCGCGTCTCCGTGCTGACTGGTGTATCCGAGTCTCAATAATAAAAAATATAACAGCAGGCATGTATACGTCAAACTGCTTCTGTTCTAAATTTGAACTTTGAAAACATGGTCGAACCCTGTGTTCCCTACAGTGCACATATGTAAACTTATAGTCATAATACATTATTTTAATTCATGCACTTTACTTCTAGAAGCTCTTTATATTGCAACAATATGTTACAGTTCTTACATCTAAATCCCATTTTTATGTTTAGGTCGCATAGCTGTGGTTTGAGCCTTTTATGTTTGTTGTCTATGCAATGCAACATAAAGAATACATCACATAAGTTGTTTTCATTTACTTCACATATGAAAATGATGGTAATTCAGATCAAAAAACAAAATATTTCCCTGAAATAATATTTACTGCTGATCATGAAAACACTGCTGCACATGGACCTCATCTGTTATTGTATTATCATCAAAACAAAGGCTGCTTGATTGAAATACTTTCAAATGCAAACATCACTGCAAGTTGATTTAGAAAACATGTAACAAATAAGATCTTATCTTTTAAATTTTTCCTCTGTAATGCTCAAGTCACCTGTTTAACTTCTATATAAAGCTTGAAAGTCTCATTTTAAAACAGCATACATTTTTCACCTTGAATTATTGTAGAGCAATAGCTCACTTTTTATTCGGGGAGGGGTGTGACCAGGTTTAACTGAGATCAGGTTCATATTGTGTGCCGTCATTTAACAGAAATATTGATTTTGTGCTTATGTTTTGAAATCAGTGTAAGGCAAAATGTGTTTGTTCCATGGTCTGCAATGTAAATAGTTTTATACATTTACATCTATTTATCAATTCTATAAAAATAAGTAATGAATTGTATTTAGGGTTGCCACTTGTTCCTGTTCTGGTATCAACTTTCTGTTTGGTTTTCAGCCTTGTGAAACCAGAACAATAGTCTGGCCAACAAATGAAAAACATGAAGAAATTGTTTTGTAAGTTAGCTTTGCTCTATCTTAGAGCTTTCTGGATAACTGATTTCTGTATAATAGATCCCATACCTGTAATTAAAGGATTGGGCTTACTCATCAGGCAAATATAGATAGATCACCCATGTGGTTTTAAATTGGACATCTCAGTTTTTCAAAGGGCTGTCTATTTAGTTGTTTGGACTTCAGTATCACCTTTATGTTAATGACACCCAACTCTGCTTGTCTACTCCTGACCAAAGTGGTGCAATAACCCCACCCCAGCATCACAACTCCACTGACATCATTTTGCCCACCTCTGATGCCATCATGCACACCCCAACATCACTGCCCCGCCCCCAACATTATCTGCCCCCCTTTGTTCAATTTTAGCCACTGGCAAAGGTGGCAACACTTAGAGGCAGATTTATCAAGGGTCGAATTTCGAGTTCATGGGAGTTATTTAAAACTCCCACGAACTCCCATGAACTCGAAATTTAACCAATTGCAATTTATTTAAAAAAAATAGAATTTTTGAAACTCGGGTGAATAGAATCGACCCACAAATTTGAATTTTTTTCTCCAAAAAAACCCTCAAATTTCAGGAAGGCTGCAAACAACTCCAAATTAATTCCAGTACGTCTTCATAGGCTAAAACAGCAATTTGGCAGGTTTAAGGTGGCGAATAGTCAAATTTGAGTTCTTAAAAGGCCAGTGTATGATACAGTAAATTTTGAAAATCGAATTAGAATTTTTTAAACAGCTCGAATCGAATTTTAATAATTCTCTAGTCGAATTTGACAGTTCAAACCTTGATAAATCTGCCCCTTATTGTATTTATAATACTGAATAGAGCATATTTGCATTTCTGCCTATACTGATTACAGTGTATCAGTATTACAGCTGATAACATTTTCAAATGGCTGCTTACAGTTAAGTCACTTTTTTTGTGGTGGTGCCTGACGATGTGTGTGTCTAATTTGAATTGCATAATAAATAGGCCCCTCGCTGTAGTGAAGTGAGTAATAGAAGCTTCTTTGCACATCCCAATAATCTTCTGTATTGTGCTGCAAATATCCCTCTTGGAGCCTGCGTGTGACTGTCAGTTTATAACTAGATAAGGTCACTAGTGTGAGGTCAGGATAGTAGCATATACCTAAAATAAATGAACAGTTTAATCAAAGGAACAGTTAATCTGGAGAGACTCTAGGTTCCAGGCCTTTATGGCATCCCTCCAGAGACAGCAACAAAGAATCACAAGTTTCACCTTCTAACTACCTCTTGTCTTTACTTTCCCATGTTGGATTGCCTCACAGTCCATCCTTCTAAGGAAAATATTAACATGTATTGGGCAGCCACAAACTCCCTACCAAAAACCACAAAGAACTTCACATTTTCTCAGAAGCCTACCATGGTGAATCCATATAAATTAAAAATTAATACCACCCTCACCAATAGCAGTATTGCACGAACAAAGGGTCTACACACTATTTTTTAATCTGGGTCTACCATTGATGGACAGCCACCATGCGGTACTAAATTGGGGACTCACTTTTGGGTGAAATATGCCCCTTCTTTCATTCCATCGTAAGACCCGATCATTCTGGTCTGGCTCTCCAGTTCTTTTCATTTCAATTAATTTGACCCTTATGTTGAAATGCCAGTGGTTTATTCAAAAAACAAATAATATGCAGTTTTTTTTATATGCAAGTTAAAATGTTAGTTAAATGTTGCAGAAATACACTGCAAATTTGTTATTCATGTAGTGTTTTCACACTTTTTTTATATCCTAATTATCTGGAAACCTGTTACCAAGATAGCTGTGAATTATTGGAAGGTCACCTCCTATAGATTCCATTTTAATGAAATAATTCACATTTTTTAAAAACAATTATTACCCTTTTCTCTAGAGTAATAAAACAGCACCTTGTACTTGATCCCAACTAAAATATAATTAATGCTTACTGGAGCCAAACTAATTCTTTTTGGTTTATTTAATATTAAAGTTATTTTTTAACAGAATTAAGGTATAGAGATCCAAGTTTAGGAAAGACCCATTATTCCAAGCATTTTGGATTACAGGTCCCATACCTGTATTGAGCCCTGTTGTATCTTTCCAGATCCCCAACCCCCTATGTTTTACTTTCTCGTGTAATTTGCCCATTCTGCTATCCTGTCCTTTTGCTTACTTAACCCTTCTGTCACTCTGTGTTGCACAATTGCAGCGATATCACTTTCCCACCTCTTTTGTTGCTCCTTTATTAATGACATTGATTTTATTTCCCTGACCCTCTGATCACTTCCTGAATAATAACCACATTCGCTTTGGAGACTCAAAGCTTTCCTTTTTTTAATAAGGCCGGCCAATGCTATCAAGACAAAAGCCCTACAGTAACAATGTGCATGCTACTCTTACACTTTAGAGAAGATTATCTTGCCCAGAGGAATATGCACAAGAAGGTCATTGATCATGTGATAAACATGAATTATTATAGGAAAAGTAGAGCTTTGGTGAATGCTGTTAGTGTAGAATCTGCTATTCTGTAACATTCCAAAATATATAAGTAATGTATATATTTAATATAATTTAAGTGTTTAAGACTTTTGCAGCTGTTCTTACCAGTTATGAAAGAACAGCTTCCTTCTGTAATACAGGTATGGGACCTGTTATCCACAATGCTCAGGACCTGGGGTTTTCCAGATAAATTGTCTTTTAAGACTTTGTATCACCATATCTTAAGGGGCTGATTTACTAATGTTGATAGTTTCATGTTTCGTTCATTTTAACTAATCACATTTTTTATCACTAAAGAAATGTGGTTTATACTACTTAACATGAAAAATTTAAAATTTATTATATTAAATGGAAAAACACTTTGCCGTCTAGAAGCTGCTGAGGTCATGTAGAAGTCAATGGGATTTGTTCCAGTTGTAAAGTCATTTTCAATTCAATCTTTTAGAGGTTTCTGGGTTTTTTCATTCATATTTGCTGGAAAAATTTGAATTACAAAAAAAATGTAATTAGGTTTAATATCAGATGTCATGGGCAACTTCCAGCTTGCCATAGTGAGAAGTGAAGAATACAAACCAAATTTGCTTCCCAAATCACTTTTGCAACTGCCAGTAAAGCTTCCTCTTTTATGGAGTGTGCAAATTCACTACACTAATAATAAGCTGACAGAAAAGAACATCATCACTTTCACACAACGTGTACAACACGTGCATCAGGCCAGGGCCCTTAATTGGATCCTCCTAGGTGAGTGGCCGCTGTGGCTGATCATTGCCAATGTGCACTACTTGTCACTCATCCTGCTATGGGTTCTGGAGGTATTTACACATGGAATTGCCCCTGTGCTATCCTGCTATGGGTTCTGGGGGGGGGAGGGTATTTATACATGGAACTGCTACTGTGTTCATCCTTCAGTTTTTATAGTTTTTAATTTATTTGCCTTTTTTTTCTGACCTGGCTTTCAAATGGGGGTCACAGAGTAGACCCCGGCAGCTTATAAATTATTGTGCTATGGTCTATATTGTTAAGAGACTAAATGTTGTTGTTATTTATTGGTGTTTATTACTAATCTTCTTCTTAGGTCTCTCCTACTTATACTCCAGTTTCTCATTGAAACCACTATCTGGTTGGTAAGGGAATCTTTACCCTAGCATCTTGCCAATTGGTTTTTATTTTTTTATTATTTGTGATTTTTGAGTTATTTAACTTTTTATTCAGCAGCTCTCCAGTTTGCAATTACAATCAGGTTGCTAGGGTCCAAATTACCTTTGCAAATATGCAATGATTCGGCTAAGAGACTGGTATATGAATAGGAGAGGCCTGAATACAAAGATGAGTAATAAAAGTAGCATTAACAATAAATTTGTAGCCTTACTAAGCATTTGTTTTTTAGAAGGGGTCAGTGACCCCCATTTGAAAGCTGGAAAGAGTCAGAAGAAAAAGGCAGAACATTTAAGAAAAGTATAAAAAATAAATAATGAATACCAATTGCTCAGAATTGGCCATTCTATAACATACTAAAAGTTAAAGTAAAGGTGAACCACCCCTTTAACTACTTAACCAGAGTTATTGCCATGACTGAGTTTTGATTTGTTAAAATGGTTGTGGTATTTAGGGGTATGGCCAAATGGTGGGCAGGCTTCATCAAAATTGTGCTGCGCACGACAGGGTACTAGGGGCCCACCAGTTGCCTCCTTGCCCAGGGCCCACCAAGGCCTTAAAACGGCCCTGGGCAGAAATACTTTTTTATAGGAAGTACAACAGGATGATTCAATCTTGGACTGGGGCAAATTAAAAAATGAAAGGCCTACAAACAATATATATATATATATATATATATATATATACTGTATAGCATTAGCAAGAAATGAACAAGCAGCACAAAAATTTGACCACAAAAATATGCCAGTGGAGAAACCACAGATCCACCCCAAAAAGTACAACTGTGCATTTTCAATCCAAATTCAGTCAATGCTTACAGAACACAGGGCCAGTGGCACTGGATCATCACCTCTGATATAAGCCTAAAGGTATTCTATATACAGTTCCTGAAGTGCTCAAAAGCTTACATAAGAATACAAACCTGTAAACGCTGTAAAATGAAATCCTTCACTTAATCATGACCAGTATCTCAATCCAAGCCTCTCTAACCCCATTGCCAGATCACCAAATAAAAAGCAAGCTTACAAGTAGGACCCTTATGCCCCCTAGCTCCAGGATCAAATATAATAATCTGGGGGGGGTATTCAAATAGCAAGCAATACACACAGTGAGTGGGCACTCCATGTCAATGTAGATAATATTTTTTATCATGTGGAACATGTTAAAACCACAACCTTATTTTTTGGGTTATTATCTATGCTTAAAAGAACAAATCTAATTGTCAAATAAATCTATGTCAGGAGCTGCAAAATGCACTTAAGTGTATAAGAACTGGTTTTATATTGGTGCAGATGTCAGTATTAGAAAAAAAAGAGACACTATGTAGCTTATTGAAATTGTTCCTGAAGGCAAGTGCAGCTCCGTCTGTTGCTAAAGTCAATGCTGTCCTGTATAGACTTGCCTTTCATGTGAATGGAAAATATTTAAGGTCAAAGGTACAGTAATCCTGCAATACTCCTGTTATTGTACAAATAAATATAGCCAGAGGGACAAATGATTTACTTGGTGTTATATAAGTTGTATTCCAGACTAATATTGATAACGCACCCCAGCACCAATGCTTCATATATAAGCACAATAACATATCATACATAATAAGGGGAAAGATATTGCTTTTTCCATGCAGGATGTATTTTTCTATATATGTTCAGGAAAAAAACCATAGCGAATAAGATTAATATAAATTAGAGTCAGCCTCCCTTCCTGCCTTCAACTTGCCTTCAGATAAATCCACTTCTAGCTTTCTTATGATGCCAAATATTAGCAAGTTTGACAGAAAGAAATAAAACATTATTTATAAATAGTGATGGGAGAATTTATTCACCAGGCATGAATTAGCTGCAAATTTCCGGATTCTGCCGACGGCTAATGGCTTTGTGAAAATGCTGTGAAAATTTGCAGTCGGAAAATTCACTGCAACAAAAAAATTGTTGCTTGTCAAAATTGTCTCACGTCAAAACTATTCGGATGCCCATCGACTTTAACCCCTTTGGACAAAAGAGTCGCACATATAAAAATTGTCAAGAGCATAAAAATTGTCGAGTGTCAAAATTATCCAGACGCCCATTGATGTCCATTTACTTTAATGCATTTGCAAATTTTTTCCGGAGTTTCGCGAATTTCTCAGCAAAGCGAAATGGGACACCATTCACAAACTCATGCAATATTAACCACACTTTCTAGTACATATATTAGAAAGTGTCACAATGCTTGCTTGGGTTGTCATGCATTCTTTTGATGGCACTATTAATGTTTCTCCAGCAAGACAAATCAGGCAAAATGACAATTCTTCAAAATACATATGTGGTGCTTTAATACAAGATTATTAATTGGGTGTTTAGATCAATTGCAACTTGGGAGAAGACTAAAGCCCTGGTAAAAGTATTAGGAATTCAAAACATCATTATATATCTCTCTTTCTTTAGTTTAGAGCTCTGTCCTTATGGTCAGTCTTTAGTTACCTACCACCCACCACAGCCTGACCATTTATTAAATAACCCTTTCCCTTCTGATGTCAGCCCCATAAACTTCTCTTTCTCATCTGAGCTTCAGAACCGCCCAAAACCTATCTATCTCAGACGCCTGCCTAACCAGAAGTTAAAATGCGCCTGACAAGTTGCGGGCTTTGTCAAAGCATTTTAGCTTCTGGTTAGGCAGGCGTCTGATAGGGACATAGAATTGGGTGACTGGGTGATCGGATCGGGAGGGGACCTCTGTGGGTGAAGGGGTTGGACAAATCAATGATCCGTGGGTCTGATACTAGTTGATACTTGTACCTTCAGTACATTTGTGCTCTAAACGCACCTAAGCGTTTCAAGGCTCCAGGGCTTGTGTTACCCTGGTTCTCACTCCTCTAACCTCATACCAAGAAGGGAAGGATCCTCAAGTGGGTGAAGGGGTTGGTTTGGCGTGGGGTAGCCTTGGTTGTATCAGACAGATGTTGCTTGGCCGATGTGCTAAGTAATTACCAGTTGCGCTCCAACCGCAACTTTGTATTGATCCAAGTGCTTTTTTTGCACATTTCCCCTCGAACCCGGTGTTGCCGAGTCAATCAGTCTCCTATACCTAAGCTTAATTTTAATGTTGCTCTCTAGACCTTGGTTTTAAGAATTTATTAAAAGTTAAGTTTTACTTTAATTTTGCTTCACTGGAGTCTTGGTATTTACGGATGGGAAGGTGCAGTTCTGTGGGTCAGTTCTCTTTTTTCTTTCTGCAATTATTATCACTATTTGACCCTGCACACCATCCTCTGTGTTTGATGGGCGGTGCTCCCCAATCATTTACTCTTTAATATATATATATATATGGAACATACAGTAGATCCCCTTGCTAATCGTTTCCCCTTGCTAAACGTCACCATACTGAATTGTATCTTTCATAGAGTGAGAAATTTAAATGTGGTGTATCAGCATTGCACACTGGCTTAGATACAAGGGAGGATATATAATAAGAATACAGTACTGGAAAACAATGGAGCAGTGCGGGAAAAATTTTGAAAGTTTTTGAAAAATATTAAGAATGTTTTTGTGTTCATTGTACATCCACTTTTATATCCTTTAATTGTATGCATGCTGAACTAGAATGAACTATGTGAAAACTCAGTGCAAAAATGTTTACAAAAGTTTGTTCTATTTTTATTTGCAAAAGTTCATCATTTTACTCAACAATACATTGTTTATAGCAGTGATCTCTCACAGAGCCTATTTTTCATTGCTGTTGCTGTTGTTACCATGGGGTTGATCTATTAAGGGTCGAAGTGAAAATTCTTATTCTAATTCATGAACTTTTTATTTTTTTTTTGTCAAAACTGTTACATTTGAATTGTGAATTAACCAAACTCGATTAAGATTAAATTCGGATTTGAACTCGAATTTCGAGAATTATCATACTCTGACCTTTAAGAACTCAAATTTGACTAATCACCACCTTAAACCTGCCAAATTACTGTACTAGTCAATGGGAGAGGCCCAGGGATCAATTTGGTGATGTTTGCAGCCTTCCTGACATTCAAGTTTTTTTCAGAGGAAAAAACTTGAATCGCGTTTTTGCCATTCAAATCGAGTTATAATAATTTGAATTGAATTCAATTTGAGTTTTCAGGTCATTCCGATTTGTCCGAGTTGAAAAAATGTAATTTTATTAATAAATTTCAATTGGTCGAATTTCAAATTTATGGGAGTTTATGGGAATTTTAAAAAAACTCCCAGGAATTCGAAATCTGCCCCTTGATAAATTTGCCTCCCCGTGTGCTCTGGAAGCAATGTTAAAATGAATACAATATTTGCAAATGCTTAACTGGATTTTGTGTAAGTGATTATTCAAATAGATAAAGTCCAATGGTTTGTCTATAAACCGGTAAGGCCTTGATAATAAAAAAGATGAATAACTGCTTCTCTAAAACAGTCCCATTTATTATGTGCTCTCTAAGGTGGTCCCACAAACATAGCATGCTATTTGAATCTAGGAGTTGTAACACCCTCTTGGCGACCCCCCCCCTTGTGCCAAGGTTGTACATTCTTACCAACTTCCAATTCAGATTCTAAGTCCCCTTTGCAAGGTAAAAGGGTACTGGGAATTTATTCTCCTGGCAGTGCCTCCACCTAATGGGATCCGGGACTACACCTGCGGGTGGTCCCATTAGGAAAACATTCAAACACACACTTTATTGTGTAACAAATATAACTTTATGCAAAATTTAAAGACAAAGTAAATCTTCATTTAGATTAACATAAATGACCCACTACCCTGGGGACCTGTTGCAGTCTATTCTGGCACCCCCTTGCCAGGCAAAGTCCTGCACGAATCCCTTTGGCAGACAAAGAGTCTCAGTCCCCTTTCCCCAAAAGAGTACCAGTGTCCCCAGTTAGCGCTACCTGCCCAAATACCTTTCCCGTTGGACAAGGTATTTGCTCCCACGTCGCAGGCACACAAAAAGCCTGTATCACAACAGGAGACCTGCTAGATCCTTTTCTTTTTCTACCCTCCCTCAGGCACAACTCACCCTTGGGATTCACACAGCAATGAAGTCCTCAGAAGCTCCAGGCTCTCCTAGCCGAGCACATAACTTGCTTTATCTTCAGGGTATTGCTCCCAACACCATCAACATCGTGAGCACGATAAACCCCCTTTATTCCTTACAACACAGCTCCCAGCACTGTCTATAGTGCGAGCACTCAGAAATCCTCCTCTGCAGAACTACAGCTCCCAGCACTCTAAATAGCGCGAGCACAAAAGATGTCCATCGAAGCTCTAAACCGGCATGGTTGAGCTTACCAGGCTTTAGCGCACCCTGCATCAGCCCGCAGGGCTATCAAACTCCTTTTAGCCCCTTACACCTTTGCAACAGTTCTGTCCACCCTCTCTTCATGAAAGTGAAAGCAGGAATCCTTGTGTAAGCACATGGCTCTACTATATATTCCAAAGTGGTGCAGCAGCGACACCTTGTGACACCCTCCAGTATCTGTCAGCTATGCTACACAGGGACAAGGCTACAGTCCCTCCCAAGACCCTAGAAGACCCTATGTAGATGCATAGACAAGGGGATTTCCACCATGTGGTTCAGATTTTCAGGAACAGAGGGGAATTAACCCGCTGTATCCCTACAGAGTATTATTTTAGTAATACCAGGGGTGCTGCTATCATGAGGCAAGGTGAAAATCATATCTCAGGTGGCAGTGCCTCACAAGTTACTAGGAACAACAAAAAGACATACTTAACTTTAAGAGCTAAAATACTAGTTATTAAGTTCTGCTCTCTGCACTAGCAATGTGGCCCCCTTCTTCCCACTCCAACGTATGAACATGGGGAGTAAGGGGGATGGCATTGAGAAGGCTGACTCAGGGAAGCTAGAGGCCCAGAATTGCCCTTTGAGCAATACTACCATACAGTACATACATACCCCTTGTGTAGGCTAAGCTAGACTTTGACCGGATAGAAAACAGGCAAGGCACCAGTTACATTTGACCCTCTCACCACAGGATTGGCCTTTACTACGTGAAAGGGGTGAAGGAATTGTGTTGTTTAACCACAACTCACTTAAGCTGTTCTTGAACAAAACAAATAGTAACAGTGTTTTCATACACACAATCCTTTGAGGTTTATCACATGTCAGGTACATAACAGCAATTTAGAGCCAGCACCTTGTTATATCCCTGTGGAAGTAGTGTATCAGATTGATAGATGCGCCATCAGGATCTCTGTACTATGACACACATTGGGTCATCATCATCATCATCATTTATTTATATAGCGCTGTCAAGATACGCAGTGCTTTACTGCAGTTATAGCAAACAGGGAATAAATGGTGGATAACAGACAAGGATTACAGAGTACTATAGGGTTTACAAACTAAAAGGTTAGGGTACAATTGAGACATTAGGATTGTATAAACACTTTTTCATTTTTGATACAGCAATGATTAATTAACGTGCATCGAATAGGCCTCTTTAAACAGATGGGTCTTTAAGGAGCGCTTGAAAGTTTGGAAGGAAGGAGAAAGTCTGACAGCTTGTGGCAGAGAGTTCCAGAGAAAAGCAGAGAAATCAGAGGTCAGAGAAATCACATAACTTTAAAGGAATTGTTCAGTATAAAAATAAAACTGCGTAAATAGATAGATGTGCAAAATAAAAAATGCTTCTAATATAGTTAGTTAGCCAAAAATGTAATGTATAAATGCTGGAGTGACTGCAGCATTTTTAAGCTGAACTGTTCCTTTTATCCCTATTAGGCTGTGATCCCTGCACTACAGGCCAGTCTTGCCTGACTACACCTCATTCACAGGGTCCCTGCTCTCCCTTGGGCCTCTCATTTACTGGGACCAAAGTCCCAGGCTCACAGCAACATCCACTCACTCCTGAAGTGGAAGGCAAAAGAGGAAGCTCCACCCTCTGCCCAACACTATACTGAAGTGTGACAGGAAGTGTCCATCAGCCTCTGGGCCAATAATACACTTATGCTTATTAGCCAAACTAGATACATTCTGTCCAGCAACTAGAGAACAAGGAATTGTACGGATTTAAAGCCATAGGGGATTTAAAGCCATAGGGGATTTAAAGCCATAGGGGATTTAAAGCCATAGGGGATTTAAACCCTATGGGTCCCTACACATATACACTGGGATATAAATTATAGGACTGATTTACAATGCAGGAAGCAGTTGTGCACCAATGGGCACCATTCATTAAAGTTTCTTGTGTCCAAAGCCTCTCCTTGCACTTCTGCATAGTTGCTCTAATGCTATTGCTTCCATTCCACCTAATGGTATGAATTGCGTTCAATCTTATCCTCATGGCCAAAATGATTATATGGAGAGGTCAGGCATTTATTATTGTTTCTCAGGATCTAGTAAATGTAAAATGAGTAAATATTGAGTAACTTTGGAGAGAGGGAGGCAATGTCGTAGGAATAATTAATTTTTATATATCTGTATAGTACATCCAATAAGTCTGTTGCCAAACAACATACTGTTTAACCCAGAAGCTAGTGACTAACCATGCTCAAATTCCAACAGCTTTTTTTTTTTTTTTTTTGAGATTTTTTTTATTATTGTTTCTTTTTCCCAACTTACAAATAAAACAAAAGAAGATCCACTAAACACAACAACACAAAGAAAAAAAAAAAAAAAAAGAGAAAAAAATAAATAAATAAATAAGTAATTAAGGGGTGTTGGTGATATCTTAGGGGGCCAAGTCCCGTGTTTTATAAAGTAAAAAGCCCGTGTTTTTTTTTTTTACCAGTGTGTTTATAAGGTGTAGGTGTCCGTGCTTTTGTAAGGCAAGTGCCGACAATTACCCGTGCTACCCACAGCTTTTTATCATGCAGAAATAGAACCAAGCACACATTGTTGTATTCCCAAGAGCTTACTTCTATCTAACAATAAATGACTGTACTATCTAACCCATCTTTTTACTATACAGCACACATTAGAAACCTAGTTAGAAAAACAATAAAGACGTTAAGGGCCTATTTATTAGGGCCTATTTATTAAACCTTCAATTTTTCTGGTTGAGGAAAAAATAACTTGATTTTTTGAGATGTATTATGCTCTGAATCAGCTAAAAATCCTAAAATACTCCAGCTAAAAACTGTTGAAATCCTATTGAAGTCAATGGCAGATGATCACTTTAACAATTGGAACATGTTTTTTACCTTCACGGTTCTCAATAGTTTTGGTCTGCTTGTGTTCAGTGTCGGACTGGCCCGGCGGGAAACCGGGAAAAAACCCGGTGGGCCCCGACCCTTAATGGGACCCCGCCGGGCCAGACCCCTCTCCCGACAAGTTTGTTTGAAAAAAAAAAAGATTTCTATAAGCGCCGCGCTGCTCCATCTGCGCATGCGCGCAGCGGCATTCATACAGATCCCTGAGCGGCGCCTTTCAAGCAGGAGCGTCGAGCCGCGCCGTCACGCAGGCGCGCAGTGCGCATCACAGTAGGGGGGTGGGGGGGTCAGGGGGCCCTGGACAGTAGTCCCGGTGGGCCCCGGGCCCCCCAGTCCGACCCTGCTTGTGTTGGTTTTCGTTCCATAATCCGATAAATTCGAGTTGTTGCGGCAATAACAAAAAAAGTTGTACGATTCGAGTGTCATGTCGAAAAAGTCACATGATTTTATCTCAACTTTTTCTCGTATTGATTTTTTAGAGAATAATTATTGGTAAATTAAGGAGATTCGGGTTTGGGAGTTTGGTCTCATTTTCTTTTATAACAGAGTGAGAAAAAGTTGAGATTTAGTTAAAGTTAAAAGGCATGCTTTTCCCATTAATCTTGTTAGATAATAGCACGCTCATATTTTATGCAAGAAGGGTGTTAATAATGCGCTGGATAGCCCCCATACCCCCTAACAAAACTGAATGGCTGAAATGAAAATAAATGCTACTGAATACATTTTAAAAAGTTTGGGGACTGTGGTCTTATATACACTTGGTGCGCATGCATGCTGCTTTGCATATACTATGGTTGAAAGTTAAAGTTCACCATTTGATAAATACGTTTCTAAAAATCCCATAGGTATGAGTGGGTGGGTTTTTCTGTGGTGAGTTCTATTTTTCACACTTTGATATATCTGGCCCTAGCAGTTTCAGTACACAATTGGAAAGAGGAAACTGTCCCAAAGAGCTTACAATCTATTAGGAAAAGGAAACAGAAACTAGATGGGGGAACAAGTGCATATGTCGCAGAGAAAGACGAGAGAAATGCTTCACATCTGTTCTTTATATATGGAAGTGAAATCAAATAGAGAATCCACATTTTCCTGTGATTCAGAATGGATTGCTTGTTTAGAAATGGGGTGCCTTCAGGTTAAAGTAACGCCACACAGCAATTCAGCATTTCCAGCATTCCTTCCATTTTTTTTTTCTTGCCACAAGCTTTCTATAGTAAGTCTCAGGGTTTTAAGCAACTCATATGCCCTCTGGCTGCACCAACAATACACCTTCTGCTATATTTACAAGAACGAATGATAAGTGTGACCCTTTACAAGGCCTCCTTTGTACTTAGCCCTATTTCCAGCATCCAAACTTCAGTGCACAATCCCCCTGGATCCCCCAACCTTTGCATTCACTAATCCTTTCAGCCAAACCAATATGAAAACACCGCAGAGGAAACCCTTTGCCACGGACTTATGCAGGCTCTCCCTCTGATAATTCAGAGTTTTCCAAAACGCAATCAGATCTGACTTGGAATCGGTTACTTTGCAAGTGCTTACAAACAGGATTCAGTGATGAGAAATACATCCTTCTCAAAAAAACAAAATGACACATTTTATAAATAAGCAATCACAGGAAAAAAACAAAAACAAAGCTGCCTGTTACCTTTTTGATTAGAACTTTGATGTTAGGAACTACATTTCCTCAGCCAACATCTGCATAGCATATGAATACTGACATGGAGTTTAGTTGTAGCTTTCCTGGATGGCATGTCTGACACCTACAGGTTGATCATGGAAATTGGAACTTACGACCCTATTTCTGACTTTGTCAACAATTTGTAAGGGAGAATAAGGGCTTTACCTCTTAAAAATTGGACAAATACATATATAGAATGGATAACTGGAGGTTTATTTTGAGACGTACAAGGTGGTTGTGCAGAAACTAGTATTAGCCCAGCCTAGGTATCTAGTGCATTGGTTAACAACCTTCTAAACCTTGAATGCCTTAGAAGTATTAAAGGAGAAGGAAAGGCCAAATGTTAGGCACCCCCAAGTGATTGTATTGACTTACCTGAAACCTCAGGCCTATCAGCCGGAAGAGGATCGATCCGTGGTGTTCACCAGGGCCGGAACTAGCGATCCTAGCGCACAAAGCTGGGGGGGGCGCAAGGCACGGACCTCCTCTGTCGCCTACCCCCAGTCCGGTGTACGACTCTTTGTGGTTTTTACGTCTTCTTGCACTCCTGCGCATGCCGCGTGAATGCATTTCTCTGCAATTTCCGCATGCTCACATTCACACCCATTTGCACATGCGCAGAAGCGCAAAAGAAGTAAAATACACTGCTTTTCTTGCGCACCCGAGCGCCACCTTGCGCATGCGCACTTGGGGTAAGCTGGCGGACTCGGCCCGGCCCTGGTGTTCACTGATATAACCCAGGGCCGGTGCAGTTTCCTGCTGATAGGAGCAACCGCCCGGGGTATAAGATAAGTAAATACAATCATTTGGGGGTGCCTAACATTTGGTACCCCCAAGTGCAAGAAAATATTCCTTCTCCTTTAAAGTGTCAGTTTAGTAGGAAAAATTATACTCATTCAAACACAGGCAAAAATGTTTTGAGCATGCTGGGAGTTGTATAAAAAGAATATCTAATTAACCCTCGATATTCGACTGGGAATTAAAATCCTTCGACTTCGAATATCGAAGTCAAAAGATTTTAGCGCAAATAGTTCGATCGAATGATCGAAGGATTATTACTTCGATCGAACGATAAAATCCTTCGAATCGAACGATTCGAAGGATTTTAATCCAACGATTGAAGGAATATCCTTCGATCAAAAAAGTTGTAGGAAAGCCTATGGGGACCTTCCCCATAGGCTAACATTGAGTTCGGTAGCTTTTAGATGGCGAACTAGGGGGTCGAAGTTTTTTCTTAAAGAGACAGTACTTCGACTATCGAATGGTCGAATAGTCGAACGATTTTTAGTTCGAATCCTTCGATTCGAAGTCGTAGTCGTAGTCAAAGGTCGAAGTAGCCCATTCGATGGTCAAAGTAGCCCAAAAAACACTTTGAAATTCGAAGTTTTTTTACTTCGAATCCTTCACTCGAAGTTAGTGAATCAGCCCCTAAGAGTATGTAAACCTGTGCTCAAAGCCCTATTTCAATAAATCCCTTGGGATGAGATATTTTTAGGATAA
Source organism: Xenopus laevis (assembly GCF_017654675.1). NCBI lineage: Eukaryota > Metazoa > Chordata > Amphibia > Anura > Pipidae > Xenopus > Xenopus laevis. Next base: position 143,470,421 of record NC_054374.1, read on the forward strand.
AGATAGGGTTTAATAAAATCTGATTAAATGAGAATGAAAGTTCCAATCCAATGAAAGTGGGGCACTGTGCAGGTACTTGTCTTCTGCCTACCCCTAGTTCATGTTCGCTGCTCTCCCCTTCCTCTCCCTATCCCTCCCTCTCCCCTCCAGCACTTTCCCTCCCTCTCCCTTCCCCCCTGGCAATCTCCCCGCCCTCCCGTGCGCTCGCGAGAGCATGGGGGGGCTGCAAAGCAGAAAAGGCTCATGTTACACAACAGATAAGCTCTGTAGAACATAATGGTGTGATCCACTATTTAACCTGTGCCATATAGCCTTTATTCAATTTCTGCCATTGCTACTCAGCAGCTTGTTTGTATGAACTATAGTAGTGTTTGTGAAGCAGGTCGGTTATACCAGTGGGCAACACTACATGATTTTTTCATTACTTTAAAACACATTTTTTTGGTGTTACTGTTCCTTTAAAGAGAATGTGGAAATAAAAGAGCATTTACTTATAAGGCACAATAGACAAAGCCTCCCACAATGCAATGTTTTTCATCAGAATTCCAGCACCCAATTCGTCTAAGTGAATGCAACTGTATGTGCAGATTTGGTGGAATCTGAAGCATGTTGTTGGTATTACATAATTTCCAGCCTGTAGCATGAAAACACCATCAGCATGTGATTCTTCTGCCACCTAATAACACAGCCTGCAGTGGGAACCCTGGAACTGCCTCCATGTTAAGGCTGGTAGTAGCTCCAGGGGCATCAATTGTGCACAATTTTGAGAACTCAAGTAAGTTTCCACTGCTGCCCAACACAATAGAGGCATCAAATACATTATTATAGGGCCACAGGGAAACTAGTGCGCAGTTTAGCATACTAGTGCAAAAGATCATGTTCCATTAGGTTTGGGAAATGGCGAGGTCCAAAAAAAGAAGTATTGCAGTGGGGCGTCATTCTTTTCTAATTATACCAGAGCCTGGAAATAGTCAGTGGCTTCATCCACTCCGGAGGTAAAGGTGCTATGTATCAACATTGCATTTAGTATTTATCCTCCAGTTTCATACTGGAGTTGTGTTCTTATACTGTATTTCCAAATAGCTGTGCAAGTCCCAGAAGCCAAATATCCAGAGTCAGCCATAAGATATACATTGCAAAATAACCTTAAGGGATATTTATAAGCTAATTTAGTTTTTTAGCTTTCCTCATCTTTGAGCCTCAGCATTGGACATTCTGTATTTCCATGCCTGTCATTGACACTATTTATTTTCCATATGAATGCGGTAACAGTTGAGTTTGTTATTGTAACTTGGTTATACTGAAATAAAAAACCCTATAGAGCGGAAATAAAATTGTGATTACAGTTTGTTTTCCTTGCTCGGCCCCACTATCAGCTGTGATTAGAAAGAGTCAGGATCCAACTAATCTCTTTAGAATACCAGAGAGGCCTTTGTAACAAAAAACAGGCTGACACTTGCAATACAATACTTATGTCTCTGTAAATGGATTTATACTGATAAAGGATGACATTATTCAAGCTAGGAGACTTACATACACATATTCCACTGTGGACACAAACTTCACAGATACCAAAAGGTGTTCACTAAATGTGAAATAAAGCATAGTTGAATTTTTAACTGTTTCCAAGAAGTCTGTTAAGTGTTCGTCCACAGTGGAAATATTGGTGGAAAGTATTTCTCCCCCTGCTACAGGGTCGGGCGCAGCACCCAAATCAATCTTGGAGAGAGGTGAGTGACCCTGCTTTGAAATCGTATGTAGGATTAAACAAGCGGTGGGTCCAGGGCAAGAGCACCCGAACCATAGAACTAATCTGGTGATCATATAAAGAAGTGTTATAGCCACATTACATTAAATGATTCAAACACACTCTTGCAGGAATGGCTGATCAAGTTTAGCAGCACCTAAAAATAATTTTTGATAAACACAAGAAAGTGCTGGGTTCCAGGGTCCCTGCATTAGTTCTTTGCATATTAAAATGACCACTGCCCTTTGCTCTAAATGTAATTTGGATATTTTCTACTCATTCTACTCATGACATGCTTTCACACTACATGTTAAGGTCGATTCATTATAATCATTTTATCCACCATATTCTGACCATTGTCACTATAGCGATATAATAAATTGAGTGGCACCGTCTCTATTATAAGCTTACATATATTTGTGCCACAGATGAGACCTTTTCCTTCAGGGAGTAAGCCCTCGCAATGGTGTGGAGGCAGGGTGTAGTGCAACTGTAACAGTGTGCCAATACACAAGAATTGGGCACCAGAGGTTCTTTATGCTTAACCAAGGAACTTATTTATTTACAAGGTCAATCCACAAAGAAGCATATAGTACAAAGGATAGCATTGTACTCACAGTACCAGAGAACACTTGATCCCTGCAGGCCAGGGCACAGTTACAGCAGTAGGTAAGCAGGAATTTGGAAGGTACCCCAGCTTTCAGCCTTCCCTAAGTGGAACCCAGGAGACCTACTATATCCCTGGCGTCTGTACACTTAGTCCCTACTTCTGGGCAATTAGTACCTGGGATGTTAACCCCTCTGATTCTCCTCGTCAGAGCCTTGAGCTGCTCAGCTAAATAACCTATCTATCACTTCTAGAGTGATCTATTAATGAGTATAGCTATCCACTTTAATAGGGCCAAAGCACCTAGGTTCCACAACCCATTCCCTTCCTGCCTGCTTGGTAAGGGCAAAAGTAATGGACCCAGACCGCATGGTTTCCTAGACCTTTATACAATGCCATCTAGCATACACTGTGAGAACTACAGGGGCTTACATAAGCAGAGCATAGACACAGGTCCCCATTATGACCCATTTAGGTGTCTACAATACTGAGGGTTTGCCTGCAACATTTATGTGAGGGTGTCTAAATTATCACATCCCTACATAACTATACTCTATGTCTGTACTATACAGTCTGAACAATCATTCTGTTTAAATCATTCATATATTATCAATTTGCCTTACCACTTCAAAGGTTAAATGTAAATTATTTTAGTAAAACTAATAAATATTTCCACCATACTACCCAAGTAAAAAGGGAAGCCATAACCTTTTATTTTTTTGACTAGGGTAGGCAGAAGAGGCACATGCCTAGGGCTCATCACCTACCCCCTTCGGCACTTCTGCAACTCTGAGCAGCTGGGAGAGCCGCAGATAATCACCCATTATGATGATGTCATGTCGCCATGCCCTGCTCATCACTATGGGGGGTTATTTACTAAAACTCTTTTTTTCCTCCTATTCTAACAGTAATAAACTCAACCTATTTTTTATCCACGAATTTGGCTAATTTACTAGTAATTAAACTCGAAAAAAGCAGATTGCAAAAACTTTTTTGAGTTTCATTTAAAATCCGAATCATTCGTTTTTATGTGAGCTTTTGTCTGAGTTTATATTATTTTCCATTTCGCAAATTTTCTGACAGTCACCCTGGCGACAATTCGCCAGCGATGTAGACACCCTAACGCTGGCGAAGTTGCACTCTGGCGAAGGGGGTGAAACTATGCAAATTTACTAAAAAAAAATTTCTGAACTTTACTTCCTTCGCCAGAGTTTACTTCGCCAGGTCAGAGTAGGCGAAGTTCAATAGAGTAGATAGGAGTTAGTAAAAAAAATTTTGACAATTTTTCTAAGTCCCAAAAAAACGATGGCATTGTTTTGGGTGATAGGCTGAAAATAAACGGAATTTTTTTTAGGGTGCCCACCTTCCCCCCTACATTTGTTAACATATGGCACCTTAAATATACTGTGGGCACATGTGTAGGGCATTAGAACACCTATATAAACTTTTATCAACTTTCCCTGGGCTTGTCTAGTGTTCTGTATGCGCTTCTGCATACACGTCCTTTCAAATTTAAAATTGGCGCCGTATGCAAATTAGCCTTCGCTAGTGCAACTTCGCTGACCCTGATGAATTTATGCTAGCGCAACTTCGCTACCTTTTGCCTCCTGAGCGCAACTTCGGATTTAAGTGAATTAGAGGTGGCCTGGCGAAAATTCATCTGGCGAAGTGCGGCGAAGGCTGTACTAGCGAATTTCCTGACTTTAGTGAATTTACCCCTATGTGTAGGGATGGGTTGATCAGCTGCGGGCCAGACCCAGATCTGTGCAAAAACTGACAAGCCCATAAAGGCTTGGGCCTAGGGCAGCACAAATTAAGGGGCGACATGCTGTCCAGCTGCATTTCAAGTCTGCTCTTATTCAGAGCACTAAGGACTAGGCTTGTGCAGGATTTCCCCTTTATTCAAATCTGTGCATGCCCTGTCCCAGTTCTCCGGCTATAGGAAAAACAATGCGCATAATCTTAGGGGAGGGGACGATGAAGGACACCACAAGTAAAACTCCGGCCCTCTGCATTGGGCATCTGAAAGAGAGACAGAAATACACAGACAGTAGTACACAGAAAGGGACTAACACAACAAACTAAGATTTTGTTATTTCTTGAGCTAAAGAAGGAAAACAGGGAAATTTAAGCTACTCCATGTTTGGTCCTTGTGACGTAGATAATTAAAATAATAGCACACAGATAATACCCCAGAATAAGAGTAAGGGCACACGGGCAGATTCGGGGAGACAATCTTCGGGGTGACAATTTCCCAGAACTGCCTTCCCCTCGGCTATAATGAAAAATTGGGATGGCACTCGCGGCACTTGTTTTCCGAAGTCTCCTGAAGTTTCCTTGTGAGCTCTAGAAATATCAAAAAACATAGATTTTGCATGGTTAAAGCAATACGCAAAAACTGTGATCAGCACAAGCCTTTTATTCACAGCTATTAAACCCTATAATGATACTGGCTTAATGCCAATATAACCACTGAATGCAATAGGTTCCCTTCATGTATATGTGTATTTGTTCTAGTTGTGTTGTGACATAAACATTCTCCCTACTTATCAATGGACACTTCTGCAGAGCCTGTTATTAGGACATCAAAGCGAGGTTTTATATTATCTTAGGGGCAGGAAAAGGAACACTGGTAGAGTTCTGTAATTCTGCTCCCCACTGTGTGATAGGCAGATGTGATCAAGCCAAGCGCTGTACTGTACATTCACAGATATTTATGATACAAAGCAGTTCCCCACCTGCAAAGCAGCACTTCCAATTAAATCTGTTATTGGAAATGTTTTGGTAAGGAATGTTTTAGATCTTCATTTCAAATAAATGTAGAACATGCTTTTAGCTCTTTACAGTCACGTGTGTGAACAATACTAAGATGCAGTTATGCAGTATTTTGTCCCTGTGCTGAGATGTGTCGATTTAAAGATGAAGAGTTATATTTTGTATTTTATGTTATTAAAATTGCTTTATTATACTGTTAAAGAAAAACTATACCCCCTGAACAATGTAGGTCGCTATAAAAAGATATTGTATAAAACAACTCGTATGTAAAACCGTGCTTCATGTAAATAAACTATTTTTCATAATGTTTTAGTAGTATGTGCCATTGGGTAATCCTAAATAGAAAACTGCCATTTTAAAAAATAAGGGCCTGCCCTCTGGGATCATATGATTCACGGTGCACACAAACAAACTTTACATGTTAGGTCACATGAGCCAATTAACAGACAGAGTTCTGTATTTTGCTCCCATACTTCTTCCTGTTACAGTTAGTTGTAGTATTTGTGGTCAGGTGATCTCTGAGGCAGCCCACAGACCATCACGGAATGGGGGTTCAAGGCAAGAGATGTAAAAGTGCAAGATTTACGTAATTATATACCAGTTTGGTAAGATTTGATAACTATCTGTTGCTTAAGTATTAATTTTGGGTATGTTTTTCCTTTAACTTTCCCCATAACAATCCTATTTAATTTTGTGTCCATTATATAAAAAGTGATGAGCTGTGCCAATCCCTGCAGTATCACAACACGTTTATGGAGCTCTCTGGTTTTGCTCGTTCCTTTGTAATTATCCATTCTTATCTCACAATGGCAGTTTTTTATATGGATAGTTGGGTGCCACTCGTGGTCTAGAGAAGAAAGAAATATAATAGGAAGTAGGATTCCTTACACTCTTGAAGGCCATGCCTTTGTGTTCATATCTTGCTGGGGGTAGGAGCTGTAGAAGTAATATGTTACAGTTCCACATTTGCGCACTATTGCCATACAGTGTTAATATTACTCTTTACAGATCACCGTAAGTGTGCTCCAAGGTGTGCTCACAGACGTTTAGCTTAAAAACGCACTTATCCGCAAGGCCAGGATGTTACTGTCAGATGTTGCTTTGTGCTATTAGAGATGTAAAGTTTAGGAATCTAATGTAAAACCTTTATTACATATATAAAATAGTAGATGATTACACTGACATTTGTGTAGCTTAAAATAGGCACATCAAATCCCCTCCCTTGTCCGTGTTATCTCCAATTTTGACTGGAAAATGCATTACCTCCATGCACCATGTAACACTTCCGGGACACTTGGGGATGACGTTGACTGCTTCCGCCTTACCCGTTTCGTCGCATTCACGACTTCATCAGAAGCTTCCATTGGGCAGTCCGTATGCCCCTTCACACTATTCTATCCTTCAGCTAGTTCTCTATCCAAGTACAAATAATATTTTCCAGGTCAATATTCGTTAATTTAATCATTAACCTTCTGTGTGGTACTGTATCAAAAGCTTTAGCAAAGCAGATTACATCCACTGCCATTGCAGAGTCAAGGTTCCTGCTCACCTCCTCATAAAAGGTGATTACATTTGTTTGGCAAGATTGGTTGCGCATAAAAACCATGCTGGCGCAAACTCATAGTATTATGATTTGCAAAGAAGTCAAGTATTTTATCTCTTATCTCGAAAAAGCTTTCCTACCAATGATGTCAGACTAACCAGCCTATAGTTTTGAGTCTGAGAACAGGGTTCCTTTTTTGAATAGCGGCACCACCAGGCCCGGATTTGTGGAAAGGCCACCAAGGCCCGGGCCTAGGGTGGCAAGATTTTAGGGGGAGGCATGCTGCTCAACCACACCCACAGAAACACTGAGAATGCACAGGAGATATGATAGTTTTATAAATTTCCCATGCGCCAATACCCATTGCTCTGGTCCCAATGACAAAAAGGGGAGGGGGGGGTGACGAACGGCAATGGGCCTAGGGGTGCCCGCTATGTATATCCGTTCCTGGGCACCACATTAGCAATTTGCCAGTCTCTCCTCTCGGCACCATGCCAGACCTCAATGAATCCTGAAAACGTAAGTAAAGAGGTTTGGTAATCACAGAGCTAGGCTCGTTTAGTACCCTGGGATGAATACCATTTGGTCTTGGACTCTTGTTTATCTTCACATGTTCAAGCCTCTTTTGAATTTCCGCTTGAGTGAACCATCCAACATTTGTTGTATTCACAGAAATCGGACTATTTAAAAGGAAACCTTCATTACTTGGTTATAACAGTTCAGATTCTCTCTATTCCAAATCTTGTCTCAAATGAATTCTTCTACTGAGGCCTACCTCTACCCAGGCTCTCCAGCAGCAACCACCTTCTCCAGTAAGTGTAATTCAAAGCACAAGTTGACTTTCCTTTTCAAAAACAAGGGAAACTTTACCCCTGGCCAGCTGCAGAACTGTGAGGGAACACTTTTACCTGGAAAGGGAAGCACCTTCTCAGCTCGGAAAAAAGGCCTAAGCCTGAGTTTGTTGAATCCTTATGAAGACTTCAGTAAAGGTGAGTAGAGGCAAGTTAGTTTGCAGGTTAGCCACCGAGGGGGGCATTTTAAAGGACAATCTGTGATAAAAATTAAAAAAAAACTATTAGTATTCTTACATTAAAGCTACACATTGTTAAAACTGTATTTAACTTTAAAAAAAAAATTAACATTTCACTTTAAAAGAATGTGTAGAATAGGTGCATCATTATTTCTTAGCTTGAAGCCCAAGAACTTATTAAGTCACAACTGTTCCAATTAATATTCCTGGTCTCAGCTCCATGGGTCCTAAAGAGACCTGGAATTAGAATAAACAATTAATGTTATATCTGGTCCAACCAGTTCAGTCTTTTCCACTGCATTATTGAAATAATGCATGCAGAAAATATATCTTCTTATAGATTAGATACAGCCTTCAACCAAGTAAACGTTTTTGATGTGGTTTAAAACAATCTCATAAATCTTCACTCCCTTTGCCTTCAAGTGAAAAATGGTTTATTATTATAATTTTTAATCTTCACATCAGTTCCTATATGAGGCTAATTGTATGCCAAGTGTTGATCTTTCACACTGATGTTTGCATTTTTAGGCTATGATGCCTTCAATTGGCTCTAGTCCTTTGCACTACTCTACTCTAAATCTGGCCTTACAAATATACATATATCCTATATAATAAAGTTGAAGTGTCTCTGCGTCCAGTCCCTGTGTCTGTGGGATTGCGCTACTGCGCATGTGCCCCACGGACCGTCTCTGCTTAATGTCTAGTGTACATATAATATTGTATGAACTGACGTTTTTCATATTTTTTCTTACATGTAGGGTTCCCCTTTGATCCTGACTGATAACCATATACTATGGATATCAGCTGGTTTTGGAACTGGTTTAAGAAAAATGTCTGCAGATGCCCCATGTTGGCCAATGCATGGTGCATTAGCAGAGGAGGAAATAAAGATCCTTTGTATGGTTTGCATCAACAGTTGGAACAATTTGAAGGTGGGACAATTGGGCAGTGTGGGTACCAGGCTGGATAATGTCAGACAAACAGGGTTATCGCCTGTCTTGTTTTTCAACCAGACAGCCTGGTTTTCGGAAAAGCTGTCCAGGGAAGACTGTCCGGATTTCCAAATTAGGATATACAATGATCAATGATGGATCACTGCGTCATAGTCCCACCCCCCATGTCACAGTCCCACCCATTAAACATCCACCCCAGCCCTGGACATCATCGACTCTGTCCCTCGCACAGACTTCCCCACAGTTATAAGTGGAAACCCTACAGCCTAGACAAAACTCTGAAAAACAGGCCTTTTTACCATTCTGTGAAAAACATCACTAATGATATTGCCTATAGCAACCAATCAGCAATTAGATTTCAACAGTCACCTAAACGTATTGGTTGCTATGGGCAATATCACCTGTGATGTTTGTTTCCAATGTTCTACACAGCATGATAAATTAGCAACTAATCGCTGATAAAAATGGAAACTGTCTGGTACGGCTGTCACAACAGAGTAGAACAAATATGAAGCATAAAGGCCATTTATTCTCTGCCAACTTGCCCATTTATGAAAATGTATATTGTTATTTCTAATGTGGATATTGTGAAAGGGTTACGATAATTCCATAATAATCTATTTTGTTCATGGTGCTGTTTGTTTTCTTATCTAAATCAGCCAAAGACCTCTTCAGGCAACAGTAAATTAATCTGAGCTGTGCAGACGAACCGTAGTTGAGTAGTTTTGCTATAATCTCATAATGAAAAGAAATGCTGTTTTTTTGACTGAAAACAGGTGTCAGGAAAGTACACTACCCTGAACAAAGTGGCAACAACAATTTCAATTCATTTTAGTATGATGTAGAGCAGGGGTCCTCAAACTTTTCCACCTCTGAGCAACGTTCAGATGTTAAAAGAGTTGGGGAGCAACACAAGCATCAAAAATGTTCCCGGGTGGTGCAAAATATGGGCTGTGATTGACTATTGGTAGCCCCTATGTGGACTGGCAGCCTACAGGAGACTCTGTTTGGCAGTACATATGGGTTTTATGCAACCAAAACTTGAATTCAAAAATAAGCACCTGCTCTGAGGTGGGGTTTTGAGTTATTTAGCTTTTTTTTTAATTTTTACTTTTCACAAATATTCAAAAAGAACAGAGAACAGAGGCTTCCCTCCATAGATAAATGATTACTGTGGTATTGATTACAGTTATAGTACATTAACATGGTGAGTGGTATGTATTCCCTACAGTGGATTTGACTGACCAAGGCGGTCCCCGGGAGAGAGCGCACACTCTACAAATCTGTAAAATCCACTGTTCGCTGTCTGAGCGCACGTCAGGTCTGGATGGGGTCAGTCAATAGGAAAGAAAGTATATGACAGACCAAAGGAAAAAACAAAAGGGCAGAAACAGGGAAAATCAGGCATATTGGGGATAAATATTGCTCATTGTACATAACCTACTAGTTAACAAAAGCTTGAGTTTACATGTAGCATTACAACACGACAACCTCAATATCTGTATATCCAGGGGTGCCAGGAAGCCCAATGTTTTAACATTGCTTTGTGGAAATCCGCACGTGTTTCCTTAAATTTGCGTATTTCCTCCATTTCCCTTTTCCATTCAGTTAGTGTGGGTGAAATATAACTTTTCCGTTTGCGGGGGATCAAAATTTAGCCGCATTTAAGGCAATTTGTGTCAGAGATTTTTTGTATGAGGATATAGAGTCCATATTGTGATGTAAGAGAGTTGCAGCTGGATCGTTAGGAATATCAAGTTGTAAGTTATCTGTACAAACCTCTAATATCTAGGTCCAGAATTGCTTGATATTTGGACAATCCCAGAATATGTGTAGCATGGTGCCTGCTTGTTGTTTGCATCTCCAGCATCTGTCTGTTGTCCCAGGGAACATAACATGTAATTTAGAGGGGTATTGTACCAGTGGGAGGGAATTTTGTAGTTTTGTTCCAGTATTCTGCAACTTCTGGTTCCAGTGAGTGATTTAGTCAAAATATCTGCTAGTATTTGAACCACTCAGTAATTGGTAGCGTGAAAATACTATGTAGTTGTTCCCACGAGGGCAGGACACCTTTGGGGCAGATGTGAAATAGTTGTTTCACTTTTACCTTCTTGCCAGTTGTTGAAGTAGCCAGTTTGTAATCCTCGGGGAAAGTATATGCATATTAGGATTTGGCCGAATCCTGCTGAAAAAGGCTGAATCCTGGCTGAATACCGAACCGAATCCTGGATCGGTACATCCCTAATTCTTTTAGAACAAAACCACTTGATGTAGAGTATATCATAAATAAAATACTGTAGAAAGCATTTATGGTTTCTTTATAACATCAGTCATTAGGCAGTGTATAGGTATGGGATCTGTTATCTGGAAACCCATTATCGAGAAAGCTCTGAATTACGGAAAGGTACGGTCGGTCTCCCATAGACTCCATTTTATCCAAATAATCCAAAGTTTAAAAATGATTACCTTTTTCTCTGTCATAATAAAACAGTACCTTGTACTTGATCTAAACTAAGATATAATTAATCTTTATTGGAAGCAAAACCAGCCTATTGCGTGTGTAGCGCTATAGTAAACTGCTTTGTGCGAGGGCAGTTTTAGCTACTTTCCTTTGTGGGCTGAGACCACAGATGAGCTCTCTTTTTCAGGGGCAAGCCCTCGCAGGGTGTAGTGTAACTATAACCAGGTGCAATAGCACAATGATGGGCGCCAGTAGTTCTTTAATGGTTGAACATAGAACTGTATTTATTGAACAATTGCACATAGGTCATTCAGCACATCGGTCCACAATGGAGCATAGAACATACACAGCAGCATAAAGAAAGCATATACTCACAGCACGTATAGGCTGAATCCGCACAGGCTAGGGAATAAACAGCAGAGAGTAAGTTGACAGCATGCGATGGGTATTGCCCAGTTTTCAGGATATCTTCCAGTGGCAGACTAGGGGAATTCCTACCATCCCTATCTCAACACTTCAGTCCTTACTCTGGGTCAGTAATACCCTGGGATCTTAATCCCTCTAATCTCCTCGACGGAGCCTTGAGCTGCTCAACTAAATAACCTCTCTATCACTCCTAGAGTGATCTATAATTGAGTATAGCTGTCTAATTACTAGGGCCAAGGCCAGGGCAGCCATCAGGGGGGACAGGGGGGAGAGTTGTAGGGGGCCCGGCCACGCCACACTTACTTGATTAGCCGGGCCCCCCATCTTTATGAGAGCTGCTGACTTTGGGAAGGCATGGACGTTTAAGGGGCCCTAGCCACCAATTTTCTCATAATGGGGGGGGCCTGGACACCAATTTTGGCCACCAATTTTTTTTTCTCATGTGGGGTCCTAGCCACCGATATTTTTTAGTGGGGGGGCCCTGGCCACAAATGTTTTTTTATGGGGTACCCTAGCCACCAATATTTTTTTTGTTTTTTTACTGTGTGGTGGGGGGCGGACCTGTGGGGTGGGGAGGGCGGACCTGTAGGTGGGGCTTGCGGTGGGTGCAGCCCAGGGGGCCCAGGAAATTTTGTCGTATGGGGCCTACGATTTCTGATGGCGGTCCTGGCCAAGGAGCCTAGGGTCGACACTACCCATTCCCTTGCAGCCTGCTTGGTTGGGCTAAAGCAATGGACCCAGACCTCATGGTTCCTTAACCTTTTATACTCTGGCACAGTGCCATCTGGTGTACACTGTGTGAAATACAGGGGTTACATAAGCACAAGGTCCCCATAAGGACCCACTGAGGTGTCCATATTACTAGGGATGTGCCTGTCTGTAATGTGTAAGGGTGTCTAAGATTTTCACATCCCTACATGTGTATTTAATGTTTTTTTCTAGTAGACTTCAGGTATGAAGATCAAAATTATGGAAAGATCCATTATCCGGAAAACCCCAGGTCCCGAGCATTCTGGATAACAGGTCCCATACCTGTACTATAGGAGAAAGAGACCGTATTATTGGGCTGTTTTAGTCTCCTAGTCACAGACCAAATAAAAATAAACAGTTAACTGGCAGTGCCATGAAATAAACTGTGTCAAAAAGGAAATGTTGTGCAGCAAATGTATTAGCGAAGGCCTCCTGGAGATGTTACATTCTTTATACATGATGTATAATGAATGAAATCTATAAAAGCCAAAGAGAAAATGAACTATATCAATGCGTGTAATCAAATTTTATTTCATCCCTATAAAATTATATAAAACCATGCTGTTTCATTTTTATGTGGATTACTTTGACAACATATCACAGTGTGTTTTAAGATATTATAGTGTTATATTAAAACCGATCCAGAAATTATAACCTTTTGGCTGCCCCGTTACTAACCACATCCATGTGAGTTTGTTTGGGGAGCAACCCAGAAAGGTTTTCCAGCTCAGAGACAGACTGGAATATGATACACTATACGAGACCAGGATTTTATAGTTTCAGATAAAAAAACATAATTATGACTAAATTTACAATGCCCTTCCCATGCTTGTCATAAAACATTTAAAAGGGTTGTTCACCTTTGGGTTAACTTTTAGTACGATGTAGAGAGTTATATTCTGAGACAATTTGCAATTGATTTTCATTTTTTGATTATTTGTGGTTTTTGAGTTATTTAGCTTTTTATTTAGCAGCTCTCCACTGTGCAGTTTTAACAATCTGGTTGCTAGGTACCTAGCAACTATGCACTGATTTGAATAAGAGACTGGAATATGTATAGGAGAGGTCTGAATAAAAATTTGAGTGATAAAAAGTAGATATAACCAGTGATGGCCGAATAAATTTGGCAGGTGCGAATTTGAGGCCAATTTCAGCATTTCACCACTGGCGAATACATTCGTAAAACTGCAGGGAAAATTCAACAGCGTAAAAAAATTTTGGACGCGCAACAGAAAAGTCACTTGTGTCAAAACCTTTGCGCGTCAACATTATTTGGACGCCCATTGACTTTAACATCGTCAGAATTGATGTGGACATCAAAATTGAAGTTGGCGGCCAAATTTCCGCCGTTTCGCGGATTTCTCTGCAAATTCGTGAATTTTTCGGGGAACCAAAATGGGACAAATTCGCCCACCATTAGAAATAACAATAAATGTGTAGCCTTACAGAGCATTTGTTTTCAGATGGGGTCACAGACCCCCATCTCAAAGCTGGAAAGAAGGCAAATAATTTAAAAACTATACAAAAGAAATATGACTATGAAGATTTTCATTCATCCAGGTCATGGTATATCTAGTATAGGTAAATTTAAAACAACTGGACTTGCTGAGTAATCAATGAAGACATTTCACTACTCATCTGAGCAGCTTCTTCAGTTCAACTGACTGGTGTGGGAAGTTCTCGGCATAGAAACTCTTCCAATAATCCAATCACAGTGGCACATTGTAACTCTTCAAAGAGGTGACATCTGAAGAATTTCACAGAGGTGAATTTACACTAGAGTTTTTTTTATTCTATTCCTTCACTCGAGCTAAGTAAATGGGCCCCCAAGTCACTGGTTCAGGTATGTGGATGACACTTGGGATAAAATCAGATCCAATGAAGTGACAGCCTTTACTAAACACATTAAAGGAGAAGGAAAGGTTAAAACTAAGTAAGCCTTATCAGAAAGGTCCATCTAAATATCCCAGTATACCTCCAAAGTAGTGCTGCTCTGAGTCCTCTGTCAAAAGAAACACTGCATTTCTTTCCTTCTATTGTGTACTCATGGGCTTCTGTATCAGACTTCCTGCCTTCAGCTTAAACCTCATTGCCCTGGGCAAGAGCATGCTCAGTTTGCTCCTCTTCCCCACCCCCTCCCTTTTCTACTGTAATTTGAGCCCAGAGCAGGGAGAGACTCAGCCAGGAAGTGATGTCACACCATGTTAATACTGCAGCTCCTATACTAAACAAACAGAGAGTTTCTAGAGCTTTTTACTCAGGTATGGTAAAACATTCTACAGAATAAATATAGCATTCTAGCTTGCACTATTGCAGCTAATCTATTGGCAATCAAATGCCTCCGTAGCTTTTCTTCTCCTTTAACTCAGTGGACAATAACATCACGTTCACAAGGGAAGATGTCCACGAGAACAAACTTGCCTTTTTGGACTGTTTGATATACATCCAAGAGGGGGGTAACTTAAAGACGGAAGTATACAAGAAACCCATTCATATGGATCAATATCTGTTGTTTGATTCCCACCATCCGCTGGAACACAAACTGGGTGTCATTAGAACTCTGCACCACAGGGCGGAATGTGTGGCAACTGATACAGAGTCCAAAGACAAAGAGCAAAAACATCTCAGAGGAGCTTTGAAAGCGTGTGGCTACCCAGACTGGGCCTTTGTCAAAACAGCAGCAACCAAGCCCAACAGGAACACCAATAGAAATAACCACCCAGAGACACATAGTAGGCGAAACATAGTCATCCCATAAGTAGCTGGAGTGTCTGAGAAACTCAGGAGGATTTTTAACAAACACCACGTCCCTGTGTTTTTCAAACCTAGCAACACACTGAGACAAAAACTGGTACACCCAAAGGATCCAACCCCTAAAGAAAAACAAAGCAATGTGGTATATGGAGTCCAGTGTAGCGAGGAGTGCACAGATCTATACATTGGGGAGATAAAACAACTGCTCACCAAGCGAATGGCTCAGCATAGGAGGGCAAACTCTACGGGGCAAGACTCAGTGCATTCAGTAGTTGTGGAACAAATCCAGGGCAGCAACTTGTCTGCAAAGTTCTTTATTGGGATAATGAGTTACACAACATGTTTCGGGCCCACGCCCTTTATCAAGTGTAAAAAGGAACAACCAAAAACTAACCATTTATAATCTCATGTGACTACCAGCAGTGCAGTATGGGTAAAAGTTTTCCATTAACTATTTAGTGTTATACATCTTAAAGTGCATTGTGCAACTATAACTCCCATATGGCTGCACACAGTTCATCATGGATCATCACAGATCATCTACGGGGCAAGACTCAGCTGTCTTTCTACACATAAAAGACAAGGGACACTCCTTTGAAGATAGCAAGGTCAAAATCTTGGATAAAGAAGACCGCTGGTTTGAACGAGGCGTGAAAGAGGCGATTCATATCAAGGTGGAGAAACCATCCCTGAACAGAGGCAGGGGCCTTCGACACCACCTGTCTGCTACATACAATGCTGTTCTAACGCGGTTTCAGAACACTTCCCACATCCATTCATGCAACTCTCACAAGTAACACCTCTTTCTAGGAGTTGCATGACACATTGGATAATCCTATCACAGTAACTGCACAGAATCAACACCTCTGTGAATTTCTTCAGATGTCACCTCTTTGAAGAGTTACAATGTGCCATTGTGATTGGATTAGTGGAAGAGTTTATATGACGAGAACTTCCCACACCAGTCAGTTGGACTGAAGAAGCTGCTCGGATGAGTAGTGAAACGTCTTCATTGATCACTCATTACTCAAGTCCAGTTGTTTTAAATTTACCTATACTAAATATACAAAAGAAATAATGAAGACCAATTAAAAAGTTGGTATGAATTATCCATTCTATAATATACTAAAAGTTAAAAAGGTGGACCACCCCTTTAATATCTCTATTCCTCAGCAAAAAATAATCACTGGGCTGCTTCAAAAGAAGTTGGGCTGGGTCTAAATTCAAAGCACCAGTGAATGAAAAATCTTAGTGGGAGCCACAGAGAAATCTCTAGCTCATTATCTGAACTCAGTGGCTTAGCCCTAAAAACATTTTACTGTGGGACCCATTAACTTTAAGATGCAGAGCTGCAAATATAAGTGCAACGAAAGCAAGATTTGGCCAGCTTGTTGTGTTCAGCAATGTGAAAATAAGGCTTTGATTAAAATGTACAGCATTGTATCTTTTAGGAATGCTTATATAGTGGATAATACATTGTCTACTGACATTTTTGAGGATATTAGACATTAGAAAGTGTCTTGTGACCATATAAAACCAAGAGGCCACAGACTGAGTACTTTAAAACAAAGCCCATATATTGAAATCAAATCAGATGCATTGTGTACTGTTTTACTAAACCATACCCTTATTTATACTCCACTTATATCAGAGACCCCCCTTCCAATGTACTGTTCTCTTGAACATTCCTCCATTTCTTCCTTCCCTTCAGACATCCTATTTTGTATCTTATCTAAACTGCGAAAAAGAAAAAGAATTAGAATTATCATTATTGTTAACTTTTATGTTGCTTACCTACCAAGAAATCAAGATAACTCTGAGCAGTAAAATGAATTGTCTAAGGAAACTATGTTAGACATAGCCAGAAAAGAAAAAAATTAATGATTAAGGAAAAACTGCCAGATTAATAGGTTTCTACTTAGAAAGCCATTAGTCAATGCACTATGAACAGCCCACGCAAATATGACTGATATATAGAAAAGAAGATTGTATTTGGCGACAAAATTTTTTATTTTGTGACTTATGAAGGAAAGCTGTGAGAGACACTCACCCTGGTGGTCTAGTGGGCCGGCGGGGACGCCCACCACACTGCTCCCCATCCTCTTCTGTGCTGGTTTCTTAGTGCACGCGTGGCGCGCATCTCCTGTATTTATAGGTGCATTGGCGCTGGCATAATGACATCAGTGCGCAATGGCACCAAATTCAAAACTATTTAAAGGGGACTTGGCGCCCTATTCATTGCCCTTATTGGTTCATCTTGTAAGAGTTCCTGGGTGCTTTCCTGTGTAAATCCTGTGTTCTAATACCTGTTTTGACCCTGCCTGCCTGACTTTTCCTGACTTCTGTGATCCCAACCTCTGCCTGGTAAACCGACTATTCTGATATCTGTATTCCAACCCGTGCCTGTCTCGACCATTCTTGATTGATCTCCCGGGTTTGACCCCTGCCTGTTTGACTCTGCTCGTTTACTGCCTGCACCGACCCAACCTGATTTTGACTACGCTTTCTGTCTGTGACCTTCTGTCCAAAAGACTTTGCTTTACGTTTGTGCCCCTCTTCTCATCCAGAACCCTCGCTTGGCTCCTCTCTTTTAAGACCTGACGGCATCCGATTAGCCGAGGGCTCCTCCCAAGGTGAAAGGCAGCTGTTAAAGGCGAAGCAAGAGCCAAGGACAGGGAGCCTAGCATTGGTTCTGGATTTTGGGTGCCTATTGTGACAAAAGCCTAATGCGGTGTTTAGCTTGTATTCTTTACAATAATTAAAACATAATTAACACACTCAGCACATAACCTCTTATCTACTGTTGACGAAGATATTCACCTGTCTCATTTTTTCACTTTAAGGTCCCCATAGACACAAAGATTTTTCTTTGATGAACAACCGATTTTAGCAAAATCCGACCTATCTGTCAAATTATCATGAAGTTAGTGGGAATCGAATAATCGTACATCTTATGATTTTTTGTCCGACATCTGTCAGAAAATTGATCGGGCAGGTTAAAAAAACTTATCTCGGTCCCAGTGCAATCTATCTATGTTTGCAGGGCCAAGCCGGCAGCTACCCTCAGTTTTCCGGCAATATCGCCTGAAATAGTCTTTTTAGCTGATCATACATTTAAACAATCGTTTTGAGATAATCGTGGTCTCGTGGCCAGCTTTAGAATAGAGTGTCTGCATATCCTAATCATGGGAATCATGGTCAGCCTGTGTCTAAAGGTGGTGTTAATATACCCTCACCTATTTAATACCTAAAATTGGTTATCAGGGGAGTTTCTGCCATGAGGCAAGGTGAGCATCTTGCCTTAGGCAGCAGCTCCCCAGAAGTTACCAGGGGCGGCAAAAGGCCACTCCTGGTAACTTAAAAAGCCGAATTTTTAAACTGGAAATTTGGCTTTGCTAGCACAGTGAGCAATTTCGCTCTCTGCGCTATAGATGCGGCCTCCACCGGACCCCTGTCCTCAGGCGGCGTTACAGCCAGAAACACGCTTACTGGTTATACTCTTTTGGTGGTTAAAAGAAATATAGCTTGAGTTTAGCTATAAATGGAGCACATTCCTCCTTACACTCTAAAGCTGGTCCCCTACTGGTTGTGTTTCTTGATATCTTGTGACTGAGTAATTAAAAACATGGGTTGGTTAGTGCATTACTTGGATTGGTTGATGACTTATCGGTTGCCCCAGTTTTTTGTTTTGGCTGATTCACTTTGTTGCAATCACACAAGAGCATGCAGTCAAAGCATGCACCACATACAATGGACAGTCATTTTGTGGGCCAACACATTCACAGGTTATTTATACAGGAATCAAATCTATTATCAAGAAACCCATAATCTAGAAAGTGCCAAATTAAGGGAAGGCTATCTTCCATAGACCCAATTTTAATCAATTAATTCAAATTTTAAAAAAATGGTTTCCTTTCTCTCTGCAATAATAAAACACTACCTTGTACAGGTATGGGACCTGTTATCCAGCATGCGAGGGACCTGTGGTTTTCAGGATAACAGATCTCTCCATAATTACATAAGAAAATCATGTAAACATTAAATCAACCCAAAAAGATGGGTTTGCTTCCAAATACGATTAATCATATCTTCGTTTGGATGAAGTACAATGTACTTTTTTTTTTTTTTTGAAATCAGGGGTACAGAATAGAAAAAGGGGGAAACAGGGGTTAAAAGTTATCTACACACACATGCATATGCAATATGCAATTCTAAGAAACACAGTCACGAAGATATTATGCCGGGAGTGATAACCAGAACAGACACAAGAGAAGAAAAGTTCTCAGAGAAATAGAGAGCTATAGCTCAACTAAGGGGCAATCTGTTTATAAT
Source organism: Xenopus laevis (assembly GCF_017654675.1). Lineage (NCBI taxonomy): Eukaryota > Metazoa > Chordata > Amphibia > Anura > Pipidae > Xenopus > Xenopus laevis. The sequence continues at coordinate 143,489,799 of NC_054374.1, forward strand.
AGTCAGTTTCCTTGACAGAGAGCCATCGGAACCACTTAGCACTATAAGCTTCGCTCACATGACCACACTTCGTCAGGTGAAAATTCGCCAGGACAACGCTAATTCACTAAAATGCGAAGTTGCATCCAGGGCGCCGAACGATAGCAAAGTTTCGCTAGCGTAAATTCGGCAAGCAAAGCGAAGTTGCGATAGCGTTGACTAATTTGTAAACGGCGGGAAGTTAAATTTCAATGGAACTTATATGTTGCAGCAAATACATTACACTACACAAGCCCAGGGAACCTTAATAAAAGAAAATAGAGTTGTTATATTGCCCTACACATGTGCCCAGTGTATAGTTTATGTGCCATATGTTAGGAAATGTAGGGGGGGAGGCGGGTACCTAAAAAAAATGTACAATCGTTTGCAGTCTATCACCCTAAAAAACTGAAAAAAGTCGCCAGTGTTTTTACTGCCATGTTCACTTTTTTTTTGAGGAACTCCTATCTACTCTATTGCACTTTGCCTAGTCTGAGGTGGCGAAGGCAAGTCTGGCGCAAGAGGAAACATTCAGTAAAATCCTTAGAATCTTAGTGATTTTGCGTAGTTACATCCATTCGCCAGACCTAAAATACGCCTGGCGTTAGAGTGAGAAGTAGTGCTAGAGTCTATCTCCTTTGCTAGCGAATTTACGCGATCGCCCATTAGTAAATCTGCGAAGTCCCGAATTTTCGCCAGCGTTAGTCACTTTGCCCTCTAGTAAATTTGCCCCTGTGGGAGAAGCCATTCTGGAATTCGGAGCTTTCTGGATAACGGGTTACCAGATAACGGATCCCATACCTGTACTTGTCTCTATCAAAGATATACTAACTTCTTATTGGAGACAAAACAATCCAATTAGGTTAGTTTAAATATTTTTTTAGTTGACAAAGTCTAATCCAAATTACAAAAAGACCCCTTAAAGTGATCATAGGAACGTGTCAGTATGAAGTAAATGCTGCACAAGAAATATTTCCCCATTAAAGCCCCCGCAAAGCAGCCCCCAGCCCCTGGAAACCCGAACTCACCCGACCCTCCTAAAAGATCTCCTCAACCGTTTCGTACATCTTCACTGACGCAGGGCTGGGGGCGGCCCGATCCTTCCATAGGCTGATTATGAATCAAAACAGGACTTCAGCCTATGGAAGGATCACTCTGCCCCCAGCCCAGCGTCAGTGAAGCAACCCGGAAGATCAGTCAGTAGTGTGAGCAAGTCGGCTGCAAAAGGTGCGCAGGGCTGGTTGCGGCTTTGAGGGGGCCTTTGCGGGGGAAATATTCCTTGCAGCATTTTCTTCATGCTGACACGTTCCTATGATTTTTATAGGAGCATGTCAGAATTGCTTTAACCAGAAATCCAGAGGTCCCATACCTGTACAGTTCAATCAGAAATTAACCAAGTTGTACAACAAATCTGGATAGCATTCAGTATACTACAAAAAATAAGACTAAAGAACACATTCAAGACAAACTAGAAAAACACATTTAATCAAAGGTGAAATACATATAAGTTAAACAAAGCTGACAAGTAAATGTAAATACTTAAGATATATATTTGGATAGGAAATAATAAATATATACATCTAGATTTCAGTTATGTATGATTGGATTAAACTTTGTTAACAAAGCCCTTTATCATAATGAACAAGAAGGGAAAATATACAGTATTTATAAACTATGATTTCCTAAGTGAAGACCACATGAGCCAATTGCTGACTGCACCTTTTAGTAATTCAATGTTGTTAAGCGTTCAATACGAATCTTTATTAGTCCTTCACCCTCGAAAAACCACTGTAATTTTACACTTTTGGCATTGATGTGTTTAAAAACAATGTTGGCTTACTAATAAATTAGATATTTGTGTATTTTAACATTACTTTATTGGGATACGATAATCTATTATGTGTATGCAACATGTTTTCTGAATGCCTTGCTGGATATCATTCATTATCACCCTGTTCCTTTAAAATGTTAAAGGCTGTTATAAAGGTGACAGCCAAAGCTGAAAATGTGAAATTGAAGACAAGGTAACCTATAAAACAGTTTGCTGAATGGAATCCAGGGAAATTTCCTAGCAAGAACTTTATTTGCTGATGGCCAGTTTGTTCTACTGCATTCTGTAAGTGTAACTGGAATAGGAAAAAGTTTGCTTAGCGAAATTCTATTTGCTGGAGCTGGGCTTCGGAATATTTATGTCAGATGGAAATTTTCATCCACAGTAACCTCATAGGACAAATACCTCCAGTACTGGTACATTTTCCAGAAGAAAACTGGAAATGTAGGATATATGTACAATATTAAACCGCAACCAGGTTTTGATTTCATATAAACTGCTCCAAACCCTCAATTTACAGATAATGTTTCAGGATATGTATATCATATCATTAAAATTCTGTTGTCTCCAAAGGAATATTGGGCTCAGTGTGGTGACTTAAAAGACCGGGAGACTATTCACATTATCAGCTTATACTGACTGTTAGCATTAAGTCATGGTGTAGAAAAAATTGTGTCCAGCAAGTCTACAGGAGTTTAAGGCACACTAATATATTGTAATGGTGAATGCAAAATACTGATGTATTAGACTTGCAGGGAATTAGATACAGTGGGGCTGGGGCATGTACACACAGAAGGACAATTTCTTTACGGAAAAATCAGCACATAAACTCAAATATTTGCTTGCTTGATTTTCCTTAGTACATGGAAATATTTATGCCATTTTTAGTTTTATGGGATCAATGTACAGAGCAACTGTATGGAGATGTTTTCAGTGCTACTTTGCCTGGTTTATGCTTTTATTGGCTTCAGGCCATCCTAACCTGCACTATAATTAAAAAAAATAAATAAATAAATAATATATACACACACACACACACACACACACACACACACGCACACACACACACACATCCTTCACTGTAATCGGCACTCACCACATCTTCAACCAAGGGCCGGGTGCTTACGATAAATAACACAATTCCCAGTTAGAAAGTACTTCCGGCAAGTCGCTCACACCAGCGCTAAAGTAAAATTGTATGCTTTATTTTAATTTTTCATAAAAAAATCGACGCGTTTCGATCTGTAGGAGATCGTCATCAAGATATGAAAATGGAAGTGAGATACTAATTTAACACCCATGCCACCAATCATTGTGAGAGTCCCCTCTTACATCATCCACTGTGTGCTCAAAATTAACTCGTGCGTGTTGGTATGTTATAAGTTTAATTATAAAAAAGGCTATGGGGCACATAATTAGGGTCGAATATCGAGGGTTTAACCCTCGATATTCGACCGTCGAAGTTAAATCCTTCGACTTCGAATATCGAAGTTTAAGGATTTAGCACTATTCCTACGATCGAAGGAATCCTTCGAATCAAGGAAGCCTATGGGGACCTTCAAGGACATATGCTGTCCGAAACATGTTGTGTGGAAAATAAAAGAGCATATCAGCAGTAAACACTCACATAAACACTCAGTACCATCTTTGAGAGCGATACTTATTCATCACGTTCCACCGCTCTTGAGAGGCGGAAACAGAGACAAGATTTTACTGCATAGAGAAGCCACGTGGATTCGCAGTTTGGACACAATGGCCCCGAAAGGGCTAAATGAAACGCTCTCTTTATCCTGCTATTTTAAGATGGACGCTTGGGGTCGTATCCATGGAGCTACCTCATATTTAAACCAAAAGGGGATTTGACTGAAAAATGGGGAAATAATGAAAACTCCATTTGGCTATCTGTGAACAGAGCTGTCTCTGTCACTTGTAGATACACAAGCCCTGTTAGGACAAATGGGGATGCCAATGAACCCTGGGAGGATCTGAACAATACCTGTTTGTAAATGTAGGGGACTGAGCAATGTATGATGTACCGGAACAGGTTCTCAAGTGCCACTGATAACTGTTGTTCCTGATGGGACGTGGACTTTGATATTCGATTATAATAGTGCCTGCAAATAAGATGATCACTCCTGGAATAGATTGTTTTTAATAGGACAGTGTCACTTATGTTAAGTGTTCTATTTTTTGTTAAGTGTTGTGTATATGCCACTTTGTTTTAACACTCGTGAGAGGGTTTCACTATATTTATCTATTTGCAAAAATCACGGGGTAATCACTACATGAAGATAACCACACGAGATTTTATGAGGTTTGACATTTAAGACACTATTATTTTAGGCATTTTAAGGTAGTGATTAAGGAGTGGTTACACGAAGGGATTGACTACTATATACTTGACGCTAAACACACGGCGACTAACAATATTGGTAAGGACTGGATTAATGTGAGAGTCGTAAATGAGGTAATATTTAACTTTCTTTAACAACTAATTATAGTTCTTTAATCAGGGCTAGCATCAGAAATCAAGAGGCCCCCATATGACAATATTTTTTGGGTGCAATGGGCCCTGCCCACCACCACAGCCCATGAACCAGACCCCACGCACCCCCACACCACAGTAAAAAAGCCACGCAAACATGAGCACTAGAACATGAACGCTATAAACCTACTGGTTGGCAACCCCCCCTACAAGTTAAAAACCCCATTGGTGGCCAGGGTCCAGCCCATAAAAGTTAAAAAAAATTGGTGGTTAGGGGCCCCCATTAAACTTTAAAAAAAATTGGTCAGGGCCCCCCATAAAAAATTTTAAAAAAACTTTCCCCATTACAAGTTAAAAAAAAATTGGTGGCCAGGGGCCCTATATAAAATAAAAAAAAAACATTAGTGGTCAGGGGCCCATAGAGAATTTAAATAAAACATTGGTGGCCAGGGGTTTAATTAGACATAAAAAAACAATAAACGTGGTGTTCAGTGGAACTTTTTCCTTGTCCTCAGCAATGGCAACTTATTCGGTTTTCTTTGACAGCTTCAGCTTCTTTCGTGGCTTTAGGGCTTCAAGTCTTTGGCTTCGGCTCCGATCACAGATTCTGGTCTTCGCCTTTGGCTCAATTCACGACTTTGGGCCTTCTGAGACATCCACGCTCTTAAGGGAAATCCAGAATGTACACACACAGTCAGGTCCCCCTTTTAACCTAAATTCTGAACGACTGCCCCCCTGTGCCCTCTGAAGATGACCCAGTCTTTAATAACTATAATAAAAGTCAAGAATGACTATAATGATAGATAGCCATGATGTGTGCAACTGGATGAGATAAACGGATAGAGGACTGCAGGCTAGATCCATAAAAAAAAAAATCATCCATTCTAAGGATGGTTATGAAAATGTAACAAGGAGATGGCACACTGAGAAGCAAATACTAATGCAAAATTTCCAAACTTAAGTACACGCATTTGCAATCTATTTTGTCACAGTGAAATAGCTCAGCATCTACAATATGGTTATTGTTTTAATTGTGTACATATTAGCACACAACGGAATGCTGTTGAAAGTTCTGTTTGGCAGACATGAATCTGTTTGATATTCAAATATGAGAATTATTGTTGGTCCATCTGGTCGCAAGATATTCTACAGCAAATATGGTTATGATTTAAAAATGTGTTGAAATTAGTATGTAGCATCAATAAACATTTAGCTTTTGAAAGATTTCTGTGAATTTTCCAGATACTATTTTTATGCAGCATAATAAAAATTAAAAACCAGTGTCAATTAAGGGCAGTGGTTTTTGGTTCTTTTTTTCAAGCCCCCCTGAAATCTCAACTATTGTTCAGGGGCCCCTTATACATAGTAAGTTAGGTTGAAAAAAAGACACACATCCATTAAGTTCAACCTTTTACCCTTAGTTTAGGAAAACAGCAGTATATCGATAACATTTGTGCCCTTTTGAAATCCTTAAATGAGCACTGGTCCCCATGGCATTTGAGTACCCTGTACCTTGCACTAAGTTCAGTGTAAGATGCAAAGCACAGTGCTTTGAGCACAGTGTGATATTATGCCCAGAGGGCATTGTGCCTTTTGGTGTTCCATATCTTGGGAAAGTGTTTTAAACCAGGGCAGTCCAACTGGCGGCCCGCGACCCCCCTTCTGTGGCCCCCCACATGATGTGTCTGTTTACCATATTTAAAATTTAAAAGGTATCACTACAGAGATTAACTGGCCCCTGCATTGTTTAAACCTCAAATTCAAACTAATACCCTGTATTGTTCACACCTGTGATCCCCCTGCATTGTTCCCACTTGTGACACCTCTATTGTTTATATCCTAAAACCCTGTACTATTCACACCTGAGACCCAGATTGAAACTTCCCAAATTGTTCACCTGTTCGCACCTTATTCAAAATGCTAATGGGGCAAAAACACTGTGTCACTGTGTGTGCCATTCTCTGCTTGCCCAGTGCTGCTTGTGTGTGCCATTCTCTGCTTGCCCAGTTCTGCTTGTGTGTGCCATTCTCTGCTTACCCAGTGCTGCTTGTGTGTGCCATTCTCTGCTTGCCCAGTGCTGCTTGTGTGTGCCATTCTCTGCTTGCCCAGTGCTGCTTGTGTGTGCCATTCTCTGCTTGCCCAGTGCTGCTTGTGTGTGCCATTCTCTACGCTGCCTGTGGAATGTAAGCCTGTTAGGGGTTTGTTAGCATTTGGAAATTGTTGTTAAGGGCCCCTAAGGTGTTTACTCATGTATTGGGGGGTTGTTGTATTATCCACTGGGGGAGGATGAGGCATATGGATTTAAGGGCATGTTTTAACATGACTTTAATATTTCACATATGAGTGATGAGGAATTTCCCTGCAATGAGCACCAGCCATTATTTGGTGTGCTACCACCGTTAACGTGGACATGATCTTAAAAGTTCTTGTGGTAATATGGGTGTGGTTTACAGTGGGCCCTCCACCACATAGGCCGGGTAAAATTTTGGCCTCGGTACCAAAGAAGTTGGACAGCACTGTTTTTAACAATATAATGTACTGTTGTGCTGCACTGGTAAGACTGGTGTGCTTTGTTCAGAAATACAACTATAATTTATATAAACAAGCACACATTCAAGCACAGGATATACTGTAAATAACAGAGAAGTTATGAAGAATCTCATTGTATGCTTTAGCGCTTATCTGTTATCCGCTGTTTAAAGGAGAAGGAAAGGTTAAAACTAAGTAAGCCTTATCAGAAAGGTCCATCTAAATATACCAGTAAACCCCCAAAGTAATGTTGCTCTGAGTCCCCTGTCAAAAGAAACACTTCATTTCTTTCCTTCTATTGTGTACTCATGGGCTTCTGTATCAGACTTCCTGCCTTCAGCTTAAACCTCATTGCCCTGGGCAAGAGCATGCTCAGTTTGCTCCTCTCCCCCCACCCCTCCCTTCTCTACTGTAATCTGAGCCCAGAGCAGGGAGAGACTCAGGCAGGAAGTGATGTCACACCACATTAATACTGCACCTCCTATTCTAAACAAACAGAGAGATTCTAGAGCTTTTTACTCAGGTATTGTAAAACATTCTACAGAATAAATATAGCATTCTAGCTTGTACTATTGCAGCTAATCTATTGGCAATAAAATGCCTCCGTAGCTTTCCTTCTCCTTTAACCTGTGCCTTTTCTCCTTTTTCAACATTGAATGGCTGTCCCCATGGTTACACATCAACTTGTTTATATAAACTATATTTGTGTTCTAAAGCAAACACATCAGTTTTACCTGCACAGAAGTAAATTACATATTCATTACTTTTAAGTGGACCTGTCACTCCAAATTCTTTTTTTCATTAAAGCATTCATAGCTGTTGTAAACTCATTTAAAAATCTCAGCTGTCAATCAAATATTGCCTGCCTCTCCACTATGCCTTATGCATAGAGGCGGGGCAGACAATTACTTTCACTTTCCATTTAGCACTTCCTAGATGTCACTGCTCTCTCCACATTTCCCCAGGTCTCTTAACAATTTAATTGTGTAGCCAGGGCATAGGCATGGACATCAGGTCCCCCATTCTGGTGCACAAACAAGATTCTGAGATGATGCAAGGCTTGTCTTAATAACGGTGTCCACAAAATGGCTCCTGCCTGCTTGCTATAATTATGAGTTCCCAGACTGATGGAAACAAGATTCAAATAATTTATATAGTGTAATTAAAGTTCATTTTGCTTGACTAACATGATAAAATAGGATTAGGAATATTTGTTTTGGGTGACTAGTCCCCTTTAAGACACATTCATTTTTTTGGTGTTACTGTTCCTTTAATAAAGCCAGGAGCAAGTTATATTCACATTACACATGCACCCTGTCTTTTAAGTAGCCAGTGACTCCCATGTGCATAATAAAAAAAAACACAATATTTACAGGTTCACAATGCACTGTAGCACATTTTCTTTTTCTGATTTTCACAATCGCACAACCACAGTAGTACATTATCCATCAGTGGAGCAAATGATTGCCAGAATGAACCTGAAGCATTGCTGAAACAAGTAGGAGTTATGGAATGATATGTCAGTTAAAATGCACTTCTGATAAACTGGACATCTGGCAATTTTCAAGATATGAACATTCGCTGACTTTTATAAAATACATCGGAGCAATGATGAGAATTTGAATGGTATGCAGAGGCACCAAGAAGTAAGCCTTAAGAGAGGGTTTTGTAGGACTGTTTATTAATGAAAGATAGCCTTTGACACTTGACTTTCAGGTTCCCAATAATTAAGCAATGATCCAAATGTCCTTGCACTCCTTCAGGAGTCCGAGGCAAAGCTCCTGATGCAATTTGGGGGCTCTCTTTTATACCAGAGTTTTTAAAAAACTCTCAACCCAAGTGTTGACTTGTGCAAACTGTTATCATACAAACACCAATTCCTAACAAGTTTAAGGGGCACATTTACTCAGTTCGAGTGAAGGAATAGAATAAAAAAAAACTTCGAATTTCGAATGTTTTTTTTGGCTACTTTGACTACGACTTTGGATTCGAACTAAAAATCGTTCGACCATTCGATAGTCGAAGTACTGTCTCTTTAAAAAAAAAACTTCGACCCCCTACTTCGCCATCTAAAACCTACCGAAACTCAATGTTAGCCTATGGGGAAGGTCCCCATAGGCTTTGCAAGCTTTTTTGGTCAAGAAAAATCATCGAATTCCGGTAAATCCTTCGACTCCAATATTCGAAGTCGAAGGATTTACCTTGGCAGTCGAATATCGACAATATGTAAATCTGCCCCTAAGTATTAACTGTGTACCAGGTCTTATTTGTTAAATAAATTGTCTGGATAGCTTATTGTCTATCTGCTGTGTGTTGGTTTATTCCAAGGAAATTTGCTGGGTCACAATACCTGTGTCTACTACATTTTAACGAGCAATATACATAGAACAAAGACATTGTACATTGGACAATAGCTGGCCCGAAATCTGCTAATTTTACCTAAACCTAGGATTTGATTCGTATATCAAAGCAGATGTATATATTGTAAATCATTATGTTATCTATTATATAAAAAATGCTATGCTATAAACAAGCAGATCACACAATATTTTTTGCTAATTTTGTTGATGTTGAAGAATTTAAAAATGTAGAAGTTGACTCTAGTTACTTTAATCTGTGAGAAAATTTAGAAAATGTGCCTTCTGTGATGCTTCAAAGTAAATTTCCGAGGTGGACTACCTCTAGGTTAAGTAAGCATGGCCCACCCAAGTCATCTCAGTAAACATTACATTTAATTTCTGAGCTGCAATGGCTACCCACTTATTACTTTTTGTTGTTGGTGTGGCCCAGGCTCCATCCTCTCTCAAGCCATATCTCTTTGGCATTGCATGTATACCTTGGGCAAGGTTGGTGTCAGGTCAAGGAAGGGTTGTGGGAAATTCCTGACCCACACATTCCCACATATTCCTATTTACTACATTGCTTTTGCACTACTTATATGGGGGTGATGTTCTAGGTACTTAAAATAAATTGGCGGGACAAAGGCAAGTCATTCCCAGTACCAGCCTAGGAAGCCTATAAAAAGTGTATAGCAAATATGGCTTCATCTGAGTGCTGCAGGGAACAAGGATAATTAGATTACATCAGTGTGATGCATATTGTCATTGGCATGCAACAACCCATTGACTGTAGAAAAAGTAATTTTGCCTGAAAAGGTATGGGATTTACATAATAAAGATATACTATAATATAATTCCACTGCCCCCGGTCTTCAAATTATTCAGATGGTCCGTCATCTCTTAGTCTCTCCTTCATTACTTACAGTATAATGTTCCTGTACCAGTGTATCACAGAAGAGTCAACTACCCAGTAATCCACTCTGCAAATTCCCCTAGCAACCATACACTGATTTGAATAAGAGACTGGAATATGATAAGGAGATGAGCTAAATAGAAAGATCAGGAATATCAAGCATCAATAACAATACATTTGTAGCCTTACAGAGCATTTGCTTTTTAGAAGGGAGTCAGCGATGCCCATTTGAAAGCTGCAAAGATTCAGAAGAAAAGGCAAATAACTATAAAACTATAAAAAATAAATAGTGAAAACCGATTGGCCATTCTATAGCTTGCTAAAAGTTACCTTAAAAGTGAACCACCCCTTTAATAATAATAATAATAATAATACCAACAGCAGCATTTTCACATCAACAGCTTCCACTGAATATTAGAATACTAGGGATCCTGTCTATCCACTTCCTGTGTAGTAATTAACTATAGGGTTGTTGACTAGGGTCATATTTACTATATAGGAACTCTAGGGCCCATGCCTAGGATGACTGTTTAAGTGGTGTGGCCCTTGGGTAAAAATTCTCCCCAGGCCAGAGTCGGCCCGACGCCGGTAAAAAATCAGGTGAACCCCTGTCAACCGTGGCTCACTCCCTGCCCTGACATTGAGCTCCCCACCCTGGCAGCAAATACATTTTAAATCAACACAATGTACTGTTGTAAAGAAACACAACATAGTGGGGTGTTCTTCTGCAGATGCAATGATTATGGGCTAAGGCAGAGTTGGTCATGACGTTGCCAGACATTATGTCAGCAGAGTTATGTCAAGTGCATGCGCAGAACCTCTCCCAAAGCCATCAAAACCGTGCTGCGCATGCGCACTTCGCTCCGCTGACATCACTGAAATGTGTACACTGGATTTTTGCCAGTAAATCGGCAGAAATCAGGGGAATGAATCAGAGTAATGAGAGACTGGGAAACAGATTGGAAAATCTGGGAACTCACAAAAAAATAGGAGGGGTTAACAGCTCTGCTAAGGCTAGGGTTGCCACCTTATTAGTTGTAGTTTACCTGCCTGGGTGGGGGCGCGTCCATAAGGGGCCAGATTTTGGCTCCAAGGGTCAGGTTTGTGATGTCAAGCAGTTGGAGTCAGACCCACCCTAGACTAGGGTTAGGCAGAAGACTTTTGAACAGGTACCTGCCCAGCGCACCCACATCTTTCTGTCCTAGGTGGGTGCCTCCACTGCCTGCCCTTAGTTCTGGCCCTAGGGCCCAACGATTGGATCACAAGACCAGGAATGTAGCACGATAATGGAGTGCTCTACCTGTGAGGTTTCCACTTGTTGAAAGTGGTGGATGCTCAACCAGAAATCCCCTTCCTTGCACTGGGACAAAAGTCAGTATAGACAAAATCCAGAAGCACACCAAAAATAGTTGCTGCGTGAAAATAGATGATTTATTTAGCCCATAAGCATTTCACAAACAAGGCAACGTTTGGACCCCTCCGGGCCCTTTATCAAGCCTAGGAAGGCTAGGAATGTAGGCAGTGGGATCAAGGTCCAAATCAACAAACCAATGTGGTCCTCAATCGGATGGGAATTTTAAGCCTGCATAATTTTCGGGAGACCCCCATACACTAGCCAATAAACTTTGTCGCCAGCTTTTATTGGTCCATGTATGGCCACCTTAAAATAGGTCTGGTGCCTAGGACACCACTGACTGAAATACAGCCCTTTTATTAGAAAGCTGCTGAGCCAAAGGGTAAACGTCAAATTTCAGAAAAAAATAGAAAGTAAAAGGTAGAAGTCTCCAAATAACCACCCATATGAAATTTAGGGCAGAGACACACATGGAGATTCGAGGAGATTTAGTCGCCGGTGACAAATCTCTTCTTCTTCAGGGCGACTAATTTCCAGAACTGCCTTTCCGCCAGCTCCTCGTGAGGCAACTTCAGACGACTTCGAAAAACGAAGCGCTGCAAGTGCCATCCCGCCGGCGACTTACATTCTAGCCAGCGGGAAGGCAGGTTGGGATTAGTCACCAGAAGAAGAGGCGATTTGTCGCCGGCCGACTAAATCTCCATCTGTGTCTCTGCCCTTATGGTTAGTTCACACGAGGAGATTCGGGGAGATTTTGTCGCCTGGCGACTAATCGCCTCTGCGTGTCTTCCCATCCGCTATAATGAAAAGTCGTCTGCGCTAAAGCACACACGACACTGCATTTTCTGGTCGCCTGAAGTTTCCTTGTGAGGCAACTTCTGAAAACGCAGAGCCGCGTGTGCTTTAGCGCAGGCGACTTTTCATTATAGTGGATGGAAAGACACGCAGAGGCAGTTCGGGGAGATTGTCGCCCAGAAAAAGAGGCGATTAGTCGCCACGTGACAAAATCTCCCGAATCTCCTTGTGTGAACTAACCCTTAAATAGGGTTGCCACCTGGCCGGTAAGAATGATGCTTGATGCCAAAAAACAGCAAGAATATAGGAAGGCCATTATTTTTTTCCAGAAAAGGAGACAACTCTACCCTTAAATCAATTGCATTTTTGGGTTTATTACCCATCAGGCATTATCTTATCATTGTTAGAAGTTGAGGCTGGAGACTTTTGACTTCCAGTTCTAAAATATCGCCCCACTTATTTATCACATCCCTCTCGACTCGAGCCACAATGAGAGAACAAAAACAGCGATACCCTGTTAACCACAATGTCAATAAAGATCGCCAGGTTTTGAAGTGGCGCACAGCCTGTTGGGAAATGTAGTCTCGGCTTTTGTCGCGCCCACGGCCGGTGGAACGGGGCCTCACGGATCACGAAATCGGCTCAGCGGGCCTTTACGCGTCCGGGCTTCCGAAATTCGGGCTGTTCGCAATGGGCAGGTAGAGTCCGAGCTGCAAATGTAAATGGGAGACCGCAATTAAAGGGACCGAGCCCGTCCAACAGGCTCTAGAGTCTCACTGGGTTACATTGTGTATTTTATTCAGTCACGTGACCCTTTTGCGGGTTTCTGTAATGGCTCTTGTCCGGCTGTATTGTAACCATTGCTATTGGATAGGATTCTAGTAAGGAAACACGCACGATGATGCTTTCTTTGCTGTGCTAAACAAGTGTGGCTTTAGAGCTGTGCTATAACTACAATTCCCAGCATGCCCCAGGGGAATGAAGGGAGTTTTAGTTGAAGATGTCAAGATTTTTGGGCATAATGTCAATAGTGCAATGGCAGCTACAGGTAAAGAAACTGTGATGTGTCTGGTATTGCATCTTGCAAATCATGAAATGGGATCCACAGACACTGATGTCTCTACAGCCAGCACAGTGACAGTCACTTGGGAGAAAAGTGCAGTCCCAACCCCCACATGGGGCAGCTTCTGTAAATAATAACCCCTGGGAATGTGGGATAGACTGGAAAGACTTGTCCCTGGGGATTTTGCCCATGCTTCTCCTTTTATTTGCCAATATACGATGGTCCCATCTTCCCATTTCAACCCTCATTCCCACGGGGGCACCAGCCTGGGGTATCAGGTAAGTGATTATAATACACAAAAGCCATGAATATCCTGTAAATTATATCCTTATAAACTGAGAGTTCTGATGTCCTCGGTTATAAACGGTGAGTTCTGATGTCATCAGTTATAAACGGTGAGTTCTGATGTCATCAGTTATAAACGGCAAGTTCTGATGTCATTTCTGTCACATGACTCACTGAAACTTGTGTATTATAATAAATTAAGTACCCCCAGTTGCAAAATATGAGGATATTAGAAGTTACCTCGGAGTTCCATTTTTATATGGTCATGAAACTCCTCAGTAACTTATATCCTTATATTTTACAAGAGGGGGTACTTTATTCACTATATAATACACAAGAGCCATTAAAGGGGGTGTTCACCTTTAAATTAACTTTTAGCATAATGTAGAGAGTAATATTCTAAGACTATTTGGTTTTCTAAGATTCTAAAACTTGGTTTTCATTTTTTATTATTTGTGTTTTAGTTATTTAACATTTTATTCAGCAGCTCTACAGTTTGCAATTTGTGCAATCTGGTTGTTAGGGTCCAAATTACCCTAGCAACCATGCATTGATTTGAACAAAAGACTGGAATTTGATCAGGAGAGGGTCTGAATATAAAGATGAGCAATCAAAAGTAGCAATAACAATAAATCTGCAGCTTTGCAAAGCATTTGTTTTTTTAGATGGGGGTCAGTGACCCCTATTTGAAAGCTGGGAAGAGTCAGAAGAAGAAGGCACACAATTCAAAAACTATAAAAAAAAAAATCAACAATGAAGACCAGTTGAAACGTTGCTTAGAATTGGCCATTCTATAACATACTTAAAGTTAACTTAAAAGAAGGGATGCACCAAAATCCACTATTTGGGATTCGGCCGAATCCTTGGTGAAATATTCGGCCAAATCCTAATTTGTATATTCAAATTAGGGGCAGGAAAGGAAAAAGTGTAAAAAATTCTTCTTTCGTGAAGAAAAGTCACGTGATTTCCCTACCCGCCCCTAATTTACATATACAAATTCGGATTTGGTTTGGCCAGGCACAAGGATTCGGCTGAATCTGAATCCTGCGGAAAAAGGCCAAATCCTGGATTCCGTGCATCCCTACTTAGAGGTGAACCACCCCTTTAATATCCTGTAAATTATTTCCTTATAAACGCTCTTAGTGATGTCATCAGTGAGTGATGTCAAATGGAACTTACTGATGTAATTTTTCTCACTAAAACTTGAGTATTATAATAAATAAAGTACCCCCTGTTGGGCCATAGTCCATAGTCCAAAGATTATACTTAATTTATAATTTTGTGTGCTGTCGTGTATTGGTTTCCAGTTGGTTCAGTTTACAGAGAAAATTCAGCATGTCCACTGACCACTTTAATTTTTCAACATCAATGCTAAGGTGGCCTGATGTGGCCAGGGGCACTGGAGGCTCTAACACTGAAAATGCAAAATAAACAAATTGGAGGCCTATTGCAAAGTTTAAACATAGTGGGTTGACATTACATCACTTTTCATTTAAGCTGCGAGAAATGCCATAGGGATGCACATAACATTGTTTCATAGCTCCCAACTGTCCTGTTTTCTGCGGGACAGTCCCGATTTTGACAGCGCAGCCAGTAGTCCCTGGATTCTTTTTGAAATGTCTCTCTTTGATCTCCTGATCTCTAATGCCAGAAAAAGATACAAAGTTTCTGAAGCTTAATTAAAACGAGGCTTTTTATCAGATAGCCCAGAACAGTCAGCAGCTTCACTTAGATATGTTTGTAACAATTTAAGATAAGCAAAGATACAATTTTAGGTAAGCAGGTCTTTTGGGAGAACCGAGACTAGCATCTTAAAGGACAATTCACTTTCATTAGCAACACTGTTATAACACATAAAAACATTGCAATAAAAATTTCATAACCTGCCAAATTGTGTAAAACGGACATGGTAATTATTGGGTATGGCCATAAAATGGGTGTTGCCAAAAACGTTTTTGTCCCTCTTTTCATTTTTCAAATGTTGGGAGGTTTAAAAAAGAGTGTTTTAAATTTCTGGCCTTTTTGCTTGCTTGTGTCCTGAAGTTTCTTAGCGTTGGCACCATCTACTTTGCTTTCTCATATGTAGTGTGAATTGAGATAAGATGATTTTTCTTTTAAATATTGCTTTATGTTTGAGTTAAGCTCCATTTTGGGTATTAAGGCAGTGCTATGTATATGGCACGAAGCAAGTAAATACCGTCTGTTTTCAGACGGTATTTACAATAAATATTTTCTTCCAAATGCCGCATGTAAAAAGGTCAGGAATTTGGAGAAAAAAAAAGTCATTGAAAATTGCATTTTTTAGAGTGTCTGTTCTTCAACTTATTGTTTTCACAATCTGCCATTGCTGTTTTGGGATATAGTACTTGTGTCTGTGCTGATGACTATTCTATCATTCCATTGTCCAGCTGCTGCCAGACTCAGGAGTATTCTTTATGGCAATGAGGTTGTTGGGGGGAATCAGGTGTTTCGTTACGAAGATCTTTGCGATTTGGGCAAGTTTAAAAGGAAAGGCTAAGTTGTTCAACTTTGAATTAACGTTTAGTATGATGAAGAGTGTGATATTTGGAGACAATTTGCAATTGTTTTTCATTTGTTATTATTTGTGTTTTTTTTAGTTATTTATCAGCAGCTCTCCACTTTGCAATTTCAGCAATCTGGTTGCTAGGGTCCAAATTAACCTAGAAACCATGCCTTGATTTGAATAAAAACGGGCACATGAACAGGTGAGGCCTGAATAGAACGATGAGTAATAAAATGTAGCAATAACAATACATTTGTAGCCCTTACAGAGTATTTGTTTTAGATGGGGTCAGTGACCCCCATTTGAAAGCTGAAGTGTCAGAAGAAGAAGAAGAAGGCAAATCATTCAAAAATTCTTAGAATTAGCCATACATAAAATACTAAAAGTTTATTCAAAGTTGAACCACCCCTTTAAAGTGAGATAGATTTGGACAATTGTTTCATTTTATATGGAACAGCAACACCATAAAGTGAAACATTTTGTGACTGAACATCTACAAAATATATTTTATATGGGAGAGGTTTTCATTCTGTAGTCCTGTAGAGAATATATAAATCGCCGGCGTGATGGCACTTGGAACGATTCATTTTCCTAAATCGGCCAAAGTTGCCTCACAAGGAAACTTAGGGTGACTTCGGAAAGCTGTTTTGGGTTTTGTATATTCTTAGCATACATGTGTGGTTTTTCTTCCAGTTTGCTACCACACTCTAAAAACATACAGGCAGGTAAATAATAGCCTAATAAAATGGATTATACTGTGCATGAATTTGATAGGGACCTTAGATTATAAGCTCCACTGGGTAGGTCCTGAAATAAATGATACATGATTCATCATTTGAATACAGAGGTTTTTTTTTAGATTTGTATGTGAGTCTTCTTATGCCACAATATACCATGTAGTTGTTATCTTAAAACCTGCAAGGGTGGAAGCCTTAAAGGCAGTTTTGTTAATCGCTGTGTTGCAGCATTGTGAGAACAAGACCAAACTGATCCTATACCTGTATAAACTGGAGAAAGAGGGGCTTAGAGAATAAATCACTGGGCTCACTTGACTTTTTTTTGTCAAGTTTTTTTGGTTTCAGGGAGCCTATTGCTATCCCTGAAATGTATATGGAAAGAAGGGGTGTACCGAATCCACTATTTTGGATTTGGCCAAACCCCGAATCCTTTGGCCGAATACCAATCCGAATCCTAATTTGCATATGCAAATTAGGAGTAGTAAGGGGGAAACTTTTTTTTTTACTTCCTTGTTTTATGACAAAAAGTCCAGCGATTTCCCTCCCAGGATTTGGTTCGGCCGGGTAGAAGGATTCGGCTGAATCCTGCTGAACATAGTAACATAGTAAGTTAGGTTGAAAAAAAGACACATGTCCATCAAGTTCAACCTTTTCACTTTTTTTAACCTGCGTAACTGCTGGTTGATCCAGAGGAAGGCAGAATCCCGCCCCAATCCCGATCCGTATCCTGGATTCGGTGCATCTTTAAAGGAGAAGGAAACCTAGTCGGCGCAAAAACCTTCCCCCCCTCCCGTGTGTTGCCCACCCTCCCCCCTGGCCTACCTGTCCCGCTGGACAAATGCCCCTAACTTGTTACTTACCCTTCTGCGCAGGTCCAGTCTACGGAGTTCACCGACGCCATCTTCTTCCACGCGATCTTCTTCCTGCTTTGACCGGCGCATGCGCAGTAGGAGCATTTCGCCGTTTCGATCTACTGCGCATGCGCCAAAAGTCACAAAGTGAAATCTGAAAACTTTGTGACTTTTGGCGCATGCGCAGTAGATCCGTACCGGCGAGATGCTCCTACTGCGCATGCGCCAAAACGCTGGTGGAAGAAGATGGTGCCTGTGAACTCCGTGGACTGGACCTGCGCAGAAGGGTAAGTAACAAGTTAGGGGCATTTTCCCAGCGGGACAGGTAGGCTAGGGGGGAGGAGGGAGGGTGGGCAACATACGGGAGGAGGGGAGGGTTTTTGCGCCGACTTGGTTTCCTTCTCCTTTAACGGAAAGCTCTGCAAATAATAGTGCTATAGAACAATAATGTCAGTAAACTAAAGTATTCGAGTTGATGGGCTGCAGGCATGAAGAGAAGTTTGGAAGATCTGCTGCTTTTCAAGTTTTTCCCCTCTGATACCAAATGTCTGATTACGAAGACCTAACATTACATAAGAAAAGCCAAACCACAAACCATAAAACTAGTTGAATGGGTAAGCAGAAAATTAAAGCCTGGAAAGCATTTCTGATGCAGTAGTTTAAAAAACAAACTAGTCCCGAAACTTCTGATGTAAATGTTATAAAAGTCCTATAAATTTAATGAGAAATATGCGGGAATATCAGAAGGAACTGCCAGGAAGGAGTCATGACACAAAGATTAACAGTTACTTTGTTTACTTTTGCAAAAGGCACAAGATAAATAGATTGTTTACCAATGATTATCTAATTTTCCCTTCCTATAAACAATTTGATTTGACATTTGTGTAAAAAAATTTGTGTAAAAAAAAATAAGGACGTACTAGTGCGTTTTACTCATTAAGATATAGAAGAATTGTGCTTAAAATTTATGTTTCAGCCTGATTATTTCTGGGAGAAAAGGCAAGTATATCGTGCATAGGTTTCTTTTTTTCAGTAAAAAAAAATTAAAAATGGGATTTGGATTGACTGCTGCCAAGGACTCTGCATGACATCAGTATTTAGGCTTTGAGTCCTATTTTAATAATACAAGCTGTTTGGGAGTTTTGGATTAACTTGCTCTGCATGTAAATTTGATTTTTAAAATACAAAATTTCTCTCCACGTATTTATATTATAATTCCTGTGCCAGTTTGGTAATTTGCTTCCTGTAAAAGGCAACAATTGCTTTTGCTGGCTCCGGAGAGAGAGCCAGAATACTTTGTAACTGAATATATAACTTTCTCTTGGATCCGGTGAATAAGTATAAGTTGGTTGGTGCCAGGGGTACAGTGTGGTCAGTACTGAAATTGGCCAAGTGTTGTCAGTGCAGGTCTGGTGTTTCCTACAGTGAAGTCATTTCATTTCACATCATGGATCAAACATTCCATAACCATTGGCACAAATGATCGTTCTGTTCTGTGGGGAAAGAATTGTATTTGAACAGGCCTTGATTTATGGAAAGGCCACCAAGGCCCTGGCCTAGGGTGGCCGGATTTAAGGGGGGGTGGCATGCTGTCCAACCACATCCACATTGGTTCAGAAACACTGGGTATGTGCAGGAAATAAAATATTTTTTTAAAATGTCCTGTGTGCCAATCCCCAGTACTCCAGACCTAATTAAAATTACCATATGTGCATGAATAAAGAGGTAGGGGACAGGGGCGACAAACAACATAAGGCTTAGGGGCACCCGCTATGCAAATCTGGCCATGTATTTGAACATAGCTTGAATATGATCCATTATCTACAGCACAGAGGTACTTGGACTGCACCAGTTGTGCTCACGCTTTACTACTATTGGTTAATTGTGATGTTCTGATCTATATTTGCAGATATTTTTCAGATTTTCAAAAACATTGATGGCTAACTGTAATGAAATGAATTCTTTTGGTTATTGTTTAAAAGGGACATTTTTGGTTTTTTTAATCATATAAAAGCACAAGGCCTTGAAATAACAAGGTGACTTCAAATATGCTCATATTTTACAATACGGGGTACAATATTTATTATAATAAACAAGTTTCAATGAGGCGTGACAGATTACGCCATTAAGCACCATCTATAAGGATATTAATTACGAGATAGATGTTGCTTGTGTGTGTGTATATATACAGTGGTGTGAAAAACTATTTGCCCCTTCCTGATTTCTTATTCTTTTGCATGTTTGTCACACTTAAATGTTTCTGCTCATCAAAAACCGTTAACTATTAGTCAAAGATAACATAATTGAACACAAAATGCAATTTTTAAATGAAGGTTTACGTTAAGGGAGAAAAAAAACTCCAAATCTACATGGGCCTGTGTGAAAAAGTGATTGCCCCCTTGTTAAAAAATAACTTAACTGTGGTTTATCACACCTGAGTTCAATTTCAAAGGTTATAACCTTCCCAGGAGTGGCCGGCCGACCAAAATTACCCCAAGAACGCAGAGACAACTCATCCTAGAGGCCACAAAAGACCCCAGGACAACATCTAAAGAACTGCAGGCCTCACTATTAAGGTCAGTGTTCACGACTCCACCATAAGAAAGAGACTGGGCAAAAACGGTCTGCATGGCAGATTTCCAATGCGCAAACCACTTTTAAGCAAAAAGAACATTAAGGCTCGTCTCAATTTTGCTAAAAAACATCTCAATGATTGCCAAGACTTTTGGGAAAATACCTTGTGGACTGACGAGACAAAAGTTGAACTTTTTGGAAGGTGCGCGTCCCATTACATCTGGCGTAAAAGTAACACAGCATTTCAGAAAAAGAACATCATACCAACAGTAAAATATGGTGGTGGTAGTGTGATGGTCTGGGGTTGTTTTGCTGCTTCAGGACCTGGAAGACTTGCTGTGATAGATGGAACCATGAATTCTACTGTCTACCAAAAAATCCTGAAGGAGAATGTCCGGCCATCTGTTCGTCAACTCAAGCTGAAGCGATCTTGGGTGCTGCAGCAGGACAATGACCCAAAACACACCAGCAAATCCACCTCTGAATGGCTGAAGAAAAACAAAATGAAGACTTTGGAGTGGCCTAGTCAAAGTCCTGACCTGAATCCTATTGAGATGTTGTGGCATGACCTTAAAAAGGCGGTTCATGCTAGAAAACCCTCAAATAAAGCTGAATTACAACAATTCTGCAAAGATGAGTGGGCCAAAATTCCTCCAGAGCGCTGTAAAAGACTCGTTGCAAGTTATAGCAAACGCTTGATTGCAGTTATTGCTGCTAAGGGTGGCCCAACCAGTTATTAGGTTCAGGGGGCAATTACTTTTTCACACAGGTTTCTCCCTAAATAATAAAAACCCTCATTTAAAAACTGCATTTTGTGTTTACTTGTGTTATCTTTAACTAATAGTTAAATGTGTTTGATGATCAGAAACATTTTGTGTGACAAACATGCAAAAGAATAAGAAATCAGGAAGGGGGCAAATAGTTTTTCACACCACTGTATATATATATATATATATATCTCAAGGGTCGAATTTCGAAGTTAAAAATACTTTGAAAATCGACCATCGAATTGAAATACTTCAACTTCGAATATCGAATTCGAAGTTTATTTCAGTGAACTTGGGTATCCTGTGATCGATCGCATGATTTTACTTCGACTTACAAAAACTTAGAAAAATGCTGTAGAAGGTCCCCATAGGCTAACATAGCACTTCAGCAGGTTTAATTTGGTCAAAGTATTGAAATCGAAGTTTTTTTAAAGAGACAGTACTTTTTATCGAATGGTCGAATATTCGAACGATTTTACTTTGAATTGAACTCGAAGTATCCAAAAAATTACTTCGAATTTCGATCTGCCCCCTAAGTAACAGATTTTAATAACTAAGCAAAAGAAATTCCAACTTGATCTTCCTCAGGAAAAAAACACTACTCACTTTGATGTAATCGATACGTTGGAATTTCTTTTGCTTCGTTATTAAAATCTGTTACTCTAAAGGTAGCCATACACTTTTAGATCCGCCAAACCTATTAGAGTCACCAAACTAATGGATCTTAACCTGATATGCCCACTAACGTCTGGGCGATATCAGGTGAACGTTTGGCCCTTGGGCCGAACGATCGGATCACAATGCTATGAATGGGCACAGACGGGTCGCAGGACCGCATCAACTAGCCGATGCGGTCCAGGAACGTGGAAAAAAATCAAACTTGACTGATTGATATCCGGCCCATTTTTTGCCTGATATCGATAGGGAGGACCCGTCGGGAACCCCCACACACGGGCAGATAAGCTTCCGAATCAGTCTAAAGGGCCGATATCGGCAGCTTTAAAGGGGACCCATCACCCAAAAAAATTATTCAAAATCCTATTTTATCACATTAGTCAAGCAAAATTAACTTTTATTACACTAAAGCAGCAGGCGTCAGTCATTTTGTGGACACTGTTATTAAGACAAGCCTTGCATTATCTCATAATCTCATGCCCTGGCTATACAATTAAATGGTAAAGAGAATGGGGGGAATATGAGGAGAGCAGTGACATCTAGTAAGTGCTGAATGGAAAGTGAAAGTAATTGTCTGCTCCGCCTCTATGCCCTAGAGGTGTGGCAGACAATGTTTTTTTTTCTTCATCTTCATTGGGTGCTATGTGTGCGCAGTGCACATTGCCGTGTGGGATCCTTAGAGAGAGAGGAAGGTGGTGACATGGCACTCCTAGAGGCACATTTATCAAGGGTCGAATTTCGAATTCATGTGAGTTTTTTTTTTTTTAAAAAACTCCCGTAAACTCCCATAAATTCAAAATTGGACTACTTGAAATTTATTAATAAACTTTATTTTCAAAACTCAAACTAATTTAAATGACCCCGAAACTCGAATTTAATTCCTTTCGAATTACAAAAACTTGATTCCAATTTAAAAAATCTTGATTTCTATTTTTTTTCTTCAGAAAAAACTCGAATATCAGGAAGACTACAAACATCACCAAATTGATCCATTGACTTATACAGTAATTTGGCAGGTTTTAGGCGGCAAATAGTCGAAATCGAGTTTTAAAGGGCCAGAGTATGATAAATCTCGATTTGAATTCAAATGAAAACTCGAATCAAAATTGAATTTGAGAGTTTTGTCCAAAAATTTTCTTGAAAATTCAAATTTTTCACTTCTGCCTTAATAAATCTGTCCCCTTTTTTTGTACCCTGGTCCAGCACAGTTGTCGGCTAACAGGCCCCAGGATCTTGGATAAGCAAATATAACTCGGGGAATTCCTTACAAGTGGATGTTTTTCAATTTCCTTTTTTTTTTTTTTAATTTGCAGTGCTTTGAACATCATTACACCAAGATGATCCCCCATCTACTGTAACATACCCCTCTGTCTAAGAGGGACCATCTGTTGACAAAATGGTGAGAAAAGCAATGTACTGGACATGTAGTATTCTATCCCACAGTCACTTTTGTGTTTCATTTCATTTGTGTCCATAGCTACTAAATAGTCTCACCCTTCATGTCTGGTTTTTCTTACAGCAACAGATTTTGGAATTGGCACTGGATCGCACTGAGGTAAGATTTTCTTTAATGTTATTTATGAAATTCCAGCATGAAAGTCTTTTAGGGTCTTTAAGTAGAAGAACAAGCGAAAAACATTCATGCAAAACTGGAAGACCGCCAATCTTAGGTTACTGTAACGGTTAATTGGGCTTCTATAAAGCTTTAAATACCTCCCTTTTGACATGAGCTCATTCAATTGGGCTTAAATTAAAAAGCGGTGCATAAACACAATCAGAAGTACGAAAAATATTTATATATTTATTTTTTAAACATACATGATTCCTCATATAGACAGAAAATCATGACAGACTGCCTAGTACGAATCATATCCCCACTCCTATAGGCTGCTAGTCGGTCAACCCCTCCCTCACCTTGCTCCAAGATAAAACGATGGATTATAGGACTTGAAATCCCTCTGCTTTTCATGATGGGCAGTGTAAAGCTTTTCTGGAAAGCATAAGTTCAAGCCCCAGCAAATCAATCAAATAGAAGAATTGTTGGTTTAAATAGGATAGGGTGGTAAATATCACTGCTATATTTTAGATATTTCTAGTAAACAAGACTTTTCCATTAAAGAAGACCTCCAGATCTGTACAGCTTTTTAATTTTTTCCCCTCTAACTGTTTGTGTTATGCATTTAGGACACATATGCCAGCATTTCATAACAAGCAGCATCATTAAAGGGATTCTGTCGTGATTTTTATGGTGTAGCTGGGGGCAGCTGGGAAACTGACAATATGTCTAGCCCTATGTCAGATTTCAAAATTAGATATAAAAAAATGTGTTTGCTCTTTTGAGAAATGGATTTCAGTGCAGAATTCTGCTGGAGCAGCACTATTAACTGATGTGTTTTGGAAAAAAGCATTTTTTCCCATGACGTTATCCCTTTAAAGATATTTACCAGCCGTTGCGTTTGATAACCTGCATGTTCTAAGCCTTTTGTGACGGCTAAACTTTATCTGTTCATCCCCCCCCCCCCGCCCCACACACACACACACACATTATTCATACTGTAACCTACTTTCTACTTTTCTCCAAATGTGCTCTTGGGCATTAATTATTGCTTCCATTACTAAACCAGTCACGGATAACTTCCAGGAGGTCATGCCTCTCCAACTGAATTAGATGATTTTGAGAAGCATGAACTCAAGGGGGTCACTGGGTGGGATGAAGATGATCTGAATACATCAACACGCAAAATGTTAATGAAAAGCCACAGAAACTGTATTTTAAAGTCATTGTTTCAACTGGCAGCTTTAAAAGAACACGAATCAAATACACAATTGTTTCCTTCTGTTCCAGTATGTCATTGAGAGTGCAAGACAGAGGCCTCCAAAACGGAAACATTCATCTGGAGGAAGGTAACTTTGTTTGTATTTGAATTAATGGCACTTTGTAGGAAATGTTGAAATGGATGCATAGCTAGCAAGTTGCTGGAGAAGTACTATATCCAAAGTCTGCTAAGGTTGACCTGCAATCTAATGCTGCCTTGGGGAATATTAAATATAATAACTTACTGTAAGTCTTGTAAGGAGTTAAACAGCTGATTTTTTTAAAACCTTATTTTAATACAGGGAGAGATTTCTTATTACTATTTTTGTTAACATGTATTTGTAAATAGCCAATATATTCTGCAGCGCTGTAAAATAAATGGATTTATCAACGGAAGATTCAGAACTACATACAAAGCAACCAATAACCAATACAAAAGGTGAGGAGGGCCACGGGGGCACCACCAATGAGTCGAGTTGAGAAACTTGCCTCAGACGGCACGCTGGAGAGGTTTCCAGGGGCGGCAAAAAGCCGCTCCTGGTACCTTTAAGAGCCGAATTTTTGGTTTTTAAACCGGAAATTCGCTTTACTGATGCGAGAGAGCACAATTGCGCTCTCCCCATTAGAGTTCCTGCCTCCCCTCCCAATGGGTAAACCGTGAGGGGGGGGCGGGCATTGCAGGAGCCGCCTCAGGCGGCGTTTTCCTCTGAATCAGCGCTGAGGAGGGCCCTGCTAAAAAGTGCTTCGATTTATTTTGTGATTCAAACATTTTTAACATATTTTCACACCATATAGGCTTACATACATGAGGTTGATAAAAAAAAGACATCCATCATGGACAACTTTTTTTGTCTCCTTACCTCATGCAAAACTTATAGTTATGCTACAATCTGCTTAAAGTGGTTGTTCACCTTCCAACACTTTTTTCAGTTCAATTGGTTTCAGATAGCTCACCAAAATTAAAGACTTTTCCCAATTACTTTGTTTTCTATGTATAATCATTTTTCTAATATTAAAGCGTAAAGTATCATTTTTCACCTTCTAAAACAGCTCTAGGAGGGGGGTCGCCGACCCTGTAACTGTTCTAAATTGATACATTTCTTATCTTTGTCCCTGCTGAGCTGAATCCCTGAGTTTCATTACAGGCAGCTGTTAGAATTGATACAATAGTTGCTATAATACTCCAGAGATGCTGCTGAGAAATGTAGCAACTAAGGGGCCGATTAACTAACTTCGAGTGAAGGATTCGAAGTAAAAAAACTTCGAATTTCGAAGTGTTTTTTGGGCTACTTCGACCATCGAATGGGCTACTTTGACCTACGACTTCAAATCTAAGGATCCGAACTAAAAATCGTTCGACTATTCGACCATTCGATAGTCGAAGTACTGCCTCTTTAAGAAAAAACTTTGACCCCCTAGTTCGCCATCTAAAAGATACCAAACTCAATGTTAGCCTATGGGGAAGGTCCCCATAGGCTTTCCTAATTTTTTTTGATCAAAGGATATTCCTTTGATCGTTGGATTAAAATCCTTCGAATCGTTCAATTTGAAGGATTTTATCGTTCGATCGAAGTAATAATCCTTCGATCGTTCGATCGAACTATTTGCGCTAAAATCCTTCGACTTCGATTTTAATTCCCAGTTGAATATCGAGGGTTAATTAACCCTCGTTATTCGACCCTTGGTGAATCGGCCCCCATATGTAGCAAAATTGTAACAGTTCAGAGTCTGCACCTGAATTACTGAGCTGCCAGACTCAAACACCAGAGACAAGAACATCAAAATTAGATTTGGGAAAAACGGTAAAAAATGGAAAGTGATTGGAAAAAGTCTTTATTTCTGGGGAACAATCTGAAAACAACTGAACTAAAAAAAGTGTTGGAAGGTGAACAACCCCTTTAACTTCCCATCCGATATATGTCCTTTCTGTTCATAGGAAATCCGTGTTTCATAAGTTATATGACTTGTACATTGAAGAATGTGAAAAAGAGCCAGAAATAAAGGTAAGCCAATCTGTCAAACTCAACTCATGCACCTGTTTTATGGGGCGGGGGAAATAGTAAAACATAATCTGTCTGTGGAAAAGTAGACCTCATAGTATCTGATGAAATGAAGCTTTTGTGCCCATAGAATCAGAATATTTTATTTCTGGATAAAACAATCTGCTGTAGCGTTCAGTAATAGATTACATAATCCTTGTCGTCTCTCCCCACTGCATAGATATGGAAAAGTTGCGGTGCTGAGATTGCTATATAACACAAGCCTGCCATCAAATATGATTTCATGTCTCTAGAATGTCTTAGCTAACCACAAAATTGTAGGTCTGCATGCTCCATAACTGGAAATTATTACTGCAGCGTCTTTCCTCTATTTATTTATTATAGATGTGCACCTTTAACTTGCATGTATTGCTGGGGGATTCATATGGAAGCATTTAGCAGTATTTCTAGAAGCTGTATGATCTCATGGCTTTATAAAACCAGAGGCGTCCTCAATATTTCTCTCCATTTTTCAACTTTTATTATTAGTACCAACAGATCACTGGGACTTGGGTCATATGCTAATTCAGTTACTATATTTCCAGTCAATAATCAGCTCCGTTTTAACTGTTTGTTTGTTTTATAAGGCTTATTATTATTATTATTACTACTTATTATTGTTGTTGTATTTAAGCATTACGGACACTTTTTGTTTTATAGCGAATAGTTCTGGCCAAAAATATTAGAATGGCTTCCCATTGGGATATTAAGTGGTGAGACCAGCAATTCATCTGCAGATAAATTGTCTTTTTACTTTTGCAACAAAAATAGCTTGTATGTTAAATTAAAAGGAGTACTAATGATGAACAAAGTAACAGAAATAACTAGGAAAATCACTATTACTGTAATGTACATAGGTTGGTCTTCGTAAGCTGATTAAAAATTAGCACTCATTATCCGTTTATAATGACTGCTGAAACCAAGTAATTGCTGGCCAAATTGCAGCAGTCTCATGTACAGAAACTGCCACATGCAACTGCAGCTGAAGGACTGCAGTTCCAAACTCCTGATGTAAATTGTCATTGTATTTACCTTAACTTTCTAACCCAGAGGCTATTATCCCACTGCTACTATAGGCACCATCTCACCCTACTATACCTGCTATCCCACAACCACAGTCCCTTCCCAGAGACTATTATCCCACTGCTAC
This sequence comes from Xenopus laevis, assembly GCF_017654675.1. NCBI lineage: Eukaryota > Metazoa > Chordata > Amphibia > Anura > Pipidae > Xenopus > Xenopus laevis. The sequence goes on from NC_054374.1 coordinate 143,517,543, forward strand.
TAAAGACACCATCTCTCCCTACTATACCTGCTATCCCACAGTCACACTCCCTTCCCAGAGACTATTATCCCACTGCTATTATAGGCACCACCTCTCCCTGCTATCCCACATTCACACTCCCTTCCCAGAGACTATTATCCCACTGCTACTATAGGCACCATCTCTCCCTACTATACCTGCTATCCCACAGTCACACTCCCTTCCCAGAGACTATTATCCCACTGTTACTATAGACACCATCTCTCCCTACTATACCTGCTATCCCACAGTCACTCTCCCTTCCCAGAGACTATTATCCCACTGTTACTATAGGCACCATCTCTCCCTACTATACCTGCTATCCCACAGTCACAGTCCCTTCCCAGAGACTATTATCCCACTGTTACTATAGGCACCATCTTTCCCTACTATACCTGCTATCCGACAGCCACAGTCCCTTCCCAGAGGCTATTATCCTACTGCTACTATAGGCACCATCTCTTGCAGAGATCTGAATAAACCACAAATTATAAGCACATTTTGCTGTGTGAGTGCCACCTGACTACCTTTGGAGTATTGTTATGTATATGGAACTGTTGAGCAGCAAAGTTCCCAGATAGAGCACCACAGAAGGACATCCACGGAGTTTGGATGTTATTAAAGGATATAGGCACCATCTCTCCCTACTATACCTGATATCCCACAGTCACACTCCCTTCCCAGAGACTATTATCCCACTGCTACTATAGGCACCATCTCTCCCTACTATACCTGCTATCCCACAGTCACACTCCCTTCCCAGAGACTATTATCTCCACTGTTACTATAGACACCATCTCTCCCTACTATACCTGCTATCCCACAGCTACAGTCCCTTCCCAGAGACTATTATCCAACTGTTACTATAGACACCATCTCTCACTACTATACCTGCTATCCTATAGTCACACTCCCTTCCCAGAGTCTATTATCCCACTGCTACTATAGGTGCTTTCTTTTCCATTAGACTTACTGTGCTCCAGACGCCTTCGGAGAGGTTATTGCCAACACTACAGGTCCCACAGCCACAGTCCCAGCAGCTATTCTTTCCCACTATTAGAGTAAGACCTGCTGTCAGCATAGTACAATGATGATTGTTTTGAATAATTGAGCTTCCTAATATCTAGAACTTTCTTATCAATTACTTAAAAACAATTAAACAAAGAGATTATGCGGTTACAGTACCTTTAATAGTAAATATTCTTGTGACAAAACCCTTTCTAAAAGATGTTTGTCACACCCACAGGCAGTCTACACTTAGAATTTTGTATTTGATATTGGAAAATACTTGCTCATGTTGATCTTTAATATCACTGTAAAGCCAAAGCATATTTTCTTGTGATACTGTGATAACACAGGTCATTGTAATTTCACGTTCTAAGATAGATTATCTGTGCCAAAAAGGTGTCTTGTGCAGAATAATGAATGGCAATTATGCACTGTAGATTTATGGGTATTTTATGCATAATTTCTTCCTTAAAGGAGAAGGAAATTGTTGTTACACTTGGGGGTGCCGAAAGTTAGGCACCCCAAGTGATTGTATTTACTTACCTGACACCCTAGGCCGGTGTTCCTATCAGGTAAAAACTGCACTGGGCTGGGGTTCTTCTAGCGAGCACCACGGAGCAATCCTCTTCCGGCTTCTTCTGTCTTCTTATGGCTGCACATGTGCAGCAGAGCGAAAAGCTAAACTTTAATGAAAAAGCCAGCTATTTCTTTCTACTGTGCATGCGTCTGCCCTGGGATATTTGAAAAGAGAAGAAATGAAGAAGCCAATTGATTCATGGTGTTCGCTGGCAGAACCCCGGACTAGTGCTGATAGTAGCACTGGCCCTGAGGTGGCAGGTAAGTAAATATAATCACTTGGGGTTGCCTAACCCCATTACATTCCTTCTCCTTTAAAGAGAAAGTCACAATGATATTTTTTCCTCCCTGCTAAACTAATGTTTAATGGTCTGTTCTTTTACATCCCTTGGCCAGAAGCTGAGACGAAATGTGAACTTGCTGGAGAAGCTAGTAATGCAGGAGACTCTCTCTTGCCTTGTGGTCAATCTGTATCCTGGAAATGAAGGGTACTCTCTTATGCTTCGAGGAAAAAATGGATCAGGTTGGTTCCATGTGTGCTTGTATATGATACAATTTTAAATCCATGTCTGTGATAAATTAACCTGTAAAACTGAGAAACACTGTCTTTAAATGAACAGTGACACCAACAAATTAAAGTGTTTTTTAAAGTAATTAAAATATAATTAAAATATAATGTGCTATTTCCCTGCACTGGTAGAACTGGTGTATTTCCTTTCGAAACACTACTATAATTTATATAAACAAGCTTCTGGGTAGGCATTCAAGCACAAGTTACATAGCAGATACCAGATACACATGTACAACTCTGTACGTCTGCAGTCCAATTCCTGAGAGGCAAGTGATACAGCCCTGATGCACATACTGAAAATATCTAACAATTGTTATACATATATTGTGTATCTACTCTCTGTTATTTGTGGGGGAAGGGGAGGGTGCCCCCTTTGCTCTACCGTTGGAATCATGGAGTATGCATTTCATAATGCTTTGGGGATTTTTTTTTTCCAGATTCTGAAACAATCCATCTTCCCTACGAAGAAGGAGAACTCTTGGAATATCTGGATGCTGAAGAATTGCCACCAATTTTAGTAGATTTGCTGGAAAAATCTCAGGTATGCCATTGAATTCTGTAAAAGAATCATTTCTATTGTATACCTTATAATTCCTTTGTATTAGTGGGTGACTAAACTTTTCGGGCATTGCCTAATGCACATTGGGCTGATGTGATACCTGGCTGTAATTGGTCGATGTCTCAGTGTAAACATTTGTCCAGTTTAAATGCTCTTCTATGCTGGGGTAATATTAAAAAATAGGCACCCATCAGTGCTCTGGCTGTTGCTGAACTACAAAACTGCTAAATGAGTTGGGCATTTTAGGACAATAAAGGTGCTCTCCGTATTTATTTATTACGTTTGCTTTACACAGGTTAATATTTTCCATTGTGGGTGTGTCATTACTGAAATTCGTGACTACAGGCAGTCTGGCAACTTAAAATCTCCGACATACCAAAGCAGGCATATTCTCTTACGACCAACAATGCAGGTACAATTTAACTGTTATGATCTCCTATTAAAATATTGAGAATTTATGTAGTAACATGAAGTAACTACAGTGGCGAAACTACTGGGGGAGCAGGGGGTGCAAGCGGGCCAGGGCCCGCACCCCCTCAAGGCCCCCCCGGCAGCTCACGCCCCACTGACAAATACAGCCAAATGCGGCCGAACGGAGGGGGGCGGGGCCCGGCTGCGCGTCACACACCAGGGCCCGTCCCCCTCAAGTGACGCTACTGAGTAACTACTTTTCCTGGTTCAGCAACCAATCGCTAGCTAGAGCAATTCGAATAAGAAAGCTATGGTATGGTTAGCCTTCTTCTTCTGACTCTTTCCAAATTTCATATAGGGGTCACTGACCTAATTTAAAGGCAAATGCTCCATTAGGCTACAAAAATATTGTAATTTCTACTTTTTATTACTCATCTTTATATTCAGATCCTCTCCTATTCATATTCCTGTCTCTTAGCAGTGCATATTGAAATTGCAAACTGGAGAGCTGATGAATAAAAAGCTAAACAACTCAAAAACCTCAAAACATATAAAAATAAAATGAGCGATTTGTATGTTGCCACTCATGATGCCTTATGGGAGAATTACAACTCAATTAGGCAGTGCTATGTGTATGGCATAAGACAAGTAAATACCTTCTGATTTCAGAAGGCTTCACTTTGCATTAAAATAAAAAACAATTGCAGATTGTGCCAGAATATCATACTCTAAATAATACTAAAAGTTAATTTAAAGGTGAACAACCCCTTTGAGGTTATGTAAATACAAAGCAGTGTGTTGATTTTTTTCTGGAAATCCATGTCTCACTGCGACTCCTTCAGTTACATTGAGTAGGAGAAACAATATCCTGTCAGAAAGCTGTTCCATAGTGCAGCACTGGCTCTTTCTGAAAGCACATGACCAGGCAAAATGGCCTGATATGGCTGCCTACAGGAATTCAATTTTATATGGTAGAGTGAATTATTTGCAGTGTAAACAGTGTAATTTAGAAATGAAAACTACACCATAAAAATCATGACAAAATCCCTTTAATAAACTACTTCAGTTTTTAATTCGCCTGTTTGGGAGATTGCGTGCCTTTAACTACACGGTTTGATTTTTTTTCTTTTATTTGCACTAAAATATACATTATTGTGCTTTAAAATAATAATGCAGAAACAGAAGTTCTATATGTACTTTGGTCTGATACAGGATCTTTCCTGCAGCATTCGTGATGGAAGAACATTGCCTGCATGCGTTATTTTTATTGGGACCAAATTTGCCCCTTGACAGTAACCCATAGCAACAAGTCTCTTCTTCACTTTCTTTTTTCAGCCAAGTGAAGGTGAAACCATGAAAGCGAAAATATGATGGTTGCCATGGGTTGTTGCCCAATGTAACTAAACGAGCCCCACTGTCTGCGCCAACTGGAAATGTGTTCTTTTAGATGTTATGTGTAGAAAATTCATAAAATGAAATTGCTTGTGATATTTAGCCTAACTACTAAGCCTTTAAGATCATTGCATCTGATATGTGCCTTCTTTAGGAGTGAAATCAGTTTCAAACTGTTTTATTTAGCTGTGTACATCTTTAAGTGATTTATTTTCCACCCCACCCCCAGACTTTGATTTCAGACATACATGCCATCACCAATGACAACCATAAATGGACACAGGTAAATATTCTATTTATTGTTTTTCTATTCTGCATGTTGAGTCCGAACTGGCCAATCCTTTCCATTTATGAATTCTAAAGAAAATACTAAAGAGTCATTTCTGTGTTGGATTGTTATGACCTAGAGTTGCACACAGGAGCAGGGCCCTTTTTCTTAAAGGAGACATATGGGATAAATGAAAAAACCCTAATTTTGTAGGCAATTATGAGTAATATATAATGTTGCTTTTGCATGGTCCTAAAAAAATTTATATTATCTTTAGAAATAGCCCCTTTATTAGAGCTCCCTATAGATGTTCACTGGTCCCTGTCCGTGTTTCGAATGAGGGGTGGACGTGTCCAAACAGTCCCTGCCAAAAGCACAGTAAGCGAGGGACAGCCAATCACAGTCCTGCAGTCACACAAGCACAGACAGGCTTCAGTTCCCTATCAGGTCCTGCTAGCTGCTGATTGGTTCCTGTCCTACAGTATAGTGAGCTGAGTGCCGCTGTCTCCCCTGCACAGCCTGGGAATTCAGGGAGCAGGAAGTGGAAGAGAAGTGAGGGATTATAAGGGTTTTTGCAGAAATATTCAATAAATCACTCTGAAACACTACGTTTTTTAAGCAAAATACATCAAAATGAGTATAACGCACTGGTATGTTTTATTTTTTACATAAAAGGTCTCTTTTAAGACTGTAGTGAATAATCAACTTTACTATTTCCATTTTTGGGTTCATCAAATTGATAAATATTGTTTTTTCTGTATCTAGGAGGACAAGCTTTTGCTAGAGAGCCAGTTAATTTTGGCAACAGCAGAGCCTTTATGCCTTGATCCCTCTGTATCTGTTACCTGTACTGCAAACCGCCTGTTGTTCAACAAGCAGAAGATGAACACATGTCCAATGAAGAGGTGGGGACAATATTATTCTCTTTTGTAAATATTGATAATTGTATGTTCTATATCTTTGCAAGTCATTTGAAGGTCTAAATCAACCCAAATGCTTGCTTCAACCTAACCCTGTGACTGCACCTCTGTAGGAGCAGATTTCTAGATTTCTGCACCGAAATGCATAGTGATTTAGGCTGATGCTAGTGTATGGGTTAATTCTCAGCCTGTGTTTATCTGAAACAGCCTGGTGTGGCAGTAGCCTAATGTTACATACATAAAGCACTTTTTTACTGTGTATTGGGCACCACTTCTCTTCCAGACAACTTCGATCTTTCCACCCTTGCTTGTTGCCAGATAATACATGGCACGGCATAGATCAAAAAGATTTTGTTCATGTAGCCTCTGAGGTGCTGGCAGTAGGGTACTTGGCAGCTAGTGCCTCTTTGATTAACAACAGAATGTAAAATCCATGGCTTCTAATTTCAAGCAGAGCAGAGTCTACATTTCTAAACCTGTAGGGAAAGGATTATAATGTGTCATTCAGATTTATCTGTATGTTCATTTTCCTTATGCAATTTAAAAAAAAATGCCTGACAACTTTGTCCCACAATCTTCTTGGTAAGTGCATCAAGCAAGCACGTACTTATATGTTGTGTCAGAGTCATTTATAAAATATAATGGGAATTTAATTATCTTTCCGGCATTAACACACAGTATTAGTGTTTGATGTTGGTGCGCATTACTTCAGCCAGAGTTTCTGCAGAATAATTTTTGTGGTTTGCTATTTTGTGGGCGGGTTGGGGTATCTAAAACTGATACCTTAACTGATATTTCTTGTTAAAAGTGTCTGGTCTGCCTGTCAAAGGTTAAGTAATGTGCTTATGATAACATCCTTCACCCAAGAATGCTACTGCCACTTCATACAGGGAGGGATGAGGATCCAAGCCCTACCTTCTGACTCATCTCGCACATTCTTTCATCTTGTTTATTCTTTTCTTTTGCCTTATATTTCAGGTTAAACCACCTGTTTTTTTTCCTGTATTCCAATCACATTTATTTGTAGTCCAGCATTAAATTCAATTAATTCTACAGTGGATTGAAACTACAAAAATTAAATATTTCTATTTTCTGAGGAGAAAAATGCTTTAAAAGATTCTGTGTTACCACCTGCAGTTCTGCACATGCCTCAGGGGCCAATTACCTATGCAGAATGGCTGTCCAATGAGAAGTCTCCTACAAAGGATGCTTTGCATTCCTGTGCTGTAATAAGATGGGCTTTGCAACACTTTTGAACACATTTTATACATTATAGATGAGAAAGAAAAGGTCATTTAGTGCAGAGCACTAAAGGGGGGAAAATCTCACCCCTTAAGTGCTGTGTTAATGAGCACTGTGTCTTGGGCATGTTATCGTCTGCAGCTTTGTACAGATGAAAAATCTGGCACAGGGGGTCCCTGCCAGTGCTTCCTAAAGCTGGCCATAGATGTACAGATTTTATTCTCGTCTACAACAAGCAATCATTCGTTGTCATATACCGACCTACCACTAACCATTCAGATTAAATAAAATAGTAAAAAAAAACAAATAAGATGATGTTTTGGCCTTTAAATGACTGCAATCGTACAAATGTTATATCCAACAAAGAAAAGTGACAATCACCCATTACTCGTCAGATGCAATACATGCAGAGATCTTATCGTTAGCTGACAGAAATCTTTTAACCTGTCCGATCAGCTAAACGACCGTTCGCCATGGTTCGAAAAATGTAGGGACTATCCATACACAGTGTGAAAAGCTTACGAACCTTTGATTCATGCGACTTTATCTTTGTGTCTATGGCCAGCATAACTTGCATGTCTGACACATATTAGGGGCTGGGACAGGGGAACCCCTTAAAAATACAGTTTTGTTGACCACAGGCAGCCTTGTATTCATGGAAGAAGCATTGAAACACCTTTGCTTTGGATGCTACATTCAGAGCAGGGTGCAAAAGTGCAACTTGTTTGCATCATAAGCGCAGGATTAGAGGACTGCCTCAAAAAGTGTGGGAACCTTTTAATAATAGCTTTAAGCAGAGCATAAGGCTCAGATCTGGCCTATCACCTTACGATGGCCAAATTTGTAAGGTATTCCTTCTAGAGAATGCTTTCAGCAAGCCCTCAGGTGCCAACCGCTATCATAGTATGCCAATTAAGGACCATTAGGCTAGTTTGTGCTTGCCTGTTGCTTATTTCCCTACAGTCAAAACTCAGATGGTTAATGCTATACCTTATAAACATTCATCTGAAGGGAAATATGTCATATCATTCATACTGAAGCAGATCTATGGTGCATGGCACGTTAAAGCTGAACAAGAAAGAGGGCCAATGCTCAGATTGAAGTCAAGTCTTGAAAAAATAAAAACAGAGGCATGTATATTTAATCGAGCTAAGACTTTACACTCCTGAGGGTAAACTTGCATTGCATTATTCATGGCCGCACAACTGAGAAACACTTTTGTTTCCTGTTTTTTTGATGTCTGCTCCTTTGAAGCAGCAGGAATGTGTCCCAAAAAGGTCAGCACCTGAACCCTCTCCCATCTTTTACATTGTGTTAGATGTTGTGATGTGTTGAAAGAAACTGGGGGGGAAAAAAAAAGTTGAGAAAGCAAGTAAGAGCATAGCCTGTATATAATGTTCTTGGTTCCCTCCAGTGGTGAAGCATTGCACAAAAATATATTGTATTCCATAAATCTACTTTTACTTCACTGAACTTTTCCTTTAATTATTTAGTATCACCTGGAGTCAAATATCTGAGCCAAGGAAAAATCTATTCTGACGAAAAGCAAGCCTCGATGCAAACATCTGTTATATCTCTGTGCCCAAAATATGCTGTAACGTAAAGGGCAGTTCATTTTGAACATTATTTTGTTTCTAAATAATAAAAAAAAAAAAATTAATTCTTAAAATATCTAATTTTACTAAAATATTAACTTAAAGGCAAACTGGCCCCATTAGTATTTAATTTAGTTTTTCTTTTTCTTCTTTTTTTTCATTTTAATCTACTTTATTACTGTAAGACTATGAAGATTTTCATTCATTCAGGTCATGGTATAATTATTACTGTAAATTCATCCTTATTAATGTTACGATGTTAATGAGACACACACATAGTTTTATTATGGACACTGCAGTCCAAGCAAACATAGACTCATAACAAAGGATGGATGTGCAAAAATGGAATCCACAGTGAAACAACAAACATCCTTGTAGCCACTGAAAGACCAGCTGCTGTCTGACACAGCCTAAATTGGCCATAGAAGTAACAATTACGATCTTTCCTGGAAAAGATCTTTCCAAGAAAGATCGTTTGTTTCAGTACGCACGTGTAGAGCTGAATTGTCAGATATACAGGGAGAAACAATAGAATTCTACCTGTATGTGACGATTCAGCACTAAATAGTGAACTATGTTTGAGTGCCTTCAAAGGAGCCCAATCAAAATGTTCTGCTTGGGCCGATTAATGAGCGACCGATATCCAAGTCTTCTGCCGATATTTGTCGGCCCGTCTCCCGTCATAAACACACCGAATATCGTACGGAAATTTTTTCATACGATGATATCTGTAGGTCTATGGCCACCTTTACTCTCATCATTCAGCTGTTGGGACCTAAAACAATGACACAAGTATTGGGCTGTAGTCAATGTCTCGTGCTCAGGTCTATCAAGATAGTTCAGGCTGCTTGGTCCAAATCTGTATTTTATCCAATATGCCCTCAACCCATGGACCTGTTTCTTGGGCATCAGCTTTAGGGGGTTCCTAAAGGGTAAGAATTGATAAAAAAAAATCCCCATATCCACCAACTAATACTTGCTGCTACATTTGGAAACAGAAGCAGATGTGGGGTGAAAACCTGCCTCTCTGATCATGCCATCTGCACTAATTGCCAGGAGAAGAGGCAGGCTGAGGTCCAGTTCCTTGGGCAGTGCCAGACCTAAATACTGCCGTCTGTGCCCAACTGAACACCAGTTATTTCTGGGTGGGAGGAATATCTGGGGAGAAATAATAATATATTAATACTTTTTACATCACAAAGCTGATTCTCTGACTCCAAGGTGTGGGAAATCTCATGCTGTAGGGGGCATCTGTTTGGGGAAGAAAAAATGGATGGTGGACAGTACAGGTATGGGACCTGTTATCCAGAATGCTCTGGACATGGGGTTTTCCGGATAATAATTTGGATCTTCAAACCTCAAGTCTACTAGAAAATCATGTAAACATTAAATAAACCCAATAGGCTGGTTTTGCTTCCAATAAGGATTAATTATATATTAGTTTGGATCAAGTACAAGGTACTGTTTTATTATTACATAGAAAAAAAGAAATCATTTTTAAAATTTTAAATTATTTAGATAAAGTGGAGTCTATGGTAGACAAGCATTCCATAACGGATAACGGAAACCACATCTGTACTGCAAAGCTATGACATGTTCCATACAAACTCTGCATCCCCTAGTGTATTGTAGACTGAATGTCTATTACTGGCAGACACCCTATATCTGCCATAGTTCAGTATAGATATATTGCGGTAAATCTTAGCATTTTGTATTAGAATTCCATTTTTCTAAATTAGGGAGAATTAATCCATTTTTTAGAATCTTTCACAGTGTTATGATTCTATTCCCCAACAATGTTAGCTTTGTGGAGGAGTGGAGAATTACATTTTAGTTATGTTAATTTGAATCATTTGTCAACTCCCAAGGTGTTTGAAGAGGTATTCCAGACCATCTGTAAATAGACAGCAAGAAATGTCAAACTGCCCCACCCCACCTCAGCTGAAACTGCTTGACTTTCTACATAGGAGAAAGGAAAGAAAACCTCTGCAGCCTCAGATTGACCTTAAAATATCCAAAACTGGAAATGTGAGTACAGAGTAAAATTATGAAAATTTTCAATCAAGTGATGTCTTTATTTCTAATTCAAATTGGTTTTTTTTTTCCCCCTCATAGTGTTTAGACATATGGAAACCAAACTACAGCGCTTTAACGGTACCATTGGAAGTGGATGTAAGTATGAACATTTTTTTCCTCAAGCATTTAAACGCTGTTGTTAAACTTCAAAGGGGGCTGTATCATATTCCTTGTATAAGATAAATAAAAGCTATTGTAGGGAACAAAACCAAAGCCAGTTGCTTTGAGTCTTGAACTTTAAGAGTTGGGGCAGATTCGGGGAGATTTAGTCGCCTGGTGACTAATTGCCTCTTCTGCGGAGCGACAATCTCCCCGAACTGCCTTCCGTCTGCTTAAATGAAGAATAGCCTACACTACTGCAACTTGCAGCGCTTCTGAATTTCTTAGTCTGCTCTGAAGAATTGCCTCTGAGCAACTTCTGGAAATCGAAGCGCCGTGTGCATTATGCAGGCGATTCTTTATTCAAGCTCGGAAGGAGTTTGCGGAGTGCCGCAGTACAGGCGATTTTTAATTCACCGAAGGCCAGTTTTTGCGGACCCCAACCCCTTAGTCATATTTTTTGAAAGCAAAAAAATATACTGTAAAACACCAGTGGTTACTTCTGTAACAGATAAACCCAAAGTAACAGAGGGAGCACCTTCCATCAGATAGAATACTGATGCAAATTACCTGTGTACATGGTCAAAATGGAATACTGATTGATCAAAGAAGAGAAAAAGAATGACCCATTGGATTGCACCACCCTTTTTTATAAACGCACGATTTGTTTTACCGATATATATCTTATTACAAGCACAAGTAAGCATATATATTACACAATCTGTGGTGCATATAAAACTTTGTTTGATAACATGTCACTTGCCAAATCTATCGGTTACTGAAGTTAAGTTACACATATTGCTGTTCCCTGAGAGTTTCCTGGGTTCCCTTGCTGTTTTCCCTACTTATATCTGCCTGATTCCTTGTTGTGACCCTTTTGCCTGGACCTGGACTTCGCTGATACTCTGCCTGCTATTGACCCCCTGCCTGGACTTTGGACTTTGATTATATTCTGCCTGCCTTGTGACCTGTTGCCTGAACCCGATTACCCTTTCTGCTTAATCCCTGGATACCACGATCCTGATCCCTCCTGAGGGGCTTCCTCCTAGATCGGACTACTCCCAGAGGGGGCTCCCGGCTCCCTGACATTATTTTCGGGCCATGGATCCTTCTGAGGAAGCCACACCTCATGTCGGACGAGCGCTCCGCGGACTGGCATCCCGCATGGAGGACTACGAAAACCAGCAGGTTCGCATTGGGCAAGCACTCGATGTCCTGCTAGCTCAAGTGCCTTCTGAGCCTTCCACTGCTCCACCTACTGGAGATCCCCCATGGCGGCAGCCCTACGAACGCAAGCTACCCGACAGGTGAGCTCTCGCATTCCACCTCCCCTCGCTTCAGTGGGGACCACAAGCCTGCAGGGGGTTTGCCACGCAATGCCAAATTCAATTTGAGTTCCAACCACACAGTTTCCAAGTGAGCGTTCCAAGGTGGGGTATGTGATGTCTCGATTGGAAGGCAAGCCACTAGAGTGGGCAACGTCTCTTTGGGAGAAGAATTCCCCGCTGACTTTTGATGTTAAAGACTTTCTCCAAGCTTTTCGTTTAATCTTTGATGCTCCAGGTCGGGTTACAAACGCCCCTGCCCGTCTCTTGCAGCTCCGGCAGGGAAGCCGCAGTGTCAATGACTATGCTATAGGACTTCCGAACACTGATGGCGGAGACTTCCTGGTGTGATGACGCTTACAAGGCTGTTATACTACCAAGGCCTATCCATCCGCATCAAAGATGATCTCGTCTCCAGAGAGACTCCTGACACCCTGGAAGGGCTGATCGCTCTATCCATTAAAGTGGACACTCGTCTCAGAGAGCACCAGGTGGAGAGAGAGCGCAGCAGACGATTTTCTCCCTTGTTGGCCCCTCGCTTTCAAAGGCCGATTCTGCAAACACCCGCTGTTCCTGTGACTCATGTGTCGACGTCCCCTTGGAGGAACCTATGCAAGTAGGAAAGACTCGCCTCTCCGAGCAGGAAAGACTCCGAAGACGTATGGCAGGTCTCTGTTTATACTGTGGTGGGCATTCCCATTTTTTGCCAACGCCTGTCCTGCCAAAACCAAGAGTTTGTACCCCGAGGTATGTCTCAGGTTTTCTCATGTAGGGGGCATCACTCGAGGTTCTCTGGAGAATTTATCAAGAAAGTTCACGCAGACTTTTTTCTTCCTTTGCAGATTCACCTGGGCAAGTAGGTCTATCTTCGAAAGGGCCTTCCTCGACTCCGGAGCGGATGGCAATTTTCATGGATGCCTTTTTTGCCGAACGCATAAGATTCCCCTGCTTCCATTATCTTCACCCCTGCGAATTACCGCCATAGATGAAAACCCTGGAGTTTGAATTCGTCACAAAAGTTCACGGCGGAACTATCTGTACAAGTTGGGGCGTTGCATCAAGAAAAACTTTCATTTTTCATCATCCCCTGTCCTTCTACTCCAGTAATATTGGGTCTTCCGTGGTTACGTCTTGCATAACCCCACCATAGACTGGTCCACTGGGCAGATCTCTCGTTGGAGTTTATTTTGCCTGCACATTGCTTCCGTCAAAACCCTCGAGAAGGTGAATGTCTCCTCTGCGGAATTAAAGACTTTGCCCTCCACTTACAAGGGATTTTTCCGATGTGTTTTGTAAAAAGTCGGCAGAGTTCCTTCCCCACACGCTCCTACGATTTGTCCGGTTGAACTCCTGCCAGGAGCTATGCCCCCAGAGGGCGCACCTACCTCTCTCTCCTGCAGAGACTACCGCTATGAGGAGTACATCCAAGAAAATCTCCAGCGGGGTTTATTCCGCCCTTCTACCTCCCCCTGCAGGGGCTGGGTTCTTCTTTGTGGAGAAGAAGGACGGAGGGCCTTCGGCCTTGTATAGACTATCGGGTCTGAATAAGATTCACCGGTTTAAAAACAGGTACCCTGCCCTGATTGCCGAGCTCTTTGACCAGCTGAAAGGGGCAAAGATTTTCTCCAAGTTGGATCTCCGGGGGGCCTACAACCTCATTCGCATCCGGAGGGTGACGAATGGAAGACGGCATTCAAAAACTCGGGAATGGGCACTAATGAATATCTCGTTATGCCCTTCGGCCTAAAGCAATGCCCCTGCCGTCTTCCAGGAGTTGTTAATGATGTGTTCCGAGATCTCCTAGGAAGGTTCGTAGTCGTATACTTGGACGACATCCTGATCTTTTCCAGGACTTGAAAGTCATGTCCCAGGTGAAGGAGGTACTTCTCGTTGAGGAAGAACTCTCTCTTCGCCAAGTTGGAGAAGTGTGTCTTCGAGGTATCCAAGATCCCCTTCCTAGGATACATTATCTCTCCAGAGGGATTTGAGATGGACCCCGTGAAGGTGTCGGCCATCCAGGAGTGGCCTCTCCCACTGAGTACCAAGGCAATCCAGAGGTTTCATCGGATTTGCTAATTATTATCGACAGTTCAATCCGGGGTCTCTTCCGCATTTCACCTATCCTGGCCCTCATTCCGGAAAGGGGTAAACCCGTGGTGGTAATCCGCCATAAAGAAGTCCTGAAAGAAAGGGTTCGTCCGTTGTTCCCCCCTCTGCATATTTATGGTCGGGTGGGCCGGAGCTATCCTGTTCAGAGCACTCCACTGATGGAAAATTGCACCCCGTGCGTTTTTTCCAAGAAATTTCATCCCAAGCAGAAAATTGATGTCGGAAATCGAGAATCTTGCAGTCAAGCTTGCCCTTGAAGAATGGCGTCCCACCTCTTTGGGAGGGCTTCTGAAATTCCTGTCCAGATTTTTCACTGATCACAAGAATCTGGAGTTTTATACAGTCCTCAAGAGGCTAAATCCCAGAAACAGGTGGGCCTTTTCCTTTCCCGTTTTAACTTTGTTTTATTATCGCCCAGGTTTCCAAGAATCTGAAAGCATGCCTTGTCTCGTAGCTTCACTCCGGTGGATCGTGACCCTGAGAGGCAGGAGCCAATCATTCCACCAGTCAAGTTCATTTGCCTCTTTGTATCCCCAATTTGCCGACCAGATTCTGGCTGGGCAGTCCTCGGCTCCTCAAATATCCGATTGGGCATGGCCTTCGTCCCTCCAGAACTTCGCCTGGCCATCCTGCAACAAACACCACTGCTCTCCAGACAAGCTGGACATCCTGGTCCGGTAAGACCCTTGAACTCTTTTGAGGCGCCTAGTCTGGTGGCCTGATATCCGCAAGGATGTTAAAGGACTTTGTGGCTGCTTGTAATGTTCTGTGCCACTTCTAAGCCTAGCCATTCCGCCCCAGCGGGTTGTTACAGCCTTTGCCGGTTCCCTCTCGTCCGTGGAACGCACCTCTCTACTATGGACTTTATTGTCGAACTTCCTCCCCGGTGGGAATATTGTGAATCTGGTTGTCATTGACCGCTTCAGCAAAATGGCCCATTTCATCCTTTGGAAGAAGTTACCCTCTGCGGTGGAATTATCCCAACTCTTTATTAAGTACATCTTCCGCCTGCATGGTTTCCCGGGGGAGATCTCTCCGACAGAGGCACCCAGTTTACCGCCAAGTTCTGGCGTTCTCTTGTAAAGACTTGGGAATAACACTTAAATTTTCATCTGCCTACCACCCGCAGACGAATGGGGCAGCTGAACGTGTGAACCAAGCCTTAGAACAGTTCCTGAGGAACCAGTGTCTCTTTGCCAGGACGATTGGTCTGACCTCCTCCCGTGGGCAGAGTTTGCTCATAATAATGCATGTCATTCTCCACAGGAAGGTCTCCATTTATGGTGGTGTATGGACAGCACCTCAAGCCTTTCCTCAGGACTTCGTGTTGTCGGAACGTCCGGCTGCAGATGATCTGACAGCCCATATGCTTGCTATTTGGGCTGCAACCAAGTCTAATCTGGAGAAGTGTCTCTAGTCCACAAGACTTTCGCGCTCGCCGTAGAAGGCCCTCTCCTCCTACAAGGTGGGTGATAATGTCTGGCTCTCTTCCAGGAATATTCGCTTGAAGGTGCCATCTCCAAGTTGGGTCCGAAGTTCCTGGGTCCGTTCCCATCTTGGAGATAATTAACCCGTAGCCATCAGACTTCAACTCCCACCAGAGATGAGAATCCCCAACGTTTTTCCACGTCTCCCTGGTGAAGCCCCACCGTCTCCAACCGTTTCTCTGGTGTCCAATCTCTTCCTCCTGCTGTCTCTGTGGAGGGTCAACAAGAATTCGAGGTGGAGAGAATCCTTGATTCCGAATCTCCAGAGGGTCCCTTCAGTACCTCATCCATTGGAAGGGCTTTGGCCCGAAGAATGCTCTTGGGAGGGACATCGTGATGTGCATGCTCCTCGTTTGGTAAGAGACTTCCACTCCAAGTTTCCCAGAAACCAAGTCCCGGTGGTCCTGAGGCCCCCGTGAGGGGGGGGTACTGTCAAGACCGCCGGGAGCGCGAGGAGTCGCGTCCGCTCCCGGCGAAGAATTCAAGATGGCGGCGCCCAGTCAACCCACGTGGGTTCCGACGCCGGCGACGTGACGTCAGCGCGGCGCGACGGTCGCAGGCGCGCTGACGCTGGCGCAAGGGCGCCAAATTCAAACATAAAAGGACGCCTGAGACGCCAAGATGGCGCCCGAAAATAGGATTCTGTTCCTGAGAGTTTCCTGGGTTCCCTTGCTGTTTTCCCTACTTATATCTGCCTGATTCCTTGTTGTGACCCTTTGCCTGGACCTGGACTTCGCTGATACTTCTGCTGCTATTGACCCCTGCCTGGACTTTGGACTTTGATTATATTCTGCCTGCCTTGTGACCTGTTGCCTGAACCCGATTACCCTTTCTGCTTAATCCCTGGATACCACGATCCTGATCCCTCCTGAGGGGCTTCCTCCTAGATCCGGACTACTCCCCAGAGGGGGCTCCCGGCTCCCTGACAGTTGCAGGCATTTCCCATATGGGAATGTGCCCTTTCTTATTGTTCCACTTTTATGTTTGTTAAAATGATGTCATGCTAATCTGGGCTATCCACACCACAGTCACTGTCCAGCTAGTGAGAAATCATGGTTACATTTGGGCTCGCACTTCAGGATCAGGGCCTTCGCTAAGTGGAAGCGTTCCCTCTGAGGTGTAGTGCAACAGTGCACTGTTCAGGAAGCTGACAGCTAACCTAACATCCCTCTTCACTGAGGTCCCTGTACTGGAGGCATCACACAGAGCCTCTGGGAAGCTACTCCCTGCTGCAAATCCTTGTTGGAGCTTCAACTGCTCTTTCTCTTTACCCTATCTACCTTTCTCTCCTAGAGAGACTATTACAAGTCTACCCTGTTCTCACTAACCCTCATTCATGGGGTTTCCTGGTCCCCGACTTAGACACTAGAGGACCCGGTCCCTCTAGGCACATGGCTTTCTGGGCCTTGCTGTACTCAGGCTCCCCTGTGCACACCCAGTCAGATCAGCAGCCAAAAGAGGAAGAGGCCACGCCTCTCCAACACTATATGGAAGTGTGGGAGGAAGTTGTCATTGCACCTCTTGGCCAATAACACTGATGTTTAACTCAAATGGATACATAGGCTTTTGCCTAGTAGCTAAGAAAAAGGGTAGGGCCTCAAAGCCATACGGACATATAATACCTATGGGTCCCTACAATGACTTTGTACCAACCGGTCTCTCAGATTGGGCGACAGAATTTGCTTTAAATTAATTGCCTCTGGGTAGGGTGGTTACGGGTGGAACTTGTGGTGGTTGGGGGTTGGTGCCGGGAAAATGGAAATATAGGCAGGGTGCCAGGAAAATGGAAATATAGGCAGGGTGCCGGTTCTCATATAAATACCTATCTCTGAGTATCAGGGCAATTTTTTTAATTCTGCGGGGAGGGGAAAGAGCAGCAAATGAGTTATCAATGTGGTTAGGTTACTCAACGACTAGCAACAAGAATATATCTTCCTTTATATGGAAATATATGCAGGAGGTCGGATCTCACATATGATATTAATCTGGGCAATTGTTCTAATCCTGCAAGGAAGGGGGAAAGAGCCGGGTATGAGTTGTGGATACGGTTCAGGTATAGACCTATAAGAGTACCAGGGTATGAGACAGGCAAACTCCTGCTTCTCATTAGCCCTCATTTAACCTCCGTCATTTGGGAACATCCATTAACGCTGCGACTTGACACAGTCACCATCCATAATCCCATCTCCATCTGGGCAAAACATTTCTATGAGAGGATGACAAAGCACTGACTTTGACAAGTTATTTAACCCTCTACTATCCGTCTATAAGCGAGTGGCTACAGAGTCCGTTAAGCTTTCCCTCCTAACGTATATTTTAACCGCTTTGTTTATTTTGGACCTACATTTATAATTTGTTAATGAGAGTTATGTTTTAACCTATTTAAAACTTGTTTGATGGGAATTTTCGGTTTACATACTGGGGTGGTGCAATCCACTGGGTCATTCTTTTTCTCTTCTTTGATCAATCATTACTTCTGTATCATTGCTTGTCTAATCCTAGAAGGCATGGGTGGTTCCTATTTCAAGTTACAGATGGTTCCTATCCGTGTCGGACTGGGACACCAGGGGCCTACCAAAAAATCTTAGACCAGGGACCCAACAAAAAACGTTAGACCAGGAACCCACCAAAAAACCTTAGACCAAGGGCCAACTCTCAGTACTATTATTTTCCTCTCCTCACTCAACCTCTATTCTCCTAGTCTTTTTTCTGTACATACTATAATCTGTTATTCCATCTATTTAGCTTCTCATAGAAATAGGGAATGACCATGAAATAGGCCAAATTTTTAGCAGCATGAGGGCCCACTGACACCTGGGCCCACCGGGAGTTTTCCCAGTATTCCAGTGGGCCAGTCCGACACTGGTTCCTATTCCAAGTTACCAAGAAAATGTTTACCATTTGGTTCAAAATCAGATATCAGGAATGTTTAAAAAAACATATTCAGTGAGGATTGGATCAGTACGTTCATTTAGTCTAATTGCCTGCTGCAGGCCCGTAGCTCCAGCTTTTTTATAGCTGCGACACACTGGGGCTCATTTATAAACACTGGGCAGTAACCCATGGCAACCAATAAGATGATTGCTTTCACTGTTCACTGTAGCTGGTTGAGAAAAGCCAGTCACAGATTGGTTGCTATGGGTTACTGCCCATGTGCAATTTCGAGGGTTTATAAATGACCCCCACTGTCTCCAGCAGTCTTTTGGATGCTCATGGAACTGTAGTTTTGTAGTAGGTTTGAATTTTCTGCTATTAACTTCATAATTTGAAATAACCTGTCTGACTCATTTCTGCTAATATGGGACAGCACTTCCAAGTACAGGTATTGGACTTGTTATCCCGAATGTTTGGGACCTAGGGTTTTCCACATAACGGATCTTTATGTAATTTGGATCTTCATACATTGTCTACTGGAAAATCATATAAACCCAATAGTCTGGTTTTACTTCCAATAAAGATTAATTATATCTTAGTTTGGATCAAGTACAAAGTTCTGTTTTATTATTACAGAGAAAAGGGAATTCATCTTTAAACGTTTGGATAAAATGGAGTCTATGGGAGACGGTCTTTCCGTAGCTTTCTGTATAATGGATTTCCGGATAATGGATCCTATGCCTATATATTCTTATCAGCTGCAAAGTTTCAGTTCTTTCCTTGGATTTGGCTGTGTAATTCTGCCATGCAGGCCTTACAGTGCTGTCTGTTAGCAGAATGACAAACAAGCAATTATAAGATGTCTGCCTAGGGACTCTTGCTAGAGTTGGGGGTCCATGGTATAAATGCTATTAATAATTATATTCCACATGTGTTATTGTGATATCTTAGAGAAATAGTTACTCAAATACAGCCTTTACTGGCCATTTGACATGCTTCTGTCTTATCTCCATTTCTTAGGTTGAAAAATATGCAAAAGTGGAAAAATCTATAAAACTTGATGATTCTTCACCTACTGTCTGGCCGGCAGATGTGAGTAATTAAATTCTTTGCCCAGTTTTTTTCATTTATAAAATACATGTGTTTAATATGCATCCAGTTTGAAAGCAAAGCCTTTAAATAGAATATTATAAAAAAATCCTCCTTTTCCTCCAGATGTGTCACACTTGTGTATTTATGAGGCAGATGTTCTTGGCACACTGTACTGCTGATAACTGTTTACCTGTAAAAGTTTCAGACATCAGTGCTTGTCAGTTTGGGGTAGGTGGATAATGGAATTGTTATGTAGGAAGGAAATATTTATCTGGGGGGGGGTTGTCCTCAAAAATCCAATCATGTGCCTTTACCCTGTTTCAGAGTGAATGGCTGCCCCCATAACTATACAGCAGCCTGTTTATATGAATTGTACTAGTCCTTCTGAAGCAAGTACACAATGTTAACCAGTGTAGGACAACAGTACATTATATTGGCATTACTTACAGAGCATTTCATTTTAGATGGAGTCAGTGACCTCTGTTTGAAAGATGGAAAGATTTAGAAGAAAAAGGCAAATAATTCAAAAACTGCTTTAAAAAATAAACAATGAAGACTAATTGAAAAGTTGCTTAGAGTTGACCATTCTATAACATACTAAAATTTAACTTAAAGACGAACCACCCCTTTAGAGAATATGAATAGTTAACCAGAATTGCAGCTCCCCTAGCACTAAAGATCTAGATTTGGGACATATATGATATTTATGTCATTTGTCTGGTAGAGCGGACAGTGTGTTAAAGGGGTGGTTCACATTTACGCTACATGTAACATATAGTTTTGCCTTTTTCCAGCTTTCAAATGGGTTGTTGCTGACCCCCATCTAAAAAACGAATGCTTTGCAAGGCTACAAATGTATTGTTACCTTTATTAATCATCTTTCAAATTCGGTCCTCTCCTATTCATATTCCAGTCTAATTAAAATCAATGTATGGTTGCTAGGGTAACTTGGACCCTAGCAACCAGATTTCTGAAATGGCAAACTGGAGAGCTGCTGAATAAAAATCTAAGACCACACCTGAATTCCACTCTCTCGTAATTCTAAAGGTTAAGTCAAAGGTGAACAACTCCTCTAAGTGCAGGACCTCCATCAGAAATCATGAGGCCCCATACTGTTTAGCATTTACTACCTCCCCAAGTGCTTCATAATTATTCTACCAATAGCTTTGGTCCCCTATAGTAGGCTCTCCTAAGTAAGCTCTTGCAAGGTCATCCATTCCAATTAGAAGAAAAGAGGTTCTGCTTAAATATTCAGAAAGGGTTTTTTTACAGTGAGAGCTGTGAAGATGTGGAATTCTCTCCCTGAATCAGTGGTACAGGCTGATACATTAGATAGCTTTAAGAAGGGGTTGGATGGCTTTTTAGCAAGTGAGGGGATACAGGGTTATGGGAGATAGCTCATAGTACAAGTTGATCCAGGGACTAGTCTGGTTGCCATTTTGGAGTCATGGAGGTATTTTTCTCCCTCTGAGGCAAATTGGAGAGGCTTCAAATTATGTTTTTAGCCTTTCTCTGGATCAACTAGCAGTCAACTAGGCAGGTTAAAAAAGGGTTGAAAGGTCGAACTTGATGGACGTGTGTCTTTTTTTCAACCTAACTTACTATGTTACTATGACTAGGGCCCCAATACAACCGTTGGCTGACTAAATTCCACCCCCAAAGCACCCAGCTACATCCCATTATACCCAGAACATGCCAATGATATTCCCGATCCCTGCATCCCACAGATTGGACTTTTTAGTTGCTCTGCCCACCTACTGCCATGGGGTATGTGACAGGACTCCCTCCTGATGCTGGCATTGTTTCATATCATGAGAACCTCCTCTAACTATCAAGGCTATTGCCCCTATGCATACGTGCCATTTACCCTTGCCTTGCATTCTTTGCCTGACCCTCGCAGCTTTGCCATCATGCACCAGATGCAGTATGTTTATTTCCTTAGGTATCACTCTCTGATAATTGGTTAATGCAATTACTATGGATGGTAAACTGAGGGTGTCCCAAAATCAAATCTAACCATTTCAGAAAACATAGACATTATATTCTGATAAATTTTTCTCAAGTTGATCTAGAGCAGTGGTCCCTAACCAGTAGCTCGGGAGCAACATGTTGCTTTCCAACCCCTTGGATGTTGCTCCCAGTAGCCTCAAAGAAATGACTTATTTTTGAATTCCAGGCTTGGAGGCAAGTTTTAGCTGTGTAAGAACCAGGTGTACTGCCAAACAGAGCCTCAAAGTAGGTTGACAATCCACATAGGGGCTACCAAATGGCCAATCACAGCACTTATTTGGCAGCCCAAGAACATTTTTCATGCTAGTGTTGCTGCCCAACTCCTTTTACTTCTGAATGTTGCTCACAGGTTCAAATGGTTGGGGATCCCTGATCTAGAGTATTATTGTGTGTTATTCTTTCAATTGCTACGTAAAAATGCCTTGAAATTATTGCCCATTATTTTCCAATTAGGAGATGAAAGAGGATTTCATATTTGAATGTGAAAATGGCAGCCCATTCCAGAAAGCAAAGCTGACCGTTTTCCAGAATGTAGGCAATCCTCTCTACTTTGGCGAATTGCAGACTTTCAAAAGCCACGACGAGAACGACTACAACCTCCCCCACTCTCAGTGAGTTGCAAACTCCATGTTGGGTCACCATGTACAAAGTATTGCCTAATATTTAAGAATAGGCATTGAATGAGTTTTCAGGGTCATAAAAAGTCAAGTCAGTAATGATATGCTGCAGGATTCTCTAACCTGTGTCTTTCTAGTTCTTAAAGGGGAACTATCGAGAAAATGAAAATTTAATATAAGCTTCTACATACTGAAATAAGAAACTTTCTAAATGCAACAAATTAAATATTCTGTACTTTTTCTGAAATAATCCAAGTTTATCTTCACTATCCCTCTCTCCGCATCTGTTTCTCTTCATTCTGTCCTCATGCAGGAGTTGGGTTTCATATGAATGATCCAATATATCTTATAGGGGGGGCTCCTTTTGCCTAGACGATGTATTAGAGCTCACTCTATTAACATCACCAGAAATCCTGTCTCTCTACATGCAAGATTTGTGCAGAAGGCAGTTATTTTGTTAAATTTTGTTTGTACTAGAATGAGTTATTTGAGTGAGCTCTAATTAATCGACATGTCCTTTCTGATTTAGGAATGATTCGTTTTAGAAAGGAAATTTGAAGTTGAGAGTGAGCATATTTCGCCTACAATTCTAAGGGCAGTGTATTTGGTAAAAACTGAACTGGAATCAGGAAATGTCAGGAAACTTGGCAAATTGATTTTATTTCTGCAATTGTGAATTTATATATGTCTCGTTTTTCAATTATAGATTTCCAATTGGATCTAAGTTTGAAATTGACAGGTAAGTTCACATTATTTGGACTTTCTGGACTATTTCTTCTTGTGCTGTTGTTTAAATTAACATATATTTAAGGCTTTATGACTGTGTGTCATTATAAGGTTGATGATTGCCTGTCACCATGGCCTTTCTCAATAAAAAAGCTGTTCAAAGCTATAACACACATCATTTTTTATCATTCTTGCAGGATTGTTAGTCAGTATCTTGACTTGTTTGAAATTGAAACCAAAAGTGTTGTGAAGTTGAGTCATAGCACCGCACCTTCGATCAGCCTTCATCAGCTTTCTCCTGGCAAAGAAACTGAGGTAAAAGTATTAGAGAATTGATTTGTCCAAATGGAGAAAAATCATTTATTAATGGAGCAGTGTTTCCATTGCTTTCCGTTGTTTACTAATGGAACTGAATTTCCATTGCTCTACTATTTCATAAATGCTTTGCATTTTCTTTTTTGTGAACAGTCTGACAGTATCGCTGGTTCTATTCAATCCTCTGTTTTGGGAAAAGGTGTCAAGCACAGGCCACCTCCCATAAAACTTCCTCCAGGCTCTGCATCTAGTTCATCAGGTAATGTTTCATACCATGCACACACATTATTGGTCAATGAATTAAAAATGCATGGCATTGTGACAGCCTTTATTTTTTTTATTTGAATGTTAAAATAGGCAGAGCACTTAAATGTTCACAGTTTGAAGGGAACTACAAGAGGTCCTCTGCACTCAACCCATTATCAATATATTTAAGACAGAGACATTTTGTGCATACTGCTACTAAAAAATGCCTTACCCTTTAAACAACACAGGGATTGTTTGTCCATATATTGCAATATATTTAAGCTGGCCAACTACGTCAAAGTCATCCCATATCTGGCCAGTCCTACGCTTAATTTTCATCTGATTCATTAAGAATTCAATTGCTTATACATTTTGCAAAGGGACTAAGTTTTACCTGCAACTTACTAGCTGCTTTCAAAGTAAAACTCCCAAACTTGGCTGCCCTTTTATTAGACACCAGTGGGATCACCTGACTATAGCTGGGAGGGGTGGGAGCTACAACATGGAGCTGGTCACTGCTCCTGTATAACTATAACAAACAAGGGAAAGTTGTGCTCACCACTATTTTTTAAAACCATTAGGCGGGGGTGCAATGAGGGTGTGACCACAAAATACATATAGTCAACTACAAGAGTCCTCTGCACTCAACCCATTATCAATATATTTAAGACAGAGACATTTTGTGCATACTGCTACTAAAAAATGCCTTACCCTTTAAACAACACAGGGATTGTTTGTCCATATATTGCAATATATTTAAGCTGGCCAACTATTTTTGTGGTCACACCCTCATTGCACCCCCGCCTAATGGTTTTAAAAAATAGTGGTGAGCACAACTTTCCCTTGTTTGTTATAGTTATACAGGAGCAGTGACCAGCTCTATGTTGTAGCTCCCACCCCTCCCAGCTATAGTCAGGTGATCCCACTGGTGTCTAATAAAAGGGCAGCCAAGTTTGGGAGTTTTACTTTGAAAGCAGCTAGTAAGTTGCAGGTAAAACTTAGTCCCTTTGCAAAATGTATAAGCAATTGAATTCTTAATGAATCAGATGAAAATTAAGCGTAGGACTGGCCAGATATGGGATGACTTTGACGTAGTTGGCCAGCTTAAATATATTGCAATATATGGACAAACAATCCCTGTGTTGTTTAAAGGGTAAGGCATTTTTTAGTAGCAGTATGCACAAAATGTCTCTGTCTTAAATATATTGATAATGGGTTGAGTGCAGAGGACCTCTTGTAGTTGACTATATGTATTTTGTGGTCACACCCTCATTGCACCCCCGCCTAATGGTTTTAAAAAATAGTGGTGAGCACAACTTTCCCTTGTTTGTCACAGTTTGAAGGGAAACATAGCCAATAACAATGAGTAACAGGAACAGCTCATAATTCACACAACTCTGTATAGAGACTACGGTTACATTTACATCTTCATGATAAAATGATCAGGCTCTCTTTCAACATCCCTGTGTGGTTCTCTTTACTACTTCTGGAGAGATTTCATAAGCTGGTGCTGCTCTTCTTGGTTAATCTTGGTGTTTGTTTGGTGCCTTTTTATGATTATAAACTTGTAAATGAACAACTTGTTTTTACAGTGTTTGCATTTGCAGACATCCTATTGATTTTCAGCACTATTGGAATACAAAAGCGTTTTGATTACTTTCTTATCTTTGTCTAAAATTGTCTTTACACATCCCATTGTTCATGGCATGTTATAGAGTCCTGCATGGGTCCATTTTTGGGACCCGGATCCGCAACCCGCATTCATACCCGCTTGGACCCACTACCCGACCCGCAAGTATCTTATCCGCAACCCGCTGACCATCAAGAATCAGGAAGTGCTGTCATTCTAAACCGGAAGTGACATCATCGGAAGTAGGCATGATCAGAAAAAAAGGAGTAAAACAGGAAGTGCTGTAATTGTAAATCGGAAGTGACATCATCGGAAGTTGAAGTTTTCAGAAAAAAGGAGTAAAAACCGCTATTGAGAAGACCCGCGGCCCAACCCGCAGAACCGCCGACCCGCGTCTATACCGGCACCCGGAACTTCAACCCGCAGGGTACTGTAGGTTTTTGCGGGTAACCAGCGGGTACCCGACCCACTGCAGGCTCTACCGTGTTGCCTGTAAAGATCTGTCCTGTTAAGAGTGCAGTTATTTTGCATATTTTTAAATTCTATGCACATAACCCTGAGGGGTGCGAAACGCGTAGGGTGGATGGAGATGCAGCTATATTTTTAACTTTTCTACCAATAAATTTATTTTTTAACTGAATATCTCTTGTGGATCCGTTCAAATGCCGGTCAGCTCTGCTTCCCAGTGGCGGAACTACCAGGGGAGCAGGGGGTGCGAGCAGCCAGGGCCCGCACCCCCTCAGGCCCCCCCCCCTCAGGGTTAAATTCCCTCTGCATCTTTCGCCATAGAATCAACTAATTATTCTACCCATATAACTTCAGCCTTTTAATTAAAGGGGTGTAGTATGTTATATAATGGTCAAGTTTAAGCAACTTTTCATTGTTTATTTTGTATAGTTTTTTTATTGCCTCTTCTGACTTTTTCCAGCTTTGATATGGGGGGTCACTGACCTCATCTGAAAACAAATGCTCTGTAAGGCCGCAAAACTATGATTGCTGCTTTTCATTACTCTTTACTTTCTATTTGGGTCCTCTCCTATTCATATTCCAGTTTCTTATTTAAATCAGTGCATGGTTACTGAAATTGCAAACTGGAGAACTGCTGAATAAAAACCTAACTCAAAAATCACAGATATTAGAAAAATTAAAATGGATTGCAAATTGTCTCAGAATATCACTCTCTATACCATACTAAAAGTTAACTGAAAGGCGAACACTCCCAGATCTGCTCATTTGCTGAGGTTGCCAGACATAGCAGATCTAAGTTCAATTTGTTGCAGGATCAAATCACAGGGCCAACAACCGGATCATACACTGGGGCCTATGGAGGCCCGTCAGATAAGGGCTGCATCAATGCATCAATATGCTGCTCATTCAATGAAATTTTTACATTTGTCCAGTTGATATCTGCCCAATTTGTTTTATCTAGATATCAGTTGGGCAGGACGTTAGTGGACCCCATACGTGGGCCATAAAGTTCTTAACTCTTGTACTACCAGACAAAAATCCATTTGCACAGCACTATGCTACATGGTCAAATAATATTTGTTAGCTTGAATCAATGGGACTTTTAACAGATGTAGGTCAATAGTACCGGTATATGTATTAGAGTCGTGCAGCGAGTCGGGTACCCACGGGTTACCCGGAAAAAAAGCGGGCACCCTGCAGAATGAGGGGAGGATTTTCAGGTGTGGGTATACCTGCGGGTCGGGTTGCAGGTCTCATCTGAATTTCTAATCTTATGTAATATTGTCTATATTTTACTCCTTTTAAAGTTTTACAAAACTTGTTTCTGCCCCGCCCACTTTTGATGACGTCACTTCCGGTTTGCAGCACCATCACTTCCTGTTTGATGGTGGTTGGCGGGTTGGGTTGCGGATAAGGCAGTTGCGGGTCCGTGTCGGGTATTGGATCAAAGTGGGTAAATATGCGGGTTCCGGTCCGGTTCTTAGAAATTGGCAGGATGCAGGACTCTAATATGTGTGTTTCCAGAATGCTCGGGGTTTTCCGGTTAACAGATCTTTCCGTAATTTTCATTTTCATACCTTAAGTCTACGAGAAAATAATGTAAACCTTAAATTAACCCAATAGACTGGTTTTGGATTGATTATATTTTAGTTTGGATCAAGTACAAGGTACTGCTTTATTACAAAGAAAAACAGAATTATTTTTCAAAATCTGTTTTATTTGGATAAAATGGCATTCATGGGAAGACGGCATTTCAATAATTCGAAGCTTTCTGGATAATAGGTTTCCGGATAACGGATCCCATGCCCGTACTGTATTTCTACAAGAAGGACTTATCATTTAAAAATTATTTCACAGAAC
This sequence comes from Xenopus laevis, assembly GCF_017654675.1. NCBI lineage: Eukaryota > Metazoa > Chordata > Amphibia > Anura > Pipidae > Xenopus > Xenopus laevis. The sequence continues at coordinate 143,545,037 of NC_054374.1, forward strand.
ATTTTAGTGCGTGTGTTTGATGTTATAAATACTTTGCTAACTCTACCTATATTTTATACTTGTGCCTTTCCAGGTAATATGTTTAGTTCCCTGCTGGCAAGTGGCCATCTGAAGTCCACAACCCCTCCTCCCAATAAGCCCCCAAGTATCTCTCGGAAGCAGCCCGTGGACCACAATCAGGTTGGAATGCTTTCTCCAGTGGCATTGTCCCCCGCCAGCTCTTCACAAAGTGAGTCACGACCTAAATTCTCCACTAAATCTCTATAGGCCATTGGTGTAAAGGTCTTGAAGATTAAACCCTTCAGTCTGATGGATTTCTGATGCCAGCTTGTCTGTTTGTGTGCGCCCCCCTGTGCTTGTTGAATTTTAGGGAGGTCTTCTGTTATTTGTATGTATTTTATGTTTAATGTAATTGTCCTTGTTATTTTTCCCTGTACGTTTTTTTTTTGTATGCACCCTTTGTGTGTATGTATTATTAACAATGGATTGATGCTAGTACTATTTACTTTTATGCTATCAGGTATTCCATGTGATGAAAGAAAGTACCGTGTGGTTCCAGCTGTGTAATGGGGCATTGAATCCCTTGGATACCAAACTGGTTTCCATTGTAATCAAAAGCAGGGTTGTCCAAACTGTGGTCTTCCAGCTGTTGATCTTCACCTTCCCAGGGTTGCCATTGAGTCTAGTTCAATAATGGCTGCAAGACCGCAGATTGAAAACCCCTCCTAACTAAAGCCTAACTAAAGAAGTACATTATGTTTTGGGCTTCTGTACCAGCTCAAGGCAACCAAAGCCCTTTAGCAGTAAAGATCTGTGTCTCCAAAGATGCCCCAGTAGCTCCTCATCTTCTTTTCTGCTGATTCACTGCACATGCTCTGTGCTGCTGTCACTTACTGAGCTAAGGGACCCACTCACAATATACAGTACACATAGAATAGAAATGTCACAATATAAGGCTGATTAGTAATTAATACAGATAATTACTACATGGCAGCACAGAAACCAGTGCAATCAGAATTTAATAATCAGCCCTGTAGCATCAGCTTATATTACAGGCCAACCTCATTTTCTGTTTGATAATTTTAGACGACCCCTAAGCTTAGTTTAACAATGTTAGAAGAGAAAAAAGTACCCCGCTTAATCCATTTACCTCGACAGGTCACTAAAATAAGTTATTATTACACCTTAATCAACACACAATTAGATAACAGTTCATAAATATCTGTATAACAACCCAATAAAAATCAGACCAATCACTTAATAAATTAATTATTCTGTTCTAAAGTGCAGTGCAATTAATTTTGAATCAATCAATCCAAATAAATTAATTGAAAAATGTATTGAAAAATCCCAGAATTATTACCAATGATTAAAAGTCCTCTTCAGGGTTGTAATCAAATGAATTGTCCGTCATTACCTGATTTGAGGAAACCTGATTGCACATTAACTTAATGAGGATAGAACCCCATCAGGGGACCTTAAGCATTGGTAATAATTGTGGGATTTTTCAATAAATTTTTATGCATTCCACTTTAAAACATTAAAATTAATTTATTTAGTGACTGGCCGGATTTTTATTGGGTTGTTGTTAGGGATGCACCGAATCCTTCTGCCCGGCCAAACCCGAATCCTAATCCTAATTTGCATATGCTTTCCCACCCCTAATTTGCAAATGCAAATTAGGATTTGGTTCGGTATTTGGCCAAATGTTTCACGAAGGATTCGGGGGTTCGGCCGAATCCAAAATTGTGGATTCCGTGCATCCCTAGTTGTTATTAGGGATGCACCGAATCCAGGATTCTGTTCAGGATTTAGCCAGGATTCTGCCTTTTTCAGCAGGATTCGGATTCGGCCGAATCCTTCTACCCGACGGGAACCGAATCTGCATATGCAAATTAGGGTCTGGAAGGTAAATCGTGTGACTTTTTGTAACAAAACAAGGAAGTAAAAAATGTTTTTGCCTTACCACCCCTAATTTGCATATGCAAATTCTGTTACCCCCTACACCCCAAGATTCAAGTTATAATTCACAGGCCACTTTGCATATGCAAATTGGGATTTGGTTCGGTATTTGGCCGAATCTTTCACAAAGGATTCGGGGGTTCTGCCGAATCCAAAATAGTGGATTCGGTGGTTATTAGGGATGCACCGAATCCAGGATTCGGTTCGGGATTCAGCCAGGATTCTGCCTTTTTTAGCAGGATTCGGATTTGGCCGAATCCTTCTGCCGGAGGAACCGAATCAGAATCCTAATTTGCATATGCAAACTAGGGGCAGGGAGGGAAATCACATGACTGTCACAAAACAATGAAATAAAAAATGTTTTTGCCTTTAGGATTTGGTTCGGTATTTGGCCGAATCTTTCGCGAAGGATTTGGGTTTTCGGGCGAATCCAAAATAGTATATTCGGTGCATCCCTAGTTGTTATACAGTTATTTATGAGAGCCCACTGAGCATGTGAGTGTCACAGACACTTTCCAAGATGGTGACCCCCTGTGACAAGTTTGAAGTCCTGGATCATTGCTGCTATTGACAAGCTGAAACTTTAGGCTGGTGCAATAAGTTCACTATATAAAATATGACATTTTTAGCCCTATTCATTTTTAGGTTTTAGTTCTCCTTTTGAAATGTCAGACCTCTGGAATCCCATGAAAGGATTTGCCTTTTAAAAGCTGCTGTTTTTAGATAGAAGTACATTGGAGCTGCTACGGCCTTTTGCTTTGTGTATGCCTAACCTAATATCTAGTCGAGAAGTGCAATACATGGTATGATGACATTTGAACCACATTATGTAATGGTTTTAAATATTTATAGCCACCGGCAAAGTAGAAGTAGCTCATGAAATATACTGGAGATATTTATTTTTAAAAAAGGAATGCCTAAAAGCCATCGCAGTTCTACTTTGCAGAAATTTCTCTTGCATTATGGTCAGCTTTGTGAATGCCCTGGCTTCATGCAGCCTCAAGGCTCTGAAATGACTTATCTGATTTTAGTTTTTTTTCTAGTTTTTCATTTTATTTGCATGCTTTATGTGAACCAGTATGAAATATGTAATGTATTTAAAATATGGATGCAGGTGACTAATTCTGAGAAAAGTTTGGGAAAAAAATTGACCTTGTGCTTCAGTTGCCAGCTTCTGGCACGTTACTAACATAATATCATATTATTCTCTTTTGTTTTTGCAATTAAATGGGTTTGAAGCATTTGCAACCTGTTAATACTGTTTTCTTTCCGTCTTTTCACTGGGGGTGGATGTTTCTCTTGAAAGTTCATATCTGTGCAGCCCTTAGGGGAATTCTATATAACAAACGCAAGTGTAAAGCTTTGGCCTGGTGTCGGCATCTTCATTCTATAGATTCTGTTTTATGTTAAGGGGGAACTAAGACAACTATTTTTTTTTATTCGAATTCGGGATAAATGCGGTTTTGTACTACCACTTTTTTATTTTTTTCAATGAGCAGGGTCTGGAACTCCCAAACCATCTACTCCTACACCAACCAACACCCCATCATCGACTCCGCATGCTCTTGATGCTTTGAACTCAACTCTTATCACCCCTTCTGTTACCCCTACACCCCAAGATTCAAGCTTTAATTCACAGGCCACTTTGTTAACTCCATTTGCTCAGCAGCAAATGTCTCTGGGTCAGGGCTTGCCTGTAATGACCATCCCACTACCCACCATGGTAACATCTATCACTACAGGGACCACCTCCACCCAGGTCATGGCAAATCCTACTGGACTAAACTTCATCAATGTAGTTGGCTCTGTATGGTAAGTTTTCTGCCTTCTGGTGACTGTCTATCATTTTACTTTGGTTGGCACCTTCTCTTCTCTTTCTGTGATCTAATTTGTATCTAATCTTATTGGATCTAAATTGGATTAGCATGGGTTATGCACACCCAGTTAGTTTGTTACCGAGATCTCTAAGGGTTCAAGCACACGGGCAGATTTGGGGAGATTTAGTCGCCTGGCGACTAATCGCCTCTTCTGCGGGGCAACAATCTCCCCAAACTGCCTTCCCCCTGTCTGCCGCCTGCTATAATGACAAAACGCCAGCGCCAATGCACTCCCGGCGATTCGATTTCCGAAAGTCGCCCAAAGTTTCCTCGTGAGGCAACTTCTGGCGACTTCGTGAAACTCCGGACGACTTCGGAAATCGAATCGCTGCGAGTGCGCTGGCGTGTTGTCATTATAGCAGGCGGCAGGCAGGGGGAAGGCACTAGGGGAGATTGTCGCCCCGCAGAAAAGGCGATTAGTCGCCAGGTGACTAAATCTCACCTAATCTGCTGTGCTTAAACCCTAAGGACTAAACTTCACGAGCGTTTTTTTCAGATGGTGTTGGAGCCACAAAACGCATGCGACTAAGATGTAGGGATGGGCGAATTTGACCCGTTTCGCTTTGCCAAAAATTCTCTGTGAGTGAAAATTTTATGAAATGCATTTTTTTTTTTTAAAACCTCACGAGGGCTTTTATCAGATGGTGTTGGATCGACAAAACACATCTGACTAGTCAGATGTAGGGATAACCAGTTTTGATTAGCCAAAAATTTGCCGGAATGCATTAAAGTCTATGGGTGACATTTTTTTCTCCCATTGTAGAGTATGGCCATCATTTCCACAGCGTGAAGTGTTCACATCCAGAACATTGTCTTGTTTTGGATGTGAACACTTCACGCAGTGTCTTCATCAGGCAGGATAAAAATGAAGAGGGTCGGAAAGACTTTTTTTTTTTTCCTCACTGAAAAATATTGACTGTCAAATGTAAAAAAAAAAAAAAAAAAAAGAAAAGACTCCATCTGACTTTTACAGTCTAGCCTAGGGGGATCAGATTTTGCAGCATCCTACAAAATCTTGTGCTGTTGCATGGTGGAACGGATAAAATATGACCCGTAAAATCTGATGAAAATCGCTTGTGGAGTTTTACCCTAAAACACATTCATCTTATAAACAAGCTGCTGTGTAGCAATGGTGGAAATTGAAAAAAGACAATATGGCACAGGATAAATAGTGGATAACAGATAACACCATTATGTTCTACAGAGCTTATCTGCTGTGTAACCTGAGCCTTTTCTCCTTTGAACGGCTGCCCCCATTGCTACACAACAGCTTATTTATATAAACAATAGTAGAGTTTCTGAAGCAAACACAGCAGTTTTACCAGTGCAGGGCAACACTGCATTATATTTTTATTACTTTAAAACACTTTCATTTTTGATGTTACTGTTCCTTTCAGCTTCAGATCACAATTCATGATTTTGAAAACTATATGGATTCTCATTCTTTGAGTACTTCTTATTAAATACAAATATATTTCTCTGTTCAAGCACGACTATATAGCCCGACTGCCAGCATATCGTACAGCAGAACTTTGCATGGCTTACTCCGGGTAAAGCAGACCACATTCAAGGTTCAGTGGTCATTAAAGGAGAACTAAACCCCCCAACTAATGAAAACCCCTACTCTCCATAGTCCCCCCCTCCCTGTTCCCCCCTGCACAGGTGTTAATACCTGCAAATACCCCATAGTCTTTAATTACCCCTCAATGCAAAGTCAGCCCAGCGGAGCATACAGGCACCGTCTTAAACGATTCGTAAATCTTCGGCAGTTTCCTTGGCTGTCGGCGCATGCTCAGTTGTTCGGGACTGGAAAATTGTTACAACTGCGCATGCGCAGATACGCCGCTTACTTACTGAAGATTCCCGAAGCAGTGAAGATGGTGCCTATGAGCTCCGCTTTGCCGACTCTGCATCTAGGGGTAATTAAAGACTATGGGGCATTAACGGGTATAAACACCTGTGCGGGAGGGGGACTATGAGGGTAGGGGTTTTCATTAGTTTGGGGATTTAGTTCTCCTTTAAAGGTGGCCATAGATGCACTGATAATATCGTACAAAACAAATTTCCGTATGATATTCGTTGCATGTATGGTGGGAGACAAGCTGACCGATATCAGCAAAAGACTTGTATTTTGGGCTCGTACCCAAACATCAGCCATTTTTAGTGCTGAATCGTCAGATACAGTAAGAATTCAATTGTTTCTACCTGTATATTTCATGATTCAGCTCTACACATGTGTAGAGATCGTAATTGTAACCTCTATGGCCACCTTTAAGGGCTACAAATGTTAAATATACATTGATTTAGTATGACGGCACATTTAAAACCATTCACAAATCCATTAGTTGATCGTTGCTAATATAGTTTATATTGCGGGTGCACTTGCTGAGACATGCCGAAACAAACACAGTCTGATCCTCTAAGTAAATACATACTACAGGCAAATGTAGTGTTAAACTGGCAAACTATGTTGATACATGCGTGGCTAGCTTGGCAGATAAGTTGCCTGAAATACATAGAATAAGTAAATACAACCAAGTTCCAAAAACCTTTCTTTGCACACATATTTAGGGATAAATTTGCCAGTTTTTATATAAAATGACCCTATAAATACAAATCATAGAATGTTACCCTCCATCCACTTATCTCTAAAAACAATATTTACTGGATTTTTATGCCATCCACCAGCAATTAATATTTTTTTCTATTTCACAGTGGTCCACAGACACTGATGAGCGGATCAAGTCCAATACTGGGATGTAACACTGGTGCCATTACCCCTGCAGGGATCAATCTGAGCGGCATTTTACCATCAGGAGGGCTAGTGCCAGGGACATTGCCGGCTGCCATGCAGTCAGCCTCACAGGCAGGTTGGTATTTCTCATGAGTAGTTCGCATACTGCAAATAATTCCAGACTAGCCATTTGTGATATGAACATTTCCATTGCAGATTTGCTTTGGATATCTTTTGTGTTCTTTTAGTCCAGGAACATTTATTTCATAATGATGTTTATATAACTAAGGGTTGGAGAGGTTAAACTTGATGGATTATAGTTTCCAACATGAGTTAGGCTAATGCCAGACATAGCAGATGGCAGAGAATCTGCTCCTATGATATGATATAATGTATCTAGAGTTGCCACTTGTCCGGATTTCGCCTACACAGCCCAATTTTTGGAAGGGCTGCCCGGATGTATAGTTCCTGTCCGGATTTCCAAATTAGGAAATCCAGACAGGACATTGAAGTGAATCAGCCAATCTCTGATCGCCACGTCATCAGTCCCGCCCCTGACATCACCCACCCCTGACATCACTGACCAGCCCCTGGTATCACTGACCTGTTTTGTGAAACAGCAAAACATTTTGGAAACGCATTGAAGTCAATGGGCATTTTTACACAGGATTTTTTTTTTTACGCACAGAACAATTTTTCTTACTCAAAATGCATTAAAGTCAATGGGCATTTTTTTTGTATGTGCTGAAAAAATTCGGAATTTCGCTGCAAATCCATGGCTGGCGAATGAATTCGCTCATCATCACTAATCCTGACACCTGATGACAATATGTTGTGATTATATGCTCAGATCTATTGTATGATGGGCCAACATGCACAGTGATTGTAAGGCATATTAGTTGAAAATAGCCAGCCAGATCTCCCCATGTGTTGCCAGCTAAAAGATCACAGAGGACTCACAATTGGAAGTTTGTTGTCTTTGCATCAGGTCTAATTACCAATAGCAACTAACAAATTGCATTTGTAATTTGGGCAACTTTTGGTCAGAGAATGAACTAAGAAAGCCTATGGCCAGAATAGTTGCTGCTTTGAACATGAATTAAGCACTTAAAGACTGCCACTTTCAGTTCATTATTAAGATTTACAGAAAGAAAGGAAATTAAATTGAGTTGTGGCATTATTGGGGATAAGGGATTATAGTCTTAGGGTCGGGCCACACAAGCAGATTCAGGGAGATTAGTCAACCCAGCGACAATCTCCCCGAACTGCCTTTCCCCTGCCCTCCGTCGGCTAAAATGAAAGTCGCCTGGTGGAAGGCACACGCGGCACTTCGTTTTCCAAAGTTGCCTCATGAGGAGAATTCGGAAAACTAAGCGATGCGTGTGCCTTCCACCAGGCGACTTTCATTTTAGCCGGCGGAGGGCAGGGGAAAGGCAGTTCGGGGAGATTGTCGCCCCGAAGAAGAGGAGATTTGTCGCTGGGGCGACTAATCTCCCCGAATCTGCTTGTTTGGCCAGACACTAAAGGTGATGGAAAAAGTCCAGAATGGAAAATAAATTATGTACATGTATGGGATCCATTATCCAGAAAGCTCAGATTTACAGGAAGCCAAATTATTAAAATTATTACATTTTTTTTAAAAAAAAAATCTTTTTCTCTAACAAAACAGTGTGTACTTGATGGTAACCAAGCTACATGAATCCATGTTGTAGGCAAAACACTTCTGTTGGGTTTATGTTTAAATGATTTATGTTAAATTGATTTTTATTTAACAGACTTGAGGATATGCTTATCCAATACATTTCACTACTTCACACCAAGGTTTTAATTTAAATAATACATACAGGAGCAGTAATAAATCATGAGGGCTTCTATACATTTAAATATAAGACATTTTGATCCAGCACTGTGGAGATTGTTTCAGAAGCTCAAATATGCTTCCATGTCATGTAATTATAATACTAATTTCAGTAAAGTACTAATTCATGGTGTCAGCATTTTGCTATTTCATTTATACTGTAAGGGATAAGCAGTTTGTTACATGGTCAATATGATAAGATAGCCAGAGAGCTTAAGTGCAGGTTTTTATATTGACCCTAAACCATTATTACAGGCATGGGATCCGTTATCTGGAAATCCGTTATTCAGAAAGCTCTGAATTACTGGAAGAAAGTTTCCCATAGACTCCATTTTATCCGACTAATTCAAACTTTTAAAAATGGTTTTATTTTCTCTGTAATAATCAGTACCTTCTACTTTATCCCAACTAAGATATAATTAATTTGTATTGGAAGCAAAACCAGCCTATTGGATCATTTTTTTTTATTATTGGAGATCCATAGTACAGAAAGATCCCTTATGCAGAAAAGCCCAGGTCCCGAGCATTCCGAATAACAGGTCCCCTACCTGTATATGCTCATAACTGTAGATATGTATAAACTTCTGCCCTGCAAAGAACACTTATAGTTCCATTAAGTAAATTGTGGTGCTTGGCAAAACGTGGCTTGATTTTTAAACAAAGGACTTTTCTTTAACAGGTGGCCCATTTGGCTTAAAAAATACTTCAGGTCTAAGGCCCTTAAATCTGCTGCAGGTAATTATGACAACCAGCGTTTCCAAATAAGGGAAAAAACTAAAAAATGTCTTTGCAGCCTACAGATCTGGAAATGGAATTAAACTTTATGTGGTTAGGCTTTTATGATTGTATCCTTTACAGTGTAATAAATGTTCTTTACTAACGAATGATTGCCAGGAAATAGTTTACAATATATGGGGGCAAAAGGAGGGTTGAAAATCAGATAAAGCTATATAACGATGCTCTCTAGGCCAAGCCTTAAAGGGGTTGTTCACTTTAAATTAACTTGTAGTATGACGTAAAAAGTGATATTCTGAGACAATTTGCAATTGATTTTCATTTTTTATTATTTGTTGTTAGTTTTATTAAGCTTTTTATTCAGCAGCTCTCCGGTTTTTTACACTGTGTACCATCCCCCACCATTGTTAAATGACCACTGAGACCTCCATTCTAGTTTATTGCCTGCCCTGTAGCCGCAGCAAATGTGTATGTTAATGGTTAGTAAGTTCACATGTTTGGAACCTTAAAGGAGAAAGAAAGCTGCCAAGGCAGTTTATTGCCAATATATTAGCCACAACAGTATAAGCTAGAATGCCATTTTGAATCTTTTCTATTCCGCTCTAGACACTGTCAATGTTTGTTTAGGGTAGCAGCTGCCATATTAGCTTGCTGTGACATCACTTCCTGCCTGAGTCTCTCCCTGCTCACTCATAGCTCAGCTCAGATTACAGCAGGGATGGGAGGAGGGAGGGGAAGAGGAACAAACTGAGCATGCTCAAGCCCAAGCCCTGGAGGTTTAAGATGAAAACAGGAAGTCTGATACAGAAGCCCATGTGTACACAATAGAAGGAAAGAAAAGTGGTTTCTTTTGACAGAGGACTCAGAGCAGCATTACTTTGAGGGTTTACTGGTGTGTGTGTATATATATATTAAAAACATAAAATGGGGAATCTACTGTAGAGGCTTTAAAGGAGAAGGAAAGGTTTAAACCAAGTAAGCTTTATCAGAAAGGTCTATATATATATATATATATATATATATATATATATATATATATACTATAACAAACAAGGGAAAGTTGTGCTCACCACTATTTTTTAAAACCATTAGGCGGGGGTGCAATGAGGCTGTGACCACAAAATACATATAGTCAAATACAAGAGTCCTCTGCACTCAACCCATTATCAATATATTTAAGACAGCGACATTTTGTGCATACTGCTACTAAAAAATGCCTTACCCTTTAAACAAAACAGGGATTGTTTGTCCATATATTGCAATATATTTAAGCTGGCCAACTACGTCAAAGTCATCCCATATCTGGCCAGTCCTATGCTCAATTTTATCTGATTCATTAAGAATTCTATTGCTTCATTATACATTTTACAAAGGGACTAGGTATTACCTGCAACTTAACTTGCTGCTTTCAAAGTAAACCTCCATACTTGGCTGCCCTTTTATTAGACACCAGTGGGATCACCTGACTATAGCTGGGAAGGGTGGGAGCTACAACATGGAGCTGGTCACTGCTCCTGTATAAACTATAACAAACAAGGGAAAGTTGTGCTCACCACTATTTTTTAAAACCATTAGGCGGGGGTGCAATGAGGCTGTGACCACAAAATACATATAGTCAAATACAAGAGTCCTCTGCACTCAACCCATTATCAATATATTTAAGACAGCGACATTTTGTGCATACTGCTACTAAAAAATGCCTTACCCTTTAAACAAAACAGGGATTGTTTGTCCATATATTGCAATATATTTAAGCTGGCCAACTACGTCAAAGTCATCCCATATCTGGCCAGTCCTATGCTCAATTTTATCTGATTCATTAAGAATTCTATTGCTTCATTATACATTTTACAAAGGGACTAGGTATTACCTGCAACTTAACTTGCTGCTTTCAAAGTAAACCTCCATACTTGGCTGCCCTTTTATTAGACACCAGTGGGATCACCTGACTATAGCTGGGAAGGGTGGGAGCTACAACATGGAGCTGGTCACTGCTCCTGTATAAACTATAACATGTGTACACAATAGAAGGAAAGAAAAGTGGTTTCTTTTGACAGAGGACTCAGAGCAGCATTACTTTGAGGGTTTACTGGTGTGTGTGTATATATATATTAAAAACATAAAATGGGGAATCTACTGTAGAGGCTTTAAAGGAGAAGGAAAGGTTTAAACCAAGTAAGCTTTATCAGAAAGGTCTATATATATATATATATATATATATATATATATATATATATATATATATATATATATATATATATATATATATATATATATATAGACCTTTCTGATAAAGCTTACTTATATATATATATATATATATATATATATATATATATAGACCTTTCTGATAAAGCTTACTTGGTTTAAACCTTTCCTTCTCCTTTAAAGCCTCTACAGTAGATTCCCCATTTTATGTTTTTAAGGGGACCAGAAAAAATGGTTTAAAATCCAGGAAAATGTAAAATCAGGGAAAGGTATGCATAATATATAGGTGGGGCCACAAAACAACAATGTAAAATGAGGGAAAATTTAAAATCAGGGGATGTAAAATTGAGGTTTCATTGTCGTCTCAAAAGGTTATGGGGGTTAGAAGGAAATGGGCACTGGGCACAATTCGATTGTCTATTATCTGGGAGCGATACGGTTTTTTTTTTCTGAAATTGGTTGTCATCTTCAAACAGCTTTCTGGTGCTCCAATCCTATTCAACCCCATGCAGCAGCAGCAACAACAAGTCTCCCAATTTTCACCTCAACAGCCCCAACAGACTTTGACTTCCAGCCCACAACAGCAGGCAGAACAGTTGGGACTTTTACCTTCGGTAAGGATTCCATATCAGAACTCATTCAAATAGCAAAATCAGAATGTTTCCATAAAAAAGATATGTGTATCATATTTGGCTATTGCATATTCCTTTTATTCCACCATCTTGGATATGACTGCCTTCTATTCCTACCTAGCATACCATAAATATGTAACATGTTCTAAACACCAGGCCTTGCTTAAAGGGCTGACATAACATTATAGCTTGTGTTGCAAACTAATGTGTGCAGACTTACACCTACACTAGGTTCCCTTGGGGATTCAACAAGGAAAGCTTTTTAATACTCTCCCAGGTTTCGTAGACAGACTGCACTTATAGATGGAGTGTGGTATAGACAGGGTCGTTCCTGCCATGAGGTAAGGTGAGCACTTTACCTCAGGCGGCAGTGAACGGCCAGTTACAAGGGGCGGCAAAAAGCCAACTCCTGTAACTTTAAGAGCTGAATTTCCAGTTTTTAAACTGGAAATTCGTCTCTGCTAGTGCAGAAAGCACAGTATGCTCTCATTGCACTGGCGATACCACCCCTTTTGACCCGCTCCGACGCTAAACTTTGAAGCGCTGAACGGGAGAGGGGGGCGGCATCGGGGTTGCCGCCTCAGGCTGCAGCAGCCCACGGATTGCCCCTGGGTATAGATAAACTTGCAGCGCTGTATCATCAACTAGCAGAGAGTTGTTATTCATTTGGAGGGGTTGTTCACATTAAATTAAAATTGATTATGATGTTGAGAGTGATAGTCTGAGACAATTTGCAGTTAGTTTTCATTTTTAATTATTTGTGGTTTTTGAGTTATTTAGCTCTTTATTCAGCAATTTGGTAGCTAGGGCCAAATGACCCTATGAATATGAATGGGAGAGGACCTGCATAGAAATATGAGTAAGAAAGAGTAGCAGTAATAAAAATCTGTAGTCCTACAAGAGCATTTGTTTAATAGATGGGGTCAGTGAAGAAATAATTCAAAAAATGCAAAAAAAAAACTAAAAAAAAAAAAGAAAATATGAAGGCCAATTGAAAGTTGCTTTGACTTAGCCATTCTACAACACATTAAGGGGCAGATTTATCAAGGGTCAAATTGAAAATCAAATTCAATTCAATTCAAATTCGACTAGATTGTCATCCAAACTTAATTCGAGGTTTTTTTTTTTTTTAAATTTGAATTTTTCTGTAATAATAAAACAGTAGCTTGTACTTGATCCCAACTAAGATATAATTAATCCTTATTGGAGGCAAAACCAGCCTATTGGGTTTATTTAATGTTTAAATGAATTTCTAGTAGACTTAAGGCATGAAGACCCAAATTACGGAAAGATCCATTATCCGGAAAACCCAAGGTCCCGAGCATTCTGCATAACAGGTCCCGTATCTGTACAAGGATTATAAACCTACTCCAGATTTCAGTAAAAATGCCACAACGTGTGTGTTATAGAATATACATCAGTCTCCTGGCAAGTGCTTGCTTGCAGCCAGTGGGGTTGTTTGGGGCACAATGGATGCTATGTTTTGGGGTTACTGAAAGACACATGTCAAAGTGGCCTGTTCAATTGCCCAGGAAATCTAAAGCAAATTACTTTGGTATGGAGTATAAATACATAATCACGTTTGCCATCGGGGTTGGGTGGGCTTAGCCTCAAAGCCAGTTATAGTGCAAACTAGGGAGAAAGCTTTCAAACAATTTACTCTATTGCTGTGGTGTGCAGTTCTACTAATTAGGCAGTAATCAAAAGTTCCATATCAATTCTTGTCTCATAAAGTGAAGTAGGTCAAAAAATCATACACAGTAGTCACATCCCAAAGAGAGCCCCCAGTCCACGGCCATATAATTTGGTAAAGTCAAACAAAAGCAAAAGTTGGGAGAGACTTACTGTAACTTGAAAAAGAGGAGCTCAAATGATGTATAAAAAGTAGAAAATATTTATTTAGGACATAAATTGAAGCGTTTCGTGCCAAGGGTGGGCACTTACTCAACTTACTCATAATGAGTGCCCACTCTTGGCAGGAAACGCGTTAGGCTTAATTATGTCCTAAATAAAGATTTTCTACTTTTTATACATCATTTGGGCTCCTCTTTTTCAAGTAACCGTAAGTCTCTCCCAACTTTTGCTTTTGTTACAAAGTTTTCAAAGGTTAGTTAGGATGAGATTTTGGGGTGAATATGTATTTGTTGTTTTATGTATTCTTTAAACTGTGACTGAATCACCGGCACTTCTATATTTTCCAATATCTGCACTCATTTCACGAGATATTTAAAGCTTTGGCCAAAGGTTAGACCTTCAAATGTGTCTTGGCCTGAAACAGTTTGTATCACTACTGCTTTATAGTGTACATCAAGGCATGTCCTTAAATATATGGAAAACAAAAGAGAAACTACCCTGTAATTACATGTAATATTATAGATTTGGAATTCTTTACAAGGCCACCAAGCCCTTTATCAGTTTAGCACAATACACATATATATTACAATATATGTTGATGATTTATGATGACCCCTATATTTAGTTTCTCAACAGCTGCCCAGAGCCCACTGAGCATGTCACTGATGCTCAAACGATGGCCTAAGAAGATGCCAATCTCCCATTAACAGATCCAGCCATTTCTGTAACTTTTCAGTGAAATAGTAAATGCAATGTAAGTACAGGTATGGGACCCGTTATCCAGAATGCTCGGGACCTGGGGTTTGCCGGATAACAGATCTTTCTGTAATTTGGGTCTTAAGCTACTATAAATTCATTTAAACATAAATAAACCCAATAGGCTGGTTTTGCCTCCAATAAGGATTAATGATATCTTAGTTTGGATCAAGTACAAGCTACTGTTTTATTATTACAGAGAAAAAGGAAATCATTTTTAAAAATTTGTATTATTTGGATAAAATGGAGTCTATGAGAGACATTCCGTAATTCTGGATATCGGGTTTCCAGATAAGGGATCCTATACCTGTATTTCCATTAGTTAAATGGGGGACCTGTGCTATCATTAATTTCAATTCCTCTGCTCTCTCTCTCTGTCAGGGAATGGACCAAGGTTCTAGCAACCAAGATCAGACTTTATCAGCTCAGCAGGCTGCAGTTATTAACTTAACCGGAGTAGGCGGCTTCATGCCTCCCCAAGCAGCTGGTACGTACGGAGAGTCTTTGTCTTTTGTTCCTTCACACACTTCCCCTTTATGAGCTTTATTAAAGGTAAGCTATACCTACAGGGAATAGTCATCCCATGTGTTGTGCAAGATCTAGCTGAATGTTGTTAGAATAGCTGACAAGTTCTATAGTCACCAGTTGGTGCAAATACTTCTGGTGCATTACTAGATCTGCATAGTTTGGGGGGGAAGCACAGTAGAACCCCCATTTTACTTTTTTTTCAGGGGACCAGAAAAAAAATGTCAAATCCAAGAAAATGTAACATCAGGGAAATGTATTATGCAAAATATATACAGTAGGCGGGGCCACAAAAGAACAATGTAAAATGAGGGAAAACTTAAATCAGGGGATGTAAAATTAAGGTTTCACTGTATTTTCCTTCATATATACCTTTCAGTTCTTTTTTGCTGGACCATTTAACCTATTAAATGCCAAGGCACCCTGGGAAGATTGCAGCGATAAATTCCCTACTTCCTGTGGTCAGCTGCTTCCTATTCAGTACAATGGGAAATAGAATGGGTATTGCAGGAGACCGCTGACCTGACTGCAGTCAATTCAGATGAATTATTTTCATTTTTGTTGGTGCTATTGGCCTTTTAGCAGCAGCTGCTTGGATGGATTTGCAGTTTTCCTTATATATTTGGTGCCCACCAAGGCGTGCACAGCGGATATTTGCTTCCCTATGAACATTGAATTATCCAAAGGAAATTCATACATGAGATTTATGCAAGTGTTGTATTCCCTTAGTCTCAGTTTGCCTTCTTGCTATAGCTTCCCTTACATTCTGTTGTGTTGAAAGGCCTCGCAGCACACCCTCAGCTCTGATAAATAAAAGATCTATTCACTAAAACCTCAGCTCAGATACCAAATCCTACGAGAGACCTGCATCCCCCCCAACCACCTATCCCTGCATCCGTAACATCAGCCTGCTCTTGTTAGGACATTGGGAGCTGTAGTTAAATTACATCTGAAGGTTGAAATTCCCCATTATAGAATTTCAATGTAATAAATAGCTGCCCCTATGTGTAGTTTCTCCTGTATCTAATCCTCCACTCTACCAGTTTGACGTCCCTGCTTCTCCTCTCTGTAGTGTTGTCTCAGCTTGGCTCTGCTGGGAACAGACCCGGGCAAAACCTGCCATCACAGAGACTGCAGCTCTCTTCTGCATTACAACATCAGCAGCAACAAGTACAAGTAATTCGGCAACTTCTGTGAATAAATGCACATGCTAAGTAAACGCTGCTGCTTTAAATCTACTCTGTGGCTTGCCAATTGAAATAAGCCAGGCCTTATTTTTTTCAGACTACAGCTAGCAAACACTCTTGCGGTAGCATTTAAAGATTGTAAGCTTCTATGGGCGTTGTGTGAATAAACCAATATCCTAAAATCAAGAAGGTGTATTGTATGCCACTCACATATTGCTGCAATTCATAATGCATGGTTGAGGATTTCTCAGAGCCAAAAAGCTGCTACTCTTTTTTTTTTTATAGTTAGTGCAATAGTTCAGTCACATCTTTGACCAAGCTTAGGATATAGCAACTGTTTTATAATAAAACCTCCCAAGATCCTTCCCCCCCCCCTCTTCCAGTGTTGGGGGGCACTGAAGCTGTAAGAGACTTGCTTCTCTCCAAGAGTTGAAGTTAGTCAGCAGTTGAGATGCTTTGGAGATTTTGGTGCTGCATGCCCAATCATTCCTTGGATACACCCCCCTCCTGCATTGGTGTTCTGCATAAATTTCTTGCAAACCTGCTTGAGCTACGAGCCTCCTTCTCTAAAGTAAGGTGAGAAGTAAACTAGGGATGCACCCGATCCAGGATTTGGTTCGGCCTTTTTCATCAGGATTCAAATTCGGCCCGGCAAATTAGGGGTGAGGAGGGAATTCACATGTCTTTTTGTAAAAAAACAAGGAAGTAAAAAATGTTTTCCCACTCCTAATTTGCATATGTGGATTCAGTTCAGTATTCAGCCGAATCTTTAGCGAAGGGTTCGGCCGAACCCAAAATAATGGATTCGGTGCATCCCTTAAGTAAACCCTAGCACGGTGTACAGCTTTAACAGACCATGAAATGGCTTTAACTGTATTTGTCTCCACTCTTGCATTGACAGTTGCAATTCTTGCATCATCAAATGCAGCAGCAAATGGCTACGGCAACAGCAGCACAAGCAGCCCCGTTCCCACCCCTGCCTCATTCCGGCAGCCAATCAAGAAGTAAAAGGAGGGGCAGTGCCGGATTTGATGCCAAACCCTGAGCCTTGAACTTCATATCACACCTCTGAGCAGAATCATTAACCAACAATTGCCTTTCCAAGTAATTATTTTTTTAAAACTGTTTTAAATTATTCTTACACGAATACTTGCAAACAAGCTTTGTGAAGAGATGTCCGACTTAAATGAGCATTAAAATGGACGTACATTAGTAGCGGTCTGGGGGACGTCACAAACCAGGTGCAATTTTTATTTTATTTTTTCAATCCCATGTGAGAAGACACTGCATCCGTAGAGACAGAACAGTAGATGGTAAATGTAGTCCTGGTATTGTTTTATTTAGTACAAAAGGTGGGTAATCACTGTAACAAATATAACTTTTTACATGTTCATTTTAAAATGACAAATTACTACTTATTCTGACTTGACACTGGCCAGTGCCTCTTGCAGAAGGTTTGTCACTTCTTTGTGTCTGGTGATGGCCCGACTGATACACTCCTGAAGCTTCTCTGCCGAAAGTGCACTCCCACCTTAGCATTTAAAAAAAAAAAAAAAAAAAAACAACAAAAAAAACAATTGTTAGTACTATTGGGTTTATGATGAAAATTATTTTTCTACCAAGAAAAATCATTTTCTTTTCCCCAAATCGGTTTCCACTCAAGGTAAGGAAATTAACTCTAGCACATTGATTCTTAAAGGACCTCTTGGGAACCCATATTAGATCCTGACCTATAAGTAAAAGGACCAGTAACATCAATTTTTAAATAAAAAAAAAAAAAATTGTTAGTATACGTCGAAAAAAAAATACTAAGACAAATGAAACTTTAAAATCTCAAAGTCTTTATTAAGAAAAAAGCTATTGGGCGATTCATCGGACGATGCTGTATTTCTCCTCCCTGCCTTTCTTTTAGGAGATAGCCAGGGAGGAGAAATCGAGCGCTGCATGGTGGATCGTCACCGTGTTGCGTTTTCTGAAGAGGAGCGGAAGCAGAGTTTCAGTAAGAATAAAGGCTTTGCGACTTTTATAGTTTAAAGGAGAAGGAGAGGTACTGAAGCAGTAGATTAGCCACAATAGTGCAAGCTATAACACTATATTTATTCTGTAGAATGCTTTACCATATCTGAGTAAACAGCTTTAGACACTGTCTATATTTGTTTAGGATAGCAGCTGCCATATTAGATTGTTGTGACATCACGTCCTGCCTGAGTCTCTCCCTGCTCACTCATAGCTCTAGGCTCAGATTACAGCAGAGAAGGGAGGATCGAGGGGGATAAGGGAGGGGGAAAGAGGAGCAAACTGAGCATGCTCAAGCCCTAGCCCTGAAGGTTTATGCTGAAAACAGGAAGTCTAATACAGAAGCCCATGTGTACACAATAGAAAGAAATGGTGTTTCTTTTGACACAGGACTCAGAGCAGCATTACTTTGAGGGTTTAATGGTGTATTTATATAGACCTTCTCCTTTAATTTGTCATGGTGGGTTTTTTTTTCAATGTATACTAACTATTTTTTTAAAACATTTTTTGATGTTACTGGTCCTTTAACTTATAGGGCAGGACCTAATATGGGTTCCCAAGAGTGGGTTGCTATTACCCTCAGTAGACAGCCGTTTTGTTTTTTTTCTGCAATAGTAAGCAAAACAAGTGTATACTGTTTCTGGACCAATTTTGGGGTCACAAAGCTTATTCCTCAATTCAGTTTGTGCCCCCTTAGAAAAAGATTAACAAACACTGCCATGCAGGAGTCACCTAGTGAGCAGCCTGTGTAATAAGCATTACCGCATAATAATGGCTGGCACATGGTCTAACCACATTGACCTTCCTTTTCACTAGACTGTAAAAAGTTAGTGTCAAACCAGTGATTCCAAATCTTTATATTTTGGGTTATATGGAAACCACATTACACACACAAAAGAGCATTCTAGCACATCCGCTGTGGGGAATGTTTTTTTTTAACATTTACTTTATTTTTCAATGAAAACAACAGGCAAAGTATCTTCAGCACCAACACTTTGCTTTCAAACAGTGTAGGAAAAGGGAGAGTATCGGTCTTGAAGGGGCAGATTTATCAAGGGTCGAATAGTAAATTAGAATTAGAATTTCAAAGTGTCAAAAAATCAAACATTCAAATTTTAATCCCCCTATTCGAATGAGATTTATCACATCTCCAGCATGGAAAACAGTCCTAATTCGAATATTCGCCACCTAAAACCTGCCGAGTTCACTTACAAAGTCAATGGCCATTTGGACATTTTAATAGCCTTCCTGACAGAGGATTTTTTTTTTTTCAGGAGAAAAACTTGATTCGTACGAATCAAATACATTTCGAGTTTTTGGTCGGAAACATTCAAGACTAATTTTTTCTTAACCTCCCAGTCGAGTATATTCGAATGAAAAAAATTCACATGAATTTGAAATTTGACCTTTGATAAATGGGCCTCCCCATCATCCCTGAAGGACAAAGTGGGTGAACATTATTTATGGATCCTTAAAACTGTAGTAAGATCTTTTAATTTAACTGTAACCATATTATTAAAAAAAAATAATGGAACCAAACCATATGAACACAATGCAAACTATCAGTGGCCAGCTACACAAGAGAAAAGGATACATTTGAAATAGTTTTTTAAAGGAGAATTCAATCTGTAATTTCCTTGGGAAAATGTTTCGTGACTTTCGTCGCATTCGCAGTTGTTGGGGACCGGGTTGAATTCTACTTTAACGGCACAGCTTAAAGATTTGAATTGTCTACACATACCTCAAGTTTTTTCTGAGATGGAGCTTGTAACACAAAATTCCTAGGTATCAGGGAAAAAGCTATGGCTTACTCGACAAATCATGGGTGCAGCTTAAAAAAATAGATTTTTGTACTTACCGTTAAATCCTTTTCTCTTGTCCTACATTGGGGGACACAGGCGCCATGGGGAGATGAAGATCCTGTTGCTTGGTGAAAGGACACTAAAAGGTTAAAGTGGCTCCTCCTCCTCCGGGCTTCATCCGTGCCTACCTCCTCAATCCTCAGATTGAAGAGATGACGAGCCCTACCAATTGCCCATGTGAAGAGAAATAGCACCTCCCCAATACAAGCTAAGCACGGTATGAACCACCTGCTGTTTGAACTTGTTGGTATTTTAACAATTACAATTATATATGATATTAACTGATCAACGTTAACTTGAACTAATACAGGGAGGGAAGGCCTGTGTCCCCCCAATGTAGGACAGGAGAAAAGGATTTAACTGTAAGTACAAAAATCAATTTTTCTCTTGCCTAGATTGGGGGACACAGGCACCATGGGGATGTCCCAAAGCGACCCATGAGGACGGGACTTTTTACCCCTAGTGTTCAGGGAATAACCGCCTGCAACACTTTCCTCCCGAAGCTCACTTTGGCTGAGGCGTGGTGGCCTTAGATGCCTTAAGGCTTTTCCGTGGTCCTTCTGGTAAGACAAAGAGGTTGTCCACCTTCCTTATGCTCTTGGTTGCCCTGGTGTATGTTCTGAGAGAACAAACCACATCTAGGTTGTGTAAATTCTGTTCCAACTTTGTCTTTGGTTCAGGACAAAATGAAGGATCCACCAGGTCCTGGTTAAGATGGAATTCTGACACCAACGGGTAGGTCTCAACCGCCTTGTCTTTGTGAAAAATCAAAAATGGTGGACAACAGGATAGAGCTGCTTGTTCTGAAACTCATCTAGCCAAAGTGACGGCTAGTATAAAAACTACCGTAAGAGTCAGCAGAGTTATTGGAATTGAATCCAATGGCTCGAACGGTTGCTGCTGCAATACGGAAAGTAGCATATAGAGATCCCAGGGAGGGATTGGATTACTGTACGGAGGTATCATCCTCAATGCTCCCTGGAGGAAGGTCTTGATGTTGGGCAGCATTGCAAGCTGCTGCTGAAAAGGGGGCCAGCCCTTTGTCTAAACCCTTCTGAAGGAATAACAATAGGCTACCTTCGTCCCATGACTGTGGGTCTTTGGCTTTTGATTCACACCAGGATATGAATGTTCTCCATACCCTGTGGTAGATGCATGCCGAGACGGGCTTTCTAGCCCTTAGTAAGGTCGGTATGGCCTTTTTTGGAACTCCTAATCTGGCTAGGATTAGAGATTTATGTGCCACGCCATTAAAGCCAGCCGTGGTGAACTCGGGTGGATGATCGGTCCCTGAAATAACAGATCCCTTCTGTCTGGCAGGTGGAATGGTGCGTCCACTGATAAACTTATGAGCTCTGTGAACCAAGTGCGGCGAGTCCAGTAGGGTGCCTCTCTAACCTTTCTTGTCTTGATTAAACGTGGCAGAAGTGCCAGCGGTGGGAAGACATATGCTAGGTGAAACTGCCACTGAACCACCAGTGTGTCCACTGCTAGGGCCAGTGGGTCGTTGCTTCTTGCAATGAAACTCGGAAGCTTGCTGTTGTAGCTGGATGCCATTAAGTCTACTTCCAGAGTGCCCCACCTTGCCAGACTCAAACCTCTGGGTATAGGCTCCACTCGCCCTGATCTAAGGTCTCTTGGCTGAGAAAATCTGCCACCAATTGTCCACCTCTGGGATATGAACTGCTAAGATAGCTGGTACTGTGTTTTCCGCCTACAAAAGAATTTGCTGAACCTCTGTGAGGGCCGCTTTACTCCTTGTGCCTTCTTGGTGGTTGATGTAAGTCACCACTGTTACCTTGTCTGACTGTATTATTACAGGTAGATCTGACCAGTGGAGCAATGAGAGGTGGATTGCTCTTAATTCCAGGATGTTGATGGGGAGTAGTAGTTTGATGGGGAGTAGTGTTACCAACGTCCCTGCACTGTTAAGTCTCCCAATACTCCTCCCCAACCTTGTAGACTGGCATCTGTTGTGATGACTGTCCACTGGTGATTGGGGAAGGGTTTTCCTGACTGAAGTGTTGTTGGTCGAAATCATCAATTGATTTAGGTTCAAACTAGTTCTGATAGGGGAATCCTGCAGTTTAGGTCCACTCGGTTCCTCCTCTGGTGTTGGAGTATCAGTCTCTGTAAGGCCCTGGTGTGGAGCTGCGTGTATGGAATCACGGGATGACACCATAGTCCCCAGCACTCTCACGGCAAATCGTAAAGGTACCTGATCCGCTTTCTGCAGAGCTGACAGGAGCCCCTGCATTGAGGTGATCTTGGATTGGGGAAGGAAGGCTCTTCCCACTGAAGAATTTAGGACAAGACCTAAATAAATATTCTGTACTCTGAGAAGGTCGAGTCGACATTTTTGGAAGTTTATCTGCCAGCCTAACAGCGTTAGTATCTGCATCACTGTCTGGAGATGAGTTGCAGCAAGTGCCATAGAACAGGACTTTACCAGTAGGTCATCCAGGTTGGTATGACACTCAGTCCCTGCAGTCGCAGGTCCTCTAGAGCTGCAGCCATGACCTTTGTGAATACCCTTGGCGAAGGGTCAGAAGGGGAGTGCCATGAATTGCCAAGGTTCTCCTGCCACTGAAAAGCGAAGGAACCGTTGGTGGTTGTGATGTATGGGGACATGCAGGTGTGCATCTTTGATGTCGATCACCGCCATGAAATCCTCCAAGTCCAGGGACAATTGGACTGACTGGATGGATTCCATATTAAAGTGGTGCTTCTTTACATGGTCGTTTAGTGCCTTTAGGGGCAAAAAGATCCATCCTTTTTGGGTTCTATAAACAGGTTTAAGTAGAAACTGAAGCCCCTTTGAGGGACTGCCTGTACTACCCCGGAGGCAGTCAGGGTGTGTAGAACCCCTTGGAGTGCCTGGGTTCTCCAGTATGAGCGAATTCTATGAGATAGCCCTGGGATATGATCTGTAGGACCCAGGGGTCCAGTACTCTCTGCCGTCACACCTCCCGAAAATGACAAGCATCCGCCCAAGGGTAAGCTTTTGGGTGGGCACCGCCTCATGCAGAGGCTGTTTGTCCTGTGTGGGTTTAGGCGCAGCTCTGCTTCCTGACCAAGAAGTACTCTCCCTTGATAGGAATCTGGGGCGGTTGGAGCTTGTTGGTCGCCTTTTGAAGGAAGTCCTCTTGGGTCTGTTTTGCGGAAGTAAAGTGCTCTTGCCTCCTGTATCTTGAGAAATTATCTCCTCTAGTTCAGCACCGAAAAGTTTTCAGCAAAATGGGAGACCAACCAGAGACCGCTTCGAGGTAAGATCAGTTGACCAGTTATTTAGCCAAAGGAAACGTCTGGCTGCAATGGATTGTGCCGAAGCCTTTGTAGCGAGCTTAGCCGCGTCCAGGACCGCTTCGCAAATATATGTGTTTGCGTCCGCTATCTGTGCTAGAAGGAGGTCTGTGGAGGGGCTTTCTGAGCCAATGAGTTTGGCCACTTGTTCCACCCAAATCTCCATTGCCCTGGATACCCATGCGATGGCAAAAATAGGTCAGAGAGCTCCGCCTGCTGCTGTGAAATCGCCTTGCAGAAACCCTCAAGACGTTTGTCAATAGGATCCTTAAAGAAAGCCGCAATGGCTACTGGAATGGTGGTGGTCTTTGACAGTCTCGAGACCGGTAGGTCCACTGTGGGGGGGTGAAGACCAAAGGTCTGTACAGTCCTGAGTAAAAGGATAAGTTTAAGTAAAGCGCTTGGAAAATTGGACTCTATGGTCCGGCGTTTTCCATTGTGCTTTAACAATGTCATCCAGCTGTACATAGGCAAGAAGACTTCTTTTGCCTCTTGAAAATGTTTTTGGTTGCCTCTGCTGAAGGCAGGGTGTCTACTAGACATAGTGCCTGTAATAATGCCTGAATCAGGCCCTCAACCTCTCTTTGTGATCGTGGGGCATCCTGATCTTGATCAGATTCATCTCCGGATAGGATCTGTCCTTCTTCCCCTGATCCCTCTACCTGTTCATCAGGCGATACAGGTGGAGAAAGGGGAGGTCACTTTGTGGTCGACTGCTGAGTGACCAGTCTGAGACTATGTAGATAGGTGCTGTAGGACCATGTCTAGAGTTTCTGGTATTCTTTCTAGGTTCTGTAGACCCGCTAGAGATAGAGCGTACACCAATTCAGAATCTGAGCTCTGAGCTGTCGCAGAGCTGGCTGGTATGGCTGTGTGGGATTGTAATTGTGCAGTGACTGCTGCAGGCTTACAGGCTTCACATATTGGCTCAGCCGAAACGCTAGCAAATTTAGGTTTGCAATGTAATTTCCTGTATATATTAGGAGAGTCCAGAGGAGTGAACCACCTCTCCCTTAGAGTGTGATCTGTGGAGACAGATGGAGGTAGTGAAAAACCCACACAGTAGGTGCCATAGAGAGAGGGAAGTGGTAATCCTCTAGAGAGCGAGAGATAAGGAAAGTAACTACCTGTTCACCAAGGTAAGAAGGATGGTGCTTTGTTCTTCCCTGTGAGAGACAGTGAGGCTGGAAACACTCAGTGCTGGAGAGAGATGCGGATCCAAAAAGGCCACCAGAGAGGTTTCCCGGGCTTTGGTATAGTACCTTAGTAAGATGGCGCCTATGAGCAATGACAAGATGCAGTGCCAGATAGTGGCGTGAAAGGTCGCTGTGAAATGGCGCAGGGAACCCGGGTAGGAAGGTAAAAATGCAGTCACAGGCGCAAGAGGGAGAAAAGGATAGAAGAAGCCGTGTCCTATGTCCCCCTGTAGGGAAATCTCTGTCAGAGAATAGCAGTGAAAGTGAAACTAAATGCCTTTCTGCAGAGCTGACAGGCAGCAAGTAATGGGGGAGGGAATTGACTTACCTCCTCATGCCAGCCAGGAATGCTCAATAAAAGGTATACCCTCTGTTGTGGCTAGTGGTGCAGCCTCCGGGGAGCGGGAACCAGTGCCCAGGGTAGTGTGCGGGGTAGCTCCCCAGCCTGCAGCCTCCGTAGAGCAGGAAGGCTACAGAGCATCTTCAGATCAGAAGTCCTTGGCTGGAGGGGTTGGAAGAGAAACACTGACCCCCAGTAGTGGCATGATACTTAAATCTGTACCATTGCTCCCAGCCATGAAGTGTCCGTCC
Source organism: Xenopus laevis (assembly GCF_017654675.1). NCBI lineage: Eukaryota > Metazoa > Chordata > Amphibia > Anura > Pipidae > Xenopus > Xenopus laevis. The sequence goes on from NC_054374.1 coordinate 143,570,333, forward strand.
TCCTTCTGAGGACACTAAAAGAAAACTTGGGATTGAGGAGGTAGGCGGGGATGAAGCCCAGAGGAGGAGGAACCACTTTAACCTTTTAGTGTCCTTTCTCCAAGCAACAGGATCTTAAAGGAACAGTTCAGTGTGAAAATAAAAACTGTGTAAATAGATAGGCTGTGCAAAATAAAAAATGTTTCTAATATAGTTAGTTAGCCAAAAATGTAATATACAAAGGCTGGAGAGAACAGATGTCTAATAAAACAGCCAGAATCCAACTTCCTGCTTTTCAGCTCTATAACTCTGAGTTAGTCAGCGACTTGAAGGGGGGTCACATGGTACATTTCTGTTCAGTGAGTTTGTAATTGATTCTCGGCATTCAGCTCAGATTCAAAAGCAACAGATATGACCCATGTGGCCCCCCCTCAAGTCTCTGATTGGTTACTGCCTGGTAGCCAGGGTAACCAGTCAGTGTAAACCAAGAGAGCTGAAAAGCAGGAAGTAGTGACATATTACACATCAAATCACTCCAGCCTTTATACATTACATATTTGGCTAACTAACTATATTAGAAACACTTTTTATTTTGCACAGCCTATCTATTTACCCAGTTTTTATTTTTACACTGAACAATTCCTTTAATCTCCCCATGGTGCCTGTGTCCCCCAATGTAGGCAAGAGAAATGGAGCTCATTACCAAGCAGCTCTGTAAGTTCATACAGTAAGTTCTTACAATATATGCCACTGTCTTTTTTAACACATGGGTGGGGGAAAACGGTCACAATGGCCTCAGCTGGTTACAGAACAAAGCAGTCAATGTTTTTCATCGCCTGTACCTGGTTTTCGAGTGGCACATAACCTTTCATCTTCATCAGTCACAACAGTGAGTAGTCCACTGGCCAAGCTCTCCTCTTCTCCTGTGGGATCCACCAGAAGGGATGTGCTGGTAAAGGAAAATAACACTCTTACAACTAATATAATACGCATGATCGGGACAGTGCAATTGTCTGGCGATGGAGAGTAACTACAGGACATGACTTCAACCACCCTGCCTACCTCTGTGATTAGTTAGGCGCAAGAGGGGACAGAGAATTGGTTTTCTACGTGTGTCTGCTGCTATTCTAGTGTCTAGAATTATAGTAGGAGTAGAGAACCTTGAGAATACTACTACACTATTCACTGTAACAAGTACCTGTTACAATGATTTATTTGCACTGCTTGTCACTAACCATCTTCAAACTTATGGTCCCAAATTGCTTTAAAGGAACAGTAACACCAAAAACTAAAGACTTTTAAAGTAATAAAAAATATAATGTGCGGTCAATGAATATCGGACGCCCAGCTACTGCATGAAGACAGAATGTAGAGAAACAGATGCTGAAAGAGGGATAGTGAAGATAAACTTAATTATTTCAGAAACGGTACAGAATATTTATTTGATTTTATTTACGCTTTTTTTAGTATGATAAAGCTTTTATTAAATTTTCATTATCGCGATAGTTCCCCTTTCCACTGTATACTACAGAACTTATCTGTTATCTGCTGTGTATCCTGTGCCTTTTCTCTTTTTTTGTAGCTTTAAATGGCTGCCCCCATGGCTACACAGTAGCTTGTTTATATAAACTATAGTAGAGTTTCTGAAACAAACAGCAGTTTTACCAATACAGGGCAACACTACATTATACTGTCCTTCCTTTAAAACACTTTTTTTGGTGTTACTTTTCATTTAAAGGAGGATTCAACCCGTAATTAAAAAAAAAAACCTCCCTCCTCCCACCCAGCCTACCTGCCTCTGGGCAAACGCCCCTAATTTTTTACTCACCCCTCCATGCAGATTCTGGCCTCTGAGTTCACGGCAGCCCTCTTCTTCTTCTGTCTTTTTCAGAAGTTTCGGCGCATGCGCAGTTGGGAGTAGATTTCCGGTCCCGAACCACTGCGCTGAAAGTCACTTTTTCATTTTTGTGGCATGTGCAGTTGTTCGGGACCAGAAATTTACTCCAACTGCACATGCGCCGAAAATGCGGTCAATACACAAAGATTACCGGAGAAGAAGAAGATGGCTGCCGTGAACTCTAAGGCCAGAATCTGCATGTAGGGGTAAGTTAAAAATGAGGGGCATTTGCCCGGGGGGGGGTACGTAGGCTGAGGGGGAGGGTTTTTTTTTTAAATTCTCCTTTTAAAAGCATGTAAAGTCTAAAATAGTATACTTTTGTAATTGTATACTAAATATAAACATGAACTTACTGCACCACAAGCCTAATCAAACAAATAATTTATGGTCTTTGTTAAACATCTTTGCAAGACTAAGACTGTGCACATGCTCAGTGTGGTCTGGGCTGCTTAGGGATTGTCATAAACAAAGCTGCTTGAGTTCTGCATGGTTGGGAAGTAAGGTGGGGGCTCCCCCTGCTGTTTATAAGTATGATTGTTTCCCTGCAGAGCAGTTAGGGACCATCTGACAATTCCTATCCACAGCAATAAATGAAGGGAGAATTTCACTGCATACAGTCAGGTTTCTTATGAAAACTGTACACATTTTTTAATTAAAGTATATTGGAGATAGGTTTCTTTTTCATTAAAGAAAGTAAAAATGGGGGTTTTTTTTGCCTTTACATGCCCTTTAAGTGTCACCGCCATTATGGCGAAGCAAATATATTATCCACTTATGCCTTACATGTCTGCATGGCCAAATCAATAACTACATACAAAGACAAAGCTTGAACATGAAAAAAAAACTCTAGTTCAAAGTAAAACTGGTTATTAAAGGAGAGCATATTTTATGTGTACAACCCGCAGAGACCTCCCTCCTATAGAACTGCACCACTGACATGTAAACACTCCTTGTCCCTCATGATAACAAGCAGACTTGGTGGCGCTATGTATGTATGGCTGCTTGTCTTTCTTCAACCAGAACATGCGCCATTGAAGCACAGACTAGATTGATTTCAACTTCCCCAGTGCCCACCACCAGTCCTGAGCTGGTGCCTCCAGTGAAACATATGAAAAAAAAACTGCCCTATTGCACCAAGGTGAAAAAGAATTCCAATACTTACTCATCAAACAGGGCAAACGACGTAGCTACCGGGTGTTTCAGGATTTTCAGGGCACACTTTGTTTTCAAATTCACTTCTGCTAAACCAGTCTCTTCATTTATTTTAACAGATGGCAACCTTACTGCAAAAGGAAACCAATAATATCTGCACAATTAGATCTTCAAGCTGGTCATTTTGGCTTTAGCAATTAAAATAGCAGTTTTTGCTTTATTTGTGAAGCAGGCAAGGGGACACTTAAGAGCATCTCAGGTGCTCACACAGATGGCGGCCAAACGGGGAGCCTGTGAGTTCACATCAACTTTACTGAAAGTCCAGAAACATTTTATAATGCCTATAAATGTGCAAATAAGAAAAAACTGCTGACTGAGAACAAACAAAAATGTCCTATGGTCTGGAACGTTTCCTACAGATCATCTTCTGTGCATAGCTCTTATTAACATTTCTTGGGGCCCAGAAGGGACATCAACAATCGGCTCAATTTCTGGACCCTCATTGCATAACTAAGGGGCAGATTTATCAAAATGTGAGTTTAGAGTTTAAGAAATGAAAAACTCACCCACGTTCTTTAAATTCCTAGGTCATTTTTAGAATTGTATTTATCAATGGGTGAAAGTTAGAACTAACCATTTCGTACATGCGGCTCTAAAAACCCCATAGGAATGAATAGAATGTGGGTGAGAATTTATTAAGCTCTAAACTCCCATTTTGATAAATCTGCACCTAAATGTGTATTTTACTGACAAAACCTGTTTGTTCCTGTAAAGGGAAGACTGCCTTTAAACGGGGTCCAAGCAGTGGCAACTGCCGAAAGCACCACACAGAGACGTGCAGCTGTGAGACGATACAATAAGGCAAAAAAAAGTACTGATAACGTCCAACTGTGGTTGAACAACCACTTTCAGTATCTACCAGACGCTAAAAGCTGTTATCGGTTGTTGGATATTGTAGTTTTGGAACAGAGGTTGCAGACTGCAGTTTTAAGATTGGGACGTAATTATGGGGGCTTATTAATTAATGGGTAAAAGTGAGAACTAAAGTTAAAGAAGTAGGGTAGAACATTTTGGGCTTCTCTACCAGCCCAGGTCACCCACAGCCCATTAGCAGTGAAGATCTGTCTCCAAATATGGACTCCCTCTTGTTTTTATCCAGCTCTAAACTTGATGAGCAGAAGTCCTTTCCAACCTCATCTACAGTACTGTGTTACGTGAGTTTAGGCATTGACTCACGATATAAAGAATATAAAAGTCACAATACAAGGCTGATAATTCAGATTCTCATGACAAGGCAGCTCAGAATCCAATGCAATGAGAAGGATTGAATAATCAGCCCTGTATCATCAGCTTCTATGGCAGACGAATCTCATTTTCTGCTTGATGATTTGCAACGACCCCTAAGCTTAACAGGTGCCCAGAGCACACATTTATCAAAGGTTGAATTTCTAATTCATGTGAATTTTTAGAAACTCCCATAAATTCTAAATTTGACCAATCGAAACGTATTAATAAGATCAAATTTATTAAACTCGGATGAATTAAAATCGCCCTGAAAACTCGAATCGAATTCAATTTGAATTTTTAAAAACTCGATTCCAGTTTTTTCTCAAAAAAAAAAAAACCTTGAATGTCAGGAAGGCTGCAAACAACTCCAATTTTATCCCTGGACCTCTCCCACTAACTTAAACAGCAATTCGGCAGGTTTTAGGTGACGAAATGTCGAATTTGAGTTCTTAAAGAGCCAGTATGATAAATCTCTAAAATCAAATTCGGATTTTTTTTTTAAAAAAAAAACTCGACTCGAATAACTTCCTAGTCGAATGACAGTTTTGCCCATTAAAAATATTTAAACTTCAAATTTCTAATTTTCAATTCGACCCTTGATAAATCTGCCCGAGCTTGTGACACTCCTAACAAAATCCAAGATGAGGAAATCAGTCGCAACCGATAACAGCTAAGCCTGCAGTGATTCTAGGGAATGTGGGCAAAAGGGGTTTACCGTTGCCGTACAACACTTCACTCCCTGTACCCTCAGAGACAGTTTCACAATAACTTACCATTCTGTAAAGCAGCAACCAATGCACACATGCAAGTGTCAAGAAGATTTCCATCGTAATCGAGACATATGAGATCACAGTACAGAACCCATGCTAGCTAGGGATGGTGAACAAAAAGAAGTCAAGAGAAATATACATTTAAAACAATCAGGGCAAATGGCCATTCGAAGGAAAGAACAAGCAGATGTCCTCTTTGGGGAGGGTGGCTTAAGAATACTATTACACACGCACAGAGAATTATAAAATATATCCTTATAAAAGTACTTAAAGGACAAGGAAAGTCTAAAATAGAATAAGGCTAGAAATGCTGTCTTTTGTATACTAAATATAAACATGAACTTACTGCACCACAAGCCTAATCAAACAAATAATTTATGCTTTCAAAGTTGGCTACAGGGGGTCACCATCTTGTAACTTTGTTAAACATCTTTGCAAGACTAAGACTGTGCACATGCTCAGTGTGGTCTGGGCTGCTTAGGGATCGTCATAAACAAAGCTGCTTGAATTCTGCATGGCTGGGAAGTAAGGCGGGGGCTCCCCCTGCTGTTCATAAATAGGATTGTTTCCCTGCTCAGCAGTTAGGGACCGTCTGACAATTCCTATCCACAGCAGTAAATGAAAGCAGAATTTCACTGCATACAGTCAGGTTTCTTATAAAAACGTTACACATTTTTTAATTAAAGTATATTGGAGATAGATTTCTTTATCATTAAAGAAAGTGAAAATGGGATTTTATTTTTTTTGCCTTTCCTTTTCCTTTAACATAATTGGTTATTTTCTGTGCATAGTGATATCTATGATGCAGAACATGAGCCTTTGTAAAGACAGGGTCGTCCTGTAATTTGGAGCAGTGTAATATAAGGCTAATAATAGCAGTTAAATATTGATTGTTTAAATAAGACTGTATTGAAAATGCCGGCTTTTAGAATTTTTTGGATAATACATGCTATACCAGTATCATAAAAATAATATTCCCCCATTGCTATTGTAAAACAGGAGGATATAAGAAGCCACATGAGTTCCATGACCTTATTGAGATGAAACTCCTTGGTGACGTACGGGGTCTGAATTATACCTACTACCCCACATTCTAAAATCATGGCTTCTATTAATAATATGATTTTGCACTTAATACACTGGCCATTATACAGGGAACTTCTGTCTCTCCAGGAACATGTTCAAGAAATATTTAAAAAAAAAAAAAATGAAAGGCAGTTTGTATGTGATCCATACCTTGCCATGTGCGATGCATAAGTCTTCTTTCAGGAGCATCTGGGAACTAAACATGGAAAATGGTTTCATCTCATACCTTAGTGTTTCAGTAAAGCGTCTTGTATTGATTATGGAAACCAGTGTAAAGGGGTTGTTCACCTTTGAGATAACTTATTATTAGATAGAGAGTGATATTCTGAGACAATTTGTAATTAGTTTTCATTTTTAATTATTGAAGATTTTTGAGTTCTGTAGCTTTTAATTCAGCAGCTCTTCAATTTGCATCTTAACCAATCTGGTAACTAAGGTCCAAATTACCCTAGCAACCATGCATTGATTTGAATAAGAGACTGGAATATGAATAGGAGAGGCCTGAATAGAAGGATCAGTAATAAAAAGTAGCCATAACAATACATTTGTTGCCTTACAGAGCTTTTGTTTTTTAGATGGGGTCAGCAACGCCCATTAGAAAGGTGCAAAGAGTCAGACGAAAAAGGCAAATAAATATAAAACTATATAAAATAAGTAATGAAAACCAATTGAAAAGTTGCTTAGAATTGGCTGTTCTATAACATAATAAAAGTTACGTTGAAGGTGAACCTCCTCTTTAAGCTAGCAATACGACGCCTCCGTTTTTAAAGGAGCAGTAACACCCAAAAACTGAAAACGTATCAAAGTTATTAAAATATGATATACGGTTGTTCTTAACAGGTAAAACTGGTGTGTTTGCTTCATAAAGACTATTAGTTTATATAAACAAGCTGCTGTATAGCCATGGGGTAGATATTCAAGCTGGAGAAAGGACACAGGTTACACAGCAGATAACACACCATTGTATTGGACAGAGCTTTTCTGTTATGTGCTGTGTAACCTGTGCCTTTTCTCCAGCTTGAATGGCTGCCCCCATGTCTACACAGCAGCTTGATTATATAGTCTTGCTGAAGCAAACACACAGCTTTTACCAGTGCATGCTAACAGTTTATTATATGTTAATTACTTTAAAACAATTTAATTTTTTTGGTGTTATTTTTCCTTGAAGTACAAATCATACAAGGCTTTTTATCACTGCTAAAGCTCACAAATATAAACCATTTTGTTTGGTAAATCTAAACCAAACTAAACTACATAAACCAAAGACAAATGGAAAACCTAGTACAACTTATATATTATATTATATATTATATTATATATATACCTGGCATATAGCTGTAGAACAGCTGTTAAATACAATCCAAAATTAACTAAAGTATTGTTCTTAGAAACAGAATCTGCTTCTGCCATATGCTCCTTCATAGAAGCTCCTAAATCTGATTTGATTATTTTCAGATTTGTATTTAAAGTTATTAGGAGTCGTTTTTGGCGACTAACTCCGACTCCCAAAATTGCTTCCGACCCCACAGCACAAGTTTACTGAACCCAATTCTAAAGCTTTTGTTATGAAGATAAACTACAAGGACTTCTTCACAAAGTCTTACTTGTCAATGACATCTGCCATGAACTGACTGGCAACTTGAGCCTCTTCTCCTGGGGGGCCAGGCCGAAACTGTGAGGAACACAAGGGCGTAAGATCCACATTTGGAACTGAAAACAGAGGAGTTAACTTTGTCAGTATAAGAGAAAATTCCTGGAGAATAACTTAACTGATATAGTTATGGTCTCTCTGTAAAGGCACATGGGGCTGTACCTGCTGCAGTGATCACATAGAAAAATTGCAGAGGTTTTTTTTCTGATGGCCACGCCCTCAATGAAGGCAAAACATGAAGCTGCTTGTCTGATAGCAATACTAAGGCAATTTATATATAATTATCGGTATCTGTGTATTGATTGATTGCAGTTTTACCCTAAGCTGTATTGTCTTTAGCCAACTTAATGGCAGTGAGTTTCCTTAAATGAGAAGGATCTTGGGGTTTTAGTTTTCGTTGTCTAATTCTGGGCAGTGTCATTCTGTGGCTACTAAAGCAAATAAAGTTCTGTCTTGTATAAAAAAGGGCATTAACTCAAGGGATGAAAACATAATTCTGCCTCTTTATAGGTCCCTGGTGAGGCCTCATCTGGAGTATGCAGTGCAGTTTTGGACTCCAGTCCTTAAGAGGGATATAAATGAGCTGGAGAGAGTGCAGAGACTAAGTGCAACTAAATTGGTTAGAGGGAGGGAAGACTTAAATTATGAGGGGAGACTGTCAAGGTTGGGGTTGTTTTCTCTGGAAAAAAAAGGCGCTTGCAAGGGGACATGATTACACTTTACAAGTACATTAGAGGACATTATAGACAAATAACAGGGGACCTTTTTACCCATAAAGAGGATCACCGTACCAGAGGCCTCCCCTTTAGACTAGAAGAAAAGAACTTTCATTTGAAGCAACGTAGGGGGTTCTTCACAGTCAGGACAGTGAGGTTGTGGAATGCACTGCCGGGTGATGTTGTGATGCTGATTCAGTTAATGACTATAAGAGGGACTTGGATGATTTTTTAGACAGACATAATATCAAAAGCTATTGTGATACTAAACTCTATAGTTAGTATAGATATGGGTATATAGAATTTATGTGAGAGTAGGGAGGGGTGTATGTATGGATGCTGGGTTTTCATTTGGAGGGGTTGAACTTGATGGACTTTGTCTTTTTCAACCCTATGTAACTGCTACAACCTTCCTTATCACCTCCAATAGCCCTTCTATGAAGAGGTCACTGCCCATACACGTAAGCAGGGGACACATCACATGGTTTAACAAAACAATTATCTTATTCGGCACACCACTTACTTGTTATCATAGGGTGCATTCAATCCCAGGCTGCTTCCAAGCCCAACAAGACAATTCGTTTAGAAAAGGGAAATAAAGCACACCATACTTCAGCTCCTGCCTTTTAATGTGCCACGTTTCTGCTGCAATAAATGTTTTACAAGGCAGGAGCCGAAGTACGGTGTTTTATTTCCCTTTTCTAAAGACATGGTTTAACAACACAGGGAAAGGATATAATTCACAAACTTGGCTGGCCCAACAGGGCAATATAAGAAATATACTCTTTAAAGTTGCTCCAAGCCTGGATATGATCCAGTTTTATAAAACACAGATGCCCTCCCACAAACATTTACTTACCGACATATCCTTTATCAGGTGAATCTGCTGGAGGAGCTGCTAACTCCTAGAAATGTAAAATCAAATTCAGAAATATGGTAGACTATTGCTAGATCAAGGACAAAGGGTATGTAGAACTACAAAACCCTGCACCAAGACTCCCTATCAGTGTATTCTAGGTGTCTGCTATTCATTTGCACACTGTAGGATTGATGGGAGGGATCCCTCCATACAGCTATGATTTACATTAGACTTCATGGCCAGCTTCATCTTTGTCTGGCATATGCTCAATTTTAGGGCACAAGCATCTCCCCTAACCATTGCTTCTCAAAGAACTGCGCTTATTACCTACCGCTTTCACACCACACAGTACAGTGCAATTCCCAAGCTTCACTAAAGCTGAACCGTCTGCTGTGGTAATGGAACCTGCAACGAGATGCAACAGCATTACAGACAGTAGCACAGAGCATGTGAATCAGCAGAAAAGAAGATGGGGAGCTACTGGGGCATCTTTGGAGACATATCTTTACAGCTAAAGAGCTGTGGTTGCCTTGGGCTGGTACAAAAGCACAAAACGTAATGTACAACATTTCTACCTACTTCTTTAGTTAAGCTTTAGTTCTCCTTTAAGGCTCATTTGTAGCAGCTTTAATAGAGACCACCGTAAGGCATGCAACTTGTAAACAAAATGTCACATTTGTGCAGACAGGATGCCATAAAGAATGCGGATGTTACTATATTCAGCCTAAAAATTAAGGTTTGGTAGATATTGTACTTACCAACATTTATGGTTGTTGTCCTAAACTCAGTGAGTTCTCGTCCATCCGGCCGGCAAGCCTCTTTCTGTAAAAGTAACACAATTAAGCATTGCTCTAACGCTGGCCATACACACACCAATGGGATATGTCTGACACCAGTACCACTGCTAGGGGCATTTACCATTCAATGGGAACTGGAACAATTTAGGGTGTTGAATATATAAGTTAATTATGGTTGGAATCACGGCTTTGCCCTGAATGGATATTGGATTCAGATCTACCATCCTAAGCCACAGCTTATTTCCAAATCTCTATTGGCCTGTGTATGGTGCTGACCGACCTGCATGGCCAGCTTAAAGGAGAACTAAACCCTAAAAATCAATGTCTTAAAACACCATATTTTATTTACTGAACTCATTGCACCAGCCTAAAGTTTCAGCATCTCAATAGCAGCAATGATCCAGGACTTCAAACTTGTCACAGGGGGTCACCATCTTGGAAAGTGTCTGTGACACTCACATGCTCAGTGGGCTCTGAGCAGCTGTTGAGAAGCTAAGCTTAGGGGTCGTCACTAATTATCCAGCAGAAAATGAGATTGGTCTGTAATATAAGCTGATGCTACAGGGCTGATTATTAAATTCTGATGCTAATTGCACTGGTTTCTGTGCTGCCATGTGGTAATTATCTGTATTAATTACTAATCATTATATTACATTGTGACATTTCTATTCTATGTGTACTGTATATTGTGAGTGGGTCCCTAAGCTCAGTAAGTGACAACAGCACAGAGCGTGTGCAGTGAATCAGCAGAAAAGAAGATGGGGAGCTACTGGGGCATCTTTGGAGACACAGATCTCTTTACTGCTAAAGAGCTGTGATTGCCTTGGGCTGGTACAGAACCCCAAAACATAATGTACAACATTTCTAGCTACTTCTTTAGTTAGGCTTTAGTTCTACTGTAAGAGTGTACGTACCAGGAATCTTCTGTAATACTCCAAAGGTTCCACCGTCCTGTGAGGGAGAAGAAGGCAAGAGACAATGCAAATATTTAAATCCGTTTACTTTGTACAAGTCATGTTCATCTAATCCTAATACAAAAGTTATTTTAAAAAAGCCCTGGTGGCCAGTCCATTGTGCTATAAACTGCCTCTGGCAACCATGGGACCCAAACATATAGACACATGTTGGTTTATGTACTAAAACTTCCAGACATTGCAGCAGGTTAGGTAAACCACGGCAACCAATCAACAAGAAGGATTTACTGTTTGTTTCAAAACCAACATCCGATTGGCTGTTGCAGATATTGTACCTTTTATGACATTTTCACCACTACTTCCCCTTATATGTCAGCTGATACTGTTGCATGGATGCACAATGTGCATGGGCCACAAAATTCAAAGGCCCATAGGGTTGACGAACAATGCCTTGTGAAACCCGAATAATCATTTGGCCTTGGACTGCCTTCCTTTATAATATCAACATGGCTTAATCATCATCAAGCAAGTTTTTTTTTATTATTACAGACACAAAAAAAGCAAATCAGTAAAAAACAAGGAATCGGCATTGCTGTGCTTCAGAGCTTTTTGGATAACTGGTTTCTGTATAATCCTATGCTTTCAATTAAAGCACTGGGCTAACTCATCAGGCAGAATATAGACAGGGTAAGGGTTGCCACTAGTGATGCACGAATCTGACCTGTTTCACTTTGCCGAAAATTCGCCAAAATACATTAAAGTCTATGGGCATGAGCAAAATTATTTTGACGGGCGACAATTTTGTTTGATGTGCGTAATTTTTTTCTCCCATTGGAGTCGATGGGCATCATTTTGGCCCGAAACTTGGTGAAAAATTTTGCTTATCGCTAGTTGCCACGTGTCTAGTTTTGAACCGAACAATCCTAGTTTTTCAAAGGACTGTCCTGTTCAAAGCTTTCTGTCTGGTTTAAAACATTAACAGAAATTCAGCCAATTGTATCTAAATGATGAAATAACCCCGACGTCATAACCCCACCCGACATCATTGTGTCATCATTGTACCTCATTGTCCAGGTCTGGACTTGGAATCAAAATAGGCCCTGGAATTTCAGGTACACAGAGGCCCAAACAGCTCCCCACCAGCCCACTAAATACTGACTGTTTTTGGCATCTTACAGCAGTTCCTCTGGCATTTGCAAGAACAAACAGATTGCCAGTCTGGGCCTGCCCTGAAATAATCATGCCCCCCTCTAGCATCACTGCCCCACCCTCTTTGTTCAGGTTAAGCCACTGGAAAAGGTGCCAACTTTACCAGTTGTCTTCCCCCAGCCTGCATCCAGTTGCCCCATCCCATAACCACCTGCCCTACTCACTACATTTACTCTCCGATTTGGCAGTGAAGTCAGGACCCTGCCCTGTGTGTGTCACAGCTCCGCCTGTTATGGTCTCGTCCACTGCCACACCCACTCCAGCCAGTAACCTACATTTCAGAAGGTGGCAACCAGGACTGGGATTTAAAATAGATCCTGGCATTCCACGTACAGAGAGGCCCAATCAGCTCCCCACTAAATAGTGACTTTCAATGGCATCTTATGGCAGCCCCTCTGGCATTTGCCAGAACCGACAGATTGCCAGTCCGGGCCTGGTGGCAACCCTAAGGGGGTTATTTATCAAAGTCCGAGTTTATCTCAATATTTTCTGCTACAAACTGGGTTTTTTACACTTATTTATTTTAAAATTTTCCTGAAAATTAGCTTTGCAGGGAAAAAAAAAATCAGATTTTCACGAATTTTTCGGACTTTTTTGTTCGATTTTCACGAATTTTTCGGACTTTTTCATCTGATTGTCAAGATTTTTTCGTAATTTTCACCCGAAAACAAGGAAAATTTTGGGGGTATTGCCCAAAACCCAGCGCACATCAAAAAAAACCATTGGGACTTCTCCCATTGACTTATATGCAACCTGAACAGGTCTGAGATCCTGGATTTTCAGAGTCAGACTTTTCCATCCTCAGGTTTGATAAATGTCTGAAAGATTTGTGATTTTGGCATTCAGAGTTTAGTAAATAACCCCCTTAATGTCACCTACAACATTCCTATGTAAGAGCTGATCACTAGTCCCTATATTCCAGCAAATGAGCCCCCTGGGGTCCCCCAGCTCCAGGTATTTCCTCCTAATCAACATGTTAGAGGGTATGGGGCTGATTTACAAACACAGGGGTTAAATAGCGCCAGTGCTGTGCCTCCTAGTAACCAATCACGTGGCTGCTTTCACCTTCTAACAAGTAGTAGTTCCCTGCTGAACGCTAATCACTGCCTGGTTGCTATTAGTAACAGCACATGTGCTAGGAATGCCCCGTGACTCCAGTAAGCCAGGCTGCTGTGTAAGGGTCACTCACTTGAATCCAGCCGCCATGTCCCGCCTCAGAAACAGAGCACGAGCCTCCCGTGTGCTTTACAACTTGCTCTGACCTCAATGAGCGGCTCAGACTCACGTGCAGCCAATAAACAACACGCTACTCTACTTCCTATCGCCGCGTCCTCATTCCACGCTACTCGCCCCCTGTTGGCAAAATGCCGGAACTACAGTCTTGGAAGATGTATTAGAGCGCACCTGTTAAATCGGCTTCATGTGTATAAATATCCCGTACTGAGCGCTATACGGCAGCGTCATCTCCCTTACTGAGACAAGAGGTGACAAGCTACAACTTCTTCAGTTGATTCAATGTACGATAGTATCGTGTGTTCACCACGCGGTGGCGCTGTGTGGAACTTACTCAGCTGTGTGGCCAGAGCACTTCCGTTTCCTGCAGCCAAGTTCCTGTCGCGTAACACGAAGACACTTCCGCATAGGTGTAGGAGTTCCATAGGTTCCGGCAGATGCTGTCATTGTACTTAGTGCACACCGGAACTGCTCGGCACTGGCTCTGGACCAGGACTCGTCTACCCTGTGCGCTGAGCCAGGGATGCTGTTGCCGCCGCCATGTACTGCTTCCTGTGTGACATTGCGCTGCTTCTTGCTGCCCTGGCAGCTCTCATATTCATTCTGGTAAGTGCTGTGTGTGTCCTGGCTGGGAAATGCTCCTTCATCAGTGCAGAGCCCTATCTCACACAAACTCCTTACCTCAGCTTTATGCAAACTGGCCTATAGAGACAGGAGCCTGCATATCAACCCCACTACAGGCTTTCCTGGGCCTCTGAGGGTAGAGACATTGGGGGTTATTTATAAACACTGGGCAAATTTGCACCTGGGCAGTAACCCATAGCAACCAATCAGTGATTAGCTTTTTACAGCCAGCTGTAGCGTGAACACTGAAAGCAATCATCTGATTGGTTGCTATGGGTTACTGCCCAGGTTCAAATGTGCCCGGTGCTTATTAATAACCCCCACTGTGTGACAGTCGATTTTCAATATAAATCAGACTATCCGGCTTGCAGCCCTCCTGCTGTTGAACTGATAAACCCTGTCAGGATGAGGCTGGAAGTTGTAGTTTAGCAACAGCTGGAGGATCACATGTATCACTGTTCACCCCAGAACCCCATTACTTTATCCCTCTTTCAGACAATTGGCCCCAGGTTGGTTACAACAGTCTGAGAAACCTGGAGATTGGGGAGCAAATCTTCCTGGAAGAATGGGACAACATCCCTGCCTTAGATTGTCAGGTCACTTTGCTCCGTCTGGGTTAAGAGCTTTACAGAGACGCTCTTAAAGGAATAGTTCAGTATAAAAATAAAAACTGGGAAAATAGATAGGTTGTACATAATAAAAAATGTTTCTAATATATTTAGTTAGCCAAAAATGTAATGTTTAAAGGCTGGATTCAAAGCCACAGACCGCTACCAAGGTGCAGATCAAGAATACCAGGAATCGGGCACAGTTAACATCAAGGTTCGGCTTTATTCACACATAGGAAGGATGAAAGTGGATGGTGTACAATTCTAACGCGTTTCATGCCCCATAGCTGGGCACTTAATCAGAATCATTGACTCTGAATGCGTTAGAATTGTACAACCTCCACTGCCATCCTTCCTATGTGTGAATAAAGCCGAACCTTGATGTTAACTGTACCCGATTCCTGGTATTCTTGATCTGCGCCTTGGTAGCGGTCTGTGGCTTTGATGTAGTAGCCGGCGAGGAGTGACCGGCATATCGCGAGAGCAGCGATCAAGCAGGATGGCACATTGGTCCGGGTGAGCTCCGCCGTTAACGCTTCGTGAGTAGAGCTATAAAGGCAGGATTGACTGTATGTCTAACATAATAGCCAGAACACTACTTCCTGCTTTGCAGCGCTCTTGGTTTCCATTGATTGGTTACCAGGCAGTAACCAATCAGTGACTTGAGGGGGGCCACATGGGTCATATCTGTTGCTTTTGAATCTGAGCTGAATGCTGGGGATCAATTTGCAACTCACTGAACAGTTATGTCCCATTTGGCCCCTTCAAGTCACTGATTAACTCAGAGTTAGAGAGCTGAAAAGTAGTATTCTGTTATGTTAGATATCCAGTCACTCCAGCCTTTATACATTACATTTTTGGCTAACTAACTATATTAGAAACATTTTTTATTTTGTACAGCCTATCTATTTACCCAGTTTTTATTTTTTCACTGAACAGTTCCTTTGAAGTGAGCAATGTTCCTAGACTTCTCTGATATATATCGCAATTCACCTTGCATGAGCAGTACCAGCCATCGCAGCCAGCAGCTGGGGTTGTTCATCTTTGAATTATCTCTTAGTATGATGTAGAAAGTGATATTCTGAGATGATTTGCATTTGGTTTTCATTTTTTATTATTTGTGCTTTTTGAGTTATTTTGCTTTTTATTCAGCAGCTCTCCAGTTTGCAATTTAAACAGTCTGGTTGTTAGGGTTCAATTTACCCTAGCAACCATGCATTGATTTTAATATGAGACTGGGATATGAATAGGAGAGGCCTGAATAGAAAGAGGACTAGTTAAAAAAACAGCAATAACAATAAATGTGTAGCCTTACTTTTTAGTTGGGGTCAGTGACACCTAGTTGAAAGTTGGAAAGATTCTGAAGAAGAAGGAAAATAATTCAAAAACTACAACAAAAAAAAAGAAAAGTCTAATTGAAAAGTTGCTTAGCATTAGCCATTCTATAACACACTAAAAGTTAAGTTAAAGGTAAATCATCCCTTTAATATTTGCCATACCAGTGATAGCCCACAAATACTTTTTACCACACACACACACACACACACACACACACACACACACACACACACCCCCCCCCCAAGGACATTAGGTTACAGTGTTCTCCAGGGAAGTATTAATGTCACTTCAATCACTGATATCTTATCGTGTACTAATTCATTCTCTTTGCAGCTTCTTATTGTAGCACATGTAACAGCCAAGAAAATGCCAAATCTCCACCGTTTGGAGGAAGAGAAGCATTTCATTGACAGCAAAGGCAAGAAAGAGCCCTTTCCATCCATCCACGATCCACCCACGAGAGACCTGTCAGTGGTTGTCCCTTCATACAACGAAGAAGAACGGTGTAAGCTAACTCAGAAGCATAACCTTAGCTCAGAAAATGAGTTAGTTCTGCAGTCAACCTATCTGCCCAATATGCTTGGTCCTTCTCTAGAGGAAGCACAATATTCAGCACATGGCTGTATAATAAGTTGTACCAGTATTGCAGTGTTTTCTTAAAGGAGAAGGAAAGGTTAAAACTAAGCTTTATCAGAAAGGTCTACATAAATACACCAATAAACTCTTTAAAGTAATGCTGCTCTGAGTCCTCAGTCAAAAGAAACACAGCATTTCTTTCCTTCTATTGTGTACACATGGGCTGCTGTATCAGACTTCCTCCTGCCTTCATCTTAAACCTCCAGGTCTAGGGCTTGAGCATGCTCAGTTTGCTCCTCTCTCCCTTTTCCTCCCTACTCCCCTCCCTGCGGTAATCTGAGCCCAGAGCTATGAGTGAGCAGGGAGAAACTCAGCCAGGAAGTGATGTCACACCAAGCTAATATGGCAGCTGCTATCCTAAACAAACAAATAAAGCTTCTAGAGTTTTATTCAGGTATGGTAAAGCATTCTGCAGAATAAATATAGTGTTATAGCTTGCACTATTGTGGCTAATCTATTGGCACTTAACTGCTACGGTAGCTTTCCTTCTCCTTTAAACCTTACTTTTGGTGGCTACTACTTGCCATAGTCCAGATATTGCCAAGCATAAAATGATTGATTGTGTCTCCACTATCTTAATTGAAAAATGTGTAAGGCCACTGATACAAATGGAGTCTGTGATAGTAGCCAATTGTGGAACTTTACTATTCAGTCAACAACATACATAACTGCAGTATTTTAAACTGCAAGATATAATTAAAGCAATGAAGATGCACAGTACGGGGGTTATTTATCTCAATATTTTCTGCTACAAACTCTGCTTCAAATCCACTGGGGTTTTTTTTTTTACGCTTATTTATTATTGCATTTTCCAGAAAATTTGCTTTGCAGGAAAAAATCCGAACTTTGGGGTATTTCACGAAACCCAGCGCACATCAAAAAATCATTGGGACTTCTCCCGTGGACTTATATGCAACCTCGACAGGTCTGAGATGCCGGATTTTCTGATTCGGATTTGTGATTTTTTTAAAAGTCCGATTTTATAAAAATAAATCACAAACCTTTCATGATTTTTGCATCCAGAGTTTAGTAAATAATCCCCTACAAGTTTCAGGCTTTAGGTGACCATAGACGTTACAATTACGATTTTTTCTGGAAAAGATCTTTCCAAGAAAGATTGTTTGTTTCGAAACACACATGTAGAGCTGAATCGTCCCATATACAGAGAGAAACAATAGAATTCAGTCTGTATCTGATGATTCAGCACTAACAATGGCCAATGTTCAGGTGCCTTCAAAGACGCCCCAATCAAAATTTTCCAGCCTGATTGGCCGATATCCAAGTCTTCTGCCAATATCGTTCAGCTTGTCTCCTGCCATACGCGCTCCGAATATCGCACGAAAATTAGTTTCATACAATATTATCGGTTAGTCTATGGCCACCTTTGGAATGTTTATAGGACTAGGCCTAATACATGTAGAGTGTGCCTTCACAGCTTTAATCCTTACTTTTAAATTGGCTATAGTCCAGATTTTGGCACTTCTTGGTTCCCGGAGCAGCAAGTGTGGTTATCTTACTCTCAGTAGTGTGAGCCTACAGGGTGTTCTGTATTTGGGCTGTCATGGCATTTCACTAAATATTCACCACTATCGCCATGTAAATGGTGCTGCATAGTAATGCACTGAAGCAAGAGACTTTCCTCCAGCAAGAGCACTCCTCAGTCTCTTCAGTGGAGGGTGTCTGATCTCCTTACAGTGAATAGGTCAGACTTGCTAAACAGGTTTTTTGGGGATCTGAGATTCTTATAGCACCTTTGTCTGCCCGGGTAAAAAAAATGACCAATAGAAAATTTGCCAAGAACGCTATAACATACAAATAGTTAGCTGATTGGTGATCTGCCTTTTAAAGGAGTGGTTCACCTTTAAGTTAACCCTTAGTATGTTATAGAATGGGCTTATTCTAAGCAACTTTTAAATTGGTATCCGTTACTTACTTTTTATCATTTTTAAAATATTTCTATTTTTCTTAAAACTCTTTCCACTCTCTTATTCAAATCAATGCATAGTTGCTAATTCAGACCATAGCAACCCGATTGCTGTAATTGAAAACCGGAGAGTTGCTGAATAAAAAGTTAATAACTCAATACAGTAGAACCCCCATTTTATGTTTTTCAGGGGACCAGAAAAAAATGGTGTAAAATCCAGGAAAATTTAAAATCAGGGAAATGTATTATGCATAATATATAGGTGGGACCACAAGACACCAATGTAAAATGAGGGGAAACTTAAAATCAGGGGATGTAAAATTGAGGTTCTACTGTAGTAAAAAATGGAAACCATTTGTAAATTGTCTTAGAATATCACTCTCTATATCATACTAAAAAATAATTTAAAGGTGAACAAACCCTTTAATGTTCTGGAAACAAAAAATAATTACAAGTAAAGGATGAATGCACGGGAGAAATGACACTATTTAGTGTTCTTTTCTTTACTGGTGTACCTTATTTCATTTGTGACCTGTTGTTGCTTTCAGTGCCAGTCATGATGGATGAAGCTATGGAATATTTGGAACAAAGACAGGTAGGCCGTTTTTTAAAAATTGTGAAAATCATTTCATGGAACTGAAATTACACGATGAAAATGTTAGTTGGATTGCATCTTTCATGTGTAAACGGTGGTGTCTTGCAACTGTTACAACTGTTAGAACTTGATATATTTCTCCTCCACAGCACTGTCTGCTCCTATTGAGCCCCTTGATCTGTTCCAGAGCAATGTTATAATCTGAGACAATAGATGTTCATATATTGCAGCAGTAGGAAATTGTAACAATATACAGAGAGTTGGTGACAGGATTACAGAGTTGCTACTGGGAAACATGATGGGGGGAATCACGTTGTCCATTGTTCCATGCTGGGCAACTCCTTATGCATTCATCTGCAGTTAAGCATTGGGTCTGTTCTATCACCTGTACAATACAAAGTATTTTTCATGGGCATTAAAGGTATTCTGACCTGATTATTATTAGGGATGTACGAATCCACGGTTTGGGATACGGCCAGGATTCGGCCTTTTTCAGCAGTATTCGGATTCGGGCGAATCCTTCTGCCCTGCCGAACCAAATCCGAATTTACATATGCAAATTAGGGTCAGGATGGAAATTGTGTGACTTTTTGTCACAAAACAAGCAAGTAAAAATGCTTTTCCATTCCCACCTCTAATTTTCATGCAAATTCGGTCCAGTATTTGGCGAAGAATTCGGGGGTTCTGCCGAATCCAAAATAGTGGATCCGGTGCATTCCTAATTTTTATGATGTAAGTTTTATTTCTAAATTGCACTGTTTACACTGCAAATAATTCACTCTACAATATAAAATTTAATTCCTGAACCAACAAGTGTATTTTTTTAAGTAGTAATATTGGTGTGTAGGCGCCATCTCAGGTCATTTTGCCTGGTCATGTGCTTTCAGAAAGAGCCAGCACTTTAGGATGGAACTGCCTTCTGGCAGGCTGTTGCTTCTCCAACTCCATGTAACTGTGTCTCAGTGGGGCATGGGTTTTTACTATTGAGCGCTGTTATTAGATCTACCAGGCAGCTGTTATCTTGTATAGATTAGATGAAACTGCGCTCAGCCAATTCCAATCAGTAAATGAGTGCTTCTATCCTCTAGAAGTAGATGTACCGACCATCTGTTATATCTGTAATAAATTGTAGAAGAGGAGAGCACTACAGACGCAGATTAACTGCTAGTGGCTGATATTTATTTTGTGTACAGCAGCTTTAAAATAAATATCAGCCACTAGCAGTTAATCTGCGTCTGTAGTGCTCTCCTCTTCTACAATTTATTACAGCTGTTATCTTGTGTTAGGGAGCTGCTATCTGGTTACCTTCCAATTGTTCTTTTGTTAGGCTTCTGGGGGGTAAAAGTAGGGGGGTGAAATCACTCCAACTTGCAGTAAAGAGTGACTGAAGTTTATCAGAGCACAAGTCACATGACTGGGGGCAGCTGGGAAACTGACAATATGTCTAGCCCCATGTCAGATTTCAAAATAAAATATATAAAAATCTGTTTGCCTTTTTGAGAAATAGATTTCAGTACAGAATTCTGGAGCAGCACTATTAACTGATGTGTCCCATGACATTATCCCTTTAAAAAACATCACAACCAGCAGCACTGCCAACTACTTGCTCCAAGGCTGTGGTTAACTGAAAATACCATTTAATTTTAGTTTCACACTGTTTATCAACCCTAGCTTAGTTGACAGGTTGAATATACCAGTGTGAAACGGGAACGCCTGGCTGTAGAGTCCTGCAGCTTGTTGGCTACCTGCGGGTTACCAAAAAAAAAAAACAGGCACCCTGCGGAATGAAGGGAGGATTTTCAGGTGCGGGTATAACCGCGTTCGGGTTGCGGGTCTCATCTAAATTTCTTATCTTATGTAATATTGTCTATATTTTTATTTTAAAGTTTTACAAAACTTATTTCTTTACCCGCCCACTTTTGATGACGCCACTTCTGGTTTGCAGCACCATCACTTACTGTTTGATGGTGGTCGGCGGGTTGCAGATAAGGCAGTTGCGGGCCGGGCCCAAGTCGGGTAGCGTGTCAAAGTGGGTAAATATGCGGGTTGCGGTTCGGGCTGCGGGGTTGGGTCCAGGGTCTTAGAAATTGGTTCTCCGCAGGACTCTACCTGGCTGCACTCACTAGTTAGAAAGGAAGAGCTCTCGCACACCCATACTATACCAGTAAGTACAAAGTTGCTTGGTGCCCTGTGATAGAGGTGACGGCAACCTCCAAATACCTGTAGACAGCAAGCACTCTGGCACACAAGGCTGTTACTGCAGGTAAAACCTTGCCAAAATTTTAATGCGGAAGTGCAATGTTTGTCAAGCAAATTGGATCCCGGTGCAAAGGTACATTTAAAGGTGAAACAATCAATTCAATTAGCTTAATTTACATAACATTTGTTAACATAAATAAGAAAAAATGTCTCTTCGGTTATAGAATCCAGTGATACAGTCCAAACGCCAATGGAAAAGTTACAAAGTAATTAAATAATCAAATGCCAAATTTATACAAAGTGAAGTACCGGAAAAAGCACATATTAGACACATAAGTGGTTACATTTTGATATTGATCTTACCCTGTAAATGAAGGGGAATAAAAGAAGACACCTGTCCCTGCATCAGTATTACGTATATAGTTTTCTTATCTGTAACAAAATGAAATGGGATATTTGGACTGTAGTAGCCAAACCCAGAAGCATTCCCTCTGGAACAATATTTGTTTTTTTTTGTTTTTTTTTTTATCTTGACCTTGTTGTACTACTACTTTTTCAAGAATCTGCCAGCGGATTTGTGCAACACTGTGGCCATTAGTAAAAGAAATGTTTAGCAAGCCAAGTTTCTTTTTTACATTTTCCCGAATCTGTTTTTACCTTAGTATCAGTGCTCGAAGTTACAGGGGAAGGATGATCGTTACTTATTGTTGATTTATTTTCCTTCAATCTTATTTTAAATGGCCTGGAAGTTTGCCCTACATAATGGCCTACATAAGCTAAGCCACAAGGGCACTTAATGCAGTAAATGACGTCCGAGCTGTCGCATGTAAAAAATCCTTTTATTCATGTTTAGTACCACGTTGTGGGTGCGTAACTATGTTGCCCAGTATTATCCCATTACAAAGTTCACAGTTTCTGCAAGGGAATGTACCTTTGGTATTTACTGGATTCCAACCTTTCAATTTTTGTTTGTAAGGTTTTATCAGTTGCCCAATATTTTTACCCCGCCTATAAGAAAATATCCGAGGAGGTTGAAACATATGGCCGTATTGGCACTATACAGACATCCATAGCTATTGTTTGGCACCTGAAAACTTAGGGGCAGATTAATTAAAGGGAAAAGTGACTAATGCTGGTGAAGATTCACCAGCGTTACCGTTTTCAGGGACTTCGCCGATTTACTAACAGGCGTAGGTGTCACTTCACAAGCAAAGGAGATAGACGCTTGCAGTGATTCGCACTCTGTCGAATGGACGTTATTCTCCGCAAATTCACTAAGATGCGGATTTAACTGAACGTTACCTTCTTCACCAGACTTTCCTTCACCTGTCAGACCAGTAGTGCACTGGAGTACATAGACCTTCCTCAATCTTTTGTTATTTGCATCATATTTTTTAGTGGAAAAAGTTTCTAAGTCCAAAAAACACTGGCTTCTTTTCCTTTTTTCAAAGTGATAGCCTGCAAAAGTCCTTAAATTTTTATTTTGGATAACTGGTTTCCCCATACATTTTCTAACATATGGCACATAAACTATACAGTTAGCTCATGTGTAAGGCAATATAACAACTCTATTTTATTTATTAAGGTTTCCTGGACTTGTGTAGTGTAATGTTTTTGCTGCAACATATACGTCCATTCAACTATAAATTTCCCGCCGTATGCAAATTAGCCTGAGCGAAGACCTCTAACGAATTTGCACTAGGCAGAATTGAACACTAGCACGTCTTTTCTTTGATTTGCTCGCATTGCCGAAGTAACGCTAGTGAAAATTTGCCAACGTTCGACGCCCTGGACTCAACTTAGTATTTTAGTAAATTAGCATTGTCTGAGTGAATTTTCGCCTGGCAAAGTGTTGCAATGGTTGCGAAGCTATCACTGGCGAATCTTCGCCGCTTAGTAAATTCAAACCATAGTCTATAGCTGGAGGAAGGATCTTTTATATTGTATGGTTAAGCAGCACAAAGCATTGTCGCAATATGCTCATGCACTGGCTTCTGGGAAAAGTTGAGTGAGTTCAAGCTATAGTAAGTCATATGAGTACATTCCTTTTTGGTAGACAATGTGAGCATTAGGTTTATAACTTGTACAGATGGGGAAGTAAAGGAAATATTGGTGTGAGAAAAATAAAGGAAGTGGACACTAGAGGGCACCATTTAATTGCAGTGTCTTTTTTTATGTATACAGTATAATGGCATGAGTAGTATTTTCATTTAGGTTTACTGTGCTTCATGTAAATATAGCTATTTATGCCTAGATTTGCTTGGATTTGACTGATTTTGACTGATTCTGGGAATGTGTGTCAGGTTGGGGTACATCCTTGTCAGAATGCAGGTGATCTGTGCAAACAAATTCATTCTAATGCACCTTTAGTGGCATGTTGTTAACGGGTTTATTCTCATGTTTATTCTACACAGAAAAAACAGCCTTCATTCGGCTATGAAGTTATTGTCGTAGATGACGGCAGTAAGGATAAAACTACTGAGGTAAAATTGTATAAAATAACTATATAACTGTTCTAATTTATCATGTATTCTTAGGGATGCACCGAATCCAGTATTCGGTCAGGATTCTGCCTTTTTCAGCAGGATTCGGATTTAGCCGAACCAAATCCAAATCCTAATTTGCATATGCAAATAAGGGACGGGGAGGGAAATCACATGACTTTGTCACGAAACAAGGAAGTAAAAAATGTTTTCCCCTTCCCACCCCTAATTTGCATATAGGATTCAGTTTGGGATTTGGCTGAATCTTTAGAGAAGGATTCGGGGGTTTGGCCGAATCCAAAATAGTGGATTCGGTGCATCCCTAATTTTCAAAGAATGTCTATGTCTGAATTTGAACGTTTGGGCAACCCATGCCAAATGACGTATTTAGATAATTTTAACAAATGTTAATGCTCGTTAGATTTTCTTTCACAAACGTTATAAACAAATTAACAAAGAAGATGGTAATTGTGTTATGTGCAAAGGTTTGGAACCCTTCCACTTGTCCAGTGATAAATGCTGGTTTTATAATCTGAATTGAGGGAGCTCACTACCACACCCTACAGGCAATCACAGGCATAAAAATATAGATAACATGGAGCATCCAGAAAAACAATAAATCAATTAGGGGTGCACCGAATCCACTATTTGGGATTCAGCCGAATCCTTGGTGAAAGATTCAGCCGAATCCTTGGTGAAAGATTCAGCCGAATACTAATTTACATATGCAAATTAGGGTCAGGAAAGCAAAAAAAGTGGAAAAAACTCTTCTTTTGAGATAGTCACGTGACTTTCCCTACATGCCCCTAATTTGCATATGCAAATTAGGATTCAGTACGGACAGGCACAAGGATTCGGTCGAATCCGAATCCTGCAGTAAAAGGCCGAATCCGGAACCAAATCCTGGATTCGGTCCATCCCTAAAATCAATAAAATGTCAACTTTAATAGTCCATATTAAAATGCATCACAGCAGGATATGATGTCTTGGACCATACCCTTTACGCGTTTCGTGGCGTCTCGGCCCTTCTTCAAAAGCAATCACATGATCCATCTAAACCACAGGTAGATAAATACACCTATAACTCCACCCATAGAAAAAAATTAACCCTTTAGTACACGTATATAACCAAAGTTGTTTAAAATTGCCATGACTAGTCCTAGTATAAATAGTGGGGAAAAAAACGTTTTTATTATCTAGTTCATAAACATATTTACTAATAACATGATAATTCCCATTCTTTATTCATGCCTCCAACGGACTCAGTCATTTCAAGCTGATAAATGCTGATTTTGCAAGGTTATTTCCTTAATAGCCATTAGGAGTTGTCATCTGCCTAAAAAAACACTCTATATCTTAATTACTTTAAGCCGCAGTAATATTTTATTGTCCCTATGAATAAATAGCGGTGTTACTTGTGTATCAGTTATAAACTGTTTTGTTCACCTTCTTTCTTTTTTAGGTCGCTTTAAAGTACTGTAAAAAATATGGCAGTGACAAAGTACGGGTTCTGACGCTGAAAAAGAATCGTGGGAAAGGTGGAGCTGTAAGAATGGTAAAGAAACTTTTCTCATAGTGGTTTTATGTTTCATAAATGGCATGCTTTGGCTAGCAACACACTCGCTAGAAGCCAGGAATAACTCATCATGTGCATGCTCATACTAAGAAAATAATTCTCCTCAAAACCCCTATTGAATTATCTAAACATTTGTGCCACTTGTGCTCCACTCTCCGCCTTTATAAATATACTCTCCGGAGCAAATTCACTAAAGGGCGAATTTTCGCCAGCTAACGATCCGCCATACTTTGCGCCCGGTTCATCAGGCGCAAATTCATTACCGCTACTCTAATTCACTAAAATGCGAAGTTGCGTCTCAGCAGCGTTCGTCAGCGCAAGCATTTCATAGCAACCTTCCGCAAATGTTCACTTCTGCCTATGGAAATTTCGTTAGTACTATTACGCTTAGGTCAATTTGAATAGGGCAGGTACATATAGGTCACATATACGTCTTTATTAGAGATTTTGGTGCAAAGGCTTGAAATGGCCACTTATTATTACAAATGTCCAAGGAAGCAAAATAAAAACAAAAGAGATCCTCTAATGTCCTAGACATGAGCCCACCCTAAAACAAATGTGTCATGCCCCTCAAATGATTGGGAAAAAAATTAACACAAAGATCTTTTATAGTTAGGACTTTTGAAGGCAATACCTCTTTAAAATATGAAAAAACCCAGCGTTTTTTAGAACTTTTATGACTTTTACAGAATTTGATTGAGGAGGATGTAGCTTCATTTTATCAGTTTGCCAGGTCTAAGGTGTCAAAGGAAACTGTGGCGAAAGAGGTAACGTTCTGTAAAATTTGCACTTTTGTGAATTTGCAGACTAACAATCGTTCGCCTGAGCGAAAATGTGCCTAGCGATAGGGTGCAAAGCTGCACCAGCGATGGTCTCTTTCGCTAGCGGATTGTCGTCTACGCCTGTTAGAAATCTCATCCACAGGGACATCGCCAAATTACTGTTGAATTTTTGCTAGCGACGGCCCCTCTGTGTTGGTTGGCTTTGGTATCCTGTAAAGCTTTGTGATCATACAGGTTAGACCAGGGGTCCCCAACCTTCTTACAGACCAGACTGTAACCTTATTTTACTCTGAATCCACAACAGCTTGTTTTAGAAATTGATAAATGACCAGTATTTTGCTTCTAAGAGACATTCACACAGGTTGTCCCTCCACAGGGGGTCCTGGTTTCCCGAGGCAAGCTGATTTTAATGGCTGATGCTGATGGAGCTACTAAGTTTGCAGATATTGAAAATGTAGAGGTTGGACTTGAAAAACTAAAACCCTGGCCGGTGAGTAGTTAATTTATTTTTATTCTCCGCTTTCTCTAGATTATGGGTTGGTCAACAGCCGACCCAAGTGTGGTGTGTGTGAATACATTTATTATGTGTTCTACATGGTACTTAGCATAACTGGGTCTTAGCATAACTGGATCGAATATCGAATTCGACTTTTTTTCATCGAATTTGGGTATCCTGCGGTCGAAGTAAAATCGTTCCATTGAACGATTAAGTCCTTCGAATCGAACGATTTTATCGTACAATTCTACGATTTTACTTCAACTTCAAAAAACTTAAAACCCATAGGCTAACATAGCACTTCGGCAGGTTTAAGTTGGCGAAGTATTGAAGTCAAAGTTTTTTTAAAGAGACAGTACTTTGATTATCGAATGGTCGAATATTTTACTTCTAAACTAATTCAAAGTCGTAGTATCCTATTCGATGGTCGCAGTATCCAAAAAATTATGAATTTCAAATTTTTTTACTTCGAAAATTCCTTCAAATTCACTTCGACCCTTGATAAATCTGCCCCTAACTTTATATTAAATTATCTGTTGCTTAAATATTCACTTTGGTGGTATAGTTTTTCCTTTAAACTATAAAAAAGCAGGAAGAGGATCAGTCTGTGGTGCTTGCTTAGAAAAACCCCAGGCTGATGCAGTTTTGTGCTGATAAGAGAGCTGGCACTTGGTATCAGATGAGTGAATACAATCACTGGGGGGTGCCTAACATTTGGCATTACACCCCCCCCCCCCCGAAGTTACTTCTCTTTCTTCCTTCTCCTGACATTTTATCATTCATTTTAAGGAAAAATTGGCCATATCCTGTGGGTCAAGAGCTCATCTGGAGAAAGAGTCCATAGCACAGGTAAATACAGTTCATAATTTATGTTCAAAATGACAAAATGTTACATCACGTGTGTGTGGCCAGAGAGTTATTTGCTAAACCAATGGCTGAGAATCCGGCTAGAACTTGTATGTATTGTCTAACATTGACCAGGCACAAGGCTTTTGGGATGGGCCACACATTATTGAATGCATCCGATAAAAAGAGTCCCTTTCACCCGGTGGACTTCTTATTGCATTATGTTATTAAGTATACACTAAACTAACCTTTCCCTATCCTTTGACTGTTAATATACTTTATAGTATTTGTTATGAATGCAGGAAGTGGACAGGTGATCAAATATAGTGCATGATGCTTGTTGCAATTACATTTTATAAAATGAAAATAAAGCCTCCAACTAGGCCCTTGAAGGCTCTCAGAATTAGTTCATTTTCGATTCTCTATATACATTTAAGAAGGGGAGGGCTTAATTGGTTAAAGGGGAACTGTAGCGAAAATGAGAATTTAATATAAGCTTCAGCACACTGAAATAAGAAACTTTCTAAAAACAATCAATTAAACTGTTAAACTGTTTATCTTCACTATTCCTCTCTCAGCATCTGTTTCTCTTCATTCTCTCTTCATGCAGCAGTTGGGTGTCAGATATTCATGGACAGTTAGATCCAATATATCTTATAGGGGGAACTCCTTTTGCCTAGAAGATGTATTAGAGCTCACTCACCAGACATCATGTCTCTCTACATGCAGGATTTGTGCAAAAGGCAGTTATTATGTTAGATTTTATTTGTACTGGAATCAGTTATATAAGTGAGCTCTAATTCATCTGTTAGGAAAGTAGCCCCCCTATAAGATATATTGGATCTAACTGTCAATTAATATCTGACACCTAACTGCTGCATCAAGAGAGAATGAAGAGAAACAGGTGATAAGAGAGGAATAGTGAAGATACACTTGATTATTTCAGAAACAATGCAGAATGTTTAATTGATCATATTTACAAAGTTTCTTATTTCAGTATGAGGAATCTTATATTTCATTTTTGTGATAGTTCCCCTTTAAGTGCCAACTTACTCAGCACTTGATTCCTAGAAATTGCTTGTGGCCTTGGCTTGACTTTATCTACCTGTGCCTCAAGCACTAGACTATGATTTATATGGGGCAGGGATCCATTGTGTTGCATAAAACCATGTAAAATGCTGCGTAAAACTTATATAAATTCGTGGGCCTCCAGTAGCTCACGTGTTTGTTCAGCCCCAGCCTGTGCTTGTTAACGAATCGTATCTGAAAGTTTTAAAACCTGAGAATAGAAACTGAGTTTCTTTCATAAACTGATATTGTCTTTTGTGCTGACGCTTTATCCTCAGAGATCCGTGTTCAGGACATTCCTCATGTATGGCTTCCACTTCCTCGTGTGGTTCCTATGTGTGAGACGTGTAAGAGACACTCAGTGTGGATTCAAACTGCTGACGAGGGAAGCGGCAGCACAAACTTTCTCTGCTCTTCACGTCGACCGTTGGTTAGTTCTCACTTATTCACATAGTAGTCCTTATATACAAATAAACTGGTACAGTTCCATGTAATATACGGGGACACAAAGGGTTAAATAATGAGCTCTGTATAAACATATACCTCCCTCCTCTGTAGTTGATATCTCAGCCTTACAGATAAGGAGGAGTTTATTATATATGGGGAAGTGTGTGTTATCTCTTTTTATATCTGGATTGTGGCCATAATAATTAATAATATTTAACTGAAATGATTTAAAAGAATTATGGCAGGTGATTCATATTAAACGTTTTTATTTCTCAACAGTTCTTCCGTTTTTAAAGCATACACTGGGACTGGCCAAATTTGCACCTGGGCAGTAGCCCATAGCTTTTTCAGCCAGCTGCAAGGAAAATAATGAATGCAAACATCTGGTTGCTATGGGTAACTGCAAATTTGCCCAGTGTTTATAAATGACCCCCACTGACTTTCGTTATTAATCAAGGGGATGAACGATTAAAGGGGTGGTTCACCTTTATGCTAACTTTTAGTATGTTATAGAATGGTCAATACTAAGCAACATGTCAATTGGCCGTCATTATTTCTTATCTATAATTTTTTAATTATTTGCTTCATTCTTCTGACTCTTTCCAGCTTTCAAAGGAGAGTCAGTGACTCCACCTAAAAAATAAATGTTCTGTAAAGTAGGTATGCACCGAATCCAGGATTCGGCCTTGTTCAGCAGGATTGGGCAGAATCATTCTGCCCGACCGAACCGAATCCTAATTTGCATATGTAAATTAGGGGCGGGGAGGGAAATTGCGTGACTTTTTCTCACAAGACAAGGAAGTAAAAAATGTTTTCCCCTTCCCACCCCTAATTTGCATATGCAAATTAGGATCCGGATTCAGTTCGGTATTCGGGCCAAATCTTTCATGAAGGATTTGTGGGTTCGGCCGAATCCAAAATAGTGGATTCGGTGCATCCCTACTGTAAAGCTAAAAACTATTGTTACTGCTACCTTCGAAATTACGGATGGATCCCGAATATGGAACAGCTAGGGCTCCAAGCATTCCGGTTAATAGATCTCATACATTTACTTGCACACACTGAGGTGGTAGAAGTTGGCAGAATAACTCCCGGTCGGCAAATCCCAGCTAAATCAGGAGGGGGCCTGGATCATCCCTGGCTCTGTAGGAGAAAGATTTATTTTTATCTTTGCTACAAGTTTGTTAACATTCCAGTTTACCAGGATTTGTTCACTGAGAGCATTTTCTAAATATTAGCCTTGTCTCTGTCTCCTGCAGTTGATTTGGGATTTGTAACTAAGCCCTGCCGTCTGCTGTGTGTCTTCTTTCCCTTGCAAATCTAGGGGGGCCCGAGTGGGTTTCTTGCTGCCCAAAAATGGCACTGGTGCTGCTGCTTCTTCTTCATGGAGCTTCTAGTCTTCTCTTTTTTGATTGAAAGTAAGATAGGGCTTTATATCCAATTGTAATGATTCATTCTTATAACAGTTTACACGTTAACCCAAAACTGCATTTTCAGAAGCAGAGTTGCAAAAAGGAATGAGCTTTGGGAGACTATGAAAAGTGAAGCATAAGCCGGACAATTATCCAGGAGGACATTTTTTTCCAACATAAAGGCATATTATGTTAACACTAAAATTGACATTCAGTGCTTTGAAATAAAAAATCCCAGAGAAAAATATTTTGTTGTGAGAGAATGGGTCAGGGGTCTGGATAGTTCTGCATGGCACTATACATTAAACGTGACCCTTAAAGGAGAACTAAAGCTTTACCAAAGAAGTAACTAGAAATGTTGCGCATTATTTTTTGAACTTCTGTACCAGCCCAAGGCAGCCAGAGCGCTTTAGTAGGGCAGATCTGTGCCTCCAAAGATGCCCCAGTAGCTCGCCATCTTCTTTTCTGCTGATTCACTGCACATGCTCTGTGTCACAATATAAGGCTGATTAGTAATTAATACAGATAATTACTACATGGCATCACAGAAACCAGTGCAATTAGCATCAGAAATTAATAATCAGCCCTGTAGCATCAGCTTATATTACAGGCCAACCTCATTTTCTGCTGGATAATTAGTGACAACCCCTAGTTTCTCAACAGCTGCTCAGAGCCCACTGAGCATGTGAGTGTCACAGACACTTTCCAAGATGGTGACCCCCTGTGACAAGTTTGAAGTCCTGGATCATTGCTGCTATTGACAAGCTGAAACTTTAGGCTGGTGCAATAAGTTCAGTATATAAAATATGGCATTTTTAGGTTTAGTTCTCCTTTGTAGTTCTTACATTTTTTTCTGTGGTGCGGTTGGTTCACATCTTAACCCGTTACGGATTTCATGAGGTTCTGCAGAAATCTTTCACTTTTAGTATAGTGTGCGTGTGCATTTCCAGTGTTACTCCAATGTTACGCCTCTGCCCATTAGGAATGCACCGAATCCAATATTTGGGATTCGGCCGAACACCGAACTTAATCCTAATTTGCATATGCAAATTAGAGGCGCGAATGGAAAAAGTGGAAAAATAATGTTTTACTTCCTTGTTTTAAGACGAAAAGTCACGTGATTTTCTTTTTCCGCACCTATTTACATATGCAAATTGGGATTTGGTTCATCAACACACAAGGATTCAGCCGAATCCTGGATTTGGTGCATCCCTACTGCCCATGCTGATTGATATTCAGCCACTAGGGAAACATTGCACAAAATCCTATCGGTGTTTGTGCCTTTAGGAAGGTGGTAGTTGACACTGTGTTTCTATGTCTGTACAGGGCGTTTGACGTGGAGCTGCTGTATATCGCTCAGTGCCTCAGTATTCCTGTTGCAGAGGTTGCAGTAAACTGGACAGAAATTGAAGGTAAGTTGAGTAGATGATACTAATGCTAAGCATTGGTGGTGCATATTTGCCTTAGACAGCTGCCACAGTTTCAGGGGTATCTCCGCTAGCTGAAAAACTCTGGTGATTTAATTTTTTTTAAAAAAATTCGTTAGTATACAACGAAAATAAAAAGACAAATGAAACTTTGAAATCGCAAAGTCTTTATTAAGAAATAACTTAGCGAAATCCACTTGCGCTCCTCTTCAGTAAAGGCGATCATCATGTGGCGCTCGATTTCTGCCTTCCTTATAGGAGATAGACAGGGAAGAGAAATCGAGTGCCGCACGATGGATTGTCGCCCTTTCGCCTTTTCTGAAGAGGAGCGCAAGCGGAGTTTCGGTAAGTTATTTCTTAATAAAAACTTAGCGATTTCAAAGTTTACTTTGTCTTTGTGCTTTTGGTTTTTTTTTAGTTGTATACTAAAAAAAATGTGATGTTACTGGTCCATTAATGAAAAACTGGTGACAAAGCTGGTACTGGTACTTTTCTGTCTTAAAATGCTGAGTAGCTAAAAAAAAAATGTTACGTGTGCCATAGCCCTTATTACAAGGGTCAACTAAAAAATACATACTGGTATATACAGAGCAATGCCAATCTGTGTGTCTGAAAACAAACAAGGGCCCTGCACATTTGAAGGAACAGTCTAGTGTGAAAATAAAAACTGGGTAAATAGATGGGCTGTGCAAAACAAAAAATGTTTAAATGTATAAAGGCTGGAGTGCCTGGATGTCTAACATAATAGCCAGAACACTACTTCCTACTTCCTGTGTTGCGCTGTGAGCGAAGCTGTCGCTGGTGAATTTTCGGAGATTAGTAAATTTGCCCCATAGCTGGTGCCTCCAAACAGAATAACCCTGTTTTATTTCATTTTTAAAGGGAGGATGTGATCCATAGTCCTAGCAGGACTATGGCAGCTCAGCGCATTTCAGGCAGCACCATAAATACCAATACATTCTCTTACACCTTCACTGCTTTGTGTGTATTTCCATGTACCAGACACTGCTCACAGGAGGGAGATGAATAGTTAATCCCTTAAACCTGGTGTTTCCCAATATTATAGATTTTGTTTCTCTCTTACATTCAGGCTCTAAGCTGGTGCCTTTCTGGAGCTGGTTGCAGATGGGACGGGATCTCCTGTTTATACGAATGAGATATCTGACCGGGGCCTGGAAGATCGATACAAGTGGGAAATTAAAATGAAGCCATTTCTGGCCTTGGACGTTTTATCGTTGTACAATTCTGAGCAACTGTCACATTGATAACTGAGGTGTTGGGATAAACAATTCATTACAGAAACTGTTCTTTTATGTCCAGTGACAGTTTTATGTGCTAAATTCCCATGTAAATAATTCTGTTTATAAAGAAAAAAAACTAAAGCAAAAAGGTTAATAAATCACAAACAGTGTATTTATATCTGTGCTGGGGTTTTTTTTGCCAAATATAATCAACTGTTATTACTTAACTGCCCCCGTGGGAAGCCCAGAGGCTTGTTCCATATATATATATTTTCTCATTATAGCAGGGGGAAGGCAGGTCGGGAGATTGTCGCCCCGCAGAAGAGGCGATTAGTCCCCAGGTGACTAAATCTCCCCAAATCTGCCCGTGTGCCCCTACCCTAAGTCTCCCTTCCCCTTTTGTCTTTTAATTGGATACTGTAGAATGAATTCAATATATCTGAATACAACCTGCAGACCTGTGTATGGTATGAAGTATAGGTATGGGATCCATTATCCAGAAAGCTTCAAATAAAAGAAAGGTCATCTCCCATAGACTCTGTTCAATCGAAATAATCCAAATTTATTTCAAATAATTTCCATTTTCTCTAGAATAAGAAAACAGTAACTTGTACTTGATCCAAACTAAGATATAATTAATCCTAATTATAATTAATCCTTATTGGAAGCAAAACCAGCCTATTGGGTTTATTTAATGTTTACATGATTTTCTAGCAGACTTAAGGTATAAAGATCCAAATTACAGAAAGATCCTTTATCCGGAAAACCAATCCGAATTTGCATATGAAAATTAGGGGGCGGGGAGGGAAATTGCGTGACTTTTTGTCACAAAAAAAGGAAGTAAAAACTGTTTCCCCTTCCCACCCCTAATTTGCATATGCAAATCAGAATTTAGTTCGGTATACGACTGAATCTTTCGCGAAGGATTCGGGGTTCGGCCAAATCCAAAATAGTGGATTCGGTGCATCCCTAATATATATATACATCAATTAACCCTCATCCGGGTGATGCTGAGCCAGTCCTGCTTTCTTTATATATACTGGTTTTCTATTACTCTACTAGTAAATTATTTGCCATGTGGAAATATAATTTCTACCAAAAACAGTGACTGATCATGTTAGTGATGTCGGACTGCTGTTATTGTGAACCGATTGTATTTGCTGTAGGGCACAAAGGAGGTGAATAGGCAAAATCCAAAGAACTTCTGCTGACAGTAACCCTCAGATCTAAAGTTATAAAAATATACATAGAATTTCTTATATTTTGTAAAAAAAAAAAAAAAGGCCTGTTTTACTGTCGGTGCACTGAATAAGCTTCTGTGAACATTTTGGCTGGAGAAAAAAAAAACAGCCTTATGTCCTCTTGTAATGACCTTCTGTGGACGTGAGCCTGGAAGATCTGTTAGAGATGAATGTGGTTCTTTCTAGAGTTTGCTGCCATTGAATGCTAAAAATGAAAAGCAACACAGTTGCCGGCTGATTTATCCATTTTCTTGGTCTGGTTTTGCCGCAATCCTGTTGTTTTCCCTGAATCACTTTTCTTTTCAAAGCAAAAATAAAAATCTTGACTCCTAAAAGCTGTCGAGACACAAGTTTTGGAAACAGACCCCAACCTTCTAATTATTTGGAATTATTTATGAAAGCCACGCCCATCATACAATGACATTCTTGACTACTCCATGGGGCAGATTTACTAAAGAATGAAGTAGTGAACACACTGGCACACAAGGACCTTTATGCAGGGTTACCCCTTGCTGGTTTATTAGGTGCGGACGTGCAACGTTTTCGGGGCGAGCCCCTTTATCAAGCATCCCGAAATCGCCCCGAAACGTTGCACGTCCGCACCTAATAAACCAGCAAGGGGTAACCCTGCATAAAGGTCCTTGTGTGTTCACTACTTGATGCTATATTGGAGGTCGCCGGACTCCTAACACTGGGCACCAGGGGTTCTCTCTACCTAATCTTCAGGAGTGTGCTCTGCCTCATCTTCCTTCGCTAAAGAATGAAGTGGCAGACGCTGCAGCGGGTCGGGTGCCCGCAAAAACCTGCAGTACCCTGCGGGTTGCGGGTAGAAGTTCCAGGTGCGGGTATAGACTCAAGTCAGCAGTTCTGTAGGTTTTTGGTCGCAGGGTGATTTTTACTCCTTTTTTCTGATCACGCCTACTTCCGATGATGTCACTTCCAATTTACAATGACAACACTTCCTGATTCTTGATGGTCAGTGGGTCCGGATTGCAGATAAGGTACTTGCGGGTTGGGTAGCGGGTCCAAGCGGGTTTGCCAGATTGCAGGTTGCGGGTATGGGTCAGGTGCGGGTTCCAAAAAATGGACAGTGACATATCCTGTATGCCGGAAATGCATTAAAGTTGTAAAGAAATGCTGGCGACTTTTCTTTTTTTATTATTTTCCTATTCGGCCAAAAAAAACTTTGACTTCATTTCGGGTGGTCTTTTTGAATTCAAATTTCGAAGTTTTTCAAATTTGAAATTCTACCCTTGATAAATATACCCATATTCGTAAGAATGCTAGCAAAGTTTCCCTAGGCAGAAATAAAAGCTTAATTCGCTATAAAATGCTTGCACTGCCGAAGTAACGCTTGCGAAAATTCATGACAATGTTGGCATATAATAATATTGACCTTTAGAGATGACACACGGTCCCTAGAGACTGAGCCCCGGGATGTGTGCAACTCTGGAGCATGTGCTAATCTGTTTATGCTACAGTACATGTGTTTGGGTTGGGTTTGATGGATGCGGTATCCATAAAGTTTCTGTATAACTGCAAATCACACATGCGCCAGGTGTCAGTATTACAGTTCTTCAAAGCACAGAACAGCATTAATAAGGGAAATAATACTGTGGCTTTTGCAGTTATGATTAATATTTACAATACTTTGACACATGTTTATTGAATGTGCAGTTGCAGGAGACTTAGGAGAGTCGTTTTTCTTTGTCTTGCTTACTTCTAGTTTAAAGAATTCTAAAAGCCATTTTCAAGAACGGCAGGCAATAAAGAAAAAAGTCCAGGATAGTTACAATGTATATTATCAATAATATGTAGTTAAACTACAATGTACATTATCACCATTTATTTCAGCTATATTGTATATTATAACTGATATTCGGTTTAGCTACAGTGCACATTATCAGTAATATTCAGTTTAACTACAATGTACAGAAAAATTATATTCCGTTTAGCTACGATGTACATTAACGGTAATATTCAATTTAACTACAATGTTCAGTAAAAGTAAAATTCAGTTTAGCTACGATGTACATTAACAGTAATATTCAGTTTAACTACAATGTACAGTAAAAATAATATTTGGTTTAACTACAATGTAAATTAACTATAATGTTCAGTTTAACTACAATGTACAGTAAAAGTAATATTCAGTTTAGAAAGAATGTACATTATTGGTAATATTCAGTTTAACTACAATGTACAGTAAATAAATATACAGTCTAACTACAATGTACATTAACGATAATCAGTTTAACTACAATGTACAGTAAAAGTAATATTCAGTTTAACTTCAATGTACATTAATGATAATATTCAGTTTAACTACAATGTACAGCAAAGAAGGATTTTAATCCATTGATCGAACGATTTTTCTTCGACCTAAAAAAACATTTAAAAAGCCTATGGGGACCTTCCCATAGGCTAACATTGCTTTTCGGTAGGTTTTAGGTGGCGAAGTAGGGGGTCGAAGTTTTTTTTAAAGAGACAGTACTTGGACTATCGAATGGTTGAATAGTCAAACGATTTTTAGTTGGAATTGTTCGATTCAAAGTCGTAGTCAAGTAGCCAATTCGATGTTCGAAGTAGCCAAAAAAAAAAAAAATTCTATTCCTTCACTCAAGCTAAGTAAATGGGCCCTAAAAGTAATATTCAGTTTAGCAAGAATGTACATTAAAGGGCATGTAAAGTCTAAATTAGAATGAGGAATGAGGCTAGAAATGCTGTATTTTGTATACTAAATATAAACATCAACTTACTGCACCACAAGCCTAATCAAACAAATAATTTATGCTTTCGAAGTTGGCTACAGGGGGTCACCATCTTGTAACTTTGGTAAACATCTTTGCAAGACTAAGACTGTGCACATGCTCAGTGTGGTCTGGGGATCGTCATAAACAAAGATGCTTGAGTTCTGCATGGCTGGGAAGTAAGGTGGGGGCTCCCCCTGCTGTTCATAAGTATGATTGTTTCCCTGCTCAGCAGTTAGGGACTGTCTGACAATTCCTATCCACAGCAGTAAATGAAGGGAGAATTTCTTATAAAAACGGTATACATTTTTTAATTGAAGTTTATTGGAGATAGGTTTCTTTTTCATTAAAAAAAGTAAAAATGGGATTTTATTTTTTGCCTTTACATGCCCTTTAATGGTAATATTCAGTTTAACTACAATGTACAGTAAAAGTAATATTCAGTTTAAAGGGGAACTCCGGCTTCCAAACCAAAATTTGATAAAAAGGCCCACATAACACAGAAACCCATATTATACCCATCACAGTTACCAATGGCACAAATGCCATTTTCTATGCTGAAATCCAGCTGTTTAACAATATTTCTCTTTCTGCATCATTTGAAATCCTGGCAGGGAAGAGGGACTAAAACACTAATGTTACAAATTGTAACAACTTCTCCCCAGCTTACAGGCGGCATGGAGGAACTACATAACCCACAATGCATTGCACTGTGATGTTCCTTTTCTTATTGAAATCACGTGTGCAGGGAATTGTGGGGTTTGGAGGATGCAGGCTAAGGACAGATGGCTCTTCATACAAAGTAATAGTATTCAACCAGCTCAGCAAAGTAGTCATGAAATCATGAAAAGTCTGCATATTTTTTAAATGATGTATATTGCAAAGTTGCTTGAAATTATGTTTGTTCAAAAAGCTAAAGTTATGTTTTTGTGGAGTTCCCCTTTCAACTACAATGTACATTTTAACTGATATTCAGTTTAACTACAATGTACATTATCAGTAATACTTATTATAGCTACAGTGTGCATGGTTAATCACATATAAATTGGGATGTAAGTGCTCGAAGGGGCACCAAGTATCCATAGATGTGCCTTAAACCTGCGCAAATTATATTCTGGCAGGCCTAGGGATCTGCAACCTTGGCTCTCCAGCTGTTAAGGAACTACAAGTCCCACAATGCATTTGCCTTTAGACTCCTTCATTAGACTCCTTAATTGCATTGTGGGACTTGTAGTTCCTTAACAGCTGGAGAGCCAAGGTTGCAGATCCCCCGGCGAATTTGACCAGTTTCGTTTAGATAAATTTCTTTTTTGACGCACGCCGCCATACAAGTCTATGGGCGTAATTTTTTCGGTGAAACAAGGCCAAAAATTTCGCCCATCCGTACAGTACAATAAAGTTGATGCATAGTGGCACGCTGCTTGTATGAATTTAGGCATTTTCATGAGCAGAACCATAAGAAATAAAATTGTATGATTTTATTGCTTGTAGTTGTGTGCGTAGTTGTGCGTGTAGTTGTGTGTGTAGTTGTGTGTATAGTTGTGTGTATATTTGTGCATGATGAAGCTAAACAGAACAGAAGTTGCGGAGCATGTCGGTAGCTGAATCATAAAATCTTCATTTATTGAAAATGATTAAAAGCATAAATATCATAGCAGTGACTTGTACCCCTAAGCTTCTGAGGAAGTGGCGAGACGCCGCAAAACGCGTCAATCGTAGGGGTACAAGTCACTGCTATGATATTTATGCTTTTAATCATTTTCAATAAATGAAGATTTTATGATTCAGCTACCGATATGCTCCGCAACTTCTGTTCTGTTTCCATATGATATTGGCCTGAACCGGGGGCATGCTGCGTGCAAGCACACAGGTTTGCTGAATTACAGGTGAGAGAGGGGGAGTGCTCCCATTTGACTTTCTACATCAATGATGAAGCTAAACCCCATTCATCCAGTAAGTAGCAGAACTCATATGCACTGGAACAGTGTCTTTTGCTTGAATGGAGTAGTGCACCTTTAGGTTAACTTTTATGATGTTAAAGAATGTTCTTTATTCTTTATAGGTTTATTTTTATTATTTGCCTTTTCTGCTTCTTTTAAACTCTCTACTGGGGGCACTGCTCCCAGAAACCAAAAACGGTTCCTCTGTGAAGCTGTTTTCATTTTACCCTTTTAAATCAGTGCTGTTTCCATATATAGTGGCAAACGTATCTATTACAAAACTTTTCAAACAAAAATTGCTCCTTAATATTATGATGTCATATAAAGAAGCCCTTGTACAGAGGAGGAGCCGTATACAGTAAAACCTCTGGAGGGCTGCACCTCACTGGCAGACTTGTAAATCCCTTTATAAGAATAAGTTGTGAGACTGGTCTTAGTTTTCTATTTTAAGCAAAATCTATGAATAATAAACAAGGTGCAGTTTCCCATCAATCCAGACTTGCCAAGACAATACTCAGAATTTTGTTTTTCTGCCCTTTACGTGTTATGGGGCATCTACAAGCTGATGACAGCAACAAACACGTGTGTTATGATGGGGCATTCCTCA
This sequence comes from Xenopus laevis, assembly GCF_017654675.1. Taxonomy (NCBI): domain Eukaryota; kingdom Metazoa; phylum Chordata; class Amphibia; order Anura; family Pipidae; genus Xenopus; species Xenopus laevis. The sequence continues at coordinate 143,610,123 of NC_054374.1, forward strand.
GTTCTTAATGTGTCTTGCTCAGATGGAGTAGGCTATAGGGTGAGATACATTCATGCTGAATGATGTCATGAAAGTGGGCGGGGCTGTTTGTATGAACACATTGACGGATGGAATGCTGAATGAGTGAATACAATAGACTCTTCCTACGGCTGAAATAACACTCATACAATCAATAAACCTTTACTTCCTGCCTGTTTTGCAAACAATGCTCCCATGAGACAAATGCACCCAGTTAATCCATTTTAACAAAAAAAGTCACAATATGTGCTAAAGGATAAGTAGAGCTCTGGCTGTATATTGCTTATTTTAACTGTTCCACTGACCTTTAGAGGTGATGATGGACTGGATATTGTTGGGCAGAAACAGGCCTTGCCAGTAGCTAACTACCTTTCTTTCATTGGAATAGACAAGCTCGTAGGGGCAGATTTATCAAAAGCCAGGGCAGATTTATCAAAAGCCAAGGCGAATTTCAAGCTATTTTTTGTTCAAAAAAATTTGAATATCGATATCTATCATGTACTGTCTCTTCGACTTCGACCAGTCGCCATCTAAAGCCTGGCAAATTGCCGTTTTAGCCTATGGGGGACCTCCTAGAACCTATTTGGAGTCAATTGGTGGACTTTGACAAATCAAAGTTTTTATTAGGGAAAACTTTGTATCGAATTTGATCGAATGCGCTATTCCTTCGATTCGAATTCAGCTGAATTCGGACCTATTCGAGCAAAAACTGACCTATTCGACCCATAAAAACTTTGACTTAATTTCGGTTGGTCTTTTTGAATTCGAATTTCGAAGTTTTTTCAATTCGAAATTCGACCCTTGATAAATATGCCCCCTAGTGTTAGACAGGGATCCACTTGACATCATTAATTGTCATAGTCAGTGTTTTTCCTTTGAAATAAAAGTGACGCAACAAGGGCATTTTGATCACCACAGTTCTCCCAGGGTAAAGCACTATAGAGACCAATATGTTGATGTTAATTTTTTTTCTCATTAATAATTATATCTCTGTAAAATGTATAGATCTTGCTGGTTCTCAGCCATCTAGAACATCTACTGCCCGAAGAAATGACAGTTTCATGGACACGATCAAAATAGAATTAAATTACTGAACATTAAACACTAGTTCCTTACACCTGACCCACCCCATCCCTGATATCACTGAAGGGGGTAAGACGGGCACTAGTATGTAAATGAGCCACTTACATGGACACTGTGCTCTCCAACATGTCAGTAACCTCTACTCTTCTGTAGAAAAATGGCTTTATATTAGATGGTAGAACAGGTTTTTAGTAGGTTTCTGTTCAGCCACAAGAGCACTAGTGAGGTTGGGCACCAAGTCCTGGTTCAGAACTGGTATTTCCATCCCATGGGTATTCAGTTGGGTTGAGTTTAGGGTTCTGTGCAGTCCCATCCAGCTCTTCCACTTCCATCTATCTCATCAACATCATTCTGTACGGACTTTGAAACAGGAAAGAGCCTACTTTGGCTTCATGGGATTGGTAAGGTTTTCTTTCTCAGAAACAAAGAGTGTTATCATTAAACTTTATTCTACCTTGATTTTGTACCCCAAGTCCTTCTCTACTTGAGCTGGTTGTGTGGCTTTCTTCCCCCCCCCCATAATCTTTTTACTTCAACTTCACCTGCAGCAGAATTCTGCACTGAAATCCAAACAGATTTTTTTTTTATATTTAATTTTGAAATTTGACATGGGGCTAGACGTCAGTTTCCCAGGTGCCCTCAGTCATGTGACTTGAGCTCTGATAAAAACTTCAATCACTCTTTACTGCTGTACTGCAGGTTGGAGTGATATCACCCCCTTCCTTTCCCCCACAGCAACCTAACAAAGAGAACAATGGGAAGGTAACCAGATGGCAGTTCCCTGACACCAGATAACAGCTGCCTGGTAGATCTAAGAACAGAACTCAGTAGTAAAAATCCAAGTCCCATAGCGACTCCCTTCTTGTTACATTGAGTAGGAGAAACAATGGCCTGCCTGAAAGCAGTTCCACTGTGAAGTGCTGGCTCTTTTCTGAAAGCACAAGATCAGACACAATGCACTGAGATGGCTGCCTAACACACCAATATTACATCTAGTAAAAAATACACTTGTTGATTCAAGAATAATATTTTATATAGTACTGTGACTATTTGACAGTGTAATTTAGAAATAAAAACTACACCATTAAAAATTGTGACAGAATCCCTTTAAATATATTATAAAAAAATACGTGAACAAAAACATTCTTGTTGAAATGAACATATTAATAGCCACATTTAAAAAAGTGAAAAAAGCTATCACATTAACAGAATGTTGGAGCTTCATTTGAAGAGAATAATTAGACGTAAAATGAGCGCCATTATTTTAAAGGGACCTGTCACCAAGAAATAAGTTCAAATTCTTTTCTATCATGTTAGTTGAGCAAAATTAAACTTACTACACTGTATTTATTATTTAAATTTTGTTTCCTTCTGTTGGTTGGAATTATACAATCACAGCAAGCAGGCAAGCAGCCCATTTTAGTGGACACGAAGGTATTAAGGGAAATTGTGCATCACCCCAAAATCTTGTGTATGCACCAGACATGGGGGACTGATGTCCATGTGCAGTGCCCTACACAATTATAGGCCCTGAGGAGGGAAGGGAATGTGAGGAGAGCAGTGACATCTAGGAAGTGACGAATGGAAAGTGAAAGTAATTTGACTGCCCCCTCCTCTATGCCACGGGCTAGAGGAGGGGCAGGTATATTTGATGACAGTTTAGATATTTAAACACCTTTAGAACAGGTATGGATGTTTAATGAAAAATTTTTGGGGGTTCCATATTTAATTTGGAAAGGACTTTCATTATTGCAGTTTTTTATTTGTACTGGGGACAGGTCCACTTTTTAAATCACAAAGCCCAATGAGACGGTGATAAGACAGGAAAATTTAATTAATGCTACTAAGCAGAGCCTATTTAAAGAAGCCAAGGTGTTTATGTATGTTATATAAAATATTATTTATGTCGCAAACCAAATAATATTAAAAAAAGTGAGAGGAGGAAAATTTGTAAAGTGGAGAAAAGAAAGTTATTAGAGGGTAAATATGCAGACTATAAATAGAAAAAATGTAAGTTAAGCTTGTAGTAATCCCTAGTCATGACGAGAAAAATATGTAAGACATTAGTTTTTCTGTGATTGCTAAATGTGCCCCACAGCAGGCCCCGCCCACCGGGGAGTTGGGAAGCATGAAAGGTATGTGCCAGGGTCCCAAGACCCCCTCCCCCAAACTGGTGCACCCTAGGCACATACATCTTCTGGCCACCCTAGGTTCTGGCTCCACTGACAGAGAAGTGATATAGGAACATATAGCTCTGAAAACCACAAGAAGTAGTTATGTACAAATGCCCTTAAGGAGATCTTTCCATAATTTGGATATCCATACATTAATCGACCTTAAAATTTATTTAAACATGAATAAACTCATAGGATTGTTTTTGCCTCTCCGATAAGGGATATCAATTATATCTGAGTTGGCATCTCAAAAATACAAGGTTACTGCTTTTATTATTACAGAGAAAATAAATTACATTTTTAAAAATCTGAATTATTTGATTAGAATGCAGTCTATGGGAGTGTGCATTCCATAATTTGGCGCTTTCTGGATTACTGGGTTTCCTAATAATGATCCTATACCTGTACTTGCGTCTGGTGCATAGGCACAGAGTGCCCCTAATGAAAAACAGCACTGCCAAACCCAGTTGGTGCTTCGTTGGTGAGGAAAGTTCAGGTCCTTGCTTTCCAGAAGATTTGGTAAAACTCATGTCCCGATTTGGACAGATTCGACTATTCTGCCCAACAATTTACAGCATATGGGGGGGCGTAATCCTGCAATCCTTGATGGAAATTTCCATTGGTAAACCGGAAAGGATTCTCTTCACCAGCTTGTTCTCCAGTTGTTTGGCTGACCAAATGTACGACCACCTTCAGGGGATTGTTCACCTCCGAATTATGTAGAGTGTGATATTCTGAGACAATTTGTAATTGGCTTTCATTTTTTATCATTTATAGTTTTATGTTATTTAGCTTTTTATTCAGAAGCTCTCCAGTTTGCAATTTCAAGCAATCTTGGTTGCTAGGGTCCAAATCACCCTAGCAACCATGCATTGATTTGAATAAGAGACTGGAATTTGAATTGGAGATGCCACTATAGAAGACGAGCAATAAAAAGTAGCAATAACAATACGTTTGTAGCCTTACAGAACATTCATATTTTTAGATGGGGTCAGTGCCATTGAAAGCTGGAAAAGAGTCAGAAGTAAATAATTAAAAACTATAAAAAAAAAAAAAAAAGAAACAAAGAAGATCAATTGAAAAGTTGCTTAGGGATTGCCATTCTATAACATGCTAAAGTAAACTCAAAGGTGAACCACCACTTTAAAGCTTTTGCTTAGTAGAACCAATACCTGTATAGAAACAAAAGCAACAGATCCAGTCTCAGAAGGCTATTTGACATGGGCGCTATTTTCCTTATGTCGTTGGGGAAAACATATTTTCTTGAGTTGTTGTTTTGGTGGTTTCTAAAGAATTACACAACATTCTCACATCACTCTTCTGAAAAATGAAATTGCACTGACATTACCAAAATGTTGTGCTTCCTTGACCACTGGACTGCTCTTACTTCAAAAGCCTGTGCTGTTGCCATCCACACCTTCCATTATGTATTTACTGAGCCATAAATCAGGAGGCAGAAATATCTTGTGCTATATATCTCTACATAATAAGTGTTGTGCTGCGCAGAGGTGGGTTTGTAAGATTAACCTTTTAACTACCGGCCATGATGCAAACCTCAAAGAATAGCACTGGAACCCACGTCTGCCCTATTTTAAGTTGATAACTGCCCTGTTCATAATTGTATAGGCCCATGTATGTGTTTTATCGGCCAATCAGTGATTGAGTAGCTAGGACAAGAAGGGATATTATGCTGGGCAAAAAGTCAGTAGCTTAATAAGCATGAGGAGGTGTCCAGCTGCACATGCTCCAGACATTTGGGGAATAATAACCACATTAAGCAGGCACTTGTGAAAACCCATATAGTTGATTGCCTGCTCAATTGATCATTACAGGGTGGTTTACCTCTAAGTCGACTTTCAGTATGTTATTGAATGGCTATTTCTAAACACCTTTTCAATTGGCCTTTGCTTTTTCTTTATTATAGTCTAGGGAGGTAGTGCAGAATCCTTGCACTTTTGCAGCAGCTCCCTGTAGTGGAGCAGGCACAGAGCCAGTGTCTGTGTGCCAGGGTTACCAGGTCTAATTTTCAAAACCAGCCAAGTCAGTTACAAAAGCAGTCCAAAACTAGCCAACAGACACTTCTAAAATAGCCCAAAAAATAGCACAATATGTGCAGTGAAGAAAATTCAATGAATGTGAAAAATACGCCTTTTTAAAATTGTTTAACAAATTTTCCCATGAAGCAAAATAGGACAGCTTCACCCATCACCAATGGCCTAACTACAGAGGGGGCCCAGGAGGTATAGGGCCCATAAGACCCTAATACATATAAAATAAATATTGGTAAAACCGGTCAACCTCTAGACATTTTGGTGGCCAGCAGATTTTTGTCCTAAAATTGTCGAAAATTGAGAAATTCACTGGAAAACGCAAGAATGCTTAAGAGTGATGGGAGACGGGGTACAGAGCCCAAAATATGGTAACACCCAACTCTACATAAGTCAGTCCTATTGCATGCTGGGTATTGTAGTCTTATATTAAACTTAATTTTGCAAATTTGCAAATGTTAAACAAAAACGACATTACCCAACATGCACTGGAAACGCAGGCTTGGCACATTAGGGCAAGAAAAAAAACTTTGGCTGGCCAAATTACAAACCAGCCAAAAAGCCCAAATCCGGAGGCAGGGCTCGCGGGAGGAGGTGGGAGAGGCACAAGAGGCTGTGCCACCACGCCATCACATGCTGTTCGGGTGGCTACAACCATCCAAAATAGTGGTAACACCACAAGAGCCGCAGGTCTAACGGTCAGTCATGGGGAGAGGATACCCATGATGATGACGCGGCGTAAATATTGTTGTCATGTTTGTGGTCAGGGTTGAGGTGGTGTGCATTATTAGTTTTTTCGTTTTTTCTTCTGTTTACTGTGTTGTTTCCCCTTTTTTTTCTTGTTTATTTTTTTCGGGTAAACCACAAAGTATATAAGTTATTAACAACCAAGGTATATCAATCTATATAGATAATCAGAGGGATAAGGCCAAAACAGGGCTAATTTTCAGACACATGCTATGACTGAAGCGGGCTAATATGGAATGTAAAATTTTATCTCTCAATGTTAATGGGATTAATGAACAATTAAAGGAGCAAAGGTTCTCTTTGAATGTAAGAAATATAAGTTAAAATAGTTATGCTTCAGGAAAACCCACTTCAAACAGAACCATATGCCACAATTAAAGTTAAAAAATTTCCCCCACCACATATACATGAGTAACAACCCGGTAAAGAAAGCAACTGGTGTAATGACATTAATCCATAAAGATCTACCATTCCAATTAATAGACTGTAAAGTAGATACGGAAGGGAAGGTTTGTCTTAGTTAAGGGTAAATTAGCAACTCAGATATGTACGATTGCAATATATATGCCCCAAATAGTAAACAAGTACATTTCATACAGAATGTTCACGAGAGCTGGAAAATTTTGGGGAAGGACTAATTATATTGGGGGGCGATTTTAATATAATGCTAAATCCCTTTGTCCGACTCTTCTACGGGAAAAAACTAACATTTCATATAAAATTTGAAAAGGGTAAAAAAAGTATTAGCTGATTTACATTTAGTAGAAGATATATGAGGATTATTAACCCAAAAAAAAGGACTACACACACTTCTCAAAAAAAATACCAAGTTTATTCCAGAATTGGATATTGGATAAATCAAATTGTAGAAAATAACAATACGGAAGATATCACCCCAGCGACTTTATGGGAAACTCTTAAATGTGTATTGAGAGGCCACTTGATATCATTGGGAGCAAATCTGAAAAAAAAAAGGGAAGAAGAGATTAGAAATGTAATAAAGGGAAATAACCCAATTGGAACAAGCCCATAAAGAATCTCTAGCAATTAAAACATTTTTAAAATCTTAGAGAAAAAAGAGCACAGTTGAAGTCATAAACAAATCAGGAAAGTGAAAAAGCTTATTTTGAGAACAAAACAAAACTTGTATGAATTTGGAGATAAATGCATAAATATTTTGCGAGAACCTTAAAAAACATCACAATCTCAAAACAATATTATAGCCATTAAAAAAATGCTAAAAATATAATCCACTATGATACTAAGGGAATAGTAGCAGCATTTGAGGAATATTATCAATCATTATATAAAATACAAAACAATAAAGCTCCACTAAAAAAAATCTGGAAATAATAGAAAGATTTATTAAGAAGCTAATTTAAAACCCCTATCGCATGAACAAGCTATAGATTTAGAATCACCATTTTCCTACAAAAGAAATAGAAGAAGGTATAGAAAACCTATCAAATGGGGAAAAGTCCAGGACCAGACGGTTATATTGCTTCCTTTAATAAAACATTTTAAGGAAGATTTATCACCTCTGCTATATAAATATTTTAATTCAATATCAGATAAGAATAAGTTTTATCCACAGGCTCAAGAAGCATTAATAAACTATAATACCCAAACAGGATAAAGACCCTCAGCTTTGTACAAGCTACAGGCCTATATCCTTAATTAATATTGATTTGAAATTATATGCCCAAATATTAGGAAAGAGAATGAAAACAACACTTACCCTTTCTGATACATCCAGATCAAGCAGGTTTTGTACCTAAAAGGGAAGCAAAAGACAACATAACAAAAAACAATTTCGGCAATTTTACTACGCAAAAAAAACCACATAACCCCACTATGCTTGCTAACGACAGATGCAGAAAAAGCGTTTGATATATCTTGGTATTCCTAGAAAAAACTTTGATAAACTTAGGGATTTCTGGATCAATTAGAAATAGAATAATGGCATTATATGATAAACCATCGGCTAAAATAAAAGTAAATGGGATACTTTCACAGAGGTGCAGATATATAATGGTACACGACAGGGTTGCCCTTTATCACCTCTTTTGTTTCTCCTAGTGATGGGAGGTTACTAAGCACACATTCGAAAAGAGATATTTCTGGTCTCCAGATTAAGAGACAAAGAATATAAGAGTTGCAGCATTCGCAATGATCTGTTGATGATATATTAACAAAAACCATTGTTAACCAATACCAATGTGAATTAATTTTTTGGACAATTTGCGAGAAGCTTCGACTTTAGGAATTAATTATTCAAAAATCAGAGATTTTAAAATATTAATATTGAAAGATAAAGTTACTCAATTGAAAATAATTTTTCCTTTTTAAGTGGTCGGCATTGCTAATATTAAATATTGGGGGTCAATTTAAGGCGGACCAGAAAGATATTATCAGGACAACTATGGTATACTTCTAAAAACGCTAAAAAGCAATTGATAAGTGAAAAAATATTACGATATTGTGGTTTGGAGATTCAAGCCATCAAAATGATAGTGTTGCCTAAAGCACTATATCTTTTCCAAACTCTACAATTGACCACCTCGAAGCTTCTTCAAAATCGTTGAGGAGCATTTGATCACTAATTTTATATGGGGAGGAAAGAATGTGCGAATAAGTTAATAAGACACAAAAAAAAAAATGGCCAGAAACAAGGAGGAAGTGAGGACGAGGCGGACTACCCTGATCCGTATTATATTTCTGTCGGTGCATAGTAAGAATATGGAATGGACTACGAGAAAGGCGAAAAAGATTGGTGTGAGATGGAACAGCATGGTCCAAATATCCGTTACAAAATTATTTATGCGGAATGATAAGTGGGCAATAAACGACGAACTCTCTTCAGCCACCCCTAATCAAGCGCCGACCCTAAAAAAAAAAAAAATATGGCATAGTAACAAAATCGCATTTCAGCTAACTAACAACCCTATTATGTACTACAACCATTATGCATGTAATCCAAATTTCCCGAGGGGTGGGAAAGGGAGCATTTTCAAGGATGGGAGAAATGTGAGGAGAGAACCAACTAGAATACAAGACCTAGTTAAAGGAAAAAAAGTTGGTACCATGCGAAGCGATACAAAAGGAATGGCGGGAACACCCAAGACTTATGGGGATACTACCACTATAGTACTTTATGCAAATACCAAAATTAAAGATAAGGAGTGGGATAGAACCCTAACATAGTGGGAAAAAATAATAGAGGAGACCGAGGGAACTAGATAAAAACCCCTATTCAAAAATGTACACGATGATTAATAAACAGAGATAGTAATAAAAGTTACACATTTTTGTAAATCTGGAGAGAGAGCTGGGCTTTGACATCATATCCAGAGTGGATGATGGAAAAAATTTTTTAAATATTGGGGAACAAAGATGACAGAAGAGCATGAAAATAAGAGAAGCAATATACAAAAGTGATAACTAGGGTGCACTATACACCAGATAAGCTTAATAAAATTGAACCCACAGCATAACAAACTTATGCTGGAGATGTAACCGGGGATAAGGGTTCACCACATCCATATTGGTGTCAGCCCAGTTCTTAAAATCTTCTGGACTCAGGTCCTAGAAAATATTAAATAAAATAACTACTCCAAAAAGAAATTAGAGGATATGCGGTTATATTGCTAAATGATTCACTTAGAACATTCGAAAATGGTAGAGGATTCCTCACTTTCCACTTGCTACAAGCAGCAAAGTCCCTTAATACCAAAGAAATGGCAAGAACTAAAGAAAACCCCAAAACACGTAAATGATTGGATAAGAGCAGTGGAGATGTTAAGAGAGATGGAAGAACTAATGGCTATATATCATAATGAGAGCAAGTTATTCTGCGGAGATTTGGTCCCCATGGATCGAATATAAAGATAAGTTAAACAATAGTACTAAGGGTTGCTAATTTAAGGGCTAAGAGCATAAACAAATATATGAAATGTGTACTTATTGCGTATCCGAAACTTGTGGGGCTAAAACC